>NC_134687.1:362828795-364242545 GCF_050947455.1 Rhinoderma darwinii
TATGTATTTGTGTGTCTGTATATACAGTATATATGTATGTCTACATATTTGTGTGTGTGTCTATCTCTAGTTCATTTTTGGTTTGTGGAGGGCAGAAATAAAGTCCTGCACTGTGCACAGGCCAGTGTGGCACTTCTAAACGGTGTCCTTACTTATACCCCTTTTGGTCCACACACTCCCAGCAAAATTCCCCAAACTGCAAATTTGCAAAGTGTTGTCCAGGTATAATACGGGCACCCTCTTCTTCCAGCAGATGTGTTTTGGGTCCCCCCCCCCCCCTTTCCTGGCTCCCTAATTTTAGAGCCTTTGTAAAAATGCCTCTTGATACAGGAGAAATGTTCCCCCTCGGGCCTGCACAAATGCATATTTTTTATTTCCTGACTTATTGGAGCCTTAACTAATTGTATTTTTTCATAGACGTAGTGGTATGAGGGCTGTTTTTTGCAGGATGAGCTGTAGCTATTATTTGTACCATTTTGGGGTACATGCGACTTTTTGATCACTTTTTATCCTATTTTTTTTTTGGGAGGCAAGATGACCAAAAAAACAGCAATTTTGGCATAGTTTTTAGTTTTTTTTTGTTTTTTTTTTATATACAGCGTTCACCATGCGTTATAAATGACATGTTGACTTTATTCTGCGGGTCAGTACGATTCTAGCGATACCTAATTTATAGCACATTTTTAGGTTTTACAACTTTTTGCACAATATTACTTTTTGTAAAAATGTGAGAGCCATACCTTTTTTTTAATTTTATTTATTATTTTTTTTTCCCATCGACTCCGCTGCATGAGGGCTTGTTCTTTGCGAGACAAGCTATAATTTTTTTTTTATAGGTACCATTTTTGGATACATACGACTTCTTGATCACTATATATTCCAATTTTTGTAGGGCAAAGTGACCAAAAAACAGAAATTCTGGCATTGGTTTTTACGTGTTATTTTTATTTTATTTTTTATTTTTTTGGCGTTCATCGCGTGGAATAAATAACATAATATTTTTACAGTCCAAGGCCGTTGCGGACGTGGCTATGCCAAATATGTGTGGCAAAGGCAACCGGAGGCCAAAAATGTAATTGCTGGGGTGCCGATGAGCTGCAAACCCCTTAAATGCAGTGATCGCTTTTTACCGCTGCATTTAAGGGGTTAATGGCGGGGATCGGAGCAAACTTCAGTGCTCGCCATTATCCCATGGTGTCAGCTGTAACATGCAGCTGACACCCGGGGATGGTGGCACCGACTCTGCTTCTGAGCCGATGTCCATCATTTGTTGTATGGATACATATATAGTTGTTCTTTTTAAGCTTGGAAAAACCCTTTTTAATTGTAAAAAATAAATTTTCTAACTTATGTGGATTATAATTAGTCACCTCTTGTATCTTTTACAATCTTGCATAACAAAATATCTTCCCTTGTATATATTTTTTTATTATATAGGTGGACAAACATAAGGATAATTTGGCTGCCATAATGATCACCTATCCTTCAACCAATGGGGTTTTTGAGGAGGATATAAGTGATGTATGTGACCTGATACACAAACATGGTGGTCAAGTGTATTTGGATGGAGCAAATATGAATGCCCAGGTGAGGATGCTTCTATCAAATTTCAGCAGCCACTATCTCAGGAGTGGTGTGCCATGAGTAGACTGTGTCGATCTTCATCGTTTACAACCCTATCTTGCCCAATCTGCAGACGTTATTATTGATTTAACAGGTTCCCGACCGCTGGCCGTAAATATACGGCCAGCGGCCAGGGTCTCTAAAGTCCGGCGTATAGTATATATACGGCCGCACTTCAGAGACTGTGCACGCGCGATCGCGTGCACACAGCTCTATGCCCTGGCTGTTGCTAACAGCCATGGGCACTGGGCAGAATGTCAGGGGTCAATCTTTTGGCCCCTGAACATGTGATCGCTGTGACAACCAATCACAGCGATCACATGCATTTCTGCATAGAAAACAGTGTGCACGCGATCGCGTGCACACAGCCCTGTGCCCTCGCTGTTACCAACAGCTCTGGGCACTGGGCAGAGTATCAGGGACCAATCTGATGGTCCCTGATCATGTGGTCGCTGTGAAAACCTATCACAGCGACCACATTTGTTTTATTTTGACTTTTCTGGCAGTAAATCTCCTGCCTCTTTTCTTCTCCTCAAACATTGTTTCAGTTTGAGGAGAAGAAGAGACTCGGGAGAATTGCTGCCAGAAGAATACAGTGAAAAAAAATACAGTTACACTAAAACATTCTCTGTATAGATAGATTTCTATCTATCTATACAATCTATCTATCCATCTATCTTTTTTTCTATCTATCTACCTTTCTTTCTTTTATTCTATTAGAATAGGCAGGTAGGGAGTATATAATTATATATATATCCACATATATATAATATATATAGCAATAGCGGTTTATTTTTTTGTTAGCGGTAGTGTAGATATATATAGCAGTTAGTTTGTGTGTTTTATAAAAAAAAAAAAAAAAAAAAAAAATTTGTTTAGTTAGTGTTAGTGTTACGTTATGGCGAGGAAGTTGTTTAGCGCCGAGGAGGCATACGCCATGCTGTGGTCTGAGTCGGAGACCGCATCAGAGATGGCGTCCGAGATGGAACCTGTTTTAGGTAGTGACGATGACAGCGTCACTTCAGGTTCATCTTCAGGGGACGTTGTCCCTGATGCAGTCGAAACTGCAGAACATGAAAGTGCAGGGCCAAGTAGCGCTGTAGCACGGGACAGCCTGGTCCCTCCAGTCCAGGCTCTTGTATGGGCACCTGCCCCATCTTTTGGGCCTAGAATCCACGGATTTACGGCCACTCCTGGCATAACCGTGGACAATACAAATTTTGTCCAAATGGATTACTTCCATTTATTTATAACGGACGACATCCTAAATCAGATTGTCCACGAAACAAATTTATATGCCACGCAATATATAAGGCAGAAACCTTCATCCACCCATGCCAGAGATTGGACGCCCACCAATTTGCAGGAATTAAAAAATTTTTTGGGGCTCACCCTAAATATGGGTATTGTCAAAAAGCCCTCCATTAGGTCTTACTGGTCAACAAGACCCGCCCAAGCCACCCCAGTATATTCTGCAGTAATGCCCAGGTCTCGTTATGAGACAATAATGAGGTTCCTCCACTTCAATGACAACGCACAGGCCCCCCCAAGTACCGATGCAAACCGGGATCGGTTGTTCAAAATAAGACCGCTAATAAATTACCTGAATAATTTATTTCTGCAACTCTACACCCCTGAGCAGAATGTAAGTGTGGACGAATCCCTCCTCAACTTCCATGGCAGACTTAGCTTTCGCCAATATCTACCTTCAAAAAGGGCAAGATATGGCGTTAAGCTCTACAAATTGTGTGAAAGCGGGTCAGGATATACCACCGCCTTCAGGATTTATGAAGGGCGGGACCGCACAATAAATGTTCCTGGATGCCCCCCTGATCTTTCCACCAGCAGTAAGATCGTGTGGGAGATAATGCAGCCTCTGCTTCACAAGGGGTACCACCTGTACTGTGATAATTTTTATTCCAGTGTGCCCCTGTTTAGGCATTTGCATGCTGCAAGGACTGGGGCATGTGGTACCATGCGCAAAAACAGAATTGGTTTTCCACAGCAATTAGTGGGGAAGCGCATGGTAAAGGGGGACTCCTGTGCTTATGCATCTGAGGAATTGCTGGCGGTCAAGTTCAGGGATCGCAAAGATGTGTATGTGCTAAGCACGATTCATACCGCAGGAACAGTGGCAGTGAGGGAAAGAGGGGCAACATCGGACAAGCACAAACCAGTGAGCGTGTCCGAATATAACAAGTACATGGGGGGGGTGGATTTAAGCGACCAGGTTTTACAGCCCTATTTAGTAAAACGCAAAACTAAAACCTGGTACAAAAAGGTGGCCATTTATTTGTTACAGGTGGCCATCCACAACTCATTTGTGCTCTATAAAAAAAACAGAGGCAGAGACACATACCTGGATTTCCAGGAGAAAATTATTGAAGGCCTCATTTTTGATGTTCAGGACACCCGAGAATGCCCCCAGTCTGAGGATGTCACGCGACTGACTGAAAGACACTTCGTCAGTCGGATTCCCCCAACAGCAACCAGAAGCAACCCCCAGAAAAAGTGCCGCGTCTGCAGAAAAGACGGGCACCGCAAAGATTCCCGATATTTCTGTCCCTCATGTCCCTCGCAACCAGGCCTGTGCATTGAGCCATGTTTTAAAAAATACCACACTGTTCTGAATTATTAGATTTTAGTTAATTTGTTGAAAATATATTTGCCCTACATTACGTTTTTATTTTTCCCCTGATTTTACTCCAAGGGTGAGGGAGGGAATGGGTGGGGGGTGGATGTCATGTTTGATGTTTTCTAAAGTTCATCTGCTGGAGAGCTCCATTTGCATTAACCTGAAATTTCTTATTTTAGAAAACCCCAAAAAATAAATTCCCATTATACCACTAGATGAATATTTTGGGATCTCTGCTTCAAGAGCAGATATTTTGGAAGTGTTATAGAAACTCTGTTGAGTTTTGTAAAACCAGCTTTGAAAAAAAGCGATTTGTGAAATAATCTTCTATCGTCCGCCCTCCTACATCTCTATGTGATAAATAAGGCCACATATTTGGTATCCCCATGCACGGGAGAAGTGGCAGAATGTGAACGGAGATTAATTTTGACCGTGGTCTATACCGTGTGTGAAAAATGCTGGTATAAACTGACGCATTTGCTAAAAAATTGCTAATTTTATTTTGATCCATCTTATTCAAGAAACTTTCAGAAGAAAACGGGACTGTCTAAAAATATGATAAACCCCTTGAAGGAAACCTTGTGGGGTCTACTTGTGTGAATGAAGTCATTTATGGGGTGTTTCTAATGTTTCAGCAGCATTAGGCCCCCCAGAAAACAGTATGCTGCTATAAAATCAAGTGCAGAATTCCTGGACCGAAAAGGCCAAAAAGCCTCCTTTTATGCCAAGCCCTGGCACATGCCCGTGAATAAAGCACACATATTTGGTATCCCCATGCACGGGAGAAGTGGAAGAATGTGAAATGCGATGAATTTTGTCCGTGGTCCATTTTGTGTGTGAAAAAGCTAGCATAAACTGGCGCAATTGTTAAAAAAAAAAGGTAATTTTATTTTGTTCCATCTTATTCAAGAAACTTTCAGAAGAAAACTGGACTGTCTAAAAATATGATAAACCCCTTGAAGGAAACCTTGTGGGGTCTACTTGTGTGAATTAAGTCATTTATGGGGTGATTCTAATGTTTCAGCAGCATTAGGCCCCCCAGAAAACAGTACACTGCTATAAAATCAAATGCAAAATTCCTGGACCAAAAAGCCTCCTTTTATGCCAAGCCCTGGCACATGCCCGCACAGCGAATAAGGCACACATATTTGGTATCCCCATGCACGGGAGAAGTGGAAGAACGTGAAAGGAGATGAATTTTGGCCGTGGTCTATACCGTGTGTGAAAAATACTAGCCTAAACTGACGCATTTGCTAAAAAAGTGCTGATTTTATTTTGTTCCATCTTATTCAAGAAACTTTCAGAAGAAAACTGGACTTGCTAAAAATATGATAAACCCCTTGAAGGAAACCTTGTGGGGTCTACTTGTGCGAATGAAGTCATTTATGGGGTGATTCTAATGTTTCAGCAGCATTAGGCCCCCCAGAAAACAGTATGCGGCTCTAAAATCAAATGCAAAATTCCTAGACCGAAAAGGCCAAAAAGCCTCCTTTTATGCCAAGCCCTGGCACATGCCCCCCCATTGAATAAGGCACACATATTTGGTATCCCCATGCACGGGAGAAGTGGAAGAACGTGAAAGGAGATGAATTTTGGCCGTGGTCTATACCGTGTGTGAAAAATACTAGCCTAAACTGACGCATTTGCTAAAAAAGTGCTGATTTTATTTTGTTCCATCTTATTCAAGAAACTTTCAGAAGAAAACTGGACTTGCTAAAAATATGATAAACCCCTTGAAGGAAACCTTGTGGGGTCTACTTGTGCGAATGAAGTCATTTATGGGGTGATTCTAATGTTTCAGCAGCATTAGGCCCCCCAGAAAACAGTATGCGGCTCTAAAATCAAATGCAAAATTCCTGGACCGAAAAGGCCAAAAAGCCTCCTTTTATGCCAAGCCCTGGCACATGCCCGCACAGTGAATAAGGCACACATATTTGGTATCCCCATGCACGGGAGAAGTGGAAGAACGTGAAAGGAGATGAATTTTGTCCGTGGTCTATACCGTGTGTGAAAAATACTAGCCTAAACTGACGCATTTGCTAAAAAAGTGCTGATTTTATTTTGTTCCATCTTATTCAAGAAACTTTCAGAAGATAACTGGACTTGCTAAAAATATGATAAACCCCTTGAAGGAAACCTTGTGGGGTCTACTTGTGTGAATGAAGTCATTTATGGGGTGTTTCTAATGTTTCAGCAGCATTAGGCCCCCCAGAAAACAGTATGCGGCTCTAAAATCAAATGCAAAATTCCTGGACCGAAAATGCCAAAAAGCCTCCTTTTATGCCAAGCCCTGGCACATGCCCGCACAGCGAATAAGGCACACATATTTGGTATCCCCATGCACGGGAGAAGTGGAAGAACGTGAAAGGAGATGAATTTTGGCCGTGGTCTATACCGTGTGTGAAAAATACTAGCCTAAACTGACGCATTTGCTAAAAAAGTGCTGATTTTATTTTGTTCCATCTTATTCAAGAAACTTTCAGAAGAAAACTGGACTTGCTAAAAATATGATAAACCCCTTGAAGGAAACCTTGTGGGGTCTACTTGTGCGAATGAAGTCATTTATGGGGTGATTCTAATGTTTCAGCAGCATTACACCCCCCAGAAAACAGTATGCGGCTCTAAAATCAAATGCAAAATTCCTGGACCGAAAAGGCCAAAAAGCCTCCTTTTATGCCAAGCCCTGGCACATGCCCGCACAGTGAATAAGGCTCACATATTTGGTATCCCCATGCACGGGAGAAGTGGAAGAATGTGAAAGGAGATTAATTTTGGCCGTGGTTCATACCGTGTGTGAAAAATGCTAGCATAAACCGACGCAATTGTTAAATTCTTGCATTTTTTTCCAATTTTGCCCACTTTAGTGAAAAAAAATAAATGATATATACTGACAAATGCCACTAAAACAAAGCCCTATCTGTCCTTTAAAAAGTGTAAAATTCAAAGATGAACTTTATTCACCTGCTGAGTTATAGTCATGTAAAGAAGCGCATAGCAAAATTGTGAAATTTGCTCTGGTCATTTAGCTGTAAAACAGCCTAGTCCTTAACCGGTTAAAGGGGTTTTACCATGTCCCATACGGGTCTCCCCTCTGGGACCCGCACCTATCTCTAGAACGGGGTCCCCTAAACCCCGTTATAGGTTTTGTGCTCACGCGGACTCCCGGCCACTTCCTGATGACCTGGTTGGGAGTTACGGAAACCGCGTAACACACTGAGCTGTTTCCGTAACTCCCATAGTAGTAAATGGCAGTTACGGAAGAAACATAGCATGCGAGCTAAGCTGTTTCCGTAAACTACTAATCAGTTGTGTGGGAGTTTCAGTTAACAGCGTTGTTCAGCGAGTTACGCTGTTTGTGCAAGTGGCTGGGAGGCAGCATGAGTGCAAAAAGCTAGAACTGGGTTTAGGTGGCCCCTTTCTAGAGAGGTGTGGGTCCCAGAGGTGTGGATAGGTCATAAATGTCTCTGATGGGGAAAACCCCTTTAATGCGAGCTAAGCAATGTTAAGAGTAAGGTTAGACAAGGAGAAATGTTAGGTTATCCTCTAACCCAGCATAATGCCTGTAAGGCATACCTGCTACCTGTGATACTAGGAGATCAACTTGGAAAATACATTTATCAAATAGTGGATTGTTAGTGATCTGTTGAAGTGAGACATACTCTTAAGAGTATAGAAAAAAATAGAAACTGTTAGGGTATGTTCACACGAGGTCATTACGTCCGTAATTTACGGACGTATTTCGGCCGCAAGTACCGGACCGAACACACTGCAGGGAGCCGGGCTCCTAGCATCATAGTTATGTACGACGCTAGGAGTCCCTGCCTCGCTGCCGGACTACTGTCCCGTACTGTAATCATGTTTTCAGTACGGGACAGTTGTCCGGCAGGGACTCCTAGCGTCGTACATAACTATGATGCTAGGAGCCCGGCTCCCTGCACTGTGTTCGGTCCGGTACTTGCGGCCGAAATACGTCCGTCAATTACGGATGTAATGACCTCGTGTGAACATACCCTTAAACATTTAAGGGTTAATATAATATTTTATCACACACCCCCTCCCCTCCCCTACAGGAAAGACTAGGAAAACACAGTAATAATGCTTAGCCACAGATGGGCTCTGCATGTGTACAGAAGAGTGAAACTCTTATAATTTAAAATGTAATTTTTTTTTGCTTTTACACTTAGGTTGGGCTCTGCCGTCCTGGAGACTATGGTTCTGATGTCTCACACTTAAATCTTCATAAGACATTCTGCATACCCCATGGTGGAGGAGGCCCTGGAATGGGACCTATAGGAGTGTGAGTAGTCTCTAAAATGTATTTTTACTTCATATCCGCTGTACAAACTTTTTATTGTGGTGAGATGTTTAAAATAAGTACGGTATCTGTGCTGTTGAGTAAAATGCATGTCTTGAGGCATGAAAATGGATCCATACTATAACCTCCATTTATACGAAAAGATATATATATATATTTTTTTTCTAAAATGCCAAAACCAGGAGTGCATGCAAAAAAAGATCCAAAATGCTGATCAAAGCTGCACTGTGAAAGTAGCCTAAACCCATGTTTAAGATTCCTGCAACTTGCACTGTAGCAGATAACCATAAAATCGACAATGTTATTGTTCATAGTTGTTTTTTTTTTATGTACATGGATTTGAATGTGATAATGAACAAGGCACACATTTGAGCAATTTTGTCCTTTTTCAGAAAGAAACATCTTTCCCCATATCTACCAAGCCACCCAGTAATACCCTTGCAGCAGGACAATGATGCTCGGCCATTGGGCACTATAAGCGCAGCCCCATGGGGTTCAAGTGCAATTTTGCCCATTTCATGGGCCTATATCAAGGTTAGTGTACTTTAGCAATTGGAGTAACTTAAGTTATTTTCTTTGTTTTATACCTTAGTAAATAGTGACATTCCTATGCAAAATATCAAATTAAAGTATGAAAGACATTAATAGAGATATTCTACAAAGATTTCTATTTCTTACAGATGATGGGGGCAAAAGGACTTAAGCATGCAACAGAGATTGCCATATTGAATGCCAATTACATGTCAAAAAGGCTGGAAAAACACTACAAAATCTTATTCCGAGGGTCTAGAGGCAAGTCTAAAGTCTCTATTTGTTTCTCCATATATAATTAGAGAAAAGGAGCAGACCTCAATACTTAGATTAAACAGAAGGAATCTGTTTAAAAAATGATTTAACAATTTGTGTGAAATACTCGTATTTCCTTGTAGGCTACTCCAACTTATCCCTTGGTGATTTGTGTTATGCAAACTTGATGTCTCTTAGCGACTAATATAGTGTGCTAATATAGATGGTTTGTGATACATCCATTGGTACTTTACATTTGTTCCTACTCTTTCAGTATAAATAACTATTTCATCTGTATATCGGTCCCTAATTAATACAATCCTCCTCCTGTACCAATCTATGTTAGGATGAATTTAGGGCATGTTAGGTAGGATCAAGTGTGGGATCGCCCTGGTCAGGGTGGCCATTCCGCTGTGTTAGGCAGCAGTTATTAGGGTGTTCCCATATCTATACTCGTACACGGCTCTACCCAGCCCCCCTGGTGTCGGTGGGTATTGGGGTAATAATGGGGGGTTAGTGTTAGTCTCTTCACCGGCTAACACGGTCAATCAGCCAGCGGCGATTACTAAGGTGGTAGCTATAAAGTTTAAAAAAAAATAGACCTATAAAATGTTTTTAATTTATTGACCTAACCCCCCCCCTACACACACACACACACACACACACACACACACACACACACACACACACTTACTTTAAAAGAAACCAAAAAAAAACGGTCCTCTAATCCAACGTAGTCCAACATCCGAACCTGTAAAAAAAGCACAAACCTAAAAAAAAAAACATTGGTAACACGTGTGGTAGGCTTAGATACAGGGCCCATGTGAGATACTGTCTGTTGAACCACGTATCTAAACCTACCACATGTTGGGCTTAGACACAGGGCCCCAGCAGACAGTAATGTTTAACTTGCCCTCTCTTTCGGCTCTGGACGCGGGGGAGGTCCTGACGCCATCCAGCGTCGCGCCGCACAGCGTCGTGACACTGGAAGATGTCCGGACCTCCGCTGCGTTCAGGAACAAGGAGGGTAAGTATATGGTTTATTACTTATGCAAAACAAAAAAAACTCAAAGCGAAGCCTGTGAGTAGTGCCGACCTGTTATCTTTGGAGTGGGTATGTCTCCGAGGGGATGTTTGTATAACCGGTCATGGTGTTGCTCAGCTGAAGAATAACGGTCTGGCTTTCCATCAATACAAAGAAAAAATTTTTTTTTTTTATACAGGATGGGGAGTTGCTGCTTTTTCTTAATTTCTACTCCTGAAATAGAAGAGGGGTGAGGGAGGATGATCCCAGTGGGCAACAGCCTGTTTCGTGTAACACTTACTCTGGACCAAACCCATATTGTTATTACTATAGTAACTGGGGCCTGTGTATTTTATTACATAGGCCCAAGTTACTGCAGTAACTTTTTTTTATAGACGTGGGCCTCCCTGGCTTCGGGGCCCAGTCGCAATTGTGACCGCTGCAACCCTGTTAAATGTCGTTCTTTCTGACTCACTAAATAGTTAATATTGACCATGTTTCCTTCAATATTCTTGATCAGTATTCAATATGAGGTATACTAAACTTCTACAAAAAATGGTTAGTTTATTTAGATCTAGTAATAAAAATTATACTATAGCAGAGATACATAAACAGATCCATATTGTAATATAGCTTCGATTGTAATACAGAATAAAGATATCTTCTTACATAGTCATTGTATGGGACACTTGTCGTCTCCATCTTGCTTAGCCTGGGTGTGTGTCTTCATCGTTGGCATTGGTGTATGTCCTTGGGTGTCTACCTAGATGGCCACCACCCTCATGTCTGTCTGTCTCATAAATACCCCAGAATATAGGCGTATCTTAATGTTTTTGACATTTGTGCCTACATTTGGAAGACTTACAACTGTCATTACTCATGCATTCCCGGTACTGAAATAGCTGACCTAGTTTGGCTTAACTGTCGTCGTCCACATAATGTTTCTTCAATACTATCGAATGACCTTTTTTATTATAACACAATATAAAGTATTTACCCCCCCCCCCCCCATCCTAGCTACGCCACTGTTTCTACCCTATCTAAGGCACAAAGAGTTCAGTTATATAATGGGTGAGTCCAAACCATGATTAACTGCAGTTATATAGCTCCCCTGACTCGAATTGCCTGTCTATACCATCTGAGTGCTGTGTGCAGAAAGTCCAGTATGTTTCTGAGCTTCTGCTCACGGTCTACTTCTTGTTTGGATTGACTTGGAGAAACCAAAAGCAGGAGGCAGAGAAGACAAACTGCTGCATAATATACACAGACTCTGCCCTTAGATAGGACTTTGATCTATCACTTTCTCTGCTCTGTGACATAGGACTTCTGTTCTCACACTGCAATGTGGTGAGACTTCACCCCCTCTGCTTCTGCAAAGCCAGATGCATCGTGGCAAATGTAGGCTGCATTAATGGAACCATATCCGAGGGGAAGAAGGAACCAAGATGGCAGTTAACTCAAATGCATAGTGGCAAACCGTCCCAGCAAACTACTGTCCAGGAAACTGCTATACTCCATTGTATCTGCGTCTTCAGAATGCAGATACAATTGAGTACTATGGCAGAGCATAAAACTATCCGTTCCCTGCTCTGGCCAGGGATTCCGCTCCAGGAAGAGTGAATGGCAGAGCGCTGCCAAGGAGCCCGCTCCTAGAGGGAGCCCCTGACGTCCCTGTCCATATACGGACAGTGGCTGAAGTCAGGGGATCCTCCTGGACCAGAATCCCCAGAGTTTTATCATCGCTCTGGCCAGGTATTCCACTCAAGGAGAATCCCCTGATGTTACTACCCATATACGGACAGTGACGTGAAGGGCTGCTTCTGGAGTGGAATCCCCCGCCAAAAATGTTAAATGATGGCAACTATGTAAATGGCACATTAAAAAAAATAAAAAAATAATGTAGAGGCTCCTGTGTATACCAGTTTTCGTTTATCGGACTGTACTGCACTGTATAGGCAAAAAAGAAATAAATCCTGGAGCGCTTTAAGAAATACGTGCCGCATTACACACATCTCTGGTCTTGCATGCACCAGAATGGGAAATCTACGCCAGCTACTAGCCCCAAACATTGCATTTTTTTTATTTTTTTTTATCTGCGTTTTTTCCGGATTGCGCACACCGATGAGCAACGGACCCATGGTTTTGCGGACCACAAAACCAATACGGTCGTGTGCATGAGGCTTAAAGCTTTTGCGTATAGCGTCTAATTTATTGCTGTTTCAGTTAGACATGGTTAGTATAAGCATTTAACTTTTTTATTTGGGTGTTTGTTTTTTTTAAGGCAGCGTTCTCAAGATTGCGTTTTGACTTAATTGGCTTCAAAATTTTATTTCAGGGTTTGTGGCTCACGAATTTATCCTTGATGTAAGACCATTCAAGAAATCTGCTAATATAGAAGCTGTAGATTTTGCAAAAAGGCTGCAAGACTATGGTATTTATACCCAGTTAACTGTACTTCCCTGTTTTTGTTTTTCTTTTTAATCTTCAGACCCCACATTTACCCTCCAAACCATTTTAAGACCATAGTCTCATTTCCTACTCCACTCCAAACAAGCAATATAAGTAGTGATTTAAAAAAAATTGTGATCATGTGCATATGGGTGAGTAGAAACTGTGGAGGATGTGTGATATTTATATTTATTTTTTATTTTTTCTAAATGTAATATTTTGTACTATCCCTAAAGTACCTACTCCATTTTTATTTATTTTTTTATAGTCTATTCTCTTCCACAGCTACATTCACAGGCGAGGTTCCCACGAGTCAGATACGCTACATAAAAACCATGCAGCACATTCCGTCCGAAAAGACCACACCTCCATTGTAGTGCTTTTTTTTCGGATAGCAGCGTAGGAATTAAAAAATAAAAAAAATAAAAACGAACAAACCCATGCTTGCCTAGGCCATCGTCCTGGTGACGCGTCCCTTTTTTTGTCTGGTCGGGTCTCCCCGGATGACACTGCAGCCTGTGATTGGCTGCAGTGGTCACATGCGATGAAACGTCATCCCAGGAGACCGGACTGGAGGAAGAAGCAGGGAGTTCTGGGTAGTTAATAGAAAAAAAAATGAGAATTTATTATTGAGTTGCAGAAAGCCAAGTGTTGCGACTTTTGCAGCGGAATCACTGCTATTCCTCCGCAAAAGTCGCAACAGAAAAGCAACGAAAACGTAGCATAAATTTACATGCTGCAGCTTTAAAATCTGCACCGCAGGTAAATTTATTAACTTTTTCGCTACGTCTCTTTACCGCAGCGTGGGCATGAGATTTTCAAAATTGTATCCACTTTGCTGTAAATGCTGCGGAGTTTCCACACTGAATTCCTTGCGGAGATTCTGCAATGTTTACGCTACGTGGGAACACGGCCATAGTGTTGTGAGCTGCTGAGCTCATTATGTATTCTCCTTGTTAGGCAGTGTTGCAGAGCTTACCGGAGTGATTAGCAGACACAGAATGGTCGTCTGAGGTAGAAGAAATGTGATGAGATGCCAGAGAAACCTATTGTGTTGCTACTTTTTTTTCAAAGTCCCCCAGAAGAAAACTGAGCAACTCCTTCAGTGTCCCTTTGCAATAGTTTCGATAAATCCTTTCCATTTGGCCTCATTTATCAACAGAAAATCTGGCCTGGTTACCGTAGCAACCAGTTGGCGCTCCTCATGCACCTAAACTGCTCTAAAAAAAATGGAAGGCTACGTTGGTTGCTATGGGCAATAAGACCATTTTTACTGTTCGGTGTGTTTGATAAATGAGGCCTGGTTGGGTTCCTACATTGAACCTACTTCTCTTGTTGTTTTCATAGTTTTCATCAATGAGAAAGGAATAGTAAGTGAAGGAGCAAGAAGAGAACGTAACAAATCTAAATGAATAGTAGCCATTACCTGCCATTGATATGCATACACGTAGTGTTTATATAATCTATTTCTGCAAACCCTTTTTTTTTTTTTTTTTTTTTTGGGTTTGTTTTCAAATTCTCTACTTTAACAAAAAAAAACACTCCATTCCTACAGTTTTTGTAACTCTTAGGTCTTCTGTTATTATCCTAGGTTTCCATGCTCCAACCATGTCATGGCCTGTGGCTGGCACGCTTATGATTGAGCCCACCGAATCTGAAGACAAGGCTGAGCTGGATCGCTTCTGTGATGCCATGATCAATCTAAGACAGGAAATTGCAGATATTGAAGAAGGTAGAATGGACTCCAGAGTTAATCCTTTAAAGGTAAAATATACTAGATAGTACTGTGACAATGTGACTGAAATGTTAAGCAGCCTGTGGAACTGCTGGCGTATACGTAAACTCTACAGGGCTCCTCTCGACTAGCCTGTCCAAACACAAATGTACTTCCGATCCAGACATCTCTGCCATTGTGTAACTACAATACTGCATAGGCTCAAGAGCTAACCCCAGATGAGTCCTTTTATGCTTTTCTGTATGCCATTTTTAGTTTGTTTGCCCATACAAAAAAAACAATCCTAGTTCACGTTTCATTACAATGCAGGTTTGATACTCACTTGTGACTAATTCCTTGTAACTATTGTGGAGTTTTCATTCCGAATATGAAAAAATAAGTGTATATGTGTGTATATATATAATATATATATATATATATATATATATATAATATAAAATTTGATACCCTTTTTTTTAATTTTTTTTTGTCCCTTTTTTTTTTTTATTAGATGTCTCCCCACACGCTAACATGCATTGCGTCTTCTAATTGGGACCGCCCATACTCACGGGAGGTGGCTGCATTCCCATTGGTAGGATTTTGTTAAATTGAAAGCCTTACTCTTGTCGTTTCTACTTACTTTTGAGTTGTGGTGCGTTCTAGTGTACAAATGCACAACACATTTGGAGAACAGGACTATCTGAGGCAGAAGAAACATGAAACCAGACAAGTTTCAAACAGGTCTGGTGAATTGGGGGAACTGCCAGTCCTACATGCTGTTTAGAATATTTGAATATTAAGGGATTATTCTGGGTGAAAAATATGAAGTTTTAGTTTTGCATAGTATATTAAACAAACCTATATTGCAGGGCCTGAGTGTATAAATTTGGAGTAGCTGTATTTCTATTCTGTATACTGCAGGGCTTGTAAGGGTTATTTCTTCTGCTGCTGTATTCATAAATGAAGATGCCCAACAACATAGCATGATGGGTCTTGGGGTGGGAGCATATACATACTGGGCAGAACTGACATTTTTAGCACGAACTATCAAATATTTCCGTTTAAACGTTTTAGAAATTAATGACCTTTTTACATACTCATTCTTTAATAGTTTTGTTTCTTCCATTTTGAAAATCTAACCATTACAGACCCTAAATTTACCCTTCAGTATTCCCATGCTCCTAATTGACAAATCTGAATATTTGGGCAGAGATTGGGGGGGGGGGGGGCGCAACATGTGTGGAGACCAAATGGGTGTTCTAACATATCATAGTATGACCAGGTGTAAAGGAGTCTGCAAAACGCACATATAGGTGTATCATCAAGCAAACTTGAGTGATAGGATTGAAGTAGACCATGAAATCCACCTGATGTGTGGTTTGCATGTTTACAAAGCATTGCTACTCTTGCCAGGCAGGTCTTTGTTTTATGCACTTCATTTAAATTTATTTTGCATACTGTATGTGGAGTACATGTATAACCTGGTAATTTTTATGGCTTCTTTTACACTTCATATATATATTATAATAATTTCTTTTTTTTCTTTCAGCCTTACGTCAAACCGGAGAGTAAATTCTGGCCCACAATTGCTCGGATCGATGATATCTATGGTGATCAACATTTGATGTGCACGTGTCCTCCTATGGAGGCGTATGAATCGCCTTTCAGCGAACAGAAAAGAGCCTCGTCGTAGTGTTAGACTCTCCCATTTTTTGTGACTGCCGATACAAGACTGCAATACAGCACTGCTAACTGCAACCATTACCTTCACATTGTAAATATTTAAATACTGATGTTCTGCATATCGTTCAATGACTATTCTCTCAGCAACCCTGTGGAAGTCACTGATGCTTAAATGTTCAATTAAGTGCATAAATGAAACATGGCGAAATGGAGCAGCATTCTGTTATGTTTGTAAATTATGTACACTTCAAATTTGGAGCACAAGCCGTTATTCAATAAATGTTTAGCAATCCTTTCATGCACTACCACTAGAAATTGAATAACGGGCATTTATTTTATCAAGATTTTCACTATAAACTTGTCAGGATGGCAACATGTTTGCCTTCCCAATCCATTAGACCTCATTCACACGAGCATATCAGGTTCACGCGCGTGAAAAACGCGTGTGAATCTGGTCCGTGTGTGTTGCCACTCGCAAAGCACACTGATGCATAACGCATGTGTTATTTGCACACTCTCAAAGCACATATTTTTTATTTTTTTTCAATCGAATTGATGCGCAAGTCACGTACCGCACACGGGGTGCATCTGTGTGCCGTGCGTGATTTTCACACACCCATAGACGTCAATGGGCGCGTAGGTGTGTGGAAACACACCAATATAGGACATGCAGTGAGTTTCACGCAACAGACACATGCTGCATGACTATTCCTGCATGTATGAATGGCCCCATTGAAATCAATGGGTGCATGTGACTTCCATCCGCAGCACACGGACGTTATTCACGTTCGTGTGAATGGGCCCTTAGGAACACAAACGTCTAGCCCATTAAAATTCAATGTACTACATGCACTCCGTCTACTTGCCATCCTGCATATACAGACACGTTCCTCAGTGATCAGGGAAGATGTACCACAGGCGGATACTTTTTATGTTTAGAGATTTGGAACGGTCTTAACTGTTCAAAATTGTAAGTATTAATTCTTTTTGTACAGAATTCATTTCTGAGACCGTTTTACAAATGTAAGTAAAAAAAAAAAAAAACAATGTTTGAACTCTACACATTCATTCAGCTTAAAAATACCTTCCAAAGCCCATTGTACTTAAGTTACATTTTTTTGTTTTGGTATGGGTTGTTTTAATAAAGAATTTAATCTTCCATATTACTTTCCCTATCTCTGCTTCTTGGACCCCTGTGAACGGGACATGAAGGGTGTGGAATGTTAAGGTTAATTGTAGTCGAAACTTAGGGTTTTAATAAATATATATATTAAAAATGGTATAGCCCACAGATTAGTCCATAGGATAACTGAATGGACTAAAAATTGTGTCAGTCATGTGACCCACATCATGTGACACTTTGCATTCAGGTAACACTTTGCATTCAGGTAAGGGTATGTGCACACACACTAATTACGTCCGTAATTGACGCACGTATTTCGGCCGCAAGTACCGGACCGAACACAGTGCAGGGAGCCGGGCTCCTAGCATCATACTTATGTACGATGCGAGGAGTCCCTGCCTCGCTGCAGGACAACTGTCCCGTACTGAAAACATGATTACAGTACGGGATAGTTGTCCTGCAGCGAGGCAGGGACTCCTAGCGTCGTACAGAAGTATGATGCTAGGAGCCCAGCTCCCTGCACTGAGTTCGGTCCGGGACTTGCGGCCGAAATACGTCCGTCAATTACGGACGTAATTAGTGTGTGTGCACATACCCTAACACTATTCACCTGTGGCATACCTGGACAATCGGGTATTGAGGAGCAGAAATTAAGTATTACTACCTTCAGCAGCATCTCATAATGTCTGTCGTCTGTATGGGAGCAGCTCTTACTTATTCCGGTCTCCGTGTGTGTGTTTTTAATAACTGTTATTAACATGACAACATCCTCTAGATTTATAGAATGGCTATATCTCTAGAGACAAACAATTGATTCACTGTGCCTGTGTTGACTATCCTTATTCCACCATTCTTCCTATCCACTTAGATTAAATATCCATGGCCTATGTTGCCCCAACCAGTGTATGCTATGTAACCCTATTGTGGGGGGGGGGGGGACGACACATGACTAACGCCATGTCTAGTCATATTCAGTTAGCCTGTGGATTCGTTACACAGGACTAATTTGTGGGCGCTACCATTCTACTGTAAGAGGGGCTTCATGCACTATAAATGTATGTCAGCAGAATTTCTAATACATCTGTATTAGAAAACAGATTTCCTATTCTACAAATAAGTAAAAAAATAAAATAAACTGGACAACTCCTTGAAGTCACAGCATTAAAGGATTTGTACAGGATTGAGAAAACATGGCCACTGTCTTCCACACCGGTCCATGTGTTGTCTGGTATTTGTAGCTATGCTTCAATAAAGGGAATGGGGATGAGCTGTAATACCACACATAACCTATATCACACGTAACGACACGTGTCGCACAATTTTATTTTATTTTTTTTAAGAATGCAGCCATGTTTTCTTAATCCTGTTCAAACCAGTTCTAAACCTCAACATAAAGGGAGCTCTGAAAAAAAAAATTCAAAAGGAATACCTGAATCTGAACATATATGCAAAAAAGAGATCCATTTATGAAATCTTCTAAATAGATTAGGGAACAAGTCATTTTTTTAATATTGATGGATCAAACTGAATATTTATTTTTCGTAGCCTAGCTCTTAAGTGATAAAGCAACGTTCTATATTAGATACTATGGTAAATGTTTTTGTGCATAAGCGAATTGCTTCTTTTTTTGGGGGGGTTCTTTTTAAAGCTTTTGCACAAATCTTTATTTTCTTTTCATGGATTTTTCTGTTTTTAGCTTTCCAATAAAAGAATTGTGTTCCAAAAAGTTTTTGTTTTTTTTGTTTTGGATTTATTTCTATTTTTCCTTCTTGAAGTGACATTTAATTTGTGTTCTCCTCCTACAAAACTGTTCTTGTTGGACTAATTGGGGCGCACAGCACCATGGGCATAGGCCCTTCCACTAGTATGCTGACCCTAGGTAGAAAAAAAAAATGGTTCGCTTCTATACAGGTTACCAAAAAGTCTACCTCCGGAAGGCCATTGAGGGACTTCTTGGAGGTGGTGTTCACCGCCCAGGACTTGAAACTAACAAAATGATGGAAGGCCACCTTTGCTGTCACCTTTGTTCTGAATGGGCCAGCTTCAGGGAAGCCTCATAGAGCTCCTTTTGAAGTGTGCATAAGTTGGAGGCCTGCTGTCTTTGGGCTAGGTACCGGAGTACGTGCCCTGGTGTATCTGTTTAGCCCAAACCATGCAGACCTTAATGACAGAATATAAGGCATATGAGGAGTAGAGCCATTTGCCACAACCGAATTCCGCTTCATGCACATTGCGGAGTGAAGCCACATCCGACGGAGTGTAGTACTTCTAAAAATGCCTGAATCAGGCAGATCAACTGTTTGAGTGTTCGATCAAATGGCCTTTTTTAAGGTTTTTGTTTTGGTTTTTTTTTGGACAAGGAACCATGATTTGGGCAGCTTTGGAATTCGTTAAGTGATGTCCGGGTGCTTCCATTTATTTGCAAAACTGTCCTCTGTCTCCAAAAGATGGAGAGCCAACAACTACGTTACCACTTTCTCTATTTTGAATCCCATTGTTTTCAATGGGAATCCGCACCATAGTTAATATGGTGTTGATTTAAATCCGTGACGCTGGGGGAAAAAAAAAGCCAGCTGACCTATCTAGGTGCTGAATATGCCCAAAAATTCCTATTGAAATCAATGGGAAACTTAAAAAATGAAAAATGCCTTTTGGTGCTTTTCGGGGCACAAAAGACAGCACCAAACACCTTGCTGATTCTAATGTTCAGAGTCAAGTCAAAACCTCCAGTCGAGTTTTTTTTTTTTTGTTATGCTGTAAAAAAAAAAAAAAAAAAGGGGTCAAATTAGCTTACGTTCTAAAATCAATGGCCTAGAAAACGCACTGCTGTTGATTTCAGCTTCAGATCTTTTATTTTGAATTTTTTTTTCAGCCTCCTACAGTGTGAGAATACCCTTTTAGGCAATGCTGAAGGAGACCTGTCCAGTGAATTACCAAGTCACTACTGTGACCTCTCTGTGCAATATCACAAGCACATCCATAGTGCATATTGACTGCTGAAGGGCCTGGTCAGTCTGCATCCCTCCAGTCTCTGTGCCTGGCACTTTGAAGGTGGCCTAAAGCCGCAGCGTCCGAGGAATAGACCAGCTAGCGCTCCCCTCTTGGGAAAAAGTCACTCGTGCTGGTAAGGGGTAAGCGAAATATTCAGAGCCTACCCTCTAAAGAAGTAGAGGCTGTGAATTCCTACCACCCAGCCCAGCAATAGGAGGAAGGTAGTGTGCAGGGAAAAAGCCTGACTATGAGTTCTTCCCCATGTAAATTATAATCTGCCAGAATGGGTTGTGACAGCTCCCTAAAGGTTGATGGTATTTTAAAGCCAATCACCGGCTGCAATGGTCACATGGGATGAAAAGTCATCCCAGGAGGTCGGGCTGCAGGACATCTGAGGGATGAGTCGCCACGGGATATTCTGGCCGAAAAACTGCACCACAATTTGATGCAGGTTGTTTTTTGTATTTTTTTTGGTCTTTGGTCCAATTCCCTGATAATCCTTAATGGTGATCTCCCAGAGACTAACGAATTGCTTGTTATCAACCATCTCACATCTGCTCTAATTTGTCTGACTATTCTTCTCTAAGTCCTGAATGCCCTTGTCCCATAAAGAATGTTCTGAAATGTGACAAAAATAGATGTCCTCTGCTTGAAGTACTCACGTGGGCTCAGTGGTTCTGGGGGTGACTGATTTGATGTATCTCCATCCTGGTCCTAAACGGCTTCTTTTAACCCCTTGAGGGGTTACATAGATGCACGTGATAAGTGTCCTAGGGAAGTATGGAGGGTGCTCACGGGATGAGTGCCCTCCATACCCTGCGGATGTCAGCTGTGTTTTTCAGCTGACAGCCCAGATTAATGGCCGGGAACAGCGATCCTGCTGTTCCTGGCTGTTTAACCCCTCAAATACTGCAGTCAATTGTAACCGCAGCATCTGAGGCGTTATAGAGAGGGGGTGCCCCCACACCCCGATCGGGGGGGGGGGCGGCACCAGTGGTTGTCATGGCAGCGCTGGGGTCTAATGAAGGCCCCCAGGTCTACCTTTTGTCTGCCTCTGTTAGGGTATGTGCACACGTAGTGACCAAAAACGTCTGAAAATATGGAGCTGTTTTCAAGGGAAAACAGCCCCTGATTTTCAGAAGTTTTTTGAGCAACTCGCGTTTTTCACGTCCGTTTTTGGAGCGGTTTTCATTGGAGTCTATGAAAAAAACGGCTCCAAAAACGTCCAAAGAAGTGTCCTGCACGCGTCCTGTCAAACGACGACGCGTAAATTACAGGTCGTCGGCAAACCCATTCAAATGAATGGGCAGATGTTTGCCGACGTATTGGAGCCGTATTTTCAGGCGTAAATCGAGGCATAATACGCCTCAAAATAGGTCGTGTGAACCCAGCTTACAGAAGCCTGTGACCATAACGATCGCTAGGGGGACTAGTAAATGGTGTAAAAAATAAAAATATAACGTTTAATAAAGTTATTAGTAGTGGGGAAAAAATATATTAAAAGTTAAAAAAAAAAAAAAAACTTTTCCCATTTTTCCTCTAGAGTAATGTAAAAAAATAAACATAACTGGTATCGCTGTGTCCATAAAAGTCTGAACTATTACAATATACCATTATTTAACTTGCACAATGAACACCGTAAAAAACAAAAAATGTAAACTCCAAAATCGCTGTTTTTTTGGTCTCCTTGGCGCACAATTTTTTTTTAATAAGAAGTGATCAAAAAATGGTACCAATAAAAACTACAGCTCGTCACGCAAAAAATAAGCCCTTACACCGCTCAATCCACGGAACAATAAAAAGTTATGGCTCTCAGAATGTGGTGAAACAACTATTTTTTTTTATTTTTTCTTAACAAAAATGTTTTTTTTTCTTTTTAAAAGTAGTAATATATAAAATAAACTATATAAATTTGGTATCACCGTAATTGTATTGAGCCGCAGAATAAAGTTAAGTTGTAATTTTTACCGCACGGTAAAAGCCGTAAAAATGAAAACCAAAAAAAAACAATGTAGAAATCGATGATGCTTTTTTCCAATTTCAGCCCACAAAATAATTTTTTTTCTGGTTTCCCAGTACATTAGATGGTACTTTTAAATGGTGCCATTAGAAACTACAACTCCTCCCACAAATAATAAGCCTTCACACCGCTCCATTGATGTAAAGAGAAAAAAAAGTTATGGCTCTTGGAACGCGGGGAGTGGAAAATGAAAAATTGCTTGGTCGTTAAAGAGATTGAGTCATCTGAGAGAAATTGATAATGAACGGGACTGCTGTATCTTTGTAAGAAAAAATAAATAAAAATCCCAAAAGACTTTAGTGTACCTTTTTTAAGTGATGTCATATCAAGTTCTGCTCCTCTACTGTAAGAGAATCTTAACATTTATGCCTCTGTCTGAAGGATGCTTCAATGACAACAATAATTGCTGTAAAAACTCTTGATCTCTTGGATTTGCTGATAGATGGATCAGAATGATTAGCAATTCTTGATTGTGATTTGGGAATAGGGACATGTAGATAGAGCTATTGTTGCTATATAACTTCCCAAAAAAAGTCACTGATTTGATTCTTAGTTTATGTTGTAGAAATCCAATATGTATTTGAACAGATATTTTAAACTAATCTTATAGAAGGGAGAACCCATGAGATTGATGCAATCCCTCCTCCAGTGTTAGGGTAGGGCCACACGGATCGGCACTGACACGGTCGCAACGCGGCTAACAACTGCGCCGGCACCATGTTCAAACAGCCTGTTAGTGGCTGCATGTTAACGCGGGTAAACCGTCCCTTTATCTGCAAAATCGTGCGGCCATGAATTAATACACCCTTTATGACCGCATGATTTTGCAAATTACAACAACTTACTCTATGGCAGCGACGGAAAAAGCCGAACACTGCACTCGGCTATCTCCGGCGCTCCCATAGAGAATGAATGGAGCGGCAGTGCCCATGCGCATGTAACTGGAATACCCCTTACGAGGTATTTGAGAGCCGCTCCTACATAGTGCCAGCGCAATTGTTGGCCACGTTGTGACCATGTCGTGACTGTGTCAGGGCCGCTCCGTGCGGCCGTACCCTCAGAGTTTACTTCGCAGTTGTACAATTGGCCCAGTAGCGTGGGCACTTCTGGCATTTACTTTTCTAGTTATGTATGCATGTAAATTTTACAGTGAGATTTAAGCTTTAAGAACTCAGGCCATAAGTCAAGCCCCAGCCTCTCCCATTCTCCAATCTACCCTGAATGCAGCAGCCAGGCTCATCTTTCTGACCAACCGCTACACTAATGTCTCTATTCTGTGCCAGTCACTGCACTGGTTGCCCATTCCCTTCAGAAATAAATTCAAACTTATTACTCACCCATAAAGCTTTCCACAGTGCTGCACCTCCTTACATCTCCTCCCTCATCTCTGTCTACCACCCTACCTGTGCTCTACGTTCTGCCAACGACCTTCGATTAACATCCTCCATAATCCGAACCTCGCATTCCTGTCTCCAAGATTTATCTCGTGCTGCACCAGTCCTCTGGAATGCACTACCCCAGATAATCAGATTAATTCCCAACATCCACCGTTTTAAATGTGCCCTAAAAACGCATCTTTTTAGACAGGCCTATAACATTCTTTAATCTGACTCTTTCCCTGGCCCCCTATCACACTAGTCTTCATAACCTGACCCCCTCATGCAGCAGTATCCCCCACACTCCTTGCACCCTAAAACTCTTTATATCTGTCATACACAGATACTGGCTGGTGACCGGCTCTTGCAGATTTATGTATACTACCCCATATGTATAAAAGATGACTGGACTATTGTACTTAATGAGCACTTTTTAGGCTGGATTCACACGACCATGGACGGAACGTATTTCGGCTGGAAGTCCCGGACCGAACACACTGCAGGGAGCCGGGCTCCTAGCATCATAGTTATGTACGATGCTAGGAGTCCCAGCCTCGCTGCAGGACAACTGTCCCGTAGTGAAAACATGATTACAGTACGGGACAGTTGTCCCGCAGCGAGGCAGGGACTCCTAGTCTCGTACATAACTATGATGCTAGGAGCCCGGCTCCCTGCAGTGTGTTCGGTCCGGGATTAGCGGCCGAAATACGTTCCGCCTATTACGGACGTAACCTGCTCGTGTGAATCCAGCCTTACATTTTGTGTCTCGCCTATTTTGTCATAGATTGTAACCTCTTGCAAGCGGGTTCTCCCTTCTCTTTTTTGAATTGTTAATTAGTTTAGTCACTATGCAATGTCTGATAATGTCTGCACATGTTCCCTGTAATACAAAGCCGCAGCCCCGCTCTAACGGCGGAGTAAAGAGAAACCTCTTCTCTCTGCCGTTAACCCCTTGAATGCTGCGATCAAAGCTGACTGCGGCATTTAAAGGGAAAATGAGAAGGGGGGACACCTTACAATCCGTACACATGCTAATGTACTGGCATATATAGATATATGCCAGTACATTAAAGTTAAAAAAATCTAAATGAAAACTCCCTAAAAATTATAAAGTAAGATTATTTTTTTTTAAAAAAGTAACATTAAAAGCTATGTAAATTTTGACTGTTAATTTTTTTTTTAAAATAATAATGTTATGAAATTGTATAAATATTTTTTTATAAATTGTATTTACACTTTAAAATACATTTGCTCTGTAGTCTCTATACAGAGCTGCTATATCTAGTGCTATTCACGTAATCCCGCGGATCTGACGGGTTCAGTGAAGTTATGGACTTTTTTTTTCGTTTTATCCTAGTGTCCGCCTCCTAGTGGTAGGGTCATATACTCATGGTGCTGTGTCCCCAATGAATTCAACTAGAGGGGTTTTACGGTGAGTTAAAAAATCAGTTTTGTTTTTTTTTTCAAAATTAATTAACAGGTTCCCGACCGCTGGCTGTGTTTTTACGGCCAGCGGTCAGGGTCTCTGAAGTCCGCCGTATAGACTAATTACGGCGGCACTTCAGAGACTGTGCACACAGCCCTGTGCCCTGGCTGTTGCTAACAGCCATGGGCACTGGGCAGAGTGTCAGGGGCCAATCTTTTGGTCCCTGAACATGTGAACGCTGTGAAAACCTATCACAGCGATCACATTTGTTTTTATTTTGGAATTTCTGGCAGCAAATCTCCTGCCTTTTTTCTTCTCCTCACACATTGTTTCAGTGTGAGGAGAAGAGACTTGAGAGAATTGCTGCCAGAAGAATACTGTGGGGGAAAAAAAATACAGTGTTAGGCTATGTTCACACAGGGTATTTTGCCGAGTTTTTTGACGTGGAAACCGCGTCGCAAAACTCGGCAAAAACGGCCCGAGAACGCCTCCCATTGATTTCAATGGGAGGCGTCGGCGTCTTTTTCCCGCGAGCAGTAAAACTGCCTCGCGGGAAAAAGAAGCGACATGCCCTATCTTCGGGCGCTTCCGCCTCTGACCTCCCATTGACTTCAATGGGAGGCTGGAGAAAGCGTATTTCTCGCTGTTTTATGCCCGCGGCGCTCAATGGCCGCGAGCGAAAAACGGCGCGAAAATCGACGTGCAGGGAGAGGAATATCTGCCTCAAAGTTCCAAACGGAATTTTGAGGCAGATATTCCTCCCCCAAAATACTCCGTGTGAACATAGCCTTAGGCCCCATGCACATGAACGTAAAAACACCCGTAATTACGGGCCCATATACTTCTATTGGCCACGGGTACCTCCTCGTATGCTTACGGGAAGGTGCCCGTGCCGTTGAAAAATATAGAACATGTCCTATTTCAGGCCGTAATTACGGCACGGGCAGGCCCATAGAAGTCTATGGGGCTCGCGTAATTACGGGTGACTACGTGTGTGCACCCGTAATTACGGGAGCGTTGCTAGGCGACGTCGGGGGATAGTCACTGTCCAGGGTGCTGAAAGAGTTAAACGATCGGCAGTAACACTTTCAGCACCCTGGACTGTGACTTCAGATCACAATATAGAGCAACGTGTAAAAAAAAATAGACGTTCATACTTACCCAGAACTCCCTGCTTCTTCCTTCAGTCCGGCCTCCCGGGATGACGTTTCAGCCCATGTGACCGCTGCAGCCAATCACAGGCTGCAGCGGTCATATGGACTGCCGCGTCATCCAGGGAGGTCGGACTGGATGTCAGAAGAGGGACGCGTCACCAAGACAACAGCCGGGTAAGTATGAATTTCTTTTACTTTTACTACGGAAAGGGCTGTCCCTTCTCTCTATCCTGCACTGATAGGGTATGTTCACACGAGGTCATTACGTCCGTAATTGACGGACGTATTTCGGCCGCAAGTACCGGACCGAACACAGTGCAGGGAGCCGGGCTCCTAGCATCATAGTTATGTACGATGCTAGGAGTCCCTGCCTCGCTGCCGGACAACTGTCCCGTACTGTAATCATGTTTTCAGTACGAGACAGTTGTCCGGCAGCAAGGCAGGGACTCCTAGCATCGTACATAACTATGATGCTAGGAGCCCGGCTCCCTGCACTGTGTTCGGTCCGGTACTTGCGGCCGAAATACGTCCGTCAATTACGGACGTAATGACCTCGTGTGAACATACCCATAGAGAGAAGGGGCTGCCGATTAGTGCAGTGCAATTTTCCAGCGAAAACGTGCCCGTAAATACGGGTGGACTACTGGTGACACCGGACCCGTATTTACAGGCACGGGTCCGTAAATACTGGTGCAATATGGGTCGAATACGTGTGACCAAGGACCCGTATTTAAGGGAGGAAAAAAATACGTTAGTGTGCATGAGGCCTTACACTTCAATACACTCTTTGTATAGATAGATTTCTATCTATCTATACAATCTATCCATCTATCTTTTTTTCTATCTATCTTTTATTATATTAGAATAGGCAAGTAGGGAATATATATATAGCGGTTTATTTTTTTTGTTAGATGTATGTATGTATGTATGTATGTATACCAGTTAGTTTGTGTGTTTATATAAAAAAAAAAGTTTGTTGTGTTAGTGACGTTATGGCGAGGAAGTTATTTAGCGCTGAGGAGGCATACGCCATGCTGTGGTCTGAGTCTGAGACCGCATCAGAGATGGCGTCGGAAATAGAACCTGTTGTAGGCAGTGACGATGATAGCGTCACTTCAGGGGACGTTATCCCTGACGCAGTTGAAACTGCAGAACATGAAAGCGCAGGGCCTAGTAGTCCTGTAGCATGGGACAGCCTGGTCCCTCCAGTTCGGGCTCTTGTATGGGCACCTGTTCCATCTTTTGGGCCTAGAATCCACGGATTTACTGCCACTCCTGGCATAACTGTGGACAATACAAATTTTGTCCAAATGGATTACTTCCATTTATTTATTACAGATGACCTCCTAAATATGATTGTCCACGAAACTAATTTATATGCCGCTCAGTATATAAGGCAGAAACCTTCATCCAGCCATGCCAGAGATTGGACACCCACCAATTTACAGGAATTAAAAAAAAATTTGGGGCTCACAATAAATATGGGTATTGTCAAAAAGCCCTCCATAAGATCGTACTGGTCAACAAGACCCGCCCAAGCAACCCCAGTGTACTCTGCAGTAATGCCCAGGTCTCGTAAGGAGACAATAATGAGGTTCCTCCACTTCAATGACAACGCACAGGCCCCCCCAAGTACCGATGCAAACTGTGATCGGTTGTTCAAAATAAGACCGCTAATAAATTCCCTCAATAATTTATTTCTGCAACTCTACACCCCTGAGCAGAATGTAAGCGTGGACGAATCCCTCCTCAACTTCCATGGAAGACTTATTTGAATTAGTATGTGAAGATGAAAATCTACTTTTTTTCTGAAAAACACGTAGAAATTTTGTAATTTTTTCAAGGAATAAAAGTGAAAAAACACCCCAACATATGTAAAGCAATTTCTCCCGATTTATAGCAATACCTCATATGTGGTAATAAACTGCTGTTTGGACCCACAGCAGGACTCAGAAGGGAAGGAGCACCATTTGCTGGAATAGTTTTCAGTGCCGTGTTGCGTTTGCATTGCACTGGAGGGAACAAAATAGTGTAAACCCCCCAAAAGTGACCCCATTTTGGAAACTACACTCATCAAGGAATTTTTCTAGAGGTAAAGTTAGCATTTTGACCCCACAGTTGTTTTGCTGAATTCATTGGAATTATTCTGTAAAGGTAAAAATCTACTTTTTTTCTGAGAAAATTTAGCCATTTTTAATTTTTACAAGGAATAAAGGAGAAAAAAGCATCCCAAGATTTGTCGAATAATTTCTTCCGATTACGGAAATATGTCATATGTGGTAATAAACTGCTGTTTTGACATACATCTGGGCTTAGAAGGGAAGGAGCGCTATTTGGCATTTGGAGCTCAAATTTAGCTGAAATGGTTTTTGGGTGCCATGTCGCATTTGCAAAGCCTCTGAGAGACCAAAACATGGAAAACCCCCAGAAGTGACCCCCATTTTTGAAATTACACCACTTAAAGAATCTATCTAGGGGTATAGTCGGCATTTAGGCCCCACAAGTCTTTTGCAGGATTTATTAGAATTAGGCCGTGAAAATGAATATCAACATTTCTTCCACTAAAATGTTGAATTTTTTCAATTTCACAAAGGATAAAGGAGGAAAATGCCGCCCAACATTTGTAAAGCAATTTCTCCTGAGTACTGCTATACCCTACATGTGGTCATAAATGATTTTTCATTAGAAAGTAATTAATCCTTTGCGGTCTGAACCATTCTTTTCTTTTCCTTTTAAATTTTTCCCTCCCCACATTCCAAGAGCTATAATTTTTTTATTTTTGTGTCGACATAGCTGTATAAGGTCTTGTCTTTTGCGGGATAAGTTGTAATTTTCAATAGCACCATTTTGGGGTTCATAGAATTTGTTAATTAACTTTAATAAAAAAAACTTTGGGGGGGGAATAGAAAAAAAACAGCAATTTCGCCACACTTTTTTGCGTCCTAAATTTACGCCGTTTACCGTGTGGTATAAATAACACAATAACTTTATTCAGCGGGTTGTTACGATTGCAAAGATACAAAATTTATATAGATTTTGTATGTTTTACTACTTTTACACAGTAAAAACACATTTTTTTTAAAAATTATTTGTTTTTGTGTCTCCATATTTGAAGAGCCATAACGTTTTTATGTTTTACCGCTGATGCAGTTGTATGAGGGCTTTTTTTTTGGCAGGACAACTTGTAGTTTTTATTGGTACCATTTTGGAGTAGATGCGACTTTTTAATCACTTTTTATCACATTTTTTTAAAGCAGGATTTACAGAAAACAGCAATTTTTCATTGCTTTTTATTTTATTTTTTACATCGTTCACCGTGCAGGTTAAATAATGTAATAACTTTATAGTTGGGGTCGTTACGGACGCGGCAATACAAAATATGTGTGAATTTATTTTTAATAATGGAGCATTTTGTATGGGGAAAAAGTGGGTTTTTCATTTTGTTTTCACTTATTTTATTTTTTTATTAACTTTTATTAAACTTTTTTACTAGCCCCACCAGGGGACTTAAATACGCGATCCTCCGATCGCTTTTATAATACACTGCAATACTTTTGTATTGCAGTGTATTACTGCCTGTCCATATAAAATGGACAGGCATCTGCTAGGCCATGCCTCTGGCATGACCTAGCAGGCATACACTACAGGCAGAACTGGGGGCCTTTATTAGGCTCCCACAGCAGCCATAGAAGATACCGGCACTCTGCGATCAGGGGTGAGAGAGGGGGCTACCTACCTCTCTCCAAAACCACTCAGATGCGGCGCTCGCTATTGAGCACCGCATCTGAGTGGTGAAATGGGTGAGATCGATACTGATATCGATCTCACCCGTTAGAGCAGGGATGCCCCCAGCCCTCAGCTACCTCTAGTAGCTGAGAGCATGGAGATTTAACGGCTCCCTGCTCTGTTTACTTATTCTGATGCAGCGCTGTGAAAAGGCGTATTCATCTGAATAAAGCCCATTAGTGGCCGGCGTGAAAACGGGTGAAATAAATTTTTCTGGTTATGGTCGTGTAGATATCTAATATAGTATTTTTTAAGTGATGTATAAGCAATAAAATATATTTTATGCAAAATAATGACTTTTTTTTTGTTTCCATTTCAAAGTTTTATTGACATTTTCAAAATATAGTATAACAAACATCCAGGTCACATTCACCTGACGGTAAACAAAAACAGAAAAGCATGGACATAATTCAGGAAGGGACAGGAAAAGGAACAGGGGATGTGAGGAAAAGGAAGGGAGGTAAAGGGATCACAGTATTGTATATTGGTACGCACCTAAATGGAAAATAAAATGAAAGAGAAAGTTTTTTATAACATTAGCAGTATGGGTGATTGAACCGTTAATCCATGGTGCAAATGCAGAGGAGATGAACCCAAAAGAAGAGATAGGAGTCGCGAGACCCATGGGGGTCATTGATTCAGGAAGAAATTGTGTGGAACCTGTCCGAATATTGGAACTCAATCCAAGCTCTCCAGGTATGGATAAACCTGTCCATATCTGTAGTGTTGGCTATAAGGTCTTTCATTCTATGAATGTGGGAGTCTTCAGTATACCATTCCTCTCTAGTAGGAGGGTCCTGACTCTTCCAATGTCGAGGAAGGACATTCTCTGCCTGGAGGAGGAAACTAGCCAATGACCGCTTATATTTAGATAGTCCTGCTGGCATAATGAAAAGGAGAAGGGCCTCCAGTGTCTGTGGTATGGAAATATTAGTGATCTCGGACTTAAATGAACGGACCTGTGACCAGAAACCATGTATCGGGGGGCATCCCCACCATATGTGTGAAATTGTCCCATCCCCTAACCCACATTGCCAGCAGGTTTCAGGTACATTTGGAAACCAGCGGTGTAAACGGTTTCCTGTGCCTTGTTTGCTATAAGTGCTCTTTGAGCAAACTGGAAGCACCATGGCCATTGGGATTCGTCAAAGGTCTTGCCCAGTTCTTTCTCCCAAGCCTTGCAAAAGGAAGGGAGAGTATCAGAGGAATTGGTAAGCAAGAGATTATATAACACAGATGTGGGACAGAGGGGACAATGACAGAGGGGACAATGCCAGACACACTCGTTCAAAGTCAGAAAGAGTACTGTAGGGCTGTGTTTGCGGTTTAACGAGAAAAAAAAGAAGTGCTTAAGTTAGGCATAGTCGTAGGTGGGGGGGGGGGCCTTGGCAAGTTTTGCTCTGCCGGGAGCAGAGATTGCAAAGAAACTAAATCAGTGCGTAACGTCCATGGCCGCAAACCGTCGGATTACTCACGCCACGGCAGCGGCAGCCATGGATCTGTGAGCGCTGGCCCGCATCTCCTCCCCAGGAGACGTCAGCGCTCACCTCCGCTCCAGTCTGCTGTGTCCCATAGGGAATTATCACTAATTAGCCCATGATCACCCTGGACTGTAAGAAGGGCCCTGCCCCTTTGCTCATTGCCTGAGCATTGTTGTGTTTTCCTATGTTAGTCTTGCAAATGGTCCCTTAGTGTTATCCTGTTCCCGTTGTTCCCGTGCCCTGCATCCCATACTATTTGTTCCTGTGCCTTAAATCTGTTGGAGTCGTGTTGTGCCATCGGTTCCGCCTGCTGTGTTACACCATGTCTGGTGTCTGCTGTCAAGGTCACATCTGTGCCTAGCCGTTGCTACTGTCTGAACCACTGCATGTACCCTTGTGCTTGGACTATTTATATATTGACTTGGTACTCTGTTGGCCAGCTGCTATCCCGCTACGCCGCTACGGCCCAGTGGGCCCACAAACCCACAGATCGTGACAGTACGCTCAGGCCATGGACCCCGCTGGTCAACTCAAGAACATGACGACGTCACAAGCCATGCAGGCAGACCTGCGAGACCTTCGGTCAAGCCAAGACCAACTTCTTCTGGCAGTGAACTCCATTAAACCCTAGCATGGGCGAATCCTATCTTGGAACGCCAGGGACCGGACACCCGTGACTTCCAGGGTTTCCTATGGACTTTCCGCTCGGTATTTGAGGAACCTGGGCGAGTCTCATCTGCTGCTGCATCTCTGCTAACCCTTCATCACGGAGGCACCTCCATGGGAGAGTATGCCATTCAGTTCGCACCCTGGCAGCAGAGCTATCCTGGAACAACGAGGCCTTGGTGGCTACATTCTGGCAGGGACTGTCTTCCGAGATTAAAGATGAGCTTGCCGCTCGTGATCTGCCACCGACCCTGGATGACCTCATTCTTCTCGCCACCCGGATTGACATGAGGAGCCGGGAGTGATCCCAAGAGGTTTGTCGGGAAAGAAGACATCCTAGGCTGGCTCCTACTTTCCAGCAATCCCTGTTGCTCTTACCAGTTGTTCCACCAGAGGAGCCTATGCAGGTGGACCGGCTCAAATTATCCGTCCAGGAGAAGCAACGCAGACGCACTTCGGGACTTTGTCTGTATTGTGCCCTCGGAGGCCATGCTGTGCGTTGGTGCCCTCGGAAGCCAAAGAATTTAAAATGTCTAGGATTTTTTTAAGAGACAACCCTAGACGATACAGCGCTGAATAAAAAAAACTCTTCAAAACTATCCATCCCCGTGACCATAGTGTCCGGCGAAAAGACGCACCGTGTCTCTGCCTATCTGGACTCTGGTTCCGCAGCTGACTTCATCCAAAAAGACCTAGAGGTTCTTCTCCGGTTGCCCACAGTCCCTCGGGAGACGTCTTTGGCTGTTGCCTCAGTGAATGAAGTGCCTCTGCCCGATCCAATTGTATCTGAGACCAAACCGCTGAAGCTCCAAGTAGGAGGTCTTCATTCAGAGCTAATTTCATTTCTTGTCCTGCCCAAAGCCGTCAACCCTGTGCTGCTGGGCCTGCCTTGGCTTCGACTACATGCCCCAGTCCTGGACTGGAATTCTGGAGAGGTTCTCCAATGGGGCTCCAAGTGTCTCAATCGCTGTCTGTTGCAGCTCCATCTGGCCCAGCCCCCTCTGCCTCAGTCGTTGGCAGGTTTACCTCCTCATTACTCTCAGTTTGCAGATGTCTTCAGCAAGAAGGAGGCTGAGACGCTGCCCCCACACCGGGCTTATGACTGGCTTATGAACTGGTTCCTAATGCGTCCCCTCCTCGTGGACGGGTATATCCTCTCTCCTTGCCAGAGACTCAGTCTATGTCGGCCTATATCAATGAGAATCTGGAGAGGGGTTTCATACAAAGATCCTCCTCCCTGGCTGGGCTCTTTGTCAAGAAGAAAGACGGATCTCTTTGGCCTTGCATCGACTACCGGGGTCTCAATCAAATCACGATCAAGAACAAATGTCCGTTGAAACTAATTTCGGAACTATTGTACCGCATACGAGGAGCCAAGATTTTCTCTAAACTAGACCTGAGTGGGGCTTACAACTTGATCCTCATCCGCCGGGGTGACGAATGGAAGACGGCATTCAACACCCGAGACGGGCACTATGAATACCTGGTAATGCCCTTTAGTCTGTGTAACGCTCCCGCGGTCTTCCAAGAGTTTGTCAATGACATCTACCGAGATCTCCTCTATGTCTGTGTTGTGGTCTATCTCGATGACATTTTGATTTTTTTCTCCAGATCCGACGACTCATCTGAGACATGTCCGTCAAGTTCTGCTGCGATTAAGGGAGAATCGCCTCTATGCCAAGCTGGAGAAGTGTGTGTTTGAGAAGAATTCTCTACCATTCCTGGGCTACATCATCTCAGATCAAGGCCTCAAGATGGATCCTGAGAAGGTAAAGTCCATCCTGGAATGGCAACGTCCTCAAGGCTTGAGGTCCATACAGTGTTTTTTGGGATTTGCCAACTTCTACTGGCAGTTTATCCCAAACTTCTCTTCACTGACAGCTCCCATCTTTACCCTCACCAAAAAAGGTATGAACGCCAAGGTGTGGACTCCAGAGGCAGAGTCTGCATTTAATAGCCTTAAAGGGAATGTGTCGCTAGAAATTTTTTCTTTTTCTCTTTTTAAGTTAAACAGTTAGTATATACTGTACATGATTACACATTGTTCTAATTTTTTTAATTTTTTCACAAGTCAGGAAATATTATAAATTAGACTCTAATTTATAAAATTTCCATGTGCTGGTCACTAGAGGGAGCAATTCCAAAAATTGCAGCATTGGCATGTGGTAAAGCAACCTCATTGCTTAATGCTGCAAAATTGGAGAAGACACACTCGCTCTAGTGTGCTCAAACAATCCCCCTCCTTTATCCTGGCTAGTGCCAGGAGAAAGGAGGGTGTTGAATGTTCAAACCTCCTACACTGTGTGCCGCCATTTTTTTAGCGAATGCACAGTGTAGGAGGATTAGATACAGTGGTAATCACACAGTATAACACGAACATACACAAACATAACTTACCTGCTCCTGCCGCCTCCACTCCCTCCGCTCCATCCATTCCCTCCGCTCCTAGTCCTTGCTTCTGAACATATGGATGGAAGCCGCGACCGGAAGTAGTCATCTTACTGTCCAGCCGCGGCTTCCGGTCCACATGAAAATGGCGCCGGATGTCGCTCGGCCGAAGACCTTCCTTTTGGACTGTGTGGGAGTGGCGCATGCCCAATGGCATGCAAAAATGGCAGCTCCCATAGAGAAGTAAAAGTTAGAAAAAAGAAAAAAGTACAACACAAAAACACAAATAAATCAAATTTATTTTAATAACATACTAAAAGCAAAAACATATAAACATTTTTTTTTCGTGACACCTTCCCTTTAAGAGTGCCTTCATGTCAGCCTCAACCCTCCATCATCCTGATGTATCTCAACAGTTTTCGTCAAAGGTGGACACCTCCTCTGTTGGTGCAGGTGCACTTCTGTTCCAGAGAGGTTCCAAAGGGAAGGCAGTGGTATGTGGCTATTTTTCTAGCCTTTTTTCTCCCGCATACCCACAGATCGTGACACAGTGCCTATAAAAACATGTGTAAAATGAAGAGGTGTATATTTTGTCCTACCTAAAAAGCAATTAGAGGAGGTCCCGGAGGAAAAGCAGGGTTATCTGTTAGTGGGCGCATGGGGCCAGTTAAGTCTACTAAGCAGTCAACCCGGTGAGCATATTTGAAGGATAAAAGAGTTTTCAAGTTCTAAAAAACATAGACTGTAATGAGAGATCAGCTCTACATCGGAACCGAGGGAGCGTGGAGATGGCTCAACCTCATATATCTTTAACCTCGATCATGGCAGAGCTCGACCACTTTAAAGTTAGACCAGGAACCAAAGTTAACTTGGCCAAATCGAAGGAACTCAATGTTGCACTTTCTCCAGAGCAACAAACTTTAATCCAAGATAACTACTCCTTTGCTTGGCCCTCCACAGGAATCCGTTATTTGGGAATACGCATTCATAAAGATCTGAGCAGGCTATTTGACCTCAATTTCTGTCCAATGTTAGTGCAAATCTACAAGGACCTGGAGTCCTGGAACGTGGGTGACTTTTCCTAGTTTGGCTGTGTTAACATACTGAAAGTGAATTTTCTCCATAGGCTACTATATCTTTTTCAAACAATACCAATCTCTATCCCCTCCTCCTTCTGGCTCTCCCTGCGACGTTTCTTGCATCACTTCGTTTGGTCGGGCAAAAACTCTAAAGATAGGGGTGGCCTTGGTCTCCCTGACTGCAAAAAATATTACTTTGCCATCGTCTATTCAAGAGTGTTAGATTTTGTTAATGGGTAAACCCATAAACTCTGGAGAATTCCTTTTTTTTATTTTTTTTTAAAGCATATTAAATAGGTTCTGTGAAAGATACATACTTCATGAGGAAAAAAGGAATTAAGGCCCATTAACATGGACCAATAATCAGCCAAACGAGGGTTCCTGATTATTTGTCCGTACAAACAGGGCAGCAATCAGCCGCTAAACGAGCAAACACGAGTTTGGCGGCTGATTTAATTTTGCATGCTGATTTACAAATTTAGGTGTAATGGTGGAGGAGGACAAAGAAAAGGCCAATTTATTAAATGCCTTCTTTACTATATTTACACAGGAAAATACAATGATCAATGAAATAATTAAGGAAAAAGTCAATTCTTCATTAAATGTCCTCTACCTAACCCAACCAGAAGTGCAGCACTGTCTTAAAAACACTAAAACCGATAAGTTACCAGGACCGGATTACCTACACCCACGAATTCTGCAGAAATTAAAGGGACACTAACTTTTCAAATAACTAATGCTAATCTAATGGCATACCTGATATATATATATATATATATATATATATATACAGTGAAGGAAATAAGTATTTGATCCCTTGCTGATTTTGTAAGTATGCCCACTGTCAAAGACATGAACAGTCTAGAATTTTTAGGCTAGGTTAAGTTTACCAGTGAGAGATAGATTATATTTTAAAAAAAAAACAGAAAATCACATTGTCAAAATTATATATATTTATTTGCATTGTGCACAGAGAAATAAATATTTGATCCCTTTGGCAAACAAGACTTAACACTTGGTGGCAAAACCCTTGTTGGCAAGCACAGCAGTCAGACATTTTTAGTAGTTGATGATGAGGTTTGCACACATGTTAGATGGAATTTTGGCCCACTCCTCTTTGCAGATCATCTGTAAATCATTAAGATTTCGAGGCTGTCGCTTGGCAACTCGGATCTTCAGCTCCCTCCATAAGTTTTCGATGGGATTAAGGTCTGGAGACTGGCTAGGCCACTCCATGACCTTAATGTGCTTCTTTTTGAGCCACTCCTTTGTTGCCTTGGCTGTATTTTTCGGGTCATTGTCGTGCTGGAAGACCCAGCCACGAGCCATTTTTAATGTCCTGGTGGAGGGAAGGAGGTTGTCACTCAGGATTTGACGGTACATGGCTCCATCCATTCTCCCATTGATGCGGTGAAGTAGTCCTGTGCCCTTAGTAGAGAAACGCCCCCAAAACATAATGTTTCCACCTCCATGCTTGACAGTGGGGATGGTGTTCTTTGGGTCATAGGCAGCATTTCTCTTCCTCCAAACACGGCCAGTTGAGTTAATGCCAAAGAGCTCAATTTTAGTCTCATCTGACCACAGCATCTTCTCCCAATCACTCTCAGAATAATCCAGATGTTCATTTGCAAACTTCAGACGGGCCTGTACATGTGCCTTCTTGAGCATGGGGACCTTGCGGGCACTGCAGGATTTTAATCCATTACGGCGTAATGTGTTACCAATGGTTTTCTTGGTGACTGTGGTCCCAGCTGCCTTGAGATCATTAACAAGTTCCCCCCGTGTAGTTTTCGCCTGAGCTCTCACCTTCCTCAGGATCAAGGATACCCCACGAGGTGAGATTTTGCATGGAGCCCCAGATCGATGTCGATTGACAGTCATTTTGTATGTCTTCCATTTTCTTACTATTGCACCAACAGTTGTCTCCTTCTCACCCAGCGTCTTACTTATGGTTTTGTAGCCCATTCCAGCCTTGTGCAGATCTATGATCTTGTCCCTGACATCCTTAGAAAGCTCTTTGGTCTTGCCCATGTTGTAGAGGTTAGAGTCAGACTGATTAATGGAGTCTGTGGACGGGAGTCTTTTATACAGGTGACCATTTAAGACAGCTGTCTTTAATGCAGGCACCAAGTTGATTTTGAGCGTGTAACTGGTCTGGAGGAGGCTGAACTCTTAATGGTTGGTAGGGGATCAAATACTTATTTCTCTGTGCACAATGCAAATAAATATATATAATTTTGACAATGTGATTTTCTGTTTTTTTTTAAATATAATCTTTCTCTCACTGGTAAAATTAACCTAGCCTAAAAATTCTAGACTGTTCATGACTTTGACAGTGGGCAAACTTACAAAATCAGCAAGGGATCAAATACTTATTTCCTCCACTATATATATATATATATATATATATATATATATATATATATATATATATATATATATATAAGTTTGCAAGTGACTTACTGTTAAAATCTAGCCGTTTTAATCTATAAAAAAAATCTGTGTGAAGTTACTGCCACTAGGTATTGCCCTTCCTTGAATCTGCTCTCTACCCACTGTTGTCAAGCAAAATTTATCTCTAGTTACAGAGCAGATGAGACGGACTGCAGGAGGTTGGGGGTGTCTCTTCACATCCTGCCCATAGAAATCTATGGAGAGGAGGTGGGAGCAGGAACAGGGAGCAGAGAAAAAATAGGCACTGCTGCTCATAGAAGTCCATAGAGAGGGGAGGGGAGGGGAGCAGGAGGGGGAAGCAGGAGCACAGGGAGTTACCGGTAAGAGTTAAAGTGCATTTGAAAGTCTTCAGACCCTTTCACTTTTTAACATTTTGTTATGTCCATCATTCTGCCCTCAATACCCCATAATGACAAAGTGAAAACAGAATTTTAGAAATTTTTGCAAAAATTAAAAAACTCAAATTTTGCATAGACATAAGTATTTAGACCTTTCGCTATGACACTCTCAAAATTTTAACTTTGTTGGCCTCCCATTTCTCTAGATCATCTTTGATGTTTCTACACCTTGATTGGAGTTAACCTGGGGTAAATTCATTTGATTGGACATGATTTGGAAAGACACACCCCTGTCTATATAAGGTCTAACAGCTGACAATGCATATCAGAGCAAAAACAAAACCATGAGGAGGGAAGAACTGCCTGTAGAGCTCAGAGACAGGATTGTGTGGAGGAACAGATCTGGAGAAGGGTACAAAAAAAATTCTGCTGCACTGAAAGTTCCCAATAGCACAGTGGCCTCCATAATTCTTAAATAGAATAAGTTTGGAACACTTAGGACTCCTCCTAAAACTGGCTGCCCCACCAAACTAAATTGGGGGAGAAAGGCCTTGGTAAGAGTGGTGACTAATAACCCAATGGTCACTCTAGCTGAGCTCCAAAAATTCTGTGTGCAGATGGTTGACCTTCTGGAAGATTCTCCCATCACTGCAGCACTCCACTAATCTTGGCTTTATGGCAGAGTGGCCAGAAATTGGCCCATCTCAGTAAAAGACACATGAAAGTCTGCCTGGATTTTGCAAAAAAAGCACCTAAAGGAGTCTCAAACTGTGAGAAACAAGATTCTGTGGTCTGATGAAACCAACATTTAACTTTTTGGCCTCAATTCTAAGCGGACCTCACTGGGCAGAAAGTTCACCTTCCAACAAGACAATGACTCTAAGCACACTGCCAAGTCAACACAGGAGTGGCTCAGGGACAACTCTGTGAATGTCCTTGAGTGGTTTAACCAGGGCCCTGACTTGAACCCAATCGAATATCTGTGGAGAGGCCTGAAAATGGCTGTCTACTGACAGTCCCCATACAATCTGACAAAGCTTGAGAAGATCTGCTGAGAAGAATGGCAGAAAATCCCCAAATCCAGGTGTGCAAACCTTGTGGCATCATACCCAAGAAGACTGGACTCTGTTATCGCTGCCAAAGGTGCTTCAACTAAGTACTGAGTAAAGGGTTTGAATACTTATATGTCCATGCAGTATTTTCGTTTTTACTTTTCAATAAAATATCAAAGATTACTAACATTCTGTTTCACTTTGCCATTATGAGGTATTAGTGCTGGATTCTCAGCTACACTGCTCATTACTGCTGTATGATTTCCTCCATGCTGCTGTAGCTTCTGAAGGGGGGGGGGTGTTAGGGTTGCCACCCGGCCGGTGAACCACTGGCCCGGCCAGTAGCGACATCAAGTAGCCAGTACCGGTGAAAAGTCAATGTTACAAAATAAAAAAAGGATTACTCACCTTTTAAATCTCACTGCCACTCCAGCGTAGACATTCCAGTGGTCCCCATCAGTCCTGCAGTTATGATGCCACATACATCATTCACGTGATCGCTTCAGCCAATTGATTGAGTCCTGTGATTGGCTGCAACGTTCATGCAAAGGATATTTAAAGGGAATGTGTTGCCAGAAAAACATGTTGTTTTTTTTTTAATTAAACATTTAGTGTGTGGGTGATTAAACATTGTTCAAATTTGTTTTATTTTTTTCACGAGTCAGGAAATATTATAAATTAATTCTAATTTATAGTATTACCCATTTCTGGTCACTAGATGGAGCTATTCCCAAAATTGCAGCATTGCAAAATTGGGTAAAAAGCCCTCGCTCTAGTGAGCTCTCAGCATCCCCCCCTCCTTTATCCTGGCTAGTGCCGGGATAAACGAGGGGTTTGAACGGTCTAACCTCCTACACTGTGTGTCGCCATTTTTTGAGCTAACACACAGTGTAGTAGGTTTACATACAGTAGTAAACACACACAAACACGAACATACATTGAAATCTCTTACCTGCTCCTGCCGCCGCGGCTCCCTCCGGCCCGTCCGCTCCGTCTGCTGCCGCTAGTCCAAGTGCACAAGTCCGGAAGCCGCGACCGGAAGTAGTAATATTACTGTCCGGCCGCGACTTCCGGTCCACAGGAAAATGGCGCCGGACGGCGCCAATTTCAAATTGGACTGTGTGGGAGCGGCGCATGCGCAGTTCCCACACAGACGCCGTACACACAAGTGAATGGGACGGGAGCCGTTCGCAGTCCCTATGGGACTGTGGCTGCCGTATTCCATGTCTGTATGTGTCGTTAATCGACACATACAGAAATGGAACAAAAAATGGCAGCCCCCATAGGGAAGAAAAAGTGTAAAAATAAGAAAAAGTAAAACACAAACACACAAATAAATATAAACGTTTTTAATAAAGCACTAACATCTTTAACATATAAAAAAATAATTTGTGATGACACTGTTCCTTTAAGGTCATCGCTGTAGTCTGAGGTCTGATTAGGGGTCTGGAGTCACAGGGGGCACTGTGTGTGTCAATATGTACAAGTGGCACTGTGTGGCACTATCTACAAGGGCACTGTGTTTGGCACTATCAACATGGGGCACTATCTGGGCCACTATAGGTGGCAGTGTGTGGCACTATCTACATGTGGCACTGTGTTTGTGTGTGTCACTATCTACAGGGGTACTATCTACAGGGTGTACAGTGTGTGGCAATATTTACAGAGGGCACTGTGTGGCACTATCGGAGGAGGGCACTGTGTGTGTCACTATCTACAGAGGGCATTGTGTGTCACTATCTACAGGGGATATTATCTACAGACAGAACTCTTTGTGGCACTATCTACAGATGACACTGTGTGTGACACTAAAGGGGCACTGTGTGGGGGACTATATGCAGATGGCATTGCGTGTGCCACTATCTACAGGGGCACTGTGTGGGTAACTATCTACAGACAGCACTGTGTGTGGCACTATCTACAGGGGCACTGTGGGGGAAACTATATGCAGATGGCATTGTGTATGGCACTATCTACAGAGGCATTGCGTGTGGCACTCTCTACAGATGGCACTGTGTGGCACTATCTACGGGGTCACCGCATGGCCCTACAGGGAGCACTGTTTGTGGCACTATCTGCAGATTGCATTATGTGTGCCACTATCTACAGATGGCACTGTGTGTGGCAATATTTACAGACGGCACTGTGTGTTGCACTATCTACAGGGGCATTGTGTGTGGCACTATCTACAGGGGGCACTGTATGTGGCACTATCTACAGATGGAACTCTATGGGCCACTATCTACAGATGGCATTGTGTATGGCGCTATCTACAGAGGCATTGTGTGTGGCACTATCTACAGATGGCACTGTGCGGTACTATCCACGGGATCACTGGCACTATATATAGTGGGCACTGTGTGGCACTATATACAGGGGGCACTGTGTGCCACTATCTACAGATTGGCACTGTGTTGCACTATTTACAGGGGGCTCTGTGTGGTGGACTATATACAGGCGGCATTGTGTTTGGCATTATCTAAAGGGGCATTGTGTGTTGCACTATTTACAGAGCGCGTACTATTTTCAAGGTGTACGGTGTGTGGCAAGATCTACAGATGGCACTGTGTGTGTGTGTGTTACTATCTACAGGAGGTACTATCTCTATATGGAACTGTGTGGCACTATCTAAAGGGGCACTGGGAGGGGAACTATATACAGATAGCATTGTGTGTGGCACTATCTACAGTGGCATTGTGTGTGGCACTATCTACAGAGCGCACTGTGTGGCACTATCTACAGGGGCACGGTGTGGGGGACTATATACAGCCGGGATTGTGTTTGGGACCATACACGGATGCCATTGTGTGTGGCACTATACAGATTGCACTAGGTGGCAAGATCTAAAAATGGCACTGTGTGGCACTATCTAAAGTGGGCACTGTGTGTGGCACTATCTACAGAGGGTACTATCTACAAGGTGTACGGTGTGTGGCAATATCAAAAGATGGCACTGTTTGGCACTATCTACACGGGTCACTGTGTGGCACGATCTACAGACGGCACTGTGTGGCACAATCTACAGATGTCACTGTGTGGCACTATCTACAGGGTCACTGTGGTACTATCTACAGGGTCACTGTGTGGCACTAACTACAGATTGAACTGTGTGGCTCTATCTACAGAGGGTACAATCTACAGGGTGTACGGTGTGTGGCAATATCTACAGATGCACTGTGTGGCACTATCTACAGGGGCACTGTGTGGGGCACTTTGTGGCACTATCTACAGGGGCATTGTGTGTGGAACTATCTACAGGTGGAACTCTGTGTGGCACGATTTACAGTGGCACTGTTTGGGGAACTATATACAAACGGAACTCTATAGCGGGCAATGTATGGCACTATCTACAGGGGCATTGTGTGTGACTTTATCTACAGACGGCACTGTGAAGCACTATCCACTGGGTCACCGTGTGCCACTATATACAGGGGGCACTGTGTGTGGCATTATCTACAGATGGCACTGTGTGTGGCACTTTTTACAGACAGCATTGTGTGGGGGAATATATACAGACGACATTGGGAGTGGCATTATCCACAGGGACATTGTGTGTGGCACTATCTAGGGGGGGCACTGTATGTGGCACTATCTACAGATGGAACTCTATGGGGAACGATCTACAGAAGGCACTGTGTGCGGCTGTAACATTCGTGGTCGCTGACCACGAACTCCTTCCATCCAGTCGACGCCCTTCTCTCAAGAGATGCCTGCACATACGGCCGTCCTGCTCCACAGGGACCACCAGGGTGCGCTCACGAGCTCAGTCCAGACTTAAGAAGCCAGAGCGCACGCATGTTGGTGATTGAGCTAATTGCTCCAGAGCACCCTGGGCTATAAGAAGGTCCCAGCCCCATCCTACCACGCCTGAGCTTTATTGTTGTATTCCAAGTCTGTCTTGCAAATGGTCCCCTAGTGTTTCCTGCTCCCATTGCTCCCTGTTCCTGTACCCTGTAACCTGTATTCTCATCTAGTGCCATGCTTAGCTGTAGCCGTGCTGTGCGGTATACCACGCCTGTCCTGCTTCTCCACGCCTGACGTCTACCTGCTACCTAGTTCCTGCCAAGCCTGCCTTGCTACTGTCCGAGCTGCCACAGGTACCCTATATATAAACTATAGACTCTGACCTGCGCCTTGTTGGCCAGCTGCCATACTGCCAAGGCGGTACGGCCCAGTGGGTCCACGAACCCTACGTGACAGTAAGCTCAGGCCATGGACCCCGCTGGTCGTTCCAAGACCATGATGACGTCACAAGAGATGCGGGCAGATATTCTAGACCACCAGTCTCGACAGGACCAACTCCTCCAGGCTTTGAACATTCTCGCACGTCGGCAGGAGGCACGAGCTGCCGTTCCTCCTGCTACACCTCCTGGCAGTGTTGATCCTCAGACTACACCTCCTGGCAGTGTCGACCCGCGTTTTTCTTTGCCACTTCTGGACCGCTATGATTGAGACGCAGGTACCTGTCATGGATTTTTGAACCAGTGCCAGATCCACTTCAGCCTGTATACCAGGACATTTTCGTCTGACGGAGCTAGGGTTGCTTTCATCATCTCTCTCCTCACTGGCAAGGCTCTTGCATGGGCGAACCCTATCTGGAAGAGACAAGGACCAGAGACCTGTGACTTCCAGGGCTTCCTCCGGACTTTTCGCATGGTGTTTAAGGAGTCTGGACGGGTCTCATCTGCAGCGGCTTCCTTGATTAACCTATGCCAAGGAGACACCGCCGTGAGCGAGTATGCCATCCACTTTCGCACCCTGGTGGGAGAACTGTTATGGAACAATGAGGCCCTGGTGGCTGCATTCTGGCATGGACCGTCTCCTAAAATTAAGGATGAACTTGCCGCTCGAGACCTGCCATCTACCCTGGATGACCTCATCCTTCTTTCCGCCCGGATTGATATGTGGATCCGAGAACGCCTCCAAGAGGTTCGTCAGGAGGGAGGCCTTCCTAGTCTGGTCCCTACTTTGCAGCAACCCCTGCTGTCCTCAGATGTCGATCCTCGTAAGGAGTCTGTGATGATGGACCAGTGTAAGCTATCCACCCAGGAGAGACAACGAAGACGCACTTTGGGACTCTGTCTATATTGCGGCCTCGGTGGCCATCGTGTGCGCCTTTGTCCCAAAGCCTAGGGTTGCTAGGAGAGGCAACCTTGGGTAAGAAAGGACTTCTGTCTAAATTGTCCATACCAGTGACCATAGTGTCCGGCGAGAGAAGGCATCAGGTCTCTGCGTAAAAAAAACAACAAAAAAACGGGAGGAAACTTCAACAGGGACAAGAAAAACAGGAGATTTTAAAGGTAATTAATCTATCCTCCCATATTCTCACATCTCCCCGGGTTGAGGTTTTACAAAAGGGCTTATCATTCTCACCCACAGGTAAATTTGATCTATTTACCGCTATTAAAGATCTTGCACTATTTTAGTATAAACTTCTTTTAAAAAAACATTTCAGTAGGCGTGACTGTGTATACCAGGGTGATTCACCTGCTGAAAGACAGGCTATGGAAGCTTTGCTATCACTCCTTGATGAACAGGATGTAGTTAGTGACCCCAAACTACCCATGCATTTGTGTCGGCGGTCACAACATTTCCCCCCATTGTCTATGTGTCCTCCAGTTGATATATTCTTCAAATTAGTTAAAAGAGATTTGGAATCCATCACTGACACTGGTCTGGCCTATAATCTTAATTTCAACCAAAGACAGGCTATTAAACAACTTCGTGATCTTAAGGAGATTGTTATTAAACCTGCTGATAAGGGGGGCAATGTTGTGATTTGGCCGGCACGGATGTATGAAGGTGAGGCTTTTCGACAGCTAAACATGTTACACTATTACCGCCATCTACCTTGCGATCCCACTGCGTCTATTAAAAGAGAACTAGATGGGATACTGCAAAGGGCCGTGGAAGAGCAGATAATCAGCTCCAAATTGAGAGAGGGACTGGTAGTGGATTTTCCGATTATACCAACCCTTTATTTGTTACCCAAAGTACACAAGAATTCCATTAATCCCTCTGGCCGTCCTATCGTCTCGGGCATTGGTGGTCTCTGTGAGAACATTTGTAGATTTGTTGACTTTTTTCTCCAGAAGTGTGTAGCGACCGTGCCATCATTTGTTAAGGACACCACCGATGTTCTGAGATGATTGGATGGCCTTTACCTTGAGGATAATATGTTCCTAGTTACCTGCGATGTATAATCCCTCTATATGTCTATATGTCATGACCATGGAGTACAAGCGTCTAAATATTTTTTGGAGATGACCAATTATGATTCTGATTTGATTGATTTGGTGATAACCTTTCTTGAGTTTTCTCTTACTCACAATTTTTTTACGTTTAAGGACCGACTTTTCCTACAGCTCCAGGGCACGGCCATGGGGGCTACATGTGCTCCCTCATACACCAATTTGTTCCTGGGGCTGTGGGAGAGAGAAGTTGTCCTCAATACCCCTGGTTATGATGCCGTACTTCTATGGTCTAGATATATAGACGATATTCTGTTTATCTGGCAGGGCTCTATGCAAAATTTGGAGATCTTTCTATCTGCCCTAAATGTCAATGATTTGAACATCAAATTGACGTGGAAGCTAAGTAAGTCATGTGTAGAATTCCTTGATGTCCTGATTTCTAGGGATTGTAATAATGTTGTTTCTACAGACATTTTTAGAAAAGCGACTTCGACAAACGCCCGTCTTCACACTACCTCCTTTCATTATCCACAAGTCAAGAAGGCAATACCGACGGGGCAGTTTTTAAGAGCTCGATGTATTTGCTCTAACTTAAGCAAACTTGAACATCAAGTACGATAGTAAATTTGAAATGTCAGTACGATTTCGTGACCGTGGTTACAATCATAAAGATATTAGACGTGGATATCTGAGAGCAAAACAATCTTCAAGGGAGGCACTTTTGATAAGTAATCCTAAACCAAAACCTAATGCGGATCAGAACGTTAGGTTTATTACTACTTTCAATTCCCAATGGGTTGAAATCCGTAAGATTGTACAAAAACATTGGAATGTACTTCTTACGGATCAGGATTTGTCTTTCTGTCTCAATACCCATACCAGACTGTGAAGACTACTAGTATATCCAGAAAATGAAACACACATAGCACAAGTCATGTACCATGACAATATAAAATAAACTTTATTGAAATATACATAACACATTGGCCATCAAAATATAAAAACAATATAGCACACAGTAAAAAGGAGAGTATGGAGGAGCTGCGTGAATAATCCAATATATATGCTACCATACTATAAACATCCTGTGATGTGGTAACAAATGCAGATATCTATAGAAAAGATAATCATATAGATCAAGTATTTGGACAACAGAAGCACATAAATATATTTAGCAACTAAAGCTCCAAGTTGCACCCAAAACAAAGACCGTGCTTTATAAATAAAGGATATTGCACAAACCCATGGACTGCATGATAGGAAGCACGCAGGAACACTCCACACTGACCGCCCCCATGTCTTTCTGTCTGCCTAAGAATCCCTCCATTACGTGGAGGAGATCTAAAAACTTACGTGACCTCTTGACATCTAGTCACTACATCTCCAAGAACCTAACCAACCCCTTCGGTACTCGTGGTCCTCCATGGGGCTCATTCAATTGTGGCACTTGTGCCGCCTGCAAATATATCTTGCGCTCATTTTCCTTTTTCAATCCTCAAAGAGATAAAGATTACAAAATTGTTTTTAACATCACTTGCAAAACAGAAGCTGTGATATACTTTGCTACATGTCCATGCGACTTGATCTATATTGGAATGACCTGTAGACCGTTGAAGATACGTGTACTTGAGCATGCTAGCAAGATTCAGTCGGCCCTAAATGCCAAAGAGTTTGATCAACTACAACCTATTCCCCGTCACTTTTGTGAATTTCACGCTTGTGACCCAAGGGGCCTAAGGGTTCGGGGTATTGATAGGGTTAATTTGGGATGTAGGGGTGGTGATATCCGTAAAGCCCTCTTGAAAAAAGAAATGAAGTGGATCACGCTCCTCAATACCACCACACCTTTTGGCCTGAACGAGGCCACTAGCTTCAAACCCTTTCTGTAACTGTCACTAACCTGCGCAAATTTTAATTTATTCTTTCTATTGGGGGGGTTTTGTGTATATATGTTCTAATTTGTATGTTTTGTGTTATATTTTTTAGTTTTGCTGGCTATTTTCATTCTGATTTCCATCTTGGGTTGATACCCTATTCTGGAGGCAGCTATCCCATCCTAAATATATTGAATATATTATGAATTATTGAGCATCGCTGGACGTTTTTTGCAATCAAGCTTTTACAAATATTTATTTACTATAACATTTGGAATTTATAGCATTACATTGTATGTTAATATTATTATATTATATTATATATATTTATCTTTTTTGTGTATGTGTAATTGTTTCTTTACATAATATATATAAATTCATCCTTATTACATTTCTTTTTATTTTTATTTTTATCTAATTGTTTTTCTATTTATTATTTATTACTTTTTATTTTACATTTTTTATTATTCTCCAGTATATCTTTCATATGCATCATTCATACTTATTAGTATATCTATTTAATATTTATTCAATACCTATATATTTTGACATTATATCTGTTTTCATGTGTATAATATAAATTTGTATATATCTATTGATACATTATTTTAGACACTCTGTCTATATTCCTGGTATCCACCTTTTTGCAAATGGTCCCCTAGTGTTTCCTGCTCTGAGTGTTCCCTGTTCCTCTAATCTTGATCCTGATCTAGTGCCGTGCTTAGCTGTAGCCACGCTGTGCTGTATACCATGCCTGTCCTGCTTCTCCACGCTTGACGTCTTCCTGCTGCCTAGTTCCTGCCAAGCCTGCCTTGCTAGTGTCCGAGCTGCCACAGGTACCCTATATAAACTATAGACTCTGACCTGTGCCCTGTTGGCCAGCTGCCATACCGCCAAGGCGGTACGGCCCAGTGGGTCCACGAACCCTACGTGACAGTGGCGTTATGTACACATGGCATTGTGTGTGGCACTATCTACAGATAGCACTGTATGGCACTATCCACAGGGCCATAGGTTGGTTCTGGTGCTGTAGTTTTGTACTGAGCCTTGTTCTGGTGCTGTATTTATGTACTGAGCTTGGTTCTGGTGTATTTATGTAGAGAGCTTGGTTCAAGTACTGTATATATGACTGAACTTGGTTCTGCTATTGTATTTATGTAGAGAACTTGGTTCTAGTACTGTATATATGTATTGAGTTTGGTTCAGGTGCTTTATCTATGTTCTGAGCTTGGTTCTGGTGTTGTATTTATTATTGTAGCGAACTTGGTTATTGTACTGTATATAGTTATGTCCAGAATTATTTTGACAGTGACACAATCTTCATGATTTGGGCTCTGCATGCCACCACATTGGATTTGAAATGAAACAACTGAGATGCAATTAAAGTGTAGACTTTCAGGTTTAATTCAAAGGATTGAACAAAAATATCCTGTGAAACGTTTAGGCATTGCAAACATCCTCATTTCAGGGGCTCAAAAGTAATTGGAAAAATTAACATTACCATAAATCTTATCTGATATAAAACTAATCTTTTGCAGGCAATGACTGCCTGAAGTCTGGACCCATGGACATCACAAACGCTGGATTTCCTCCTTTGTGATGCTTTGCCAGGCCTTTATAGCAGCTGTCTTCAGTTGTTGCTTGTTTGTGTGTCTTTCTGCCTTAAGTTTTGTCATAAGCAAGTGAATTGCATTCTCGATTGGGTTGAGATCTGGTGATTGATTTGGTCACTGCAGAATATTCCACTTCTTTGCCGTAAACTCCTGGATTGCTTTCGCAGTATGTTTTGGGTCATTATCCATCTTGACTTGAAGCAACGTCCAATCAACCTTGCTGCATTTGGTTGAATGTCAGCAGAAGGTATATTCCTGAACACTTCAGACTTCATCTGGCTGCTTCTGTCTTCAGTCACATCATCAATAAACACTAGTGTCCCAGTGCCTTTGGCAGCCATGCATGCCCATGTCATCACACTGCCTCCACCATGTTTTACAGAGGATGTGATGTGCTTTGGATCATGAGCCGTTCCAAGCCTTCTCCATACTTTCTTTCTCCTATCATTCTGGTACAGGTTGATCTTAGTCTCATCTGTCCAAAGAATGCTGTTCGAGAACTGGGCTGGCTTCTTTAGATGTTGTTTGGCAAAGTCTAATCTGGCCTTTCTATTTTTGAGGCTGATTAATGGTTTGCACCTTGTGGTGAACCCTCTGTATTTGCTCTCATGAAGTCTTCTCATTATTGTAGACTTAGATACTGATACACCTAATTCCAGGAGAGTGTTCTTCACTTGGGTAGATGTTGTGAAGCAGTTTTTCTTCACCATGTAAAGGATTCTGCGATCATCCACCACTGCTGTATAGGTGTACCTGTGGTAGCTCAGACAGTAGCAAGACAGGCTCGGCTGGGACTAGGCAGCAGGCGGGCACCAGGCGTGGTGTAGCTGGATAGGGGTGGTACTCAGCGCAGCACGACTCCAACTCAATACGGCATTTGGACCAGGATAGCATGGGATACAGGTTACAAGTAGCAGGAACGGGAAACACTGGGAACTGGAAAACACTTAGGAGACCATTTGCAAACACAGACTAGGGTAACGACAACAAAGCTTAGGCAATGCAGAGCCCTTCTTATAGTCCAGGGTGATCTGTCAGCAATCAGCTCAATCTCACACATGTGTGCACTCTGACACCTTAAGGCTGGACTGAGCTCACGAGCGTACCCTAGTGGTGGCTGCGGAACAGGATGGCCGCATGTGCAGACATCTCTATGGAGGGAAGGGCGTCGACAGGATGGGAGGAGTCCGTGGTCAGTGACCACGGATGTTACAGTATCCCCCCTCTTACGCCCCCTCCTCTTGGGACCAGAATGAGAGAGAAACTTCTTAATGAGGGTAGGAGCATTGAGATTCTCCTCTGGCTCCCAGGACCTCTCTTCTGGACCAAACCCCCTCCAATCTACTAAATAAAAGGTTCTTCCTCTTACTTTTTTGGTGTCCAGGATCTCCTCAACCTCAAAAGTATCTGATGACCCGCTGGGAGCCACTGCAGGACTAGGAATCTTGGAGTAGTGGTTCAGGACCACAGGTTTCAGAAGGGAGACATGGAAGGAGTTGGAGATCTTAAGGGTAGGAGGCAACCGAAGCTTGTAGGAGACAGGGTTGATTTGTTACAAAATCTCGAAGGGTCCGAGGAACCTGGGCGCAAACTTGTACGATGGCACCCTCAGCCGGAAATTCTTAGAGGACAGCCAGACCTTAGTGCCTGGAAGAAACTGGGGATGCTCTCGTCTTCTTGTGTCTGCATTTCTTTTCATGCGGTCGACCGCCAGCAGAATAGAAGATCGGGTCTCCTGCCAGATTTGTAGAAAGTCCCTGAATGTAGAGTCAGCTGCAGGTACCTGGGACATAGTGGAAACAGGGAGAGGTATTCGCGGGTGTTTGCCGTAGACAATGAAGAATGGGCTGGAGGCGGTGGACTCACTAGTGTGGTTGATGTAGGAGAACTCAGCCCATGGAAGCAGCTGCACCCAGTCATCATGCTGCCTAGAGATAAAGTGTCGTAGATAGTTCTCCATAAGCTGATTTATTCTCTCGACTTGACCATTGGACTGGGGATGGTAGGCTGAGGAAAAGTCCAACTTCACAGCGAGGAGCCCACACAGGGCTTTCCAGAACTTTGAGGTGAACTAAATCCCCTGATCCGACACAATATGCAGGGGCAAGCTGTGCAGATGGAAGATGTGTTGGATGAAGAGATTGGCCTGTCGGGAAGCAGGCCAGGTAGGTAGGCTGGTCAGTGGAACAAAATGAGCCATCTTGGAAAATCGGTCCACCACCACCCAGACCGTAATGCAAGCAGCAGAGGGAGGCAGGTCCATGACAAAGTCCATAGCAATATGTTGCCAGGGGGCATCAGTCACAGGCAGCGGCTGGAGCAGGCCAGCCAGTTTGGAGTGGGCAATTTTATTTGTAGCGCACACCGTGCAGGAGGAGACAAAGTCTGTGATGTCTTTGGGCAGCGTGGGCCACCAGAACTGACGAGCAATAAGGTCTCGGATCTTCCGGGCAACCGCGTGACCTGCCAGTTTGGAACTGTGTCCCCAGCGTAGGTTTTATCTTCTGTCTGCCAGACACACAAAAGTCCTCCCCGGGGGAATGTCTCTAACTTGCAGAGGGTTGATAGGGATGATGCAGGATGGATCAATGATATTCTGTGGAGACTCTATAGTATCCTCTGTCTCGAACGACCTGGACAAGGCATTGGCCCTCACATTCTTGTCGAATGGACGGTAGAGGAGCTCAAACTGGAACGGGCAAAGAACAGCGACCACCTGGCCTGACGGGGATTCAGTCGTTGGACCGTTTGGAGATAGGTGAGGTTCTTGTGGTCCGTGAATATCAAAATGGGATGAACTGCGCCCTCTAGTAGATGTCTCCACTACTCCAGAGCCAATTTGATGGCCAGTAACTCCCGATCCCCAATCGAGTAGTTGCGTTCTGCAGAAGAGAAGAGTTTAGAGTAATAACCACATACCATAGTCTTGCCCTTGGAGCCTCTCTGGAATAGGAGTGCACCAGCAACGACAGTGGAGGCATCCACCTCCAACGAGAACAGTCGAGATACAGCTGGATGATGGAGGATAGAGGCTGACGTGAAGGCACTCTTCAGGCTATTAAATGCGGATTCCACCTCAGGAGTCCACACCTTGGCATTCATGCCTTTCTTGGTGAGGGTAGAGATAGGAGAATTCAGTGAGGAGAAGTTTGGAATGAACTGTCTGTAGAAATTAGAGAATCCCAGGAAGCTCTGTATGGACCTCAAGCCTTGAGGGCGTGGCCATCCCAGGACGGCCTTTACCTTCTCAGGATCCATCTTGAGGCCTTGATCCGAGATGATGTAGCCCAGGAAGGGTAGAGCATCTTTCTCAAACACGCACTTCCCCAACTTGGTGTACATACGATTCTCCCTTAAACGCAGCAAAACTTGACGGACATGTCTCTGATGAGTCATTGGATCTGGATAAAAAAATCAAGATGTCATCAAGATAAACCACAACACAAACATAGAGGAGGTCATGGAAGATGTCATTAACGAACTCTTGGAAGACCGCGGGAGAATTACACAGGCCAAAGGGCATTACTAGATATTCATAGTGTCCGTTATGGGTGTTAAATGGCGTCTTCCATTCGTCAACCGGTGAATCCAGATTAGGTTGTAAGCCCCACGCAGGTCTAGCTTCGAAAAAATCTTGGCTCCTCGTATACGATCAAACAGTTCAGAAATCAATGGCAACGGATATCTATTTTTTACCGTGATCTGGTTGAGCCCCCGGTGGTCAATGCAGAGACGCAGAGAACCATCCTTTTTCTTGACAAAGAAGAACCCAGCTACTGCCAGGAAGGAAGACTTCCATATGAAGCCCCTCTCCAAGTTCTCCTTAACATAGGCGGACATGGACTGAGTCTCTGGCAAGGAGAGAGGATATACCCTACTACAGGGAAGGGATGCACCAGGAATCGGCTCGATAGGACAGTCATACACCCCTTGTGGGGGCAGCGTCTCTACCTCTTTCTTGCTGAAGACATCCGAGAACGCAGAATAATGACAAGGCAATCCTGCCAAGGACTGAGGCAGATGAGGCTGAACCGGATGAACCTGTACCAGGCAGCGGTTAAGAAACTCGGGACCCTACTGGAGAACCTCTCCAGAATTCCAGTCCAGGACTGGGGCATGTAGTCAGAGTCAGGGCATGCCCAGCAGCTCAGGGTTGACAGCCTTAGTCAGGACAAAGAACGAGAGGATCTGTACTGCCAGGAAGTGTAGTAGGAGGAACGGCAGCTTGCACATCCAGACGATGTGCAATAATCTTCAACGCCTGGAGGAGTTGGTCCTGTCGAGGCATCTCTTGTGACGTCATCATAGTCTTGGATTGACCAGTGGGGTGCATGGCCTGAGCTTACTGTCAGGTTGGGTACGTGGACCCACTGGGCCGTACCGCCTTAATGGTATGGCAGCTGGCCAACAGGACACAGTCTATAGTTCGTATAGGTGTACCTGTGGTAGCTCAGACAGTAGCAAGACAGGCTCGGCTGGGACTAGGCAGCAGAACAGGCGTGGTACTCAGCGCAGCATGACTCCAACTCAATACGGCACTTGGACCAGGATAGCACGGGATACAGGTTACAGGTAGGAGGAACGGGAAACACTGGGAACTGGAAAACACTTAGGAGACCATTCGCAAAGACAGACTAGGGTAACGACAACAAACCTCAGGCAATGCAGGGAGGGGCAGAGCCCTTCTTATAGTCCAGGGTGATCTGGGTGTATTCAGCGCAATCTCCCACATGTGTGCACTCTGGCTCCTTATGGCTGGACTGAGCTCGTGAGCGCACCCTAGTGCTGGCTGCGGAACAGGATGGCCGCATGTGCAGACATCTCTGGAGAGAAGGGCGTCGACAGGATGGGAGGAATTTGTGGTTAGCGATCCCGGACGTTACAGTGATGGTCTGTTTCACTTGCATTGAGAGCTCCTTTGACCTCATGTTGTGGGTTCACAGCAACAGCTTCCAAATGCAAATGCCACACCTGGAATCAACTCCAGATATTTTACCTGCTTAATTGATGATGGATTAACGAGGGAATAGCCCATGCAGCCCATTAAATAGCTTTTGAGATAATTGTCCAATTATCTTTGGTCCCTTGAAAAAGAGGCAGCTACATATTAAAGAGCTGTAATTCCTAAACCCTAATCAGGATGTGAATACACTCAAATTAAAGCTGAGAGTCTGCACTTTGCCAAAACATATTGAATATACAGTTATATAATCAATATGGGCTTAAACAGCTAAAATGCCAAAACTTGTGTCACTGTCCAAATAATTCTGGACCTAACTGTATGTACCGAACTTGGTTCTGCTGTTGTATTGATGTAGAGAGCTTGGTTCTAGTACTGTAAATATTTACTAAGCTTTGTGCTGGTGCTGTATATATGTACTGAGCATGGTTCTGGTGCTGTATATTTGTACTGAGCTTGATTCTGGTGCTGTATATATGTACTGAGCTTTGTTCTGGTGCTGTATATATATACTGAGCTTTGTTCTGGTGCTGTGTATATGTACTGAGCTTTGTCCTGGTGCTGTATATATGTACTGAGCTTGGTTCTGGAGCTGTATTTATGTACTGAGCTTTTTTCTGGTGCTGTATATATGTCAGAGCTAGTTTCTGGAGCTGTATTTATATAGGATATATTTATAATAAGAAAAAATTGCAGGGCAGATAGAATTGTTTTCAATTCATTGTATATTTAATGGGAACCTGTCAGATACTTTTAATCCCTTGAACCGCTACCATGCGGTAATACATGACCTGACAACATTTCCAAACATTCCCTTGTATGTTTTTTTCAGATGCAGCAAAATCTATCATATCAACTTTTAAAACGGAGCACACAATATGCTAATTACTCATTAAAGGGTCATGGGGCGATGCTGTTATCCTGAAGAGTCACATAGTCCTGCCTACAAACCCACCTTTTCATGCTTGATTGGTAGTGATGTATAACAGCCAGCGGGATATCTCTTCCAACTTTCTCGGATGTGCCATTGCCTTGTACTACTTGGGCACGCACCGTCCAGTGAGGTGTACTCTGCCCAGCTTCATCACTGCACCGCGTATGCCAGGGGAGTACAAGGCAAAGGCGCATCCGCAAGAGTTGGAGGAGGCTGCTAGTGATGTAGAACAGCCAGGGGGATGTCAATCAAGGTCTGGGGGCGCAATTACAATTTTCACCTCAGGCTGCAGAAAAGCTAGAATCGGCCCTGTGTGTGACATGATTATATTCATGGGGCACAGTGTGTGTGTCAGGGGTTTCAGCCAACATTCATCTAATGTGTATGGCCACCTTTTTTAAAAAGGCAACAAAACTCCATGTGTAAAAGTACACACCATGTGAAGCCATGCTCCTAAAACCACACCCTCTTTTTTTACTCGTATTAACCTGGCTGGCATTTTTGGGTGGGAAAAGTGGCAACCTCGGGTGTGCTACAGCGAGATATTGAACGAGAATGTTCTCTGATCTGTGTATGCAGTGTACAGAAAACATAATAGCAGTTAAGCTCCACCCACCCCTGTCTACTTTGTGGAAAGCTCATAAAGCAATAATAAGAGGCCAGTATATTGCTTTGGCCAGAGGCGTAGCTAGGTTCTCCAGCACCCGGGGCAAAGATTCAGTTTGGCGCCCCCCCCAACCTCTTTCCCGACATCTCCTTCCCCCTCGCCGTGTTTGTTTTCTCTACCAATCGACGTGTCATTGCTTTTTATGTAACACATTTGTACATCTTACAAGCAATATGGTTCTATACACAACACCAGAACCAAGCTCAGTACATAAATACAACACCAGAACCAAGCTCAGTACATATATACAACACCAGAACCAAGCTCAGTACATACAACACCAGAACAAATACAGCTCAATTTAGTGCAACCCCTGCTGTATAGGTGTGTACGGCGTAAAACTACAGCTCCCAGCATGGCCCGAACAATGGTAAGGATATGCTCGGAGATGCTGTTTCACAAAAATAAATCCTATCATAATCATCTCACTGCAGATCATACAGTGACTACATTACTGATTAGAGGCAGAATAAACATTTACATTAAGTGACTCACCGGTGACGTCTCAGATTCTAGTTCTTTTTCTCCATCCGGTCCAGACCTCTATGATGAATTCTCCCGGTCACAGCCCATTTCTGCAGTTTGCCGCTCACATGTCTTCAGCTTCTCACTTTACCAACATTTCTGCACCCATAAATAAATATAAAGTTATCATTATACCACACACTACACCCCTAAATATAATAGTGCCATACACTGCACCTCTAATTATAATAGCACCATACACCGTGTCCCACACACACACTGTGCCCCCTGTAGATAGTGCCTGCCATAGAGTCCCCTGTAGATAGTGCCCCATATAGCCCACCCCTGTATATAGTGTCCCACAAATAACTCCCCCTATAGTGCTCTACAGATAGCCCACCCCTGTATATAGCCCCCTGTAGATATAGCCCAGCCCTGTATATAGTGCTCCACATATAGCCCAACCCTGTATATAGCCCCCTGTAGATATAGCCCACCCCTGTATATAGTGCTCTACAGATAGCCCACCCCTGTATATAGCCCCCCTGTAGATATAGCCCACCCCTGTATATAACCCCCTGTAGATATAGCCCACCCCTGTATATAGTGCTCCACAGATAGCCCAACCATGTATGTAGCCCCCCTGTAGATATAGCCCAACCCTGTATATAATGCTCCACATATAGTCCACCCCTGTATATAGTGCTCCACATATAGTCCACCCCTGTATATAGTGTTTCACAGATAGCCCACCCCTGTATATAGTGCTCCACATATAGCCCACCCCTGTATATAGTGCTCCACATATAGCCCACCCCTGAATATAGTGCTCCACATATAGCCCACCCCTGTATATAGCCCCCCTGTACATATAGTCCACCCCTGTATATAGTGCTCCACTAGATAGTCCACCCCTGTATATAGTGCTCCACAGATAGCCCACCCCTGTATATAGTGCTCTACATATAGCCCACCCCTGTATATAGCCCCCCTGTACATATAGTGCTCCACTAGATAGTCCACCCCTGTATATAGTGCTCCACAGATAGCCCACCCCTGTATATACTATATACAGGGGTGGGCTATCTGTGGAGCACTATATACAGAGGTTGACTATATGTACAAGGGGGCTATATACAGGGGTGAGCTTTCTGTGGAGCACTATAGGGGGGCTATATCTACAGGGGGACTATATCTGCAGGGGGACTATATCTACTGGGGGACTATATCTACAGGGGGACTATATCTACAGGGGTGGGCTATATACATGGGTGGGCTATATACAGGGGGGACTATATCTTCCTGGGGGCTATATCTACAGGGGGCTATATCTACAGGGGGCTATATCTACAGGGGTGGGCTATAACTACAGGGGTGGGCTATATCTATAGGGGGGCTATATACTATATAGCCCCCCCTGTAGCTATAGCCCACCCCTGTATATGGTGCTCCATAGATAGCCCACCCCTGTATATAGCCCCCCCTGTAGATAGACACCCCCGTAGATAAAGCCCCCCGTGTGTAGATAAAGCCCCCCATAGATAAGGTCTCCTGGGGGTTGAACGCAGCGTCTATGAAAGGCGCTGATTGGCTGGGCAGGATGACTTTCCCTGTCAGTCAGTCAGCGCCTTTCATCGACGGAAGCGTCACTGGTACAAAAGGTACCAGTCGCTTCATTCGTGGAAAGGCGCTGAATGGCCGGGCACGGAACGTGCCCGGTCATTCATTGCTTCTAATTATACCTGTGTCCTTGCGACACAGGTACAATAATAGTGCAGGAGGAGGTGGCGCTGGCGCCCCCTCTAAGCTGCGCCCGGAGCACATGCCCCGCCTGCCCCCCCTAGCTACGCCCCTGCTTTGGCATCCCGTCTTAAAAAGGATGCTGTGCTTAAAGAGGACCTGTCACTAGGTCATATAAGTTGAACTGGTCAACTCACCTGAATAACGTTGTCTCCCTGATTCCAGAGCTATTTTTGTTTTTCCTGCCCCCCCCCCCCATTCTAGAGGTTTGGCCCACTGTTTTGTTGGCTCCCTAGATGCTAATTTTCTGTAGTTAGCCAATGGGGGGGAGCTAGCTTCCCTGCCCCTGATGCTGACCAATCAGCATGAGGCAGCTTGAGGGTAGTACACTCCCTGTTGGCTAACTACAGCAAATTAGCACATAGGGAACCAATACAAAGTGGGCCATGTCTATGGAACAGTGGGGGGGGGGGGGGTTTAGACCCTGCAAATCTCAATTGCTTACTAGACCCTCCGCTTCTCTCCTGCACAGGTTGATCGAAGCTAGAGTGCAACTGAAAGATCTAGCTATACATAAAGTGGCGCCTTCTTTTTTTTTTCTTTTTTACCCTAAATAGCGCTATTGCAAGAAGGGTGATAAAGCCCATAGTCTTTTATCTAGACTTTTGAGGGAATGTACTCTCTCGCTGTCTCTGCAGGCGATTAAAGATCACTCTAGTTGCTTCAGATATTATCCCAAGGACATCTCCGCCCTATTCCGCACATATTACGCCACTCTATATAAACCCTCCCTCCCTACCTTCCTTTCAGCTGACCCTGTTAAATGTTTGCCGCCAAACTATTTTCTCCCTTGTAACTTGCTCACTTTCCCCAGAAGCTGGTTCCTATCTTAATGCGCCTATCTCTTATGAAGATACCATCTTGCTTGATACCATCAAAGCTTTGCCTAATGGTAAAACCCCTGGGCCCGATGGATTTACCTATTGTTATTATAAAACTTATCAAGAAGAACTTCTACCCCCGGCTCCTTTCGGTACTAAACTCCTTCCTGGACGGTTTGCCCATCTCTCACACAATGCTTCATTCCCATATTACCCCGAATCCTAAACCAGGTAGACTGTCAGGACTGTGCCAGCTATAGACCGCTAATACTTTTGAACTCTGATTTAAAGATAAATTACCCGTATTTTGGCAAACCATTTGAATTCCTGGCTACCTTCCCTAATACATAAGGACCAAGTGGGTTTTGTTCCTTGCTGTCAGGGTGGCAATAACATGTGGTGTATTATTGATTTGTTGATGCAGCTAACAAGCAATCTGTTCCAGCCCTTTTACTTAGCCTTGATGCTAAAAAGGCCGTTTGGATTGGGCTTTTATGCATGTCTGGTGTTTTCATGAAGGCTATTTTTGGTCTTTACCGTCAACGGTTGTTAAATTACCCCATGCTACTTCCGACCCATTTACCTTCTTCACTGACACTCGCCAGGACTGTCCATTATCCCTTCTATTTGCTTTACGCATTGAACCCCTAACAGCAACGATTCGGCAAAACACAGACATTAAGGGTATAATGGTATCTCTATGTTTGCGGATGATGTCCTACTCACCCTTACTCATCCTCATACCTCTTCCCCTGTCTTACATGCTGCTCTACAGGAGTATGGTCGTCTATCAGGATATAAAATTGATACATTGAAAACTGAGACACTCCCTCTGAATCTCTCCATTCCCGTGCTAAATTTACTTTGCAGTAACTTAATACTTTCATTTTTAACTAAAGCATTTAGGAGTGTATCTTTCTGCCAAATATTCTACTCCCTACTGCAGTAATTTCCCCACCTTTTTTGTGAGTTGCGATCCTTTGTTACTAAATGGGAATCTCATATTTTCTTATTGGGAAGTATTTCAGTGGTTAAAATTTCTCTCCTGCCTCAATTACTTTACAATTTTGAAACTCTCCCGGTTAAGATTCCTATGTCTGAGCTCAAATCCCTGCAAGCGGCCATTTTTAACTTTATTTGGAACACTAAACGCCATTGGATACCAAACTCAGTGATGCTCTCAAGTAGGGGGCAGGGGGCCTCTTGGTTCCTTAAATAATACTGGACGGTCCATCTTGGGCTTCGTTAACATCTGCATTGGGGTCCCATTCTGACGTTCCGTCAACTACGCTATTGCTTCTGGCAAAACTACGGGTCCGGTGCACAACAGACACAAACGGAAACCATGGGCACCGGATCCGTCACCATTGAAATCAATGGTGATGGAAACAGAAACCTCTGGTTTCTGTTCGTGTCAGTTTCTGTCTGTTCAGGGTCTCGTTCTGACGGAACACCAGAACGGGACCCCAACGCAGATGTGAACGAAGCCTTAGACATATTAGACAACATGCTTTTAATATCTGGACTCAGATTGAGAAGTTTTGGCTTGCATCGGTGCACCCTAACTCCTTATTATTGTCCCAAGAGTCTCCTGCTCCCACTAATTTACTAGGTGCCATGAGGTTTACGAAGGATCTTTGGGTCTCCTCCTAGCATAATTTCTCTCTGGAATCTGTGTGGTCCCCTATGCCTATATTGTATAATCCCTCCATACCTGATACTTTGACTTCTACTATGGTATGAGCTTTGTCTTCAGTGGGCCTCTTTCGATTGGCTGATATCGTGGACCCAATCTCATTTGAACTTCGTTCATTTGAGGTTCTTACTCATTCCTTGCACCTACTAGATTTTGAAAGGTTCCATTATTCGTTGAGTACGTCACTTTGTAACTTTAAATTTTAGATCTGTTAAAGTTTCACCTTTCAATCCCATTGAGAAACTATGCTGTATGGGTACCTCCTCTAGAGGTCTTATTTAGACAATTTATCAATTACTTCTCTCCCCAATTGGTGACACACGTATTCATCATAGATATATGTCAAGATGGGTAGAACCATCCCCCCGTTCCTATGACAAGTGATATGGAATCGGGTTGACAAAACATCCATATGCACTACCTATAAAGGGACACAATATAAACTTTTGATGCATTGGTATCACATGCCTGCTCTCCTTCACTCCCTTAATCCCTCTAAACCGCCCACTTGTTGTAGTTAAGGAAAGGGTACGAAGTTTGCCAGGCTATTTCCATATATTTATACAGCTGCAAAGACCCTCATTGCTAGACCTTGGAAACAGGTAGCCAGGGCCGGCCCTAGGATAGATGGCGCCCTGTACGAAATTATCTTTTGGCGCCCCACCCCATCATTAAAAACAAAATGCCCCATAAAAAAATTATAATGCCCCTTTAGTGCCCCCATACAGTATAATAATAATATTTAATATAATATATTACAACCCCTTCAAGGACACAGTATTTTGTCCTCTAATTGTGCGAACAGTATTATGCCATCTGTAGTACCCCTACACAGTATAATGTCCGCTTAGTGGTTCCCACACAGTATAGTGCCCCCCTGTAGATTTTTCCATATAGCCTCCCTGTAGACAGTGCCATAATCCCCTACCTCCTTTTTGTAGATCGTGCCATACAGCCCCCCCACCTCCCCCTCGTAGAGAGTGCCATACAGTCCCCCACCTCCCCCTTGTAGATCGTGCCATACAGTCCCCGCACCTCCCCCTTGTAGACAGTGCCCCCAAACAATAACAAAAATTGTACTCACCTAGGCCCCGTTCCCATGACGAACTGAGCTACTCCTTGACGGGACCCTGTAGCCTAGTACAGAGTTTCCCAGCCTTTTCTGACTCGAGGCAGCACTGGAAAATCAAAATTCCTTCAGCAACTGACAGCGTTGTGTGACCTTTTTTCGTGTTTCTTCTTAAGCTGTTGAAGCGAATGCAAAAGACGCAGAAAAAAAAGCTCCAAACGGGTGCCGCAGGTATTTTCTGCCTCCTATTAATTTCAATTGGAGGTCAGAGGTGGAAACCACTTGAAGACTATCAGCCCCCCACTCACAGTAAAATGACCATCAACCCCCCACTCACAGTAAAATGACCATCAGCCCCCCACTCACAGATTCCCCCTGTAAGTAGTGCCACACAGCCCCTTGTAGGTAGCGCCACACAGCCCCTTGTGGGTAGCGCCACACAGCCCCTTGTGGGTAGCGCCACACAGCCCCTTGTGGGTAGCGCCACACAGCCGCTTGTGGGTAGCGCCACACAGCCTCTTGTGGGTAGCACCACACAGCCCCCTTGTGGGTAGCGCCACACAGCCCTCTTGTAGATAGCACCACAGAGCCCCCTGTAGAGTGTGCCACACAGCCCCCTGTAGGGAGTGCCGCACACCCCCCTGTAGGGAGTGCCGCACAGCCCCCTGTAGGGAGTGCCGCACAGCCCCCTGGTTGGTAGTGCCCCACAGCCCCCTGGTTGGTAGTGCCCCAAAGCCCCCTGGTTGGTAGTGCCCCAAAGCCCCCTGGTTGGTAGTGCCCCAAAGCCCCCTGGTTGGTAGTGCCCCAAAGCCCCCTGGTTGGTAGTGCCCCAAAGCCCCCTGGTTGGTAGTGCCACACAGCCCACAGCCCCCTGGTTGGTAGTGCCACACAGCCCACTGCCCCCTGGTTGGTAGTGCCACACAGCCCACTGCCCCCTGGTTGGTAGTGCCGCACAGCCCCCTGTAGGGAGTGCCGCACAGCCCCCTGGTTGGTAGTGCCCCACAGTCCCCTGGTTGGTAGTGCCCCAAAGCCCCCTGGTTGGTAGTGCCCCAAAGCCCCCTGGTTGGTAGTGCCCCAAAGCCCCCTGGTTGGTAGTGCCCCAAAGCCCCCTGGTTGGTAGTGCCACACAGCCCACAGCCCCCTGGTTGGTAGTGCCACACAGCCCACTGCCCCCTGGTTGGTAGTGCCCCACAAGGGATTCCGCTCCTTCAGGGAGCTACAGTGGCGCTAGTAGACAGCAGAGCAGGGAGATACCTCCCTGCACTGCTATAGTGCCCCCCTGTAGATGGCAACCCCCCCTCCCAGTATAGATAGCGCCACTGTAGCTCCCTGAAGGAGCGGGATCCCTGTGTGGCCGGGGATTCCGCTCCTGGAGCGCTGCTTGATGCCTCTGTCCATATATGGACAGTGACATCAGGGAAAACTCCTGAAGCGGAATCCCCGGTCACAGTGTTGCAGACGCTACGACCGTCGATTCCACTCCAGGAGAAGCTCCTGTCGTCTGTGTCCATGACGTCATTGGCTTCTCCTGGAGTGGAATCCCCGGTCATAGAGTCTGCAAGCTTGTGACCGGGGATTCCGCTTCAGGAGTTTCTCCTGATGTCACTGTCCATATATGGACAGAGACATCAAGCAGCGCTCCAGGAGCGGAATCCCCGGCCACAGGGGGATTCCGCTCCTTCAGGGAGCTACAGTGGCGCTAGTAGACAGCAGAGCAGGGAGATACCTCCCTGCTCTGCTATAGTGCCGTCGCTACCGCTATAGCAGCCACAGCAGCTGCTAGCGGCACCACCGCCCTCATGCCCGGCGTCACCGTTAGCAGCTGCTATGGCTGCTACAGCGGTAGCGACAGCCACTAAGTGAAGAAGCGCCCGGGTGGAAAGGCGACTGCAGTTAAGAGTGTGTGTATCCCCGCTGGTAGTTGCGGGGATACACACACCCGCTGGCGACCCTCTTGCCGCGTGGTTGCTGGCGGCCTGTGCGACCGCACTGGTCGAACATAGCTAAGGCCGGTCATGCAGGTAGCTTCCAAATTCCCGCCTAGACCTAAATGCTAGATTGAAAGAAATCTACTCTCATGAGTATTTAGCAGCTTCCCTTAATAATACATTGGATTCTATCCAGGCCCAATGGGAACCGTGTCACATCTGGTGCCTTCTGCCTCTGAGAGGCTAGACTAACTAAGACCTAATAAGAGCTAGGTAGAGTCTGCCTTGCCTTACCCCCCTTTTGTTCTGTCTTACGTCTCTGCTTCTTTATTTATTCTACCATTGTTTTTAAATTATTATTGCATTATGTTTGTGTCTAGTGAATCTTTATTTCGGGATGTTTTATGGAATGCTGTGCATTCTTGCTGTGATTATCTGCTCAGAACTATGTTTGCGGTAACATTTATCAACTTTTTCTTCTGTATGATATATATTTCTACATGTGAATACCTTTTGAAACTTAAAATCTTTAATAAAATGTACAGTTAAAAAAAAAGAAGACACAGCTGAACTAGAGTAGGAGCAGAGGAGGGTGACCAAAATAAGATCAGGAGAGTACACCAGGTAGGCCTTAAAGCTTGGAGGGAGTGTATAGTGGGAGGGTACTTCATGGATTAAAGGTCCGAGTACATTTGGCACCTAGGTATGTCAGTTGAGATGCTACCGAGTAAGATGGGCAAGTTCAGATTGATCAAGTGAAATGTTAAGTGCAATGGATTTATCAGGATTAATAGTAAAGCCCAAGATTGGGGGAAACAGGATAGTAGTTGTTGAAGGTTAGGCAGGAAGGCTTAAAGTTGGGTCATGATAAGAAAAATGTTGTCCGCAAAGAAGTTTAGTTTATGGTAAACTCTGGCCAACTCAACACCATGGATACATGGGTTTGTATGAATGAGTATTGCGAACAAAATACAAGGCATCCCTGCCTGGTACCGCTTCATAGGAAAGGGGAAGAGGAGAAGCCTGCATACCTAGCATACTCATTTGGTCCCTGTGTAGAAAGTCTAGAAAGCTGTTAAGGTGGGCAACAAAGATTTTGGCCAGAAGTTTGCAATCTATATTTAATAGTAAGATGCGATGGTAATTACTTGAATCATAAGTTCCTTGTCAGGTTTGGGGAGCATCACAATGGCAGCTAGAAAACTTGAGTGGAGCGAAGGAGAGGTATGATGGACATTAAAGTGGCAAACCAGATTGGTGACTAGTAGGTTTGCATGTTTCTTGTGGATAAGGGGGTGGAGAAGCTATCTGGTCCCAGTGTCTTGTCATGGAGCCCGTAGAAGTCTGACTGTCATGGGGCCCTCAGAGGATGGTGTGGACCCGCTGTTTCCAATAGATTTGATGTGGGGGCTAAACTGGTGAGCGGCGTCTAAGGGATAGCTAGGTATTCAGCGGTTTAACCACTGTAAGGAGATGGGGACTTGGCCGCTAGCATCCCCAGGTCGCTACGACAACAGCTAACGTGGACCAGCGAGGTATAATAACAGCCGACAAAATGCCGGATCCTATATTAACGTAGGTCAGGGCAGACGTTCACTCATGGTTACCAAAGCCAGATGTCGTTGCAGGTGGCAGAAAATCCTCACAGTAAACAGGCAAGAGGTCAGGGTAGGTGGAAGATGGGAATGGTCAAATTCAGGCAGGGTCAGTAACCATAAATCCAATAGAAAACACAGGAGAGCAGTACTAGCAATCTAGACAAAATAACCTAATTTCTTAGGCAAAGAGCAATGGGTGAGGGTACCTTAAGCACCCAGGAAAGCTTGGCGAATTATTAGGAATAGGACTGGTCAATACTCAAAGGCTTGGCATGAACGACGGGTAATTACGGAATACGTGGACTATTTTGGTGGGGTCCGCAGTTGGAAAACCGAATGAGTTTCTGATTGTTAAAGAAGGGAGGACATGAGCAGGGTGTCTAGACAGAAGTGGGCCTGGTTTACTGCAAGACTAAAATTGCTTAGCCCAGCAAAGACATTTTTTAACTACTGCATTGGTAAGAGGTTAAGCTCCACCATCAGGGCATCTACCTTGGCTTTAACGGTATTTCTAGTTGGAGTCAAGGGCAATAAACTGAATCTGTAGAGAAACAATGCAATCGTTGCAGGACTTTTTGGTCCACAATGCAAGCCCAATTAGCTGACCCCTCAACCTAGAATCGCAGTTTCCCAGAGGGACATTGGGGAAAAGTTTGCGCTTCATTGATTTTCTCTAATATTCTATTAAGCTTGGAACAAAAAAATAAAGAGGCTGGAATGCTAAAGAGTAAAATGGTGCTCGAATGGGATGTTCCCTCTCCACCGTTTAGCCCTTTTACTACCAGGACTATTTTTACCCTTTTCACATACACAAATAAAACATTCATCCAATTTTGCATCAAACGTAAAAAATGTCTAGAAAAATTCATGTTTGTGGCTAAAAGTCTGACCCAAGCGAAGTCTTAGAAGCACATCTCCTAAAAGCAAAAGTAAAAATATCTGCAGAGTTCATACATGGCACTTATGCCTATATCTACATGCGCTTATCTTCACAAAATCATCATAAATCAAGAAATCTGCTGGGCGTGGCCTGCGCTTAAACGGAGAGGACCCTTGTTTGTGTGGCTCCTGATCCTTAGCTGGAATCGGCCTCAATCCACAGGCATATAAACCCGAATTATCAAAAGAAACACATCCCTACAGACTTCCCAGAATTCTGAAGCGCTAGGGGTGACTTTAAATTTGTGCGGCCTAGTATCAACTCTGAAGCCGCATCATGCAGCCATAATTACACTGCTTAGCCGTGATCGCGAACCTCAGAGGCAGCTGGTGGACCGGATGTGAGTAATCCCCACCACCAACTTACATAGGGTCTCTGCCAGCCTAATACTCGAATCGGTGGGCCCAATACTTGATGGACATGTGTCTTTTTTCAGCCGTACTAACTATGTAACTATGTAATAACCACTGAGTCCCAATCCACTCCCTGTCCTGCTATTTAGAGTGGGGAATGTCGTGCTGGAATCAGAGAAGAGGCAGGGACCTAGTACCTGCTTAACCATACTGAGGACTTCCCCACCTGACTAAGCAGCACTGGACTAACATTTTAGAGAGGCCAAATGTGATAAGACGCTCACCTCTCTGAGAAGCATAACACAGCAACACATATTCCAAAAATAAGCAAAGATAAGCAAAACGTTTTGAAACACACAACAAAATAGCCAAGGCTTTTAATGCATATTCTGAGGAACTCTAGAACTTGGACGCCAAAAAGCAAAACTACCAGGACAATACAAGAGAAAATAAATAAAGTAGTAGAGAGTATTACCCTGCTCGACATTAGCCGTACCTAAAGACTTATATTTAATAACCCTTTCTCTATTCAAGAATTTGAGACAATAATCAAAAGGAGCCGAAATGGAAAAAGGCCAAGCCCGGACAGATTTTCATCCACTTACTATAAAACATTCAAAGACACTCTTACCCTGTATTTTACCCAGAAATGAAATAGTATTAATTCCTCCAATCAGTTCCGAAAGGAATCTCTAACTGCTCAGTTAACTCTAATCCCTAAGGATGGTAAAGATAGTAAAGACCCTACAAAGTGCAGTAACTACAGGCCTATTCCTTAATTAATAATGAGGTCACAACTTACGCTACAACCCTTGCGAATAGAATACAACCTTTACTACACTCCCTCATAAACCCTAAGCAGGTGGGATTCACTCCGGAGAGGCAAAAGAGAACACATTGAGAATACTCAACATCATTCAATATCACAAATTCTAAAACGTTTCTTTAAAACGAAAAATTTCTAGAGACGATAAAACAGCCATGTTATCAGCGGGTTAGTGCACGGTGTATACACTTTCTATTGAACCCGTACACCGCTCGCTCAGCTTTCCGACGAAAGACGGTCAGAAACAAAGTGGCACAGCGCTCACCCCGATGCTTCTGCAGCTTTATTTTAGCGATCGGTGGGATTTTCAGTGCTCGGATCCCACGGATTAAAACTTCTGACGTCAAAATTTTTATAAAAGTTTGGTTACACTTTAACCCCTTTCCGCCACAGCTAGTTTTCACCTTCCGGACAGCCACATTTTTCAAATCTGACATGTCACTTTACGTGGTTATAACTTTGGAATGTTTTTACTTGTCCAAGCGCTTATGAGATTTTCTCGTAGGTCATTGTACTTTATGGTGGTGGTAAATTTTGATCGATACATTCATTGAATGTGTTGAAAATTTGGATAATTAGCATTTTTCAAAGTTTGATTTTGATAGTAATACCTCACAAAATAGTTACTAATTAACATTTCCCATATGTCTACATTATAATGACATAATTTTTTGAACATTCTTTTATTTATTTAGGATGTTAGGAGGCTTACAAAAGTTTAACAGTCATTTTTTACCTTTTTGATAAAACTTCTAAAATATATATATTATCTGGGACCAATTCAGTACTGAAGTGGCTGTGTGTGTGTGTGTGGGGGGGGGGGGGTCTGTGTTAGAAACCCCCTATAAATTATCCAATTTTAAAAACTGAATCTCTCAAATTATTCAGAACAACATTTTGGAAGTCTCTTAATCCTTTAGGCGTGTCACAGGAAATAAAGCAATATTTGCAGATATTTCATTTTGATAATTTTTTTCTGTAACGCAGCATGTGTTAACAGAGAAGCGCAGCTCAATATTTATGACTCTGACTGTACAGGTTTTAAAAATATCCCACATGTGGCCCTAGTGTGCTACTTGACTGCATCACAGGTCTCAAAAATGAAGGAGTACCTTGCAAATTTTGGGGTCTCCATTTTATTAGGATATTTTTCAGTCACCACTATAGGTTTTCAGAGGCCTCTAAGCTGCTAAAACATAATAAATACCCCCCCAAAAGACAATTTGGAAAATACACCCCACAATAATTGGTCTAGGGGTGTAGGGAGCATTTTGACCCCACAGGTGTTTCATAGATTTTATTAGAATTAGATTTTTTTTTTCCCAATAAGATGTAGCTTTAGTTCAAAATGTTTAATTTTCACAAAGAAAGCGCCCCAACATTTGTAAAACAATTTCTCCAGAGTACAGCAATAACCCCATTTGTATTCATCAACTGCTGTTTGGGCACATGGTAGGGCTCAGAAGAAAAGGAGCACCATTTGGTTTTTGGAGCGCAGATTTTGCTGGATTTGTTTCTGGACGCCATGTTGCATTTGCCAGGTACCAGTACAGTGGAAACCCCAGAGAAGAGAGTACTTTGGGAACGAAACCTGGTAAAGTTTTGATGATAACTCTATCCCCGAACAGTAGAGTATATAGAGGAAAAGCAGAGTGGGCCTGTATCTCACTCACTCTACGTGCTGACGTAATGGCTAATAGAAACTTCATGTTGAGTGTCTACATTTTTAGGGTTATAGAGTCCAGTGGTTCAAATGGTGAATTCATCGTGGCCCTGAGAACCGTATTTAACTCCCATGGGGGAACTGAAGACCTAATCTGGGGTTTAAGCCTAGAGGAGGCTGTCAGGAATCTTCTGACCCAGGTGTCTTCCACCAATCTAAAATCAAAGAAAGAACTCTGCAGATATCTGGACTTTGAATAAAAACCTCAAGCCAAATACCCTCAGTCCTGCCTGGAGAAAATCTAATATCAAGGAGATATCTGGTTTAGCTAGGGGACCTATGTCTATACCTGCAACGTTTATAAATGCTCTCCAGACTCTTAGAATTATATGTGTTTCCTGCAGGCCAGAAGAGTAGAAATGACAGACTCGGAGAACCCTCTATGTCTAAAAATTATCCATTCAGTTCCCAGGCTGTCAGATGAAGTTTTTATATTTCTGGGTGCATTACTGGGCCCTGGTACAGGAGATCTGGTATGGTCGGGAGAATCCAAGGCTGATCCGAGGACATTCTCCTCAACCATGTGAACCAGGGTCTCTTCGGCCAGAAGGGGGCTATTAGTATTATTGATCTTGCCTGATTTTTCTTATCACCCTTGGTAGAAGACATAAGGGGGGGGGGGGCCCTCTCCTGACTCCAACACTGGGCAAATGCGTCTACTGCTGTAGGGTAGTCTGTGGGATCTAGGGAAAATAATCTATTGACCTTCCTGTTTTCCCTGGATGCAAACAGGTCTATTGAGGGAACACCCATGTGTACACAATTTTCTGAATTTAGTGACCATTTAGACTGGTGTAACATCTTCCTGCTTAGGAAGACTGCCACCTGGTTGTACCTTCCCTTCAGGTCGACGGCTGAGAGGATCAACAAATGGTGCTCTGCCAGAGAAAATATCTTACGTAGTGAGCTCCCCAACCCCAAGGACTTGCATCCGTGGTTATATTGAGTGTAGAAGTGGTTACCCATGGAAATCCCTCCTGAGATTTTCCCTGTTCAACCACTATCCGAGAGACATCATGGCTAAAGATGAAATGTGAAGTGTATGATCTAGATAGAAACTGCTCTTGTCCCACTGTTCTAGAATGTCCAGCCCTGGATCTGAACTGAGCCCACAATACTGCTGGAATGCAGGACATCAAGACACCCAGAACTGACATAGTGTTACGTCCATGGCCGGGGCTCACCGTTCTAACTCACCCCCTCACCTCCCTGTACATCTCTCTGCTCGGCGTCCTCCTCCTCCTGGCAGACGCCGGCACTCTTTTCTGGGTCCTTGTGCTGTTTCCCACAGGTCGCGCGCGCCCGTGCGTGCACGGCCTTAAAGGGCCAGTACACATCCAGCTGTCAAAAATCAATTATCAGCCCAAATGGCTGCTGGACTATTAAAAGGGGCTCTGCCCACTGGTTCCTTGCCTGAGCGTTATTGTATACCCTAGTTTGTCTTGCTAAAGGTCTCCCAGTGTTTTCCATTTCCCAGTGTTACCCGTTCCTGCTGCCTGTACCCTGTATCCTGTGCTATCGTCACCTGCTGTGAAAGCCAAGCCGTGTCTTCCGCTGCATCTGTGGCGTCACCTGCTGTGAAAGCCAAGTCGTGTCTTCCCGCTGCATCCGCGGCGTCACCTGCAGTGAAAGCCAAGTCGTGTCTTCCCGCTGCATCCGCGGCATCACCTGCTGTGAAAGCCAAGTCGTGTTCCTGCCACTGTCTACATTGCCTCAGGTACCCGTTCAGAACTATAGACATTGTTTTGTACCTTGTTGGCCAGCTGCTACCCCGCTACGTGTTACAGCCCAGTGGGTCCACACCCCGCGCCGTGACAGCGGCGTTACATTAAATAATACAAACATACAGCCATGCAGTAGAGTGGGTCATACTAAAAAAATAAAATTTCTGGAAATTGCTGAAACCTTAACCCCTTTAGGACACAGCCTGTTTTGGCCTTGTCGACACAGATGATTTTTTCAAATCTGACATGTGTCACTTTATGTGGTAATAACTCCGGAACGCTTTTACCTATCCAAGCGATTCTGAGATTGTTTTCTCGTGACATATTGTACTTTAGGTTAGTGAAAAAATTTGGTTGATAAATGTAATATTTATTTGTGAAAAACTTAAAATTTGCAAAAATTTGCAAAAATTAGCATTTTTCTAAATTTAAATGTATTTGCTTGTAAAACAGATAGTAATACCACACAAAGTAGTTACTATTTAACATCCCCCACATGTCTACTTTATGTTTGCATCATTTTTTTTCACATACTTTTATTTTTCTAGGACGTTACGAGGCTTAGAACTTTAGCAGCAATTTCTCATATTTTCAATAAAATTTCAATAGGCCATTTTTTCACGGACCAGTTCAGATTTGAAGTGGCTTTGAGGGCCTTATATATTAGAAAGTCCCCATAAATCACCCCATTTTGAAAACTGCACCCCTCAAGGTATTCAAAACCACATTCAGAAAGTATTTTAACCCTTTAGGTGTTTCATAGGAATTAAGGCAAAGTAGAGGTGAAATGTACAAATTTCATTTTTTTTGCCAAAATTCATTTGTAATAAAAAAAATCTGTAACACAGAAGGTTTTACCAGAGAAACGCAACTCAATATTTATTGCCCAGATTCTGCAGATTTTAGAAATATCCAACATGTGGCCCTAGTGTCCTAATGGACTGAAACACAGGCCGCAGAAGCAAAGGAGCACCTAGAGGATTTTGGGGCCTCCTTTTTTTAGGAATATATTTTTGGCACCATGTCAGGTTTGAGGAGGTCTTGTGGTACCTAAACAGTCGAAACCCCCAAAAAGTGACCCCATTTTGAAAACTACACCCCTCAAGGCATTTTTCTAGGGGTATACTTAGCATTTTGACCCCACAGTTTTTTTGCAGAATTTAGTGGAATTAGTCTGTGAAGATGAAAATCACCTATTTTTCTGTGGAAACATAGAATTTTTTCATTTTTACAAGGAATAAAGGAGAAAAAGCCGCCCAACATTTGTAAAGCAATTTCTCCCGATTACGGCAATACCCCATATGTGGTCGTAAACTGATGTTTGGACCCACAGCAGGGCTCAGGAGGGAACGAGGGCCTTTTGGATTTTGGAGTGCAGATTTTGCTGGATTGGTTTTCAGTGCCATGTCGTGTTTGCAATGCCCCGGAGGGACCAAAACAGTGGAAACCCCCCAAAAGTGACCCTTTTTTGGAATCTACACCCCTCAAGGAATTTTTCTAGGGGTATAGTGAGCATTTTGGCCCCTCAGGATCTTTTTTAGAACTAAGGTGACCAAAAAACAGCGATTTTGGCGCTTTAAATTCCTTATTTATGACAGCGTTCACCGTGCGCAATAAATTACGTTTTCATTTATTCTGCCGGTCGGTACGATTACGCCGATACCATATGTGTATAGGTTTTTTTACGTTTTGCAGCGTTTGCACAATAAAATTACGTTTTTATAAAATTATTTATTTTCTGAGACACGCTATTCTGAGCCGTAACTTTTTTATTTTTTCGTCAAAAAAGCTGTGGGAGGTCTTGTTTTTTGCGGGACGGGTTGTAGTTTTTATTGGTACCATTTTGGGGTAAATGCGACTTTTTGATCACTTTTTATTCTATATCTTGGGAGGGGTGGTGACCAAAAAATAGCGATGCTGACAATTTTCCGTTTATTTTGTTTGAGGCGTTCACCGTGCGGAAAAATTAACATTATAGTTTCATAGTTTGGATCGTTACGAACACGGTGATACCAAATATGTGTACTTTTTTTTAACGTTTTCATTTTTTCCCTATAATAAATGACTTATTATAGGAAAACAAAACCTTTTTATTTTTACACTTTTATAAAACATTTTTATTAACTTTTTTTTACTTTTTACACTTTATATTTTTGTTTATTAACTTTTCTTTTACTTTTTACACTTTATTTTTTTTACCTGCAGCTCTGATCGCTGCTATTATACATTACACTACCTAGGTAGTGTAACGTATTCCAACTGTCAGTGTGACGTCACAGTCACTCTGACAGTTGGTCTACGAGGATCAGCAGAGGCTGATCCTCATAGGCTGGCATACATGGCAGACCCGGGGGCCGTTGTCTGGCCCCCGGGTGCCATCACAAGCATCAGAAGCCCCCACGATTGCATGGGGGCTGCTGATGCGCTACAAACCCGCTACATGCGGAGATCGCAATCGAGCCCCGCATGTAACGGGTTAATTGCCGAAATCAGCGGCGATGAGCCGCTGATCGGCAACACTGGAGTGTCAGCTGTCGGGGACAGCTGATCTCCAAGTTCCCGATGCACACTGTCGCCGACAGTGTGCCATCGGGAACGACACAGTGACTTCCTGTCACTCTGACAGGAAGCCTATCAGGACCAGCCGAAGGTTGGTCCTGATAGGCTACCGTCCATGGCAGACCCGGAAGCCATTGTTTGGCTTCCGTTTGCCATAGTAACTATCGGCAAACCCCGCAATTTCGGACCGGGGTCTGCCGATATGTTAGAAACCCCCAAAATTCGGCGATTGCACCCGATCGCCGAATTTAAGGCGAAATCAGCGGCAAAGGACCGCTGGCCGGCAAGAGGGGAGTGTCAGCTGTCGGTGACAGCTGACCTCCCGGTACCCGGTGCACACTGTCGCCGACAGTGTGCACCGGGAAAAACTCAGTAACTATACGTCCTCGTGCGGGAAGTAACCTCCCGCAACGACTGACAGTTACGTCCTGGTGCGGGTAGGGGTTAAAGAGACGATTTATAGTCGATGGAATACTCTCCATGTGAAATTTTTTGTAGGTCAGGTGTGTATTCAGTTCTTTCAGACTTATTATGACCCTGTATTTCCCTTCTGGTTTCTTTACCAGAAAAAGAGGGGAATCGAAGTCTTTCCCTGTTTCTGCACTTGGGACTTGAATCCGAACCTCTTTTTTTTTTTTTTTTTTATAAATTACAACATTTCTGATTCTTTGGATTTTTGTAGCAAAGAACCTGTCTCGGGGAAGGGACCTGAATTCTAGAACATATCCTGAGCTTATAATTCCTAGGATCCACTGATTTGCAGAGATTTTGTAAAACAGGGATAGACCACCCCCCGCCATGGTTCTTCTGGCGTCATTATTTGTCTTCTCTGTTTTTTGGGTCGTTTTGTGGCCTGCAATGGAACCCATTATTCTTATGGAACTTTGAGGCCTTGAAATCATGTCCACTTGGGTTAGGTTTTTTTCATTGAACCTTTTTGGACTAAATGATTCCGTTGTTTCTCTTGATTAGGGAACCCCAGATGCCTTTTCCAATAAATCATCTAGCAGGGGCCAAAACAGAAAATCACCAGAACAGGGAATGGTGAATAGTCTTCCTTTTGATCCTGTGTCCCCCTCCCAGGTTTTTAGCCAGATAGCCCTTCTAGCGGAGTTTGAGAGGGCTGCTGATCTGGCAAAAAAGGGAGAGAATATACCGAAAGTCGGCCAAAAAGTCTGCTGCCTTAGATTGAACTGGGAGGGAGGAACGGATCTGCTCTCTGGAAGTTTTGTCTCTAATGTGAATCTCTCATTTTGTTAGCCAAATCTTCAAACTCTCGCTCAGCTTTCTTCTTCTAAGGCCATTCACACGAGCGTGAATCACGTCCGTGTGCTGCGCATGGAAATCACGCGCAACACACGGACCCATTGATTTTAATGGGGCCTTTCACACATGCGTGAGTTTTCCGAGACAGTCCGCTGTGTGAAATTCACTGCATGTCCTATATTGGTGCGTTTTCACACACCTATGTGCCCATTGAAGTCTATGGGTGCGTGAAAACCACGCAGTGCACAAGGAAGCACATCCGTGTGCGGTGTGTGATTTGCGCATCAATTCAATTGAAAAAAATTAAAAAAAATGTGCTTTGCGAATGCGTGAATAATCAGCACACTGATGCATAACGCAACACACGGACCAGATTGACGCGCGCTTTTTATGTGCATGAATCTGATACACTCGTGTGAATGGTGCCTAAGTTAAAATCCTCATCAGCAGCGTCTAGAAGAGGTGGATGGTTGATCCTTCTTTTTTCTTAGGGACTTTAGGGAATTCCTAAATTCGTCCCTCATGTGCCGCTTCTTTCACTACACAATCACACGGTGCACAATCACGCTGTGCAGTGAAAGAAGCTGGGCTGGAACAATGAGAAGTGTATGACGCTGATTGGTCACTGATTGGTCAGCGTCATACACTTCTCTTCACAACGCCCAGTTGGTAAAAAGTAAAAACACGCCAGTTGTCTATTAAGAAACGAATTAGCATAAATTAAAAATTGTTCATAACTTTGTCAAAAATTATTGTTTTTCTAAATAAAAACCACTGTTGTTATCTACATTACAGCGCCGATCAGATTATGTAGGAGATAGGCCACTTATAATGTGGTGACAGAGCCTCTTTAATGTTTGATGCCAGACTTGTAGATTCCTCAGTCAGTGATGATTTTATCTAAACAATTCTGACATAGTTTTTATTGTAGGAGGCGGTTAATTTCTTATTACAAACAGCACATTCTTTATTACGAATTTTATCCAGTTTCTTCCTGGGACATTTCCTGGCCTAAACATATGTACAAGAGAAGGGGACAATATTAGCAAAAAAAAAAAAAAATGGTTCCTTGTCTTACCCTATGCAAGTCCTGCCACCTCTTCAAGTACCGGACTGCAGGTTCTTGTGGCATCAGAGCGGTCAGCACGTCCTGCTGCTTCTCCTGGCGTTACCATTATGGAAGGAGATACTGGAGACACTAGCTTCATGTTGTTCAGGATTAAATAGGCCTTAGATTGACTGGGATGGCCCTCAGATTCAGACGATGAGGCCCCTCCTCCCCTACAGGGCCACCGGAACCACCACGTCCCAGAATGTGGGGAGCGTCACCCTGCCGGACCTAACGTGCTGCGACCGGAAGTTGTCACAGAGTGCACCGGAAGCCAGCGTACCAGCTCCACCCAGAGAAAACCGCTCTCCCTCCAGAGGAAGATTTCACGCTGTGGGACCTAAACCACTTCCAAGGAGGGTAGTGATGGAGCGGGAGAGGAGGGAGTAACCGTCCCCAGACTTATGGTTGCTCCCTCCAGGGGACACTTATGCCTTCCAGAGAACCCATAGGGAAGAAAAGGTAAGAACCTGCTAGGGGGTCTGCAACCAAGGGAGAAGTGCTTTTTCCAACAGGACAAACCTGACTGGGTGTGTGGAGACGTGTGTCCTTTTTTAGATCAGGCTTCCTGTCCAGCGAATGGGATGTCTCTCCAGGGGTGCGGTCATAGATGAAAGGGTAAAAGCTGTTCGGCAAGATTCAGGAGATCATGAGAATGGAGGACCTCACGGCATCAATGAAGGGGACCCATGCCTCCTTCCTAAAAACATGGCGTGATTGGATCCGATTCCAAACAACCGAGGAATATAAGACCATCATGGCCTCGTGAATTTCCACCTAGATCCGGTGTGTCAGGTCAGCTCCCCCCTCCTTCCCCCCTTTTTTTTTTTCCTCTCCGTTTTTCCTCTCCCTCTCACTGTCTCTGCTTTTCTTTCCTCCTTTTAATGTTCTCATGCTCGATTCTGGAATACCATGCACGGCTGCGGGTTCAGGGTGCATATCGGAGATTCCTTAAACATTTGTCTCCTGCGACATGGTACTCTCAGGTGACCCCATGCACTTATGTGATGCTGATAACTGACCTGTGACCTGTTGAATGTTTTGCACTGCCATTTTCGAACTATGTTGTATACTTTGAATGTTTTGTGATACAAAATAACAAAATGAAAATAAAAGAATTTATAAAAAAGAAAGGGTAAAAGCTGGATACTTGTTAAAAGGGTTTTCAAAAAGCCGAAAAAATTTGTCAAGGAATATGAAAAAAATTACGAAAGAAACATTATTTACCTTGTATATCACCCGCTGCTCCGATGGTCCTAACACTCTTTGTTAGCTGACCTGCATTGCTGAGGTGTCGACTACCCGCATATCACCGCTGCGACCAGTGCTTGGCTACAGCGGTCATGTGCGGGTAGTCAGCACGTCATAACTGCAGGACAGCTAACAAAGACCAGCAGAACTACCAGATCGGCAGGGGATATACCAGGTGATTTTTAAAAAAAATGTAACACATTCCCTGCCTTTTGCCAATTTTTTTTTTTGGGCTCTCGGAAAATCTTTTGTAAACACTTGTGGCCAGAGTGGATCAGCAGGGTAGTTATCCCTAGGTTAGAAAAAATATTTATCTTATGATTTCTCCTTATGTTGTACTTACTAAATTACTTGTGCTATTACAGTTATTTTTACAACCTATAGAATTGTGTATTGGTGTAGCTGAAATATCATAACAACACACATAGCTGTAATAATTCTACATAATTTTCCTGATGATAATAATCAAATTACCCAAATGTTTTAGGGTGCACAAGCTGTAGTATCAGAGTACTGGATAGCTTACCAGATCAAACATTTTTTTTTTCACTTATATATCAACAGAGACCATACATGAGACGCACACCACTTTATGCCAGCAATTAGACATAACCTCAAATAACAAAAAACAGAAACATTTTTATATAAAATGAGACATCGTTTAGAAAGAAAAATAACACACATAAAAAAGTTGGATGGTGGCCACAGGCAAACAGCACAGTCAGCCAAAAACATAAGCAACATTTCAGAATCATAAAATATTTAATAAGGTATATTTTAGGGAATATACTGTGTATAAAATTTGAGATCACAATAGGAAGCTATATTAGACCCTCTCCAAGCTATTACCATCACCCATTTGCAATGCTTTGCAGATTGTTTTACCACTGATACAAGGCTCTACTACAGCATACAACCTGAAAGCTAATACCAAAGTGACAATGTACAGAGAAGAAAAATCACAAGGCTAGAGAGTCGCAATTATCTCTAAGAGCAAAGAGAAAAAAAAAAGGTTAGAACACAGATCAAGTTACACTAATGCAGCAACAATGCATGTATATTGTTCTCATTAGTAATTAGTAGTCAAACTGCGCAAGGTAAAAATGATGAAGCAGAAAAAAGCTCACGGTAATAAAGTACAAATAAGCAGCTATGTAGAAGAAAAGAAAGAGGAAAAATAGTCAGAAGAAAAGAAAAGATTACAAATAATCTGCTGCTCTTTAGTCTAACATCTGTTTGCAACTAAGTGCTGTCAGGGTACACTGAGCCCTTCAGTCCTGAAGGTTTTTACGCGTCTTTGCCCTGCCACTCAATGTGGACTTCCCTTAGCACCGGAGCTAAGAAGACTAATGGACCAGGCACAACCTCCGGAGGCAGTGTGTTGCTGAACATCACATAACCGATCATTTCATCACTTAGTCTCCATGTTTTCTTCTCTGTCTTGAGGTAGTTAGATGAAAACAAGCAAGTATCAGGTGTAGTGGCAAGGATGCTGCACAGGTTCTTTCAAATCATTGGCCTTAGTAGGCAAACTACCTTGGATATGGAGACAACCAAGAACTGAAGACATGGTGACCTGGAGAAAGGTGGTGCTTGAGATCCATGGTGCCTGTTGGTCCACGTTCCTTTTCGTGATTTGAGAAGTATGTCTTTATTTATAAAAAAAGTCAAAAAGAGAGACTCTCTGGGAGCACAACAAATCATCGCCCTTTGTTGTAACCAGGAAAAAACTGGTCTAGCAGTGTCTGCAGGACCTTATTTGGAACCATATTGTAAGTCTTGCCTAGGTCATATCGGCATGCTGGACAAGTGTAGACCTCGGCTCGGAATGAGCGTTGCAAGCAGCTCTACATAACAATCACAAATAGTTATTAGTTTGTTTTACAAACAAAAGAGAAAATCCTAAGAATAAGGTATTAAGGTATGTATTTTATAGTAATGTCTTCTTTCATAAAAGTGAGTATATTATACTACTATAGTACAATACTGACTGATTTTCTAATAAATTTTTCTATTGACCACAAAGTGCTACCATAGTTTTCTAGTTGAATATAAAAAGAAACAAAACTCACTTTGCACACATTGTGGAGGCATGCCGTTGTGACAGGTTGATACACCAACTCTTGACAGCAGATGCACATGAACGTTTGCTCAACATTCTTCAGAAATTTCTACAAAACCAAACAATTTTATTTTTAATATTAACATCAATAGAGCAACTACCACAGCAAATGAAAACAGACATATTTTACATTTTGTAACGCAAGTTTTACCTCTGAACACCACTTAAACCAGCATGGAACTTTTCAAAAAGGAGACATTCAGACATAATCTAGGCACATTGTGGCGTATGTATTGCAGCTGCAACACCAGTGGTTAAAATCAATTGAACTTAAATCACTATAGGATCCTATGGTAATCTAAATTCAGTTCATTTAAGTTGCTGATGTCCGGGTGCCCATATTATGACCGTCTGAATGCAGCATATTGCTGAATACATACAGAATTCATTTTCTATGTTTGTGGAGTAATACAGTGCCTGTACACAATGTGGTGATGCTTTAATGGGTTACATTTCAAACAAGACTGATCCCTGTAAAAAAAACAACTAATACACCTTGGATAGAGGCTTTCTAGACCATGCAGGACTGTACTATACAGTTACCAATGTAAAGTAAGCTGGCTGGAGCACCTCGAGAGAGAAAATATTTTTGCCAAATGCAGCTGCGGAGGACCACATGCAGATAAAATTTGACCAGATTTGGCTGTGGATTTTACCTTTTGCATTGCAAAGGGGGAAATTCTCAGTGGAAAGCTGCAAGAAATCTGCAGAATTGACATGCTGCAGATTTGAAAATCTACAGGATGCCCTAAACTCCACAAAAAAAATGTTAAAAACCACATTCACATGCACTGTACTATCGTGGATTTTGGGTGCGTAAACCGCACCGAAAAATCTGTGACAATTCATCAACATGTGAATGCACCGTTAACATGCAACAGTTTACTTTAAATTCAAGCACACACTATATGTGTTTTTTTCAACAATACTTCAAAGAGGAAAAAGTTAGGAAAACGGAATTTAATAACTGTAATTCCAAACGTATCCTTAAGGCCCTTTTACACGGGCCAATTATCGTTCTTGGTTCAGCGGCTGATCGGATCTTTTATGCAGCATTAAAAATCATCGTTGTCGGCAGCAAATTTCCCTATGTAAACAGGAAAATGCACAACCGACATGATGAAAATATATAGGGATTAGCGCTCGTCCCTATACGAATCCACTCATTGCTCTGTGTGAAAAGAGCAAACGAGCGCCGATCAACGAGCTGTCTGGATGATTGTTAATTTTTATCTGTAACTAAGGCTTCGTTCACATCTGTGTCGGGACCCAGTTCATGGGTTCAGGCTGAGCTTTCCGTCAGGGGAACCCATGAATGGAATACAAATGGAAAACAAAGGTTTCATGTAAAGGATCTGCCAGGCACAACTTCTGTGTATACTCCCATAGATAATCAGTCTGCACCTGAGTCTATGTCTCTGAGACTGACTCCATCTTACACTACTCAGGATGGCAGGCTTAGGAGTGGGAGAGCCTATCATAGCCTGGCCAGACGGAGTTAGCTCCCGCCCTCGGTCTATTTATACCTGCCTTTCCTGTTCCTCCTTTGCTTGTTATTCTTCTCGTGTGGTTTCCTGGCCCTGCTGCAGCTCCTAGCTATTTGACCTTGCTTCATACTGACCCCAGCTTTCTGACTACTCTCCTGCTCTGCGTTTGGTACCTCGTACATTCCTGGTTTGACTCGGCTCGTTCACCTTTCTTGTTGCTCACGGTGTTGCCGTGGGCAACTGCCCCATTTCCCTTTGCTTGTGTCCCCTTGTCAGTTTGTCTGTCGTGCACCTACTGAGCGTAGGAACCGTCGCCCAGTTGCACCCCGTCGCCTAGGGCGGGTCGTTGCAAGTAGGCAGGGACTGAGTGGTGGGTAGATTAGGGCTCACTGTCTGTTTCCCAACCCCCCTGTCATTACATTTCCGTTTGCATTACCATTGAGTTCAATGGTGACTGATCTGGTGCAAATGGTTTCCGTTTGTCACCGTTGTGCAAGGGTTCCGTCATTTTGACAGAATGCATAGCACAGTCGAATACGGTATTGATTCCGTCAAAACGACGAAACCCTTGCCCAACGGTGACAAACGGAAACCATTTGCACCAGATCCTTCACCTTTGAAATCAATGGCGATGCAAACGGAAGCCTATGGTTTCCGTTTGTTTCAGTTTGGATTCCGTTCATGGGTTCCCCTGACAGAAAGCTCAGACGGAGCCCATGAACGGAGTCCCAACGCAGATGTGAACGAAGCCTTACTAGGATCAACAATTGGGTCAAAAGCTTTGTTGAAAAAACAAAAAAAGAACAACTATTTTAAAGTGTAGAACATATATTCATAAATATTATCCTCTTTATATATCTTTTATGTATGGCACAAAATGGCAGATTTATAAATGTATTTACGTCAGCCTTATTATACAAATGTGTTGGGAAAAGTGAGCGTGTCTTCAGAGCTGTACAGAGTGTGATTCATTTGTGAAACTTTTCAGCCTCTTTTCTACTTAGGAAAGTGGCAGAAAACAATGCCAGGTCTGACCTAGCATTGGTTTTGGCCTACGTCAGAATTATTAAAAGGTAACGCACTATAGAGATGCTGGCAAACCATTACGAATCACCCCCAATGTTCCGATATCGTTCACTGTACAAATGCAATCATTTAACATGTTAACCAGCAGTATGCGGTTTACCTAGATGCTTTTTGCCCTGTAATGAACTGAAAAGACAACATGAAGCTGTGATACAGATAATTGTAATGGAACCACATTGGTTTCTCCTACCACTTTAATGTGCACTTTTAGTTATAGATGGAAAAACAGCGATTTTCCACCTAAAATAAACATGCTTCATGCCCTTTTTCGAATGCCTTTGACAAATATGCCATTTTAGGCCCCCTTTTCCATCAAGTACGGGAGATCTGCTCTCCTGTACATTATTTTCTATCAAAATCAAGATTGGAGTGTGGCTTAAGGGAGTGGGGAAACATTCCCTAAGAAAATATTAGAAAATGTTTACCTCTGCCTTGTGCTGCAATCCAAACCTACTTTGCATTTAAAAAATACTTACAAGAGGGAAAATATCTCATACGTGATGAAAAAGAGGTCTTATTCTAGCCACTTACGTATTTTGAAATAATTAAAAAATGACTGCCAAGGTGCTGGTCCTTCAAAATTTTAATACCGGACATTATTTTCCCGCTGTGATTGATGCCTTCAGTCTCTATGTAGCACTGCAGAAATTTGCAGCTGTAAGGAAACAATGACGGTTCTCTCATGGAATTCATCATAACACAGCTGAACACAGACACAAGCTTGGAAGTACAAAACAGAGAAGTAACATCTTTCAGCTTTTGCACTTACTGGACCTTCCTTGATGGAGGAAAGAACTTCGTCCCAAAGTTTCTGGTTGAGAGAATCCTCTTTAATGAGCCAATGCTGTTGTTCAGTGAGTTGAAACGCTTCGCCTCGTTCTTCTTCTGACAGTTTAATCAATTTGGATGGTACAACCTCTTTTACGTCATCTAAAATAATGGGGAAAAATATTAGCCTAGTTGAATATTATGTGTTTTAGGCGCCTATGATTAAGACAAACAGAGCTAAACTGGAGAAAGTCCATAGCAGGGTTGTAATAAAGCGAATTGGGAGATTGCAGTAGCAAGAAAAATTATCAAACTTTAGACTATTTAATTTTTTTTGCATAGTTTTTTTTTTTACTGTAAAAGCAGTGAGACTATGAACCTGCCACTGGATGCTGTGATGATGGCTTTAAATAGGGTCTAGATGTTTGCCATAAGACATACTATTAGAGATTATCTGTATTACAATGTTGGGGATTATTCTGATTGATATATTGGAGTGCATATATACACGTAATAAATATACCATCATCAGTAGGTCTTTTCTGGTTTCCATTGCTTTGGGTGCTGCTGTGTCTTGAGCTGCTACGGGTAGAATGGCTGTGTTGCTCTGCATTATCCTGCTTGTTCTGGTTCCCAGTACCACTTTGGGGAGTCGGATTGTTGGGGCTAGCTGGACTACTTGGCTCGGATTTCACAGGCTGCTTCTTAACCTTTTCTTTTTTCTCTTTATTAGCCATGGCCTCCAAATATCCTTCTGGGAACTACATGAAATACAAAACATTAAACCCTAGATTTTTTACCACTTTAACAATGAAGAGGCAGAAGATATTAAAAGTCACATCAAAATTTTCAAAAATGGTTGCATTTGGAAGTATTTTTTACATTGATGAATTGAAACTCCACATGGAAATCCTCTCATATTTACATTTTGCTTATTTCATGGTTGATCTTCCTGCCTCACATTTCAATTTGCACACTTATCTCCTGCTCCTTACAAAGGTCTGCCCCGGAAGAAGCCGGAATTGGGGGCGAAACCGAGGGTTGGGCTGTTACTTTGGCGTGCTGTGAATGAGATTTTACTGATACGCGTGTTTTTATCATATCAGTTGTGAGTATAATAAATCGCTTCTGTTTCTTACAAGTGTATGGCAACACTATACTATCACACTTTATTTGGTCTAGAACAGGTGAATCTTATCCTAAGGCCGGATTCACACGAGCGTGTGCGTTTTGCGCGCGCAAAAAACGCCGCGTTTTGCATGCGCAAAAGGTCCATAACAGCTCCGTGTGTCAGCAGCATATGATGCGTGACTGCCATCATTATGACACTCTGTTTTTATGTTTGTAAACAGAAAAGCACGTGGTGCTTTTCTGTTTTCATTCATACTTTTTACTGCTGTTGCCCGAATCACGCGCGTCACATGGAAGTGCTTCCGTGTGCTGCACGTGATTTTCACGCACCCATTGACTTCAATGGGTGCGTGATACGCGAAAAACGCACAAATATCGGACATGTTGTGAGTTTTACCCAGCGGACATTTGCTGCGTGAAAATCGCGGACAGTCTGAACGGCCCCATTGACTAACATAGGTCCGTGCGAGGTGCATGAAAATCATGCTCGTTGCACGGACGTATTATACGTTCGTCTGAATAAGCCCTAACTGCTGATTGTGCTTGGACGACGAATCACTGGCCTGCAGCTTGCTCACACCCACTGTTCACACGCAGTGGTTTCAGACGTAATTCGGGCGTTATACGTCTCGAATTACGCCTAAAAAACGCCCCTAATACGCCTACAAACATCTGCCCATTGCTTTCAATGGGAATTACTATGTTCTGTTCCCACGAGTCTTTATTTTAAGCGTCGCTGTCAAAATACGCCGCGTAAAATGACGGCTCGTCAAAAGAAGTGCAGGACACTTCTTGGGACGTTTTTGGAAGCGTTTTTCATTGACTCCATTGAAAAACAGCTCCAAAAACGGGCGTAAAAAACGCTGCGAAAAACATGAGTTGTTTAAAAAAAAACGTCTGAAAATCAGGAGCTGTTTTCGCCTGAAAACAGCTCCGTATTTTCAGAAGTTTTTGCTCACTGCGTGTGAACATACCCTTAGAGTTAAAAAGCACAAAAATGATATTACAGTACAATTCCCTTACTCTTGTATCAGATGGCCAAATGCCAAATTGTGTTTTAACCAGGAATTGCCACAATTTTCAGAGGTTAGCAAGCAAGGTTTATTCCCAGATATGTTGAAAATAATAAATAAATAAATAGTTTATAGCGACTGCCCTCTAGACATTGAGTTAGTCATATTATTTTTTTTATAATTTACTTATTCCACCAGATGCTGGCTACCAGCAAATATTTATATTGCTAGTATATATTACATGGTTTATTAAAGTGTATGAAAATCCATTCTAATTAGTAGATTACGTTTTTTCAGCCACACCCAATACTAATAGGTGTATAAAAATAAAGCTACATAATCTCCCTATACAAAATTAGCAGTAGAATTGGTGCTTAGATCACTACCGAACAGTCTAAAAAAACACAACAACGTTTTGTCAGGAACTTCATGGATTGGGTTTTAGGGTAGGAACACACAGCGTAAAACAACTGCGGATTTTCCGCGACGGACTAATTGGGGAAAATCCGCAGCGTATTACAGTAGCAGCAGTGTGGGTGAGATTTTAACAAATCTCGTCCCCACACAGTGGAAAAATGCAGCCAAAAAAACGCACATAAATTGACGTGTGGTGTGGTTTCTTCAACCGCAGCATGTCAATTAATGCTTCGGAATCGCAGCTCTTCTGTTGCGGGTTTTCCCTTAGAATTCAATGGGGTGCTTAACCCTGCAACAAAGTAGTGTGTGTTGCGATATTTGCGGCGAAATCACAGTGATTCCGCTGCAAAAATCGCAAGTAATAAAAAATAAAGTTATACTTACCCCGAGTTCCCTGCTTCTTCTCTAGTCCGGCCTCCCTGGGTGAATTAACAGGCCATGTGACCGCTGCAGCCAATCACAGGCTGCAGCAGTCACATGACCTGCAACGTCATCCAGGGAGGCCGGAGCGAAAGTCAGAGGACGGAGGGGGTAAATATGTGCGATAATTTACGCAGTGGAATTTACGCCCGAAAAAACGCACCACAGCGTGGTGCGGGATTTCGGACGGCATTCCCTGCGATGTTCAGGGCGGATATGCTGCACAGCTTGACCCAGTGTATCCACCCTGAATACGCCGTTTGTGTACCTACCCTTAATTACCAGGCAGCTGCACACAACCATATGCAATGACAAACATAACCTCCAGTGTATAGCAAAGAACCATTATCTAAGAAGTTGTTTGATGTGCAAATAAAGGGTAAAATAGTGGCCAGAATAAAACTTTGGTAACTTTAAAAAAATGACGGAAAAGGTATAATGGTTTGCAACTGCCTTGTCTAGTTTTTAATAAGCCCCTTTGTTCTAGTGAAGTAAAATCATAATAGTTGAAACTTTGCAGCAGCTTTGGAAATCCATATAAAGAATGCTGATGATATAGCAGATACGAGGACCAACTCCATTCCATGGGTATGGAATGTGCAGCAAGTACACTTGGATGTGATGTTCAGCAATGTAGTGTACGTGTATAGAACAACGAAAATATATGTTGCTGAGAGGCACATACTATGTATTGTCTCACCTGCAAAGTTAGTCCAAGCTTTTTTGAACGTTCTATGCCCTCTGCTGTCCAAGGAGCAGGTTCCACATCATCCCTCCGTAAGAGATAGCGCCACACCAGAAACCCACACTTCCCTATTTCAGGCCAGTATTTTACCACCTATGTTAAAAATATTCAGAAGTATTCATTTTGTTTCCTGTGGTTTCATTATTCAAATTAATAAACATAAAACATTAAAAAAAGATTACCACATGCTAAAACAACAGCATAGGCATAAACAATCCCTAAATCAAAACTGTTCTAGTAACTAGTTTAAGTAAAGTAGTTATTAAGCAGTTATTCTCCTGGGGTGGAAGACCTTGTAAATGCCATCGTATCTATTGCCATCTTCAGGGGCATATTTGCTGATCCTGCGACCTTTCGAGCTCCGAACAACACGGACCGGCTTTCCGGCTCTCCAATTTTTAGACTCTGCTCCATCTTTATCATTCAGGGATGCATCACAGTTTAGTGCCAGGGCCCTACAAGAATGTACAAGATGAAAGCACATCAATTATTGTAAACTTCACATTGATATAAATAGTCTGTGCACTTATTCAATAACACAAAACTATAGTTGATGGTTATCTGGTCCTAGCCTACACGGGAATTGCTAAATAAAGGACTATCTTTTTATAGTCCATACCAAAAAACATTTCAGTAATTAAGGTAATGTATCAAGATTCTAAAAGGAAAATCTATATTTACGTACATTTCACACCAAATACAAGGATCAAATTGTAACCGTAATCAAGCAGGTCGTTTTCTCTGAGAAACTGCTATAAGCACGGGCTTGACTACTCTCTGCAATGTATATATATCATCAGGAGCGCTACCACCAGAATCCAAGATGTAAAGCAGCAGCATTTATAAAGTACAATATAAATGTTTACAAGCCGTCAATTTAACCAATACAGAAACGTAAGGCCCAGTTCACACAGAGTTTTTTTGGCGCGGTTTGATTTCAGTGGGAGGCGGAGGCATTTTTCCCCTGTGGGAAAAGAAAGCGACATGATCTTTCTTCTTGTGGTTCCATCTCTGACCTCCCATTTAAATCAATGAGAGGTAGAGAAAGCGTTTTTTTTGCTGCATTTTTTTTACCCCCAGCGCTCAATGACTGCGGCCAAAAAACGAGACAAAGTAAGTGCAGGCAGGTCGAATTCTGCCTCAAAATTCCTGAAGGAATTTTGAGGCTGATTTTTCTGCCTGCAAAAACCTCTGTGTGAACATGGCCTAGAAGTATCATTGACACATTACATTAGCCTAATTTGAAATAATGCATGTTATGTTACTTATACATAATTTTTTTTTTCTGCTTTTCATAAACGCTACTGTTTATAGTTGGATTTGCAAATGCAGCTTGTGATGGCCTCGTGGCCCTTGACAAGATGGGCACTAAAAATGCACAATATGACTGCTCTCCCCACTGCAGAACACATAAGATGGCACACACAAAATTGTTCTCATTGTTGTCCAGCTGCAAAGTGTAATGACATGCTGAGTAAATCAGGCTTATGTATATACACACACATTATATATATATATATATATATATATATATATATATATATTCTCTAAAAGCCTCATATCTCTGGTTAGAGACTATTCAGATGGACATAGACAGGGGCCTGATATAGTAATGCAAAAATCAATTAGGCTAGGGCAACATGGTGACTACTGCACCATGCAATGCTACAGCAACAGTGGGAAATTGGCTTGCTGTTTTATCTGGGCTAATTCAATATGCAATGAGGCAGTTTAGCAGGGCTTCAATGTACATTACAAACCATTTCCCAATTTATTTGCATTCAGATGTGCTGCAATGCTTCAGTTATAACAATATATGTATTTCCATCTAGCTCAAAGTCTTGCTCAAAATTGTTTTTGTATAAGTTAATATAAATATGCTCGAAGTTGGGAATATACAGTAAGTGAAAAAGTTAATGCCGCCCCTTCAATAAGTGCAATCTGGTAATATTTCCTATAACCAAAAATGGTGGTGCACCCCTGCCAGAAATAAACACCCAGTGCTATCATCCAATGTAAACTTACCTCATAAATACAGTATTTGTCACATTTTAATTCCCCTCAGAATTTTGTAAAGTGAAACTATTGCACAGCAAACAAAAAAGTACACACACACACATAGAAAATAAAATGAACACCTCATTGTTGTATACAAGAAAATGAACAAAAATAATCTCAAAGTATAGTAATATAAAGTAAAGTAAAATAGATCAACCAACAACTGGTAATGAATAGCAAACTCTTAGGCTGGGTTCACACAACCTATTTTCAGGCGTAAACGAGGCGTATTATGCCTCGATTTACGCCTGAAAATACGGCTCCAATACGTCGGCAAACATCTGCCCATTCATTTGAATGGGTTTGCCGACGTACTGTGCAGACGACATGTCATTTACGCGTCGTCGTTTGACAGCTGTCAAGTGCAGGACACTTTGGACGTAATTTGAGCCGTTTTTCATTGAATTCAATGAAGAACAGCTCTAAATTACGGCCGTCAAAGACGCCTCGCAAAATGCGAGGACGAGCAACTATGTCTGCAATTATGGAGCTGTTTTCTCCTGAAAACAGCTCCGTAATTTCAGACATAAATGCAGTTTACGTGTGCACATACCCTTATACTCTTCATCAAGGCTGCAAGCCCCGCAGAATGTAGAAATGTAATACAAAATGGTCTGTCAGTATTTCTTGTAACTGGTAATCATTCCCTCTTGTGCTGCTATGAAATCATAAAGCTTTATATAGACCGGAAAGGACATAGCACTACAAATGCGACTACATCCATATCATTAAAACAAACAAAAAACACTGCAGCTGTAAAGTGGACTTCCAGTTTGGAAGTACACTGGGTAATTTAAAAAAATATATATATACAGCTAGGTACATAAGCCCTAAATTAAAATTAAGAATAAAACATGCAATTAAAACAAAAGCTTATAAAGGTGTATTAGATATGGTACTAAAGCAGTGCTGGAATAATTTGAACTAAATAAAATAGTAAGTTTAGAAATATTATCTTCATAGTGTTTGAACTCACCTGTTCATATGAGTCAACGTTTGATCAAACGAGTGCTCTCCAATTCTTTTGTTGCCAGAAAGATCTCGGCCACCACTCCCTGTGTAAGTGAACTCATCCCCTCTATCCTGAAAATAGGCAACGAATATAACTTGTAACTGTGCTGAGAACTTTGAGTTAAAGGGGTTATCTGGGTTCCTATTTTTTTTTTTTACTAATGGCTGCAAATTACTTGAATTAACAAAACTATCCTTTCTCCCAGCGATCCAGCACTGACGCTCTGGTGACCCTACCGGTGATTGCCAGTGGAAAGAATAGGTGACTACTGCTTGATTTGTTAATTCTTGTTATTTGCAGCCATTAGTAAAACAATGTAGGAACCCGGATAACCCCTTTAAAGGGAACCTGTCACCAGCAATTCACCTATTGAACTTCACATATCCCTCACTGGCCACTGCTATCAAAAGTTCATTGCCGTTATCCCCTTTCCTAAACTCCTTCTCCCAGTGTAAATAACGGTCTGCAAACATTTTGCGCCTTTTATCGTAATAATCCGGTGTCCCGTTGTACGCACACACCAGAAGAGGACATCAATGCACAAGCACGGGATATTTTGTGCTGGGGGAAGGCGAGGAACTGCCAATCAAAAATAAGGAGGCGGAGTAAACTCGGAAAGACTTGAGGAATGATATGACTTTTTTCAAACGAAGATTTTAATCTTTTCAAACGAAGATATGACTCTTTTATGCTCATTAGCATACGATGTGGGAACACTAGAAAACGGAATACTAAAGCTGCAGAGCTGACTAAGAAGACAATTATAGGTTATATAGAAATGACTAGTTTTTATACCCGGCGTTGCTCGGGAGGTTGACTTACGGTATAGAGTAAAAGCTCACTATTTAAATACCCAATTATGTGTTGTAAGGCCCCATGCAAACGACCATAGAATTCGTCCGGAATTACGGACCCATTCACTTCTATTGCCCATGGACACCTTCCTGTATATTTACAAGAAGGTGTCCGTGCCGTAGAAAGGCTCCGCAAAAGATAGGACATGTCCTGTTTTTGCTTTTTACAGACCATGCTCCCATACTTTATATGGGAGCACGACCCGCATAATAATTAGAGAGTATTAAAAATTAACTTACCTGCTTCTTCCTCCAGTCCGGCCTCCCGGGATGACGTTTCATCCCAATGTGACCGCTGCAGCCAATCACAGGCTGCAGCCGTCACATGGACTGCCGCGTCATCCAGGGAGGTCGGACTGGATGTCAAGAGGGACACATCACCAAGACAACGGTACGTATGAACTTCTTTTACTTTCAATCGCTGCGAAAACTCTGCCTGAAAGGGCTGCCCCTTCTTTCTTTCCAGCACTGATAGAGAGAAGCGGCAGCTGATTAGTGCAGAGAAAACGGGTCCGTAAGTACGGGTTGAATACTGGTGACACCGGACCCAATGTTATTGGAAGCACCATTAAATATCCTCAACACAATGATCACATGATCAAAAAATTTTCATTCCCTTTAGGAAATAAAAGTCCTAAGCCAGTGCTCCTAGACTAAACTACGAAGTGGTGGATGAGGGGCGGGAACTTCTGATTCATGCCCATTTGGCATCATTTTTCCTCGCTCCTCATCTTTACCATTAGTCACTCCATCGCTCATTGCTTCTCCATGCATTTTAGTCCCTCAATCGCTCATTGCTTCTCCATGCATTTTAGTCCCTCAATTATATGAGACAGGACATCTGTCCTGCCTCTGTATAAACCCGCTGTGGCCAACATCGCATTCCTGCTGTGTTAGGCAATTCAGTGAGGAATGATGTAGGTTGCAGCCAATTATGGGATGCCACGTCATCAATAGGGGGCAGAGCCTGTCAGTGCAATTCGTTACCTGGGGAACGCGTGTCCAATCAAAAATAGCTATTCCCTGATTTTAAACCAATGAAAAAAATTGGGCTTCAAACAAACTTTCGAAAATATATATAAGATTTTTCACTCACTACCACCAGGTATTGCTGGTTTAATAGGTGAAATGCTGGTGACCGGTTCCCTTTAAGGTTATTATGAACTCCATGATAATCCAGAAATGCAAAACACACACCACTTCATCTTCAAATCCTCCAGCTAATACAAGAGAGTATGACCCATCATTGCTGCGGCCGTGAATTCCACCAACATGAGGACGATGGACTCCTGCTTCACTGACCTGGAAATACAAACAAAACACTTCCAGAGCAGATGCTTTTTATATACAAGAAATCCCATTATAAGGCCTAGAAAATGCCAGACATACGTTTGCAAGTAAATTATATTATAGTTTTACCTCACCACTAACCATGTTATGTCTTCTTCCTACATTAAAGAGTTGTCCAAACTATCCAGTTCAGAACATAAATTTTTTATTTTTTTTTTACCAATGATTCCATAATTTATTCATGTTTACTTAGAAGCCTTAGCGTATGTTCACACGCAACAAATTGTTTGTGGAAATTTCTGCCATTGTTTCATTCATCTAAAAAGGGTTTTGCAGAATCCACATGCTGCAGAAAGAACCCTATTCCCATGTATGAACTAGATTTTCATTCGCAGAAATTTCTACAACAAAACTGCCATTTATGAAAATGCCTGTTAGACCACTCCACTAAATAGTTAAAAACACAAGTCTGACTATAACCCCACAAAGTCATGCTCAAAAAGGTCTAGGGAGCGGACATATAGGTGAATAAAAACTTGTTTACCTTCCAGAGCCACCACTATTTTGTTAGCCAACTTGACCAAACCCCTGCCCATGTTTCAACTTTCCAGACCCTTGCGAATATGACTTCTGTGTGTTTAGGATATTGGATAACTGCAGCCACACCGAATTTTACGGCTTTTGAGTGGAGATAGACATTAAACACAACACATAACAGTTTGATTATATAAATAATACAAGACAAATCTAATAAACTTATGATTAACATCAAGGCCTTGTTTTAGGTTGTATAATTTTCCTTTTATCATATAATAATTCATTCCTTTAGTGTTAAATTGATGGGCTCGATGCAGCCGCTGTGCGTACGACACACTGGTTCCCTGAAGAAGTGATTGTAGCTAGAATATGTAACCTATGTACACAGCAACACTGAGCTCTGCCAAAATCTGCAGTACTCTGAGCATCTTTGTGGTAAAACAGGCTGAAGCTAGTATGAAATCCGTCTGAGCTTCTGAATTAACATGCCGGGAGGTACATGAATAGCTCCATATGTATTCAGGGTGTGTTTTTATATTTTATAGATACATGGATGGCATATGGAGGGGGTTAAAAAAGAATTCCTGTATAAAGGAAACCGCTTAGATTTGATATTTACCTCCAATGGGTCACCAATCAGAATCATGTAAAAGAGATTAGCTGTGACATGTTGTAGCACGTGGAATGTGACACGTTACAGAGCGTATAGCAATGTCTACTTTATTATATGTACAGTAACTTAATTCAATTATTATTATTTATTTTTTTTAAACCAAGAGGTGAGTAGGCACAAAAGAGCGAACTTCCTGAAGGAGATGTCTGGCATGTCTACTTACATTGCTCCCACTCAGCAAACCCTTGTGAAGAGTTAAAATCGAAATAGGGTAGGAGTGTACATTAAAAAGTTGTACTCCATCCCCATTTCAGCCTTTGGGCTTTTTTGAAGTATATTAAAGGGATTTATACTATGACAAAAGAGTGCTGTAATATACGATCTAATATTACCGCTGGTGCAGGGAGGTTATTATTAATGGATCTACTAGAAACCACAGAACTCATGCGGATAGGAAGAACTTTTACTTTTATCTGTCTAGGTCTCCAACATTCAAATGAATTCCATCTTCTAAAAGTTATCCACCTTTCCTTCAATTATATCCTCGGCTGCCTCCAGGCAGGATTTCAGATCCGACTCTGCAGACATTTTTATTAGAACTCTGACACTCAGCAGCGTTACATCCATGGATCACAAATTCTTTTTAATTGTTTGAGCATATTTTTTATTATAAAATGACCTTGCTTTCTTGCGCATCTCTCACATAATACTAAGATCTCTAATCTCAAACCAATTTGCTCATCTTTAGTACATACCTTCATTCAATTGGTTTTATTCACCTGCCCGTAAAAAACAAAGTATTGATTTCCCTATTATTTTCTTAAATTCACCAAAAGTGAATTGTAAAACAGGCGACTAGATTAACCAATGTATCTTAATGGACAGCAAATTTCTAACTTATTCTATTGTGTTAAAAAAAAAAAAATGTATGTTGAAGTCATGCTGTTTTAGAAGACATTTAGATACTATAGTCATATACTGTGTGTACAATAACAACCTAATAACCTCTGTTTTAGCATTGACTCCCAAGCTATTATTTTAGGAGTACCCTGGCTTTTCAGTGATTAATACTTTAAGGCTTAACCCTTTCCGGACACCCGCCGTATATATACTGCGCTGTCGTGCAGGGGTTCCCGCAAAGCGCATTACCATTACGTCGTGGTGATAGTGCGGGCTCAGGAGATGAGCCCGTACCATCACCACCGGGTGCCAGCTGTATGTTACAGCTGACACCCTGATGTAATGGCCAGGACCGGAGCTAGCCTCCGATCTGGCCGATTAATCCCTCAGATGCTGCGTTCAATAGAGATCGCAGCATCTGAGGGGTTTTCAGCCACCGCCACCCCAGCAACGTGATTGCAGGGTTGCCGGTGGCTGCAATGGCAATCAAAGGCTTAATACTGGCATCCCGGTCTGCCAGCAACGGAAGCCTCCTATGTCACGCTCGGAGGCGGGACCTAAAAGGCTTCCGGTACCAACGGCAAGATGGCACCGGCTCAACTTCCGGCTCAGAAGCCCAACCGGCGTCATCAGCAGTGGGTGTCCGCTGTATGTTACAGCGGACACCACGCTGTAACAGCAGGAACCGGAGCTAGCTCCGAACCCTGCCATTAACCCCTTAGATGCAGCGATTGAAAGCGATCGCTGCATCTTAGTGGGTTGTAGCAAATCGGCAGCCCTGCCATGCGATGGCAGGGCTGCCGATTGCTACTATGGCAACAGGAGGCCTAACAAAGGCCTCCTGCTCTGCCATTACGTAAGCCGATTAGGCCCCGCCTGGAGGCGGAGCTTGATCGACTTGCAGTGCAATGTATTAGAATAGCAATCAAACAGTTGTACCTTCAAGTCCCCTAGTAGGACTAAAAAAAAAAGTATAAAAAAAAGTTGTAAAAAATTAAATAAAAGTTTCAAGTAATAAAATAAAACAGAATCGCCCTTTTTCCCTTATCAAGTCATTTATTATTGAAAAAAATAAATAAACCATACATATTTGGTATCACCGTGTCCATAACGACCTGATCTATAAAAATATTATGTTATTTATCCTGCGCAGTGAACACCGTAAAAAAAAACTAAAAACTAAAAATCATCAGAATTGCTGTTTTTTGGTCACTTTGTCTTCCAAAAATTGAAATAAAAATTAATCAAAAAGTCGCATGTATCCAAAAATGGTACCTATAAAAACTATAGCTTGTCTCGCAAAAAAAAGCCCTCATACAACTCCGTTGATGAAAAAATGAAAAAAAGTTCTCACAACATTGTGACAGAAAAAATAGATTCTTTTTACAAAATGTGTTGTAAAACATAAAAAAATGCTATAAATTAGCTATCGCCGGAATTGTACTGACCCGCAGAATAAAGTTAGCAGGTAATTTATGACGAATGGTGAAATGCTGTATAAAAAAACTAAAAAACTATGCTGGAATTGCTGTTTTTTGGTCACCTTGCCTCCTAAAAAAAAAGGATAAAAAAAGTGAACAAAAAGTCACATGTACCCCAAAATGGTACCATTAGTAACTACAGCTCGACCTGCAAAAAACAGCCCTCATACCTCTACGTCTATGAAAAAATAAAATAAGTTAAAGCTCCAATAAGTCAGGAAAGAAAAATATGCAGTTGTACAGGCCCGAGGGGAACACTTCTTCTGTTTACAGAGGCGATTCATGAAGGCCCTAAAATTAGGGAACCAGGAAGGTAAGGGCCCAAACAAATCTGCTGGAAGCGAGGGTGCCCGTATTATAACAGCACAACACTTTCCCAGTAAAATTCCGTAATCTGCAAAGGTGCGGAGTGTGGACCAAAAGGGGGATAAGGAAAGACATTTATCAGTGCGACACTGGCCTGTGCATAAAGGATTGCTTCACAGTGTAACACACATCTATCGATTTTACCCCATTATTATACCACCTGACTATGCTCCTGATGTACTCTGCCCAGCTTATATATACCCCCAAATTATAAACTAAAATACCAGTAAAACTCCAAAAAAAACTACTACAAAGCAAAATTCACGCTCCAAAAGCCAAATGGCGCTCCCTCCCTTCTGAAACCTACAGCGTGCCCAAACAGCAGTTTACTTCCACATATATGGCATCGCCAAACCAGAGAACCCTTTTAACAATTTTTGGGGTGTGTCTCTCCAGTGGCACAAGCTGGGCACTACATATTTGCCACTGAAATGGCATATCTAGGGAAAAATTGCTATTTTTACTTTGCACCATCCACAGCGCATTCATTTATGGAAAAGACCTGTGGGGTGAAAATGCTCACTACACCCCTTAATAAATGCATTAAGGGGTGTAGTTTCCAAAATGGGGTCACTTCTCAGGGGTTTCTTTTATTATTTCACATCAGAGCCTCTGCAATTGTGAACCAATACTTTGTAAATCACCAAATTAGGCCTCAAATTTGCATGGTACTCTTTCACTCCTGAGCCTGGTCGAATGTCCAGGCAAAAGATTAGGGCCACATGTAGGGTGATTGTAAAACCGGTAAACACAGCATAATAATTAAAGAGCTGTCTTGTTATAGTGGCACAAGCTGGCCACCAAATATTGGCATATCCATGTAAAAATTTCCATTTTCACTCTGCAACATCGAGTGCACACTAATTTCGGGAAAACACCTGCAGGTTTAACATGCTAACTATACCCCTAGGTAAATACCTTGAGGGTGTAGGTTCCAAAATGGAGTCACTTCTGGGGGGTTTCCACTGTTTTGGTCCCCCAGGGGCTTTGCAAATACGACATTTTTCCCAGAAACCAATCTAGCAAAATCTGCACTCCAAAAGCCAAATGGTGCTCCGTCCCTTCTGAGCCCTACTGGCTTCCCAAACAGCAGTTTATGACCACATATGGGATATTGCCGCACTCTGGAGAAATTGCTTTACAAATCTTGGGGTGCCTTTTCTCTTTTTATTAGTTGAGAAAACGAAAAATTTTGAGTCAATGCTATGTCTTATTGGGGGAAAAAAAATTTTTTTATTTTCACTACCCAATTCTAATAAAATCTATAAAACACATGTGGGGTCAAAATGCTCACTACATCCCTAGATTATTCCTCAAGGGGTGTAGTTTCCTAAATGGAGTCACTTTTGGGGAGTTTCCACTGTCTTGGTCCCACAGGGGCTTTGCAAAATCGACATAGTGCCAAGAAACCAATCCAGCAAAATCTGCAATCCAAAAGTCTAAGGGCACGTTCAGACAAATGTTGGTGCAGATTTGGGGCAATTACACAACGAATCTGCACCAACATTTGCATATTTAACAGGTAATTCAGACGTTGCAGAAAACCAAGCAGACTTGCCACAGATTTCAGTTTTTGCATTGCAAAGGCTGAAATACGCAGTGAAATTCCGCTTCTTCTCCGCAACAGTGCATGCTGCGGACTGAAAATCCTATGGTCCGCAGCGAAGTTTTCCGCAACGTCTGCACGAAGATAACTAAAAAGGTGTGGAAACCAATGGACAAACTGTCTGCTAAGGATTTCCACTGTGGACTGTCCGCAGCGGAATTCCACAGCAATTCCGCAATGTCTGAATGTGCCCTAATAGCGCACCTTCCCTTCTAAGCTCTGTCGTCTGCCCAAACAGCAGTTTATGACAACATATGAGGTATTTCCGTACTCTGGAGAAGTTGCTTTACAAATGTTGGGGTTCTTTTTTTCCTTTATCTGTTGAGAAAATGAAAAATTTTAAACTAAACGTACATTTTATTGAAAAAAAAATATTTTGTCTATTTTCACTACCCAATTCTATGAAACACCTGTGGGGTCAAAATGCTCACTACACTCCTAGATTAATTCCTCAAGGGGTGTAGTGTCCTAAATGGAGTCACTTTGGGGTAATTTCCACTGCACTGGTACCTCAGGGGCTTTACAAATACGACATGGTGCCAAGAAACCAATCCGGCAAAATATGGGCTCCAAAAGCCAAATGGCGCTCCTTCCATTTGAAGCATTGCCGAAGCATTGCAGTTGTAAAACATGAAGGAGTACAGCTTCAATGTATGTATGCTCACCAAAGTAAAACCATACCCAAATCAAAAAACAAGGACAAAACTCTTAAAGCTTCTAGAATGAAAGTGTACATGTCAAGTTAATAAAAGTTTATATAAATAGTTTAATTTCATGATTCTAAGTATCTTCTCAATACATCTTCTTTACCTAAATACTAGCGATCTTTGGCTTTTGCCCCTTGTTTGCCTGTGCCTCCTGCTGTATTTGTAACTCTCAGTTGTGCAGAGTATGCTCGTTGTATAGGGGACTCCGTAGCCAGCTCATACAGACGCTGGCTATGGATTCTAGGTTGAACAGTTGCAACCTGGGAGGCATGATGTAAAAGTGTGCGCGCACGCTAAAAGCCTGTAGAGTAAAACCACAGCTGCCACTACTGAAATACAGCAAACTAATAACTCATTGGATCAGATGCCGAGCGCGTCCACAAGAGAACGCTAGGTAGCATTGAAAACTGTGCGCTAGGCAAAGTTCCCAAGCAGACGTATGAATAATGAAGTGCCCACTCCCTTCTGTGTTGCTGGGGAAGATTTTGAACAAATAGCGTTCCAACAGAAAAAATGCAATATCTCTGTGGGAAAAGAAGGGAATTACACAATATGGACATGGTTTTGTCTGTCTTTTAATGGGAAATAAGATGTAATTTATTTTATTTTGTTCTGAGGTACACTTTAAGCTCTATAATACCTCTACCTCTTTGCTCTTATCATACCAGGGTCCCCTTCCTCTGAAAATAAAATAATACAAATAATAGTAGAGATTGTATAGCATATGGAGTAAATTTGAAATCACATACAGATAAGGAGGAATTTAACATTATGTTCTGCTATGAACCATTTCATAGCATACCCTAACTAAAGGGGGTTTTACACTGGTCTATTATCGGGCAGACAAGAGTTCATAGAACTCTCCTTGCCGATAATTTCCCTGTGTAAACAGGGCAGTGATCAGCAGAGGAATGAGCAAACGCTTGTTCATCTGCTGAGTGTATCGTTTTAAAAAACTGAAATATTATCGTTGTCGGCAGCACATCTCCCTGTGTAAACAGGGAGATGCGCTGCCGACATAATAATAATGTATGGGGACAAATGATCGAGGTAACGAGCCCTCGTCCCCATACATAGCGCCTTGTGACAGGAGCAAACTAGCGCCGATCAACTAAATTGGCTGGTGTAATAGGGCCTTAAGGCATTCAATGTTCGAGGAGCTATACTCAGACTATTTTATTGTAATCTTCCTGATGATCTTTTATAGACAAAGCTGTTTATCGTTCACTAGTTAAACATCAGTCCTGCATTGTGCATTAGCACTGGTTTACCTTATTGCACAATCGTACCAGTGGTTCCTAAAGTTCAGGAACGGTTTTACATCAAGGGTGGATAAATGTTCAGTTATCTAGTCCCTATGTAGTAAATAAAGTTTATTTTAAAGATTAAATGAGCTACAACCAGTAAAATGTTGCCCACAAAGCAAGTACCTGAACTCTAAATTTCCATAATGCACCCACAGGAACACCAGGGATGGGGCCATAATGATTTGACGGTACAATTGTACACTCTTTAGTACGGCCAACACATGCCATTCCCTTTGAAAAAAAAGAAAAAAGAAAAAGGAAGGTTGGATTAGCATAGTTGGAGTTATGTACATTCACAATGAGTCTAAACGAAATATAGGAGCTGCACAATAATAGAAAACCAAAATTTCTTTGTAAGGTGCTAAATATCAAGGATTCTTGACCAAATCCCCTTCAGTTAATCAATACACAAATCCAAAGGAAAAAATCCAAGGAAAAAGGCAGATATAAAATATAAAGGTGTTTATTCACCCAGGCAACATTTCACCTTCCCATTGAAGGCATTTTTAAGGCTTGAAAATGCCTTCAATGGGAAGGTGAAACGTTGCCTACACACTGGGTGAACAAACACCTTTATATTTTATATCTACCTGGACTGCTGCCTTTTTCCTTGTTTTTTTTCTTTTGGATTTGTGTATTCACAATGAAGATTATATGCTACTTGACTACATTAATAGATTTACAGTAACAAAGTACAGTATTTCACAAAATATTTAAATAAAAAGTCTAATTCCCCCCCCCCCACACACAGCCCCCGTAATTAAACGTTTTGAGTAGTAAAACTCTGTCTCTTTCTGTCTGATGAAGGGATATTTAGCAACCCCAAAACACGTTGAATTTGTCGCACTACCCTAACGTCTCTACCCTAATGTCACACCTTTCATTTTTTTTTTTCTCTATTTTTTCCTTAGCCCATCCGTCTTTCACATGTATTGCATGTATTGCCATAAGGAAACTAAAAATACTATCCCAATGAATTACATTGCAACAATTTCTGTCCACGTGAATGAAGGCACAGCTTCCTGGTTAACCCCTTCACGACTGCCATATGGCTATATATATATTCCAACTGCCGATGCCCCGTGCAGTTGTCACGTATATAAACGTTGGCAACCTGGAACGGGGTTTAAGGAGTGCAGTGCTGCTTCATTGTAAGCAGCGCTGCACTCTTATGTCTGCCGTGGCTTTGAAAGCCCCGGAATACACACCCCCTGTAGATAATGCCATACATAACTCCCTGTAGATAGCACAAAACCCCTGTGGATAGCACCTACTAAGCTCCCTCTAGGAGAGGAATCCCCAACGTCTCTCTATCCCCCCTGTAGATAGCACCACCCCTCCTGTAGATAGCGCCACCCCCCCTGTAGATAGCGCCACTCCCCCTGTAGATAGCACCACACCCCCTGTAGGTAGCACCATCCCCCCATGTAGATAGCATCACCCCCCACCTTGTAGATCTCGCCACCTAAGCTCCCTCTAGGAGTGGAATCCCTGGTCAGATCGCTCTGGCCTGGGGTTCTGATCCTAAATGGTGCCCCTGACGTCTCTGTCCATATATGGACCGTGACGCCAGGGGCTCCTTGTAGGAGCGGAATCCCCGGCCAGAGCATCGGCAACAATCTGGCCGGGGACTTCGCTCCTAGAGAGTGCCCCTGACGTCACTTTCCATATACGGACAGACATGTCAGGGGCATCCTCTAGGAGCGGAATCCCTGGCCAGAGTGCTCTGACCAAGTATTTCGCTCCGAGAGCGAGCTTAAGTGGCGCTATCTACACGGGTGGGGGCGGGGTCTGGTGCCATCTACAGGGGGGATAGTGCTATCTGCTCGGGGGTGGCGCTAACTACAGGGGACGGCGCGAACTACAGAGGGGATGGTGCTATCTGCAGAAGGGATGGCGCTATCTGTAGGGGGGGTGGTGCTATCTGCAGGGGGGGTGGCGCTATCTGCTGGGGGGGTGGTGCTATCTGCTGGGGGGGTGGCGCTATCTGCTGGGGGGGTGGCGCTATCTGCTGGGGGGGTGGCGCTATCTGCAGGGTGGTGGCGCTATCTGCAGGGGGGGTGGCGCTATCTGCAGGGGGGTGGCGCTATCTGCAGGGGGGTGGCGCTATCTGCAGGGAGGGTGGCGCTATCTGCAGGGGGGGGTGGCGCTATCTGCAGGGGGGGTGGCGCTATCTGCAGGGGGGGTGGCGCTATCTGTAGGGGGGGTGGCGCTATCTGCAGGTGGGCTGGCGCTATCTGCAGGGGAGATGGCGCTATCCGCAGGGAGATTGCTCTATCCGCAGGGAGATGGCTCTATCCGCAGGGAGATGGCGCTATCCACAAGGGGGTGGCTCTATCCGCAGGGAGGTGGCTCTATCTAAAGGGGGGGTGGCGCTCTCTACAGGGGGGTTGGTGCTATATACAGGGGGTGTGGCACTATCTACATGGGCACTGTAGCACTATATGGGCACTACAGGAGACACTGTGGCGCTATCTATATAGGCACTGTGTGTGGCACTACGTGGGCACCATCTACAGTGGGAACTGTGGCACTATGTGGGCACTATCTACAGTGGGAACTGTGGCACTATGTGGACACTATCTATGTGGGCACTGGCACTATCTACAGTGGGCAATGTGGCACTATCTACATGGGCACTGAGTTTTTTTTTGTCCCAGCCACCTGAAAACACCAAATGAATAAAATTCATCCATTTTTTTAATGGCCATGAAAAACGGATGGCAAATGGCGGTTAAAAACGGTAAGACGACAGGAAATGGATTAAAATTTTGAGACACACTGATGCAAAACAGCCATGAAAAACAGACAGTTGATCCATTGTTAACTGCCCTTTTTTTCACGTCGTGTGAATATAGCCTCATAGCCCTCTCCACTCACAGTGATCCAGGCTGACAGAGAGAGAAGACTGAGAGAGAGAAGACTGAGGCCCCATTCACATCGTGTTTGTGCTTGTATGCGTTTTTAAACACTAAAAAAGTATTGAAACGTATAGCTCGGCGTATACATAGACTATAATGGGTCAAACGTAGACCAAAATAGCATCCGTTTGGTCTAGGTTTGTCATGGTTTACATTGGGATACTGTTTTTTGAAAGTATGAAAAGCGTAGTCTGCTATGCTATTCTGTACTTCAAAAAAACGTATACGCGACTAAATGCAAACGTAACGCTATACGTATGTATCCGTTTACACACAGTAAATCTATCAGTTTTTTTTCTTTTTTTGTTTTCACTTTTAAAAAAAAAACGTATACTTTTTTAAAGTAAAAAACGGACAAACGTATTCCGACGTATGAGTATATGCTAAACGTACACGCTATAAAAAACACAGACGTAAACAGAAAATGGTATACGTTTGTATAGGTTTTTAATGATCCACGGTTTTATAAAAAAGCGTATACGCCCGGCGGATAGCACAAACGCGATGTGAATGGGGCCTAATTGTTACAGAGATGAAACTGCGTGTGTGTATATCTATATATATATATATATATATATATACATACATACAGTGAAAGAAATAAGTATTTGATCCCTTGCTGATTTTGTAAGTTTGCCCACTGTCAAAGACATGAACAGTCTAGAATTTTTAGGCTAGGTTAATTTTACCAGTGAGAGATAGATTATATAAAAAAAATAACAAAAAATAACATTGTCAAAATTATATATATTTATTAGCATTTTGCACAGAGAAAAAAGTATTTGATCCCTTTGGCAAACAAGACTTAATACTTGGTGGCAAAACTCTTGTTTTCAAGCACAGCAGTCAGACGTTTTTTGTAGTTGATGATGAGGTTTGCACACATGTTAGATGGAATTTTGGCCCACTCCTCTTTACAGATCATCTGTAAATCATTAAGATTTCGAGGCTGACGCTTGGCAACTCGGATCTTCAGCTCCCTCCATAAGTTTCGATGGGATTAAGGTCTAGAGACTGGCTAGGCCACTCCATGACCTTAATGTGCTTCTTTTTGAGCCACTCCTTTGTTGCCTTGGCTGTATGTTTCGGGTCATTGTCGTGCTGGAAGACCCAGCCACGAGCCATTTTTAATGTCCTGGTGGAGGGAAGGAGGTTGTCACTCAGGATTTGACGGTACATGGCTCCATCCATTCTCCCATTGATGCGGTGAAGTAGTCCTGTGCCCTTAGTAGAGAAACGCCCCCAAAACATAATGTTTCCACCTCCATGCTTGACAGTGGGGACGGTGTTCTTTGGGTCATAGGCAGCATTTCTCTTCCTCCAAACACGGCGAGTTGAGTTAATGCCAAAGAGCTCAATTTTAGTCTCATCTGACCACAGCACCTTCTCCCAATCACTCTCAGAATCATCCAGATGTTCATTTGCAAACTTCAGACGGGCCTGTACATGTGCCTTCTTGAGCAGGGGGACCTTGCGGGCACTGCAGGATTTTAATCCATTACGGCGTAATGTGTTACCAATGGTTTTCTTGGTGACTGTGGTCCCAGCTACCTTGAGATCATTAACAAGTTCCCCCCGTGTAGTTTTTGGCTGAGCTCTCACCTTCCTCAGCATCAAGGATACCCCACGAGGTGAGATTTTGCATGGAGCCCCAGATCGATGTCGATTGACAGTCATTTTGTATGTCTTCCATTTTCTTACTATTGCACCAACAGTTGTCTCCTTCTCACCCAGCGTCTTACTTATGGTTTTGTAGCCCATTCCAGCCTTGTGCAGGTCTATGATCTTGTCCCTGACATCCTTAGAAAGCTCTTTGGTCTTGCCCATGTTGTAGAGGTTAGAGTCAGACTGATTAATTGAGTCTGTGGACAGGAGTCTTTTATACAGGTGACCATTTAAGACAGCTGTCTTTAATGCAGGCACCAAGTTGATTTGGAGCGTGTAACTGGTCTGGAGGAGGCTGAACTCTTAATAATTGGTAGGGGATCAAATACTTATTTCTCTGTGCACAATGCAAATAAATATATATAATTTTGACAATGTGATTTTCTTTTTTTTTTTTTATGTAATCTATCTCTCACTGGTAAAATTAACCTAGCCTCAAAATTCTAGACTGCTCATGTCTTTGACAGTGGGCAAACTTACAAAATCAGCAAGGGATCAAATACTTATTTCCTTCACTGTATACATATACATACACACATCGAATATAGAAAAATATATATCAAAAGTTACAAAAAAGTGTTTGTTTTTCACATTTTTTGTGTGCATTAATTAACGTACTACACTTGTTTATTGTGTCTGGAATCTCACATTATAATTTGTTATTTTTTTAAGACCTATAATAATAAAATGCTGGTTGTGAACTTTTGGGGACTATCTGAACGAATGCTTGTGGGGAAGTGTTTTGGACTGGTTACAAAATTACAATCCATTTAATCCCTTGGCTAGGGAAATAATAGCTTTATTTAAATCTGCTTGCAATAGCTTGGGAATTTAGAATACACAGCAAAAACAGTTCTTTTATGTTCTACCTTTAGGACTGGATTTGATCAAACGTCTCAGGGCTATAACCTAGAAATTTATTTATGGGTAGTTTCTTCTAAGAATGTTATGATGAATGATAGTATCAGACTACAGACATTTGTGAAAAATTCACCTATCTTAAGCAAAGTGTTTTTTCTTCACAACTAATACATTATTCAAGGCTTGCAAAGAGGCAATGCACATACTGTACACCACATGGAAATGGGAGAAGGATATGTAAATTTCACAATAAACTAAAAAGTGTATTAAATGAACGTGTAAAGAGTAGTGTACCTTGCCCCAGTCTCTTTGGCTCTCAGTGCTTGCTGATGGCATCTTTGCCTTCTTTTTGCTTTGCTTCAGTTTTTCACCAGCCTTCACCACCTCAGTCGCATCATTTTTGCAGGAAGGGCAATACCTGCAAGAAGAAATTGTTTTGTGAGGAACAAAGAAATAAAGAATAAAAAAAACCAAGGCTCAGATAGACATGCTATCTATTTTGACTGGATTCCAGGACAAAAAAATAAAAAAAGACGCATGAGCTTTGTACTAATATTTTCTTTCACCAGTTAAAAGGAAGACATTCAACGTTAGCTGCTTTGAAGCCCTGCTCTTCCCTTCCAAGACAGATGCTTTCCCTCTACTCCTTATATCAGCTCAATTTCTATGTCATGTAAAACTCACAAATTCTGTATTCCACAAAATCAAACACAAATATTATTCCATCCTTTCCTACTTCTAAAATAAGGACATCATGAACATGCCTCCCAATAAAAATACAGTACAATGCTCAGAACCCTTTTAAACCCACTTACTATATGGTAACACTCTACCTATAGTTTTATATTGACCGAATTGTAGAAATGGGTTACCTTCAACATCTTACTTCTTAATAAGTTAACACCCGGCCAGCTTTAAACAAAGAAATGAGTGAACTTTACACATCAAATTAAAAGGGTATCTGACGTGACTGGTAGATCACGAAACAAACATTTTATTTATTTATTTTCAATACGGACTGTGAATGCACTATCCTTATAAGCTCCCGGCAGCTGTAAAGCTAGGGACTCAAAGGAAACAACTTTTGCACCCTCTATAAACAGAAAATAACACTTACAAACACGGTTTCTAAACCTCCTATAGCGTCATATGGAGCGGCAGAACCTTCAATGGACCGCCACTTAGTACAACTCCTCAGGACGCCCACTGCTCTAGAATTTATCACCTATCCAATGGAACGGGGATAGATATAAATGGCTGGAATACCCTTTTAACAGGCTAAAATAGAAATCACATAACATAAGGAATATACCAGTCTTCATCTTCAGGTATCTTGGCCAGTGGGGGATTTAGGCAGTAGATGTGGTAAGCCATGTTGCATTCATCACATAAAAGCTGCATGTGTGCATCCTGCTTCCCACCGCATAAGTAACATGAGCAGAACCGGCATTCTGCATTGGGGTCTGCTTTGCAATGCTTACATTCAGGACCACTCTTCCCTGTAAAAAAAAATATTTCTGCTGTTTAGACATTTCTGATTTTTCTAAGAACATGGACATGACAAAAAATGGTTCTGTATCAAACAGCTTATGGCTTGCTAAGAAAAATCTGTGCATTTAGGGGTACTCATAGTTAAACAGCTACCTAAGGGAGCAGGCTAATGTGGAACTCCAGCCCCCTCGCCCCACTTACTTATTGAGGTTCATTTGGTTCAGCATATATGTGGGAATTACGTTATAATTTTCTTACTTTAGGTGTAGTTGCTTTAGTTGTTTTTAGTTTATAACTAATATGTCCTTGCTATAGTGAAAATTTTAAACACATACACTCTTGCTGGTGAGGGAGGTATACAGTAGACAAAGTCATTGAAGCACTATACTTATAAGCCCCAATGGCAAGGGCCTATAACCCTAGTGCTGTGTTCCCCAATGATATCAATGAGAAACATAATTTTGAGACCACAACTGGAATTACGCTTTAATAGATTTGTGTGAAATTAACAAAACAGAAGCCTGTACTATAGGCATAACATAAAAAAATTATATAATTCAATGTCAAAGGAAAATTATTGTTTTCTTTAGGCAAAATTTATGTCTGGTATGTTCATGAGCACATAAAAAAAAATACTATACCCTTTATCGATCAACTTACTTTTAAATTCTCCATCTCCAGATGAAAGAGGATAAGCCCCGGGCTTCTCTATCTTGTATATCTCATCAGGGAAAATGACCTTACAATCATTTATTGAATCATCAGGACCGCTGAAATATAAAAATGTAAATATAATAATAATAATATTAATAAAATCCCTACTATGCAAACTCAGCAACAAAGTATGGATAATAAAAATTAGGAATAACATGGGAAAAAGGTCAAGGACCAATTATAATGCTAGTAAATATTTTAGGATGTGAAGGTTCATAAAATTACCAATCAACCTACAATTTAAGTTGCCACTTTATATTGCTTCTATGGAGAGAATATACAAACCTACATTTATTCATATATTGATTACTACTGTTTCAATGAATGGTTTTGTTTGTGATTATGTGTTAAAAGGGTATGCCGGTCTTAACCCCTTAACTCCTTCAGGACTGAGCCTGTTTTGGCCTTCAGGACAAAGCCGATTTTTCAAATCTGACATGTGTCACTTTATGTGGTAATAACTCCGGAATGCTTTTACCTATCCAAGTGATTCTGAGATTGTTTTCTCGTGACATATTGTACTTTATGTTAGGGAAAAAATTTGGTCGATAAATTCAATATTTTTTTGTAAAAAACACCAAGATTTAGAGAAAATTTGCAAAAATGTGCATTTTTCTAAATTTAAATGTATTTGCTTTTAAGACCGATAGTAATACCGCACAAAATACTTACTAGTTTATATTTCCCATATGTCTACTTTATGTTTGCATCGTTTTTTGAACATTCTTTTCTTTTTCAAGGACGTTACAAGGCTTAGAACTTTAGCAGCAATTTCTCATATTTTCAAGAAAATTTCAAAAGCCTATTTTTTCAGGGACCAGTTCAGTTCTGAAGTGGCTTTGAGGGCCTTATATATTAGAAAGTCCCCATAAATCACCACATTTTGAAAACTGCACCCCTCAAAAAAATTCTTTTGTAATAAATTTTTTCTGTACCACAGAAGGTTTTACCCAAGAAATGCAACTCAATATTTATTGCCCAGATTATGCAGTTTTTAGAAATATCCCACATGTGGTCCTAGTGCGGTAATGGACTGAAACACCGGCCTCAGAAGCAAAGGAGCACCTACTGGATTTTGGGGCCTCCTTTTTTTAGAATATATTTAGGCACCATGTCAGGTTTGAATAGGTCTGGTGGTAACAAAACAGTAAAGACCAGCCAAAAGTGACCCCATTTTGGAAACTATACCCCTCAAGGAACTTATCTATGGGTATAGTTAGCATTATGAACCCACAGGTTTTTTTTTGCTAAATGTATTTGAATTAGTATGTGAAGATGAAAATCTACTTTTTTTGTGAAAAAAACGTAGAAATGTAAAATTTTTACAAGGAATAAAAGTAGAAAAACACCCCAACATATGTAAAACAATTTCTTCCGATTATAGCAATACCACATATGTGGTAATAAAGTGCTGTTTGGACCCACAGCAGGCCTCAGAAGAGAAGGAGCACCATTTTGGATTTTGGATTTCTGATTTTGCTGGAATAGTTTTCAGTGCCGTGTCGCGTTTGCAATGCACTGGAGGGATGAAAACCGTGGAAACCCCCCCAATAGTGACCCCATTTTGGAAACTACACCCCTCAAGGAATTTTTCTAGGGGTAAAGTTAGCATTTTGACCCCACAGTTGTTTTGCTGAATTCATTGGACTTAGTCTGTAAAGGTAAAAATCAACTTTTGTTTCTGTAAGTACTTAAGACATTTTAAATTTTTACAAGGAGTAAAGGAGAAAAAGCACCCCAACATTTGTAAAACAACTTCTCTAGATTACGTAAATACCCCATATGTGGTAATAAACTGCTGTTTGGACCCACATCGGGGCTTAGAAGAGAAGGAGCGCTATTTGGCTTTTGGAGGTCAAATTTAGCTGGAATAGTTTTTGGGTGTCATGTCGAATTTGCAGAGCCCCCGAGGGACCGAAACAGTGGAAGCCCCCCCAAAAGTAACCCCATTTGGGAAACTACACCACTTAAGGAATCTATCTAGGGGTATAGTGAGCATTTAGGCCCCACACGTCTTTTGCAGAATTTATTAGAATTAGGCCGTGAAAATTAATATCAACATTATTTCCACTAAAATGTTGAATTTTTTCAATTTCACAAAGGATAAAGGAGAAAAAGCTGCCCAACATTTGTAAACCAATTTCTCCCGAGTACGGCTATACCTCACTTGTGGTCATAAATGTTTTTTTCATTAGAAAGTAATTAACCCTTTCCGAACTGATCCATGTTTTTCTTTTTCTTTTTTCCTTCCCGCTTTCCGAGAGCCACAACTTTTTTATTTTTCCGTCAATAGAGTGGTGTGAGGGCTTATTTTTTGCGGGACGAGCTGTAGTTTTTATTGGTATCATTTTTTGGTACATAAGACTTTTTGAGCACTTTTTATGACATATTTTGGTAGAGCCAAGGTGACCAAAAAACTGCGATTTTGCCGTTTAAAACTCTTTATATTTCACGGCGTTCACCGTGCGAGTTCAATAAAGGTATATTGTAATAGCTTGGACTTTTACGGATGCAGCGTTACCAATTTTGTGTATTTTTTTACATTACTTTAGAGAATTAATGTGCAAAGGGTTTCTTTTTGGACTTTAAATATTTATTTAATTTTTTCCACTAATAATAACTATTTACTTTTGTTTTTACATATTTTATTAGTCCCCATAGGAGACTTGAACCAGCGGTTTAATGCGCAGCTGATGGTGCATAGTGAAAATGTCAATTTTCCACTGATGTGCCATTTTAGTGCACTATATGTTGTGCCCAGTTTGTGGCACAAATACCTCATAAAATATTAACCGGGTTCTCCCGGGTATGGCGATGCCATATCGGTGGACGTAAACGGCTGTTTGGGCACGCTGTAGGGCTCAGAAGGGGGGGAGCGGCATTTGGCATTTGAAGCGCAGATTTTGCTTGGTAGTAGCTCTGGCGTTTTGCTGGTATTTCAGTTTATAATGTGGGGGCATATGTAGGCTGGGCAGAGTACATCAGGGGCATAACATAAGAGGGTATAATAATGGGGTAAATAAATAATAATCTGCAGATATGTGGCCAGTGTCGCACTTATAAATGGCACCCGATCCTATCCGCTTTTGGAATGCTGCACATTTTGCATCGCCATAATCTGGGAGCCGGAACTTTTTTTTATTTTTTCACCACCGGAGCTGCGTGAGGGCTTATTTTTTGCGGGACAATCTGTAATTTTCATTGGTACCATTTTGGGGTACACTTTTTATTCCATTTTTCGGCAAGCCAGGTGACCAAAAACCATCAATTCTGACAATGATTTTTATTTATTTTTTACGGCGTTTACCCTGGGCCATAAATTACCATTATATTTTATTCTGCGGGTCGGTACGATTAGGCGATACCATATGTATATAGTTTTTTTATGTTTTGCAGCTTTTGCGCAATAAAATCACTTATTTAGAAAATAAATTATTTTTTGTGTCACCATATTCTGAGAGCCATAACTTTTTTATTTTTCAGTAAAAAAAGCTGTGTAAGGGTTTGTTTTTTGCGGGACGGGTTGTAGTTTGTATCGGTACTATTTTGGCGTACATGCGACTTTTTGATCACTTTTTATTGTATATTTTGGGAGGGGTGGTGACCAAAAAAAGAGTGATTCTGGCATTGTTTTTCGTTTATTTTATTTGCGGTGTTCACCGTGCGGGGAAAATAATATTAGCGTTTTATAGATGGGGTCGTTACGAACGCGGTGATACCAAATATGTGTACTTTTTTTTTTACGTGTTAATTTTTTACCTATAACAAAAGACTTATTATAGGAAAAAAAGCAGTTCTTGTTTATGTCACTTATAACTTTTATTTTTACACTTTTTTTTAAAACATTTTTATTCTTTTTTTTACTTTTTTCACTTGTCCCACTAGGGGACACTTAGACTTGCAGCTTTGATCGCTGCTAGAGTACATTACACTACCTACGTAGTGTAATGTATTCTAACTGTCATTGTGACTGGTCCTCATAGGCTTCTGTACATGGCAGCCCGGAAGCCATTGTCTGGCGTCTGGTTGCCATGGGTACCATCGCCAGCCCCCGTGATTTAATGTGAGGGCTGCCGATCAGCGCTAAACACCTTAATTGTGGCGTTCAAGATCGAACGCCACAATCAAGGGGTTAACTGCCGAAATCAGCGGCGATGGTCCGCTGATCGGCAACGGGGAATGCAGGGCAGACACCCTGCACAGTTAACCGCCGCTGCGGTGAAGCGCCGCGTGGCAGTTAACTGTCAAAGCACAGACGTAACTGCACGTCAAGGTGCGCGAACTTACGGCACACATCGACGTGCAGTTACGTCAAGGTGCGGGAAGGGGTTAAGGACGCAGCCACTTTTGGACAAAATGACACAGCCTAATTTTTTAAATCTGACGTGTCCCTTTATGTGGTAATAACTCTGGAATGCTTTTACCTATCCAAGCGATTCTGAGATTGTTTTCTCGTGACATATTGTACTTTATGTTAGTGAAAAAATGTGGTCAATAAATGCAATATTTTTTGCGAAAATTTGCAAAAATTAGCGTTTTTTCTAAATTCAAATGTATTTGCTTGTAAGACAGATAGTTATACCACACAAAATAGTTACTAGTTTACATTTCCCATATGTCGACTTTATGTTTGCATCATTTTTTGAACATCCTTTTATTTTTTAGGACGTTACAAGGCTTATAAGTTTAGCAGCAATTTCTCACATTTTCAAGAAAATTTCAAAAGCCTATTTTTTTAGGGAACAGTTCAGATCTGAAGTAGTTTTGAGGGCCTTATATATTAGGAACCCCCACAAATCACGCCATTTTAAAAACTGAACCCCTTAAAGTATTCAAAACAGCATTTAGAAAGTTTCTTAACCCTTTATGCGTTTCACAGGAATTAAAGCAAAGTGGAAGGGAAATTTGCAAATTTCATTTTTTTTGCAGAAATTCCATTTGGGAAACTACACCCCTTGAGGAATTCATCTAGGGGTGTAGTGAGGATTTTGACCACACAGGTATTTCATTGATTTCATTAGAATTGGGCAGTGTGAAATGAAAAATTACATTATTTTCCAATAAGATGTAGCTTTACGTCAGAATTTTTAATGTTTTCAACAAACAAATGAGGAAAAGCAGCCCAACATTTGTAAAGCAACTTCTCCAGAGTACGGAAATACCCCATATGTGGTAATAAACCACTGTATGAATACACATCAGGGCTCAGAAGGGAAGGAGCGCCATTTGGCTTTTGGAGCAGATTTTGCTGGATTGGTTTTTCTGCACCATGTCGCTTTTGCAAAGCCCCTTAGGTACCAGTACAGTGGAAGCTACCCAAAAGTGACTCCATTTGGCAAACTACACCCATTGAGGAATTAATCTAGGGGGGTAGTGAGCATTTTGACCCCACAGGTGTCTCATAGATTTTATTAGAAATGGGCAGTGAAAATAAAAAATTACATTATTTTCCAATAAGACGTAGCATTAGTTAAAAAATTTTTCATTTTCTCAACAAATAAAGGAGAAAAAGCACCATAACATTTGTAAAGCAACGTCTTGAGAGTAGGGAAATACCCCACATGTGGTCATAAACTGCTATTTGGACACACAGCAAGGCTCTAAAGGGAAGGAGCGCCATTTAGTATTTGGAGTGGAGATTTTACAAGATTTGTTTTTTGACACCATGTTGCATTGAGCTATAGTACGAGTACAGTGGTACCCCCGAAAAATTACCCCATTTTGGAAACTAGATCCCTCAAAGAATTTATCTAGGGGTGTAGTGAGCATTTTGACCGCACAAGTGTTTTGCAAAAATGAGTAAACAATAGATGTTGCAGATTGAAAATTGCAGTTTTCCACAGATATGCCATTTCAGTGCCCAATGTGTTGTGCCCAGCTTGTACCACCGTAGACACACATCCCATAAATTGTTAAGCGGTTTCTCCAGAATACAGTAATACCCTATATGTGGTCATAAATTGCCATTTGGGCACACTGCCAGGCTCAGTTGGACCACCATTTGGCTTTTGAAGCACAGATTTTGCTTGGTGCTTTACTGGTATTTAAGCTTATAATGTGGGGGCATACAGTGAAGGAAATAAGTATTTGATCCCTTGCTGATTTTGGAAGTTTGCCCACTGTCAAAGACATGAACAGTCTAGAATTTTTAGGCTAGGTTAATTTTACCAGTGAGAGATAGATTATATAAAATAAAAAAAACAGAAAATCACATTGTCACAATTAAATATATTTATTTGCATTGTGCACAGAGAAATAAGTATTTGATGCCTTTGGCAAACAAGACTTAATACGTGGTGGCAAAAACCTTGTTGGCAAGCACAGCAGTCAGACGTTTTTTGTAGTTGATGATGAGGTTTGCACACATGTTAGATGGAATTTTGGCCCACTCCTCTTTGCAGATCATCTGTAAATCATTAAGATTTCGAGGCTGTCGCTTGGCAACTCAGATCTTCAGCTCCCTCCATAAGTTTTCGATGGGATTAAGGTCTGGAGACTGGCTAGGCCACTCCATGACCTTAATGTGCTTCTTTTTGAGCCACTCCTTTGTTGCCTTGGCTGTACGTTTCGGGTCATTGTCGTGCTGGAAGACCCAGCCACGAGCCATTTTTAATGTCCTGGTGGAGGGAAGGAGGTTGTCACTCAGGATTTGACGGTACATGGCTCCATCCATTCTCCCATTGATGCGGTGAAGTAGTCCTGTGCCCTTAGCAGAGAAACACCCCCAAAACATAATGTTTCCACCTCCATGCTTGACAGTGGGGACGGTGTTCTTTGGGTCATAGGCAGCATTTCTCTTCCTCCAAACACGGCGAGTTGAGTTAATGCCAAAGAGCTCAATTTTAGTCTCATCTGACCACAGCACCTTCTCCCAATCACTCTCAGAATCATCCAGATGTTCATTTGCAAACTTCAGACGGGCCTGTACATGTGCCTTCTTGAGCAGGGGGACCTTGCGGGCACTGCAGGATTTTAATCCATTACGGCGTAATGTGTTACCAATGGTTTTCTTGGTGACTGTGGTCCCAGCTACCTTGAGATCATTAACAAGTTCCCCCCGTGTAGTTTTTGGCTGAGCTCTCACCTTCCTCAGCATCAAGGATACCCCACGAGGTGAGATTTTGCATGGAGCCCCAGATCGATGTCGATTGACAGTCATTTTGTATGTCTTCCATTTTCTTACTATTGCACCAACAGTTGTCTCCTTCTCACCCAGCGTCTTACTTATGGTTTTGTAGCCCATTCCAGCCTTGTGCAGGTCTATGATCTTGTCCCTGACATCCTTAGAAAGCTCTTTGGTCTTGCCCATGTTGTAGAGGTTAGAGTCAGACTGATTAATTGAGTCTGTGGACAGGAGTCTTTTATACAGGTGACCATGTAAGACAGCTGTCTTTAAAGGCATTGTGTTGCCAGAAAAACATGTTGTTTTTTTTTAAATTAAACATTTAGTGTGTGGGTGATTAAACATTGTTTAAATTTTTTTTATTTTTTTCACGAGTCAGGAAATATTATAAATTAATTCTAAATTTATAATACTACCCATTTTTGGTCACTAGATGGAGCTATTCCTAAAATTGCAGCATTGCAACATTGGGTTAAAAGCCCTCGCTCTAGTGAGCTCTCAGCATCCCCCCCTCCTTTATCCTGGCTAGTGCCGGGATAAACGAGGGGTTTGAACGGTGTAACCTCCTACACTGTGTGTCGCCATTTTTTGAGCTAACACACAGTGTAGTAGGTTTACATACAGTAGTAAACACACACAAACACGAACATACATTGAAATCTCTTACCTGCTCCTGCCGCCGCGGCTCCCTCCGGCCCGTCCGCTCCGTTTGCTGCCGCTGGTCCAAGTGCACAAATCCGGAAGCCGCGACCGGAAGTAGTAATATTACTGTCCGGCCGCGACTTCCGGTCCACAGGAAAATGGCGCCGGACGGCGCCAATTTCGAATTGGACTGTGTGGGAGCGGCGCATGCGCAGTTCCCACACAGACGCCGTACACGGAAGTCAATGGGACGGGAGCCGTTCGCAGTCCCCATGGGACTGTGGCTGCCGTATTCCATGTCTGTATGTGTCGTTAATCGACACAGACAGAAATGGAAAAAAAATGGCAGCCCCCATAGGGAAGAAAAAGTGTAAAAATAAGAAAAAGTAAAACACAAACACACAAATGAATATAAACGTTTTTAATAAAGCACTAACATCTTTAACATATAAAAAAATAATTTGTGATGACACTGTTCCTTTAATGCAGGCACCAAGTTGATTTGGAGCGTGTAACTGGTCTGGAGGAGGCTGAACTCTTAATGGTTGGTAGGGGATCAAATACTTATTTCTCTGTGCACAATGCAAATAAATATATATAATTTTGAATATGTGATTTTCTGTTGTTTTTTTTTTAATATAATCTATCTCTCACTGGTAAAATTAACCTAGCCTAAAAATTCTAGACTGTTCATGTCTTTGACAGTGGGCAAACTTACAAAATCAGCAAGGGATCAAATACTTATTTCCTTCACTGTATGTAAACTGGGTGGAGTACATCAGGGTATATGTAAGCTGGGCGGAGTACATCAGGGTATATGTAAGCTGGGCGGAGTGCATCAGGGTATATGTAAGCTGTGTATGATGGAATAATGGGTCGCACTTCTAAAGGGTGTTCGTGGTATTGTACAAAATATCCGCACTCCAGCATTGCCTAATCTTTGACTTCTTCACTAGCCCCATATGTAGCACAGACCCAAAAATGTCATAGTTACTGCTGCATTTACAGGGTCTACCAGTGGGGGCTAGCAAGTGATGACGTGGGGTTTTAGGTGAAGAACTGCTGCACATATAAATTAGTCTGGGCCGTCGTTTTGCATTATTGCGTTCCAAGAGTCATAACTTTTTATTTTTCAATTGACGAGCTGTGTGAGTGCTTGATTTTCATGGGACGAGCTGTAGTTTTTATTAGTATCATTTTGGGGTATATGTGATAATTTGATCAGTTTTTATTAAATTTTTTGGGAGTTGAGGAGACCAAAAAACAGAAATTGCCGTTCTCTGTGCAGTATAAACAACATGTTTACTTTATTCTGCAGTTCGATACCATTACGACCAAACCAAATTTATGTTTTTATGTTTTACTACTTTTACACAATAAAAACACTTTTTTATAAATAAAATAATATTTTAGTGTTACGATATCCTGAGAGCCATAACTTCTTTATTTTTTTGTCGATGGAGCTGTGTGAGGGCTTGTTTTTTTGCGTGAGAAACTGTAGTTTTTATTGGTACCATGTTGGGGTACGTGCGACTTTTTGATCTCTTCTTATTTCCTTTTTTTGGAATCAACGTAACCAAAAAAGGAAATTCTGCCATTGTGTTTTATTGCATATTTTTTACGGTGTTCACCGTGCGGGATAAATATGATATTTTTATAGGTCAGACCGATACGAACGCGGCGACACCTATTATGTATAGTTTTTTGGTTTTTTTTCTTCATTTTTTCCTAATTATAAAGGGCTTGATCAGGGAAACGATTGGTGTTTTTATTACATAAGTCTTTTATTTATTTATCTAAAACTTTTTTTTTACTTTTTTTCGCTTTTTATTTTACACATACTAGGGGACTTGAAGATCTGATATTCTGATCCCCAGTATAATACACTGCACTGCTTATGTAGTGCAGTGTATTGTAACTGTCATTTTACAACTGACAGCTAAGCCTATTACGTCCTGCCTTGGGCAGGACCTAATAGGCTCCAGTACCTGGCAACCAGGAAGCCATTGCTAGGCTTCCTGGTTGCTATTGCAACCATCAGCACCCCACGACTTTTCGCGGGGGGCCAACGGGGTACAGAGGGAGCCTTCTCCCTCTGTCTCAATCACTTAAATGCCGATGTCACTATTGACAGAGCCATTTAAGGGGTTAAACGTCGGCGATCTGAAATAACTGATCGCCGCCATTGCAGCGGGATGTCAGCTGTACATTACAGCCGACACCCGCTGAAGATGAAGCGTGCACAGCTCCTGTGCTCGCTTCATCCCCAGGGTGTTACTGTACGCCTATTTGCGGGAACACACCGCTAAAAAGGACGTACAGTAACGCCGATTTGCGGGAAGGGGTTAAAGAAATAGAAATTGGATTATCAGAAGATAAAAACAAAAATAGATGTTCCACCAATAGAGATCTAATGCTTATTGTCATGTTTAGGCCCTATATACGAGTCCATAAAATCATTGCATATTTGAAATTTCGGATTGAAAATAAAAAACAAAAGTGCCATCCACCCCCTCTAATTTTTATACTCAACCATCATAATATGGTTACGTGTTGCTTTGAAAAGAAAAACTTGAGAAATACTTATGACCATAAGAAAGCTTGAGCTGGTATCTTTACAATAGAAACAAAAACCGTAAGGGCCAGTTCACACAGAGTTTTTTTGACACAGAAACCGCACCCAAAATGGCTGAAAATGCCTCCCATTAATTTCAATGGGAGGCGGAGGCGTTTTTTCCCCGCGAGCGGAAAAAATGTCCCGCGGGAAAAAGAAGCAACATGCCCTATCTTCCGGCGTTTACGTGCAAAAAACTCTGTGTGAACATACCCTAGTACATTAACTGGTAGTTATTTACAAATATATATGTATGGTTTAAATGTAAATGTGCAACATATGCATATATAAAGAAAACATGTGTTACTCATTGTACCATGTACTGGAGAAAACGGCAACAAATGACTAAATCTAGAAAACAAGAAATTTTCTTTAACGTAGTGTTGCTGCAAATGATTACAATATATAAATATAATGTGATGCAACGTGATATAAAGTTATATACTGTAACGAGTAAAAGACAAGAAATACATACTTATTTTGCCCATTAACAATTTTGACCACAAGACATTGGCAACCACCACATCCAAACTTCCACGTAGCATGAAAAAATTCAACTCCCTCACCGGAAACCAAGGGGAAAAATATTACAGAAACAGTCTACAGGATTGCTAGCTATGTGGTGTCCTAATGTTTCTTCTACGCAGCAATGCCTAAGGGGACAGCTGATTAAAACAGATAACGGAATGCCTGTCTCTACTAGCCAACTCAGAAAAGTGGCTATTGTCAACAGTTTTTATCAAATTTTATCAAACCTACATCACGCTTTGTGTGTTTTTAAGATCTATTTTTAACACAGGCAATTTTTATGGTAGTCTAAAGTTACAATACTCTGTCAGTCTATTTCAGCTGTTGCCACCCATTTTTTGTCCGGTAGCCCACATAGAATAGGAAATAGAATTGTAAGAGATGAATAGGTAATAGATAAAAGGGGATTGAAAACGATTGCAACGAATGATGTAGAAAAATAGACTACAAATTAGACATTGTCAAATATCATATCCTGGGACTAGAGTAAAAAAATAATAATAATAATAATAAAAAAGCAGGAAGGAGGTGTTAAATAATTAATTACAAATATTGGCTAGATGATAGCAAGAGTAATAAAAGATGTGGGAATGTTTTGAATAAATGGAATTACTGGACTAGGGTAAAATTATTGTTTAAGGGATGTATGAAATAGAGAAATAGGACAACTTTTTAAGAAATTCTTTGTTTTCCCCCTCCATCTTAGGGGGGAGTTCACACAGAGTTCTTTTACGCGGAAACCACGTCGGAAAACGCGCCAAAAAACGGCCGAAAATGCCTCCCATTGATTTCAATGGGAGGTGGAGGCGTTTTTTTTCCCATGAGCGGAAAAACCATCTCGCGGGAAAAAGAAAGGACATGCCCTATCTTCGGCCGTTTATGCCTCTGACCTCCCATTGACATCAATGGGAGGCAGAGAAAGCGTATTTTCAGTAATGTTCACAATTATTGATGTTAATACATTAATTAGCGTCAGATATTTACATAACCCCCTGAACTGTCAATGGGGAGTGTAATGGCAAGGGGGCGTGTTACTATGTACAAAAATAGGGGAAGTGTTACAAAAAGTTTTCGCTCACCACATATTTACTGCGTTTCTGTTACATTTCCACTGCGTTTATATTGCGTTTGATTGATTTTTTGGTTTAACTTCCTTGTTTTAAATATGACCAAATAAACCTTACAACTTTTATTTCGAGTGCTGGATATACCTTCACTATACACCACTATTGGCGTGTTACTATGGTTGTGACACTGTCCAAACAGCTACGGACAGTATCACAGCAAGAGCTGGAGAGAGGAGAGAGTGTGTGCTCTTCAGCTGTTGGCAGACAAGGACAAGACTGATCTCTCGTGAGAGATCACACAGTCTTGTACTTGTTTGCCGAACTGTCAAGGGGCGTGTCTCTGCTACGGACAGTGCAAGAGCTGAGAAGGAGAGCGCTCTTGCACTGTCCACAGTCTTATCCTGGTCTGCCGACAGCTGAAGAGTGAGCGCGTGCGTGTGCACACGCTCTCCTCTCTCCAGCTCTTGCTGTGATACTGTCCGTAGCTGATTGGACAGTGTCACAACCATAGTAACACGCCCACTTGCCATTACACGCCCCATTGACAGTTCAGGGGGTTATGTAAATATCGGGCACTAATTAATGTATTAACATCAATAATTGTGAACATGTGTACTGTATTAACCCAAATTAAAACCATGTGGGCACTCACCCCTACGATCAAAGAAAATCGTAAACCCACATGATAAGAAACCCCGGAATTGGACAGAGCACAACATGTGATTGGACAATTGTTGGAACGCAACTAGCCACGCGATACTTGATAGATCTCGCACATGCTCCTAAAGACATAGATACTTTTTTTACGTGGAATAACTCGCGGATGTCTAAATAGTCCAAAGGGGACTATTGCATCCCTCTAGTGCAATGCATTAGAGCGGTCACTGATTCACGGACGGCAAGCCTATTAGGTGCCGTCTCTGGGTGGGGCCTAATAGGCTATCATACATGGCAGATCAGGAGGCCATTGTTAGGCCTCCGGTTGCCATAGCAACGATCGGCATCCTCACGATCACATTGTGTCGATGCCGATCACTACAAAGCACTAAGATGCCGCAATCGCTTTTGATTGCAGCATCTAAGGGGTTAACGGCAGGGATCATAGCTAGCTCTATTCCCTGTCGTTAGAGCACGATGTCATCTGTAACATACAGCTGACACCCGTGGCTGATGTCGCAGGCTTGCGTCATCTTCCTTTTGCGGCCAGAAGCCTGCTAGGTCCCGCCCTACTTGGCAAACAGGAGGCCAGTTATGCCTCCGGTCTGCCAGAGAAGTCATCGGAAACCCTGTGATTGTATTGCGGGGGTTCCGATGTGCTTGTAAACACCATAGATGCAGCGCTCGCTTTTGAGCGCTGCATCTAAGGGGTTAACCGGCCGGATTGGCGGCTAGCTCCAGTCCTGGCCTTGAAGCAATGATAGCGTTAAGCGATCACTGCTTTAAAACTGTGTCTGCAGACACAATAGTCTGTTAACGCAATGACACAACAGTACGTCAGTTCGCGTTAACAGGCCATCACCCCTGACATAATAGTACGTCACAGGGCGTTAAGGTGTTAAACAAAAATATATATTTTTTGAATCGCCACATTCTAAGAGCCGTAACTTTTTATTTTGTCCGTCGATGTAGCCATATGTGGGCTTGTTTTTTGCGGGACGAGATGTAGTTTGCATTGGTATACTTTTGGGGTATGTGGGACTTATTGATTAACTTTCATTTAATTTTTTGGTGGAGGGAATGAAAAAAAACATTTTCGCAGTTTTTGTGTATTTCTTTTTTGTACGGCGTTCACCCAGCAGTTTAATTAATGTATTAACTTTATTATTCCGGTCGTTACGATACCATATATGTGTATTTTGTTTAAATCTTTTTTACAATTCTAGTAAATAAAACCACTTTATGGTAAAAAGTGGTTTTATTTTCATTTTTACCGTAATCTTTTTTTTAATATTGTTTATTAAACTTTATTTAACAGTTTTAATTTTTTTTTTAGTCCCACTAGAGTACTTTACAATGCGATCTTCTGATCGCAGACATGCTTTGGTAAAACTGACAGGCAATCTATTAGGCCATGCCTCTGGCACAGCCTAATAGGCATATAGCCAGGGCAGGTCTGGGGTCCTTTGTTAGGTCCCGGGCTGCCATGGCAACCCATCGGCGGTAGTGGGCCGCTGATAGGTGTCAACCACTTAAACGCCGTGGTCGCTACTGACCGCGGCATTTAAGGGGTTAAATGTCAGGGATTGGAAGTTTCTCCAATCCTAGCCCGCACGATCACAATCACACACATGAACGGTGGAATGTGAAAATGGCTGCCTTTCTATGCCGTGCATGTACGTGATCCTGTGCCAAGAGGTTAACCCCTTAGTGACCACTAATACGCCTTTTCACGTCGGTCACTAAGGGGCCTTAGGCTAGGCTGACGCCTTTTAACGTTCGCCTAGTCTAAGTCCTGCACGGGTCTCCCGTGCAAGCTGGAGCCGGGGCTCTGCTGTCTGATGACAGCTGAGCTCCTGCTCCAACGCCCGCGATCGAAGTTTACTTCGATCGCGGCCGTTTAACCCGTTAAATGCCGCCGTAAATAGCGACCGCGGCATTTAACTTTGTTTACAAAGGGAGTGAGCTCCCTCTGTCACCCATCGGCGGCCCGCGAATGCAATCGCGGGTCTCCGATGGGGTGTCATGGCAGCCGGGGGCTTGATAAAAGCCCCCAGGTCTGCCCTGGACATATGCCTGTTAGGACGCGCCGGAGGCACGTCCTAACAGATTGCCTGTCAGATTTACACTGACAGGCAATAATGCTCTGGTATACGAAGTATACCAGAGCATTATATCAGCGATCTGAAGATCGCACAGTAAAGTCCCCTAGTGGGACTAATGAAATAAATAATAAATGTGAAATAAAGATTAATCATAAAAGTTACAGTAAAAAAACCAAAAAAAAAACATTTTTTTTCCATTAAAAGTGGTTTTATTTAGTAAAAGTGTAAAAAAATAAATAAAAGTACACATATATGGTATCGCCGCGACCGTAATGACTCCATTAATAAAGTTAATATGTCATTTAAACCGCAAGGTGAACACCGTAAAAAAAAAACGCAAAAAACAATGGCGAAATTGCTATTTTTTTCCATTGCCCCCCAAAAAAGTCATAATAAAAATGAATCAATAAGTCCCATGCACCCCAAAACAGTACCAATCAAAACTATGTCTCGTCCCGCAGAAAACAAGCCCAAAAAATCACTACATTGATGGAAAAATAAAAAAGTTACGGCTCTTGGAAAGCGACGATGCAAAAACAAATAATTTTAGTTCAAAAGTGTTTTTATTGTGCAAAAGTCGTAAAACATAAAAAACCACTACATATGTGGTATCGCCATAATCGTACCGACCCATAGAATAAGGGTAACATGTTATTTACGTCGCATAGTGAACGGCGTCAATTTCAAAACGCATAGAACAATGGCGGAATTTCAGTTTTTTTTAATAATCCCCCCAAAAAAAGTTAATAAAAGTTAATAAAAAAATTATATGTACCCAAAAATGGTGCTATTAAAAAGTACAACTAATCCTGCAAAAAACAAGTCCTCATACAGCTATATAGACGAAAAAATAAAAACATTATAGCTCTTTGAATGCGACTATAGAAAAACTAATAAAATAGCTTGATCATTAGGGCCTAAAATGGGCTGGTCACTAAGGGGTTAAAGGCTTTGTATCGGACTGGAAAAACATGGCTATTGTTACCTGTACCTGTCCGCAGGTTGTGTGTGTTATTGCAGCAAAAACCCCATTCACTTTAATAAAACTGAACTGCAATACCAGACACCAATTATGGACAGGTGTGGCACTATTTCTGGTTGAAATCAGTTATATTTTTCTAATTCTGTACAAACCCTATATATTTACAAGTTTCCTTACCTCAACAAAATCTTGACATACACTTCTTTATTAGTTCTTGAATTTTCTTTTAAGTCTGTTATTTCTGCATCAAACCAGAAACCACGTTCTTCTGGAGTTTCAATATTGTAGTTCACCATGACCACAGCACCTATTTTCAGGTCACTCCACTTCCATGTGGTTCTCGCTCTTGGTCGCATATTTCTGGTTTCAATTTCTACAATACCATTTTCAGGATAACTAAAATACAAGAATATAAGACATTTATGAAATACTTAGTCAAAACGCAAAGTCACATTTAAAGAACCCAAATTTAAATTTACAAAAATTACAGGCCTTAAATGAAAAATCATTTTTATAACTGATGAAATCTGACTTGACAACAACTCCTAATCAGTGGGTTGATAATTTGAGACAGTTGCCGTTTACAGCTAAGGCCTTCTTCACATCACGTTTTTTTTCTTTTGTCGTACGCATAGCCCGTCGGATGGCTGCAACTTATCCTACTTTATAGGCATACAGTGGGATACGTTGCCCGAACCCCAAGGGCAGAGCGCTACCTGAAGCGATGTGCACGGGAAAGCTCTTGACGTCACTGTCCATATATGGATGATGGAGTCCCTGGACAAGTGCATACGAAGCGATTTGACAGGGAAATCCGGCATTCTGAAGCATATATGGACAGTGATGTCAAGAGATTTACAATGCTGCCAGAGCATTGGAGACCTAATGAAGCCCTATGGACATATGTATCGTGTACATCGGTAGCTTACCCGAATTACTCAATGTACTACAGAAATTCGAGGTGAAGAGGGTCTTAAAATGGAGTAGGTAATGAATATGGAGCCTCACTGTGTATCATGTGTTGAAAGTCACAATGTTGTTGATATGTTCACTGCATAGTCAGTGTGAAGGCAATTTTTTCAGTTTTTTACCTCTCCACATTCTGAAAGCCGTAACTTTTTTATTTTCCATCGATGTGCTGAATGAGGACTTGTTTTTTTTTTTGCAGGACGAGCTGTATTTTTCAAAGCACTATTTTAGGGAACATATAATGTATTGTTTAGCTTTTATAAAAACAAATTTGAGGGCGTGGAAGCAATACCGCCATTATTTTTTTGGTTATGTTTTACGGTGTTCCCAGTGCGGTAAAAAATGACATGATAACTTTATTCTGTGGGTCATTATGTTTACGCGGATTCCAAAATTTATATATATTTTTTATATATATGTATATTCTACTTTTGCACAATAAAAGCACTTTTTTTTTACAAAAAAATGTTTTATGCTGCAGCATTCAAAGACTCATAACATTTTTATTTTTCCATCGATGGAGCTTTATGAGAGCTTGTTTTCTGTAGGACAAAATTAAGTTTTCATTGGTACTATTTTGGGGTACATACTTTTTGATCACTTTTTATTCCGTTTTCTTGGCAGTCTGGATGATCAAATACAGCGATCTGGCATTGTTTTTTAAGGTGTTCAATGTACGGTATAAATAATATGTTAATTTTTTCGTGTGGGTCATTACAGATGGTTACATGTCAGTACTGGACTTGAACATGAGATACTTTTGTTTATACATTGCAATACTTTTGAATTGCAATGTATTATGCCTGTCAGTGTACAGTGACAGACAGCATGGAAGACTTTTCGGGTCGGTGTTGGGCCGCTGGCTGCAATGGTAAGGCATCAGCACCCTGTAATCACACTGATGGGGTGACAGTGTGAGCCCCTCCATCTAACAATGCCACGGTTAGCATTGGTTGCGGCATCTGAGGGTATGTTCACACGTAGTCAACAAAAACGTCTGAAAATCCAGAGCTGTTTTCAAGGGAAAACAGACCCTGCTTTTCAGACGTTTTTTTACCAACTCGCATTTTTCGCGGCGTTTTTCGCGGCGTTTTCTACGTCCGTTTTTGGAGCTGTTTTCATTGGAGTCTATGAGAAAACAGCTCCAAAAACGTCCAAAGAAGTGTCCTGCACTTCTTTTGACGAGGCTGTATTTTTACGCGTCATCGTTTGACAGCTGTCAAACGACGATGCGTAAATAACAGGTCGTCTGCACAGTACGTCGGCAAACCCATTCAAATGAATGGGCAGATGTTTGCCGACGTATTGGAGCCGTATTTTCAGACGTAAAACGAGGCATAATACGCCTCGTATACGTCTGAAATTTGGCCGTGTGAACATACCCTAAGGGGTTAAACGTCCAGGATCAGTCATAGAGGGGGTTGTCGACAGTGTAATACTACCAGCATCCGCAAGTGATTGGGCGGACACAGCTCCTGCGCCCACACCATTGTGTGACATATTATTATGTCAGTTCGCTGGATCTGCATTGTTCCCACGATGTAATAGTATGTCACACAGCAAAAACTGATTAACCCCTTAATGACCAAGCCAGATTTGTCAAATCGGATATGTCTGACTTTATCAGAGAATAACTCAGCGAAAGGTTTTGAATATCCAAGTAATTTTGACATTGTTTTTTTCGTCACATGTTGTACTTTATTTTAGTGGTAAAAGTAGACTGATACGATCTGCGTAAATTAATTTAAAAAATAGAAAAATTGAAGCCATTTTGTAAAAATTAACATTTTTCCCTGTTTTTAACGGCAATATGTCACATATGTACATACATACTGTACATTTTTTTTTATTAAATATATATTTCCATCTCTTTACTCTATTTTGGCAGCACTTTGGACAAATAATTTTTGAGCAATTTAGAAGACTTACAAAATTTAATAATAATTTTATGAATTTTGAAGTACATTTTTGTTTTCCTGCACCAAGCCAGGTTATCAGAGGCTCATAGGTGTTAGAATGATGGAAACCCCCACAAGTGAACCCATTTTGAAAACTACTACTTTATTAAGGAGTGCTGTAAGTATTTTGACCGCAGTGTTTTTTTGTAAGAATTCAAAGCAGGCGTATAAAAATATAATTAAAATTTTTTCACAAATGTGTTCTTTTTAAGACAGATTTATTTTAAAGCAAACATGAGAATGAAGAAACACACCCCAAAATCTATCACCCTGTTTCTCCGGTTTTCAAAAATACCCCCATTGTGGTGCTTTTCTGTTTTCATTCATCCTTTTCAGTGCTGTTGCGCGATTCACGCTTGTCCCACGGAAGTGCTTCCATGTGACATGCGTGGTTTTCACGCACCCATTGACTTCAATGGGTGCGTGATGCGCGAACAGCGCACAAATATAGAACAGGTCGTGAGTTTTTCGCAGCGGACTCACGCTGCGTTCAAATCACGCACCTGTCTGCACGGCCCCATAGACTAATATAGGTTCGTGCAACGCGCGTGAAAATCACGCGCGTCGCACGGACGTATAACACGCTTGTGTAAACGAGCCCTTAGTCTGTAAAAATTAAAATCTAAAAATTTTTATATTTACAAGGAATAACGAAGAAAATGCACCCCAACATTTGTAAAGCAATGTCTCACGATTATGACAATACCCCATATGTGGTAATAAACTGCTGTTTGGACCCACAGCAGGGCTCAGAAGGGAAGGAGCGCCATTTGGATTGTGGATTTCTGATTTTGCTGGAATGGTTTTCGGTGCAATGTCGCATTTGCAATGCACTGGAGGGACCAAAACAGTGGAAACCCCGCAAAAGTTACCACATTTTGAAAACTACACCTCAAGGAATTTATCTAGAGGTATAGTGAGCATTTAGACCCCACGGGTCTTTTGCAGAGTTTATTAGAATTAGGCCGCGAAAATTAATATCAAAATTTTTTCCACTAAAATGTTGCATTTTCACAAGGGATAAAGGAGAAAAAAAATATAAAAATTTTGTAAAGCAATTTCTCCTGAGTATGGAAATACCTCACATGTGGTCATAAATTTTTCATTAGAAATGGATTAACCCTTTCAGGACTAATCCATTTTTTGCTTTATTATTTTAGCTTTTAACTCCCCGCCTTCCAAGAGCCATAACTTTTTTACTTTTCCATCAATAGAGTGGTGTGAGGGCTTATTTCTTGCGGGAGCTGTAGTTTTTATTGGTAAAATTTATTGGTACATAAAAAGTGATGAAAAAGTTGTATTACATTTTTTTTTAGAGCTAAGGTGACAAAAAAAAACCTGAGATTTTGGCAGTTTCAATTATTACATTTTTTGAAGGTGTTCACTGTGCAAATTAAATAATGGTATATTGTAATAGTTCGGACTTTTACGGACGTAGCGATACCAATTTTGTTCATTTTTTTAAATTACTTTAGAAGAAAAAAATGGGAAAAGGTTGTTTTTTTTAACTTTAAATAAAAAAAATCTTACTACTAATAACTTTTAACTCTTCTACACATTTTAGTAATCCCCTTAGGGGACTTGATCCAGCGATCATTGGATTGCTGGTACAATACACTGCAATACTAATGTATTGCAGTATATTGTTATTTTTACAGGCTTCTGTAACAGAGCGATCTCTGTACCTGTCCGTTAGTCCCGGGTGTCAGGTGTAATACACAGCTGACACACGCAGCGTATGGAGCGGGCTCGGCACGTGAGCCGGCTCCATACATCAACCCCCGCACCATAACGTGCAATTAAGTCATAGTGCGCAAAGGGGTTAATGCACAGCGGATGGTTCAAAGTGAAAATTGCAATTTTCCACTGGTATGCCATTTTAATGCATAATATGTTGTGCCCAGTTTGTGCCACAGAAGACAAATACCTCATAAAACTTTAAGCAGGTTCTCCCGGGTATGGTGATGCCTATGTGGGCGCAAACTGCTGCTTGGGCACTCTGCAGGGCTCAGAAGGGAGGGAGCGCCATTTTGCTTTTGGAGCGCAGATTTTGCTTGGTAGTAGTTCTGTTTGGGGTTTTACTGGTATTTCAGTTTATACTGTGGGGGCATGTGTAAGCTGGGTAGAGTACATCAGGGCATAATAAGAGGGTTTAATAATGGGGTAAATAAATAATATTTCATAGATATGTGGCCGATGTCGCACTGATAAATGGCGCCCGATCTTATCCGCTTTTTGAACACTGCACATTTTGCATCGCCATATTCTGAAAGCCAGAACTTTTTTCTTTTTTCACCACCGGAGCCGTGTGAGGGCTTATTTGTTGCGGGACAATCTGTAGTTTTAATTGGTACCATTTTGTGGTACATTTTTTTGATCACTTTTTATTCAATTTTTTTGCAATCCTGACCAAAAACCAGGAATTCTGACAAAGTTTTTTAGTTTATTTTTTTGCGGCATTCACCGTACGCTAGAAATTACATTTTTACTTTATTCTGCGAGTTGGTACGATTACGGCGATACCATATGTATATAAGTTGTTTTCCTTTTTTTAGCGTTTGCACAATAAAATCACTTATTTAGAAAAAATAAATAATTTCTGTGTCACCATATTCTGAGAGCCATAATTTTTTTATTTTTTAGTCCAAAAAGCTGTGTAAGGGCTTGTTTTTTGCGGGACGGATTGAAGTTTTTATTGGTACTATTTGTGGGTACATGTGACTTTTTGATCACTTTTTATTCTGTATTTTGTGTGGTGACCAAAAAAATTGCGATTCTGTCGTAGTTTTTTATTGATTTTTTTGGGGTGTTCAGACGTGCGGGAAAAATAACATTACAGTTTTATAGTTGGGGTCGTTACGAACGCGGTGATACCAAATATGTGTACTTTAACGTGTTCATTTTTTTCCTATAATAAAAGTCTTGTTATAGGAAAAAAAAAAGCATTTTGTGTTTATAGAACTTATAACTCATTTAAACACTTTTTTTTTTTTAACCATTTATTACTTATTTTTACTTTTTTTACTTGTCCCACTAGGGGACTACGAGACTTGCAGTTTTGATCGCTGCTAGAGTACATTACACTACACACGTAGTGTAATGTACTCTAACTGTCATTGTGACGTAACTGTCACTCTGACAGGAAGCCGAGGAGGACCGGCCGGAGGCTGGTCCTCCGAGGCTTCCGTACATGGCAAACCCGAAGGCCATTGTCTGGCCTCCGATTGCCACAACAAGCATCGGCAGCCCCCACAATCACTTCGTGGGGGCTGCCGATGTGCTTCAAACCACTTAAATGCGGCGACGGCAATCCGTCGCCGCATTTAAGGGGTTAATTGCCGAAAGCAGCGGCGATGGTCCGCTGACCGGCAAGACTGATGTGTCAGCTGTCTAGAACAGCTGTCAGCGCGGGCTTATCACTCTGTGTTTACACAGAGTGACAGTTTGAAATACTTCCGAAAATGAACGTCATGGTGCGCGATCTAGCAGCCGACCATGACGTTCATTTTCGTCATAGGTCGGGAAAGGGTTAAAAGCCTTTGCCATCAAAAGAAATAAAATACTTGACACCCAAAAAGTTTAATACATTAGCACACCGTTTAAAATCGCAACATGAAAAAATAATAAATTTATTCGAGATACCACAGAAGGAAAACAAATAAAGTTCGCAATAGTGCCAAAATTAAGCATGTGCTTTAGGCTATGTTCACACGGAGTATTTTGCAGGAGGAATATCTGCCTCAAAATTCCGTTTGGAAGTTTGAGGCAGATTTTCCTCTCCCTGCATGCCGATTTTCACGCCGTTTTTCGCCCGCGGCCATTGAGCGCCGCGGGCATAAAACACCGCAAAATACACTTTCTCTGCCTCCCATTGAAGTCAATGGGAGGTCAGAGGCGTAAACGCCCGAAGATCGGGCATGTCGCTTCTTTTTCCCGCGAGGCAGTTTTACTGCTCGCGGGAAAAAGACGCCGACGCCTCCCATTGAAATCAATGGGAGGCATTTTAGGGCAGTTTTTGCCGAGTTTTGCGACGCGGTTTCCGCTTCAAAAAACTCGGCAAAATACTCTGTGTGAACATAGCCTTAGGGACCTGTTACACGGCTCGACGTGGGCCGTGTAAATGAGGGTCGATCAACGAGACAGCTCCAAGACTGGCGCTCGTTTGCGCCTTTCACAAGGAGCTATGTGTGGGGATGAGCGATCGTTACAACCCATTTATTTGCACCGTGTTGGAACTTGGCAGCACATCTGCCTGTTTACACAGGGAGATGTGCTGCCGACCACGATAATATTTTCGGCTGCATAAACGATACAATGAGCCGATGAACGTTCATTGGCTGATCGCTGCCCTGTTTACACAGGGTGATTATCGGGCAAACGAGCATTCTGTGAACGCTCATTTGCCCGATAATTGGCCCGTGTAACAGGGCCTTAACTTTCCACTCATACCAGATCAGATATCTTCTATCAGGACAAGACTTACTCGTCATATTTTATAAAATAAGTTATATCTTCATCATCCACAAAGTCAGAGTAAGAAGTGGAAGGGGTGGTATCTGAAACACCGGAGTTCTCTCTAGAGTGTTCTGGACTTAGACTTCCATTGGTCCCTTTAAAAGAGTGGCCACCTTTAACATGAGCTTTGCCATTTTTGTGTCCTTTTGTGGCTGTGGTGACATTTTCAACATGTGCTTCAAACCATGATCCAATGGTTACATCACGGACATCAACCAGCTCATTGATCTAAAATAAAACAAGAAATAAAGTGAAAACAATGCAAATAACATGATCTGCTTGTAAATCTTGCTTTCTCCCTGTATGCTTGAATAAAGGGCTGAACAACTATAAGGGTATGTTCACACGACAGCGTCCAATAAGCCTGAAATTACGGAGCTGTTTTCAGTTGAAAACAGCTCCTGAAATTCAGACGTAATTGCTCGTACTCGCGTTTTTCGTGGCATCAATTACGGACGTAATTGGAGCTGTTTTTCAATTGAGTCAATGAAAAACGGCTCCAATTACATCTCAAGAAGTGACATGCACTTCTTTGGCGTGGGCGTCTTTTTATGCACCGTCTTTTGACAGTGGCGCGTAAAAAAAGCACATGTGCACAGAACATCGTAAGCCCATTGATTTCAATGGGCAGATGTTTGCCGGCAGTTTGGAGCCGTATTTTCCGATGTAACTCGAGGCGTAAAACGCCCGAATTACATCCGTAAATACGGCGTGTGAACATACCCTAATATTTATAGTTTTCCAGATTTAACTGACTCACTTTTAACATATGTTTCAGATGTTCTTTAATGTCATCTATAAACAAATAAGGTCTGATATCCTGATAACCTTATTTAATTGTTGAACATTGCCTAATGAGTCGAAAAAAAAAACAAAAAAAAAAAACCCGAACATTTAAGAGTCTGATTCTTGCCAGATTAACTGCTGTCCCCTTGTCTGGATTCAATTCACCAAATACAACAATATCTACTTATACCTTGATTGAATAGTGGAAGTTATGTGTCCATATTTGGGGACATTAATGTACTTGGAGATTTGGATCCCAACAAGGTAGGGCTGTGCGATATGGCCTAAAAACATAATCCTAATATCTTTCCAAATTTATGGACAATCTTAACCCCTTCCCAACATTTGACGTATAGGTACGCCATGGAAAGCTAGTGCTTCCCGCATTTTGCTGTATCCATATGCCAAATGAATAGCACCAGCTCAGAAGCTGAGCCGGTGCCATCATCGCCGGATGTCAGCGGTATCTTATAGCAGACATCCAGCTGTAATGGCGGGGACCAAAATTAGTTTAGATCCCAGCCATTAACCCCTTAAATGCAGCGCTCAAACACGATTGCTGCATTTAAGGTGTTTGCAGCTCATCGGAACCCCGGCAATGAAATAGCCGGGATTCCGGTGGCTGTACTGGCAACCGGAAGCCTTATACTAGCCTCCTGGTCTGCCTAGCATGGAAGCCGTTCAGGACCCGCCCGGCGACGGAGCCTGAACAGCTTCCGTAGCCGCTGAAAAGGTGGCGCCGGCTCAGGAGCTGAGCCGGCGTCATCAGCAGTGGATGTGAGCTGTATGTTACAGCTGACATCCACCTGTAACGGCAGGAACCGGAGCTAGCTCCGATCCCTGCCATTAACCCATTCGATGCAGCGATCAAAAGCAATCGCTGCATCTTAGCGGTTGCTAGCAAATCACCAGCCCTGGCATGCAATCAGGGCTGCCGACTGCTGCTATGGCAACAGGCGACACAATGGCCTCCTGCTCTGCCATTATGGAAGCCGATTAGGCTCGACCAGGAGGCGAAGCCCAATCGGCTTGTTGTCAGTGAATAACTGACAGATCTAATACATTGCCCGTATTATATCAGGACAACACTTCACAGCAAAATTCCCCAAACTGCAAAGGTGCGGAGTGTGGACCAAAAAGGGGATAAGAAAGGACACCATTTATCAATGCGACACTGGCCTGTGCAGAAAGGATTGCTCCACAGCGTAACACACATCTATGGATTATTTTATTGTTTTTTTACCCCATTATTATACCACCTGCCTATGCCACAGATATACTCTGCCCAGCTTACATATGCCACAACATTATAAAAGGAAACAACAGCAATACTCGAACAAAACTACTACCATGCAAAATCCGCCCTCCGAAAGCCAAATGGCGCTCCCTCCACTCTGAACCCTACAGTGTGCCCAAACAGCAGTTTACTTCCACATATATGGCATTGCCATACCCAGGAGAACCCTTTTAACAAATTTTGGGGTATGTTTCTCCAGTGGCACAAGCTGGCCACGACATATTTGCCACTGAAATGGCATATATATGGAAAAATATAAATTTTTATTTGCACCATCCGCAGCGCAGTCATTTATGGAAAAGACGTGTGGGGTGAAAATGCTCACTACACCCCTTAATAAATGCCTTGAGAGGTGTAGTTTCCAAAATGGGGTCACTTTATTTTTATTATTTCACATCTGAGCCCTGCAATTGAGAACCAATACTTTGTAAATCGCCAAATTAGGCCTGAATTTTACAGGGTACTCTTTGACTCCTGAGCCCTGTCAAATGTCAAGGCAAAAGATTAGGGTCACATGTAGGGTGTTTCTAAAACCGGGAAACACTGCATAATAATTAGAGAGCTGTCTTGCTATGGTGGCATAAGCTGGGCACAACATATTGGCATATCTATGGAAAAAAATCCCATTTTCACTCTGCAACATCGAGTGCACACTAATTTCTACAAAACACATGCGGGGTTAACATGCTCACTAGGTGAATGCACTGAGAGGTGTAGTTTCGAAAATGTGGTCACTTCTGGGGGGTTTCCACTGTTTTGGTACCACAGGCACCCAAAACCAATCCAGCAAAATCTGCACTCCAAAATCCAAATGCTGCTCCTTCCCTTCTGAGCCCTGCCGTGTGCCCAGACAGTAGTTTATGACCACATATCGGGTATTGCCGTACTCTGGAGAAATTGCTTTACAAATGTTGGGATCTTTTTTTCCTTTATTTGTTGAGAAATTGAAAAATTTTGAGCTAAAGCTACGTTTTATTGAAGAAAAAGGATTGTTTTTATTTTCACTGCCCAACTCTAATGAATTCTATGAAACACCTGTGGGGTCAAAATGTTCACTACACCCCTAGATGAATTCCTCAATGGGTGTAGTTTCCAAAATGGGGTCACTTGTAGGGGGTTTCCACTGTTTTGTTCCCTCAGGGGCTTTGTAAATGTGACATGGCCTCCGCAAACCATTCCTGCTAAATTTAAGCTCCAAAAGCCAAATGGCGCTCTATCCCTTCTAAGCCCTGCCGTGTGTCCAAACAGCAATTTATGACCACATATGGGATATTGTTTTACTCTGGTGAAATTGCTTTACAAATTTTGCGGTGCTTTTTCTCATTTAGTCCTTGTGGAAATGAGAAAAAATAAAAATCAAAAAATCGCTAAACCTATATCTTATTTGAAAAAAATTTTGATTTTAATTTTAACGGCCTACTTCCAATAATTTCTGTAAAAAAACCTGTGCTGTCAAAATGCTCACTATACCCCTAGATAATTTAAGGGGTGTAGTTTCCCAAATGGGGTCACTTCTGGGGGATTTCTATTGTTTTGGCACCGCAAGAGCCCTTCAAACCTGACAAGGGCCCAAACTTATCTGCTGGAAGCAAGGGTGCCCGTATTATACCAGGGCAACATTTCACAGCAAAATTGGGGTTAGCTTAATCTAATATATATATATATATATATATATATATATATATATATATATATATATATATGTGTATGTATGTATGTATGTATGTACACACACACACATATATATATATATATATATGTGGACAGTATTCAAAAAATAGACAGCAATCCGTAGTAAATGTGAAAAAAGTGGGTACTTTATTGCCCCATGTGCACATGGGGTAATAAAGTACCCACTTTTTTCACATTTACTACGAAGTGCTGCCTATTTTTTGAATACTATATAGTTGGGACCTTGGTCTGTTCCCTGTGGCCTGCATCCACACTTTACAGGTGCTGTTGGATCCATTTGTTTTTTGTCTATATATGTGGACAGTGACGTCAGGGGCTACGCCTGGAGCGGAATCCCCGGCCACAGCACTGCCGACGCTAAGGCAGGGGATTCCGCTTTAAGAGTTAGCCCCAAACGTCACTGTCCATATATGCAAAGGCATTTGCAAAGCCCCTGAGGTACCAAAACAGGTCCATTTAGGACACTACACCCCTTGAGGAATTAATCTAGGGGTGTAGTGTGCATTTTGACCCCACAGGTGTTTCATAGATTTTATTAGAATTGGGCAGTGAAAATAAAAACAATCCTTTTTCTTCAATAACACGTAGCTAAAAATTTAGCATTTTCTCAACAAGTAAAGGGAAGAAAAGAACACAAGATTTGTAAAGCAACTTCTCTGGAGTACCGAAATACCCCACATGTGGTCATAAACTGCTGTTTGGGCACACGGCAAGGACCAGAAGAGAAGGCGCACCATTTGGCTTTTTTTCACTGGATTGGTTTCTTAAAGGGAACCCGTCACCAGCATTTCACCTATTGAACTTTACTTCTCCCTCACTGGCCGCTGCTATAAAAAGTTCATTGCCGTTATCCCCGCTCCTAAACTCCTTTTCCGACTGTAAATATCGGTCTGCAAACGTTTTGCGCCTTTTATCGTAATTATGCGGTGTCCCTTTGTGCGCACACACCAAAAGAGGACATCAATGCACAAGCGCAGGATTTTGTGTGCTGGGGGAAGGCGAGGAGCTGTCAATCAAAAGTAAGGAGGCGAAGTAAACTTGGAAAGACTTGAGGAATGAAGATATGACTGTTTCCAAACGAAGATTTGACTCTTTTCAAATGAAGATCTGACTCTTTTCTGCTCATTAGCATATGGTGTGGGAACACTAAAAAGCTAAATACTAAAGCTACAGAGCCGACTAAGAAGATAATTATAGGTTATATAGAAATGATTTTTCACCCACTACCACCAGGTATAGTCGGTTTAATAGGTGAAATGCTGGTGACAGGTTCCCTTTAACACCATGTTGCTTTTGCAAAGCCCCTGAGGTACCAGTATAGTGGAAACCCCCGCCCCCCCCCCCCCAGAAGTGACTCTATTCATGAAACTACACCCCTTGGAGAATTAATCTAGGGCTGTAGTGAGCATTTTGACCCCCACAAGGTGTTTCCTTGATTTTCTTAGAATTGGGCAGTTTGGGTAATTTTGCTGGGAAAGTGTTTTCCTGGTATAATACGGGCACCCTCACTTCCAGCAGATATGTTTGGGCCCTCCCCTTCCTGGCTCCCTAATTTTAGTGCCTTGATAAATCGTCACTTGAAACAGAGGAAATGTTCCCCTCGGACCTGCACAACTGCATATTTTTTTATTTCCTGACTTATTGGAGCCTTAACTAATTTTACTTTTTCATAGACGTAGTGGCATGAGAGCTGCTTTTTTGCGGGACGAGCTGTAGTTATTATGGGTACCATTTTGGGGTACATGCGACTTTTTGACCACTTTTTATCCTATTTTTTGGGAGGCAAGGTGACCAAAAAAAAAGCAATCCTGGCATAGTTTTTTTTCAAACCGCATTCACCAAGTTTTATAAATTACATGTAAACTTTATTCTGTGGGTCAGTACGATTCCGGCGATACCTAGTTTATAGCACTTTTTTATGTTTTACAACTTTTGCACAGTAAAATTACTTTTGTAAAAAGAATGTATTTTTTATGTCGCCAAGTTGTGAGAACCATAACTTCGTCGACTGAGGTATGAGGGCTTGTTTTTTGCGTGACGAGCTATAGTTTTTATAGGTACCGTATCTGGATACATGCGACTTTTTGATCACTTTATATTCCAATTTTTGTAGGGCAAAGTTACCAAAAAACAGGAACTCTGTCATTGTTGTTTTAAGGTTTTTTTTACGCCGTTTACCGCGTGGAGTAAGTAAATTCATATTTTTATAATTCAGGCCGTTACAGATGTGGCATTACCAAATATGTATGGTTTATTTATTTTTTTCAATAATAAAGAACTTGATAAGCAAAAAAGGGTGATTATGTTTCATTTTATTACTTGAAACTTTTATTATGTTTTTTACAACTTTTCTTTTCCACTTTTTATTCACTTTTCTTTAGTCCAACTAGGAGACTTGAAGGCCCAACTGGCAGATTTTTTTTTCGAATACATTGCACTACCTATGTAGTGCAATGTATTAGATCTGTCAGTCATTCACTGACAGCAAGCCGAGTAGGCTTCGCCCCCTGGCAGGGCCTGATCGACTTCCGTAATGGCAGAGCAGGAGGCTATTGTTAGGCCTTCTGTTGCCATAGCAGCAGTCGGCATCCCTGCGATTGCATGGCAGGACTGCCGACCTGCTACCAACCTCTAAGATACAGCGATCGCTTCATCGAAGGGGTTAATTACAGGTGTACAGGTGTATGTCAGATGTAACATACAGCTGACATCCCCCGCTGATGACGCCGGCTCAGATCCTGAGCCGGCGCCATCTTACCGGCGGCTACGGAAGCCTTTTAGGTCCCGCCTCTGGGCGGGGCCTGAACGGCTTCCGTACTAGGCATACTGGGAGGCTAGTGTTTGGCCTCGGCTTGCATTCGCAGCCACTGGCACCCCGGCAAATTTCATTGGTGCCAATGAGTCGCAAACCGCTTAAATGCAGCGATCGCTTTTAACCACTGCACTTAAGGGGTTAATGGTGGGGATCGGAGCAAACTTCGGTCCTCGCCATTACCCCAGGGCGTCAGCTGTAACAAGCAGCCGACACCCGGGGATGGTGGCACCGACTCTGAGCCGGTGTTTATCCATTTGTCGTATGGATACGGAAAAATGCGGGAAGCACTAGCTTCCCATGACGTATCCATACGACAAATGTCGGGTAGGGGTTAAAGAAGTGAATATGAGAAATGTCAAATTTGACCTGGACACAGGGGTGTCAATGACCCTTGGTCATGAAAGGGTTAAACGAATCCATATATTCAACGCATGCATATATCTTAGAGCTGGCAGGGTGCTGCTGCAACTTTAGGTTTCTTTGCTTTGCAGTCACAGCAGATTAGCACTTGCACTTTGGTAGGAGGTGCTGCCTTTTCTTCTGCATGCTCTGTGACATTTGCACTATTCACTGCGCAAAGAGGGGGAAGTGAACGGTCTCAATGACTTTTTGTAAATAGTGTGATCCTGTGATATCCATCTCTAGGTTTATAATAGTGCTACCTTTCATTGTTGTCATCTCTAGTAAACAAAAAGTCTTAAGGCCCTTTACAATGATCGGACAAACAGACGTTCATTCATCGGCTGATCGTATAGTATATGCAGCAATAAATATTATCATTGTTGGCAGCACATCTCACCGTTTACACCGAGAGATGTGCTGCCGACATGATGGAAATGCATGGGGACGAGCGATTGTAGTAACGATTGCTTGTCCTCATACATAACGAATCGTTGCCCTTTGTGAAAGGAGCAAACAAGCGCCGATCAATGAGCTGTCTTGTTGATCGGCACTCGTTTTCACGGCCCATATTGGCCAATGTAAAAGAACCTTTACCCTATTTTGAGTGCTCATTAGCGGTGTAAAAAGTAGATATTTCAGTTCTTTTTGTTTATCTAAACAGGTATTTTTATTATTTCTATTTCCTTTAAATTAAAATTCATTTTGTGGGGATTGTCCAAAACTCCCAGTTTAAAAACAAGGGGAATCATAGGAAATAATGGAAAGTATGTCCTAACGGTCCTAATTAACTTAAGAGTCAATATGTATATATATATATATATATATATATATATATATATATATATATATAAAAATATATATACACACACACACACACACACACATTTACTTGCAGTTAAGATGGTCTCAAGCTATTTGATGTATAACTTTCTAGTGTTTACGTTATTTTGTGGTTATATATTCTAGTTTAGAGGCCTAAATCTGATAAAACAGTATTACTAAATGCTGAAAGGACCTAAAACAGTTACTCAAAGGGAAACTTATAACTTGGAGGTCAATAAACAAAATAACTGGGTCCAATTTACAAAAGGACACATGGTCTGCAAGGAGCACGTCTATTATTTTTATAATGGGCCTAATGTATGGATAAGTTTTGGTTGTTATAAATTTCCATACAGAAGGCTGGAACAAAAGATGTATACTGTGTGCTAATCTTTTTTCACAATTCCAGACATTTGTTAGATTTATGGTGTAGCGTCCATGGCCGCGGACCGTCGGGATTACTCACCCCCACGGCGGCTGGATCTGTGAGCGCTGGCCCGCATCTCCTCCCCAGTATACGCCAACGCTCAATTCCACTGTGTCCCGTAGGTGCGTGCGCACACTTGTGCCTGGCCTTAAAGGGCCAGCACGCGCACATTGGAATTATCACTAATTAGCCCATGATCACCCTGGACTATAAGGGCTCTGCCCTTTCACTTATTGCCTGAGCATTGTTGTTTTTTTTTTAATCTAGATTATGAAAGTTTTTAAACCTTAGCAAGAAAGGTGTAGATCTCAAATAAAATGTATGCTTTATTAAATAGAACCTGCAGTGGCACTTGGTTTTTGTTTCTGGAAAAAAAAAGTTCTTCATTAACAGCCGTGAGCTAATTTGTGGTGAGCCCATTTTCACATTTCGCTTATTTTCGATGAAAAAAACATATGTACACTATTTAAGACAATAGAGGCTGAAATAAGAATCCGTTTTAAGCCTTCACTGTTTTAAATGCAGGAAATGTGGTTCTGTGATGTAAAGTTCATTGATGGCTTCATTTCTAATCTACACACAGTGAATTTCCTCTAGCATAATTGCTGAGCCCAACTGTATCCAGCCTCTCTCCAGCCTAAAGTGGTAGAAAAATAGAACAATGGGCTGCGCTCCGCTACAACAGGCTGAAGATAAAATAAAATACAGATGGCTTATATTTCAACAGCAGATTTTGGTTTGCAGGGGGTCGCCTGTAAACATTTAATTCTGCATCTAGGCTTCTTGTCATTTTTACCTTTAGGATAGGCTGGCACAGACCGTGCTCGTCAAAGCTGTACGAGAAACCAAGCTCTGGGATCATTTTGGCACATTTGCATTCAACAAAGCATGCACAATTCTGTGCTCTGTTACACAGACAGCAGACTGCCTATTCAACTGCAGGAAGCAATGGTTCTATAGAATATTCCAGCATAATGGGAATGGAATTTCCCCGTTATTGCTAATAAGTAAGTGCCAAGTAATAGGAGGGCACCTACAAAATGATGACAAATAAACAATTACCCTTACAGTTTTTTTTCTATTATTTCATTATGCTCCTTAGTGAAGTTAACCTATAATAAACAAATAATTAAAGTATACCTTTATTGTTTTGTGTGGTTTTTTTTTTGTTTGCTTCGTGTATTCTGTGCCGATTAATTTCATATTATATGTTTATAGGGGTCGGATCTTACAGAGTTTAATGGAAAGACTTATACAGTGCCCATCCCATTAAACTCAGTAACAAATCAGTCTACAGTAAGCTCCTAAGGTCCCCTTAGTGGTGGCTGCAGGCAGCCAGAATTTTTTCATGTGCACTTCCAGTTACATAAAACTTATATTTCACAAAGACAGTTCAGAAATTGTCATTCGTGGGGGCCCAGACTGAAAGACTCCTAACTAGAATGAGACTGCTAAAAAAGATTGCTAGCGTGCATAGCTAGATTTGCACTTGTCTGCTCCTCCCAGAGCTAAAGATTGACTATAGACATTTACTATAGTCTTCTGCTCCCTCAAGTACGGCTTGGCAAAGCAGACAGAAGTGGACAGGTGCCTAAGTTGCTATACACTCTAAGCACAGTCTGTGCAGATTTAACCCCCTTAGTGACACACCCCTATATAAAAGCACATGCCGCTGGTACTATGTATTTAGCGCCAACCGTGTAAATGTATATCACAGCTGACACTCTGCTGCATCCGCCTGGATCGGCGATTACTCTGATCCTGGACGTTTAGCCTTTCACAGGCATCTAAGTGGTTAGAAAGAGGAGACTCTCTAGTCACCCCATTGGCGCCCCTGGGACCCGTTCCCGGAGTGCCAATGGGTTGCCATAGAAGCTGGGGGCCTAAAGGCATATTACTGTACACTGTAATACATAAGCAAGTAATCACATGGTCAAGTCCCCTTAGTGGAAATAAAAAAAATATATAAAAAAACTAAAGAAAAGAAAAAAATCCCCAAAAAAATAAAACCTTTTTTTTTCATTACAAAATGCTTTATTATGAAAAAAATAAAAATAAAAATAGTAGACATGATTTGTATCATAAAGACACATGCTATAAAACAAACATGTTATTTATCTCGTAAACCCCAAATGATACCAATGAAAACTACAACTCGTCCCGCAAAAAACAAGCTCCCATCAAGCTTGGCTGATGGTAAAAAAACAAAAAACAATTACGTCTTCTAAAATGCGGCAACACATTGCTCTCCCCCCCCCCAACAAAATGCTCTTGCAATGTAGTGAAAACAAGAAAAATAGATTTGCCCAAAATAGCTGCATCCTTGAGGGGTTAAAATTACATGGAGAGTTGCCCACATGAAACATATGAAGGCAGTAGTTATGTGCTGAATAGTGACAATTCATGGCTACATCCACACAAAGCGTCAGTGATCCGGCACAAAGCCATAATAAGCAAAGGCATAGCAAAAGACATTCACTGCAGTCTTCCTGTTATCTGCGCCTACATTTATTTTTTTTATGTTTTTTAGTTAAACAGTCCTAAGAAATATTCCTTCACTATATTTCGCCTGCAGTAATGATTACTGTGCAACCTATTTCATCGTTGTATAATGGGGGAAACGGACTCTCGAGCAAAGATTTATATAAAATAAATAAATTACATATCTGGTGTATCACCTTAGATAAAAGTTTAAACGCAAGAGTCATTAAATACATTTAGGAACTACTGGACTTTACAAATATTTCCCATTGGTCCCTATCAGAAGAACTAAAGATATTAAACCATAGAAATAGTTTAAATAAATAAGTTTAAAAAAAACCTTGCTTCTGCCGCTGCAACAAGTTCAGAACAAATGCAAGCTCACTATCAGTAAAATCCCCATGGCAACTGAATGCCAAATGAGACATGTAAAAAGACAGGGCGAGTAGCGTAATTGAAACAGTGTCGCAGTCCGGGATAAACGTATTTGCAGCAGATTACTTAATGTACTCTTATTGTTAAAGGGAGCTCCCTATAATGAGAAGAACATAATCTGTTCGAATATTTGCAAGGATTTGTAAAAAAAAAAAAAACCTCTAAAATTTAAGTGATAAAATTTTAGATCTGCTTCAGCAACTGCTTTTCGACATTTTCTCTGCCTCATTTTCAAGGATTTGTTCCAAAAAAACAAAAAAAAAACACTAGCAAATTACAGCAGTAAAATTTCAGCTCTGCTTCGCTTCTTCAGCAACGGAGTTCCGCCATTTTCTCTCCCTCATGTACAATACCTGTGTTAGCTCGGTGCTTTTCATTATTTTCACATCTACTCAACTGCTTTATACATCAGCATGCGACGTTAGCCGCTGCTGTCTGCCATGTTTATAATGCCTCTCTGAAATCGTGGGACGTAGTCGTCCTCTGTGTATTCTCATTATTTTCGATTCTAGCTAACGGCTTGTGCACATCAGCACGCTTCTTAGCCAATGACTTCTGCCATCTTCAGAGTCTCTCTGTCTAAGAAAATGATCTCTTCTATGTTCCTGCACATCATTTTTCTTGTGACTTCATGTACACGTTAGCAGCATGCTCATTTGTTCTGCTGCAAGGAATTACAACGTTTAAAGGGTTTTATGACGGACTTTTACATACGCGAGAGAAATAGTATTTTAGTACATTTTACACCACAATCCTGAATTCTAGGGAAGTGCAGCAAACCCTGGAGTAAGCACTGCTGACAATCTACTGCACCAGTGCCATAAAGTGCATATGGTGAACGGAAGCTAAAAAGATAATGGAGATCTAAATAATGCAGAATATGTGGTTAATTGTTCAGAATTACGGAATTCACGTATACAGAACTAACGGAATTATGGAAATTATGAAATACAGAATATTTTCCTTTTTAGGAACATAGCAGGTTTTGACTGAGAGACAAAGTGCGAAATTTTACATAAAACGAAAAGCTGCCTGTGTCATAAAATGGCCCGTGGAAGGGAATTGTGAAACAAAAAAATACAGTAATTCATGTTTAAAGAGGCTCTGTCACCACATTATAAGTGGCCTATATTGTACATAATGTGGTCGGCGCTGTAATGTAGATTACAGCGGAGTTTTTTATTTAGAAAAACGATCATTTTTGACGGAGTTATGACCTATATTAGCTTTATGCTAATAAGTTTCTTAATGGACAACTGGGCGTGTTTTACTTTTTGGCCAAGTGGGCGTTGTGGAGAGAAGTGTATGACGCTGACCAATCAGCGTCATACACTTCTCCCCATTCATTTACACAGCACATAGCGATATAGCTATATCGCTATGTGCAGCCACATACACAAACACTAACATTACTGCAGTGTCCTGACTATGAATAGACATTACCTCCAGCCAGGACGTGATGTCTATTCAGAATCCTGACCACTTCTCTGCACTTCTCTGTGATTTACAGCACAGGACAACGAGATCTCGCTGTAAATGACAGTTTACAGCATAATCTCGCAAGACTACGCCTGCTATGCTGTAAATCACAGAGAAGTGCAGAGAAGTGGTCAGGATTCTGAATACACATCCCGTCCTGGCTGGAGGTAATGTATATTCATTGTCAGGACACTGCAGTAATGTTAGTGTTTGTGTATGTGGCTGCACATAGCGATATAGCTATATCGCTATATGCAGTGTAAATGAATGGAGAGAAGCGTATGACGCTGATTGGTCAGCGTCATACACTTCTCTCCACAACGCCCACTTGGTCATATAGTAAAACACGCCCAGTTGTCCATTGAGAAACTCATTAGCATAAAGCTAATATAGGTCATAACTCCGTCAAAAATGATCGTTTTTCTAAATAAAAAACACTGCTGTAATCTACATTACAGCGCCGATCACATCATGTACAATATAGGCCACTTATAATGTGGTGACAGAGCCTCTTTAATTGTATGTAGAATTATCTGGTATTTTTTTAGGTTATTTTTTTTTTCTTCAAACAAAGTGGCAGGTTGGTGTGCAACTTGCATTTGCATATTATTTTCACATTCGAGCAGATCTTTCATATCAGAGCGCTCCCTCTGACACTCTTGGCAGTAATTGACGGGCTGCTGTGTATGCAGTTACACAGCAGCCAGCCGTCAATCACTGTATTGAGGGCGGGAACGCGGTGATACTGCCTCTCTAAATTTAACGGACTTTCCTATGCATTCTCCGTGTTTGTTCTTACAAACGTTCCGTGTTCCCTCCCGTGTGGAGTGATGTCTGCCCCCGTTTTGTCTGCATGTATGTGTTATCTGGTGTATGCCGGCCATTAAATCTGTGGCCACAAGGTATCACTGCAGTACCAGTGATCCATCTTATAGAGCTGCCTGGCAGGAAGTAGGAGTATGTGTGTGTAGCCCAAGCGAGAGTCAGAGAGGACTGCTGCAGCTTGGTAGGTAGGGAGTAGGGCCTCCCAGTGCCTGGCAAGAAGCTGCAGGATGGAGGAACTCCCTACATGAGCGAGACTGGCGAGGGGTGACAAGGAAGCTTCCCTGTGAGAAGAAGCAGGTGCCAAAGAGGAAGTAGATAGAGGTGTCAATGTTAGGTTTTAGAAGAGTGTGTGGCAATGACCGCATGGCTGTAAAGAAGGATCTTCGGCAGAAGAAGATTGAAGTTGGTCCAGCGTTACCCCGTGAGTTCAGCCGGTGTGCCTAATAGTTTTCTGGAGTGCAGGGTGGCTCGGGACTGGCGCACAGAACTGATGTGTGCTCTTGTAGAAATATCCTTCTGTAGTGGGAAGCAATGTACTACTACCCAAAGGAGAGCAAAAGTGTGGCAAAAGTGAAACTAGTAGTGGACCACCATCACCCCGCCTCCATCATCCGCTGACTTGGCAAGTGAAAAAAACCAGCAGAATGTAAAAACCGATAAACGTATTGGCAGGGCAGGCTGTGCCAGTGGGAAGCCCCTCAAAGATTAACAGCAGCACACGAGAACAGGCTACGGAGCCTGCAGTTACTTTGGTGCAGCCAGACTTGGTGGGAACTCCTGCGAAGGTTGAGATCTCCGATGCTGGTTTGAGGAAAACCCTTTTTGTCGCGCCACTTGTTTTAAATAAAATCTGTTGGAATTGCAACACTCTGATGATTAAAAGACCACCCTTTACACGCTCTTCTCATGAATGAGAGCATGTAAAGAGCAGTGTTTCTATGTTGTGACGGAAGAGCAGTTAACTTACTGTATGTATCGTCATAAAATTCTGGGGATTTGAATGTAAGTCCCCTTTTTTGATTGGTTGTCAAAGAATTCTTAGACTGTGTCTGTAACTTATACAGTGAATAAGTATTAGGAACAAGAACCTTTCTAATTTCTCAACATTAAGAATGGATTGAATACCACATATAGATTCCATATTTAGTTGACTATATCCTTATCGGAAATTTTAAAATCAGAATTTACTAATGATTAAACAAAAAGACAAACATCATGAATCAAATGTAAAATAGAGAAAACGAACACCAACCTTGTAAATGCCAATGCCTGGATCAATGAGGAAGGCTCGGGCAGAAGTAGATGGCTGCGTAGGATTGGAACTAACTCGAGATTTGTGCTTATTTGTAGAATTCGGATGGGCTTTCCCATCGGAGTCCTTTTTCTTTGTGGAAGGAGTTGCATCATCAGACTGTGAACGGATTAAGAGTTGTACAATGTCATTCAATCCCACATTGTAGTCAAACAGGGTATGCCCATCTTCCAGCTGTTAATAAGAAAAAGTATAAAAATTTAATTTTCTTTACTTTATATGATAACACAAGTTAAATAAGAAACCATGACTTTGCTATTTGTGGCAGAGTGTTCTTTTCAATTACTAAATAAAAATTTTAATATATGGTAAAATTCCTTCTTTGGCAACCAATAATCCTGAAAATTTTATAATCCAACATTTTTCCAGCACAGAACGTATTATTTATGAGACAAGAAGACTGAGCAGAGATAATAAAAATAGTTATAGTACAAAACCTTATTTTATTCATGCTAACTCAGAATTACTGAAAATCCCGTGCCTATTAGATGTCATGTGATGTTAGATTAAAATAATTTTACTATACTTTCATTAATTTACCGTAATTCTTAACTTAAGTTCTATTTGTCTCATCCCCTTGTTAGAATTCAGATTTTGTGTGCAGATGATTGAGTGTGGATTTTGAGTGTGGACAATTCCTAACTGCTTTCTGAAAGGTGAATAGTCAACCCAGTGGTCTCCAATCATGTTTAACCCCTCAGATGCGGTGGTCAATAGCGATCGCCGCATCGGAGTGGTTTTAGAGGGAGGGGGCTCCCTCTCTCACCCCATCGGCATCCCGCGATGCAATTGCGGGGTGCCGATGGTTTCTATGGCAGCCGGGGCCCTAACAAAGGCCCCCAGGTCTGCCTCTAGTGGATGCGTGTGGGGCCCTGCCAGAAGCATGGCCTAACAGATGCCTGTCAGTTTTACACGGACAGGCAGTAATACACTGCAATACGGGAGTATTGCGGTGTATTATAAAAGCAATCAAAAGATCGCATAGTAAAGTCCCCTAGTGGGACTAAAAAAAAAAGTTCAAAGTTTAATAAAAAGTTTGTATTACATAAAAAAACAACAAAAAAAAACACCTTTTCCCCTTACAAAAAACTTTATGAAAAAAAATTAAAAGTTACACATATTTGGTATCGCCGCGTCCGTTACGACCCAAACTACAAAATGATTACATTATTTAACCTGCACGGTGAAGGCCGTAAAAATAAAATAAAAAAACAGTGCCAGAATTACTGTTTTCTGTTCATCCTGCCTTCAAAAATTTTCATAAAAAGTGTTCATAAAGTCACGTGTACTCCAAAATGGTACCAGAAAAATAAAAAAGCTATGGCTCTTAAAATATGGCGACAAAAAAACAAATAATAAAAAAAAAAGTGTTTGTACTGTGTAAAAGTAGTAAAACGTTAAAAAAAAAATAGATAAATTTGGTATCACTGCAATCATAACGACCCGCTGAATAAAGTAATTATGTTATTTATATCACACAGTAAACGGTGTAAATTTAAAACACAAAAAAGTGTGGTTTTTTTTCCACCAAAAAAGTTAATAAAAAAGTTGCATAGTTCGTACGGTTGAAAAAAAGACACATGTCCAAGTTCAACCAAGGGATGGGAAAAGGGAAGTTAATCAATAAATTATAAGTACCCCAAAATTGTGCTATTAAAAAATACAACTTGTCTTGCAAAAAAAAGTCCTTACAAAACTATGTCGATGGAAAAATAAAAAGTTATAGCTCTTTGAATGTAGTGATGGAAAAACGTAAAAAATTGCTTGGTCATTAAGGTGTTAGCCATTTACCATGCATAAATAACATGTAACCTTTTTTCTATGGGTCGGAACAATTATGGTGATACCAAACATGTATTATTTATGCTTTACTGCTTTTGCACAATAATAGCACATTTCATGTAAAAAAAAAATTTATGTCGTCGCTTTCGAAGAGCCATAGCTTTTTACTTTTCCGTAGATGTAGCCTTGTTTTTTGTAGGACAAGTCATTTTTAAAAGAACAATTTTGGCATACATAAATATTATTAATTAACTTTTTTTATTTTTTGTGAGGGGGGGGGGGGGTGGGAAAAAAAGCTATCCTTGCGTCGTTTTCCCGTGGTTTTCTACACGGTTCAACGTGCGTTTAAGATACTGTATTAACTTTATTATATGGGTCGCTACGATTGCGGCTACCCCATACATGGTATTTTTGTTTTTTTAACACTTTTGCAAAAGGAAACCACTTTTTAATGGGAAATTTTTTTTTACTTTATTTATGCTGTGGACATTGCTTTTTGCCCCTTAACTAACATTTTCAAACTGTTTTTAATTATTTTTTCCTCGGAGACATCACAATGCATCCTCTGAAAAAAGTACAGCCGTCACGCGCTGATGATAGCACGGGTACAGCTTCTCTGCCCGCGCCATCACCACAACGTAACTGTACGTCAGGGTGCGGGAAGTTAATCCTCACCTCGACATACAGTTATGTTGTGGTGTGCATAGGGGTTAATCACAGCAACACAGTTCTCTTTATCCTGCCCTACAATGAGAACACAGGAAATGAAGGGGAAGCTGAACATGATGAGAACATCACATTCAGCTTCCTGTTAGAGAGACAGACATTACTGCAGCCTGGTGAGGTGAGTAACCTACTGCTGAAGTATTAACCCCTCCACAGCTCTAGACCTAGAGAGAAAAAAAACATTAACCCCTCCACTACCCTAAATGGGCCTTAACTTCTCCACTACCAAATGGGCCTTAACCTCTCCACTACCAAATGGCCTTAACCTCTCCACTACCAAATGGCCTTAACCTCTCCACTACATTATAGCACCAGGAAAACAGGCATTAACAGATTTTTGGAATCGTCCAAAAGTTATGACCGGTAACGATCTGGTATCATTGCTCTATAAAAGGAGAGAGTCCCATCTTAGTTACACTTATTGGCACATTTTCCATAATTATTGCATAGTAGAATGAAGAAAAAAAAAGCTCCTGTATGGGGTGCTCCCGTTGGAGATATATGCACAATCACGATAGTGGAGAATAGGATTCTTTTTATTTATTCTGAATGAACATATTATATGACTAACACTGATAAATAGATTTGCTACGCGTTTCAACCTATGACCTAGGTCTTCATCAGGCTTCTCCATAAATATTGTTTATTGCAACTACAGTCCTGAAAAAAGCTCAGGAGACAAGTATCCAGTGTATCTATACATTTCTTACTGGCATCTATCTTTTTGAGCTATTTTCTACTGAAGGGGTTTTCCAGGCTGTGGGCTATTTTTTATACTGATGACCTATCCACAGGATCAGTATATGATCGGTGGAGGTCCGACACCCGGACCCTGTACTGATCAGCTGTTACGGCTGCCTTCGGGCGCTGGAAGCAGAATGCTCCGACCACCACTGTATAGCAGCCTTGCTGGGTTACTGCAACTCTGCCCCTATTCACGAGCTGCAATGCTTCAGCACGGCCGCCATACAGTGGTCAGAGTCATCTGCTTCAGGCACCGACCCTGCATAGATTCCGGCGGCCGTAGACAGAAAGAACAGCTGACCGGTGAAGTGTCCGGGTGTCGGACCCCACCGATCGTATACTGTTGAGCTATCCTGCGGATAGGTCATCAGTATAAAAAGAAGCCCCCAGCCTGGACACCGCCTTTAATTACTGTATACTTTAGGTTTGTGAATCACTAAGGCGCTGCTCATACATGTCAGATTTCCACATGTGTCTGATCCAACAACAGTCCGCATCCAATACACGTGAACGCAACCCAGTCACATGCTGTGGAAAAATTCAGCGCAGATATTTGCCCACGGCAGGAAAAATAAATCAACAAGAATAAGTATCATGCTACATATCCTAGCAGATTCCGCATGAAAAAGCCATCAGATTTCTACACGTGGATTAGCCTCATAGAACCATTCTGCCATGGATCCTGCAGTAAATTCGTATTGAATTTGCCTATGACATATCCAACCCACGTGAACATAGCCTTCTTTCAAAAACTTTTGCAGCTGTAACATGAAAGTATAAAGAACAAGAGAAAGGCTTTTCACATGGTATATTGAAATTTACCTGAGGTATTAAAAAGTGTCTTCCTCTATATTTAATATTAGCTTTATTTTGCTACGTCAAAATGTATTAGGGTGAAGTGTCTTACCCAATGGGCATCCTGGAGAAATTTACCCCATGTGTGCCTACAAAATATTGATTTGTTGTAAAGATATTTATCTCTCGCAAATTGCTGAATTGTTTTCCAACCTTGGTATCGGTTTAAGTGTTTTCTTTTCTTTTAACTCTTTTCAGGTATTGGATTTTAAATTTTAGCACTTAAAGGGAGTTTGTCTCCAGAAATTGGCCTATAAAAGTAGAAACACAGTAAGATAGTGTAGCCTCACCTAAACATAATGCTGTTTTCCTTTTTCAGATGCGTGGCTCTGTTGCAGAAATATAAGTTTATTCTTTATATGCAAATAAGCTATTAGGAGCAACGAGGGCGTCACCGTTGCTCCAAACAGCTCTACCTTTTCTCCCCAGTCCGTCCGTCCCTCTCTCTTCCTTCTCTGATTGACAGCGCCAGGCATTCTACTGATAACACCTCGGTTTCTTGCGCAGTACAACACTGAAGCTTCACGGGTCAAATCGGCTTTACTGCATATGCGCCGATTACATCACACTATACCCGTAGACGGAGGGAGGGATGGGGAGAGACGGTAGAGCGGTTGGAGCAACGGTGACGCTACACTCTTACTGTGCTGCTGCTTTTATAGGGCAATTTCTGGTGACAGAATCCCTTTAAACCAATTACATGTCCCACTGTATACTGTTTATTTTGCTGTGAACTCGTGACATGGGATTTGTACACTGTGGTTGATATGCTGTGTATTTCTCGTGGTTTTTTTTTTTCAAGAAAGAACAATTGAAACTAGAGTCGCCACTGCAAACGAGTTGGCCAGCAGTGTCAGTGTTTGGTTTTAAATACACCACAAGAAAGGCCTTCCTCTTATAATATACCTTCATGTTATAGCTGTAAACTTCTTTGAGAGAAAACCACAAGATTTTAGAAGGTTCCAAAAATGGCCACACCCGGATACAGGAAAGACAGCCAAAGTCCAAAGTTACCTAATTAGCGGTCCACACAATATGTACTTTACCGCTGACTATCCGTATAGTCACAGGAATGTACAACCTTCCACGGAAGTGGAAGGTTGTATGTTCCTGTCAAAATATGGATCATCAAAATAGTAAAATACATATTGTGTGGACTTCCATGAGAGTGAGTGTTTACACATCTAGAATGTAATATAGAACTCATTTCTTAGTAGGGCTCATACTGTATTTAGGCAGAAAATGTATATTAAAAGTATAGAAGCAGTTCATGGTATTTTAGGACAATCATTTTCCCTACTGCTCTGTGACTAAGAGATTGTTTTTTATAGTTGTGATTGCTACAGAATTCTGTGCATACATGGAATAAGGCATTTACTACAAAGAACTATAATGTAATAGAGTAAGAAATGCTTTACTATTTCTATCAGTCTTTTTTACTAGTATTAACATTTGTCAAGAAGTAATATTTTACACGTCTGGAGTCTACGTTTCTAACAAAGGGGCAACGTCCTTGTTCTGTGAAAGACAATGCCTTCCCTTTCCTCTTCCTTTAACAAAAATGCTGCATTAACTTGTCTTTAGCAAAAACACTATAATTCACAGCCATATTGGGAGACGTATAAAAAAAAAAAAAAGTGACAGTTATGATCAACGATCACTTTTATAAGGCACATTTAAAAATAAAATAAAAAAATAAATATATAAATAAAATTAACTTTATTGGTTTCTGTGGACTATTTATCCACTTTTTATTTGTATTACTTATAATAAATGTCCTTTACTGTAGTTTAAAAGCACAGCCAGACACAGCATCAATGCACAGGACGTCAGAAACGATAAGGGACAATATTTCATTGATCCACAAATTTCATGGAGAATAAAATTATTTACTAAAAACAGACGTGTCAGAAGAGGTGACAGCTCCTTTTTAACAAACATCCATAAATGGTTTACAAAAGAACAGAAAATAATCTGCATATTCATAACTAAAGTATGGCAGGAAATGAGCAACAGGGAGGCATGTGAAATTGGAATTTCCCAAGAAAAATTAAAATAAAATCATGACACACTCACTTTAGGAATCAGGGACACGTTATGCAGACAATTATGAGAACACACAAAACTTAAAAGCAATTACAAATACCTTAAGATTATCTTAACTTTATATGCATCTAAACAAGATATATAACGCTACAATTATGTACCCTCATGACGTTTGAAGTTACATTGAAGCTCTAACATTTCTAAAGTTCACCTTAGGCTTCGTTCACATCTGCGTCGGAGTTCCGTTCGTGTGTTCCGTCAGACCTTTCCGTCAGGGCAACCCACGAATGGAAATCAAACGGAAACCATAGCTTTTTCGTTTGTATTACTTACATACTGTATTGATTCCAATGGTAACGCTTCCGTTGCTAAAGGTTTCCGTTTGTCTCCATTACGCAAGGTTTCCGTTTTATTGGCGGATTCAATAGCGTAGTCTATTACTGCTCTGCCGCCAGGGGAACGTGTGGGAAACAAGTCGCAGCACACACATGGGAAGAGGGGAAAAAAAAACAGCCCTGTTCACCCGGAGTTTTTTTGCAGGCAGAAAATTCTGCCTGGAAAAATCAGCTCCAGATATTTTGAAGTGGTTTTGCCGCGATTTTTTAGGCTTATTTCTTTAGCTATCTCTTCAATAGAAAGAGGGAATAACCGCAAGCATTTTTTGCCAAAAAACGCGGCAAAGAAACGTGTCTCCCATTGATTTCAATGGGGGTTTTGAGGCAGAAAACGCCTCAAGATAGGGCAAGTCGCTTCTTTTTCCCGCATTTTTTTTTGCTCGCGGTAAAAAAACAAACGCCTCCACCTCGCATTGAAATCAATAGGAGTCAACTTCGGCCGTTTTTTGCCGCGGTTCCCGCGGCAAAAAAACTCTGTGTGAACAGGGCCTAAAACGTACTTCAAAACAGGGAGGTAGGCTTACCCGTTTACTTGTCATCTATCGCCACTAGGGGGGAGTTTAGAAGCTTACTGAATACTGTTAATCATTTGAACTAAATAAAACGGCGGCTACAGGAAACTAGAATTTTATGATTTAACTTCATGTCTATGCAGGAGATTTAAAATTCAGAAAATCAGAAAAACAGTAGTCTAACCATTATTAATATTTTATTTTTGTTTTAAAAAGTTAAAAAAAAAGCAGCATACTTTTTGCCTTCTTGCGTGTTACTTTTTTTTAATGTGAAGTGATCCTAAAATAGATTTTTAAATTCTACCTCCATTTATTTTGAAATACAATATGTGAAATAGGGTGTCAAATTTTAGGGCCTAGGATGATGGCCGTGTTTTGTGGAGTAGTTTTTTTGTAAAGTTAAACTTAAATTCGCAATTATATATTTTCTGTTTTTAACTATTTTTCATTCTCAGAGAGTCCTTCAAAAGGTAAGAAAATACATTAGGGTTAACTTATCATTTTTAACTGGTTATACTTTTGTTAGCTATGCTCACATGTACAGGCTCTGTCCGGAGCCTCTGTCATAGATCCCCGCAGATTTGACGGTTAGAATAGCTCTGCTTGCAGCATTATTCTTAGGCTGGGTTCACACACACTATTTACGGACGTAATTCGGGCGTTTTAGCCCCCGAATTACGTCCGAAAATGCGGCTCAATAGCGTCGGCAAACATCTGCCCATTCATTTGAATGGGTCTTACGATGTTCTGTTCCGACGGTCATTTTTTTTACGCCCCCCTGTCAAAAGGCGGGGCGTAAAAAAAGGCGCCCGCGTCAAAGAAGTACCTGTCACTTCTTCAGACGTAAATGGAGCCGTTTTCCATTGACTCAATGGAAAAACAGCTCCATTTATGTCCGTAATGGACGCAGCGAAAAGCGCTTCAACATGCCATTACGGCTGAAATTACGAAGCTGTTTTCTCCTGAAAACAGCCCCGTAATTTCAGCCGTAACGGACGCTGCCGTGTGAACATACCCTTAGGTAAAACGACGGATAGCACGACATAACACAACAGTTTCAGTCAATGTGGTCCATTAGACGTCGATAGTAACTGTAGTATGATGGATATGGCACTGCATAGTGTTTTCCATTATAAACGGAAACTCCGATGCAGATGTGAACAGTCATAGAAAAAAATGCATGTTGACAAAACTCTCACTTTGTTTCTCATTGCATATGGTAATTTAGTTAATTAACCCCTTAATGACCGGGCATGTTTGTACCTTAATGACCAAGCCAGATTTGTCAAATCTGGTATGTCTGACTTTATCAGAGAATAACTCTGTGAAAGTTTTGAATATCCAAGTAATTCTGACATTGTTTTTTCGTCACATGTTGTACTTTATTTTAGTGGTAAAAGTAGAGTGATACGATTTGCGGAAATTAATAAAAAAATAGAAAAATGGAAGAAATTTTGTAAAAATTACCATTTTCCCCTATTTTTAACTGCAATATGTCACATATGTACACACATACTGTACTATTTTTTTAATTAAATATATATTTCTATCTCTTTACTCTATTTTGGCAGCACTTTTGAAAAAATAAAATAAATTTTCAGCAATTTAGAGGACTTACAAATTGAATAATAATTTTATACATTTTGAAGTACATTTTGTTTTCCTGCACCAAGCCAGGTTTTCAGAGGCTCATAGGTCTCAGAGTGATGGAAACCCCCACAAATGACCCCATTTAGAAAACTAGACCCCTTAAGGTATTTACCTAGGGGTATAGTAAGTATTTTGACCCCACAGTTTTTTGCTAAATTTAATACATAGCAGGTGAAAAAAAAAAAATTCACTTTTTTTCATAAAAGTATCAGTTTGAAGACCAATTTCTTTGTAAAGCGACCATGAGAATGAAGAAACACACCCCAAAATCTATCACCCTCTTTCTCCTGTTTTCAAAAATACCCACATTGTGGCCCTAATGCGCTGCCTGGACACACGGCAGGACCCAAAAGGAAGGGAACACCCGGAGGCTTTCAGGACTCATATTTTGCTTGAAAATGTTTAGACACCACTGTACATTTGGAGAGGCTTTGAGCTGCCAGAACGATAGAAACTCCCCATAAACTACCCCATTTAGAAAACTAGACCCCATAAGGTATTTATTTAGGGGTATAGTAATTATTTTGACCCCACAGTTCTTTGCTAAATTTAATGCATATCAGGTGAAAAAAATAATAATTTCACTTTTTTCATAAAAAGTATTTGTTTGAAGACCGATTTCTTTGTAAAGCGAACATGAAAATGAAGAAACACACCCCAAAATCTATCACCCTCTTTCTCCTGTTTTCAAAAATACCCACATTGTGGCCCTAATGCGTTGTTTGGACACACAGCAGGGCCCCAAAGGAAGGGAACACCCGGAGGCTTTCAGGACTCATATTTTGCTTGAAAATGTTTTAGGCCCCACTGTACATTTGGAGAGGCTTTGAGCTGCCAGAACAATAGAAACTCCCCATAAACGACCCCATTTCGAAAACTAGCCCCCTTAAGGTATTTATCTAGGGGTATAGTTAGCATTTTGTCCACACAGGTTTTTCGCTAAATATATTGGAATTAGTCTGTAAAAATTAAAATGTACTTTTTTTCTGAAACAACATAGAAATTTTTATTATTTACAAGGAATAACGAAGAAAATGCACCCCAACATTTGTAAAGCAATGTCTCCCGATTACGACAATACCCCATATGTGGTAATAAACTGCTGTTTGGACCCACAACAGGGCTCAGAAGGGAAGGAGCGCCATTTGGATTTATGATTTTGCTGGAATGGTTTTCGGTGCCATGTCGCATTTGCAATGCACTGGAGGGACCAAAACAGTGGAAACCCACCAAAAGTGACCCCATTTTGGAAAAACCTTCAAGGAATTTTTCTAGGGGTATAGTGAGCATTTACACCCCACGGGTCTTTTGCAGAGTCTATTGGAATTAGGGCGCGAAAATTAATATCAACATTTTTCCCACTAAAATGTTGCATTTTCTCATTTTCACAAGGGATAAAGGAGGAAAAAAACAAACTATTTTTTATAAAGCAATTTTTTCCGAGTACGGAAATACCCCACATGTGGTCAAAAGTTTTTTCATTAGAAATGAATTAACCCTTTCAGGACTAATCCATTTTTTGCTTTCTTATTTTAGATTTTCACTCCCCGTCTTCCAAGAGCCATAACTTTTTTATTTTTCCATCAATAGAGTGGTGTGAGGGCTTATTTCTGGCGGGAGGAGCTGCAGTTTTTATTGGTGCCATTTTTTGGTACATAAAAAGTGATTCAAAAGTTGTATTACATTTTTTTTTTAGAGCGAAGGTGACAAAAAAAAAAAATATAGCGATTTTGGCGGTTTCAATTATTACATTTTTTTAAGGTGTTCACTGTGCAAATTAAATATTGGTATATTGTAATAGTTCGGACTTTTACGGACGTAGCGATACCAATTTTGTTCATTTTTTTACATTACTTTAGAAGAAAAATGCGAAAAGGTGTTTTGTTTTTTTAACTTTAAAAAAAATAATTCTCACTACTAATAACTATAATTCTTCTACACATTTTATTAATCAATCCCCTTAGGGGACTTGATCCAGCAATCATTGGATCACTGGTACAATACACTGCAATACTAATGTATTGCAGTATATTGTTATTCTTACAGGCTTCTGTAACAGAGCGATCACTGTACCTGTCCGTTAGTACCGAGGGGGCCTGCTGTAATACACAGCTGACACCCGCAGCGTATGGAGCGGGCTCAGCACGTGAGCCCGCTCCATACATCAACCGCCGCACCATGACCGGCAATTAAGTCATAGTGCGCAAAGGGGTTAATGCACAGCGGATGGTTCAAAGTGAAAATTGCAATTTTCCACTGATACGCCATTTTAGTGCATAATATGTTGTGCCCAGTTTGTGCCACAGAAGACAAATACCTCATAAAACGTTAAGCGGGTTCTCTCAGGTATGGCGACGCCATATGTGTGGGCGCAAACTGCTGCTTGGGCACGCTGCAGGGCTCAGAAGGGAGGGAACGCCATTTTGCTTTTGGAGCGCAGATTTTGCTTGGTAGTTTTTCTGTTTTGGGTTTCGCTGGTATTTCAGTTTATAATGTGGGGGCATATGTAATCTGTGCGGGGTACATCAGGGTATATGTAATCTGTGCGGGGTACATCAGGGTATAATAAGAGGGTATAATAATGGGGTAAATAAATAATATTTCATAGATGTGTGGCCGGTGTCGCACTGATAAATGGCACCCGATCTTATCCACTTTTGGACACTCTGCACATTTTGCATCGCCATATTCTGAAAGCCAGAACTTCTTTATTTTTTCACCACCGGAGCTGTGTGAGTGCTTATTTGTTGCGGGACAATCTGTCGTTTTCATTGGTACCATTTTGGGGTACATGCGATTTTTTTTCTGATCACTTTTTATTAAATTTTTTTGCAATCCTGAGCAAAAAACAGGAATTCTGACACTGTTTTTTTAGGTTTTCTTTTTGCGGCGCTCACCGTACGCTATAGGTGACATTTTTACTTTATTCTGCGGGTTGGTACGGTTACGGCGATACCAGATGTATATAGGTTTGGTCCTTTTTTTTAGCGTTTGCACAATAAAATGACTTATTTATAAAAAAAAATAATTCTGTGTCACCATATTCTGAGAGCCGTAATTTTTTAGTCAAAAAAGCTGTGTAAGGGCTTGTTTTTTGCGGGACGGATAGAAGTTTCTATTGGTACTATTTTCGGGTACATGCGACTTTTTGATCACTTTTTATTCTTTATTTAGGGAGCGTTGGTGACCAAAAAAATTGCGATTCTGTCGTAGTTTTTTATTGATTTTTTTTGGGGTGTACATCGTGCGGGAAAAATAACATTATAGTTTTATAGTTGGTTTCGTTACGAACGCGGTGATACCACATATGTGTACTTTTTTTAACGTGTTAATTTTTTTTCTATAATAAAAGTCTTATTATAGGGAAAAAAGCATTTAGTGTTTATATAACTTATAACTTTTATTTTTTAACACTTTTTTTAAAACATTTTTATTACTTTTTTTTACTTTTTTAACTTGTCCCACTAGGTGACATTGAGACTTGCAGCTTTAATCGCTGCTAGAGTACATTACACTACACACGTAGTGTGATGTACTCTAACTGTCATTGTGACGTGACTGTCACACTGACAGGAAGCAGAGGAGGAACGGCCGGAGGCTGTTCCTCCGAGGCTTCCGTACATGGCAACCCGGAGGTCATTATCTGACCTCCGATTGCCGTGACAAGCATCGGTAGCCCCCACGATCACTTCGTGGGGGCTGCTGATGTGCTTCAAACCACTTAAATTTGGCGACGGTAATCCGTCGCCGCACTTAAGGGGTTAACTGCCGAAAGCAGCGGCGATGGTCCGCTGTCCGGCGAGACTGATGTCTCAGCTGTCTAGGACAGCTGTCAGCGCGGGTCTGTCACTCTGTGTTTACACAGAGTGACAGTTTGAAATGCGGACGAAAATGAACGTCATGGTGCGGGAACTAGCAGCCGACCAGGACGTGCATTTTCGTCCTTGGTCGTTAAGGGGTTAATGCTTCCTTAATGTATCATACCTGTTTCAATTAGTTTTTTGCTATTTACAGTTAGGCCCTGTTCACACAGAGTTTTTTTACACTTTTTTTGTCGCGGAAACCGCGTCGGAAAACGCGCCAAATAACGGACGAAAATGCCTCCCATTGATTTCAATGGGAGGCAGACAAGTTTTTTACCGCGAGCGGTAAAAACTCTCATGGTAAAAAGAAGCGACATGCCCTATCTTCGGCCGTTTACGCTTCTGACCTCCTATTGACATCAATGTGAGGCAGAGAAAGCGTATTCTGCTGCGTTTTTGCCCGTGGCAAACAATGGGCGCCAGCGAAAAACGCGGCAAACGGCGTGCAGGCAGATGAAAATCTGCCTCAAAATTTCAAACTGAATTTTGAGGCAGAATTTTCCTCCTGCAAAAAAACTCTGTGTGAACAGGGCCTTAAAGTGAAGGTTTAGTTTGGAGCCACTTTATTTGGAAATTATATTATACGTAGTTCCCTGTTCTTATCTGAATGCCTTTAACATTTGTCAGCAATTTTGATAATATAATATAAAAAAGTTTGAATACAAATAGGCCATAATGTTTTATTTAACCCCTTAATGACCAGCTAAATGTTTTTGGTTTTGCCTCTCTACCTTTTCAGCAGCCATATTTTTTCAAAAAAATTTCATTGATGTGGCTATTTGAGGCCTTGTATTATGCTGGATTAATTTTAAAATATTTTCCTCCGCAGTTTGCAGGTACAAGAAATTTACTGTGTAAGTTATGTCATTTTTTTTTGCGACGTAAATATAGAAAACCCAAATAACCTGTTAAATTAATTCTTACGATTATTTTGGTCATGTGGATACCTAATATGTGTGGGCAATAAAATATATTTTATGCTAAATAATGACATCTTTGTGACTTTTTTTATTAATTACTTTTTTTTAACCCCTAGGCGCACCACGACGCAACTGTATGTCCATGTGGCCAGTGTCTTAGCGCACAGGGACGTACAGTTACTGCGTAGTTCCTGGTGCACACTGTCGGCGACAGTGTGCACCGGGAGGCCAGCTGTCCCCTCCACTGTATGCCGATCAGCGGCTTATTTCCGCTGATTCCGGCAATTAACGGCTTAATTGCGGTGCTCGATTGCAATCACCACATTCAGGGGTTTCTAGTACATCGGCAGACCTCACAATGAAATCGTGAGGTTTGCAGATGGCTAGCATGGAGATCGGAGGCCAAGTAATGGCCTCCGTGTCTGCCATGTACGAAAGGAAGCCTATCAGGACCAGCCTCCTGATAGACTTCCTGTCAGAGTGACAGGACGTCACTGCCGTTCGCGATGCACACTGTCGATGACAGTGTCTGTGACAGTGTGCATCGGGAACCGGGAGGTCAGCTGTCCACCACAGCTGACACTCCACTGTTGCCGATCAGAGGCTCATGTAGGGGGTTTGTAGCACATCAGCAGCCCCCATGCAATTGTGGGGGCTGCTGATGCTTGTGATGGCACCCAGGGGCTAGACAACGGCCTCCGGGTCTGCCATGTACGGAAGCCTATGAGGACCAGCTTCTGGCTGGTCCTCGTAGACTAACTGTCAGAGTGACTGTGACGTCACACTGATAGTTGGAATACATTACACTACCTAGGTAGTGTAATGTATTCTATCACCGATCAAAGCTGCAGGTAAAAAAAGAAAGTGAAAAAAAGTAAAGAAAAATGTAAAAAAAAAAGTTGATAAAAATGTTTTACAAAAGTGTAAAAATAAAAGATTTTTTTTTCCTATAATAAGTCTCTTATTATAGGGAAAACATGAAACCGTTAAAAAAACAGTACACATATTTGGTATCACCGCGTTCATAACGACCCCAACTATAAAACTATAATGTTATTTTTAACGCACGGTGAACGCCGCAAAAAAACCAAAATAAAATCAATGCCACAATCACTATTGGTCACCACCCCTCCCAAAATATAGAATAAAAAGTGATCAAAAAGTCGCATGTACCCAAAAATACCAATAAAAACTACAACCTGTCCCGCAAAAAACAAGCACTAACACAGCTTTTTTGACTGAAAAATAAAAAAGTTACGGCTCTCAGAATATGGTGACACAGAAAATAAATTATTTTATAAAGAAGTGATTTTATTGTGCAAACGCTGCAAAACATAAAAAAACTATATACATATGGTATCGCCGTAATCGTACCGACCCGCAGAATAAAGTAAAATTGTAATTTATAGCGCATTATGAACGCCGTAAGAAATAAAGAATTTAAAACACCAAAATCAGTGTTTTTGGTCACCAAAGCTCTAAATAAAATGTAATAAAAAGTGATCAAAAAGTTGCATGTACCAAAAAATGGTACCAATAAAAACTACAGCTCGTCCTGCCAAAAATAAGCCCTCATTCTGCTCAATTCATGGAAAAATAAAAAAGTTATGGCGTTTGGAAGGCGCGGAGTGAAAAACTAAAATGGAAAAGCAAAAAAGGATCAGTCCTGCAAAGGTTAATTCATTTATGTTAAAAAAAATAATTATCACCACATGTGGGGGTATTGTCATACTAGGGAGAGATTGCGTTACAAATTTAGGGCGACTTTTTCTCCTTTATCCCTTGTGAAAATGAAAAAATTCAACATTTTAGTGGACAAAAATGTTTATATTCATTTTCACGGTCTAATTCTACTAAATTCTGCAAAAAACCTGTGGTATAAATGCTTACTATACCCCTAGAAAAATTCCTTGAGGGGTGTAGTTTCCCAAATGGGGTCACTTTTGGGGTGTTCCCACTGTTTTGTTCCCTCCAGGGATTTGCAATCGCGACATGGCACTAAAAACCAATCCAGCAAAATCTGCGCTCCAAAATCCAAATGGCCGTCCCTCCCTTCTGAGCGCTGCCGTGGGTCCAAACAGCATTTTATTACCACATATGGGGTATTTCCGTAATCGGGAGAAGATGCTTTACAAATGTTGGGGTGCATTTTCTTCTTTATTCCTTGTAAATATAAAAAAATTTAGATTTTCATTTTCACAGACTAACTCCAATAAATATAGCAAAATACCTGTGGGGTCAAAGTGCTAACTATACCCCTAGATAAATTCCTTGAGGGGTCTAGTTTCCAAAATGGGGTCACTTTTGGGGAGTTTCCACTGTTTTGGCCCCACAAGACCTATTCAAACCTGACATGGTGCCTAAAATATAATCTAAAAATAAGGAGGCCCCAAAATCCTGTAGGTGCTCCTTTGCTTCTGAGGCCGGAGTTTCGGTCCATTAGGGCACTAGGGCCACATGTGGGATATTACAAAAAACTGCAGGATCTGGGCAATAAATATTGAGTTGTATTTCTCTGGTAAAACATTCTGTGTTACACAATTTTTTTTATTACAAATGAATTTCGGCAACAAAAAAAAAAGAGAAATTTGTAAATTTCCCCTCTACATTGCTTTATTTCCTGTGAAACGCCTAAAGGGTTAAGAAACTTTCTGAATGCTGTTTTGAATACTTTGAGGGGTGCAGTTTTTAAAATGGGGTGATTTATTGGGAGATTCTAATATATAAGGCCCTCAAAACTACTTCAGAACTAAACTGGTCCCTGTAAAAATAGCCTTTTGAATTTTTCTTGAAAATGTGAGAAATTGCTGCTAAAGTTCTAAGCCTTGTAACGTCCTAGAAAAATAAAAGGATGTTCAAAAAACAATGCAAAAATAAAAGTACACATATGGGAAATGGTAACTAGTGACTATTTTGTGTGGTATTACTATCTATTTTACAAGCAGATACATTTAAATTTAGAAAAGTGCACATTTTTGCAAATTTTCTCTACATTTTTGTGTTTTTCACAAATAAATATTGAATTTATCGACCAAATTTTTCCACTATCATAAAGTACAATATGTCACGAGAAAATAATCTCAGAATCGCTTGGATAGATAAAAACATTCCAGAGTTATTACCACATAAAGTGACACGTCAGATTTAAAAAAAATCGGCTGTGCCACAAGGCCAAAACAGGCTGTGTCCTAAAGGGGTTAATCCCATGGAGGGATAACTTTTTAACAACTTTCAATTTTATTTAGAATGCATTAGCATACTCCTGTATGCTAATATATTACGCGGTGTCAGTATTATACAGGCTGCTTTAGGGCAAGACATAGTGGGCTAACTGCAGAGGATTCCCCCAGTCTCCGATCACGGCACCGGGTTTTTGGTGACGTGATCGAATAGGGGAGTCCCCTTTAAAATATGCTGCGGTGATCATGCTAGAAGAAAGGGTTAAACAGCTGTGTTCGAAGTTTCCTCCGATCCCAACAACAAAAGCACGTTGTAAAATTCTTTGATTGATCTCACGCAAACGGTAACTAGAACTGTTGTATTTAATTCAATATACAAGTGCAGGCACAGGCAATGATCGAACTGAAAAGGAAAAGATTGCTGCATGTAATGTAGCAATCTGGAAACACTAAGGCTATGTTCACACTGAGTTTTTTGACAAGTTTTTTGACGCTCCGCAAAACTCGTCAAAAACGGCCCGAAAATGTCTCCCGTTGATTTCAAATTAGATTTGAAAGAAGCGACATGCCCTATCTTCGGGCGTTTACGCCTCTGACCTCCCATTGACTTCAATGGGAGGCAGAGAAAGGGTATTTCGCAGTGTTTTATGCCCGCGGCACTCAATGGCCGCGGGCGAAAAACGCAGCGAAAATCGGCATGCAGGGAGAGGAAAATCTGCCTCAAACTTCCAAACGGAATTTTGAGGCAGAAATTCCGCCTGCAAAAAACTCTGTGTGAACATTGCCTACGTTCTAAGGCTAATATATAATTTAATTAGGCTGTCTTTTTGTCGTATCAGATGAAGAATTACTTAATATTTCTGGTATTAGTCCTGATTCAAGAGATGTTAAGATCTTTCGAGATTGAAAAATGTATTTCAATTTGAGCACTCAACATCTATAATGCACCTTTACTTCCACACAAATATATTAAAGGGAAGGTGTCATGAAATGTATTTATTTTTTATAATATTGCTTTTAGTGTTTTATCAAAATAAATTTTAATTTATTTGTCTTCTACTTATTTTTTTTTCTTACTTTTACTTCTCTATGGGGGCCGCCATTTTTTTTTCATCTCTGTATGTGTCGATTAACGACACATACAGAGATGGAATACGGCACATACACCCCATAGAGAATGCGAACGGGAGCCGTTCCATTCACTGCAGCGTACGCCGTCTGTGTGGGAACGGCGCTTGCGCCGCTCCCACACAGACCAAAACGAAGCTCGTTAGCAGAGCGAAATCCGGCGCCATTTTCATGTGGACCGGAAGCTGCTGACGGACAGTCAGATGACGACTTCCGGCCGCGGCTTCCGGCCATATGTTCAAGGAAGCGAAGGCGCAAGGAATAGGAGTGGAGGCGGCAGGAGCAGGTAAGTTATGTTTGTGTATGTGATGTGTGTATTATGTTTGTGTGTGTTCGTGTTATACTGTCTGCTTAGCACTGTATCTAATCTTCCTACACTGTGCAGTCGCTAAGAAAATGGCGGCACACAGTGTAGGAGGTTTGAAAATTCAACCGCCTCCTTCTCCTGGCACTAGCCAGAATAAGGGAGGGGGGATTGTGTGAGGACACTAGAGCGAGTGTGTCTATGCCAAATTTGCAGCATAAAGAAATGAGGTTGCTTTACCAATATTGACCATGCTGCAATTTTGGGAAGTGCTCCCTCTAGTGACCAGCACATGGAAATGTGATAAATTAGAATCTAGTTTATATTTCCTGACTTGTGAAGAAATGAAAAAAATTAAAACAATGTGTAATCACTCAAATAATGATTGTTTAACTAAAAAAATAAAAATTTATAGCGACACATTCCCTTTAAGAGCTTTAATTCCTAATATATTTATTTTTTTTAAATCTAGACACTTATCTTTCATGTGCTTATGACAAAAACTTGAAACACACTTAAAACTTGTATAGCATCATTTCAAATTCCAGAAGCCTACAGTTAGTGCCCCATGCACACGAATGTGCATTTGCGGCCGCAATTCCCCCGAAAATCCATGGGAGAATTGCGGCCCCATTCATTTCTATGGGGCCATGCACACGACCGTAGTTTTTACGGTCTGTGCATGGCCCGGGAGCCCGCACCGCAGAAGGAACGGACATGTCTTATTACGGTCGTCTTCTGCGGTCCGGGCTCATTGAAAATAATGGCCGCGGCCATGTGCATTGCCCGCGATTTGCGGGTGGCTTGCGGCTGACAGTCTGCTGCCGGCCGTCTCGAAAATCACGGCCATGCACGTGGCTACGGTGGTGTGCATGAGGCCTAAGTCACAGAAAGCTGACAAAATGTTCAAACAATTAAAACACAAAACAATGTGGAACCAGGAACTTTTTTTACAACACTTCGCAAAAAAAACAAAAAAACAGTCCATAACAAATACAGGTATTCTTTACATTTTTCTGGGATTATTTGAACTTTTTACGACTCACTTAAACCCTAAATATTCCTAGCTGAGAAATATGAGCTTAAGCCAGCAACAGAGGTTGTGAAAATCCATTCAGTTTTTTCTTTTGACCTTTGCCATTGTAACATTGTGAACTTCCTTGACATAATTGCCTCTGATCAGAGCAGCATGGCATGTCCTTTATTTTCCAATCCCGGTCATGTGTGGAAAGATAAAGAAAATCTGCGGGTAATAACTGCATTCTTACTCATACTGAATAAAGTCTACATCAGAAAGGCCAACAAGGCTGAATGCTAAATTAATTGCTATAGCATATTTACTGCAGTTCGGATTTCTACTTTCTGTGCTCTAATATGGGATATTTTCACAAAGAAAACCCACTATATAAATATATGTATATACTGTATCTATATATTAGCAAGATCAACGGCACTCCGTTTCAAGGTATTAGGGTGTAAAAGTAAGATCCAACCCCAAATATATGTATGAAAGGACTTTGCACTCTAGAAAATGCTTCAAGTAAATTTATTAGCAATGCAAAATTAAATTTGTAATGAGTGCTCATACTGTTAGGGCGGATTTACACGAGCGTGTGCGTTTTGCGCACGCAAAAAACGTGGCGTTTTGCGTGCGCAAAAGGCACTTAACAGCTCCGTGTGTCAGCCCTGTATGATGCGCGGCTGCGTGATTTTTGCGCAGCCGCCATCATTATGACACTGTTTGGATGTTTGTAAACAGAAAAGCACGTGGTGCTTTTCTGTTTACATTCATAGTTTAACAGCTGTTGCGCGAATCACGCTCGTCCCACGGAAGTGCTTCCGTGTGGTGCGCTTGATTTTCACGCACCCATTGACTTCAATGGGTGCGTGATGCGCGAAAGCAGAAATATAGGACATGTCGTGAGTTTTACGCAACGGACTCACGCTGCGCAAAAATCACTGACTGTCTGCACGGCCCCATAGACTAACATAGGTCCGTACGACACGCGTGAAAATCACGCGCGTTGCACCGACGTATTACACATTCGTCTAAATAAGCCCTTAGACTGATGTGTCTTTCTTTTAGCGTATATGATCACTGAAATTTGATCTTCCCTAAGGCCTTATGCACACGACCGCAGCCATGTGCTCGGCCGTGATTTTCGGGTCGGCCGGCCACGGAGTGCCAGCCGCGAGCCGCCCGCAAATCGTGGGCCGTGCACATGGACGCGGCCATTATTTTCAATGAGCATGGACCGCAGAACACGGCCGTAATAAGAAATGCCCGTTCTTTCTGCGGTGCGGGCTCCTGGGCCATGCACGGACCATGGAAACCACGGTCTTGTACATGGGCCCATAGGAATGAATGGGGCCGCAATTCTCCCATGGATTTTCGGGGGAATTGCAGCCGCAAAAGCACGTTCGTGTGCATGAGGCCTAAGAGTTCTTTCTTGTGGCAATTATGTTTGAAAAAGGTCCGTTGGCCCGAAGCGTCACATATTTGATTTTGAATTGCTAATAAATTTGATAGTATTATCTGAAGTGCAAAGTTCTTTAATACACTCCTTAACAATTAAATTGCAACATCAGGAAGGGCAAGCCGTAAGGTTATGAAAATCAAGGAAGTAGCAGGTGTCCCTAATATCTGCAAATACTGATGTATTGCAGTATATCGGGATTCTGACAGGCCTCTATTAAGCCCTGCCAGAGGCAGGGCTTAATAGGTGTACAAAGATGGCGGACCTGGGGGCCTTCATTAGGCCCCCAGGCAGCCATAGCAACCATCGCCGCCCCCGCGATGAGATGTTAGAGGAGGTCGCCCCGCTCTTTCTAACGATTTAAATGCTGCGGTCGTTACTCTTAAGTGTCAGCTGTAACATACAGCTGACACCGGCATCGTATGAAGCGGGTTTACTCCGTGAGCCAGTTCCATATTCCCCTACCCGACTTTGGCGTATGGATACGTCAAATGTCGGGAAGGGGTTAATAACCTTATTGATAGAATCCCAAAGCTGTAAGTGCGTGTATGTCTGTGCGTAGCATTCATACTCCGTGCTGAATAAATTAAGATGTTTGGAATGCACATACTGACACACACGTATTTGGATAGTGACACTATTTTAATATTTAGCCTCTACACCACCACAATGGATCTGAAACACAGCAATAAAAAATGAATCTGAAGCTCCTAGCTGGCATAGATTTCGCTCTATGGGGCATAGCAAAGTAGAGGGCAGTGCTGCGCCCCTACCTTGCCACCGCCCGCTCCTTTTATTGGTCTGTTAAATTTAAAAAAAATGTTTTTAAAAATTATTAAAATAAAAATTTTACTCACCGCTCCTATCCCCCTCATTATTTCAGCTCCGCTCATACAAGGACCTGACGCCGGGCAGCCTCAGGACGTTGTATGCGACGCAGCACTGATGACGTTCAACTGCTGCATCGCATATAAGGTTCCTGAAGTTGTTCAGCATCAGGAGCTTGGCTGAGCGGCACTAGAATGCTGCAGTAGTGGGCGGGAAGAAGCGGATCGCTGAGGTGAGTATGTGGTTTTGTTTTTTGGTCGAAGGGAAGAATGCTTGGCGCATGTCCATGGTCACTGAGCCACAATTGTGGAACCTTGCCCAGTCGAAAGATGCAACACATTTATTAAAAGGCATTTGCCTCTTAATAAATGTGTCGGAGTTTACTCCAACTTTTCAGTCTGAAATACCAGTCTTAATAAATTCCCCCTATAGCGTTACCCTAAAACAGACTTTTTGCCAATGTCTACCGTAAAATTTGATCTATAACTTGTCTATTTTAGGGTAACTAGGTCAGGGTTAGCATTACGACAATGATTGGTGGAGGGAGAAAATTTTTGTGAGGTATTTTGTGTGTCATTTTTATGTTTTTATTATGGCCTGTCCCTCAACGACCGGCGTATAGTGTTTCTATGTCAGCCGTTAAGGGTAGTACGCGGGGTGCAGATGGTTTCTATGGCAGGTCTGCCTTTAGTAAATGCATGTTAGGCCATGCTAATAGATGCCTGACAGTTTTATGGAGGATTTACACGAGCGTGATATACGTCGCACGGACCTATGTTAGTCTATGGGGCCGTGCAGATAGTCCGTGATTTTCACGCAGCGTGTGTACGCTGCGTGAAACGCACGACATGTCCTATATTTCTGCGCTGTTCGCGAATCACGCACCCATTGAAGTCAATGGGTGCGTGAAAATCACGCACACCACATGGAAGCACTTCCGTGGGACGCGCGTGATTCGAGCAACAGCAGTAAGAAGTATGATTGAAAACAGAAAACAGAGAGTCATGATGGCGGCTGCGCGAAAATCAAGCAGCCGCGCATCATATGGTGATGACACATGGAGCTGTTAAGTGCCTTTTGCGCACGCAAAACGCTGCATTTTTTGCGCGCGCAAAACGCACACTCTCGTGTAAATCCTTCCTTACACTGACAGGCATAATACACTGCAATACAAAAGATCGCACAGTAAAGTCCCCTAGTGAGACTAAAAAAAGTTAAAGAAAAGTTTAACAAAGTTTGTAAAAAATAAATTAAAGTCCCAAGTAAAAAAAAGAATTAAAAACCCACTTTTTCCCCTTACAAAATGCTTTATTATGAAAAAAACAAAACACGAAGTTACACATATTTGGTATCGCCGCGTCCGTAACAACCCCAACTACAAAATTATTACATTATTTAACCCGCACGGCGAACGCCATAAAAAATGAATTAAAAAACAATGCCAGAATTACGGTTTTCTGTTCATCCTGCCTTAAAAAAAAACAGATAAGTGAACAAAAAGTCGCATGTACTCCAAAATGGTACCAATAAAAACTACAAGTCGTCCTGCAAAAAAAAGCCCTCATACAGCTATGTCAGCAGAGAAAATAAAAAAAGTTATAGCTCTTAAAATATGGCGACACAGAAACAAATAATGTAGAAAAAAAAAATGTTTTTACTGTGTAAAAGTGGTAAAACATAAAAAACTATAAAAATTTGGTATCGCAGCAATCGTAACAACCCGCTAAATAAGGTTATTATGTTATTTATACCACACGGTAAACAGCGTAAATTTAAGACACAAAAAAGTGGCGAAATTTCAGTATTTTTTCCTATTACCCCACACAAAAGTTAATAAACGTTAATCAATAATTGATATGTACCCCGAAACGGTGCTATTAAAAAAATACAACTTGTCCCACAAAAAAACAAGTCCCAATACAGCTGTGTCAACACAAAAATAAAAAAAACGTATAGCTCTTTGAATGCGACGATGGAAAAACTTTAAAAATTGCTTGGTCACTAAGGTTTAAAATACCCTCTGTATTAAGGGGTTAAAGGTCAGAAAAGACCTTTGGGAGACTTTATTATTTCATTTTATTTTTTGTACACTATATTTTTCCACTGACCCTGCAGTAATGTTATAGTGTGTGTATGTGGCTGCACATAGCGATATAGCTATATCGCTATGTGCTGTAGGAATAAATGGAGAGAAGTGTATGACGCTGATTGGTCACGGATTGGTCAGCATCATACACTTCTCTCCACAACGCCCACTTGGCCATATAGTAAAACACGCCCAGTTGTCCATTAAGAAACTCATTAGTATAAAGCTAATATAGGTCATAACTCCGTCCAAAATGATAGTTTTTCTAAATAAAAAACACTGCTGTAATCTACATTACAGCGCCGATCACATCATGTACAATATAGGCCACTTATAATGTGGTGACAGAGCCTCTTTAAGCATAACAGTGCAACAAAATGGTCAAACATATATATGCTTCACAATTACAAGTCTCGTTAAGAGAATTTCATAGAAAGATTGTGAAAAAAATACAAAGTCTCATAAACCAACTGTAATGATGGGGGTAAGGAAACAGACAAGTGAGCCCTAATCTACCCGCCACTCAGTCCCTGCCTACTTGCAACGACCCGCCCTAGGCGACGGCGTACAACTAGGCGACGGTCCCTACGCTCAATAAGTGGCCGACAGACAAACAGACAAGGGTACACAGAAGCAAGGGAAAAGGGGCAGTTGCCCACGGCAACACTGTGAGCAACAAGAGTGGTGAACGAGCCGAGTCAAACCAGGAGTGTACGAGGTACCAAACGCAGAGCAGGCGAGTAGTCAGTAAGCCAGGGTCGATATGAAGCAGGGTCAAATGGTTAAAGAAGCTGCAGCAGGGCCAGGAAATAAAACAAGAATCACAAGCAAGGAGGAACAGGAAAGGCAGGTATAAATAGACAGAGGGCGGGAGCTAGCTCTGTCTGGCCAGGCTGTGATAGGCTCTCCCACTCCTAAGCCTGCCATCCTGAGTGGTGGAAGATGGAGTCAGTCTCACAGACATAGAAGCAGGTGCAGACTGATTACCTATGGGCGTGGATACAGAAGCTGTGCCTGGCAGATCCTTAACACCAACTTCATTGGATCATATGGAAATATTCAAACATACATTAGAATATATTAACAAAGTGAAATATTCATAAAGTGCTTTAATCATATCATTTAAATAAGGACAAATCAATAGAATTTGCAACAGACGTAAGCAAATATGAATAATATAGCACCAGCTGTGCAAAACATGCACAAATTAAAACGTTACTTCACCATCGCTGGGAAGGCTGTCAGCGTCCCATACTACCTATTACGCATGTCCACTTGTCATAATACACTGAATCTAGCGCCAGTATGCGTCTTGACGTCACACAACTGCTCGTGCATGCGCGTTGGTGCCGCCAAACACATCGGGCGCCATCTTAGAAAAGAGCACAATCTCTGCAGCATCTCAGATAGGACATACAGACCCATCAGAGGTAGACACGGCCTGACCAATGGAATGGATCCAAAGGAGTCGGCAGCCATATTGGGACACCTCAACCATAATAATGAATAGAATAACTCCATCTCGGTACACCCCAAATTATAATGGGGGTGTATAACAAGATGGGATATATATATTCAGCTAGTAAATAACATTAAGATATTAGGACGATCAGGAGATATTCAAACAATACTTCCCAGTATGGATTAGAATAACCAATCCATATATAGTAAATCTAAAGAGCGCTCGATGTGGTCTAATTATAAGGCCCACAAAACAGATATTTGTAATATATCGTACATCCCTCTAAGTAATCAATAAACTACTACGCCAATCACCATCGAATACCATGAAACATAGCATTAAGATGAGATATGCAGTACATTCCAAAGAGGTGTCCTAATATAATCAGGTACTATCAAAGGAATGAAAAATAGACATACATATAGGGGAATATATATCACATGAATAATGCTCATACATTATGGATATCATATATGTAATCTCCAGGCCAATTTAATGTCAAAAATGACACAATACAGATAACATAGTAGACATATATGGCAGGGTTTTTAAAATCCCAACTGGATAGTGCTCAAAAACATATATAACTTTTTCAAGAAGATAATATGTGGACATCCAAGGTAGTATGAAAGTGCTTTCAACCGGTCCCAGAGAAGAAACTTGGACATAATTCTCTGAAAAGAGAAGAAAAAATAATTTTTAGAATATTACTAAAATTAGCTATATATAACAGTTTACACTGTTACCGTTTTCGAACACAAAGAAAGTCATATAAGCAGAATCCAGCAGGGAAAAGGGCAAGGAGTCACATCAGAACAACAGTGTGACTCATCTTGAGAAACTAGGGGAGATTTTGAAGTCCACATTAAGACCACGGGGTGATAGAGTATCTAACTTGAAAATCGATTCGAGTTCCATACATTTTATTTTGAAGATTCTATCGGCCCCACGTCTATGAGACGGTACATTGATCAACGATAAAAAGTTTGAAATCATTTTCCCCATGACCCATTTCTACAAAATGTTTAGGTAAGAGCAAATGAGTTGTTTTTTTGTACGTATTGTAGATTTACAATTATTGATACGTGATCTATATTCTAAGGCTGTTTCACCCACATACAATAACTTACAAGGGCACTGAATAATGTAAATCATATGATCAGATACACAGGTCAAATAATGTTTAATTTTATGTGTTGTACCATTAGTTGGGCGAGTGAAAACTTCACTCCTAACAATAAGCGTCAGATGGAGTGCTGTAAACGTGACCACCATCCAGCAGCACCAGTCAAGGTTATGGGTGGGTGCGCGCCCTAGGAGCTCGATCACAGCTCCAAGTCTCCTATAGTCGTCCAAGAATAGGCAGCACTCCAAGTCACAGTGAAAAATGGCCTTTCTATTAGCCCCTGTGCAACGTTTCGGCTCTACATATGGAGCCTTTTTCAAGCTTTTTTTTGCTTGAAAAAGGCTGCATATGTAGAGCCGAAACGTTGCACAGGGGCTAATAAAAAGGCCATTTTTTCACTGTGACTTGGAGTGCTGCCTATTCTTGGACGACACACATATATATATATATATATATATATATATAAAATAATAATCACACACACACACACACACGCTGTGTGATAGATGATTGATTGATTGTTACCCCACAAACAAGCACACTTGAAACGGTTGAGTGTACAGGTTTATTTCAACAGAGCAGAGGGAGATAAGAAAGCGCCAGATTTATCTTATGGGGTGAACAAAGGATTTGGCCCTTTGACGAGTGACATGGGGGTCAGTCAAGTTGCTCCCAAACATATTAAAAGTGTCTGCCCACATTTATCGAATACTGCCAGCTAGGGCTGGGCGATTAATCAAATGAATTAGACTATATCGCCCTCAAGGCCTCTGACGATTCTGTTTTTTAGCAGAATCGTTGAATCGATTATTTAGTGGTGCCGTCGTGCCGTGCTGCAGCCGTAACTAATGTCCCGTACTTTCTATTTCCCATTTCCCTACAGCAGACCTAATAGTACGGTACTGCATTTGTTTACCCCTGTAATCCAGTAACACCAACTTGGCCGGATTGTACAATCAACGCATGCGCTGACTTGCGCAATGCACTTATTTCCATTTACCGACTCTCAATATGGCCAACCTGTCCTCTACCTGGCATACAACGCATGCGCCGAGATGCGCCATACGGCCCTGATACCGAGCGTCACTACCCGCTTTCATGCATGTGCGGTGTGGACGCAGTCTTGGTTTAAACCCTCCTCACCAGGTTTCCTGGAGGTGATCCTGATTGTCTTTTAAAATGTTAATATATGCACCTGCACTTTACATTTATGTTACACATTATATCACTTTTACACTCTGCACTGATTAAGAGTGTTTTTTTTAACTTTTGTATACTATTTATAACCTTATAAATGTGACCTCTTGTTTTTGTTTACTGTATCCCATTATTAGCTACTTATATGCTTTTGATGCCCATATGTGTTATGATACAGCACCTTCTATGCTACTTTACTTTAAGTGGGTATTGTTATGTAATGAGTCATCACTGTGATATATACACTCTGTGGTTATACCATGTCACTACTTGAGAAAGCCCCAGTGGACGGGGCACAAAGTTGCACTAGGGTAATAAAATACCCTTACCTTTCACCTGTATCTACGGAGTGCTGCCTATTTTTTTGTTTCTATTTTGTTTCTAGATAGATAGCTTGTTACCCCACAAACAAGCACACTTGAAACGGTCAAGCGTACATGTTTATTTCAACAGAGCAGAGGGAGATAAGCAAGTACCAGATTTATCTTATAGGGTGAATAAAGGATTTGGCCCTTTGACGGGTGACATGGGGGTCAGTCAAGTTGCTCCCAAACATATTAAAGTGTCTGTCCAAATTTATCGAATACTGCCAGCTAGGGCTGTGCGATTAATCAAATTACACTAATTCGCCCTCAAGGCCTCCGACGATTCTGTTTTTTGACACGGTCACGATCACGGTCGTGTAAATCCAGCCTTAATGTAATTTATCTAAAACCCCATCGTGGGGCCGGTACTGACAGGGTCCTTTCTCAGACTTCAGACACTATAACGTAATTTCACCCCAAAGTGCCCGCTCGACGCGATCTGTCTGGCCCTGCTGCAATTTAAACTGCTCTCGCCTGCAATGTCGAACACCGGCTGAGGTGGTGGCAGGAAGAGAGAAATATTAGGCGCCATGCACACGACAATGGCCGGAATTACGGTACATTATTACATGTATGGTCGTTCATGGAGGGCCGCGGAAAGTCATCCACAATTGAGAACCGTGCTCCGATTATAAAGTATGGGAGCACGGTCCGTAAAATAAAATAATAAGACATGTCCTATTTTTTATGGAAGGTTTTTACGGCACGGACACCTTCCCGTAATAAAACGTTAACAAAGTACACATATTTGGTATCACCGCGTTCGTAACGACCACAACTATAAAACTATAATATTTTTTTTCCCGCACGGGAAAACCTCAAAAAAGAATTAAAAACAATACTACCATCACTATTTTTTTTGTCATCACCCATCAAAATATAGAATAAAAAGTGATCAAAAATTCGCATGTACCCCAAAATAATAGCAATAAAAACTACAGCCTGTCCCGCAAAAAACAAGCCCTTACACAGCTTTTTTGACTGAAAAATAAAAAAATTATGGCTCTCGGAATATGGTGGCACAAAAAATAATTTTATAGAAAAGTGATTTTATTGCGCAAACGCCAAAAAACATAAAAAAAACTATATACATATGGTATCGCCGTAATCGTACCAACCTGCAGAATAAAGTTAAATGTCATTTATAGCACATGGTGAGCACTGTAAAAAAAGGACAAAAACATTGTCAAAATGTATGGTTTTTTTTGCTTGCCAAAATTTTTTATAAAAAGTGATCAAAAAAAAAAATCACATGTACCCTAAAATGGTACCAATGAAAACTACAGATTGTATCATAACAAATAATCCCTCGCACGGCTCAGGTGGAGAAAAAATTAAAAAAAGTTCTGGCTCTCAGAATATAGCGACAGAAATTGTGCAGTGTCCAAAAGCGGATAATATTGGTCAACATTTATCAGTGCGACACCGGCCACATATCTATGAATTATTTATTTATCCCATTATTATACCCTCTTATGATGCCCTGATGTACTCTGCCCAGCTTACATATGCCCCCACATTATAAACTGAAATACCAGCAAAACCTCAAACAGAACTATTACCAAGAAAAATCTGCGCTCCAAAAGCCAAATGGCGTTCCTTCCCTTCTGAGCTCTGCCGTGGGTCCAAACAGCAGTGTATTACCACATATGGTGTATTGCCGTAATCGGGAGAAATAGCTTTACAAGTTTTGGGGTGCTTTTTATTCTTTATTCCTTGTAAAAATTACATTATATTTTTTCAGAAAAAAAAGTCGATTTGCATTTCCACAGACATATTCCAATAAATATAGCAAAAGACCTGCCTTGTCAAGATGCTAACTATACCCCTAGATAAATTCCTTGAGGTGTGTAGTTTCCCAAACCACTTTTGGGGAGATTCCACGGTTTTGGCACCACCTCTTCAAACCTGACATGGTGCCTAAAATATATTCTAAAAAAAGGAGACCCCAAAATCCTCTAGGTGCTCCTTTGCTTCTGAGGCCGATGCTTCAGTCCATTATCACACTAGAGCTACATGTGGGATATTTCTAAAAACTGCACAATCTGGGCAATAAATATTGAGTTGCATGTCTCTGGTAAAACCTTCTGTGTTACAGAAAAAAACGTATTACAAATAAATTTCGCCAAAAAAAATTAAATTTGTAAATGTCACCTCTACTTTGCTTTAATTATTGTGAAACGCCTAAAGGGTTAATAAACTTTCTGAATGCTGTTTTGAATACTTTGAGGGGTGCAGTTTTTAAAATGGGGTGATTTATGGGGAGTTTCTAATGTATAAGGCCCTCAAAGCCACTTCAGAAATTAACTGGTCCATGAAAAAATAGGTTTTGAAATTTTCTTAAAAATGTGAGAAATTGCTGCTAAAGTTCTAAGCCTTGTAACGTCCTACAAAAATAAAAGGACGTTCAAAAAACAATGCAAATATAAAGTAGACATATGGGGGATGTTAATTAGCAACAATTTTGTGTGGTATTACTATCTGTTTTACAAGTAGAGTACATATAAAATTAGAAAAATTATAATTTTTGCAAATTTTCTTTACATTTTAGCGGTTTTCACAAATAAGCTATGAATTTAGTGCCCAAATTTTTCCACTAACATAAAGTACAATATGTCACGAGAATACAATCTCTGAATCGCTTGGTTAGGCAAAAGCATTCCAGAGTTATTACCACATAAAATGACATACGTCAGATTTGAAAAAATGGGGCTGGTCATCGAGGACCCTTGGTCCTGAAAGGGTTAAAGCCCAGAATCTTAGCTTTCAAATGATACCTGTAATGTACTCACCTCGCCATGCTCTAGATATGTATTCCTCTGCCATACGCCACCGTGGAGCTGGTGGGAACGTCAGGCGACGCATGTTCAGAACGTACAGCTGCTCAACTAATCAGGGAGTTTAGTAGCCTTGTCAGAGGATCCTTTCTCACAATCAGAGTGCTAGGCACTCTATATGAATCTTCAGAGTTGTGGTTGCATTGCAAGTTATTAGATTATATTCAATACAGAACCAATTTAGAAAAACTAAGTGGGAAATTATTTTCGGAAGAATTTTTTTTATCTCTTCAGTTTGAATGGCTTTTTGAAGATATGTGCATGTAGACATAGCTATAAGTGGCATGTATGAACTCTGCACATCCTGAAATTTTATATTTAGAAGGCGAAGTGCATCTCAGAATCTGCTTGGGTACAACTTTTTGCCAAAAACATGCATTTTTGAAAAAAACCTTACACATTTATGCAAAATTGCATGAAGGCACTTATGCGTGTAAAGTGCTGCTTGGCACTTTCACAATCTGTGTACTATAAGAAAATATATGGGTATGTGAATATAATATATATTTTTTTACTTTCTAATTCAAATTTTATTTGTAAAAATTTAAAAAATTGTCCAGGCAGCAAAAATGGTTAACGTTTTCCCACCATTAAATATCATATTCATTGCAAAGATCATTAAAAAAAATTAACAATGTATTCCATTTACATGATGTTAAAAAATGATCCAATGAAAAGTTCTGACATTTACTTATATTGTACGGCACCACCTGGTGTTTAACCCCTTCAGGACCCAGCCACTTTTGGACCAAATGACACAGCCTCATTTTTTAAATCTGACGTGTGTTACTATATGTGGTAATAACTTAGGAATGCTTTTACCTATCCAAGCGATTCTGACATTGTTTTCTCGTGACATATTGTACTTTAAGTTAGTGAAAAAATGTGGTCGATATATTCAATATTTGTGTGTGAAAAACACCAAAATTTTGTGAAAATTTGCAAAAAATTAGCATTTTCTAAATTCAAATGTATCTGCTTGTAAGGGTATGTGCACACACACTAATTACGTCCGTATTTGACGGACGTATTTCGGCCGCAAGTCCCGGACCGAACACAGTGCAGGGAGCCGGGCTCCTAGCATCATACTTATGTACGATGCTAGGAGTCCCTGCCTCGCTGCAGGACAACTGTCCCGTACTGTAATCATGTTTTCAGTACGGGACAGTAGTTCCACGCAGAGGCAGGGACTCCTAGCATCGTACATAAGTATGATGCTAGGAGCCCGGCTCCCTGCACTGTGTTCGGTCCACTACTTGTGGCCGAAATACGTCCGTCAATTACGGACGTAATTAGTGTGTGTGCACATACCCTAAGACAGATGGTTATACCACACAAAATAGTTACTAGCTAACATTTCCCATATGTCTACTTTAGATTGGCATCATTTTTTGAACATACTTTTATTTTTCTAGGACGTTACAAGGCTTATAAGTTTAGCAGCAATTTCTCACATTTTCAAGAAAATTTCAAAAGCCTATTTTTTTAGGGATTAGTTCAGTTCTGAAGTGGCTTTGAGGGCCTTATATATTAGGAACCCCACAAATCACCCCATTTTAAAAACTGCACCCCTTAAAGTATTCAAAACAGCATTTAGAAAGTTTCTTAACCCTTTATGCGTTTCACAGGAATTAAAACAAAGTGGAGGGAAATTTGCAAATTTCATTTTTTTTTGCAGAAATTCCATTTTAATCAATTTTTCCTGTAATACTGAAGGTTTTTACCAGAGAAACACAACTGAATATTTATTGCCCTGATTCTGAAGTTTTTAGAAATATCCCACATGTGGCCCTAGTGTGCTACGGGCCTGAAACAAAAGCCCCAGAACAAAGGAGCACCTAGAGGATTTTTGGGCCTTCCTTTTCTTAAATTATATTTCAGGCACCATGTCAGGTTAGAAGAGGTCTTGTGGTGCAAAAATAACGGAAACACCCCAAAAAAGACCCCATTTTGGAAACTACACCGCTTGAGGAATTCATCTAGGGGTGTAATGAGCATTTTGAAGCCACAGGTGTTTCATAGATTTCATTAGAATAGAGCAGTGAAAATTAAAAATTACATTATTTTCCAATAAGATGTAGCTTTACCTCAAAATTTTTTTTTTTTTCAACAAATGATGAAAAGCACCCCAACATTTGTAAAACAACTTCTCCAGAGTACAGAAATACCAAACATGTGGTCATAAACTTCTGTTTGGGGAAGCGGCAGGTCTCAGAAGGGAAGGCACGCCATTTAGCTTTTGGAGTACAGATTTTGCTGATTTGATTTCTTTGCACCATGTCGCATTTGTAAAGCTCCTAAGGTACCAGTACAGTGTTAACCCCCCAAAAGTGACTCCATTTGGGAAACTACACCCCTAAAGGAATTCAACTAGGGGTGTAGTGAGCATTTTGACCCCCCAGGTGTTTCATAGATTTCCTTAGAATTGGGCAGTAAACATGAAAAATTTCATTTTTTTCCACTAAGACGTAGCTTAAGGTAAAAAATTTTCATTTTCTCATCAAATAAAGGAGAAAAATCACTGTAACATTTGTAAAGCAACTTCTCCAGAGTACGGAAATACCCCATATGTGGTAATGAAGTACTGTATGAATACACATCACGGCTCAGAAGGGAAGGAGCGCCATTTGGCTTTTGGAGAGCAGATTTTGCTGGATTGGTTTTTCTGCGCCAAGTCGCTTTTGCAAAACCCCTTAGGTAGCAGTACAGTAGAAACTACCCAAAAGTGACTCCATTTGGCAAACTACACCCTTTGAGGAATTAATCTAGGGGTGTAGTGAGCATTTTTACCCCACAGGTGTTTCATAGATTTCATTAGAATTGGCAGTGAAAATGAAAAATCACATTATTTTCCAATAAGATGTAGCTTTACCTCAAAATTTTTATTTTTTTCAACAAATAAATGATGAAAAGCACGATAACATTTGTAAAGCAACTTCTCCAGAGTACGGAAATACCCAACATGTGGTCATAAACTGCTGTTTGGGCAAGCAGCAGGACTCAGAAGGGAAGGCACGCCATTTAGCTTTTGGAGTACAGATTTTGCTGGTTTGATTTCTCGGCACCATGTCGCATTTGTAAAGCTCCTAAGGTACCAGTATAGTGCAAAAAAAGTGACTCCATTTGGCAAACTACACCCATTGAGGAATTCATCTAGGGGGGTAATGAGCATTTTGACCCCACAGGTGTCTCATATTTTATTAGAAATGGGCAGCGAAAATGAAAAATTACATTATTTTCCAATAAGACGCAGCATTGGTTCAAAATCTTTCATTTTCTCATCAAATAAAGGAGAAAAAGCACCATAACATTTGTAAAGCAACTTCTTCAGAGTACGGAAATACCCCACACGTGGTCATAAACTGCTATTTGGACACACAGCAAGGCTCTAAATGGAAGGAGCGCCATTTAGTATTTGGAGTGGAGATTTTACAAAATTCGTTTTTTGACCCCATGTTGCATTGAGCTATAGTATCAGTACAGTGGTACCCCCGATAAATTACCCCGTTTTGGAAACTAGATCCCTCAAAGAATTTATCTAGGGGTGTAGTGAGCATTTTGACTGCACAAGTGTTTTGCAAAAATGAGTAAACAATAGATGTTGCAGATTGAAAATTGCTGTTTTCCACAGATATGCCATTTCAGTGCCCAATGTGTTGTGCCCAGATTGTACCACCGTAGACACACATCCCATAAATTGTTAAGCGGGTTCTCCAGATTACAGTAATACCCCATATGTGGTCATAAATTGCCGTTTGTGTACACGGCCAGGCTCAGTTGGACCACCATTTGGCTTTTGAAGCGCAGATTTTGCCTGGTGTTTTAGTGGTATTTTATCTTATAATGTGGGGGCATATGTAAGATGGGCAGAGTACATCAGGGTATATGTAAGCTGGGCGGAGTACATCAGGGTATATGTAAGCTGGGCGGAGTACATCAGGGTATATGTAAACTGGGCGGAGTACATCAGGGTATATGTAAGCTGGGCGGAGTACATCAGGATATGTGTAATGTGTGCGGAGAACATCAGGAAATATGTAAATTCGGCGGAGTACATCAGGGTATATGTAAACTGTGCGGAGTACATCAGGGTATATGTAATCTGTGAGGAGTACATCAGGATATATGTAAACTGTGGAGTACATCAGGGTATATTTAATATGTGCGGGTACATCAGGGTATATGTAAGCTGGGCGGAGTACATCAGGGTATATGTAATCTGTGCGGAGTACATCAGGATATATGTAAATTCGGCGGAGTACATCAGGGTATATGTAATCTGTGCGGAGTACATCAGGGCATATGTAAACTGGGCGGAGTACATCAGGGTATATATAAGCTGGGCGGAGTGCATCAGGTCATAATAGGATGATGTAATAATGGGGTGAATGAATAATCCATGGATTGGTGTGGTCGCTTTGAACCAATCCTTTATGCACAGGCCGGGTTTATTGGGTATTATACAAAATATCTTATTGCCTAATCTTTGACTTCTTCATCAGCCCTATAAGCCGCACAAGGCCCTAAAGTTTCCTCATCACCGCTGTGTCCATGGGGTCCACCTGGGGGGTCCAGCAAATGATGATGTGAGGTGTTTAGTGAAATTCTACTGGACCTAAAAATTAGTCTGGGCCGTCATTTAGAATCATTTTGCATCATTGCGTTTTGAGTCATAACGTGTTATTTTTCCGTTAGGGCGTGTGTGAGGGCGCGTTTTTGTGGAACGAGCTGTAATTTTTATTGGTTCCATTTTGGGGGACATGAGATTTTTTTATCACTATTTATTCCATTTTTTTGGGAGATGAGGAAACCAAAAAACAGCCATTCCAGCACGTTTCTTTTTTGTTTTTTTTTACAGTGTTCACCGTGCAGTATAAACAACATGTTAACTTCATTCTGTGGGTCGATACGATTACAGCGACACCAAATTTATATAGTTTTTTTACGTTCCACTACGTTCCCACAATAAAAATACTCTTTTCTAAAAAAATCATGTTTTAGTGTCACCATTTTCTGACAGCCATAACTTTTTTATTTTTTCGTTGATATCGCTGCGGGACGGCTTGTTTTATGCGTGACGAACTGTAGTTTTCATTGGTACCATTTTGCGTTACTTGCAACTTTTTGATCACTTTTTATTAAAAAAATTTTGAGACAAGATGAGCAAAAAATAAAATACTGTCATTGTTTTTTATTAAAAATGTTTACGGTGTTCACCGTGCAGTAAAAATAATGTGATATTTTTATAGATCAGGCCGTTCTGAACGCGGCGATACCTATTATGTATAGTTTTTTTTTCATATTTTCATGTTTTTTCTAATAATAAAGGAGTTGATCTGGGAAACAGGGCAAGTGTTGTTTTTATTATTTATTTATTAATTTATTTATTTATTTTTCTTTCACATTTTTTTTAAAATTTTTTACTTTTTCTTTTACACTGACCTGGGGACTTGAAGATCTGGTCTTCTGATCCCCGGTACGATGCACTGCACTACTTATGTAGTGTAGTGCATCGTAACTGTCATTTTTCATTTGACAGTTAGCCGATTAGGTCATGCCTCGGGCAGGACCTAATAGGCTACCGTACCTTGGCAACCAGGAAGCCTAGTAACGGCTTCCTGGTTGCCATAGCACCACTTCAATGCGGCGGACGTCATTGACAGCCGCATTGAAGGGGTTAAATGGCTGCGATCGGCTGTAACAGCCATCGCAGCGGCATGTCAGCTGTGTATAACAGCTGACAGCCGCTGAAGATAAAGCGCGCACAGCTCCTGTGCTCGCTTTATCTGCCGGGCGTAACTGTATGCCCGAGTGCGGGAAATGACTTGGAATTTGGACGTACAGTTACGCCCAATCGCGGGAAGGGGTTAAAGTCTATAGCGATGTGCTCATCCACCTAAAGCGCTGTGTGCTGGTGGACACGCATGCTCAGTCACTCTCCACAGCCAGGTCTCTGCATAGTGATCCTCCCTTCACTGTAGAGAAGCAAATTGAAATAGCATTCTTCCCTGCTTAGTACATACTGTGTATGTAAATTATCTTCATTACGCTGGATCTCACATTAACAATCTGCAGGGAAAGTAAGAAGAGCCTATATTGTCAGTTGCCAGAGGGGGGAGGAGTCTGATTATGCTCAGAGCCCCTCCCCCGGCAGCAGATTAGCAGCACCACCAAGGGGGGCACAGGGCAGCAAAAGATGATGAGGTATTTTTAGATACTAGAAACACGGCAAATTACTTAAAAACAGCTATTAACCCCTTCAGGACCAAGCTAATTTTGGCCTTCAGGACCAGCCACATTTTTACAAATCTGACATGTGTCAAGTTTATGTGGTAATAACTTTGGAATGCTTTTACTTATCCAAGCGATTCAGAGATTGTTTTCTCATGACATATTGTACTTTATGTTAGTGGAAAAATTTGGTCGATAAATTCATTGCTTATTTGTGAAAAACACCAACATTTTGAGAAAATTTGAAGAAATTAAGATTTTTCTAATTTTAAATGTATCTGCTTGTAAAACAGATAGCAATACCACACAAAATAGTTACTAATTAACATTTCCCATATTCCTACTTTATGTTTGCATCGTTTTTTGAAGGTCCTTTTATTTTTCTAGGACGTTACAAGGCTTAGAACTTTAGCAGCAATTTCTCACATTTTTAAGAAAATTTCAAAAGGTTATATTTTCAGGAACCAGTTCAGTTCTAAAGTGGTTTTGAGGGCCCTATATATTAGAAACCTCCATAAAACACCCTATTTTTAAAATGTCACCCCTCAACGTATTCAAAACAGCATTCAGAAAGTGTTTTAACCCTTTAGGCGTTTCACAGGAATTGAACCAAAGTAGAGGTGAAATGTACAAATTTAATTTTTTTTGCCAAAATTAATTTGTAATACATTTTTTTTTGTAACACAGAAGGATTTACCTGAGAAATGCAACTTAATGTTTATTGCCCAGATTCTGCCGTTTTTAGAAATATCCCACATGTGGCCCTAGTTTGCTAATGAACTGAAGAACAGGCCTCAAAAGCAAAAAGGTGCACCTAGTGGATTTTGGGGCCTCCTTTTTCTTAGAACATATTTTAGGCACCATGTCAGGTTTGAAGATTTTTTGTGGTGACAAAACAGTGGAACCCCCCACCAAAGTGACCCCCTTTTTTTTTTAAACTACACCCCTCAGGGAATTTATCTAGGGGTATAGTTAGCATTTTGATGCCATAGGTTTTATTGCTACATTTATTTGAATTAGTCTGTGAAAATGAAAATCTACTTTTTTTTCTGGAAAAACAGTTTTCAAATTTTTATAAGGAATAAAAGGAGAAAAAGCATCTCAACGTTTGTAAAGCAATTTCATCCGATTACGGAAATACCCCATATGTGATAATAAACTGCTGTTTGGACCCACGGCAGTGCTCAGAATAGAAGGAGCGCCATTTGGATTTTGGAGTGCAGATTTTACTGGAATGGTTTTCGGTGCCATGTCGCGTTTGCAACGAGCTGGAGGGACCTAAACAGCGGAAACCCAAAAAAAAGTGAGCCCATTTTGGAAACTACACCCCTCAAGGAATTTTTTTAGTGGTATGGTTAGCATTTTGATCCCACAGGTTTTTTTGCTGAATTTATTTCAATTAGGCCTCATGCACACGACCGTATTTTTTCCCACGCGTAAATACTGGCGTAAATACGGGTCCGGTGTCACACGTATTCGACCCGTTTTGCACCAGTATTTACGAACCCGTGCCCGTAAATATGGGTCCGGTGTCACCCGTATTCCACCCGTATTTACGGGCACGTTTTTGGCGGCAAAATAGCACTGCGCTAATCGGCAGCCCCTTCTCTCTATCAGTGCAGGATAGAGAGAAGGGACAGCCCTTTCTGTAATAAAAGTTAAAGAAATTCATACTTACCGGCCGTTGTCTTGGTGACGCGTCCCTCTCTTCACATCCAGCCCGACAACCCTGGATGACGCGGCAGTCCTATGTGACCGCTGCAGCCTGTGATTGACCTGTGATTGGCTGCAGCGGTCACATGGCCTTAAACGTCATCCAGGACGTCGGGCCGGATGTTGAGAGGGACGCGTCACCAAGGCAACGGGCGGGAGACCGGACTGGAGGAAGCAGGAAGTTCTCGGTAAGTATGAACGTCTTTTATTTTTATTTTTTACAGGTTTATTCTGATCGGTAGTCACTGTCCAGGGTGCTGAAAGAGTTACTGCCGATCAGTTAACTCTTTCAGCTCCCTGGACAGTGACTATTTACTGACGTCGCTTAGCAACGCTGCCATAATGACGGGTGCACACATGTAGCCACCCGTCATTACGAGAGCTCCATAGACTTCTATGGACTGTCCGTGCCGTTATTACGGCCTGAAATAGGACATGTTCTATCTTTTTCAACGGCACGGGCACCTTCCCGTGAGAAAACGGGAAGGCACCCGCCGCCAATAGAAGTCTATGAGCCCGTTATTACGGGTTGTAATTACGACACGTAATAACGGGAGTTTTTACGGTCGTGTGCATGAGGCCTTAGTCTGTGAAAATGAAAATCTGGGAAAAACACAGTTTTCTAATTTTTATAAGGAATAATGGAGAAAAGCACCTCAACATTTGTAAAGCAATTTCTCCTAAACACAGCAATAATCCATATGTGGTAATAAACTACTGTTTGGACCCACGGCAGGGCTCAGAAGGGAAGGAGTGCCATTTGGATTTTGCAGCTCAGATTTTGCTGAAGTGGTTTCTGGGGGCCAAATAGCATTTTCAGACACCCTGAAGTACCAGTACAGTAGATTCCCCAGGTGTGATCCCATTTTGGAACACCCCAAAATTTGTTACACATTTCTCCTGAGTAGGGAAATATCCCATGTGTGGTTGTAAACTGCTATTTGGACACACGGCAAGGGGCTAAAGGGAAAACGCACAATTTGGTTTTTGGAGTAGAAATTTGCCAAAATTGTTTTTTGGCGCCATGTTGCATTGCGCTGAGGTACCAGTAAAGTGAAAACCCCCGAGAAGCGACCCCATTTAGGAAACTACACCCCTCAATTCATCTAGAAGTGTAGTGAGCATTTTGACCCCAAAGGTTTTGCAGAAATTGCCATTTTCTACAGATATGCTATTTCAGTGCCCAATGTGTTGTGCTCAGATTGTGCCACTTTAGACACACACCCAATAAATTGTTAAGCGGGTTCTCCAGAGTACAGTAATACCCCATATGTGGTCATAAACTGCTGTTTGTGCACACTGCCAGACCCAGAAGCAGCACCATTTGGCTTTTGGAGCGCAGATTTTGCTTGGTAGTAGTTTTGTTTAGTGTTTTACTGGTGTTTCAGTTTATAATGTAGGGGTATATGTAAGCTGGGCAAAGTATATCAGGGTATATGTACGCTGTGCGGAGTACATCAGGGTATATGTAATCTGTGCGGAGTGCATCAGCGTATATGTAAGCTGTGAGGAGTGCATCAGTGTATATGTAAGCTGTGCAGAGTACATCAGGATATATGTAAGATGTGCAGCGTACATCAGGATATATGTAAACTGGGCGGAGTGCATCAGGGTATATGTAAGCTGGGCAGAGTGGATCAGGGTATATGTAAGCTGGGCAGAGTGCATCAGGGTATATGTAAACTGGGCGGAGTACATCAGGATATATGTAAACTGGGCGGAGTGTATCAGGGTATATGTAAACTGGGCGGAGTGTATCAGGGTATATGTAAACTAGGCGGAGTGAATCAGGGTATATGTAAACTGGGCGGAGTGCATCAGGGTATATGTAAACTGGGCGGAGTGCATCAGGGTATATGTAAACTGGGTGGAGTGCATCAGGGTATATGTAAGATGGGCGGAGTACATCAGGGTATATGTAAATTAGGCGGAGTGCAATGGTCATAATAGGATGTTGTAATAACGTTGTAAATGAATAATAAAATTAATTATCCATGGATAGTTACGCCCGCTTTGAACCAATCCTTTATGCACAGGCCAGTTTTTTTGGGGCAGGAGTCGCACTTCTAAAGGGTGTTCATGGTATTGTACAAAATATCCACACTCCAGCATTGCCTAATCTTTGACTTTTTCACTAGCCCCATATGTAGCACAGACCCCCAAAATTTCATAGTTTCTGCTGCATTTTCAGGGTCTACCAGTGGGGGAGAGCAAGTGATGACGTGGGGTTCTATGTGAAGTGAACTGCTGCACATATAAATTAGTCTGGGCCGTCGTTTTGTATTATTGCGTTCCGAGAGACATAACTTTATTTTTCCGTTGGCGAGCTGTGCGAGTGCTTGATTTTCATGGGACGAGCTGTAGTTTTTATTAGTATCAGTTTGGGGCACATGCAATTTTTTTGATCAGTCTTTATTGAATTTTTTGGGGAGGTGGAGACCAAAAAAACAGAAATTCTGTAACTTTTTTTATTAATTTTTAACGCCGTTCTCTGTGGAGTATAAACAACATGTTTACTGTATTCTGCAGTTCGATACGATTATGGCAATACCAAATTAATATGTTCTACTACTTTTACACAATAAAAACAACTTTTTCTAAATAAAATAATGTTTTAGTGTCACCATATCCTGAGAGCCATAACGTTTTTATTTTTTTTTGTCGACGGAGCCGTGTGAGGGCTTTTTTTTGTGTGACAAACTGTAGTTTTTATTGGAACCATATTGGGGTACTTGCGACTTTTTGACCACTTTTTATTACATTTTTTGGGAAACAACGTGACCAAAAAAGGAAAATCTGCCATTGTTTATTTTATTATTTTACGGTGTTCACTGTGCGGGGTAAATAATCTGATATTTTTATCGGTCAGGCCGATACGAAAGCGGCGATACCTATTATGTAGAGTTTTTTTTCTAATTATAAAGGACTTGATCAGGGAAAAAGGGCAATTATTGTTTTTATTTTATAAAACTTGTATTTATTTATCTAAAAAAAATGTTTTACTTTTTTTCACACTTACTAGGGGACTTGAAGATCTGATCTTCTAATCCCCTTTTCAATACACTGCACTACTTATCTAGTGCAGTGTATTGTAACGGTCATTTTACAACTGACAGTCAAGCCTATTACGTCCTGCCTTGGGCAGGACCTAATAGGCTTCCGTACCTGACAACCAGGAAGCAGTTGCTAGGCTTCCTGGTTGCCATAGCAACCATCGGCACCCCACGATTTTTCGCGGGGGTCAATGGGGTAGAGGGAGCTCCTCCATATGTGTCAATCACTTAAATGCCGCTGTCGCTATTGACAGCAGCATTTAAGGGGTTAAAAACGGCGGAGATAACTGTGATTGCCGCCGTTGCAGTGGGATGTCGGCTGTATATTACAGTCGACACCCGCTGAAGATAAAGCGCGCACAGCTCCTGTGCCCACTTCATCCTCAGGGCATTACTGTACGCCCATTTGCGGGAACGCACCGCTAAAAAGGACGTACAGTAACACCCATTTGCGCGAAGGGGTTAACAGGGTTTCTGGACTTTTGGTATGAAAATGACAATGATTAAAGGGGAAATCCAATCAAAATAATTTTTTGATATGTCATAGATACATTGGGGTACAAACTGTATTCTGCAGATGATTTGCACCTAAATGGAAGGGGGTCCTCTGTGCTGGGGGAGAGAATTCTAGCTGGGGTGGTGGAATATTTAAACCAGGGCTGAGGAGGGAGGCCAATGTAGAAAAGAAAGGTGTAGTTAGGTTAGAGAGGGGTCAGACTATATTGGTCGGGGGAGAAACAGACTGTGGGGAGAGGACTAGACCACAAGATAAGGAGATCCTTTCGTTACAAAACAGCAGTGAAAATAAAAATGCCCAAATGTCAAATAATCACATTTCTGATACTGAAAGTGAAACATTTAAAGGCAAGTGTATGTTCACAAATGCCAGAAGTCTAGCAAGCAAAATGGGGGAGCTGGAGGCCTTGATACTGGAAGAAGATATAGATATAGTTGGTGTTGCTGAGACATGGCTAGACTCTTCTCATGATTGGGCTGTAAATCTACAGGGTTTTACACTGTTTCGGAAAGACAGGGCGAATAGGAAAGGCGGTGGTGTATGTCTATATGTGAGAAGTGATATGAAGGCGGTGGTGTATGTCTGTATTCAGAAGCGATACGAAGGCGAGTGTGAATGAGACATTAGAGGGTGAAGATTGTGAGAAGGTTGAAACCTTGTGGGTGGAATTACAAAAGGAGGTAAACACTGAAAAAATTACTTTTGGTGTAATCTATAGACCCCCCAATATAACTGAGGAGATGGAAGGTCAGCTATATAAACGGATGGAGCGGGCTGCACAGGCGGGTACTGTAGTGATAATAGGAGATTTTAATTACCGGGATATTAATTGGTGTCATGGTTCGGCTCAAACTGCAAAGGGGAGACATTTCCTCAACCTGTTGCAGGAAAATTTTATGGGCCAGTTTGTGGAAGACCCGACTAGAGGTGAAGCTCTCTTGGGTCTGGTCATTTCTAATAATGCAGAGCTTGTTGGGAACGTCAATGTTCGTGAAAACCTCGGTAACTGAACATTATATAGTTATATTTTACATATACTGTAAAACAAACAAACACAGGCTGGGAGGGCAAAAACACTTAATTTTAAGAAGGCCAATTTCCCCAGGATGAGGGCTGCAATTAAGGATATAGATTGGGAAGAACTAATGTCAAATAATGGTACAAATGATAAATGGGAAATTTTCAAATCTATTTTCCGTAATTATATAGAATTATATTTATTCCTATAGGTAACAACTATAAACGACTAGAATTAAACCCCACATGGCTTACACCTTCTGTAAAAAGGGCAATACATGACAAAAAAAAGGGCATTTGAAAAATACTAATCTGAGGGTACAGCTGTAGCCTTTTTAAACTATAAAGAGCTTAATAAAATCTGTAAAAAGGTAATAAAATCAGCAAAAATACAAAATGAAAGGCAGGTGGCCAAGGATATTAAAACAAATCCCCAAAAATTCTTCAAGTATATAAATGCAAAAAAACCAAGGTCTGAACATGTGGGACCCCTAGATAGTGGTAATGGGGAGTTGGTCACAGGGGATCAAGAGAAGGCAGAGTTACTAAATGGGTTCTTCAGCTCTGTATATACAACAGAAGAAAGAGCAGCTGATGTAGCCTGGCCAGTGCTGTTAATATATCAGTTGATATACTGAATTGGATGAATGTACAGGGTGGGCCATTTATATGGATACACCTAAATAAAATGGGAATGGTTGGTGATATTAACTTCCTGTTTGTGGCACATTAGTATATGGGAGGGGGGAAACTTTTCAAGCTGGGTGTTGACCATGGCGGCCATTTTGAAGTCGGCCATTTTGTATCCAACTTTAGTTTTTTCAATGGGAAGAGGGTCATGTGACACATCAAACTTATCGAGAATTTCACAAGAAAAACAATGGTGTGCTTGGTTTTAACGTTACTTTATTCTTTCATTAGTTATTTATGTCATTATGGGTGTCAGGTCCGAGCATTCCTAGATGAACAGTTTCCTGGAAAGTGGATTGGTCGTCGTGGGCCAGTTGAATGGCCCCCTAGGTCTCCCGATCTGACCCCCTTAGACTTTTATCTTTGGGGTCATCTGAAGGTAATTGTCTATGCTGTGAAGATACGAGATGTGCAGCAACTGAAACTACGTATACTGGAAGCCTGTGCTAGCATTTCTTCTGCGGTGTTGCTATCAGTGTGTGAAGAGTGGGAGAAGAGGGTTGCATTGACAATCCAACACAAAGGGCAGCACTTTGAACACATTTTATAAGTGGTCAGAAACTTGTAAATAACTCATGAAAGAATAAAGTAACGTTAAAACCAAGCACACCATTGTTTTTCTTGTGAAATTCTCGATAAGTTTGATGTGTCACATGACCCTCTTCCCATTGAAAAAACATAAGTTGGATACAAAATGGCCCACTTCAAAATGGCCACCATGGTCAACACCCAGCTTGAAAAGTTTCCCCCCTCCCATATACTAATGTGCCACAAACAGGAAGTTAATATCACCAACCATTCCCATTTTATTTAGGTGTATCCATATAAATGGCACACCCTGTAGATATGGTGCAATCTAAATAAAATAAACGTACACAAGACCCCGGGACCAGATGGGTTAAACCCTAGAGCTCTTAAGGAGCTTAGTTCAGTTATTTCTGTCCCATTCTTCATAATATTTAGAGATTCTCTAGTGACTGGTATAGTGCCAAGGTACTGGCGCAGGGCAAATGTGGTGCCTATTTTCAAAAAGGGCTCTAGGTCTTCCCCGGGTAATTATAGACCATTAAGCTTAACATCCATTGTGGGGGAAATGTTTGAGGAGCTATTGAGGGACTATATACAGGATTATGTGACAATAAATAGTATTATAAGTGATAGCCAGCACGGTTTTACTAAGGACAGAAGCTGTGAAACTAACCCGATTTGTTTTTATGAAGAGGTGAGCAGAAGCCTAGACAGAGGGGCCGCTGTGGATGTAGTGTTTTTGGACTTTGCAAAGGCATTTGACACTGTCCCCCATAGACGCCTAATGGGTAAATTAAGGACTATAGGTTTAGAAAGTATAGTTTGTAATTGGATTGAGAATTGGCTCAAGGACCGAATCCAGAGAGTTGTGGTCAATGATTCCTACTCTGAATGGTCCCCGGTTATAAGTGGTGTACCCCAGGGTTCAGTGCTGGGACCACTATTATTTAACTTATTTATTAATGATATAGAGGATGGGATTAATAGCACGATTTCTATTTTTGCAGATGACACCAAGCTATGTAATATAGTTCAGACTATGGAAGATGTTCGTGAATTGCAAGCTGATTTGAACACACTAAGTGTTTGGGCATCCAGTTGGCAAATGAAGTTTAATGTAGATAAATGTAAAGTTATGCACCTGGGTATGAACAACCTGCATGCATCATATGTCCTAGGGGGAGCTATACTGGGGGAGTCACTTGTTGAGAAGGATCTGGGTGTACTTGTAAATCATAAACTAAATAACAGCATGCAGTGTCAATCAGCTGCTTCAAGGGCCAGCAGGATATTTTCGTGCATTAAAAGAGGCATGGACTTGCGGGACAGGGATGTAATATTGCCACTTTACAAAGCATTAGTGCGGCCTCATCTAGAATATGCAGTTCAGTTCTGGGCTCCAGTTCATAGAAGGTATGCCCTGGAGTTGGAAAAAATACAAAGAAGAGCAACGAAGCTCTTAACGAAGCTAATAAGGGGCATGGAGAATCTAAGTTATGAGGAAAGATTAAAAGAACTAAACCTATTTAGCTTGAAAAAAGACGACTAAGGGGGGACATGATTAATTTATATAAATATATTAATGGCACATACAAAAAATATGGTGAAATCCTGTTCCATGTAAAACCCCTCAAAAAACAAGGGGGCACTCCCTCCGTCTGGAGAAAAAAAGGTTCAACCTGCAGAGGCGACATGCCTTCTTTACAGTAAGAACGGTGAATCTATGGAATAGTCTACCGCAGGAGCTGGTCACAGCAGGGACAGTAGATGGCTTTAAAAAAGGCTTAGATCATTTCCTAGAACAAAAAAATATTAGCTCCTATGTGTAGAATTTTATTTATTTTTTTACTTCCCCTTTCCCATCCCTTGGTTGAACTTGATGGACATGTGTCTTTTTTTCAACCGTACAAACTATGTAACTGTATGTAACTATGTATACATGATATGTCATAGATGCATGTATATATCATATATACATGATATTTCATAGATACATGCAAGAAAATCACATTGGTGAAGTCTCTGATCTCGAACTACCACTGATATCTAGAAAGAAATGGTTTAAAACGCTTTAGTACTGCGCAGGGTTACTAAAAATATGACGCAACATTCTAACCAAACGGCCACTGATCTAAATAGCCTTTTCGAATAGATTCTTTTAAAAGTCAAAAAATCTTTGAGCAGTACCAGAGCAGAGAACTGTAGAAAAGAGCTCAACGCAACCACTTACACATTGACCATTTAAGCGGGCAACCATGTAACACAATATTTCGCTTCAGGGTAAATATGCGGCCCCCACAGCTTCTCCACGGCAATATCAACGGAGTGCTAGATATTTAAACAGTTGGGGGAGAGGCTATAATGCTGGGACAACACCTTTAAGGTATGTAGAGGCCTTTCCTTCTGGAAATCAGTAGTGATGACGGACAGCAGCAATGTGATCTTCTCACATGTATTTATGACATATCAGAAGATCACTTCCGCTCGTACCTTGGCTTGTACCTTTAAAGTAAAAAATAAATCAGCTTGTGTCTGAATTTAAGGGAACCTATCCATCCTACAACTTTCACCTATATGGTGGCGGACAATGAGCACGCCTGCTATCTGTTGCACAAACAGAATGGCATTTCCTGTACCGATTCCTGGGTAGCCCATGACATCCACCACTCAGGACTTAACAGCAAAGAGCAGGCATCAGCAGAGACCTTAACCTCCTTCCGGACATTTTAAGTACCGTTGCGTCACAGCTGGCAAAAGGGAGTATAGAGTGGGCTCACGGGCTGAGCCCGCTTCATATTCAGAGGGTGTCGGCTGTAAGTCGGTCAATAGCGACCACAGCATCTAAGCTGTTAGAAAAAGGGTGTGCCGATGGTTGTCATGGCAGCCTGGGGGCCTACTGAAGGCCCCCAGATCTACCACCTTTTTTCTCCAATTAACCTCTTCCTGCCACAGCAATTTTTCAGATTTTCAAACTTTTTCTCCCCACATTGCAAAAGCCGTAACTTTTTTATTTTTTCATCAATATAGCCGGATGAGGGCTTGATTTTTGCAGGACGGGTTGTAGTTTTTCATGGCACCATTTATTGTATCATATAACGTAATAGGAAAAAGGAAAAAATTATTTAGGGAAAACAAACAGCGATTACTCCATTTATTTTTGGCATTTGTCTTTATGGCGTTCACCGTGCAATTAAAACATGTTATCAAATATAAATTTGGTATCGAAGTAATCGTATTGACCCACAGAATAAAGTTAACATGTAATTTTCACCGCTAAGTGAACAATGTTTCGAGCCAGCAACCAGGGATATGCAAACCTGGTCTTACACATCAGTAGTGTTCCTTTTCCCCCCCAAGTTGTCAAAACAGTTTAGCTGAAAAGTTATAACTATGTACACAATTTCCCTAACACTTTCCCAAACATCAGAACATCCCCCACTTCTACAGTAGGCACAGCAGCCCCTCTCTAGTTGTCACAGCAGCTTCCCACCTACTTCACCAGTAGTCACAGAAACCCCCTCCTGCTTCCTCAATAGTCATATCGGAGGTTCCCCCTGATAGTTACCGCTGTGCCCCCCCCTTCTTCTCTAGTAGTAAAAACTGGGTCCCACACGCTCTCCTCCACTTCCCAAGTCATCAGAGTGGAGCCCCACTTACCGTGTATTGGAAGCAGCCCCCCCTCCTGATACCCCATTAGTCATATCAAGACTCCCTTCAGCCTCTCCCCATTCTAATAGTCAGAGCAGGACTCCCACTACCTACTGTCAATAGTTAAAGCAGAGACTTTCGCTTAGCCTACTAACCCACCTGGTGGTCACAGCAAGTTCACTCACTCTGACCGGTGATGGCAGGCCGTTATCGGTTAGGTAAATATATTGCAGTTTATTATTTTTTTACAATTTGAGTCCAAATGCAGATATTTTTATACCCCTTTAAAATTAATTACTAAAGAGGCATTCTGGTATTTAATAAATATTTCTCAAGAAATATAGAATCAAAACGGTATTTAAAGAGAAGGAGAAGGTTCACGCTTACCAATCACATTTGTTTATTGTTCCAATGCATCTAACATGAAAAATGAAAGAACATCGTAACCCTTAACCCTTTTGCTGCTGGGACACTTTTGACAAGCACAAATAAAAACTAAAGTATAAACATAAATAAAACAATTTTATATCCCATACTTTTATATTTTTTGAAAGTAGACACTTCGAACAACAGTTTTACAAAAAATGCATAAAAATTAATGTTTGTTGGTAAAAGTCTGACCAAAGCAGAGCCTGAGACACACAACACCCTCCTAATAATAAAAGAAAAAGATGTGCAGAGTTCATACATGCCAGTTGTGTCTATGTCTAAACACACATATCTTTATAAAACCACCAGAACATGAGACCAAAAATCTTTGACTAAACATTTGAGTCAGAGTCGACAATTGTCCTGATTGGGCGCAGGGGTATCTTACTTCCATCTATCACTTGGAGTTTTCCCCCTCCCATCTCTCCATCACAGTGACACTAAACAAGTAAAACTGTTCACGCTGCTTTTCTTCCCGTCAAATTCTGATGGCAGTGTGAACATGGCATAATACCAAATATTTATTAGATCTTTGCAATGTTACGTCACTGGTAGCTCTGCGCAACAGAAGACAGTTAATTTTGAAGGAATTTTTACATGCATTTTTCAGCCAAAATCAGGAGTGGAAAGAAAAAAAATGAAAGTAAATCTTTTTCCTTTTTAGATCTCCTTGCTCTTACCACTTGAAGACCGGGCCAATTTTGTCCTTGAGGACCAGAAGTTTTTTTTATTTTTCCTCTTTGCATTCCGGCAGTCATATTTTTTTTTATTTTTTTACGACGTAATTGTATGAGGCTCTTTGGAGGAAGTTGTACTTTATGTAGCTGTCTATTTTTTTTGAACATATACATTAGCGATTAATCTAATTTTTTATTTAGACAAAAATTCAGAAAAAGACCCAAAAACCGTTCCACTGTAGTTTTGTTTTTACGTGCATACACCAATCATAAATGATGCTATAAAAGTATTGTGCAGGTTGTTACAGTAGTGACAATTCCAAATATGTGTATATTATTTTATGTTTTAGGAATTATGTTTATTAACCAGTTCAGGACCAGGCTAATTTGAGCCTTCAGGACCAGACATCGTTTAGCCATTATAACTTTTTTAATCGTTGGGCTAGCAACGTGATTTTTGAGAGGTTTTTTTTTTAAACAATGCATGGTTTGGGTTTTTTTCATCATTTTTATACACATCCTTTTTGCTATTTTCGAATTTTTAGGCATATATTTTGAAAAGAATAATGAAAAAGTAAGCTTTTTTTACATTTCAGCTATTTTTTTTATGGTAATATTTTGATATATTAAACGTTTATTTTAGGGTAATTTTTTCAGGGCTAGCGTTACGACAATGATTGTCATGCAGAAACTTTTTTTGGGGTGTGTATTTTATGTGTAATTATTATTTCAATTATTTTGACGTTTAGTTTTTTATTATTATTATGGTCTGTCCCTCAAAAGGTCAGAAAAGACCTATGGGGGACTTTATTATTATAATTTTTTTACACCATGTTTTTCCACTGTAACTGCACAGCAGCCCCAGTTACAGGGTAAATCAGCCGTTTTATAGTGACTATTGTAGCAGCAGCCTTCTTCTAAGAAAAAAAACTCTCAAAAATCACGTTGCTAGCCCAACAATTAAAAAAGTTACAATGGCAAAAACAGTGTTTGATCCTGAAGGCTCAAAATTAAACTGGTCACGCTCTCTACAAGCCTGCGAGATCAAATTACACCCCCCCCCTCATTCACACTGCAGAGAATGAAACAGTGCAGAGGCTGCTGTAATCACAGAACTTTATTAACTGAGAAATTCCCTCTACAAGCAAACAGACAGCTTGCAATTCCCTGCCTGGGTAAGATATTTAGGTTATTTTAGCTATATCTCTCTCGCTATCTATCTGTTCCTGCAGGTGACATCAACAGGGAGGAAGTACAGGGCAGCAGTAATTCAAATTTCCTTTTACTCTGTTGCATATTAAAATGAATGTAGTGTGAGGCCTGCAAGTCATTTTTTTTTCTAGATTTGAAATTTACACTTACCCTAAGGCTGGATTCACACGAACGTGGCGTTTTTGCAGACGCTCCGTGTGTCATCAGTGTATGATGCGCGGCTGCGTGATTTTCGCGCAGCCGCCATCATAGAGATGAGGCTAGTCGACGTCAGTCACTGTCCAGGGTGCTGAAAGAGTTAACTGATCGGCAGTAACTCTTTCAGCACCCTCGACAGTGAATTCCGAGCACAATATCGAGCAACCTGTTTAAAAAAAAACAAAAAAACGTTCGTACTTGCCGAGAACTTCCCTCCCGGCCGTTGCCTTGGTGACGCGTCCTTGGTGACGCGCCTCTCTTGACATCTGGCCCCACCTCCCTGGATGACGCGGCAGTACATGTGACCGCTGCAGCCTGTGCTTGGCCTGTGATTGGCTGGAGCTGTCACTTGGACTGAATTGTCATCCCGGGAGGTCAGACTGGAGGAAGAAGCCGGGAGTTATCGGTAAGCCAGAACTTCTTTTTTTTTTACACGTTCATGTATATTGGGATCGGAAGTCACTGTCCAGGGTGCTGAAACAGTAACTCTTTCAGCACCCTGGACAGTGACTATCTCCTGACGTCGCGTAGCGGAAATTTTTTTGCCGGGTTCGGTCAAAACGAGTTCGGCCGAACCCGGTGAAGTTCGGTTCGGTTGTCCGGGTTCGCTCATCTCAAAGACACTCCGTTTGGATGTTTGTAAACAGAAAAGCACGTGGTGCTTTTCTGTTTACATTCATCCTTTTGACAGCTCTTGCGCGAATCACGCAGTTCGCACGGAAGTGCTTCCGTGCGGCATGCGTGGTTTTCACGCACCCATTGACTTCAATGGGTGCGAGATGCGCGCAAAACGCCGAAAGAACGGACGTCGTGACTTTTTTGCAGCGGACTCATGCTGAGGAAAAATCACGGACATGTCAGCACGGCCCCATAGACACATATAGGTCCGTGCAACGCGCGTGCAAATCACGCGCGTTGCACGGACGTTTTTCCCGTTCGTCTGAATAAAGCCTAAGGTGCATATCCATGGGTTTTAAGGAGGCCACAGGAGCAATGCTTTAAAGAAGTACGCTTTTCATTATGTAACTATCAACACATATATATATATATATATATATATATAGTCAGTTAGGTCCAGAATTATTGACAGTGACACCATCTCCATGATTTGGGCTCTGCATGCCACCACATTGGATTTTAAATGAAACAACTGAGATACAATTGAAGTGTAGACTTTCAGGTTTAATTCAAGGGGTTGAACAAAAATATCCTGCGAAACGTTTAGGAATTGCAACCATTTTTCTACACAGCCTCCTCATTTCAGTGGCTCCAAAGTAATTGGACAAATTACCATTACCATAAATATGTGTTTTTTAAATACTTTGTAGAGAATCCTTTGCAGGCAATGACTGCCTGAAGTCTGGAACCCATGGACATCACCAAGCGCTGGGTTTCCTCCTTTGTGATGCATTGCCAGGCCTTTACTGCAGCGGTCTTCAGTTGTTGCTTGTTTGTGGGTCTTTCTGTCTTAAGTTTTGTCGTAAGCAAGTGAAATGCATGCTCGATCGGGTTGAGATCTGGTGATTGACTTGGCCATTGCAGAGTTTCCACTTCTTTGCCTTAAAAAACTCCTGGGTTGCTTTCGCTTGATGTTTTGGGTCATTGTCCATCTGTACGGTGAAGCGACATCCAATCAACCTTGCTGCATTTGGTTGAATCTGAGCAGAAAGTAAATCCCTGAACACTTCAGAATTCATCCGGCTGCTTCTGTCTTCAGTCACATCATAAATAAACACTAGTGACCCAGTGCCTTTGGCAGCCATGCATGCCCATGCCATCACTCTGCCTCCACCATGTTTTACAGAGGATGTGGTATGCCGTTCCAAGCCTTCTCCATACTTTCTTCCTCCCATCATTCTGGTACAGGTTGATCTTAGTTTCATCTGTCCAAATCAATGCTGTTCCAGAACTGGGCTGGCTTCTTTAGATGTTGTTTGGCAAAGTCTAATCTGGCCTTTCTATTTTTGAGGCTGATTAATGGTTTGCACCTTGTGGTGAACACGCTGTATTTGCTATCGTGAAGTCTTCTCTTTATGATGGACTGAGATACTGATACACCTACTTCCAGGAGAGTGTTCTTCACTTGGGTAGATGTTGTGAAGGGGTTTTTCTTCACCAAGGAAAGGATTCTGCGATCATCCACCACTGTTGTCTTCCGTGGAAGTCCAGGTCTTTTGGCGTTCACGAGATCACCAGTGCGCTCTTTTTTTTCAAGAATGTACCAAACTGTTGATTTGGCCACTCCTAACATTTGTGCTCTCTCTCTCTCTCTGATGGATTTCTTCATTTTTTTCAGCCAAACGATGGTCTGTTTCACTTGCATTGAGAGCTCCTTTGACCTCATGTTGTGGGTTCACAGCAACAGCTTCCAAATGCAAATGTCACACCTGGAATCAACTCCAGACCTTTTACCTGCAAAATTGATGATGGAATAACGAGGGAATAGCCCATGCAGCCCTTTAAATAGTTTTTGAGATAATTGTCCAAATACTTTTGGTCCCTTGAAAAAGAGGCAGCTACATATTAAAGAGCTGTAATTCCTAAACCCTTCCTCAAATTAGGATATGAATACCCTCAAATTAAAGTGGAGAGTCTGCACTTTAAGCCCATATTGATTATATAACTGTATATTCAATGTTTTGGTGAACAGCTAAAAGGACAAAACTTGTGTCACTGTCCAAATAATTCTGGACCTAGGTCACATGATCTAATAGTGACTCGCGAACGCCGTAAAAAAATAATGCAAGAACTTTTTCCTGTGAATCCTGCCTTAAAAAAAGTGATAAAAAAGTGATCAGAAAGTCGCATGTACTCCAAAATTATACCAATAAAAACTACGAGTTGTTCAGCAAAAAAAAGCCCTCATACAGCTGCATCGGCGGAAAAATAAAAAAAAGTTATGGCTCTTCAAATATGGAGACACAAAACCAAATAATTTTTTTAAAGTATTTTTACTGTGTAAAAGTAGTAAAACATACAAAATCTCTATAAATTTGGTATTATTGCAATCGTAACAACCCGCTGAACAAAGTCATTGCTCTATTTATACCACACGGTAAACAGAGTACATTTAGGACGCAAAAAATTGTCAAAATTGCTGGGTTTTTTCTATTCCCCCCCCCCCCCCCGAAAAAAATTATACAGAACCTTATACAGAAATGTCGACGCAAAAATAAAAAAGTTATAGCTCCTTGAATGAGACGATGGAAAAACTTAAAAAATAGCTTGTCATTAAGGCCTAAAATACTCTGGTCACTAAAGGGTTTGGTTACTTTATATGAATATGTTCTTAAAAGGCCATAAACTGTATTGTTGTGGCACATAAATCTGTAATTCTCATCATACTTTACCCCAGCTGCCCAGTAGAAGCCCCTGTACGGACTATGTAAACACTGTGTTCATGTCCATAGAACCGAAGATGGCGGCGGTCACTTTCTCTAGATACAAACAGCAGAATCTCTTGTATCTGCACACACGCGTTCAGTTTTTGAAGCCAGGGACGGCCGAGAAATCTGTCCCATGGGCGAATCACATGACTCCTGACATCTTTAGTGATATGGACATGGGCGCAGTGTTAATATAGTTCATAAATGGGCAGCTGGAAGCCTTCTACTAGGAACCTGGGGTTAAGTATGATGAGATTTACTGATATATGCACCACAACAATACAGTTTAGGACCATTAAGGAAATATTTGTATAAAGTGGCCAACCCATTTAACCTCTTAACGACAAAGGACAGATATATCCATCCTGTGCAGGTGCTAGTTCCTGCAAAAGGAGGGATATATCTGTCCACTAATCGCGTGGATACTGCCAGTGTACCCACGTGATCAGCAGCAGGAGCACGGCTGTTGAACACAGCCTGGCTCCTGCCGCAACTGGCGGAATCGAAGCGCGCTCCGATTCTGGAAGTTTAACCCATTAGATGGCGCTGTCAATAGCGACAGTGGCATCTAATGTGTTTGACAAGGGTAGGGATCTCCCTATGTCACTCTATTGGCACCCCCCGCAAAGAAATTGCGTGGCGCCGTTGGGTTTCCATAGCAGCCGGGGGCCCGACAAAGGCTCCCGGGTCTGCCTTCAGCAACTGCCAGAGGCATGGCCTAATAGATTGTCTGTCAGTTTTAGGGTATGTTCACACACACTAATTATGGACGTAATTCGGGCGTTTTTGCCCCGAATTACGTCCGAAAAATGCGGCTTGAAAGCGTTGACAAACATCTGCCCATTGAAAGCAATGGGCTGACGTTTGTCTATTCACACGAGGCGTATATTTACGCGCCGCTGTCAAATGACGGCGCGTAAATAGACGCCCGCGTCAAAGAAGTGACCTGTCACTTCTTGGGGCGTAATTGGAGCCATTATTCATTGACTCCAATGAAAAGCAGCGCCAATTACGTCCGTAATGGACGCGGCGTTCAAGCGCCTGCACATGCCGTTACGGCTGAAATTACGGGGATGTTTTCTCCTGAAAACATCCCCGTAATTTCAGCCGCTACGGACGCTGCCGTGTGAACATACCCTTACACTGACAGGCAATAATGCTTTAGTATACTAAGCATTGTATAAGTGATCAGCAGATCGTATAGTGAAGTCCCCTGGTGGGACTAAAAACAAAATGTAAAGCAGTTAAATAAAGGCTTATGATAAAAAAAAAATATTACAGTCAAAATAAAATAAAACCATTTTTTTCCCCCAAACCGTGGTTTTATTTAGTAAAAGGGTCAAAACAAATAACACATACACATATATGGTATCCCCGCGATCGTAACGACTCGAAAAATAAAATGAACACATTAATTAAATTGCAGGATGAACAGCGTTCAAAAAAACAATGGCAAAATAATTTTTCTCCCATTCCCCCCCATAAAAAAATAAATAAAAGTTAATCTATAAGTCTTATGTACCCCAAAATAGTACTAATGAAAACTAGGCCCGCAAAAATCTAGCCCATATACGGCCACATTGATGGAAAAATAAAAAAAGTTACGGCTCTTGGAATGCGGCGATGCCAAAACAAGTAATTTTTTTCTAAAAGGGTTTTTATTGTGCAAACGTAGGAAAACATATAAAACCTTTACATATTTGATATCCCCGTAATCGTGCCAACCCATAGAATAAAGGTAACATATTTATGCTGCATAGTAAACGGCGTAAATTTAGAACGTGAAAATCAATGCTGGAATAGCTGCTTATTTTAAATTCTCTCCTAAAATAAAGTTAATAAAAGTTAATCGATATATTATATGCACCCAAAAATGGTACAATTGAAAAATACAACTCGTCCCGCAAAAAACAAGCCCTTATACGGCTATGTCGACGGAATAAAAAAAAGTTACGTCTGTTGGAATGCGACCGTGAGAAAACAAAAAATATTCCTTGGTCATTAACGCGCAAAATGGCCTGGTCATTAAGGGGTTAAACTACAATCCCATCTAGTTTATGCAGCACACCAAGATAAACAAATGAGTCATGGGAAAAACAAAAGTTTGTACACACCATAATTTCTATTGAAAAAACAAAAACAAGAATGTCACTGTTTATTCTGTTTTTGATCAGGTCCTCAATTACCCTTGTAAGGACAGGACTCATTCATTATCTTGAACCAAGAACTGAGGTATTCACCAAGAGGTAATTGTTTCCTAACATTATTCAACATAAAAACATGAATACCCGCATTCTAACATATTTTTCTTAAAAGCATTCCCTGGCATATCAATACTGACCTAAAGGGAAGGCAAACCACACCTATGAGGCTAACTAATCAGCTACTCTAGTTAGAATAATACTGTCAAACTAATTATTGTAATACAAAATATCATCATGTCCAGCTATATAATCCAATAAAAGTCAACTCATTTATTATGAGTAATTTTGTACTGTCTTGAACTGAAATAAAACAATAAAAAAAATACACTGCATAATATTTTGATTTTTTTTTTTTTATTGCCATCGAATTTGAGAACCAATAAAAAGCCAACTACTATTTTACATGCATCAGACGAAAGTTCAAGTAACCAAACACAGAGCAGTATTGTGATGAAGTTCCTGTGGGAGGAAGTGAGTGACGTCACAGCGTGATCTCGCGAGGACACGCTGTGTGTCTGTGAACTGCCAGAAGCTGGGTGGTAACGAAGAGAAGTGGATGATGCTGATTCGTCAGCATCATACACTTCTATTCACAACGCCCAGCTAGTAAACACACCCAGATGTACACACACAATACACGCCCAGTTGTACTTAAGAAAGGCTCATTTGCATAAATATAAAAATGGTCATAACGTGGCCAAAAATGCTCGTTTTTGAAAAAAAAACAAAAACGTTACTGTTATCTACATTGCAGCGCCGATCTGCTGCAATAGGAGATAGGGGTTTGCAAATCTGGTGACAGAGCCTCTTTAAAGGACTAATAATTTAACTTAATGATCCACCCAATACACAAAATTAAAATTGATCAAGAAGTGATGTATTACTATTATCAAGCGCCAAAATAAGTTGTTAGGCTTTTTATATGCATTAATCAATACACAAAGTTACATTTCTATCAAATTTCTTAACTAATCCACCTTTATTTGTATAAAAAGTACAGATGGTAGACTGGAAGATTAGTAGTTAAACAATGGCATATCGTATAGGCCCTTGCCTACATTTCCAGCACGCATAGTTCATAAATACGAGTCACATGGTGGAGGCAGCCACAGCTTAGAGTCTCGCAGTCGAGTTTAGCTACCAAAATAGCAAAAGGGTTAAGAATCCTAAAACGGAATGATCATAGGCAGGATTCTGTTTTATATAGTGTTGTAAAATATTTAGAAATGCAGTATTTATGAAATTTTCACGACATTAAAAGCAATCCCAGTGTAAAAAAAATATATGCATGCTTTCACTAACATATCTGTTTTTTCATACTAACGTATACATCTCCAGATCCGATCCATCACTATAAACGGATGCATGGGTAGTACGGTACACGAAAATGTTCATTCAAAGCAGACAGACAAAAAATTATAACGGATGGAAAACGAACATAAATCCATTATTCCTAAATTTAAGCAATCCACAGCAGAGATTTACATAGGATCCTATGCTTCCCTGGTTCTTCCTTTGTAATGGTCTTTGGCATGGGTGGGCAGCCTCAAACTCTGATCACAAGTCTATACTGCAGCTGTAGTCTTTTAAACAGCTAATATGTATTAAGAAAAAACATTTCTTGAAATTTAAAGGACCAATAATTCAAGTTTTCCGTGGTGATCACCTTTCAAGAATCAGCCAACGAAACTACAAATCAAGACACAAAGCGAATGTTTTATAGGCCTCTGCGCTAGCAAAGTACTTGTGTATCTGCATGCCAAGTTACGTCTTCTAGGCCTTTCCAGAAAGGAAGTAGAACAGTAGACGACTAGCACACATCGATGGGGGTTCATTCTGGTTACTGAATCAATGTGTAATCTTGAAGCAAGCAAGGTGTTAAATAAGAAGTTCCAATTTAAGCGTGGAGGTTGAGAAGAGAATGATAAAAAAGGATAGTAAAAAAAGATGTTACGGAAAAGATGTTAAGCAGCAGAAACAATACTCAGTAGCCTAGGAATTCTGCAAAGAGCCGATAGACGCTATGAAATCCTCGGTATACGTTAACTTGAGCATACAATCGTACGCTTCATATACTGTAGTTATTCAAGAAAACAGGAGGGAATATATGTTATTATTCATCAAGGGTGAAGAACGTTCTACGTCTTATTCCCCAAATTTGGATGCAATAGCTTCGTATTTCCAAGCCAGATATAAAAGCATGGGTGGATGTTTTGTTTCTGAAATAACAAAGGACGCTTATCCAGAAGTGGTGAACGGGGCACAGGTGTTGGGTGCTGCAGGGGTTAATGCACTGTCCGCCTACCGTACAGTGAAGGAATGCAAGGTGAAAGGGTTCTCTGGGCTAGGTAAATAAGGCTTATTGAAGCGAGTACATGACACACACAAACTTTGGAATATATTATGCGTTTCAATCTATCCATGAGGGTCAGGGCTATGGTGTGGAGGGGGTGAAAGGGGTAATTTGCTTACACGCAATGCATCCATAGGCAGGATATATATATATATATATATATATATATATATATATATATATTTATTCCACATCTATGGATGCGCTGCATGTAAATAAACATCCTCTCCATCTTTTACCACCGTGGGCCTATAGATTGGAAGAACGAATTGAAAAACACACGATATTACAAAGTTAGAGTATGCTTTGTGCTCGCTTGAATACACTTTTGTCTACCTTCTTGCAGAGACCCCGGTTAATGCAATGAGTGCACACAGTGATGTCGGTGCACCGTGTCATGTGCTACCGCCTGCTATTGTTTACCTGTTTGCCCCGGTAGAAGAGGCGCTGACGGTCGGGGGTCACGTTAAAACTCTCCTGGATCTTTAACCTCAAGCCCTCAATCTTGGTAAGCCTCGAAAGATCATCGATGGTGCGGGTCTCTGTGCCATCAATTGTCCTCACCTGGATCCACATTTTTCAGGCACTCACCAAGCTGTAGGATGAAATGGAAAGAAATCACCTCTCTGGATTGTCCCAGTCTCCCTTGTCTTCGAAGTAATGTCACTGTTTAATGCATCAGAGTTGGCAATGACAGCCACACCAGCACAACAAAGAAGGCAGCACAAGCTCCACCGACAGAGCAGGCGCTGCTGCTGAGGAGGAGAGGAAGGAGCGCGCTGCACACTACTAGTCGGAGCCTGGTATTATTATTGTGTGCTTCTGCTATTCTGATTATTATTGTTGCCTAGTGGTGTAAGCGCCAGGCAGCCATGTCTGAGCGGCTCTGGGAGTGTTTACTAGGAGCTGCTGCTCTCACATGGGGGTCACGGCGCCAAGCTGAAATCTCGCGTAATGAAAGCGAGGCCGGCCCTCACGACACAGGAGGCTGAGTAGAGGTTGCAAGCGCTCGGCTTCTCCCCGCCCCATTCCCGGTGCATGTGTCGTCTTCTAGTCCCTCGGCCACTGTACTGCATGTGTCCTCTCCTCCTCTTCTTACGTCGACCGCCTTGCGCTGTGTAGTATAAGGGCGCCGCAGGGAAAGCTTATTACACCATGAGGTCTGACAAGTTGAATACCGTTGCCTGTCAGTGGGTTTTCCCGCTTTGCTATTTTACTCCTGCAGTCAGTTGTGCAATGTTAGCGAATAGTAGTTTACAAATCTTCTTTCACACAACGAGTATATTTATGGCATAGCTAGTATATGCCGAGCGGGAGAATATAGTGCGGCCACACGGTTGTATCAGCAGTTTACTGCCATATTTTTTTCACATAAAAAAGTGGAGTTTGATAAATGTTTTTTTTAGGATGAACTCCATACGTTTTAACCCCTTAGTGTCTAAGCCTGTTTTGGCTTTATGGACACAGACGATTTTTGTAAATCTGACGTGTTCCTTTATGTGGTAATAACTCCGGAATGCTTTTGCCTATCCAAGTGATTGTGAGATTGTTTTCTCGTGACATATTGTACTTTATGATACTGAAAAAATTTGGTCATTAAATTCAATATTTATTTGTAAAAAACACCAAAATTTAGAGAAAATGTGCAAAAATCTGCATTTTTCTAAATTGTAATGTATCTGCTTGTAAAACCGATAGTAATAGCACACAAAATAGTTACTAGTTAACATTTCCTATATGTCTACTTTATGTTTGCATCATTTTTTGAACGTCCTTTTATTTTTCTATGGCATCACAAGGCTTAGAACTTTACCAGCAATTTCACATATTTTCAAGAACATTTCAAAAGGCTATTTTTACAGGGGCCAGTTTAGTTGTGAAGTGGCTTTGAGGGCCTTATATATTAGAAACCCCGAATATTCACCCCATTTTAAAAACTGCACCCCTCAAAGTATTCAAAACAGCATTTAGAAAGTTTCTTAACCCTTAAGACGTTTCACAGGAATTAAAGCAAATTAGAGGTGAGATTTATAAATTTCGTTGTTTTTTTTTGCAGAAATTCATATTTAAAGAGGCTCTGTCACCAGATTTTGCAACCCCTATCTCCTATTGCAGCAGATCGGCGCTGCAATGTAGATTACAGTAACGTTTTTATTTTTAAAAAACGAGCATTTTTGGCCAAGTTATGGCCATTTTTGTATTTATGCAAATGAGGCTTGCAAAAGTACAACTGGGCGTGTTGAAAAGTAAAAGTACAACTGGGCGTGTATTATGTGCGTACATCGGGGCGTGTTTACTACTTTTACTAGCTGGGCGTTCTGATGAGAAGTATCATCCACTTCTCTTCAGAACGCCCAGCTTCTGGCAGTGCAGATCTGTGACGTCACTCACAGGTCCTGTATCGTGTCGGCCACATCGGCACCAGAGGCTACAGTTGATTCTGCAGCAGCATCAGCATTTGCAGGTAAGTAGCTACATCGATTTACCTGCAAACGCCGATGCTGCTGCAGAATCATCTGGTGCCGATGTGTCCTCGCTCGTCTGACACGATGCAGGACCTGGGGAAGTGACGTCACAGCGTGATCTCTCGAGAACACGGCTGTGTCTGCACTGCCAGAAGCTGGGCGTTCTGAAGAGAAGTGGATGATGCTTCTATACACAACGCCCAGCTAGTAAAAGTAGTAAACACGCCCCGATGTACACACATAATACACGCCCAGTTGTACTTTTACTTTTCAACACGCCCAGTTGTACTTTTGCAAGCCTCATTTGCATAAATACAAAAATGGTCATAACTTGGCCAAAAATGCTCGTTTTTTAAAAATAAAAACGTTACTGTAATCTACATTGCAGCGCCTATCTGCTGCAATAGCAGATAGGGGTTGCAAAATCTGGTGACAGAGCCTCTTTAATCTATTTTTTTTGCAACACAGAAAGTTTTACCTGAAAAATGCAACTCAATATTTATTGCCCAGAGTCGGCAGTTTTTAGAAATATCCCACATGTGTCCCTAGTGTGCTACTGGACTGAAGCAGCGGCCTCCGAAGCAAAGGAGCACCTAGTGGATTTTGGGGCCTCCTTTTTTTAGAATATATTTTAGGCACCATGTCAGGTTTGAAGGGCTCTTGTGGTGCCAAAACAGTGGAAATCCCCCAAAAGTGACCCCATTTGGGAAACCACACACCTCAAGGAAATTATCTGGGGGTATTTTGAGCATTTTGACCGCACAGGTTTTTTACAGAAATTATTGGAAGTAGGCCGTGAAAATTAAAATCTAAATTTTTTCAAAGAAAATGTAGGTTTAGCGATTTTTTTCTCATTTCCACAAGGACTAAAGGAGAGAAAGCAATGTCAAATTTGTAAAGCAATTTCTCCCGAGTAAAACAATACCCCACATGTGGTCATAAACGGCTGTTTGGACTTACGGCAGGGCTCAGAAGAGATGGAGCGCCATTTGGTTTTTGGAGTTCAAATTTAGCAGGAATGGTTTGCGGAGGCCATGTCGCATTTACAAAGCCCCTGAGGGGACAAAACAGTGGAAACCCCCCACAAGTGACCTCATTTTGGAAACTACACCCATTGAGGAAATTATCTAGGGGTATAGTGAGCATTTTGACCCCACAGGTTTTTTGCAGAAATTATTGGAAGTAGGCCCTGAAAATGACAATGTCAATTTTTTTCAAAGAAAATGTAGGTTTAGCTAATTTTTTCTCATTTCCACAAGGACTGAATTAGAAAAAGCACCACCACATTTGTAAAGCAATTTCTCCTGAGTAAAACAACACCCCACATGTGGTCATAAATGGCTGTTTGGACACACGGCAGGGCTTAGAAGGGAAAGAGCACTATTTGGCTTTTGGAGATCACATTTAGCAGGAATGGTTTGTGGAGGCCATGTCGCATTTGCAAAGCCCCTGAGGGGACAAAACAATGAAAACGCCCAAAAAGTGACTCCATTTAGGAAACTTCACCCCTTGAGGAATTCATCTAGTGGTGTAGTGAGTATTTTGACCCCACAGGTGTTTCATAGAGTTTATTAGAATTGGGCAGTGAAAATTAAAGCAATCCCTCTTCTTCAATAAGACGTAGCTTTAGCTCAAAATTTTTCATTTTCTGAATAAATAAAGGAAAAAAAGAACCACATCATTTATAAAGCAATTTCTCCCGAGTAAGGGAATACTCCATATGTGGTCTTAAACTGCTGTTTGAGCATACGGCAGGGCTCAGAATGGAAGGAGCGCCATTTGGAGTGCAGATTTTGCTGGATTGGTTTCTGGGCGCCTGTGGGACCATAACAGTGGAAACCCCCCAGAAGTGACCACATTTTGCAAACTACACCCCTCAATGCATTCACCTAGGGGTGTAGTGAGCATGTTAACCCCGCAGGTGTTTTGTAGAATTTAGTGTGCACTCGATGTTGCAGAGTGAAAATGGGATTTTTTCCATACATATTCCAATATGTGGTGCCCAGCTTGTAACACCATAACAAGACAGCTCTCTAATTATTATGCTGTGTTTCCCAGTTTTAGAAACACCCTACATGTGACCCTAATCTTTTGCCTGGACGTTTGACAGGGCTGAGGAGTGAAAGAGTACCATGCAAAATTGAGGCCTAATTTGGTGATTACAAACTATTGGTTCACAATTGCAGAGGCTCTGATGTGAAATAATAAAAGAAACCCCCGAGAAGTAACTCCATTTTGGACACTGCACCCCTCAAGGCATTTATTAACCCCTTCCCGCTCCTGGACGTACTATTAGGTCATGGTAGCTGTATCGTTCACGCTCCATGACCTAATTGTACGTCACGTCTCGTACAGCAGCTAACGTAGCTCCTACAGCGGAGACCGATCACGTGTCCCCGCTGATTAACCCCTTAAAAGCCGTGTTCAATAGGGATTCAGGCTTTTTAGGGGTTAAGCTACGATCGCCGGCCTGCTAAACGATAGCGGCCGGCGATGGTGACTATGGCAACCGGACACCTAACAATGGCGTCCGGCTATGCCATCGATGGAAGCCTAGTGGGTCCTGACACTATGCTTGCTGTCAGTGAGTAGCTGATAGCTCTAATACACTGCACTACGCATGTAGTGCAGTGTATTAGAATAGCGATCAGGGCCTCCTGCCCTCAAGTCCCCTAGTGGGACAAAGTAATAAAGTTAAAAAAAAGTTAAAAAACGATGTGTCAAAATAAGAAAATAAAAGTTTTAAAAGTGATAAAAGTAAAAATCCCCCTTTCAGTCCTTTATTATTAATAAAAATATATAAACAAACAAATAAACTATACATAATTGGTATCGCCGCGTCTGTAACGGCCTGAACTACAAAATTATTTCGTTATTTATCCCGCGCAGTGAACGCCGTAAAATAAACTTCACCTCCCAAAAAATGGAATAAAAAGAGATCAAAAAGTCGCATGTACCTAAAAATGGTCCTGATCGAAACTACAGTTCGTTACGCAAAAAATAAGCCCTCGCACGGCTTTCTTGATGGAAAAATAAAAAAGTTCTGCCTCTTAGAATATGGTAATACAAAAAGTAAATGATTTTTTACAAGTATTTTTATTGTGCAAATACCATAAGACATAAAAAAAAAACTATAAACATCTGGTATCGCCGTAATCGTATCACCCTGCAGAATAAAGTGAATATGTCATTTATAGCGCACGGTGAACGCTGTAAAAAAAAATTGACTAAAAAAACAATAGTAGAATTTCTGTTTTTTTAGTCACCACGCCACTTAAAAATAGAATAAACACTGATCAAAAAGTCGCATGCACCCCATGAAAACTGCAATGAATTCCTCAAGGTGTCTAGTTTCCAAAATGGGGTCACTTTTGGGGGGTTTCCACTGTTTTGGCACCACAAGACCTCTTCAAACCGGACATGGTGCCTAGTAAAAGGGAGGGCTCAAATTCCTCTAGGTGCTCCTTTGCTTCGGAGGCCGGAGCTTCAGTCCTTTACCACACTAGGGCCAGATGTGGGATATTTCTCAAAACTGCAGAATCTGGGCAATAAATATTGAGTTGCGTTTCTCTGGTGAAACCTTTTGTGTTATAAAAAAAAATGGTATAAAAAGGATTTTCTGACAAAAAAAAAAGTTCATTTCGCCTCTACTTTGCTCTAAATTCCTGTGAAACACCTAAAGGGTTCATAAACTTTCTAAATGCTGTTGTGAACACTTTGAGGGGTCTAGTTTCTAAAATTGGGTGTTTCATAGGGGTTTCTAATATATAGGTCACTCAAAGCAACTTCAGATCTGAACTGGAACCTAAAAAAATATAAATAAATTAGGCAATACTTTGCTTCTTACATTATACTGATAATGAGCCGTGCCCACCCCGAGATGACCCCAGTTTTGACTGTTTGTATAAACGGAGACACCTATTAGACCGTTTCAGTGCCCGGTTTTCCCAAGCATACACCCCCGAGAAGTGTATTTCTATTGATGAGTCCTTGGTAGATTTTAAAGGGAGGCTTCAATTCCGCCAGTACCTGCCGGGTAAGAGGGCAAGGTATGGCGTGAAGATGTATAAGCTGTGCGAGAGTGCATCAGGGTATACCTACAAATTTAGAATATATGAAGGGAAGGACACCAGTATTTAGCCCCCAGAATGCCCCCCCTTACTGGGAGTTAATGCAAAAAATGTGTGGGATTTGGTGCACCCACTGCTGGACCAGGGTTACCACCTCTACCTGGATAATTTTTATACCAGCGTCCCACTCTTCATGTGCCTCGCTTCCAGAAGTACTGCAGCATTTGGCACTGCTAGAAGAAATCTGAGAGGCCTCCCTAAGGCGGGATTCACACGACCGGGTCGTTCCCGAGCCCGGGTGTCGGCCGGTAAAATCGGCCATTTTGCCCGGCCGGTTTGCATTAAGTTTTGCATCCGGGCCGGGCAGATCCAGACAGTGACATCAGCGGCAGCTCCTGAAGGGGAATCCCCATGTGTTCGGGGATTCCGCTTCAGGAGTTTCCCCTGATGTCACTGCCCAGATATGGACAGAGACATCAAGCGCTCTGTCCAGGAGCGGAATCCCCGAAAACACCTTCAAGGAGCTAAAATGGAGCTAGCACATAGCAGAGCGGGGAGATACCTCGCTCTGCTATAGTGGCGTCGCTACAGTAGTAGCAGCCGCAGCAGCTGCTGCTACTAGTGGCGCCATCGAAGGTGTCGCCGGGCCAGGGTGCTTTTAACAAGCAGGGGAAGGGAGCCAGCGCAGCGCTCCCTCCACCTGCTGTACACCCCGGCCCTGCAACACAGTGTACAGCGATGCCATTCGTCAGAAGATAGAGCATGTCCTATTTTTTGACGGCCAGATTTCCCGGCCGTCAAAAAATCGGTCGTGTGAATAGCCCCATTAGGGGTCTATCATTCCTAATGCAGCCGGGTGCCGGCCGATTTATGAACGGCCGGCACCCGGACGGGAAACCCTGCCGTGTGAATGAGGCCTAAGACTCTGCTTGGGCAAACACTCAGAACGGGTGAGAGCAGGGCACATTCTAGCAGCAACATATTGTGTGTCAAGTACAAGAACAAGAGAGATATCACACCAGTACCCATGTACCAGTACGAGGTACCGGTACAGAGACCCCCAAACCATACTGCATCCTGGACTACAATAGGTACATGGGAGGGGTGGACTTGTCAGATCAAGTCCTGAAGCCCTACAGCGCCATGCGGTGTGGTATAAGAAGCTGGCCGTGCAAATCATACAGATGGCATTGTACAATGCGTATGTGCTACGTCGATGTACAGGCCAGAGGGGAACTTTCCTGGAATTTCAAGAGGTAGTTATCAAGAACCTAATCTTTAGAGACCAAGAAGGGGGGGCAACCAGTACTTCTGGAAGTGAGGCCACACGCATCGTACCAGGGCAACACTTTCCAGAAGAAGTTCCCCAAACTGGCAAGAAGGGAAAAAGTCAAAAGAGGTGCAAAGTCTGCTATAAGAGGGGGATAAGGAAGGACACAATATATCAATGTGACACGTGTGCCGAAAAAACAGAGCTCTGTATGAAAGAGTGTTTTAAAATTTATCATACATCCCTTGATTTTTAATCTACCCCAGTTTTACTTACCCTGATGCACTCCGCACAGTTTATCCCCCCTTGTCTTTCCCCTCTGGGCCCTGCTGTGTGCCCAGGCAGCTGTTAACAGCCACATTGAGGGTATTGCCGTACGCGTGAGAACCCACTTTACAGTTTAAGGGGTGTATGTCTCCGGTCAAAATGCTCCCTACACCTCTAGATGAATGCCTTAAGGGTGTAGTTTTTAAAACGGGGTCACTTCTTGCGGGTTTCAACTGTACTGGTACCTCAGGGGCTTCTGCATACATGACTTCGCACCAGAAAATACCCAGTAGGCCAAATGGTGGTCCTTTCCTTCTGAGCCCTCCCATGGGCCTAAACGGCAGTTTATCACCACAAATGGGGTATTGCCGCACTCAGGACAAATTGCGCAACAGAATGAGGTATTTTATTTCTTGTGAAAATAAGACATTTTCAGCAAAAACGACATATTATTGGAAACATTTTTTTTTTTTTTAATTCCCAACCCAATTCAAATAAGTTCTGTGAAAAAACTATGGGGTCAAAATGGTCACAACACCCATAAATGAATTTCTTAATGGGTGTAGTTTCCAAAATGGGGTCACTTCTGGTGGGTTTCCATTGCTTTGATACCTCTGGGACTCTGCAAATGCGACATGGCACCCGAAAACCATACCAGCAAAATCTGCACTCCAAAGAACACACAGCGCTCCTTCCCTTCTGAGGCCTCCCATGGCCCCAAACGGCAGTTTATCGCCACAAATGGGGTATTGCTGCACTCAGGACAAATTGGGCAACAAAATGGAGTATTTTATTTCTTGTGAAAATAAGAACTTTTGAGCTAAAACTACATATTATTGGAAAATATATATTTTTTTAAATTCCCAGCTCAATTCAAATAAGTTCTGTGAAGAAACTATAGGGTCTAAATGGTCACATTACCCATAAATGAATTCCTTGAGGGTTTTAGTTTCCAAAATGGGGCCACTTCTGGTGGGTTTCCATTGCTTTGATACCTCTGGGACTCTGCAAATGCGACATGGCACCCGAAAACCATACAAGCAAAATCTGCACTCCAAAGAACACACAGCGCTCCTTCCCTTCTGAGGCCTCCCATGGCCCCAAACGGCAGTTTATCGCCACAAATGGGGTATTGCTGCACTCAGGACAAATTGGGCAACAAAATTGAGTATTTTATTTCTTGTGAAAATAAGAACTTTTGAGCTAAAACTACATATTATTGGAAAAAATATATTTTTTTAAATTCCCAGCCCAATTCAAATAAGTTCTGTGAAGAAACTATAGGGTCTAAATGGTCACATTACCCATAAATTAATTCCTTGAGGGTTTTAGTTTCCAAAATGGGGCCACTTCTGGTGGGTTTCCATTGCTTTGATACCTCTGGGGCTCTGCAAATGCGACATGGCACCTGAAAACCAAACTAGCAAAATCTGCACTCCAAAGTACACACAGAGCTCCTTCCCTTCTAAGGCCTCCCATGGGCCCAAACGGCAGTTTATCGCCACAAATGGGGTATTGCTGCACTCAGCAGAAATTGGGCAACAAAATGGGGTATTTTGTTCCCTGTGAAAATAAGAAATTTTGATAAAAAATGACATTTTATTGGAAAAAATGATTTTTTTTCATTTCACAGCCCAATTCAAATAGGTGATGTGAAAAATACTGTGCTGTCAAAATGGTAACAACAACCATATATGAATTCCTTGAGGGGTGTAGTTTCCAAAATGGGGTCACTTCTGGTGGGTTTCCATTGCTTTAAAACCTCTGGGGCTCTGCAAATGCGACATGGCACCCGAAAACCAAACCAGCAAAATCTGCACTCCAAAGTACACACAGAGCTCCTTCCCTTCTAAGGCCTCCCATGGGCCCAAACGGCAGTTTATCACCACAACTGGGGTATTGCTGCACTCAGGATAAATTGGGCAACAAAATTGAGTATTTTATTTCTTGTGAAAATAAGAACTTTTGAGCTAAAACTACATATTATTGGAAAAAATATTTTTTTTTTAAATTCCCAGCCCAATTCAAATAAGTTCTGTGAAGAAACTATAGGGTCTAAATGGTCACATTACCCATAAATGAATTCCTTGAGGGTTTGAGTTTCCAAAATGGGGCCACTTCTGGTGGGTTTCCATTGCTTTGATACCTCTGGGGCTCTGCAAATGCGACATGGCACCCGAAAACCAAACCAGCAAAATCTGCACTCCAAAGTACACACAGAGCTCCTTCCCTTCTAAGGCCTCCCATGGGCCCAAACGGCAGTTTATCGCCACAAATGGGGTATTGCTGCACTCAGCAGAAATTTGGCAACAAAATGGGGTATTTTGTTCCCTGTGAAAATAAGACATTTTGATAAGAAATGACATCTTATTGGGTTTCCATTGCTTTGATACCTCTGGGGCTCTGCAAATGCGACATGGCACCCGAAAACCAATCCAGCAAAATCTGGACTCCAACAAACACATAGCGCTCCTTTCCTTCTGAGCCCTCCCATGGGCCCAAACGACAGTTTATCACCACAAATGGGGTGTTGCCGCACTAAGGACAAATTGGGCAACAAAATGGGGTATTTTGTTCCCTGGGAAAATAAGAAATAAAATTGAAATTCAGCAAGAAATATGAAATTTGCAAATTTTACCTCCACTTTGCTTTAATTCCTGTGTGTGAAATGCCTGAAGGGTTAAAAAAAAAACTTTCTAAATTCTGTTTTGAATACTTTGAGCGGTCTAGTTTTTAAAATGGGATGTTTTATGGGAGTTTCTAATACATAGGCCCCTCAAAGCCACTTCAGAACTGTAGCGTCCATGGCCGCGGGCCGTCGGGTTTACTCACCTCCCGACGCCCGCAGCCATGGATCTGTGAGCGCTGTCCTTCATGGGAAGACCCCCTATAAATGCCGCGCTCGCTATTGACCGTGGCATTTAACTAGTTAAACTATGGCGCTGTTCCTGGCCATTAGTGCAAGTGTGTCAGCTGTAAAACACAGCTGACACCTGCAGTGTATGGAGCGGGCTCAGTGCATGAGCCCGCTCCGCTCCAAACATCATCCCCTCCCCTGCTCCATGATGTGCTAGCACATCATTGGTCAGGAAGTGGTTAAGTAAGAAGCGGTCAGGGGGCACGGCGCTGCCGGCTCCCTTGACTGCTGACCATAAGATGCAGGGACTTTTAGCAAGATTTATTCTTGCTAAAAACTGCGACTTATAGTCCGAAAAATACGGTAATTTTTTCAGATCATGCGCTCGTCAAGCTTGTCTTTTCACGCCGCTCCCCAATTCAGTATCAACCACAATAAAAATTAAATTCCTCCCTCCTCAACGATACGTGGGAGGCACCCAAGTGCATCATACGTGGAGTACTAATTAAACATGAAGCACGCTTAAAAAAAGAACATTCCATAGTACATAAAACTCTTTGCAAAGGTCCTTTGCGAACGCCTGTCCATATTTTTAAGGGAATGTTGTTCACTCAGACCAGGCTGGTTTCCTGTCCGGCAGAGAAGCTTGCGACAATACCACAAACACTATAAATCTCATTCATAGGGCTTAAATTTCTAACACTCCCTTTATGTTACTTTCCACTGATCCCGAAAAGGCCTTTGACAGGGTTAATTGGATTTACATGAAGGAGACCCTGCTCCAATTTAGTCTCAAGATGCACATGATGCGCTGGGTGATGTCCCCGTATTCCCTTCCACTGCTAAGGCTCGAGTGAACGGCATCCTCTCTGAGGATTTTTCCATACATAATGGAACCAAACAGGGATGCCCTTTGTCCCCTTTAATTTTTATTCTTACCATTGAACCTTTCCTTCGTCGCATCAGATTAAAGTCCGATGTTATGGGCATTAAAACAGATATGCGAGGGGATAAAGTTGCGGCATACGCGGATGACCTCTTATTTTTCCTTTACATCCCTTCCAAACCTAATGCATGAACTCTACCTACTCTCCCAACTCTCTAATTTTAAAATTAATTTCTATAAGTCGGAAGCCATGAATGTCTCCCTTCCTTCCTATTCAATACCTTCCTTACAACAATCCTTTAGCTTTCACTGGAACAAAACAGCCCTTAAATACCCCGGGGTTAAGATCCTGGCTGACCTGAAAGATCTCCTTAAACTAAACTTCCCTCCTCTCCTTGCTCACATCCAGACAGATTGTACCAGATGGTCAAAAGGCACATTCACATGGATGGGTCGCTGTACCATTTTTAAAATTAATGTATTGCCTCGAATCCTATACTTGTTCCAGGCCCTCCCAATTGCCATACCAATGTAATTTTTCAAAATGGTTAACTCACTCCAAATTTCATTCATCTGGGCAGGCAAACCACCCAGACTTAAACGTATGTTACTGTGTAGACCCAGAGGAACCGGTGGCTTAACGCTTCCTGACATTAGATCCTACTATATTGCCTCACATCTCTCCAGGGTAGTCGACTGGTGTAGGCACTCGTCTATTAAACCTTGAATAACTCTGGAACAATGTTTCACCAATATCCCCCTTTCCGCCGCCCCTTGACTAGAACCGGAGCACATGAAATCTTTACATCAACATCCCACCATTGACCCCACCCTCTCGTGCTGCTCGTCCTCGATGAGAACATCTCAACTCCCAACTCAGTCTCCTATGTACCCTATCTTAGGTAATCCACTCTTTTCACCAGGCTTAGATGATCCAATCTTCCGATCGTGGTCAACTACTGGTAAATTTATGATTTCCCATTTCACCTCTGCCTCAAACTGGCTCCCTCTTTCTGATCTATCCCGTTTATCGGATCCTAAACCGTTGGGGCTATGGAGAACCCTGCAGCTTAGACATTTCTGTACCTCTATCTCGCCTCCTTCTGCCTATCAAAACGCTAAGACACTACTATAGGCATTATGCTTCGGGTCTAGCCCGGTTTAACCTACACATACCTTGTCTGCAATCTACACTCTCCTGCAAAACCCCTCCAATATATTCCCTCCTACTTATCTAACACAATGGGAAGCGAACTTGAACATATCTTTCTCTCCCTCTCAGCAAACATGTATCCTCACGTTGGCCCACAAGACATCTATTAGTTCTCGCTATCAAGTGTCTAGCTATAAACTTCTGTCTCGCTGGTATAGAGTCCCAACACGTTTGCATACCATGTTCCCTAATGCATCTTTGCTGGGGATGCGGCGTGGAGAATGGTACCCTCCTCTGCACTTTCTTGTCCTGCAACCTTTTAACATCATACTGAGAAGCAGTCACTCGGGTAATCTGGGAAGTTACGGACACTGGAATAACCTTGGTTTCGTCTCTCTTCCTTCTCCATCACTGCGATTTTCCTGCCAAAATCTACAAGCGTTCTCTGCTCCACTTTCTAGTGATGGCAACTCATTATTGCATCCCTCTGAAATGGAAACAAACCTCTCCTAGCAATTTATCCTTCTGGATTTCCAAGGTCAATGACCTCATGCACATGGAAGATCTTCTCTCAATAACTCACATGACAAATTCTGTCAAGCATGGGCTCAATGGATAGAATTTCAAGACTCTTATGGAGATATGCTCGAGACTCTAACATTGCTGTCCCTACCGCCTAGGCCCCTAGCACATTGCCGTAGATCCATATATTTTCTACTGTGATCTCTGCTCCCACACATGCTTGTGGGTATCTGGAGCTACAAACCTTCCCTCCCTCCCTTTCATCTCCCCCACTCCTCTCCCTTTCTGTCCATATTTTTTGCACTCTTGTTACATGGTGTAACGTTCGCGGCCAAAGAACGCAGACTCCTGTCATCCTGCTGACGCCTTCCTTAACGGAGATGCCAGCACATTCGGCCATCCTGGTCTGCAGTGACCACTAGGGTGCGCTTTAGCTCAGTCCTGGCCTTAAAGTGCCAGCGCGCACACATGTTTAGACTTTTCTAATCACCCTGGACTATAAGAAGGGCCCTGCCCCTTCACCCATTGCCTGAGCGTTGTTGTGTTTACTTGTGTTAATCTTGCAAATGGTCCGTTAGTGTTTTCCATTTTCCAGTGTTCCCGTTCTTGCCACCTGTATCCTGTATCCCGTGCTACCTTGTTCCTGTACCTTAGAGAGTTGGAGTCGTGTTGTGCCACCGATCACGTCTGCTGTGTTACACCACGCCTGGTGTCTGCTCCCACGGTCCCATCTGAGCCTAACCATCGCTACTGTCTGAACTACCACAGGTACCCTTACTCGGACTATAGACTTTACGTGGTACACTGTGTGGCCAGCTTCTATAGTTGTACGGCCCAGTGGATCCACATACCCACAGTTCGTGAGACATTGTAATGAATCGGGGTAGGGAGAAGACAGGTGAGCCCTAATCTACCCGCAACTCAGTCCCTGCCTACTTGCACGGCCCGTCCCAAGTGACGGCGTACAACTTGGCGACGGTTCCTACGCTCAGTAAGTGCAAGACAGACAACACAAGACAAGGGCACACAGAAGCAAAGGGGAAGTAGGGGCAGTTGCCCATGGAAACCGTGAGCAACAGGCAGTGGTGAACGAGCCAAATCAAACCAGGAGGGTACGTAGTAGCAAAACAGAGCAGGAGAATAGTCAGGCAAGCCAGGGTCAAAAAGTTACAGCGGTCAATCAGTTAAATAGCAGGAATAGCAGAGCCAGAAAACCAGAGAATCACAGGCAAGGAACATGCTGCATGTGAGGGTATAAATAGACCAAGGAGCCAGAACCGTCAGGCCAGGCTGTGATAGGTTCTACCTCTCCTCAGCTTGCAAGCCTGAGTGGTAACAGATCGCGTCACTCTAGCAGACCTTGGAGCTGATGAAGGCTGATTAACCCCGGGCATCAACACAGAACCTGTGTCAGGCAAACCCTTTACACACATGGTTTATATTGCAATGTACTTGCTCTGTATAAAATGTATCTCTGCCATTTCAACCTCCAATTGTGGAGCACTCCTATCTCACCATTGTGTCGGGAATGTTGTGAATTGTTCACCACATCATCACATCATCCTCTTTTTCTTTTTTTTACTGCTGTGATTTCGTTCTCTTTCTTTCTTGTAAAATGTACCTTTTTTCGTAGGAAAAATAAAGAATTTTAAAAAAAAATACAGATGTTGAAAATTTTGACTTACCCCATTATCGACTACAGATTAATAAAGAGAGAGAAACAGGTCTTGAAAATATATGTACAGACCTCACCCACACAGAGCTTGTTGCTTTACAGTAATTGACTTAGCAGACACTTTATTCTGTTTCACTAGATGAAGAATTACAGTTGCTATTTGCTTTACTTCTCCCTGTGAGTCAGAATAAGAGTGCCTAGACGTCACCCATTGTTTTTGGCAGAAAACTGCTGCAAGGCATCTAAAGATAAGATATAAATTTTGTCAGAAGAAAGTAACTTTTCTAGGCCATTGCATATCCCAGGGGGCCAAACATTTATCCCCAGATAGAGAGGTGGTAATATGAAACACTTCTGTCCCAGCCTTTCCCAGACATCTCTGTGCTTTTCTGGGACTGGTGGGATAATGTAGAGACTGGATAACAGGGGCATCCAGCCTCGGTTTTGAACTCTGCTACATTAATGTTACAGAGTCCAAAAGAGGGGAGTAGTGAAGAGACTGATCAGTTACATCTCAGAATTAATTAACTCAGAGCTAGGAGGTCTACAATATGTGTATTGGACACCCATAAGTAACCCAGATTTTTAGCTTTTTGTAGAAGACGATGCACGAGGTGATCATCCAGAGACCATTCCCACCTGCTTGTTCTGCCCAAGAAGCGGAGCTGGAGGCACTGACTGAGGCTTGTAACCTGGCAAAAGGTAAGACGGTCAACATATACACCGACTCTAGGAACGCTTTTGGCATCACCCATGATTATGGGCCCATCTGGCGTAGTAGTAACTTTGTTAAATCATCGGGTATGCCAATTAAGAACTCAAGAGTTGACACACCTGGCCAGGTATCAGCAAATTGGCTTGCCTCTGGATTCAATAATGCCGCCACTAGGTTTGTAGAATCCTGCATGATATGCACATGGTATAACATATTTAACACGGCGAAGGTACCGATGAAAAGTGCACCCCGGCCAGATTACCTGTTCCAGCGACTGCAGAACATAAGATTACCCAAGGTAGGTGTGTATGAATATGTGCTCGTATGTGTAGATCTGCTCTCAGGGTGGCCTGAAACCTGGACAGTATCTTCCCCCACTGCAAAGAACACGGCCAAGAAAATTTTCAGTGAAATTGTGTGTAGAGTTTTTACCCCAAGTAGTATTTTTATGTGATAACGGTACTCAAGAATTGTTGTGGGAATACTAAATACTAAAGTTAAGTTTCATGTAAAGGTTTGGATCAGCATGCCTTAGAATTGAACTATTGGAGGCATGTGTCAGATAAAAGGTGAATTTTATTAAAGAAAATTCAGATCAGAAACTATACCTTTATCTGGTCCGTGTGTGCACAATATTATTTTGTTTTGCTGAGGATTGAACCTGCTGTTTGATAAGAAAATTCTGTGAAGTACTAGTCCTTTTTTCTTTTAATGTTGTTGATAATGGCAAACAGTTAATGAAAACCCAAAATTTTGTATCTCAGAAAACTAGAATATTAAATAAGCGCAATTTCAAAAATTATTTTTAATACCGAAATGTTGGCATACTGAAAAGTTTGTACAGTATATGCACTCAATACTTGGTCGGGGCTCCTTTTGCATGAATTTCTGCATTAATGCGGAGTGGCATGGAGGCGATCCGCCTGTGGCACTGCTGAGGTGTTGTGGAAGCCCAGGTTGCTTTGATAGCGGCCTTTAGCTCGCATGCATTGTTGGGTCTGGTTTCTCGTCTTCCTCTTGACAATACCCCATAGATTCTCTATAGATTCTCTATGGGGTTTAGGTCAGACAAGTTTGCTGGCCAATCAAGCACAGTGATACTGTGGTTATTAAACCAGGTATTGGTACTTTTGGCAGTGTGAGCATGTGCCAAGTTCTGCTGGAAAATGAAATCAGCATCTCCATAAAGTTGGTCACCAGAGGGAAGCATGAAGGGCTCTAAAAAGTGTCGCAAATTATTTTTTTTTTTAAATCAATTTGCTTTTAGTGTTTTAATAAAAAATGTTTTATTTATTTGTGTGTTTGTGTTTTACTTTTTTTTATTTTTTAACTTTTTCTTGTCTATGGGGGCTGCCATTTTTTTTCCCATCTCTGTATATGTCGATTAACGACACATACAGACATGGAATACGGCACATACAGCCCCATAGTGAATGCGAACGGGACCCGTTCCATCCACTATGCTGTACGCCGTCTGTGTGGGAACGGCACATGCTCCGCTCCCACACAGTCCAAATTGAAGGTCTTCGGCCGAGCGACGTCCGGCGCCATTTTCTTGTGGACCGGAAGCCGCGGAGGGGGGATTCTGTGAGCTCACTAGAGCGAGTGTGTATTCTCAAATTTTGCAGCATAAAGCAATGTGGTTGCTTTACCACATGCCAATGCTGCAATTTTGGGAATTGCTCCATCTAGTGACCAGCACTGGGAAATGTTATAAATTAGAATCTAATTTATAATATTTCCTGACTTGTGAAAAAATTTTAAAAATTAGAACAATGTTTAATCATTTATACACTAACTGTTTAACTAAAAATAAAATAAAAATGTTTCTAGCGACACAGATGCCTGTCAAAATCACGATATACTGCAATACATTAGTATTGCAGTATATAGTGCAGGCGATCTAACAATTGCTGGTTGAAGTCCCCTAGGGGGACTAATAAAAAAAAGTAAAAATTTGTTAAAGTTTTTTTTTGTGTAAAAAAAATATATATTTTAAAAGTTCCAAAAAAAAACCCTTTCCCATTTCCCCCCTAGAGCATAGTGAAAAAATAAATAAATAAACATAATTGGTATCGCCGCATCCGCAAAAGCATTGTTTTTCTTGTTTATTTTTTATCCCGTTCACGTTTCACGCTAAATAACCCATTAGATTAAATCTTCAGGTTATTACGGTCGTGTAGATACCTAATATGTGTAGGTTTTATGTTTTTATTTAGTGTAGGGGCAAAAAAATATATTTTACGCAAAATAATGACATAATGCTAATTTTTTTTGGGCCTTTTTTTTTAAAATCCCATTCAGGGATAACTTTATTTATAACTTTATTTTTTACTTATAATGTATTAGCATACTCCTGTATGCTAATACATTACACTGTGTCACTATGACACAGGCTGCTGTTAGGGCAGCACATAGTGTGACCGAACAGCAGGCAAACGGTCCTTGTAGGTCCCCAGGGCTGACTGCAGAGGGATTCCCTGGTGTTTGAATCCCGGTGATGTGATCAAAGAGCGGAATTCCCTATGATCATGCCGCGGTTACGGACTGCAGCAATCAAAGGGTTAAACAGCTGGGGTCCGAATGTTTTCCGACCACAGCTGTGTTCAGGAGGCTTCTCTAGGATCAGGAGCTGTTAGTTACAGCTTCTGCTTAGAGGATGAGCGCTCATCAGCCTCATCGACAGCGACGCCAAAATACGTCGTTGTAGACTGGGGAACTGCACCGCCTGACGTCAAAAGGCGGTGGGCGGTCGGGAAGGGGTTAAGATCAATTTATGATTATGTGGTGTAAAGATTGTTCACAAGAGGTGTCCAACTGGGAGTAGAAGGCATGAAAACCAGATTCTAATGGAATATGTACGGATAAGGAAGGTAGACAGATAGCACCCAAGGCACTCTTGATGGCAGTTGTACTGTGAGTTTGTAGCCTCACATATGCTTTCAAGACTGCAAAGATCAATTTGGTAAGATCTAATTGGTAAGTCCCACGTTTTACAGCTGTTGCTGGTAAATTTGGTTTGTTTGATCTGTCTGTAGAATAGTCCTGGCAGACTGGTGCCAACCTTACCAACACATCTCCTTCCCACGGTGTGACCTTCCCAGGTAATACAGATTGTTTTCATTCAGCTTCCTAAGAGTGGTAATTTGTTCTCAGAATAGGTAAAAAAAATTGGTTTGAGACACTTTTCAGATAAAAAAATATATATGTTTGAATATTTCTGTAGGTAGGAGCTGTCACGGGTATCAGCTCACATAAAGGTAAAAATCCCACTGAAAAGTGCTTCAACACAAGTACAAAATAAAACGTACCCAGTAGCTGCACATTTCCTAGATACCCTGTCCAGTGGGACAGAGATATATATTTTTAAAGGTGTTTGACTTAGTCCAACAGTTTGTCACTTTTATCGCATGCACTTTGCAGAACTTTTATAGAGCATGTTGATATTATCACCATATGAACATTTATTTGAAAAATTTACAAAGGTTGGGTCCCCAGAAAGTGCCAAAACACTGAAACCAAAAGACATCAAATGATCAACTCCATCTCTTGAAATTAACTGAAGGCATTGTCACAATTCCAAGCAGCCTTGCAGACAAGCAACTTGCCGGAGGAAGAGGACAGATGCCGAGGGATTGTGGCAGTCATAATAAAACTCCACTAATCCGCCTACGAGAGAACTCCCCCGAGGCTCACAGTACAAAAGTGCTGTGTATAGCCCGGTGTCTGACAGATGAAAAGGACTATACCAAGTCTTGCTGACATCAGGAATTGTCAAGGTAAAGCAAAGGCCAAAGACCTGAGTGAACCAGTCAGTGTAACGTCTATGGCTGCGGACCGCCGTTCTGACTTACCCTCTGACGGCAGCGGCCATGGACGTGTGAGTTCTTGGCGGCATCTCCCTCCTGAGTTGCAGAGAATCTGCAATTAGCCCAGAATGCTGCTGGACTATAAAAAGGGCTCTGCCCTCTTGTTCATTGCCTGAGTGTTGTTGTGTTACCTAAAGTTTGTCTTGCAAATGGTCTCCTGTGTTTTCCAGTTCCCAGTGTTGCCCGTTCCTGCTGCCTATACCCTGTATCCCGTGCTACCGTGCTTCTGTGCCGTCTAGAGTTGAAGTCGAGTTGTGTCTTCAGGTGCATCTACTGTGCACACCCGCCGGGTGTCTGTCTACTGCCGGAGCCTCATCTTAAGCCTGAATCACCGCTACTGTCTACATTGCCTCATGTACCCTTTCTGGACTATAGACATTGTATTGTACCTGTTTGGCCAGCTGCCTTCCCGCTACGCGGTACGGCCCAGCCACGCCTAATCCTCGGTTCTCGCTGCCATTGCCACCTCGTTTCCAAGGAGACGCAAGTTCGTGCAGAGGATTTCTTAACCAGTGTCATATCCACTTCACCATGCACGTCAGACGGAGCAAGGATCGCCTTCATTATTTCCTTACTTGCCGGCAAGGCCCTGGCTTGGGCGAACCCAATCTGGGAACGACGGGGACCCAAGACTTCCAGGGGTTCGTCCGGGTTATTCTGTACAGTTCGAGGAGCCTGGACGAGTCTCGTTGGCAGCCACTGCTATGCTGAACCTTCACCAGGAGGACGCCTCCGTGGGTGAATGCACCATCCAGTTCCGGACCCTGGCAGGAGTACTGTCCTGGAACAATGAGGCGTTGGTAGCTTCCTTCTGGCATGGCCTATCATCCGAGATCAAGGACGAACTTGCTGCTCGGGCTCTACCATCTACCTTGGACGACCTGATTCTACTTGCCACTCGAGTGGACATAAGGCTCAGAAAAAAATCTCAAGAAGTGGGATCAACAAGAGAGATGGCTTCCTAGACTGGTGCCCAACTTCCAGCAACCCCTCTTGCCTTCTTCTACTGCTCCACCCGAGGTCCCAATGCAGGTGGATCGGCTTAAACTTTCAGTTCAGGAGAAACAGCGCAGGCACACCTCTGGAATTTGTCTATATTGCGGCCTCGCTGGCCATGTCGTGCGTCTGTGTCCCCAGAAGCCAAAAAACCCCAACGCCTAGGATTGGTTGGAAAGACAACCCTGGGCGATACAGCATTTAATAGAGAACTCTCCTCCAAACTGTTCATTCCTGTGACCATCGTCATTGGCGAGCGGCCCCATCCGGTCTCTGCCTACCTGGACTCTGGCTCTGCAGCCAATTTCATCTGCCAAAACCCTGTGGATCTTCTTCATTAGCCCACTGTTCTGCTGGAAAGGCCGTTGATCGTTGCCTCGGTAGATGGACTGCCGCTGCCTGACCCAATTTTGTCTGTGATCATGCCGTTGAGTCTTCAAGTGGGAGCCCTTCACTCTGAGCTCATCTCCCTTTTTGTCCTGCCCAAGGCCGTCAACCCCGTGCTGCTGGGTTTGCCTTGGCTCCGTCTACACACCCCAGTCCTGTATTGGAACTCCAGAGAAGTTCTTCAGTGGGATCCCAAGTGTCTCAACCGCTGTCTGGGGCATATCCATCCGCTTCAGTCTCCTCCGCATCAGTCATTGGCAGGGTTGCCTCCTTGTTACTCTCTGTTCTCAGATGTTTTCGACAAGAAGGAAGCAGAGATGTTGCCACCACATCGAGCGTATGATTGTCCTATCGACTTGGTTCCTGATTCGTCCCCTCCTCGCGGTAGAGTATACCCTTTATACTTACCTGAAACCCAGTCAATGTCGGCCTACATTAAGGAGAATCTTGAGAGGGGCTTCATACGTAAATCCTCATCCTCGGCCGGAGCCGGGTTTTTTTTTGTCAAGAAAAAAGATGGATCCCTCCGACTCTGCATTGACTACAGGGGTCTCAACCAGATCACGGTGAAGAACAGATACCCATTGCCTTTGATCTCTGAACTGTTTGATCGCATACGGGGGGGGCAATTTTTTTCTAAACTAGTCCTGCCGGGGGCCTACAATCTAATCTGGATTCGTCAGGGTGACGAGTGGAAGACTGCATTTAATACACGTGATGGGCACTAAGAATACCTGGTTATGCCCTTCGGCCTGTGTAATGCCCCCGTGGTGTTTCAAAAATTTGTCAATTACATTTTTCGTGATCTCCTCTATGTCTGTGTTGTGGTGTATCTCGATGACATTTTGATTTTTTTCCCCAGATCTAGTAACTCATCAGAGACATGTCCGCCAGGTTTTGCTTCCATTAAGGAAGAATCAACTTTATGTCAAGCTGGAGAAGTGCGTGTTTGAAAGAAAGTCTCTACCCTTGCTGGGCTACATCATATCCGATCAGGGCCTCAAAATGGACCCTGAGAAGGTAAAGGCTGTCCTGGAATGTCCACGCCCCCAAGCCTTAAGGGCCATACAACGCTTCCTGGGATTCGGCAACTTCTACCAGCTGTTCATTTCCAACTTCTCTTCATTGACAGCTCCCATCTCTACCCTCACCAAGGACATGAATGCCAAGGTGGGGACTCCAGAAGCAGAAGCCACGTTCAAAACCTTAAAAAAGGCCTTCATGTCAGCCTCTATTCTTCATCATCCTGATGTATCCCTACAGTTTTCGCTGGAGGTGGACACCTCCTCTCTTGGTGCTGGCACACTTTTGTTCCAGAGAGGTTCGAAAGGCAAGACTGTGGTATGTGGCTACTACTCCAAGTTTTTTTCTCCCGCAGAGCGTAACTACTCGATTGGGTATCGGGAGTTGCTGGCCATCAAGCTGGCCCTGCAGGAGTGGAGACACCTAATAGAAGGCGTAGCTCATCCTATCCTGGTTTTCACGGACCATAAGAACCTGACCTATCTTCAGACGGCTCAACGGCTGAATCCTCGTCAAGCCAGGTGGTCGCTGTTCTTTGCTCAGTTCCAGTTTGAGCTCCACTACCGACCTGCCAACAAGAATGTGAGGGCCGATGCCTTGTCTAGGTTATTTGAGACAGAGGACACTGTGGAGTCCCCACAGAATGTTATTGACCCTTCCTACATCTTCTCTGTCAACACTCTGCTAGTTAGAGATATTCCTCCGGGAAATACTTTTGTACGTCTGGCAGACAGAGGAGGAATCCTTCGCTGGGGTCACAGTTCCAAGCTGGCAGGTCACGTGGGTGCCCGTAAGACCCGAGACCTAATTGCTCGTCCGTTCTGGTGGCCCACGCTGCCCAAAGACATCATGGACTTTGTCTCCTCCTGTACAATATGTGCAGCAAATAAAGTTGCCCACTCCAGACCAGCTGGCCTGCTACAAACATTGCCTGTGCCCGATGCCCCAAGGCAACATATTGCAATGGACTTTGTCACAGATCTGCCTCTCTTCTGCTGGATGCAGTGTGGTCTGGGTGGTGGTGGATCGATTTTCCAAAATGGCTCATTCAACACATCTTCCGTCTGCACGGCTTGCCTCTGCATATTATCTCGGATCGAGTGTTCCAGTTCACCTCGAAGTTCTGGAGAGCACTCTGCGGTCTTCTCGGTGTAAAGTTGAACTTCTCCTCGGCTTACCATCCCGAGTCCAATGGTCAAGTCGAGAGGGTTAACCAGATTATGGAGAACTATCTGCGCCACTTTGTCTCCAGGCGGCATGATGACTGGGTGCAGCTGCTCCCGTGGGCTGAGTTCTCCTATAATAACCATACTAGTGAGTACACCACCTGCAGTCCGTTCTTCATTGTCTACGGCCAACATCCTCGAATACCTCTTCCTGTCTCTACTATGTCCCAGGTTCCTGCAGCTGACTCTACCTTCAGGGACTTTCTGCAGATATGGCAACAGACCCGATCTATTCTGCTGGCGGTGGACCGCATGAAGAGAAAGGCAGACACTAGAAGACGAAAGCCTCCCCAGTTTCTTCCAGGTACGAAGGTCTGGCTGTCTTCCAGGAATATCCGTCTGAGGGTGCCGTCTTGCAAATTTGCCCCCCGGTTCCTCGGACCCTTCGAGATTCTGCTGAAAATTAATCCTGTGCCTTACAAGCTTTGGCTGCCTCCTATCCTCAAGATCCCTAACTCCTTCCATGTCTCCCTGCTGAAGCCCGTGGTCCTGAACCGCTACTCCAGGACTCCTAGTTCCGTAGTGGCTCCTGGCGGCTCGTCAGGGACTTTCGAAGTGAGGGAGATCCTGGCCACCAAGAAAGTGGGAGGAAGGACATTTTATTTGGTGGATTGGAGGGGATTTGGTCCAGAGGAGAGGTCTTGGGAGCCAGAGGAGAACATCGATGCCCCCGTCCTCATGAAGAGATTTCTCTCTTGCTCTGGCCCCAAGAAGAGGGGTGTAAGAGGGGGGGATATTGTAACGTGTATGGCCGCGGACCATCGTTCTGATTTACACTCTGACGGCCGCATAAATAGACATGTGAGTTCTCGGCGGCATCTCCCTCCTGAGAGACGCCGGCACTCACTTCCTGGTTCAAAGACTGTCTCCCGCAGGGCGCGCGTGCCCGCCCTTAAAGGGCCAGTGCGCGTCCAGTTGCAGAGAATCTGCAATTAGCCCAGAATGCTGCTGGACCATAAAAAGGGCTCTGCCCTCTATTTCATTGCCTGAGCGTTGTTGTGTTACCTAAAATTTGTCTTGAAAATGGTTTCCTAGTGTTTTCCAGTTCCCAGTTTTACCCGTTCCTGCAGCCTGTACCCTGAATCCCGTGCTACCGTGCCTCTGTGCCATCTAGAGTTGAAGTCGAATTGTGTCTTCCGCTGCATCTACAGTGTCACACCCACCGGGTGTCTGTCTACTGCCGGAGCCTCATCTTAAGCCTGAATCACCGCTTCTGCCTACATTGCCTCAGGTACCCTTTCTGGACTATAGACATTGTATTGTACCTGTTTGGCCAGCTGCCTTCCTGCTACGCGGTACGGCCCAGTGGGTCCACATCCCGCGCCGTGACAGTCAGCAGCATCCAAGTGTTCATAAGTGACCAGGAGGTGGGTAATAATAAATCCCCAACTGGACACCACCGTACAGTCTGACTCCATATCTGTGTGGGTTACACTAGGGGCTCATTCAGACAAGCATGATTCTCGTCCGTAGTCTGTGCGTTGAAACAACGCACAGCACACGGACCCATTAATTTCAATTGGGCTATTCACACATGCGTGCCTTTTCACACAGCGAGTGTCCATTGCGTGAAACTCACCCCATGTCCTATATTGGTGCATTTTCACGGACCTAGTTTCCCATTGAATTCAATGGGTGCGCGAAAACCACTGGACAGCAAACATACACACATCCGTGTGCTGTCCATGTTTCACGTATCAATTAAATTGGGAAAAAAAGTGCTTGCAAGTGCGTAAAGAACACATGACACACGCAAAGCACACTGATGCAAAAACGCAAAGCACACGGACAGATTTACACGCGTTTTTTACTTGCATAAATCTGTCACGCTCGTGTGAATGTAGCCTAAGGATAACAGTCAGTGAAATGCAGAAGACAGAAGAAGATGAAGAAGTACAGGACTTGTCAATGAACTGATGGGACCCAAACCTGGGGTGGGGGGGAATACTTAGATTGGTGAAAGCATGAGATTGGTGATAGCATTATTATATTAGTTGAGGCTCTATTGTTTATATTGTTTAAGGTTTATAATCCTAATGTATGTAAATATGCCACAGTACTGCAAATTCCAATTTAAGGTGTTTTATTATGTGGAGTTATGAGGTGAAGGTCACTGGTTGTTGTCACTCATAAGTAAGAAGTACATGGCAGCAATGAGAGCCCTGAGGTTATGTTATGTAACATAAGATGCTGCCCACGACCTGTTATATCCGCAGTAGTAAAAGTCCCATTAGGACAGTAAGTGACAGTGCAACACAATTATTATGACGAATACATGTGCCGTGTTATGTTGAGTTATGAGATGGAGGTCACTAGTTATCACTCATAAGATGTACTTGGCAGTATGAGAACCCTGAAGTTATGTTACGTGACATTACTTGTGGGTTTATCCAGGTTTGAAAGAGATGCTGCCCGCGACCTGTTATATCCATAGAGGTAAAAGTTCCATTAATGCAATTTTAGAGTATATATATATATATATATATATATATATAGTCATATGTGGTGCAGTGTAGAAGGCATTACATAGATCATGCTAAGAAAATAAAGGAAGAGTTCATGAAAGCCAATTACTAAGACGATTGGATCCTGGAGTGGCCAGATTGGTTGTCATGGCTCAACCCCTCTAACTGGTTTAAGGGTATTGGGGATTGTGGCGAAACCGGGTCAGTGGGGGTCGGTTTACGCCAAGAGAATGTGGGCAATAGATTCAGGCGACACAGATTAACAGGAAACAAGCCACAGCGGCGCGTTTATTAACAGGGACAGACACACACAGAACCAATGCATCGCTGCTTCTCCCCTCTGGGCTGGATGGGACAGGCTACCTCACTATGGGGTCTCTCCACTGTACCTTTCATCCTTTGAGGTGTCTCCAGATCCTCATTAGTTAGATGGGACTCCAGCACTTGTCCTCCATTACTGTCCCTAGGTCAGGTACCATCTCTGAGGTAGACAGCCCCTGCCTGCAGCTCACACTGCTATCTCATCCTTTCCTGGGCTGCAACTAAACTGAGAACTCATCCAGCACCACTATATCCCTCACTCACCCCTCCCTTTTTCTTATTTACATTAAACAAGTTCCCGCTCTCAGCCTGTGACTCATTCTCCTTCAGTATAAGATTAACCCTAGAGGGGGAGGACAGTGAAGCAGCACTGAATACAATACAATACAAATCAACTGGTTATCAAACATAACGTAATGCAGTTTGAGGGGACATATCCACATCTAGCACCGGGCGCCATCTAAGCTATGGCACCCGGATGGCGGGAGCGCGACGGTTTGCGGCAGGCTTAACCTGTATTTGGGTACAATGCCTGTAACCGTCACCCGTTCCGCCACAGGGATGGATAATGGGTTTGCTCCAGAGTGTCCTGCAGGTTGTTTTAATATGTATTGCATTATCTTTGCTTCTTCGCCTCATATTTTGGGGCCTGCCAAAACTTTTGCAATGCTTCACAGCGAAGGCTAAAATGATTACCCACCATCCTAGATTCTTATATGACGTTATATGACTCCATCTTGTATGAATAATCCATTTTATGTTTTGAAGAATAATCTGTAAAATAAAATTTATTCTGAGATTGTCTGGACATTCATAAGGTTGAACATTCTTAGCTATGTTTATCATTCTTTTTCTGGGTCTGCTAGGAGAATGTACATATTGGCCTTGCAGCTGCAAGTTTCTCGTGAGATGAAGGATTCTATCTTACAGTAAGTTTCCATAAGATGCCTTTCTTGCTCGTGATTGGCTAAGTGTCATGTCCGTGACTGCGGGCCGTCAGGTTCACTCTCCCCCTGACAGCCGCAGCCATGGCCCCAGTTTCCTCCTCAGGAGACGCCAGCGCTCACTTCCACTTACCTCGGCCAGATCCCGAAGGGTGCTCTTAAAGGGGCAGCGCTCACACCGGACCTTGATGAACTATTAGCCCATGAGTGCCCTGGACTATGAGAGGGGTTCAGCCCCTTGCTTCAATGCCTGAGCGTTGTTGTCATACCCTAAGTTTGTCTATGCAATGGTCTCCTAGTGTGCTCTTGTTCGTGTATCCGTGCTATCCTGGTCGTGTGCCGTGCTGAGCCAGAGTCGTGCTGTGCTGTATACCACGCCTGTCCTGCTTCACCACGCCTGACGTCTGCCTGCTGCCTAGTCCCAGTCGAGCCTGCCTTGCTACTGTCCAAGTTGCCACAGGTACTCTATACAGACTATAGACTTTAGCCTGCGCCCTGTTGGCCAGCTGTCATACCGCCAAGGCGGTACGGCCCAGTGGGTCCACGAACCCTACGTGACCGTATGCTCAGGCCATGGACCCCGTTGGTCGATTCAAGACCATGACGACGTCACAGGAGATGCGGGCAGAAATGCTAGACCTCCGGTCTCGACAGGACCAACTCCTCCAGGAGTTGAACATTCTCGCACGTCGGCAAGAGGCACAAGCTGTTGTTCCTCCTACTACACCTTCTGGCAGTGTTGATCCTCAGACTACACCTCCTGGCAGTGTTGACCCGCATTTTTCTTTGCCACTTCCTGACCGCTATGATGGAGACGCAGGTACCTGTCGTGGATTTTTGAACCACTGCCAGATCCACTTCAGCCTGTATACTAGGACATTTTCATCTGATGGCGCAAGGGTCACTTTCATCATCTCTCTCCTCACTGGCAAGGCCCTTGCATGGGCGAACCCTATCTGGTAGAGACAAGGACCAGAAACCCGTGACTTCCAGGGCTTCCTCCGGACTTTTCTCATGGTGTTTGAGGAGCCTGAACGGGTCTCATCTGCAGCGGCTTCCTTGATTAATCTACGCCAAGGAGATACCTCCGTGAGCATGTACGCCATCCACTTCCGCACCCTGGCGGGAGAACTGTTATGGAACAATAAAGCCCTGGTGGCTGCATTCTGGCATGGACTGTCTCCTAAAATTAAAGACGAACTTGCCGCTCGTGATCTGCTGTCTACCCTGGATGACCTCATCCTTCTGTCTGCCCGGATTGATATGCGTATCCGAGAACGCCTCCAAGAGGTTCATCGGGAGGGATGCCTCCCTAGTCTGCCTCCTACTTTGCAGCAACCCCTGCTGTCCTCTGATGCGGATCCTCCTAAGGAGTCTGTGATGATGGACCAGTGTAAGCTATCCACCCAGGAGAGAAAACACAGACGCACTTCGGGACTCTGTCTATATTGCGGCCTCAGTGGCCATCTTGTGCGTCTGTGTCCCCAAATATCCCAAAGCTTAGGGTTGCTAGGAGAGACAACCTTGGGTAAGAAAGGACTTCCGTCTAAATTGTCCATACCAGTAACCATAGTGTCCGGTGTAATGTCTGTGGCTGTGGGCTCTCAGTAACCTCCCCCTGACAGCCGCAATCACGAGTCGGCAAGCGCTGGCCCCAGCCTCCTCCTCAAGAGACGCCAGCGCTCGCATCCACTCACCTCTGCCGGATCCCGTAGGGTGCGCCGAACCTCATGAACGAAATTTGACCCGTGAGTACCCTGGACTATGATAGGGGTCCAGCCCCCTAGTGCTATACCTGAGCGTTGTTGTGTTCCCTATAGTTTGTCTATGTGATGACCCCCTAGTGTGTTCCTGTTCCTGTCCCTATATGTATTTCCAGTTCCTGTTCCTAGCAATCCATACCTTGCTGGTCTAGCATGGAGCGGTGCCAAAGTCGTGCTGCGCTGCATCCACGTCTGAACTGCTTAACCTCACCTGACGTCCGTGTGCTACCTAAGTCCCAGCCGAGCCTGCCCTGCTGCTGTCTCAGCTGCCACAGGAACTATAGAACTATAGACAATCACCTGCTCCCTGCTGGACAGCTGACTTACCGCCAAGGCGGTACGGCCCAGTGGGTCCACAGACCCTTCGTGACATCCGGCGAGAGAACGCATCAGTGACCATAGTTCCCGGCGAGAGAACGCATCAGGTCTCTGCATATCTGGACTCTGGATCCGCTGCTAATTTCATCCGTAGAGACCTGGTGGATCTTCTTCAATTACCCACCACCCCCCTGGAGAGGCCATTGACGGTTGCATCTGTGAATGGACTACCTCTGCCAGACCCAGTTATAGCTGTGACCAAGCCGCTGAGGCTTCAAGTGGGAGATCTTCACTTTGAACTTCTGTCGTTCTATGTCCTATCCAAAGCTGTTCACCCTGTGTTGCTGGGCCTGCATTTTCAGACGTCTTCAGCAAGAGAGAGGCGGAGACATTGCCTCCACACTGGGCGTATGACTGCCCTACCGAGCTGATTCCTTGTGCATCCCTTCCCCATGGTAGGGTATATCCTCTTTCCTTGCCAGAGACTCTGTCCATGTCCGCCTATGTCAAAGAGAACTTGGAGAGGGGCTTCATACGGAAGCCTTCCTCCCCGGCGGGAGCCGGATCCTTCTTCGTCAAAAAGAAGGATGGTTCTCTTCGTCCTTGTATTGACTACCGGGGTCTCAACAAGATCACGGTGAAAAATAAATATCCATTGCCACTGATCTCAGAACTGTTTGAACGTATACCTGGTGCCAAGATTTTTTCCAAACTAGACCTGCATGGGGCTTACAACCTAGTCCTGATTCGCCAGGGTGACGAATGGAAGACTGCATTTAACACCCGTGATGGACACTATGAATATCTAGTAATGCCCTTTGGCCTGTGTAATTCTCCCGCAGTCTTCCAGGAGTTCGTTAATGACATCTTCCGTGACCTCCTCTATGTTTGTGTTGTAGTCTATCTTGATGAGATCTTGTTTTTTTTCGCCAGATCCTATGACGCATCAGAGACATGTCCGTCAAGTTTTGCTGCGGTTAAGGGAGAATCGTTTGTACGCTAAGTTGGAGAAGTCCGTGTTTGAGAAAGATGCTCTACCCTTCTTGGGCTATATCGTCTCGAATCGAGGTCTCGAGATGGATCCTGAAAAGGTAAAGTCTGTCCTGGAATGGCCACGCCCTCAAGGCTTGAGGGCTATACAGCACTTTCTGGGATTCGCCAATTTCTACAGACAGTTCATTCCAAACTTCTCACTGAATTCTCCTATCTCTAACCTCACTAACAAGGACATGAACTCCAAGGTGTGGACTCCTGAGGCAGGGTCCGCATTCAATAGCCTGAAGAGGGTCTTTACGTCAGCCTCTATCCTCCATCATCCAGATGTTTCTCTACAGTTCTCGTTGGAGGTGGACGCATCCTCTGTCGGTGATGGTGCACTCCTGTTCCAGAGAGGCTCCAAGGGCAAGTCAATGGTATGTGGATATTTTTCCAAGCTCTTCTTTTCCGCAGAACGCAACTACTCGATTGGGGATCGGGAGTTACTGCCCATCAAATTGGCTCTGGAGGAGTGGAGACATCTAATAGAGGGCGCAGCTCATTCCATCCTGATTTTTACGGACCATAAGAACCCCACCTATCTTCAGACGGCCCAATGGCTGAACCCTCGACAGGCCAGGTGGTCCCTGTTCTTTACCAGGTTCCAGTTTGAGCTCCATTATCGCCCGGTCGACAAGAATGTGAGTGCCAATGCCTTGTCCAGGTCTTTCGAGACAGAAGACACCATGGAGATTGCACAGAACATTATTGACCCGTCTTGCATTGTCTCTGTCAATCCCCTGCAAGTTGGGGACATTCCTCCAGGGAGGACTTTTGTGGGCCTGGCTGACCGTTGAAGAATCCTCCGCTGGGGACACTCCTCTAGACTGGCAGGTCACGCGGGGACGAGTAAGACCCGGAATCTGATTGCTCGTCATTTCTGGTGGCCCACGCTGCCCAAGGACATTATGGACTTTGTTTCTTCCTGTTTAACATGTGCAGCCAACAAGGTCACTCACTTCAGACCTGCTGGTCTGCTCCAGCCATTGCCTGTGCCCAATGCTCCCTGGCAGCATATAGCTATGGACTTTATCACTGACCTGCCTCTCTCTGCTGGATGCCATACTGTTTGGGTGCTGGTGGATCGATTTTCAAAGATGGCCCACTTCATTCCTCTGACCGGTCTTCCTTCTGCTCCTCTGCTGGCCAAGCTGTTCATCCAACACATCTTCCGCCTGCACGGCTTGCCGCAGCATATTGTTTCTGATCGGTGGTTCAGTTCACCTCGAAGTTCTGGAGAGCCCTCTGCGGACTCCTAGGTGTAAAGTTGAACTTTTCCTCGGCCTACCATCCTCAGTCCAATGGTCAGGTCGAGAGGATCAATCAGATCTTGGATAACTACCTACACCACTTCATCTCCAAGCAGCATGATGACTGGGTGCAGTTGCTTCCGTGGGCGGAGTTCTCTTACAATAATCACACCAGCGAGTCCACACAAAAGACACCGTTCTTTATCGTCTATGGCCAACACCCACGAAATCCTCTCCCGCTCCCTTTTACGTCCGAGGTGCCAGCTGCTGACACTGCTTTTGGGGACTTTCTGCAGATCTGGCAGAAGACTCGATCCTCCATCCATGAAGCGGAAGGCAGACAAAAGGAGAAGAGAACCGCCTCAGTTTCTTCCTGGCACGAAGGTCTGGCTGTCCTCCTGGAATATTCGACTGAGGGTGCCGTCGTACAAATTTGCTCCCAGATTCTTCGGACCCTTCGAGATCCTGCAGCAGATCAACCCTGTCGCCTACAAGCTTCGGCTGCCTCCTACCCTAAAGATCTCCAACTTCTTCCATGTTTCTCTCCTGAAACCAGTGGTTCTGAACCGCTTTACCAAGTCTCCTAGCCCTGCGGTTGCCTCCAGCGGCCCTTCAGATACCTTCGAGGTTAAGGAGATCTTGGACACCAAGAGAGTGAGAGGAAAGACTTTTTATTTGGTGGATTGGAGGGGGTTTGGTCCTGAAGAGAGGTCCTGGGAACCAGAGGAGAACCTCTTGCCCCCACTCTTCTGAAGAAGTTTCTCTCTCTCTCTCTAGTCCCAAGAAGACGGGGGATACTGTCATGTCAGTGGCTGCGGGCCATCAGGTTCACTTACCCCCTGGCGGCCACAGCCATGGGTCGGCGAGCGCTGGCCGCAGTCTCCTCCTCAGGAGACAACAGCGCTCACTTCCACTTACCTTGGCCAGATCCCGAAGGGTGCACGCGCACGCTCGTGCCCGCTCATAAAGGCGCAGTGCGTGCACCGGACCTTGATGAACTTTTAGCCCATGAGTGCCCTGGGCTATAAGAGGGGTTCAGCCCCTTGCTTCTATGCCTGAGCGTTGTTTTCGTACCCTAAGTTTGTCTATGTGATGGTCTCCTAGTGTGTTCCTGCTCCTGTATCCGTGCTATCCTGGTCGTGTGCCGTGCTGAGCCAGAGTCGTGCTGTGCTGTATACCACGCCTGTCCTGCTTCACAACGCCTGATGTCTGCCTGCTGCCTAGTCCCAGCCGAGTCTGCCTTGCTACTGTCCGAGCTGCCACAGTTACTCTATACCAACCATAGACTTTAACCTGTGCCCTGTTGGCCAGCTGCCATAGAGCCAACGTCACATTTATAAGTGATTGACTGAGCTTAAAGAGGCTCTGTCACCAGATTATAAGTGCCCTACCTCCTACATAATCTGATCGGCGCTGTAATGTAGATAACAACAGTGGTTTTCATTTTGAAAAAAGATCATTTTTGACCAAGTTATGAACAATTTTAGATTTATGCTAATTAGTTTCCTAATAGACAACTGGGCGTGTTTTTACTTTTTACCAACTGGGCGTTGTGAAGAGGAGTGTATGACGCTGACCAATCAGCGTCATACACTTCTCATTGTTCCAGCCTAGCTTTTTTCACTGCACAATCACGCTGTGCACAATCACGCTGTGAAAACACGCCCAGTTGTCTATTAAGAAACTAGTTAGCATAAATCTAAAATTGTTTATAACTTGGTCAAAAATGATTGTTTTTCAAAATAAAAACCACTGTTGTTATCTACATTACAGCGCCGATCCGATTATGTAAGAGATAGGGCATTTATAATCTGGTGACAGAGCCTCTTTAAGTGGAGTCGCCTTTGATCCTATTGTAATTACATTCTATCAATAAAGCAGGGAAGGATTTTTGGGTATACAAAAAGTGTCTCTTTGTGTCTTATTTATTTTTGATATATCGATATAACTAATGGATTTGGATCTGGGCAAGTGATTGAAGGGTGTCAGTTGACACACCCATCAAACCTTCAGGGTATGTTCACACACAGTGTTTTCAGACATTTTTCGGGGCGTAAACGCCTTGAAAAATAGCTGAAAAACAGAAGCTGAACACCTCCAAACATCTGCCCATTGATTTCAATTGGAAAAATGGCGTTTCTTTCAGACAGGGTGTTTTTTACGCCGCCATTTGAAAAAACGGCGCGTAAAAAAACGACCCGTAAAAAGAAGTGCATGTCACTTCTTGAGCCATTTTTTGTGCCGTTTTTCATTGTGTCAATAGAAAAACAGCTCCAAATACGGCTCCAAAAAAGCATCAAAAAACATTTGATGCTTTAAAAACAGCTGAAAATCAGAGGCTGTTTTTCCTTGAAAACAGCTCCATATTTTATAGCCGTTTTTTTTTTTTTGTTTTTTTTTTTATAACATATTTTTATTACATTTTTCCCAAAAAAAAACCACACATCATACAGTAATGCATTGTCATAATAATAAACATTACAAAAAAATGTATAAATGAACATGAGATAGTAAATACTTCCTAGCAACATAGGTTTAATCTTGGATGGTATTCCCCAGAGGCTATCAACCCTCCTTCATCTCCTCTGTCCTTCCCATCCTTTAACCCCACGTGTCGGGTAGTCCTGTAACCATAGTTACATAAACTCGCGTAACTGCCTAACTAACACATCAAAACAGTACATAAAACAAATAAGAAATGAGAGCATACATAACATTTGGAGCTTCGTGAAGCAGTTCACCCACTCAGGCAGCTAGTCCGCAAGAAGAAAGAAATCCAAGAGGAGACATACGCTTTACTCCCGTGGTATTTTCAATGCCCCTAAAGTGCCTTTGAGATCCTCAATCAAGTACCATGGCGTTCCCGTGAATGGGCCTATAATGTCCCTTCATTCTGCACTGGTGAAATATTTTGTGAGGAAAAGCTTCCATTTCTCAAATAATTTTTTACTCTGCGTGTCTTTATTCTGTAATATACCAATGCGGTCTAGATAAAACAGTTTCCTCAACCCCTGGACCACCATATTCTGAGTCGGTACTTCAGCTACCAGCCAATTTTGGAGTATGCACCTCTTTGCCACTATCAGTGTGGCATGGGCCATGGGGGATAAATGTGTCGTTTCTGTCTCTTCTAATTCTCCATCATGTTGTATATGGAATAAGACCTCCATTGGCCCTACATTCCCGTGAAACCTGCCCACCTGCTGCAGTAAGGATGTTATCTCCCCCCAGAATGGCTGAATATGTGCACACGCCCAAAGGCCATGATACATGTCCGTCTTTGAGATATTACATCTAGGGCATGACGTTTTCCTATCTGGTTGCGAGGCGGAGGGGGCCAGGGTAAATGCATATATTGCTTGGTGTATAATCTTCAATTGAGTTTCCCTCCAGTTTTCGTTGTGTACGTGCGCCCTGAAATCCACCAGCCCTTTTTCAATATGCTTTTCAATACCTTGTAAATTAAACAGTTTTTCCCATCTCCCAAAGGCCTGCCCCGGGGACATCTTCAGTAGTAATGGTCTGAGTGTACTATATAATTGGGAGATGGAGTGTCTGTGATTGTCCGTGAACCATGAGTCAAACAGGTTGGGGGGGACCTCATCCGCTACATCCGCAAGTTTAGTTTTACAGTGATTAACTATTTGCATGTACTGTAAGTGCTGATGCCGTGCAAAAACGTATTTATTCTGGAGCTCTTGCAAGGTTAACCATCTCTTATCCTGTGCGTGAAACATATCCCCCAGTGTCGCTACCCCTTTCTCCCTCCATTCTGACATTAGTTTGTTAGATCTTCCTGCTGCAAACTCTGGGTGCTGCCATGAGGGCATATGTTTTGAAATGCGATAAGAGAGGTTGTAATGTTTGCGTAATACCTTCCAGGCAATGATGGTATCTCGTAACAGAGATGATTTCTTGACGATCTTTGGGAGACAAGTGAACGTTGTGTGTACCAGAGCCATGAGATCCCAAGGTTTTGCTAGCTGTCTCTCCATTCTAGTGTTGGAGTGGAACTCTGTGTTGTGTTTCCAGTCTAGCAGATGTCTACTCAGACAGGCCAGGTTATAACCCCGGATGTTAGGGAAATTGACCCCTCCTTCCGCCTTCCGCATCATGAGTTTCGTGAGCGCTATTCTCGGTTTCTTTCCCCCCCCATATGAATTTGGTAAATGATGAGTTGAGTATATTGATATCTGAGTGCTTGACCAGAAGTGGAATAGTCTGGAGCGGGTAGAGTAATTTCGCAAATCCTGACATTTTGACCAAACGCTCCTTCCCATAAGTGATAGAGGTAGACTGTGCCATCTCAGAAGATCTGCTTGGATATCCTGTATAAGGGGAGGGTAATTTAGATCATATAGGGAGTTGGGTGCTCGACCCACCTTAATACCCAGATAAGTAATGTTTGGCTTTGCCATCTCAACATCCAGGGTGGCTAGGGACCGCCTATAAGCTGGGTCCTGTGTTCCCAAATCTAATAACTGGCATTTTAACGTGTTAACTTTGTACCCTGAATAGCTCCCAAAGTCGTTCAATGCCTGGAAGATACGCGGAACATCTTTAAGGGGGTTTGCGAGAAATAACAAGATGTCATCTGCAAACAACGTTTCCTTGACCTCCATCTCCCCCACCCTTATGCCCGTATATAGATTGGATGACGCCAGATAACGTGCCAGCGGCTCCAAAGCCAGATTGAACAATAGTGGCGATAGCGGACACCCCTGTCTTGTACCTTTGCACAGACGGAATGGTTTAGATAGAAAGCCCGGTGTGGAGATTCTAGCCTTAGGGTCTTTGTAAATGTGGTGTAATAAGATCCTGAATGCCCCCGTTATTTCCATCCTATCCAGGACTGCATCCAACCATTTCCATCGGACATTGTCAAAAGCTTTCTCCGCGTCTAGTAAAAGTAAAGCCGAATGTTCCTCCGGAAATGGGTTATGCTGTACTCTATCTAGCACTGCCAGAACCGTCCTAATGTTAGTGACCGCCGACCTACCTTTTATAAAACCTACTTGTTCTGGGGCTATGAGGAACGGCATTATATTCGCTAACCTATCAGCTATGATTTTGGAAAGGAGTTTAGCGTCCACGTTTATGAGCGATATGGGCCTGTATGTCCCTGGTAGTAGGGGATCCTTTCCAGGTTTTAGCAATAATTTCACATAAGATGTGTCTGCTGATGGTGGTAGTCCCTCCTCTCCCAGAGCATTGTTAAACAAGGAGACCAGAGTCTCCGTAATCTGTTCCCGCATTACTTTAAAAAATTCGCCGGTCAGCCCATCTGGGCCAGGTGCCTTACTATTTTTAAGGTTTCTTATTGCCTCATCTACCTCCTCCCTTGTGACCCTGGCATTTAAAAGTTGCAGCTGTTCCGCGGAAATGACCGGTAAAGTGACCTTGTCTAACAGTGTGTCTGTCAGCGGAAGGGAAGATGTATCCGAGTACAGCTCCTCATAGAATTTGGCCAGGATGGTGTTAATACTAGTTGGATCGCATGTATCTCGCCCATTATGATCCCTCAGTTTCGCTATGTGTTGCACTGAACGTTTCCCTCGAGCCATATTGGCCAAAAGTTTACCCGCCTTATTTCCAAACTTATGTAAAGTAGCTTCAAAGTCTCGAGTATGCATTGTTTCTTTCTGAGCTGCCCACTCGTCAAAAGAGTGTTTTGCCTGAATCCAGGCCTGTCTAGCATCCAATGTAGGGTGTGCCAAATATGCTGTATAGGTTGCCCTCAGTGTAGCACTAGAGGCATTAAATTTTTGTGTTATTTCCCGTTTTTTGCTGACGGTATATGCCATTATCCTCCCCCTCAGCACTGCCTTGGCCGTATCCCAGAACAGTGAGGGATCATCTCTGTGTCCTGAATTCGTCGACGTGTATTCTAACCACCGCCCTCTTAGCTGTCTCACAAAGGTGTCATCAGTTGCTAAATGAGCCGGGAATCTCCATATGAAGTCTGATCCTCTGGGATATATTTCCTGGAAATCTACCCGTACCGGGGCGTGATCTGAGATCACTAGGTCCCCTATCTCGGCAACCCCCAGCCTCGGTTGTAATGTTGGGGATATTAAAAGGTAGTCTATCCTGGACCAGGACTGTTGAGCGTGGGAGTAATGCGTAAATTCCCGGGCATCCGGGTTACCCCTTCTCCAGGGATCTATTAAGTGTGTTCTTTCCATCAGGGGTCCTAACACTCGGTCCTGTTTTCTGGGGGCCCTTGTAGGAATGGATTCCGTGCTTTGTGAATTATGTGTGCGTCTATCCTCCTTGTGATCAGAAACTGAATTAAAATCACCTCCCACTATTTTGTGCTGGGCATTATCTGACAGAAGGGCCCTCTCCAAACCATTGAAAAACTGAATATTATCACTGTTAGGTCCATACACGTTATAAATGCTTAATACCCCGCATGGTGTGCTTAGAGTAATATGGAGCAGTCGCCCTTCCTTATCCGCATCAGTGTGAATTACCTCATGTACCAGGTTTCTATTTATTAAAATAAGTACCCCCGCTTTACGGCCACAAGCTGAAGAGCCGTATACTTGGCCCACCCACAATTTTTTCATGCGGTGGAAGTCGCTCTCCTCCAAATGTGGCTCCTGAAGAAGAGCGATGTCTGTATGGAGTTTTTTTAAGTGACGGAGTACCATCATTCTCTTGTTAGGGGACCTGAGCCCCTTTACATTCCACGAGGTCAGCTGCATAAATTGGGCGTTCCGAAAAGGTTCACTATTGACTGGTCATATATATCTATTTCTAGGCAAAAGTGCTTTGTTGCCTTGGTAGCCGCTCGGCGGCGTCTGCTCCAGATTGCTCCCAACATTACAATAACAACATTTACATTTGGTGCCAGAGAATTGGCACAACCTTTAACAACAAAATGCCCATCCAGGAATGTCACCAGCATTTCCTGTGAGACAAACTTTAAATTGGCATACATAACTTCACTTTTTTCTGGTCTGTGACCCCTCCCCCCCTCCCCTTCCCGCCATCTTTTCGTGACATACTGGATCTTCATATTTTAAATTAGAAAATATTAAAATAAGTTGGACTTCCTATACATCACTGATACAAGTGCTTATGCCTATTATAGCAGGAATTTTGTCGGAATAACATCCCACCAGAACCAATTGCCACATGAATATATAAGGCACAATCAAATGCGCTCATGGAGCCCCTATGAGATACTTATCAGTCCGGGATGGTTGCAGGCCGGTTTTCTGAGCGTTGTCGGCGTGGCGTCTTCGATGATTCTGCCCGTTGTTGCTTGGGTGAGGAAGTGGAATTGCGGGCGATATCTGACCATGTACAGTCCCTCGGTGGAGAAACTGGTGCACGGGGTCCTTCCCCTCCTGTACCTTGACTCGCCGTCTCCTCTCCCGATTTTCTAGGGCCCCGAAGTCCAGGGATCTTGTCTACATATAATGCCGCCTCCTCAGGATTGTGGAATACCTTGGTGGCGCCATCCGTCTGCATGATCCTCAAGGTGGCCGGATACTGTAGCTGGAATTTGATTTTGCGTTTGTAAAGGGAGGTGCAGACCCCTCCAAATGCTCTCCGACGCCTTGTGACTTCTGCCGAATAATCTGCAAATAGGATGATTTTTGCACCCCTTATATGCAAAGGGGTATTACGGTTCCGGAAAGTGCGCAGAAGTTCCTCTTTATCATTGTAATCCAAGTAACGCATGATCACCTGGCGCGGTCTGCTTTGCGGCTCTCCTTTGGCGTTGGCGCTCGGACCAGGGGGGCCCACTCGGTGCGCCCTTTCCACTCTACAAGATCTGGTCAGGCCTAGCGCTTCTGGTAGCTCCGTCTCGCAAATGCCCTGGAGAAGCTGCGGTCTAATATGTTCAGGCAGTCCCACTATCCTTAGATTATTCCTTCTGGAACGATTCTCAAGATCTTCTAAGCGGTCCCTTAGTTTTGTGTTATCTCGCATTAGGTCTCTAATGCAGGTATGTGCCCCTGCGGATTCATCTTCCATGAGGCCAACCCGCTGTTCCAATTCATCTAGTCGATTGCCATGAGATGTCACCTCATTTTGGAGTTTTTGGAGCGTTGTTGTAACTGTGGCTATTAGGGAGTCTCTGATGTCGGGGGCCAGTTGGGTTGCCACCTCAATTGCCAGCTTCCGATAATCAATCTGCGAGTCAGTCATTACCAACGGCGATAACATTTCCCTCTGTATTTCTGGGCTCTGAGACCGGCTCTGTGAAAGTGATGGCTGCAGCGGCGCCGCCATCTTGGATGGCGCCTCACCTCGTGTGCTGTATTCGGCCGGGCAGGAGATCTCTCTGCTGCCGCTCCGGAGGAGATATCTCTCCATAAACCGCCCGGTTCTTGTCACCCAACTCTCCTCCAAATGCTGGGGTGGTTATATCCTGCGGGTGTGTGGCGTCGATGGGTTAGGGGATTAGGGCTTCAGGAGCTCATGCAGCTCCGTCCTCACATCCCAGCGCCGGAACCGGAAGTCCTTATAGCCGTTTTTACTGTGTGAAACAGAGGACTAGGCAACAAGATAAGGAGATTCTTTCGTTACAAAACAGCAATGAAAATAAAAATGCCCAAATAATGTCAAATAATCACATTTCTGATACTGAAAGTGAGATATTTAAAGGCAAGTTAAAGTGTATGTTCACAAATGCCAGAAGTCTAGCAAGCAAAATTGGGGGAGCTGGAGGCCTTGGTACTGGAGGAAACTATAGATATATTTGGTGTTGGTGTTGCTGAAAACTGTTGCTGAAACATGGCTAGACTCTTCACATGACTGGGCTGTAAATCGACAGGGTTTTACACTGTTTCAGAAAGACAGGACAAATAGAAAAGGTGGTGGTGTATGTCTGTATGTGAGAAGTGATATGAAGGTGAGTGTGAAAGAGACATTAGAGGGTGAAGATTGTGAGGAGGTTTAAGGCCCCATGCCCACTTCAGTTTTTTCCTTCAGGGTGCTATCCGTTTTTCTGACGGCTAGCACCCTGACCCATTCATTTTTTTGACGGTCCCGTTGCTCCGTTCCGATCCAAAGTAGAGCATGTCCTACTTTGGTCCGAGATTCCGTGACCGTGAGGCCCATGCAAGTCAATGGGGCCGTCAAAAAAACTGAAGGCACACGGAAGGCATCCGTGTGCCGTCCGTGTGTGACGGAGCCGTTGCCTAGCAACGGCTGGGCAGGCAGAAATACATTACAGAAATATTACACTAATCGGCAGCCACTTGTCTCTATCAATCACTGATAGAGAGAAGAGGCTGCTGATTAAAAATTAAACTAAAAGCAGTTCATACGTACCCGGTCGTTGTCTTGGTGACGAGTCCCTCTTCTTCTTCCAGTCCGACCTTCCTTTCTGACGCGGCAGCCTGTGATTGGCTGCAGAGGTCACTGCAGCCTGTGATTGGCTGCAGAGGCGGTCACGCGGGCTGAAGCGTCATCCCTGGAGGCCGGCCTTCTGACGTCATCCTGACGTGCGTGACCGCCACTACAGCCTGTGATTGGCTGCAGCGGCGACATGGATGAAACGCCATCGCTGGAGGCCGGACAAGAGGAAAGTAAGTATGAACTTATTATTATTATTTTTTTAATTACATTAAAATTTTATTTTCCGAGCACCGAGCATGGTATTGTCCAGGGTGCTGAAAGAGTTACCGCCGATCAGTGCAGCCCATTAACTCTTTCAGCACCCTGGACAGTACCATGCTCGGCGCTCGGAAACGGGCACACGGGAGTGCACACGGCCGCTAAAACTGGCACACAGATCCGTCAAAAACGGCCGTGAAAACAGTGTCGGAAGTGTGCACGAGGCTTAAACCTTGTGGGTGGAATTACAAAGGGAGGTAAACACTGAAAAAATTACTTTAGGTGTAATCTATGGACCCCCCAATATAACTGAGGAGATGGAAGTTCAGCTATATAAACAGATAGAGCGGGCTGCACAGGCGGGTACAGTAGTGATAATGGGAGATTTTAATTACTGGGATCTTCATTGGTGTCATGGTTCGGCTTCAACTGCAAAGGGGAGAAATTTCCTCAACCTGTTGCAGGAAAATTTTATCGGCCAGTTTGTGGAAGACCCGACTAGAGGTGAAGCTCTGTTGGATCTGGTCATTTCTAATAATGCAGAGCTTGTTGGGAACGTCAATGTTCGTGAAAACCTCGTTAACAGTGATCATAATATAGTTATATTTTACATATACTGTAAAAAACAAACACAGGCTGGGAGGGCAAAAACACTTAATTTTAAGAAGGCCAATTTCCCCAGGATGAGGGCTGCAATTCAGGACATAGACTGGGAAGAACTGATGTAAAATAATGGTACAAATGATAAATGCGAGATTTTGAAATCTACCTTGGGTAATTATAGTTCAAAATTTATTCCTATAGGTAACAAGTATAAACGACTAAAATTAAACCCCACATGGCTTACACCTTCTGTAAAAAGGAAAAATACAAATCTGAGGGTACAGCTGTAGTGTAATGCTGGGGTAGGGAGACAGACAGGTGAGCCCTAATCTACCCGCAACTCAGTCCCTGCCTACTTGCAACGGCCCGTCCTAGGCGACGGCGTACAACTGGGCGACGGTCCCTACGCTCACTATGTGCACGACAGACAGACAGACAAGGGTACAAAGAAGCTAAGGGAAAAGGGGCAGATGCCCACGGCAAAACCGTGAACTACAAGAGGAGTGAACGAGCCGAGTCAAACCAGGAGTGTACGAGGTACCAAACGCACAGAGCAAGAGAGTAGTCAGTAAAGCCAGGGTCAATATGAAGCAGAGGACAAAAGTACAAGCAGCAGCAGCAGAGCCAGGAAACAAGCAGAATCACAAGCAAAGGAGAAGCAGGAAATAAAGGTATAAATAGACAGAGGGCGGGAGCTAGCTCCGTCTGGCCAGGCTGTGATAGGCTCTCCCACTCCGCAGCCTCCCAGCCTGAGTGGTAGAAGAAGGAGTCACTCTATCAGACTTAGGAGCAGGTGCAGACTGACTAACCACGGGCGTCGACACAGAAGCTGTGTCTGGCAGATCCTTAACATGTAGCCTTTGTAAATTATAAAGAGCTTAATACAATTTGTAAAAAGGTAATACAATCAGCAAAAATACAAAATGAAAGGCAGGTGGCCAAGTATAGTAAAACAAATCCCCAAAAATTCTTCAAGTGTATAAATGCAAAAAAGCCGGGGGGTGGAGCCTAACCGCGGAGAGTGATGGCAGCTTAGTCTCTCGGCTCCTCACACACATGATCCAGGATCACTAAAATAGCAAGGCACGAACTCGAGAATGGTGAAGATTGGTAAGCCTGATACCAGGGAACACTCAGGGACGCCAAAAACCCACAAAGGTCAGGCAGACCTGGACAAATTCTTAAAAATGAAGCCGTCACAGAAAGCCAAAATGGCGCCGCCCGCGACTATAGAACCCAGACAGGAAGATGACTCGGATGATGATAGCGATCAGGAGTCCGTCGCTGCCTCCACATCCTCACGACAGGAGAAAGCTCAGATCTCCCAAGCATACCTAAAGAAAACTATAGTACAGGCTCTAACGCCGATGATGAAGGAACTTGCAGATATCATGGCGGACGTCCGCCATATTGGAAACCGCGTGGAGCACCTGGAGTCTGTGGTCACTGACTCAGTCAATTACTGTGACTCTCTGGGCCACAAAGTGCAGCAGCAAGAGGCTCAACTTAATAAAGTGATGACACTCCTGGAGGATCAAGAAAATAGGAGCAGGAGGAAGAATGTAAGATTCAAAGGCATACCTGAATCCGTGACATCAGAGGCACTACAAGCGGTGGCCAGGAAAATATTTGCTGATATGCTGGGACAGGAACGTGCTTCCGCAATTGTGATCGAGCGGATCCACAGGGCACTATGCTCTGCACCGAAGGCGTCGGAACCCCCAAGAGACGTTGTATGTGGCTTACTCAGCTTCGTAGATACCTCAGCTATCCTACAAGCAAACAGGGCACGTGCGGACATCGTGCTAGATGGCGCGAAAATTCAGCTCTTCCAGGATATCGCAGCCTCCACACTAGCAAAACGCAGAATGATGCGGCCTCTCCTTCAAAAGTTACAGGACATGCGGCTCACATACAACTGGATGTATCCCTTTGGCCTGGCCATATTGAAAAATGGTAAACGCCTCATCATTCACACTCCAGAGGATTTACAAGACACCTGGAAAAGCTAGGAATCGCTCCTATGGAAATCCCTTCCTGGATGCCGGCCCATACGGACTTACATTTGCCGAGTCTACCACAGCTCACACCATGGGCGACGGCGGGAAAGATGCGTTCTCCCAGGCCCAAAAATGGTCAAGCGAGAAATGAAGATGGAGATCTTGCTTGAATATGAACTTCCATCATTGACCCCACATGGGGTTCGTATGATATATTTGCCTTCTGTATACTATGCATGGGAACAGTGAGTATATTATGGCAGGTTTGCTGAGTTCCCTTCATGTATCACATTGATGCTTTTAACTAGTATCAAATTGTGCCTTAAAAATAATAAGAATATGTATATTGCCATAGTGATCCTGGATCAGGTATCGGCTCAGGGTTGATATTTCTCTGTACCCCACACTCTAAGATGAGATACAGCGCCTCTAATGTTATACGTGGTTTGTGTTTCATTATGATACTTGGTGCTGTGCCTTCTTTGAGCTATGCATATCTGGATGCCCCAGGGCCTAAGGGTCGTGAGCTCCCCCTGGGGGGACTGATCCTTGGTCCCTGGCTGCACTTATTTTCATTGTTCACTTGATGTTTCCCCCTTTTGTATGTCTCCTATGTTACCTTTACCTTTCACTCCGGTCCTTACAAGATAGATGTGATATTGCTACAGTTTACTATGATGCAAAGATACTCTGACACCTCATGGTGTTAACTAACATACTCACCTACAATGTTAAGGGTTTGAACTCCCCTAATAAAAGGCACCAGGTCTTGATGCTGCTTAAACGGGAGAAAGCTTCTATAGTGTTCCTACAGGAAACACATTTTAAAGAGGGAAAGATACCTAGATTACCAACCCATTATTTCAATAAGTGGTACCACTCTGGATCAACTAGCTCGGCAGCGAGAGGGGTGTCTATTGCGTTTCATAAAGACCTTCCTTTTAATCTTGTAGCACAACATAGTATTGCCGATGGCAGAGCACTGTTCTTGGAGGGGCATATTGGTAACTCCATGTACACATTCGCAAATCTACAGTGGAGGAAATAAGTATTTGATCCCTTGCTGATTTTGTAAGTTTGCCCACTGTCAAAGTCATGAACAGTCTAGAATTTTTAGGCTAGGTTAATTTTACCAGTGAGAGATAGATTATATATAAAAAAAAAAGAAAATCACATTGTCAAAATTATATATATTTATTTGCATTGTGCACAGAGAAATAAGTATTTGATCCCCTACCAACCATTAAGAGGTCATCCTCCTCCAGACCAGTTACACGCTCCAAATCAACTTGGTGCCTGCATTAAAGACAGCGGTCTTACATGGTCACCTGTATAAAAGGCTCCTGTCCACAGACTCAATTAATCAGTCTGACTCTAACCTCTACAACATGGGCAAGACCAAAGAGCTTTCTAAGGATGTCAGGGACAAGATCATAGACCTGCACGAGGCTGGAATGGGCTACAAAACCATAAGTAAGATGCTGTGTGAGAAGGAGACAACTGTTGGTGCAATAATAAGAAAATAGAAGACATACAAAATGACTATCAATCGACATCGATCTGGGGCTCCATGCAAAATCTCACCTCGTGGGGTATCCTTGATCCTGAGGAAGGTGAGAGCTCAGCCGAAAACTACACGGGGGGAAATTGTTAATGATCTCAAGGCAGCTGGGACCACAGTCACCAAGAAAACCATTGGTAACACAGTACGCCGTAATGGATTAAAATCCTGCAGTGCCCGCAAGGTCCCCCTGCTCAAGAAGGCACATGTACAGGCCCATCTGAAGTTTGCAAATGAACATCTGGATGATTCTGAGAGTGATTGGGAGAAGGTGCTGTGGTCAGATGAGACTAAAATTGAGCTCTTTGGCATTAACTCAACTCGCCGTGTTTGGAGGAAGAGAAATGCTGCCTATGACCCAAAGAACACCGTCCCCACTGTCAAGCATGGAGGTAGAAACATTATGTTTTGGGGGTGTTTCTCTGCTAAGGGCACAGGACTACTTCACCGCATCAATGGGAGAATGGATGGAGCCATGTACCTTCAAATCCTGAGTGACAACCTCCTTCCCTCCACCAGGACATTAATAATGGCTCGTGGCTGGGTCTTCCAGCACGACAATTACCCGAAACATACAGCCAAGGCAACAAAGGAGTGGCTCAAAAAGAAGCACATTTAGGTCATGGAGTGGCCTAACCAGTCTCTAGACCTTAATCCCATCGAAAACTTATGGAGGGAGCTGAAGATCCGAGTTGCCAAGCGACAGCCTCGAAATCTTAATGATTTACAGATGATCTGCAAAGAGGAGTGGGCCAAAATTCCATCTAACATGTGTGCAAACCTCATCATCAACTACTAAAAATGTCTGACTGCTGTGCTTGCCAACAAGGGTTTTGCCACCAAGTATTAAGTCTTGTTTGTCAAAGGGATCAAATACTTATTTCTCTGTGCACAATGCAAATAAATATATATAATTTTGACAATGTGATTTTTTTTATTTTTTTTTATATAATCTATCTCTCACTGGTAAAATTAACCTAGCCTAAAAATTCTAGACTGTTCATGTCTTTGACAGTGGGCAAACTTACAAAATCAGCAAGGGATCAAATACTTATTTCCTTCACTGTATATGCTCCAAATAAATCACAGACGGGATGGTTTGATAAGATCTTAGACACACTAACTATCTTTGCGGAAGGGCCCATAATTTTGGGAGGTGATTTTAATGTCACGTTGAATCCTCTCCATGACTCCTCCACTAGCAGATCCGCATTATTCTTCGCTGCACTGGGGAGAATTAAACGGAAATTCCAGGGCCTACAGTTAGCAGATGCCTGGAGGGTGCTACATCCCTCGACTCGAGATTTTACATTCTACTCCCTAGCGCATAGGTCACATCAGAGATTGGATTATCTCTTTATTCATGAGAGTTTGCTTCCAGCCCTAAAGTCAGCTCAGATAGGTCCAATGACGGTCTCGGACCATTCACCTGTTAGCATTACGTTGCCTTTGATGGGGTTGCCCATCTGAGAGTGGTCATGGAGACTCAATGATACTCTCTTGGATGGAGAATCACATATAAACTATCTGACTGAACAGCTGAAATTTTATTTTGACACTAATACCTCTCCGGATGTAACGGCCACATGTATATGGGAAGCACATAAGGCTTATATGAGGGGTCTATTGGTCTCCCTGGGGTCTAGGGTCAAAAAATCTAAACAAATTATCTCCTTGTTGACCCGAATTGCTGCCCTAGAAAAGATTCATAAAAAATCAGCAGCACAGGACGCCCAGGTTGAACTTGGCACCCTGAGAGTTCAACTAAAAGATTTATTGAACCTGAAAATGGCCAAAAATCTGATGTACTATAGACAGAAGATATATGCACATGGGGACAAGGGGGGCAGACTTATGACGGCCCTTATTAAAAAACAAAAGGAAAAATCTTTTATTTCAAGAATTAAGGGAGCTGATGGGATAATACGCACCTCCACGTCCGACATAGCTAAAGAATTCATGTCATTCTATTCCTCTCTTTATAACATCAAAGAGGTCGAAACTAGAACTCAGTCTGATCAGAGGGACACACAAGTATTTGATTTTTTTAGGGTCACTTCAATTACCTACCCTCTCCTCAGAAGAGGCGGACACTCTCATGCGCCCTATTACAGTAGAAGAAGTGAAGAGTGTCGTCTCCTCCTTCCCACCTGGTAAAAGCCCAGGTCCGGATGGCTTCTCTCTCACCTACTATAGAAAATATCTAGACTCTTTGTTGCCACACCTAACTTGCATGTGTAACGCACTCTTAGAAGGCACCCCCTTCTCAAAACAATCCTTAGAAGCATTCATCACCATAATACCGAAGGACGGGAAAGATGCCTCCCTCTGTGCTAGCTACAGGCCGATATCCTTATTGAATATCGACTTGAAGATATGGGACAAACTTTTGGCGCTAAGAATTGGGGCTTTATTGCCTAAACTTGTTAACCCGGATCAGATGGGGTTTGTACGAGGAAGGGAGGGCAAACATAACGCGAGAAGACTGATAAACTCTATTCACTACGCTAAACACTCTAAACTACCTTTGATACTAATGGGCACAGATGCTGAGAAAGCGTTCGATAGAGTGGCCTGGGATTTCATGAAACACGTGCTAGCTAAATTTCTATTCCCACCTCAATTTATAACGGCAATTTTCTCACTTTATGCATGGATACGGGTAAATGGGGTCCTATCCCCGTCCTTCACTATCACGAATGGTACTAGACAGGGATGCCCACTGTCCCCCACCCTCTTTATTCTGACTTTGGAGACCCTTCTGCAAAAAATTAGATCAGACTCTCTAATAAGAGGGCTGCAGATAGGCGAGCATACACATCTAGTGGCGGCTTTTGCAGATGACATACTCCTCATGGTTACTAACCCGCATCAAGCGCTGCCACAGCTCCAACATATTTTTGCTGAGTATGGAGGGGTCTCCAACATCAAGATCAATTATAGCAAATCCGAAATACTTAACATTTCCCTTCCTCGCTCTCTGGCACAAGAACTACAGCGAGACTCACTCTTCTCATGGCCCTCTCACTCTACTACATACCTAGGCGTCCAAATACCAGGTCAATTGCAAGATCTATATAAGCTTAACTACCAACCGCTGTTAAAGAAATTGTCGACACAACTAACTTCTTATCACATACCCTTCATGTCCTGGATGGGCCGTAAAAACCTCTTACAGACATACATATTGCCGATACTATTATATGTTTTGAACATGGTCCCTATATACCTACCAAAGACCTTCTTTACACTTGTGCGGCGTTTGTTTTCCTCCTTCTTGTGGAATCAGCGCAGGCCCCGCTTGTCTTATAAATTATTATCGCAAAAACGGGATAAAGGCGATTTGGGGCTACCGGACGTGGAGGTGTATTATAGGGCAATTCATCTACAGAAATGGTTGGATTTGGTATCGCTTGGGTTAATGAACTGGTGTATAGCACCGGAGACAGCACCTTTGGGAAGGGAATCTTTGCGAATGTTGTGGCTACCCGACCAGAGGGACCTAAAATCCATTACAAACCCTCTTCTGAGGGGAACACTTTCGGTTTGGACATCTCACAAAGTCATGAATGTGCCTCCCCTAACGCCCTCGCCGATTATGCCTGCCTCCCTGTTGCCTTACAATGTCGTGTATAAGGACCCCCTCCCCCCCCACCAGATGATATATGGGATTTGTTCTGTCATATGACCATTTCGGACTTATTAGAAGCTAATAAGGTTCCCTCTCCGGCTAAAATTAGATCACTGGTCCCACCAAGCTCCCTCAACTTCCTTCAAATGAACCATGTGCAACATGTTTGCACGACCTTCCTCTCTTCTCAAAAAGGCAATAGGGACCTAGGCGAGTTAGAGAAAATACTCCTCGCCAAGTCGGTGACTAAATGCAAATTATCCAGATTATATCCCATGCTACTGAGCTTGGGCACACCTGAGACCCCAACTTTTCTAGTGTCCTGGGAAATGGAATTAAACAAGAAGTTCACGGATCAGGAACAGAAATGGATCTTGAGACACTCCCACGGATTTTCTAGGTGTGTCAAGCTTCAGGAGAGCCTGTAAAGGATCTGCCAGGCACAGCTTATGTATCCACGCCAATAGGTAATCAGTCTGCACCTGCTTCTGTGTCTGTGAGACTGACTCCGTCTTCCACCACTCAGGATGGCGGGCTTGGGAGTGGGAGAGCCTATCACGGCCTGGCCAGACGGAGCTAGCTCCCGCCCTCTGTCTATTTGTACCTGCCTTTCCTGTTCCTCCTTGCCTGTGATTCTTCTCGTTTTGTTTCCTGGCCCTGCTGCAGCTTCTTGAACCATTTGACCCTGCTTCTTATTGACCCTGGCTTACTGACTACTCTCCCGCTCTGTGTTTGGTACCTCGTACACTCCTGGTTTGACTCGGCTTGTTCACTACTCTCCTGCTCTGCGTTTGGTACCTCGTACACTCCTGGTTTGACTCGGCTCGTTCACCACTCTTGTTGCTCACGGTGTTGCCGTGGGCAACTGCCCCTTTTCCCTTTCTCCTGTGTACCCTTGTCTGTTTGTCTGTCGTGCACTTATTGAGCGTAGGGACCGTCGCCCAGTTGTACCCCGTCGCCTAGGGCGGGTCGTTGCAAGTAGGCAGGGACTGAGTGGCGGGTAGATTAGGGCTCACTTGTCTTTTCCTTACCCCCATCATTACAGAGCCATTAGAAATTGCTAACAAGGTGGTACAAGACGCCAGAGCGCATGTACCACTTAGGTTTATCGGTCTCCAGGCTGTGTTGGCGTTGTCGGGGAGCTGTGGGAACATTGTCTCACATCTGGTGGTATTGCCCGCTGGTCACAGACTTCTGGAAAGAGGTATCTCTGGAGATTAATAAGATCTGCGGTTCTGATATACACCTCTCCATGGAATTGATAGCTCTGGCATTGCCCTCGAAGTCATTTAAACCCTCTAAAGCGCATCTCGCAGTTCACCTGATAGCGGCAGCCAAATACTTAATCCCCCTTTGCTGGATTCAGACTGCCTCCCCATCCAAAACACAATGGTTGGATAAGGTTCATCAGATTTGTAGTTTGGAGGAGTGGACCAGTTGGCAAGACCACACTCATACACAATTTTTAAACACTTGGAAACCGTGGCTACACTATAGAACCGGTGTACATTGAATATGCATAAACTTGCTTATGAGATGCAGAGACTACTGTATACTTTTCAATGCAATGAGCCTGATAGGTGATATCTGACAAATAACTGTAGGTTGCATAATCTTGTTACCCACCCCCCCCCTCCTCCCTTATTTTTCTCCTTCCTTATTGTGCCATGGCTTTTCTAACTTTGAAACTGTATCTCTATGTACCTGAAATGCTTGTTATTTTTCATTTTTTGATGATGTACGTATATTCAAGGCTATTGGCCTCCATGTATGTTTGAATCCCATGTTGCACATGGGCGCAGTTATGTTACTATCTCTGTATGTTTGTTCTTTTCTTTTTGAAAATAAAAAACAGATTTGACAAAAATAAATAAATGCAAAAAAGCCAAGGTCTGAACATGTAGGACCCCTATATAGTGGTAATGGGGAGTTGGTCAAGAGGGGATCAAGAGAAGGCAGAGTTAGTAAATGGGTTCTTTAGCTCTGTATATACAACAGAAGAAAGAGCACCTGATGTAGCCGGTGCCAGTGCTGTTAATATATCAGTTGATATACTGAATTGGATAAATGTAGATATGGTCCACGCTAAATTAAACAAAATAAATGTACACAAGGCCCCGGGATCAGATGGGTTACACCCTAGAGTTCTTAAAGAGCTTAGTTCAGTTATTTCTGTCCCCCTCTTCATAATATTTAGAGATTCTGTAGTGACTAGTAGAGTGCCAAGGTCCTGGCGCAGGGCAAATGTGGTGCCTATTTTCAAAAAGGGCTCTAGGTCTTCCCCGCAGTGGCGTAACTACCGCCGTAGTAGCCGTAGCGGCTGCTACGGGGCCCGCGGCATGAGGGGGCCCGTGTCTCCCGCCGGCACGGGCCCCACCATGGCCGGAGGCTCCGCTAGCAGCCGCTATGGCTGCTACAGCGCGACGCCACTTAACACTACGGCAGAGCAGGGAGGTATCTCCCCGCTCTGCCATTAAACAAAAGACATGTATCCCCTATCCACAGGATAGGGGATACATGTGTGATCGCTGGCAGCGATAGGGAGAATGGGGGACTGAAAGTCCCATGAACTTCTCCATCACAAACCTCGGACTTCCGGGGTCTGTGTCGGCAGCTCCGTAGAAATGAATGGAGCGCCGGTCGCACTTGTGCGCATGCGTGACCAGCGCTCCTTTCATTTTTACTGAGCTGCGCAAACGCCGGAAGTCAGAGGTTAGTCATGGAGAACTTCAGGGGACTTTCAGTCCCCCGTTCTCCATATCGCTGCCTCCTGTGGATAGGGGATACATGTATTTTGTAGAACACACTGTAGGTCGCATTTTTTTGGGAGGGGGGACGCTGTATGGCGTTCCCTACAGGGGGGGGTGTATGGCATTCCCTACAGGGGGGCTGTATGGCGTTCCCTAAAGGGGGGGCTGTACGGCGTTCCCTACAGGGGGGGCTGTATGGCGTTCCCTACAAAGGGGGCTATATGACGTTCCCTACAGAGGGGGCTGTATGGTGTTCCCTACAGGGGGAGCTGTATGGCGTTCTCTACAGGGGGGGCTGTATGGCGTTCTTTACAGGGGAGCTGTATGGCGTTCTCTACAGGGGGGGCTGTATGGCATTCTCTACAGGGGGGGCTGTATGGCGTTTGCGCCATACAGCCCCCTCTGTAGATAACGCCATACAGCCCCCCTGTAGATAACGCCATACAGCCCCCTCTGTAGATAACGCCATACAGCCCCCTCTGTAGATAACGCCATACAGCCCCCTCTGTAGATAACGCCATACAGCCCCCCTGTAGCGAACGCCATACAGCCCCCTGTAGATAACGCCATACAGCCCCCACTGTAGAGAACGCCATACAGCCCCCCAGTAGATAACGCCATACAGCCCCCACTGTAGAGAACGCCATACAGAGTCCCCCCTGTAGATAACGCCATACAGCCCCCCTGTAGATAACGCCATACAGCCCCCACTGTAGAGAACGCCATACAGAGTCCCCCCTGTAGATAACGCCATACAGCCCCCTTTGTAGAAAACGCCGTACAGCCCCCTCTGTAGATATCTACAAAGGGGGCTGTATGGCGTTATCTACAGGGGGGGCTGTATGGCGTTCTCTACAGAGGGGGCTGTATGGCGTTATCTACAAGGGGGCTGTATGGCATTATCTACAGGGGGATGTATGGCGCTATCTACAGAGGGGGCTGTATGGCGTTATCTACAGGGGGGCTGTATGGCGTTATCTACAGGGGGGGCTGTAAAAAAGGCACTATCTACAAGGGGGGGTTGTGTGACACCCAGGGGAGGCGGGCCCCAGTCAAAAGTTTGCTATGGGGCCCAGTCTTTCCTAGTTACGCCCCTGCTTCCCCGGGTAATTATAGACCAGTAAGCTTAACATCCTTTGTGGTGAAAATGTTTGAGGGGCTATTGAGGGACTATATACAGAATTATGTGACAATACATAGTATTATAAGTGACAGCCAGCACGGTTTTACTAAGGACAGAAGCTGTCAAACCAACCTGATTTGTTTTTATGAAGAGGTGAGCAGAAGCCTAGACAGAGGGGCCGCTGTGGATATAGTGTATTTGGACTTTGCAAAGGCATTTGACACTGTCCCTCATAGACGTCTAATGGGTAATTTAAGGACTATAGGTTTAGAAAGTATCGTTTGTAATTGGATTGAGAATTGGCTCAAGGACCGTATCCAGAGAATTGTGGTCAATGATTCCTACTCTGAATGGTCAACGGTTATAAGTGGTGTACCCCTGGGTTCCGTGCTGGGACTACTATGATTCAACTTATTTATTAATAATATACAGGATGGGATTAATAGCACTATTTCTATTTTTGCAGATGACACCAAGCTATGTAGTAATGTTCAATCTATGGAAGATGTTTGTGAATTGCAAGCGGATTTAAACAAACTGAGTGTTTGGGCGTCCACTTGGTAAATGAGGTTTAATGTAGATAAATGTAAAGTTATGCACCTGGGTATGAACAACCTGCATGCATCATATGTCCTAGGGGGAGATACACTGGGGGAGTCACTTGTTGAGGAGGATTTGGGTGTACTTGTAAATCATAAACCAAATAACAGCATGCAATGTCAATCAGCTGCTTCAAAGGCCAGCAAGATATTGTCGTGTATTAAAAGAGGCATGGACTCGCGGGACAGGGATGTAATATTACCACTTTACAAAGCATTAGTGAGGCCTCATCTAGAATATGCAGTTCAGTTCTGGGCTCCAGTTCATACAAAGGATGCCCTGGAGTTAGAGAAAATACAAAGAAGAGCAACGAAGCTAATAAGGGGCATGGAGAATCTAAGTTATGAGGAAATAGCAAAAGAACTAAACCTATTTAGCCTTGAAAAAAGACGACTAAGGGGGGACATGATTAACTTATATCAGTATATTAATGGCATATACAAAAAATATGGTGAAATGCTGTTCCATGTAAAACCCCCTCAAAAAAAAAGGGGGCACTCCCTCCGTCTGGAAAAAAAAGGTTCAACTTGCAGAGACGACAAGCCTTCTTTACTGTGAGAACTGTGAATCTATGGAATAGTCTACCGCAGGAGCTGGTCACAGCAGGGACAGTAGATGGCTTTAAAAAAGGCTTAGATAATTTCCTAGAACAAAAAAATATAAGCTATTATGTGTAGACATTTTTTGCTTCCATTTACCCATCCCTTGGTTGAACTTGATGGACATGTGTCTTTTTTCAACCGTACGGACTATGTAACTACGTAACTATGTAACATACCCTCAGTCTAATATATTTTGGCCAGGATTGCATCAACACAGGGCAAGCTGCTTGCTCATGAGCCACTGAGCCAGTCTGGAAGCCCTAAAGATGCAAGCATCAGCAGAGCTTCCATAGGACCCGATGTTTACAATTATAAAAGCGGTAATTACAGTCAGCGAAGGCCAACAGCACTACCGAAAACTATTGCTTATAATTGTAATAACAGGATCGAGAGTGTGGCGGCTTCTTCACACGTATGTGCTTCCCGTCCAGTGCTCCAATACAATTATGAAATTGAGCCGAATCCATTGGAAATTGACAGCCACTGTTTTGGCGTGGGATGAGGCATTACCGTGTCCTACAGCCTTTGCCAGATGACTAGACCGGTAGACCTCACAATGATGGAAATGGTTAAAATTCCAAGAAGGAACTCAAAATTCAGAGAATGGAAACTATTTCCAGTGGTAAGGAATCTGAAACAAAGTGACAATAATAAATAATAGAACATTTAATACATATAATATCAAAGTATTTGAACCAATAATTTACCTATATTGTTTCTTTGTGTATACCGTATTACACAAGACATAAAATGTCAAATATGTTCTATGTGACAACAGTACCTGTGCATAAAATGACTTTCATTTAACCCCTTCCTGACATTTGTCGTAAGTATATGACATGGAAAGCCAGTGCTTCCCGTAAAATGTCGTATTCTTACGCCAAATGTTTTTCACCGGCTCAGAAGCTGAGCCGGTGCCATCATCGCCGGATCTCAGCTGTATCTTACAGCTGACATCCGGCTGTAATGGCGGGGACCGAAATTAGCTTTGATCCTCGCCATTAACCCCTTCAATGCAGCGTTCAAACGTGATCGCTACATTTAAGCTATTTGCAGCTCATCGGAACCCCAGCAGGACGGAAACGTTGCAGCTTGTGCTGGCTTAATAAACCACCATTTTTTTCACTAACAAGGAGTGCTGTGGGATTTTCTTCAATATATATATATATATACACACACACACACAAACACACACACAGATAAATAACATAGATAAATATATAAAAAAAAATGACAAAAGTGTTTTTTTTCACATTTTTTGTGATTTGTCTGCTCATAATAAAAATTTAAAACATGGAATTAATTAAACTAATCTAGAAAATGAAAGCCTCATAAGTCTTGTAAAAAAAAACGTAGTAAAAATAGTTAGGATATTTAAAGCAGTTGCAAGGATATTATCGTTTCAAGAAGTGCATATCATAAATAAAAAATTTGACCTGGACACAGGGGTGTCAATGACCCTTGATCATGAAAGGGTTAATTAGTGTTGCCTGTCATTAATTGGGTTAAGTGAGGGTGCAGCAAACAGGGGATAGAAAGGCAGTGCCTTGGATTCTGCTTTTATTCACTGGATTAGGAAAAGAAGAACTGCAATACCAGGTCAATGCATGGAGTGGACAGAGCAAGCTTTTTTTTCCATAACCCTGTTGTAAATACCCATTTAATATACAGTCGCCAGATAGGGGACGTATCAGATATTAACCCCTATTAAATTAGCGCAATATCACATAACTGTACGTGACAGTGATGGAGTGGGCTCAGAAGCTGAGCCTGCTCCATCACCAGCGGGTGTTCGGTGTATATTGAAGATAGCTACAATCGGGGGCATGGCTTAGGCATGGCGGCGTGAGGCAATAACTTCCCGGAGCTCCGGACATCTTAAGACTAACTTAATCAATATCTCGTCCTCACCTGCCCTGAGAGACATGCCAAGGGGGAAAGCTAAACCCGACACCCCTGGTGCCTCTTGGGACCCCTCGCTGGCCCGCTTTCTACAGCCGACAACACCTCAGCAGCGTGTGAAAGACAACCGCCCGTCTGAAACCAACATGATGGCTGTCTCTGCTCCTGATGAACATGTGGCAACTGAACTTTCACAAGACACACCGGTACTATTCCGCCCCACACCACCAATTGCTTCAACGGTGCCATCTTCATACACCCAGGCGGATCGCACACTTACCGAGCTATGGGAGATGGTGAGAGCATTCCCTACTCGGGTTGACATGGACTCGCACATGGCGTGCTTGGAGGAGAAGCAGGCTAGGGCGCTGCAAGAAGTCTCACTGACTTTTTGCTCTTTGGACGACAGGGTTACTCAGTTGGAGAACCGCAATATGTCTCTTGTCGCAGACCTTACATCCCTAGCTGCAACTGTGAGTACACAAACGGGGCGTATGAAGGACTTTGCCCTCCATCTTAATGATGTAGAAAACAGGGGGATGCGTAATAATCTCAAACTGCGCGGTATCCCTGAATCCGTAGCGCCGGAAGACCTACACAACGCGGTGACTTCCATCTTCAATAAACTGATGGACCGCCCGATAGAGGCCCCCCTTGAATTGGACAGGGTTCATCGCTCTGCTGGCCCCAGAACTAGAGACCCAAACCACCCCAGAGACATGCTTTGTAGAGTACATTTCTATAAGCAAAAGGAGGACATTCTACGCCGAGCTTGGGAAAAGGGTTCCATACCTTATATTGGCGCTCATATCCTGATATTGCCTGGTATGTCTCGACTGACATTATACATGAGATGTGTAGTTAAGCCTCTTCTAGAAACAGCTAGAAGGTCGGGAGCGACATACCGCAGGGGTCACCCCTTTCATATCCTTCTGCGGAAAGCTGGAAATATTTTTGCCGTCAACACACCGGCAGACTAGTCTGAAGCCTTCTTTTACCTGGGGACGGATGTGGTTCCGGTTTCGGACTGGACCGTTCCTCCACCTCCAATGCCATCTAGGAGAGATGCTGAGACGCTGAGATCTCTGTCTGGACGAGGGGACCCCGTGCCTCATATCCCAGGACCGCTTGCTGAAGATCAGTAGTTGTAAGGCAGGACCCACAACTCCGTCTCCAGTCTTGTCTACCCTGGGCTATACTCCTGTTTGTATGGTGCCTTTGCTGGCGACTCGTTGACCTAATAGAGGACGATCTCATTGGACATCCTCTCATTATCACCTTTGGACAACCCCTCCATTTTGACCTTCTCGACCGGGGGGGAGAATTGACTCCTACCACTCCCAACATGTCGTGACTATATACCTGGTTCGGAACGAACTGTAATGTCACAGCTGACTATCCTGGGCCGGATCCACTCCCCCCCCCCCCCCCCGTCTCATGTCCCGGGTGCTGGGTCAGTTGACTGTTTGACTCGTCCTGAGACCCATCACGTCCCAATAACTGCCATATTGCCCATGGGTAGTTGCAACGCTGGGTTGGCGAGTCACATTAACCAGGCGTAGGAACGGAGCACTTCTAGGAACCTCCTGTCCCTACGCTGTCCACGAGTTTTCTTTATTCAGTTGCCTGTGTTCCTGCTGTTACCTAATTGTCACTTAGCCTCATCGGCGGTTGCCTTGGCAAAGATTAGTTGTTCTCAGATAGGATGTGGTTTACTATGTTACTTGTACTTTAATGTCCGGAGTCTCCGGGTTCATTTAATACTGCTGTGTTTTTCTACAACCCCATTTAACGACCTGTGCTTTTGCGCAACCCACCTCCAGGGCTACACAACGCACAGTGGTCACTAGGAGCTTTTGGGCTCTTCTTTTCTTTTTCTTCCTTCCTTAACCTGACTGCTTTACCCTCTTTCTTGTCCCCATACTCCTCCCTGCTTTTTTTTTTTTCCTTTTTATTCCGATCCCCTGTCGCTGCTCCTCGAAACCATATACGCTGTTCCATCATGGCTAATCTCAATATTGTATCATTAAATGTACGGGAGCTGAATGTTCCAGAAAAAAGATACTCCGTACTCCGCACAGATCAACTTCCGTCTCTGTGGAACTCTAGATTCCCTGAACTCTACCACAACACCTCCTCAGACTCTAAAACCAAGGGCGTATCCATTCTTATCTCCAGTTTCGTACCTTGAGAACTCCTGGGATGTCGCACAGATAACTCGGGCAGATACCGCTTCATTAAAGGTAAGATTGCAAACTCAATTTTGACATTTGCTAACTTATACCTTCCCAATTCGGGACAGCTGACACTCCTGGAAGAGGCTCTCATTACACTGTAGGAGTTTGCAGAGGGGACTCTGGTACTGGGGGGTGACTTTAATCTCCCATTGGACCCTTCCTTAGACACGACATTGCCCCACCTCAATCCCTCCAGACCCTTAAACAACTGCCTGAGACGCCTTTTTCATACACATCAACTAACTGACCCCTGGCATATACTTCATCCCACAGACAGGGATTACACCTTCTTCTCTCATCCACACAACATGTATTCCTGTATTGACTACTTCCTCCTCTGTCATTCACAATTATCGCTCCTCTTCTCAGCCTCAATAGATTGCATATCGTTTTCCGATCATGCCATGATTCTCCTCTCCTTGCCTTCCCTCCATCCAACAACCTGGCAAAGGTGCCTAAATGAATCCCTGCTACAAGACACTAAGATCTTGGAACAACTAGTGACTGACCTCCCCTTCTTCATTAACACTACAGACGGCTCTAACCCCTTCTCAGTGTGGGAATCCCATAAATGCGCTATAAGGGGCTCCCTAATACGTATTGGTTCCCGACTTAAGAAGGAACGTTCCGCCACCATCTCTGAACTGGTTGAACTAATCCACACCATGAAACAGTCACATAAACGATCCCCAGACCCCAGGACGGGTGCTGAATTAATTTGTTTAGAGGACTGACTCCGCACGCTGACAGTCTCTACGGCTAAAGCCGCGCTGACTGAGTGCCACCGACACTACTTTGAATTTGGCAATAAACCGGCCTGGACGTTGGCAAAGGCCCTATGCATACAGAGAATTCACACGTATGTCCCGTTCATTAATGCCCCTATGGGCACGCGGGTGCACACCCCTGAGAAAATAGCAGACACTTTTCGTTCTTACTACATGGAATTGTACAACCTGCGCGGACCATCCAGCACTTTACCTGCCAATCATAGGCTACGTTTCATTAGATCTTATCTGCAGTCCTCCGGTTTGGGTCGGAAGCTATAGCAGCACTAGACTCTCCTATCTCAGAGGAGGAGTTCGGGTAAAGCCCCTGGTCCTGATGGCCTATCACTGCCATATTATAAAAAAACTTGCCTCTCTCCTTACCCGCCTCTTTCTTGCTGCATTTAATGCCATACCCGAAGGCAGAACGATACCGACTGACACACTGAGGGCCCACATAACAGTAATTCCCAGGGACGGCAAGTGTAGCGTCCATGGCCTCGGGCCGTCGGGTTTACTCACCTCCCGACGCCCGCAGCCATGGATCTGTGAGAGCTGGTCCCCATCTCCTTCCTAGGAGACGCCAGCGCTCACTTATGCTCCAGTCTGCTGTGTCCCGTAGGGTGCGCGTGCACGCTCCTGCCCGCTCTTAAAGGGCCAGCGTGTGCACCTGTAAAACAATCATCATCATCAACCACATGATTTCCTGGTCTATAAGAAGGCCCCAGCCCTTCTGATCCTTGCCTGAGCGTTGTTAGTTATCCCAAGTCTGTCTTGCATATGGTCCCTTAGTGTTTCTCGTTCCAGTTGTTACCCGTGCCCTGTTACCTGTTCCTGTATCCCGTGCTGTTCTTCTTCCTGTGCCTACTAGTGTCGGAGTCGTGTCTACTGCACCTGCTGTCGTTGCCACGTCTAGTGTCTTCTTTCACATCCAGTGTCTTCTGCCATGACCAGTGTCTTCTGCCACATCGGATACTGCCCACCACGTCTGGCGCTACCTGCTGAACCGACCTCCATCCGTGCTGAAGCCACAGCCACTGTCTGGTCTAGTTCAGGTACCCAAGTGTTACTAACTACTATAGACTTTCGTATAGACTGTGACCTGGTCAGCTGCCTCTCTGCTACGGCGGAGCGGCCTAGTGGGTCCACATACCCTGTGACCATGACAGCAAGGACCATTCCCTCTGTAGTAGTTATCGCCCCATCTCCCTCCTCAACTTAGATCTCAAATTGTTCTGCAAGATTTTAGCAACACGACTCACTCCTCTCCTGTCCACACTTATCCATGGGGATCAGACTGGTTTCATGCCGACAAGAGAGGCCAGGGACAATACTATCTGGGCCATTAACTTAATTAAACACATAACTACCTCATCTGTGCCAGCCTTCTTGCTCTCCACGGACACCGAGAAGGCATTCGACCAGATTGACTGGCCATTCCTTAGAGAGACTCTATCTTACATAGGTCTAGGCCACAGCATGCTTAGCTGGATATTGAGTTTATACTCTCGCCCCTCGGCGTCCTTGAGTGTCAATGGTCATACTTCCTCCTCCTTCCCCATCACAAACGGGACCTGCAAGGGCTGTCCGCTATCCCACTTGATTTTTGTTCTGTGCCTAGTACCATAAACACCCCGACATTGCAGGGGTCAATGTCAAAGATACGCATCACAAAGTGGCAGCATATGCCGATGACCTCCTGTTCTTTATATTCCAAACCCGCAACTCGCTGCCCGACCTTCTAGCCGAGTTTAAAACAATTACATCCTTGTCCAATTTCAAAATAAACTTTCAGAAATGAGAGGCTCTCAATATATCCCTCCTGACGCGCTTAGTGACGGACCTGGCGGGTTCCTTTCCCTTCAAATTGGCCACTAGCTCGATCAAGTACCTAGGTATACGCCTTATCAACCAGACTTCAAAACTTTACTCGTGTAACTATCCTCATCTCCTGCGGTCAATCAAGGGAGACATTGACAGATGGTCCAAAGGGAACTTTACCTGGTTTGGTCGTTGCACTGCGTTCAAGATGAACGTGCTGCCCCGCTTGTTATACTTCTTTCAAGCTCTCCCCATCCGGTTGCCACGCCTATTTTTTAGCTCCCTATCATCCTTACCGATCAAGTTTATATGGGCCCACAAACTGTCGCGTATTGCACGCAAGGCTCTCTCCCATCCAAAATTAGAAGGGGGTTTGAGGCTGCCTGATATCCAACTCTACTATCAGGCAGCACATCTGGTTCGCATCGTTGAGTGCTGTAGACATGGTACTCTCAAACCATGGGTACAATTAGAACAATACTTTTCGCCCCTCCCCTATATGCCGCCCCTTAGATGCTAGAACACCTTACAACACAACTGAGATCTCATCCCCTGATTGGAGCCACACCACGTGTAGCGTTCCTCCCATTCAAACACTAATTTATTTCTCCTACCCCATCACCACTCTATCCCATACTAGACAACCCATCTTTCCCTCCGGGCTGTGAGCAAGGTCCCTTCAACCAACGGTACATTACTCAAGAGACCCATGCCCAATATTACATCGTCAATGATAGTTGGAAAAAAATCTCACAACTAACTGACAACACTGACCCGGGATATCACCCACACTGGCAGGCAATCCAGCTCCGTCACTTCTTAATGTCTCTACCTCCCCACGCACAGTTTTCCCATGCGACCACAGCATTTGAAACTTTATGCACAATGAGGGGGCACCTGCAACACAACCTCTCCTTGACTTATAACCTATTGAACTCCCCAGTTGAAGGCTCACACCCCCAGTACTTGTCAAAATGGGAGACGGACCTTAATCTCACCTTGACTGCAGACCATCATAACCGGTTATACACTATGACACCCCAATCTCTCTCTCTCTCTCTCTCTCTCTCTCTCGTAGAATATAGGAAGCAGGCTTTAAGATTATGACAAGATGGTACAGAGTCTGTAAAGGATCTGCCAGGCACTACGTCTGTGGATACTCCCAGGATTAATCAGTCGACACCTGAGGCCAGACCTCTTAGACTGACACCGGCTCCCACCAATCAGGGTGGCAGGCTCAGGAGTGGGAGAGCCTATCGCGGCCTGGTCAGTCGGAGTTAGCTCCACCCCCTGTCCATTTATACCTGCCGTTTTCTCTTCCTCATTGCTTGTTATTCTTCTTGGATTCCTGGCCCCACTGCTGCCTTGCTCCAGCCTGCTTCTGCCGTGCTTCTGCCTTGCTTCAGTTCCCGCTTATCCTGCTTCGCTCTGCCCCTGGCTTGCTTCCTGCTCCGTGCTCTGCGTTTGTATACTCCACTACATCCTGATCCTGACTGGCTCGTTCACCACTCCGTTTCCTCACGGTGTTCCGTGGGCTACTGCCCCTTCCCTTGCTTGTTCCCTGTTTGTATCCCCTTGCACTTAGTCAGCGTAGGGACCGCCGCCAAGTTGTACCCCGTCGCCTAGGGCGGGTCGTTGCAAGTAGGCAGGGACAGGGCGGTGGGTAGATTAGGGCTCACTTGTTCCTTTCACCTCCTTCCTGCCATAACATAATAACAAGCCCCTACCTAGTCTACCATTTCTCCTACGCTGATGCTATCATGGACCCCCTTGAGACCCTGACCCAGCAGATGCAGGGCCTCTCCCTACAGGTCCAGGCCCTGGCTCAGAGGGTCAACCAGTCTGACGCTGCCATAGTAGTACCCCTCACCTCACCTCTAGAACCTGACCTCAAGTTACCTGACCGGTTCTCAGGGGACCGTAAGACTTTTCTCTCCTTCCGGGAGAGTTGCAGACTTTACTTCCGTCTAAAACCTCACTCCTCAGGTTCCGAGAACCAGCGGGTGGGTATCATTATATCCCGACTCCAGGAAGGGCCCCAAGAGTGGGCCTTCTCCTTGGCTCCTGACGCCCCTGAACTTTCCTCCGTCGATCGTTTTTTCTCTGCCCTCGGACTCATTTACGACGAGACTGACAGGACTGCCTTAGCCGAGAGTCAGCTGGTGACCTTACGTCAGGGTAGGAGACCCGTTGAGGAATACTGTTCTGATTTTAGAAAGTGGTGCGTAGCTTCTCGGTGGAACGACCCGGCCCTAAGGTGCCAGTTTAGGTTAGGATTATCTGACACCCTGAAGGATCTGCTTGTTAGCTACCCCTCTTCTGACTCCCTAGACCAGGTTATGGCCCTAGCAGTACGACTTGACCGACGTCTCAGGGAACGTCAGCTTGAACATTTCAATCTTTTCCCCTCTGACTTCCCTGCGATTCCCCCCGAGGTCCCGTCTCCTCGCTCTTCCACGGAAGACTCGGAGGTACCTATGCAACTCGGGGCCTCCATGTCCCCTCGACAACGTAGAGAGTTCCGCAGGAAGAATGGTCTCTGCTTCTATTGTGGGGGTGACAAGCATCTACTGAACACCTGTCCCAGGCGCAAGAATAAGCAGCCAGAAAACTTCCGCGCCTAAGTGATCATCGGGGAGGTCACTTGGGCGCACAGGTATTTCCCGTTAATATGAAACGCAATAAAATTTTGCTTCCCTTTCAGGTCTCGTTTGCTGGCCGGTCTGCCACTGGCAGTGCCTTCGTGGATTCCGGCTCATCTGCTAATATCATGTCTGTGGAATTTGCTATGTCTCTAAAAATGCCTTTTATTGATTTGCCTTATCCTGTCCCGGTAGTGGGTATCGACTCCACTCCTCTTGCTAATGGTTATTTTACTCAGCATACTCCTGTTTTTGAACTCCTTGTTGGCTCCATGCATTTGGAGCAGTGCTCTGTACTGGTGATGCAGGGATTATCGTCCGATCTGGTATTAGGTCTTCCCTGGTTGCAGCTGCATAATCCCACGTTTGATTGGAATACTGGGGATCTCACCAAATGGGGTAGTGAATGCCTGACGTCATGTCTTTCGGTTAACTCTATTTCTCCCCGTGAGGAGGTAAACACGCTACCTGAGTTTGTTCAGGACTTCGCTGATGTCTTTTCTAAGGAGGCCTCCGAGGTGTTGCCCCCTCATAGAGATTACGATTGCGCCATCGATTTGGTACCTGGTGCTAAGCTTCCTAAGGGTAGGATATTTAATCTTTCATGTCCTGAACGTGAAGCTATGAGGGAGTATATCCAAGAATGCCTGGCCAAGGGTTTCATTCGCCCCTCGACTTCTCCTGTAGGTGCTGGCTTCTTCTTCGAGGGGAAGAAGGATGGTGGTCTTAGGCCGTGCATTGACTATCGGAATTTGAATAAGGTCACAGTAAGGAACCAGTATCCCCTTCCTTTGATTCCGGATCTTTTTAATCAGGTTCAGGGGGCCCAATGGTTCTCTAAGTTCGATCTACGGGGGGCATATAACCTTATCCGCATCAAAGAGGGGGATGAGTGGAAGACTGCGTTCAACATGCCCGAAGGTCATTTCGAATACCTGGTCATGCCCTTTGGGTTGTGTAATGCCCCTGCCGTCTTCCAGAATTTTATTAATGAAATTCTGAGAGATTACCTGGGAAATTTTCTTGTAGTGTACCTTGATGACATACTGGTGTTTTCCAAGGACTGGTCCTCCCACGTGGAGCATGTCAGGAAGGTCCTCCAGGTCCTCCGGGAAAATAATCTGTTTGCGAAAACCGAAAAATGTGTGTTAGGGGTACAGGAGATACCATTTTTGGGTCAAATCCTCACTCCTCATGAATTCCGCATGGCCCCTGCCAAGGTTCAGGCTGTGGCGGAATGGGTCCAACCTGCCTCCCTGAAGGCGCTACAGTGTTTTTTGGGGTTCGCTAACTATTACAGGAGATTTATTGCCAACTTCTCGGTCGTCGCTAAGCCTCTTACGGACCTCACTCGCAAGGGTGCTGATGTCCTCCACTGGCCTCCTGAGGCCGTCCAGGCTTTTGAGACCCTCAAGAAGTGCTTTATCTCGGCCCCCGTGCTGGTTCAGCCCAACCAAAGGGAGCCATTTATTGTGGAGGTTGACGCGTCCGAGGTGGGAGTGGGGGCCGTCTTGTCCCAGGGTACCAGCTCCCTCACCCATCTCCGCCCCTGTGCTTACTTCCCTAGGAAGTTTTCGCCCACGGAGAGTAACTATGATATTGGCAACCGCAAACTTTTAGCCATTAAATGGGCTTTTGAAGAGTGGCGTCACTTCCTGGAGGGGGCCAGACACCAGGTAACGGTCCTTACTGACCACAAGAATCTGGTTTTCCTAGAATCTGCCCGGAGGCTTAATCCTAGACAAGCTCGATGGGCGCTATTCTTTACCAGATTTAACTTCTTGGTTACCTATAGGGCTGGGTCCAAAAATATTAAGGCTGATGCACTGTCACGTAGTTTCATGGCCAATCCTCCTTCTGAGGAGGATCCTGCTTGTATTTTACCCCCTGGTATAATCGTTTCTGCCACTGATTCTGATTTAGCCTCTGACATTGCGGCTGATCAAGGTTCAGCTCCCGGGAACCTCCCTGGGGACAAGCTGTTTGTCCCCCTGCAATACCGGCTAAGGGTACTCAGGGAAAACCATGACTCCGCACTATCTGGTCATCCTGGCATCTTGGGTACCAAACACCTCATTACCAGAAACTATTGTTGGCCTGGGTTGCCTAAAGACGTTAGGGCTTACGTCGCCGCTTGTGAGGTTTGTGCTAGGTCCAAGACCCCTAGGTCCCGACCTGCGGGCTTACTACGTTCTTTGCCCATTCCCCAGAGACCTTGGACCCATATCTCCATGGATTTTATCACCGATTTGCCTCCATCTCAGGGCAAGTCGGTGGTGTGGGTGGTAGTAGACCGCTTCAGCAAGATGTGCCACTTTGTGCCCCTTAAGAAGCTACCTAACGCCAAGACGTTAGCTTCTTTGTTTGTGAAACACATCCTGCGTCTCCATGGGGCCCCAGTCAATATCGTTTCTGACAGAGGGGTACAATTTGTTTCCTTATTTTGGAGAGCTTTTTGTAAAAAGTTGGAGATTGATCTGTCCTTCTCCTCCGCCTTCCATCCCGAAACTAATGGCCAAACGGAAAGGACTAATCAATCCCTGGAACAATATTTAAGGTGTTTCATCTCTGACTGTCAATTTGATTGGGTCCCATTCCTTCCCCTCGCCGAATTTTCCCTGAATAACCGGGTCAGTAACTCGTCAGGGGTCTCCCCGTTTTTCTGTAATTTCGGGTTTAATCCAAGGTTCTCCTCCGTTTCTCCTGGTTGTTCCAATAATCCCGAGGTAGAGGACGTTCATCGGGAACTATGCACAGTCTGGGCCCAGGTTCAGAAGAAGCTAGAGGCGTCCCAGAGCGTACAAAAGATTCAGGCTGATAGAAGACGTTCTGCTAACCCCCGGTTTGTCGTCGGGGATCTGGTGTGGTTGTCGTCTACTTGCGCCTTAAGGTCCCGTCCAGGAAGTTTGCTCCCCGATTTATTGGGCCTTATAAGGTCATTGAAGTCCTCAACCCTGTATCCTTCCGTCTGGAGCTGCCCCCATCCTTTCGCATACACGACGTCTTTCATGCCTCCCTCCTTAAACGCTGCTCCCTGTCCTGGTCCCCCTCGAGGAAACCTCCTGCTCCCGTTCTCACCCCTGAGGGGGTGGAATTCGAGGTGGCCAAGATTGTGGACAGTAGGATGATCCAGGGCTCCCTCCAGTACCTGGTCCATTGGAGAGGATACGGGCCGGAGGAGAGGACTTGGGTACCTGCTCGAGATGTTCACGCTGGGGTATTGGTCAGGAGGTTCCACCTTCTCTTCCCCACTAAACCGGGTCCTCTTAGTAAGGGTCCGGTGGCCCCTCATAAAAGGGGGAGTACTGTAAAGGATCTGCCAGGCACTACGTCTGTGGATACTCCCAGGATTAATCAGTCGACAACTGAGGCCAGGCCTCTTAGACTGACACCGGCTCTCACCAATCAGGGTGGCAGGCTCAGGAGTGGGAGAGCCTATCGCGGCCTGGTCAGTCGGAGTTAGCTCCGCCCCCTGTCCATTTATACCTGCCGTATTCTCTTCCTCATTGCTTGTTATTCTTCTTGGATTCCTGGCCCCACTGCTGCCTTGCTCCAGCCTGCTTCTGCCGTGCTTCTGCCTTGCTTCAGTTCCCGCTTATCCTGCTTCGCTCTGCCCCTGGCTTGCTTCCTGCTCCGTGCTCTGCGTTTGTATACTCCACTAGATCCTGATCCTGACTGGCTCGTTCACCACTCCGTTTCCTCACGGTGTTCCGTGGGCTACTGCCCCTTCCCTTGCTTGTTCCCTGTTTGTATCCCCTTGCACTTAGTCAGCGTAGGGACCACCGCCAAGTTGTACCCCGTCGCCTAGGGCGGGTCGTTGCAAGTAGGCAGGGACAGGGCGGTGGGTAGATTAGGGCTCACTTGTTCCTTTCACCTCCTTCCTGCCATAACAGAGTCCCATCCAAACTCCACAGTTTTTACCCCGAGGTCTCTCCTATGTGCTGGAGATGTGGTACCCAGGTGGGTGATCTTTTACACACTTTCTGGAGCTGCCCCAGATTGCAAGTTTTCTGGGATAATGTTTGGCGCGTCACTTCCAAATTTACCGACTTTACGCTCCCCAAGTCTCCGGATTTCTTCCTGCTTCATCTGTGTGACATTCCTCTCACCACCTACAAGAAATCGGTAGTGCGTCACTTAGTGAACGCAGCCCGTGCCTGTATCCCAACCATGTGGAAGCAAGTTGACCGCATTGGTTTTTAGAGGATACAGGAGGTGAAGCATATGGGCGAGCTCACGGCGTGACACACATGACAAGTTCATGCGTACTTGTTACCACTGGGTGAGTTTTGAGAACTCCTCTGAATATGCCTCCCTGTTGTCTTAAAGTTCTTCCTGATGTACGAAATCCGCTTGTTAAGGGGTAGTTGAGGAATGCCCTTCTTTCTCACCCCCTCTTCCTTTCCTCCCCCTTCCTTTTCTCCCCCTTCCTTTCCTCCCCCTTCCTTACCTCCCTGTAAAGGATCTGCCAGGCACTTCGTCTGGGTATACTCCCAGGATTAATCAGTCGACACCTGAGGCCAGACCTCTGAGACTGACACCTGCTCCCACCAATCAGGGTGGCAGGCTCAGGAGTTCGGAGAGCCTATCGCGGCCTGGTCAGTCAGAGTTAGCTCCGCCCCCTGTCCATTTATACCTGCCGTTTTCTCTTCCTCCTTGCCTGTTATTCTTCTTGGATTCCTGGCCCCACTGCTGCCTTGCTCCAGCCTGCTTCTGCCGTGCTTCTGCCTTGCTTCAGTTCCGTTTATCCTGCGTTGCTCTGCCCCTGGCTTGCTTCTGCTCCGTGCTCCAGTTTGTATACTCCACTACTTCCTGATCCTGACTGGCTCATTCACCGCTCCGTTTCCTCGCGGCGTTCCGTGGGCTACTGTATTCCCTTGCGTGTTCCCTGTTTGTACTCCCTTGCACTTAGACAGCGTAGGGACCAAGTTGTACCCCGTCGCCTAGGGCGGGTCGTTGCAAGTAGGCAGGGACAGGGCGGTGGGTAGATTAGGGCTCACTTGTTCCCTTCACCTCCTTCCTGCCATTACACTCCCATTACCTTTCCTTCCGTTCCCTTTCCTCCTATTCCCTTTCCTTCTATTCTCTTTCCTCCTATTTCTTTTCTGCCTCTTTCCTTTACCTCTTTCTCCTCCACTTGGAGGTTTCGTCAAGTTCAGTCTGCATGGTCTACTCAGCTGATTGCATTGTATAACAGTTTACGTTACATAGTTACATAGTTACATAGTTTGTACGGTTGAAAAAAGACACATGTCCATCAAGTTCAACCAAGGGAAGGGAAGGGGGAAGTAAAAAATTTCTACACATAGCAGTTAATATTTTTTTGTTCTAGGAAATTATCTAAGCCTTTTTTAAAGCCATCTACTGTCCCTGCTGTGACCAGCTCCTGCGGTAGGCTATTCCATAGATTCACAGTTCTCACAGTAAAGAAGGCTTGTCGCCTCTGCAGGTTGAACCTTTTTTTCTCCAGACGGAGGGAGTGCCCCCTTGTTTTTTGAGGGGGTTTTACATGGAACAGGATTTCACCATATTTTTTGTATGCGCCATTCATATATTTATATAAGTTAATCATGTCCCCCCTTAGTCGTCTTTTCTCAAGGCTAAATAGGTTTAGTTCTTTTAATCTTTCCTCATAACTTAGATTCTCCATGCCCCTTATTAGCTTCATTGCTCTTCTTTGTATTTTTTCCAACTCCAGGGCATCCTTTCTATGAACTGGAGCCCAGAACTGGACTGCATATTCTAGATGAGGCCTCACTAATGCTTTGTAAAGTGGTAATATTACCTCCCTGTCCCGCGAGTCCATGCCTCTTTTGATACACGACAATATTTTGCTGGCCTTTGAAGCAGCTGATTGACACTGCATGCTGAAATTTAGTTTATGATTTACAAGTACACCCAGATCCTTCTCAACAATTGACTCCCCCAGTGTAGCTCCCCCTAGGACATATGATGCATGCAGGTTGTTGGTACCCAGATGCATAACTTTACATTTATCTACATTAAACTTCATTTGCCAAGTGGACGCCCAAACACTTAGTTTGTTTAAATCTGCCTGCAATTCACAAACATCTTCCATAGTCTGAACTATATTACATAGCTTGGTGTCATCTGCAAAAATAGAAATAGTGCTATTAATCCCATCCTCTATATCATTAATAAATAAGTTGAATAATAGTGGTCCCAGCACTGAACCCTGGGGTACACCACTTATAACTGGGGACCATTCAGAGTAGGAATCATTGACCACAACTCTCTGGATACGGTCCTTGAGCCAATTCTCAATCCAATTACAAACTATACTTTCTAAACCTATAGTCCTTAATTTACCCATTAGATGTCTATGAGGGACAGTGTCAAATGCCTTTGCAAAGTCCAAAAACACTATATCCACAGCGGCCCCTCGGTCTAGACTTCTGCTTACCTCTTCATAAAAACAAATCAGGTTGGTTTGACAGCTTCTGTCCTTTGTAAAACCATGCTGGCTGTCACTTATAATACTATTTATTGTCACATAATTCTGTATATAGTCCCTCAATAGCCCCTCAAACATTTTCCCCACAATTGATGTTAAGCTTACTGGTCTATAATTACCCGGCGAAGACCTAGTGCCCTTTTTGAAAATAGGCACCACATTTGCCCTGCGCCAGTCCCTTGGCACTATACCACTCATGAGAGACTCTCTAAATATTATGAAGAGGGGGACAGAAATAACTGAACTAAGCTCTTTAAGAACTCTAGGGTGTAACCCATCTGGTCCCGGGGCCTTGTGGACATTTATTTTATTTAATTTAGCTTGGACCATATCTACATTCATCCAATTCAGTATATCAACTGATATATTAACAGCACTGGCACCGGCTACATCAGCTGCTCCTTCTTCTGTTGTATATACAGAGCGGAAGAACCCATTTAGTAACTCTGCCTTCTCTTGATCCCCTGTGACCAACTCCCCATTACCATTATCTAGGGGTCCTACATGTTCAGACCTTGGCTTTTTTGCATTTATATGCTTGAAGAATTTTTTAGGATTTGTTTTACTATCCTTGGCCACCTGCATTTCATTTTGTATTTTTGCTGATTTTATTACATTTTTACAGATTTTATTAAGCTCTTTATATTTTACAAAGACTACAGCTGTACCCTCAGATTTGTATTTTTTAAATGCCCTTTTTTTGTCATGTATTGCCCCTTTCACAGAAGGTGTAAGCCATGTGGGGTTTAATTTTAGTCGTTTATACTTGTTACCTGTAGGAATACATTTTGCACTATAATTACCCAAGGTAGATTTGAAAATCTCCCATTTATCATTTGTCCCATTATTTGACATTAGTTCTTCCCAGTCTATATCCTGAATTGCAGCCCTCATCCTGGGGAAATTGGCTTTCTTAAAATTAAATGTTTTTGCCCTCCCAGCCTGCGTTTGTTTTTTACAGTATAGGTAAAATGTAACTATATTATGATCACTGTTACCGAGGTTTTCACGAACATTGACATTCCCAACAAGCTCTGCATTATTAGAAATGACCAGATCCAACAGAGCTTCACCTCTAGTCGGGTCTTCCACAAACTGGCCCATAAAATTTTCCTGCAACAGGTTGAGGAAATGTCTCCCTTTTGCAGTTGAAGCCGAACCATGACACCAATTAATATCCCGGAAATTAAAATCTCCCATTATCACAACAGTACCCGCCTGTGCAGCCCGCTCCATCTGTTTATATATTTGACCTTCCATCTCCTCAGTTATATTGGGGGGTCTATAGATTACACCAAAAGTAATTTTTTCAGTGTTTACTTCCCTTTGTAATTCCACCCACAAGGTTTCAACCTCCTTACAGTATTCACCCTCTAATGTCTCATTTACACTCGGGAGGTGAGTGAACCCGACGGCCCGCGGCCATGGGCGCTACAGTATCCCCCCTCTTACACCCCCTCCTCTCGGGGCCAGAGTGAGAGAGGAACTTTTTAATAAGAGCAGGAGCACTGAGGTTCTCTTCTGGCTCCCAGGACCTCTCCTCAGGACCAAACCCTCTCCAGTCCACCAGATAGAATGTCCTTCCTCCTACCCTCTTGCGGTCCAGGATCTACTTTACCTCGAATACATCAGAAGGACCGCTGGAAGCAACTGTGGAACTAGAGGTCTTGCTGTAGCGGTTCAGGACCACTGGTTTCAGGAGGGACACATGGAAGGAGTTAGGGATTCTGAGGGTAGGGGGCAGCCGCAGCTTATAGGAAACAGCTTTAATTTGTTGCAGGATCTCGAAGGGACCAAGGAACCTGGGAGCAAACTTATATGAAGGCACCCTCAAGCGAATGTTCCGAGAGGACAGCCAGACTTTAGTCCCCGGAAGATACTGAGGCGGCTCTCTTCTCTTAGTATCTGCCTTTCGCTTCATGCGATCTACTGCCAGCAAAATAGAGGACCGGGTCTGTTGCCAGATTTGCAGGAAGTCCCCATATGCAGAGTCAGCAGCGGGAACCTGGGATGAAGTCGACACGGGAAGAGGGACTCTGGGATGTTGACTGTAGACGATGTGAAACGGAGAGGAAGTGGTGGACTCACTTGTGTGGTTGTTGTAAGAAAATTCGGCCCATGGTAGAAGCTGTACCCAGTTATCGTGCTGTGAAGAGATGAAATGGCGGAGATAATTTTCCATGATCTGGTTGATCCTCTCAACTTGCCCATTGGACTGGGGGTGATAGGCAGAGGAAAAGTCCAATCTCACATCCAGGAGTTTACAGAGGGTTCTCCAGAACTTAGAGGTACATTGAACCCCCCGGTCGGACACAATGTGAAGAGGCAAGCCATGCAAGCGGAAGATGTGCTGGATGAAGAGACTTGCCAGACGAGGAGCAGAAGGTAGGCCGGTCAGCGGGATAAAATGAGCCATCTTAGAGAACCGGTCCACCACCACCCAGGCAGTGTTACATCCTACTGAGGGGGGAAGGTCTGTGAAGAAGTCCATCGCAATGTGCTGCCAGGGGGCATTGGGTACAGGCAGAGGTTGAAGCAGGCCGGCAGGCTTGCTGTGAGCCACTTTGTTAGAGGCACACACCGTGCAAGAAGAGACAAAGTCCAGAACATCCTTATGTAGCGTGGACCACCAAAAGTGACGAGCGATCAGGTCTCGGGTTTTACGGACACCGGCGTGCCCAGCAAGTTTAGAACTATGTCCCCAGCGGAGAATCCTTCTCCTGTCCGCCAACCGAACAAAAGTCCTCCCAGGAGGGATGTCTCTAACCTGCAGGGGATTAGCAGTGACGATGCAGGACGGGTCTATGATGGTCTGGAGGGACTCCACCGTGTCTTCCGTCTCAAACGATCTGGACAGGGCATCTGCCCTCACATTCTTGTCCGCGGGACGGTAGTGGAGCGCAAACAGAAAACGGGTGAAGAACAGCGACCACCTGGCTTGACGAGGATTAAGTCTTTGAGCGGACTGAAGGTAAGTGAGGTTCTTGTGGTCGGTGAAGATCAGGATGGGGTGAGCAGCGCCCTCCAGAAGATGTCTCCACTCCTCCAGGGCCAATTTGATGGCCAGCAGCTCCCGATCTCCAATGGAATAATTGCGCTCAGCAGAAGAAGACAGTCTAGAGTAGTAGCCACATACTACAGCCTTTCCTTTGGAGCTCCTCTGGAACAGAAGTGCACCTGCACCGACAGAGGAAGCGTCCACTTCCAGTGAGAACTGCCGAGATACGTCAGGATGATGGAGGATCGAGGCTGAAGTGAAGGCACTCTACAGGCTATTAAATGCAGACTCTGCCTCTGGAGTCCACACTTTGGGGTTCACACCCTTCTTGGTAAGGGTCGAGATGGGAGACGTCAGAGAAGAGAAGTTAGGAATAAACTGCCAGTAGAAATTGGCGAATCCCAGGAACCGCTGTATGGCCCTTAAGCCTTGGGGACGTGGCCACTCCAGGACAGCCTTCACTTTCTCAGGATCCATCTTGAGGCCTTGATCCGAGATCATGTAGCCCAGGAAGGGCAGAGAACTCTTCTCAAAGACGCACTTCTCCAGCTTGGCGTATAAATGATTCTCCCTCAATCGTAGTAGAACCTAACGAACATGCCTCCGATGAGTCGTCTGATCTGGGGAGAAAATCAAAATATCATCGAGATAAACAACAACACAGACATAGAGTAGATCTCGGAAGATGTCGTTAACAAACTCCTGAAACATTGCTGGAGCGTTACACAGTCCGAAGGGCATCACCAAGTATTCGTAGTGCCCGTCCCGGGTGTTAAATGCCGTCTTCCATTCGTCACCCCGGCGAATCCGGACTAGATTGTAAGCCCCACGCAGGTCTAGCTTAGAAAAAATTTTGGCCCCTCGTATGCGATCAAATAGCTCAGAGATGAGTGGCAACGGGTATTTGTTCTTGACTGTGATCAGGTTGAGGCCCCTGTAGTCAATGCAGGGACGAAGGGATCCATCCTTCTTTTTAACGAAGAAGAATTCAGCCCCGGCCGGGGAGGAAGATTTTCGTATAAAACCCCTCTCCAGATTCTCCTTTATATAGGCCGACATGGATAGAGACTCAGGCAAGGAGAGAGGATATACCCGTCCACGGGGAAGAGAGGCATTAGGAACCAGTTCAATGGGGCAGTCATAGGTGCGATGTGGAGGCAGCGTCTCAGCCTCCTTTTTGCTGAAAACATCTGCATACTGAGCAAAATGGGGAGGCAGTCCCGACAGCGACTGAGGCAGAGAAGGCTTGACAGGATGGATCTGCAACAGACAACGACCATGGCACTTGGAGCCCCATTGGAGAACCTCTCCAGAATTCCAGTCCAGGACTGGGGCATGAAGTCGAAGCCAAGGCAGGCCCAGCAGAACAGGATTGATGGCCTTGGGCAAAACAAGGAATGAAATAAATTCAGAGTGAAGTACTCCAACCTGGAGCTTCAACGGCTTGGTTTTAGAGATAATGGGATCAGGCAGAGGCAGTCCATTAACTGAGGCCACAGCCAAAGATGTCTCCAGGGGAACTGTGGGCATCTGAAGATGATCCACAAGCTCTTTCTGGATGAAATTTGCAGCAGAGCCAGAGTCAAGATAGGCAGAGACTTGATGCGTCCTGTCACCGGATACCAGGGTCACAGGAATAGTCAGTTTGGAAGCGAATCCTCTGTTAGATTCTGTTCCACCTAGTGTTGTCTCTCCAACCAATCCTAGGCAATGGGGTCTCTCCGGCCTCTGGGGGCACGGACGCACAATATGGCCTCCATGGCCGCAATACAAACAAAGTCCAGAAGTGCATCTGTGTTGTTTCTCCTGGGTAGACAATTTAACATAGTTACTCTGCATCGGGTACTCTGGTGGGACGACTGAGGAGGATTGCGGGACAGCAGAATCCAGCCTAGGAAGTTCTCTCTCCCGGAGAACCTCTTGGGAACGTTCCCGGATCCTCATGTCGACACGGGAGGCGAGTAGGATAAGATCGTCCAGGGTAGATGGCAGATCGCGAGCAGCCAGCTCGTCCTTGATCCCTGAAGACAGTCCCTGCCAGAATGTAGCCACCAAAGCCTCGTTGTTCCAGGTCAATTCAGCAGCCAGGATACGAAACTGAATGGCATACTCGCCCACGGAGAGGTCTCCCTGGTGTAGGGTCAGCAAGGATGCAGCAGCCGAAGAAACTCTCCCAGGTTCCTCAAAGATAGAGCGGAAGGTCCGTAAGAAGCACTGCAAGTCCCGGGTCTCAGGTCCGTGATGTTCCCACAGAGGATTGGCCCATGCCAGGGCTTTGCCGGTAAGGAGAGAGATGATAAAGGCGATCCGGACGTCATCCGAGCAGAAGGACCTGGCATGCAGTCTGAAATGGATCAGGCACTGATTCAAAAATCCCCTGCAGGACCTCGGATCTCCGTCATAGCGTGGAGGTAGCGGCAAGAAACACAGGGGGTTGGTACCGGTACAGACAGGAGGTGTAGCAGGCGGAACCGCAGGAACGGGTGCGGTGATGACTGTGGACGGAGCAAGCAGCCGATGGGCTATGGCGTTCACCGACAGGAGGAGCTGGTCTTGTCGTGACTGGAGATCCTCCATCTCAGCCAGCATGGCTTGTGTAGTCAACGTCTCAGGTTGACCAGCGGGGTCCATGGCCTGAGCGTACTGTCACGAAGCGGGTTAGTGGAACCACTAGGCCGTACCGCCGCAGCGGGGAGGCAGCTGGCCAAACAACAGGACACCCCAGAAATACAATGTCCCGCACAAGGGTACCTGAATAGTCCAGATGGTGGCCGCAGTTCTGGAACAGATGAGATGGGTGCAGCAGATGGCGCCAAATGTGGCGGATGACACAGGAGCCGCAAGTTGCGCCAGACGTGGCGGATTCCTCCGGATGTGGCAGATAACACAGGACGTGGTGGATTCCTCTGGACGTGGCGGATTCCTCCGGACGTGGCAGATGACACAGGACGTGGCGGATTCCTCCGGACGTGGCAGATGACACAGGACGTGGCAGATTCCTCCGGACGTGGCAGATGACACAGAAAGTAGCGGATTCCTCCGGACGTGGCAGATGACACAGGACGTGGCAGATTCCTCTGGACGTGGCAGATGACACAGGACGTGGCACGACTAGATACTAGGGCAAAGCACGGGAAACAGGAACGGGGAACAAGGTACGGGTAACAACAGGAACGGGAAACACTAAGGGACCATTTGCAAGACAGACTGGGAAAACTAACAACGCCCAGGCATCGAACTAGGGGGCTGGACCCCTCTTATAGCCCAGGGTACTCACGGGTCAAAGGTCGTTCAAGATGTCCGGTGCACGCGCTGCCCCTTTAAGAGCGGGGACGAGCGTGCGCGCGCACCCTGCGGGCTCCGGCGGAGGTGAGTGGATGCAAGCGCTGGCGTCTCCTGAGGAGGAGGCTGGGGCCAGCGCTTGCCGACTCGTGGCTGCAGCTGTCAGCGGGAGGCTGGAGCTGACAGCCCGCAGCCACGGACATTACATGCTGTATACTACATTTAGTTTTGAATAAGTTGTGCACTTGTTATTGGATCTTGTTATATGCTAATATGCTGTCTTGTTACAGTGAAGGAAATAAGTATTTGATCCCTTGCTGATTTTGTAGGTTTGCCCACTATCAAAGACATGAACAGTCTAGAATTTTTAGGCTAGGTTAATTTTACCAGTGAGAGATAGATTTTATATTTAAAAAAAAAGAAAATCACATAGTCAAAATTATATATATTTATTTGCATTGTGCACAGAGAAATAAGTATTTGATCCCTTTGGCAAACAAGACTTAATACTTGGTGGCAGAACCCTTGTTCAGCAGTCAGACATTTTTTGTAGTTGATGATGAGATTTGCACACATGTTAGATGGAATTTTGGCCCACTCCTCTTTGCAGATCATCTGTAAATCATTAAGATTTCGAGGCTGTTGCTTGGCAACTCGGATCTTCAGCTCCCTCCATAAGTTTTCGATGGGATTAAGGTCTGGAGACTGGCTAGGCCACTCCATGACCTTAATGTGCTTCTTTTTGAGCCACTCCTTTGTTGCCTTGGCTGTATGTTTCGGGTCATTGTCGTGCTGAAAGACCCAGCCACGAGCCATTTTTAATGTCCTGGTGGAAGGAAGGAGGTTGTCACTCAGGATTTGATGGTACATGGCTCCATCCATTCCCCCATTGATGTGGTGAAGTAGTCCTGTGCCCTTAGCAGAGAAACACCCCCAAAACATAATGTTTCCACCTCCATGCTTGACAGTGGGGACGGTGTTCTTTGGGTCATAGGCAGCATTTCTCTTCCTCCAAACACGGCGAGTAGAGTTAATGCCAAAGGGCTCAATTTTAGTCTCATTTGACCACAGCACCTTCGCCCAAAAACTCTCAGAATCATCCAGATGTTCATTTGCAAACTTCAGACGGGCCTGTACATGTGCCTTCTTGAGCAGGGGGACCTTGCGGGCACTGCAGGATTTTAATCCATTACGGCGTAATGTGTTACCAATGGTTTGTCGATTGACAGTCATTTTGTATGTCTTCCATTTTCTTACTATTGCACCAACAGTTGTCTCCTTCTCACCCAGCGTCTTACTTATGGTTTTGTAGCCCATTCCAGCCTTGTGCAGGTCTATGATCTTGTCCCTGACATCCTTAGAAAGCTCTTTGGTCTTGCCCATGTTGTAGAGGTTAGAGTCAGACTGATTGATTGAGTCTGTGGACAGGAGTCTTTTATACAGGTGACCATTTAAGACAGCTGTCTTTAATGCAGGCACCAAGTTGATTTGGAGCGTGTAACTGGTCTGGAGGAGGCTGAACTCTTAATGGTTGGTAGGGGATCAAATACTTATTTCTCTGTGCACAATGCAAATAAATATATATCATTTTGACTATGTGATTTTCTTATTTTTTTTAATATAATCTATCTCTCACTGGTAAAATTAACCTAGCCTAAAAATTTTAGACTGTTCATGTCTTTGACAGTGGGCAAACTTACAAAATCAGCAAGGGATCAAATACTTATTTCCTTCACTGTATATGCTAAAATTAAACATGGATTTAAAAAAAAAAAGTTACCTCCAATCTCCGCCGATTAACCCCTTAGATGCCGCTGTCAAAAGCGACTACAGCATCTAGGTGGATTGTAGTCGATCAACATCCCTTCAATACAATTGCAGGGGTGCCGATGGTTGCTATGGCAACTGGAGGCCTAACAATGGCCTCCTGATCTGCCAAATACGGAAGCCGATTAGGCCCCGCTTGAGGCAGGACCTAATAGGATTGCTGTCAGTGTAACACTGACAGCTCTAATGCATTGCACTACGTAGGTAGTGCAATTTATTAATGTTAGGGATCTGCCAGGTACTACGTCTAGGTATACTCCTGGGATTAATCAATCCACACCTGAGGCCAGACCTGTTCGACTGACACCCTCTCCCACCAACCAGGGTGGCAGGCTCAGGAGTGGGAGAGCCTATCGCGGCCTGGTCAGTCGGAGTTAGCTCCGCCCCCTGTCCTTTATTACCTGCTGTGTTCTCCTCCTCAGTGCTTGTAATTCTTTTGGATTCCTGGCCCCACTGCTGCTTGCTCCAGCCTGCTTCTGCCGTGCTTCTGCCTTGCTGCTGTTCTGCTTAACCTGCTTTGCTTTGCCTCCGGCTTGCTTCCTCCTCCGTGCTCACTTGGGTATACTCCACCTTATCCTGGTCCTGACTACTCATTCACCGCTCCGTTTCCTCACGGCGTTCCGTGGGCTACTGCCCCTTCCCTTGCGTGTTCCCTGTTTGTTTTCCCGTGCACTTAGACAGCGTAGGGACCGCCGCCCAGTTGTACCCCGTCGCCTAGGGCGGGTCGTTGCAAGTAGGCAGGGACAGGGCGGTGGGTAGATTAGGGCTCACTTTCCCTTCACCTCCTTCCTGCCATTACAATTAAAATAGAGATCAACAGTGTCTAGTGGGCCAAAAAACTAGAATAAAAAGGGATCAAAAAGTCGCATGTACCCCAAAATGGTATCAATTAAAACTACAGCCTGTTCTGCAAAAACAATATGGTGAGACAAAAAATAAATGATTAAAAAAAAGTGATTTTATTGTGCAAACATGAGCGGATTAAGGATACCATAGGCCCTGGGCAGTTCACAAAGTGTGGGCCCCTTTAAATCTGAAGATACTACCGTATATTGACAAATTTCTGTTTAGACTGGCACATATCTGGAACGGTTTGACTTCGATGTGAAAGCAGAATGAGCCATACAGAAGAGAAAAAGCAGAATACTTTGAGACCCTAAACAGGTCAGGAGCTTCAAATTGTTAGTGGTTTCCGTGACAAAATATCTTCTGTGTGTGAATATAACCTTAACATCTTCACGTGCTGCGCCGCAACTGTACGTCCTGCAGAAGGCTTGCTTCCCAAACCAGGTCGTACAGTTGCGGAGTGGTTCCCGACGCACACTGTCTTAACGGACAGTGTCCGGGAACCAGGAGGTCAGCTATCCCCCACAGCTGAAACTCCAATATTGCCGGTCAGCGGACCATCGCCGCTGATTTTGGCAATTAACCCCATAAATGTGGCGACTGATTGCGATCGCCACATTTAAGGGGTTTGAAGCACATCGGCAGCCCCCACGAAGTGATTGTGGGGGCTGACGATGCTTGTTGTGGCAATCGGAGGCCAGACAATGGCCTCCGGGTTGCCATGTACGGAAGCCTCGGAGGAGCAGCCTCCGGCCGGTCCTCCTAGGCTTCCTGTCATGTCACAATGACAGTTAGAATACATTACACTACGTATGTAGTGTAATGTAATGTACTCTAGCAGCGATCAAAGCTGCAAGTCTAAATTTCCTCTAGTGGGACAAGTAAAAAAAAGTAAAAAACAGGTAATAAAAATGTTTTAAAAAAGTGTAAAAATAAAGTTATAAGTTATATAAACAAAAAATTCATTTTTTCCTATAATAAGACTTTCATTATAGCAAAAAAATGAACACGTTAAAAAAAGTACACATATCTGGTATCACCGCGTTCGTAACGACCCCAACTACAAAACTATAATGTTATTTTTCCCGCACGATGAACACCCCAAAAAAAAATCTATAAAACACTACAACAGAATCGCTATTTTTTGGTCACCACCCCTTCCAAAATAGAGAACAAAAAGTGATCAAAAAGTCGCATGTACCCGAAAATAGTACCAATAAAAAAACTACAACGCGTCCCGCAAAAAACAAGCCCTTACACAGCTTTTATGACTAAAAAATAAAAAAGTTATGGCTCTCAGAATATGGTGACACAGAAAATAAATTATTTTATAAAAAAGTGATTATATAAACATAAAGAAACCTATATACATATGGTATCGCCGTAATCGTATCGACCTGCAAATAAAGTAAAATTGTCATTTATAGCGCACGGTGAACGCCGCAAAACAATTAACTAAAAGACATTGTCAGAATTGCTTGTTTTTGGTCACCCGGCTTACAAAAAAATGGAATAAAAAGTAATCAAAAATCGCATGTACCCCAACATGGTACCAATGAAAACTACAGATTGTCCCGCAAAAAATAAGCCCTCACGCAGCTCCGGTGTTGAAAACATAAAGAAGTTCTGGCTCTCAGAATATGGCAATGCAAAATGTGCAGATGGTTCAAAAAGCGGTTAAGATCGGGCGCAATTTATCTGTGCGACACCAGCCACACATCTATGAATTATTTATTTATTTACCACATTATTATACCCTCTTATTATGCCCTGATTTACTCCGCACAGATTACATATGCCCCCACATTATAAACTGAAACACCAGTAAAACCCCAAACAGAACTACTACCAAGCAAAATCTGCGCTCCAAAAGCAAAATGGCGCTCCCTCCGTTCTGACCCCTGCAGCATACCCAAACAGCAGTTTGTGCCCACATATACACTACCGTTCAAAAGTTTGGGGTCACCCAGACAATTTTGTGTTTTCCATGAAAACTCACACTTATATTTATCAAATGAGTTGCAAAATGACTAGAGAATATAGTCAAGACATTGACAAGGTTAGAAATAATGATTTTTATTTCAAATAAGAATTTTCTCCTTCAAACTTTGCTTTCGTCAAAGAATGCTCCATTTGCAGCAATTACAGCATTGCAGACCATTGGCAGTCTAGCTGTTAATTTGCTGACGTAATCGGGAGAAATTTCACCCCATGCTTCCAGAAGCCCCTCCCACAAGTTGGATTGGCTTGATGGCCACTTCTTGCGTACCATACGGTCAAGCTGCTCTCACAACAGCTCTATGGGGTTGAGATCTGGTGACTGCGCTGGCCACTCCATTACAGATAGAATACCAGCTGCCTGCTTCTTCCCAAAATAGTTCTTGCATAATTTGGAGGTGGGCTTTGGGTCATTGTCCTGTTGTAGGCTGAAATTGGCTCCAATCAAGCGCTGTCCACAGGGTATGGCATGGTGTTGCAAAATGGAGTGATAGCCTTCCTTATTCAAAATCCCTTTTACCTTGTACAAATCTCCCACTTTACCAGTACCAAAGCAACCCCAGACCATCACATTACCTCCACCATGCTTGACAGATGGCGTCAGGCACTCTTCCAGCACCTTTTCAGTTGTTCTGCATCTCACAAATATTCTTCTGTGTGATCCAAACACCTCAAACTTCGATTCGTCTGTCCATAACACTTTTTTCCAATCTTCCTCTGTCCAATGTCTGTGTGCTTTTGCCCATATTAATGTTTTCCTTTTATTAGCCAGTCTCAGATATGGCTTTTTCTTTGCCACTCTGCCCTGAAGGCCAGCATCCCGGAGTCGCCTCTTCACTGTAGACGTTGACACTGGCGTTTTGCGGGTACTATTTAATGAAGCTGCCAGTTGAGGACCTGTGAGGCATCTATTTCTCAAACTAGAGACTCTAATGTACTTGTCTTGTTGCTCAGTTGTGCAGCGGGGCCTCCCACTTCTCTTTCTACTCTGGTTAGAGCCTGTTTGTGCTGTCCTCTGAAGGGAATAGTACACACCGTTGTAGGAAATCTTCAGTTTCTTGGCAATTTCTCACATGGAATAGCCTTTATTTCTAAGAACAAGAATAGACTGTCGAGTTTCACATGAAAGCTCTCTTTTTCTAGCCATTTTGAGAGTTTAATCGAACCCACAAATGTAATGCTGCAGATTCTCAACTAGCTCAAAGGAAGGTCAGTTTTATAGCTCCTCTAAACAGAAAAACTGTTTACAGCGGTGCTAACATATTTGCACAAGGGTTTTCAAGTGTTTTCTAATCATCCATTAGCCTTCTAACACAGTTAGCAAACACAATGTACCATTAGAACACTGGAGTGATGCTTTCTGGAAATGGGCCTCTATACACCTATGTAGATATTGCATTAAAAACCAGACGTTTGCAGCTAGAATAGTCATTTAGCACATTAACAATGTATAGAGTGTATTTCTGATTAATTTAATGTTATCTTCATTGAAAAAAAGTGTGCTTGTCTTGAAAAAATAAGGAAATTTCTAAGTGACCCTAAACTTTTGAACGGTAGTGTATGGCATCGCCATACACGGGAGAACCCGCTTAACGTTTTATGAGGTATTTGTCTTCAGTGGCACAAACTGGGCACAACATATTATGCACTAAATTGGCATATCAGTGGAAAATTGTAATATTCACTTTGAACCATGCGCTGTGCATTAACCCCTTTGCGCATTATGACTTAATTGCACAACATGGTGCGGGGGTTGATGCATGGAGCGGGCTCACGTGCTGAGTACGCTGCGGGTGTCAGCTGTGTATTACAGCTGACACCCGGGACTAACGGACAGGAACAGCGAGCGTGCTGTTACAGAAGCCTGTAAAAATAACAATATACGGCAATACCTTAGTATTGCAGTATATTGTACCAGCGATCCAATGATCGCTGGTTCAAGTCCCCTATAGAGACTATTAAAATGTGTAGAAGAATTAAAGTTTTTAGTAGTGAGAAAAAAAAAATTTAAAGTAAAAAAAAAAACCTTTTCCCATTTTTATTCTAAAGTAATGTAAAAAAAGAAACAAAAGTGGTATCGCTACGTCCGTAAAAGGCCGAACTATAACAATATACCATTATTTAACTTGCACGGTGAACACCGTAAAAAACGTAAATAATTTAAACCGCCGAAATCGCTGTTTTTTTGTCACCTCAGCTTTGGTACCAATAAAAACTACAGCTTGTCCCACAAAAACTAAGACCTACCACCGCTCAATCAACCGAAAAATAAAAAAGTTACGGCTCTCAGAATGTGGTGAAACAAAACAATTTTTATTTTAACAATTCGATTTTTCTTTGTAAAAGTAGTATAATATAAAAAAAAACTATATAAACTTGGTATCACCTTAATTGTATTGAGCCGCAGAATATGGTAACGTTTTTGTTTTTACCGCATGGCGAAAGCTGTAAAAGCGAAACCCCCAAAAAATGGAATCAGATTTTTTTTCCAATTTCAGCCCGCAAACAATTTTTTTTCACTTTCCCGGTACATTTTATGGTACTTTAAATGGTGTCAATAGAAACTACAACTCCTCCTGCAAGTAATAAGCCCTCACACCACTCTACTGATGGAAAAAGAAAAACGTTATGGCTCTTGGAAGGCGGAAAGTGAAAAACGAAAATAAGAAAGCAAAAAATTAATCAGTCCTGAAAGGGTTAATTCATTGCTAATGAAAAAAATGTATGACCAGATGTGGGGTATTTCCGTACTCGGGAAAAATTTCTTTACAAAAATTGGTTTTTTTCTCCTTTATCCCTTGTGAAAATGAGAAAATGCAACATTTTAGTGGAAAAAATTGTGATATTCATTTTCGCTGCCTAATTCTAATAAATGCTGCAAAAAACCTGTGGGGGTCTAACTATACCCCTAGAAAAATTTCCTTGAGGGGTGTAGTTTCCAAAATGGGGTCACTTTTGGGGGTTTCCCCTGTTTTGATCTCTCAAAACGCGACATGGCACCGAAAACCAATCCAGCAAAATCCGTGCTCCAAAATCCAAATGACGCTCCTTCCCTTCTGAGCGCTGCCATGGGTCCAATCAGCAGGGTATGGGTCCACATGTGGGGTATTGCCATAATCAGGAGAAAATGCTTTACAAATGTTGTGGTCCTTTTTTCCCTTTATTCCTTGTAAAAATTAAAACATTTCTATGTTTTTTCAGAAAAAAAAAGTAGATTTTAATTTTCACGGTCTAATTTCACTAAATTCTGCAAAAAACCTGTGTGGTGAAAATGCTAACTAAACCCCTAGATAAATTCCTTGAGAGGTGTAGTTTCCAAAATGGGGTCACTTTTGGGGTGTTTCCACTGTTTTGGTCCATCCTTGGCGTTGCAAACGCGACATGGCACCGAAAACCATTCCAGCAAAATTTGTGCTCCAAAATCCAAATGGCGCTCCTTCCATTCTGAGCCCTGCTGTGGGTCCAATCAGCAGTTTATTACCACATGTGGGGTATTGCCATAGTCGGGAGACATTGCTTTACAAATGTTGTGGTGCATTTTCTTCGTTATTCCTTGTAAATATTAAAAATTTCTATGTTTTTTCAGAAAAAAAGTAGATTTTCATTTTTACAGACTAATTCCAATATATTTAGCGAAAAACCAGTGTGGCCAAAGTGCTATCTTTACCCCTAGATAAATTCCTTGAGAGGTGTAGTTTCCAAAATGGGGTAACTTTGGGGTGTTTCCACTGTTTTAGCTCCACAAGACCTCTTCAAACCTGACAAGGTGCCTAAAATATATTCTAAAAAAAAGGAGGCCCAAAATCCAGTAGGTGCTTCTTTGCTTCTGAGGCCGGTGTTTCAGTCCATTAGCGCACTAGGACCACATGTGGGATATTTCTAAAAACTGCAGAATCTGGGCAATAAAATATTGAGTTGCATTTCACTGGTAAAACCTTCTGTGTTACAACATTTTTTTTTATTGGAAATGAATTTAGGCAAAAAAAAATTAAATTTGTAAATTTCACCTCTACTATGCTTTAAAGGAAGGGTGCCGCGAAAAAAAAATTTTTTATATCAATTTAGTGTTTTATTAAAAAATGTTTTATTTATTTGTGTGTTTGTGTTTTACTTTTTTTTATTTTTTAACTTTTTCTTGTCTATGGGGGCTGCTATTTTTTTTTCATCTCTGTATGTGTCAATTAACGACACATACAGACATGGAATATGGCACATACAGCCCCATAGTGAATGCGCCACTCCCACACAGTCCAAATGGAAGGTCTTCGGCCGAGCGACGTCCAGAAGCTGCGGCCAGACAGTAAGATTACTACTTCCGGTCGCGGCTTCCGGACATGTGTTCTAATTCAAGCACTTGGAGTGGAGGGAGCAGACGGAGCGGACGGACCGGAGGGAGCGGCGGCGGCAGGAGCAGGTAAGTTATTTCTGTGTATGTACGTGTTTTAGTGTGTGATTACTACTGTATGTAAACCTACTACACTGTGTGTTCGCTCAAAAAATGGCGACACACAGTGTAGGAGGTTTGACCGTTCAATCCCCTCCTTTCTCCTGACACTAGCCAGGATAAGGGAGGGTGGATTCTGTGAGCTCACTAGAGCGAGTGTGTTTTCTCAAATTTTGCAGCATAAAGCAATGTGGTTGCTCTACCACATGCCAATGCTGCAATTTTGGGAATTGCTCCATCTAGTGACCAGCACTGGGAAATGTATAAATTAGAATCTAATTTATAATATTTCCTGACTCGTGAAAAAATTAAAAAAATTAGAACAATGTTTAATCATTTATGCACTAACTGTTTAACTAAAAAAATAATAATTTCTAGCGACACATTACCTTTAATTCCTGTAAAACGCCTAAAGGGTTAAAACACTTTGTGACTGCTGAATCGAATACCTTGAGGGGTGCAGTTTTCAAAATGGGGTGATTTATATTGATTTTGTAATATATAAGGCCCTCAAAGCCATTTCAGATCTGAACTGGTCCCAGAAAAAAATGGCTTTTTGAAATTTTCTTTAAAATATGAGAAATTGCTGCTAAAGTTCTAAGCCTTGTAACGTCATAGAAAAATAAAAGTACGTTCAAAAAACGATGCAAACATAAAGTAGACATATGGAAAATGTTGATTTGTAACTATTTTGTGTGGTATTACTATCTGTTTTACAAGCAGATACGTTTAAATTTAGAAAAATGCACATTTTTGCACATTTTCTCAAAATTTTGGTGTTTTTCAGAAATAAATATCAAATTTATCGACCAAATTTTTTCAATAACCTAAAGTACAACATGTCACGAGAAAACAATCTCAGAATCGCTTGGATAGGTGAAAGTATTCCGGAGTTATTACTACATAAATGAACACATGTCAGATTTGAAAAAATCAGCTGTGTCCTGAAGGTCAAAACAGGTTAAAGAACCAGTCTCTGTTGTTTAAATCTACATTTACCTTAAGATAAGGTAAATACACAGTCGAGACACATTATTATGACCAGCTAATATCCAGAGTAACCGCCATGTGCAGCATGGACAGCAGCTAGATGGGCTGGGAGTGACTCAATAAGGTGGTGGCAGGTTGTCTCAGGTTTCTGGAGCCATGCTGACTGTAGTGCATCCCACATTTGCTGGATGGTGTGTGGGGGAGGATCAATAGAGCGAACAAGTCGATCAAGGTGGTCCCACAAATGTTCAATTGGGTTCAAGTCTGGTGAATTAGGGGGCCAGGGAAGTACTTGGAAGTCCTGGTCGTGCTCTTCAAACCATTGTCGGACATTTCTGTCTGTGTGACATGTTGCATTGTCTTGCTGGAAGATTTCATCTGCCCCAGGGAAGACAAACAGCAGGTATCGGTGGACATGTTCTGCAACGATGGATTCATACACAAATTGGTTCACAGTGCCTTCCACATGGATGAGTGGGCCCAGAGAATGCTATGAAAAAATTTCCCAGACCATGAGGGTATGTTCACACGCAGAGTCAAAAAATCTCAAAATACGGAGCTGTTTTCAAGGGAAAACAGCTCCTGATTTTCAGAAGTTTTTTGAGCAACTCGCGTTTTTCGCAGCGTTTTTACGGCCGTTTTTTGAGCTGTTTTCAATAGAGTCTATGAGAAAACGGCTCCAAAAATGTCCCAAGAAGTGTCCTGCACTTCTTTTGACGAGCCGTCATTTTACGCGCCGTATTTTGACAGCGACGCGTAAAATGACAGTTCGTCTGCACAGAACATCGTAAGACCCATTGCAAGCAATGGGCAGATGTTTGCCGACGTATTGGAGACGTCTTTTCAGGCATAATTCGAGGCGTAAAACACCTCCATTACGCCTCAAAAAATGGTTGTGTGAACATACCCTAACACTGCTGCCGCCAGCTTGGATTATTTCAGCAATGGTTGCTAGGTGTTTGTTCTCTGATGTTTCTCGCCTGCCACGCCAACGTCCATCCATTCAATGAAGCAGTAAACGGGACTCATCGGAGTAGGCAACACTTTGCGGTAACTGGTGAAGATCACCTGTCTCACTCGAGGGAATAGGTCAGGAGGACCACATGGGTGTACACCACCGTATATTGCTAAGTAATAAAGGGAAGGGAAAGAGGAAAAGATGTGGTCTAAACTAAATTGTAAAATAAAAAACTTTATTGGATATGCATTAATTCAATATTAAAAGTCCATTGGTGCAAACCTGTATGTGCGAGTGACCCCCAAACTCACATACCGTGGCCTGAATAAAATAAGATGTAATATAAGAGATGCCACTACATAAATGTCAAATAATTGCACTACCGCTATTGAGCACTAGGTGGCACGTGTCACTGCACTATAATTGAAAACAGAGAGTTTCCGATGAAACAATGGAATCAGTGACCACAAGTTATTTGAATAATGAAGATATTCGCCACATACACACACAAAGATGTGCTGCGTTGTGAATTGGCAGCCTCCAAGACTAGAATGAGGTGAGTGTAATGTGGATGATTTCACTGTAAAGAATGTATGGTATTTACACTGTATTCAATTGTGATGTGCACGTTGTTGGGTTATGAATCAAGAAATAATTTGATAGTATAAATTGCAACAATTGTGGTGGCTCAAAGTAATTGAGTGTGATCCAATTCACAACTGTAGCGATAAATAAACGGAGGGAGTTATAAGCTGAGCTGATGTGACAGCCAACAGCTATAGAAAGTTTGGAAACTGTATTAATTCAAGCTGCGCTGTTAAAACAGCGAACAGCTAATAGAGCTCAGAATTGACCTTACATTGAATGGGTGACCGGATATGATCTGGCCACTTGCACATTCAGCGTTTTTATTGCGTTTGTATTGAACAATGTGTGAGTACAGAAAGACCTAAGCGCCGCTATCTGCCTAGGAAGCAGCGATTGAAAGGCGGCTGTGAGGTGTGCCGCTGTCACTGTAGAATGTCAACTCAAATGCGGTAATAAGCAACCGTTTGCTGGGTTATGTCTAATACTGGAGCGGTCAGAATAAGTCCGCCCAGTAAACTCAGTGTATGAACCGAGCTAATTAGTGAAACAGTGAGGGTTCGGTTGTCTAAACCCCACAGACTCACTGCACCTCATCTGTGGTCAGACTCGAGGATAGTGAATTGTAACCTCGGGTAGACCATGCCTGGAGTTGCCAGCCGTCAGACCATGTCGTGGTGAGAGGTGAGGGAATTATCCCAGCTGATTAAGATGAGGATTAGACAGCGAGACACGCTGGTAGTGTAGCGCAGTGAGACAGCTGACAACTGTCAGCCGTGTTGTGTGGCGTGATCAATTGAGAGCTGAACAGGGACAGCTCTGGCCATGTGAAGGCACCAAGGATTGAGGATTAAAAACCCGACGCGCGTTTCGCCAGCATTCTGGCTTCTTCCAGGGGTGGGAGGCCGCCATTGAAGTGCCCTATAAATAGGGTCCTTCCTGATTGACAGTCTCAGGGACCAATCAGAGACCTCAGTCTCGATTGGTATGGTATAGGAAAAGATACTCTATAAATTATTATGAGAGATTGCAAGAATTATTATCAGAACACCATGACTATAAAAAGCTATAACCAAGTAATGGAAAAATGAGAGAAATGAGAAGGATATATGTTTAATTAAACTTTCTAAAGAAAAGAACTGTCATTTAAATTTAATTTTAATTTTACAAAGAGATAGGTTGTATAATGACTGGCATATAAATCCTATAATGGTGATAATGGTGTACCTCGGGCATGATTTTTCTTCATACATCCATGGAAAGATATGTACATATTGGAGAAAGTATACATTGATCTGGATCTATTACAGAAAGCATCCGAAGCCAAAATTTTCATTAAGTCCAAATGGACTCACTGTTTTCATGTTGAAAATCCATTCACTTTCCTTTTTCAAGAGCGCTTGATCTAAATTGCCCCTTCTAATGCCCAGGCGTATTTCGCACAAGGCCCAGCCTTTGAGGGTTGTCCAGTCGGAATTGTGTACATTCCCGAAGTGTCTGGCTATAGGGGTTGGATTAAATGGCTTATTTTTGATCCTGAAGTCCTGCTCATTTTTTGCAAAATTAATTATAGAGTTAATATGCTCACGGATCCGTATGCGCAATTCTCTCTTGGTTTTCCCAATATATTTGAGACCGCATGGGCATTCGAGGCAATAAATTACTCCAGGGGTGGAACATCTCATATGATCAGAGATCCGGTGGACGATACCAAAGGCATCTGTGAACTCTCGTTTGTCCACTAAAACCCGACAGGCTCTGCACATTTTACAAGGGTAGAAACCAGGATTGAGTACTGGCCTATTCTTGCTGATTCTTGAAAAATGACTCTGGACCAGAACATTTGAAATGGTCTTACATTTTCTATATCCCAGAGAGACCCTACTGGTAAGAAGGTTATTGAGTACTGGGTCACTCAGTAAGATGTTCCAGTGACGGTTTAGAATGAGTGTCATTTCATCCCAACAGTCATTAAAATCAGTGACAAATCGTGGTTGAGACCGTTCTGTGTTAGTCTTTATTTTTGGGGTCAGCAGGGTTTCTCGATCTGTCCTCAGCGCCCAGTTGTAAGCTTTCTTGATATTCCTTTTACTGTAGTTCCTATGTAGCAGTCTGTTCTTCAACTCTGTTGCCCGAGTCTTAAAGAGCTGGAAGGTGGAACAGTTTCGTCTGAGCCTCAGGAATTCTCCCTTTGGAATGCCTCTGATGGTGTTAATGGAGTGAGCACTTGTGGCATCCAGAAGGCTATTGGTGGCTGTTTTTTTGCGATAAAGATCTGTCTCAATTATGCCCCGCTCGTTGGTAAAAAGCCTAACATCCAAAAAGGGGATGGACTGATGGTCATATGTTAAGGTCAGTTTGAGGTTAAAGTTGTTGGTGTTCAACACCTCTACGAATTCTTCAAGTTCCCCAGATGAGCCATTCCAGATGAGCAAAATGTCATCTATAAATCTGCGCCAGATGTTAATCCTGGAGGTAAAATTCTCCATTTCGGGACAGAAAACGTGACATTCTTCCCACCAACCCAGATACAAATTGGCAAAGGTGGGTGCCACTGCTGCTCCCATGGCTGTTCCTCGTAGCTGCAAATAAAACCTGCCATCGAAAAGGAAATAATTGTGTTTCAAAATAAACTTCAGTGCACGTAGGACAAAGTTCTTCCGAGATAGACTATAGCCCTCCTTTCTTTGCAGGAAAAATTCAACCGCTGCACAGCCTACCTTGTGATCTATGCTCGTGTAGAGGGACTCCACATCGCAAGTGGTGAGCCATTCATCCACCTCCAGGGAGCTACCGTTAAGGTCTTTGAGCACCTGCATGGTATCCCTGGTGTGGGAAGGTAACTGGTATACTAGTTCACGTAATTCTTCATCTAACCAATGGTTACATTTTTCGGTCAGATTACCCACACCAGAGACAATCGGTCTCCCTGGGGGGTTGGTGGGGTTCTTGTGCACTTTTGGGAGGAGATAAAATGTTGCAATCCTAGGGTGCTGTACCTTCAAAAAATCCCTCTCTCGAGCAATGATGGCCCCCTCTTCAAAACCATCTTGGATCATATCATTATATTCCTTTAAGAATTGTTCAGTTGGGTCGCCCCAAAGTGGACGATAACAGGCTTTATCTAGTAGTTGCTTCTTGGCTTCCAGTAAGTATTTTTCTTTGGGCCAGATGACAACATTGCCCCCTTTATCTGAATTCTTGAAGACAACGTCTTCCCATTTACGTAATTCCTGGAGTGCCCGTTCTTCATCTGGACTGAGATTATGAGAAAGCTGTTGCCCGGATAATGACAACAGGTCCTGGGATACTAGGTCAACAAAGACTTTGATGGCCGGACAACCTTCTAAGGAGGGCATGGTAAGAGTTTTGGACTTCACCTTCGATTTTTTGTGAGAAGTGGTGAGAGAGTCAAAGTCACCTTCACATTGTTGGGTAGAATTTTCCAACAGCAGTTCCTCTAAGTCTCCCAGTGTATTTATTTCCACTTCTGAAAGACAATCCAAGTGAGCAGTGTTTGACTGTCCCCCAATAATGGTCTTATTTGGTCTATTAAACATCTTTTGGTAGAACAATTTCCGCCCAAAGAGGTGAAGATCCTTGATTACGGTAAATTTATTGAGCTTCGTGGTTAGACAGAAATTAAAGCCCTTTTTAAGGACTGAAAGTTGAGGACCCGTGAGGGTATGACTAGAGAGGTTGATGACTCTCAAGCATTCCTCACTGGAATTTGTGTTGTCATGAATCACTTTTTGTAGGGTCTCTGAGGTTCCTTCCTCCGTTGTTGTGAGCCCCTGAAGCCCCACCTCCCTCTGTCCCGTAAAAAAGGCACCTCAGTGGTGGTGTGGCCAGTGTTTCTATTGGGAATTCTACTCCTGCTGGGTTGTCTACCCTGGGTTGACTGTGGGTCTGTTTCCGAGTCTGATATATCTGTCCCATCTGTACCTGTGTCAGAAAACTCATGTGGGTCCAGTGTCTCTTTGTGAGTTTGTATGTTAGTGGGTCTCCCAGTTTGGAACCTCTGGGATTTTTTCTTTCCCCAGTCATATATATCTCCTCTGGAGTAATCTCCCTTATCTCGTGAGAATTTCTTCCTTTTCCGGTTTTTAATTTTAACTTCAACAGCATCTATATAATCTAATGTCTTTTTGAAAGCCTCTGCAAATGGTGTTGAGCCCTCATACTTCTCCAAGCTGGGTGTAAGCACTGCAAGATCTTCCTCTACCAAATTAAGAATATGGGTTTCGTCCTCAATAAGTATGCCCATAAGTGTATTGGAACACACTGTAAGGGCTGATTCCCATTTCTCCTTGAGTCCTGGTTTGGACAGTTCGTATGAGGGAAAGAGTGGGATACGTAGGCCTCTTGAGACAAGGCCCTGTTCTAGATATTGTTCTAGTGTTATTTTAGTCCAGGTGGATTGTACCTGCCTTATCTGGAGGTTTTTAAACTTTTTAATAAGATCGTCCATATGTAACTCCATTGATTGCGTCTCCTGAGTGTGAGTTCCGCTATCTGAAAAAATATTGCCAACATCCTCCTTTTGGCGTAACTGTCTCTGTTTAAGTTGGTCTATAATGCTCGTCTGAGCCATGGTGTCCTAAAAAATTTGATAAGTGGATATGGTGATCGGAAAGTGTCCAAGCAGGACACGGTAGTAAATAGTAACTGGTGAAGATCACCTGTCTCACTCGAGGGAATAGGTCAGGAGGACCACATGGGTGTACACCACCGTATATTGCTAAGTAATAAAGGGAAGGGAAAGAGGAAAAGATGTGGTCTAAACTAAATTGTAAAATAAAAAACTTTATTGGATATGCATTAATTCAATATTAAAAGTCCATTGGTGCAAACCTGTATGTGCGAGTGACCCCCAAACTCACATACCGTGGCCTGAATAAAATAAGATGTAATATAAGAGATGCCACTACATAAATGTCAAATAATTGCACTACCGCTATTGAGCACTAGGTGGCACGTGTCACTGCACTATAATTGAAAACAGAGAGTTTCCGATGAAACAATGGAATCAGTGACCACAAGTTATTTGAATAATGAAGATATTCGCCACATACACACACAAAGATGTGCTGCGTTGTGAATTGGCAGCCTCCAAGACTAGAATGAGGTGAGTGTAATGTGGATGATTTCACTGTAAAGAATGTATGGTATTTACACTGTATTCAATTGTGATGTGCACGTTGTTGGGTTATGAATCAAGAAATAATTTGATAGTATAAATTGCAACAATTGTGGTGGCTCAAAGTAATTGAGTGTGATCCAATTCACAACTGTAGCGATAAATAAACGGAGGGAGTTATAAGCTGAGCTGATGTGACAGCCAACAGCTATAGAAAGTTTGGAAACTGTATTAATTCAAGCTGCGCTGTTAAAACAGCGAACAGCTAATAGAGCTCAGAATTGACCTTACATTGAATGGGTGACCGGATATGATCTGGCCACTTGCACATTCAGCGTTTTTATTGCGTTTGTATTGAACAATGTGTGAGTACAGAAAGACCTAAGCGCCGCTATCTGCCTAGGAAGCAGCGATTGAAAGGCGGCTGTGAGGTGTGCCGCTGTCACTGTAGAATGTCAACTCAAATGCGGTAATAAGCAACCGTTTGCTGGGTTATGTCTAATACTGGAGCGGTCAGAATAAGTCCGCCCAGTAAACTCAGTGTATGAACCGAGCTAATTAGTGAAACAGTGAGGGTTCGGTTGTCTAAACCCCACAGACTCACTGCACCTCATCTGTGGTCAGACTCGAGGATAGTGAATTGTAACCTCGGGTAGACCATGCCTGGAGTTGCCAGCCGTCAGACCATGTCGTGGTGAGAGGTGAGGGAATTATCCCAGCTGATTAAGATGAGGATTAGACAGCGAGACACGCTGGTAGTGTAGCGCAGTGAGACAGCTGACAACTGTCAGCCGTGTTGTGTGGCGTGATCAATTGAGAGCTGAACAGGGACAGCTCTGGCCATGTGAAGGCACCAAGGATTGAGGATTAAAAACCCGACGCGCGTTTCGCCAGCATTCTGGCTTCTTCCAGGGGTGGGAGGCCGCCATTGAAGTGCCCTATAAATAGGGTCCTTCCTGATTGACAGTCTCAGGGACCAATCAGAGACCTCAGTCTCGATTGGTATGGTATAGGAAAAGATACTCTATAAATTATTATGAGAGATTGCAAGAATTATTATCAGAACACCATGACTATAAAAAGCTATAACCAAGTAATGGAAAAATGAGAGAAATGAGAAGGATATATGTTTAATTAAACTTTCTAAAGAAAAGAACTGTCATTTAAATTTAATTTTAATTTTACAAAGAGATAGGTTGTATAATGACTGGCATATAAATCCTATAATGGTGATAATGGTGTACCTCGGGCATGATTTTTCTTCATACATCCATGGAAAGATATGTACATATTGGAGAAAGTATACATTGATCTGGATCTATTACAGAAAGCATCCGAAGCCAAAATTTTCATTAAGTCCAAATGGACTCACTGTTTTCATGTTGAAAATCCATTCACTTTCCTTTTTCAAGAGCGCTTGATCTAAATTGCCCCTTCTAATGCCCAGGCGTATTTCGCACAAGGCCCAGCCTTTGAGGGTTGTCCAGTCGGAATTGTGTACATTCCCGAAGTGTCTGGCTATAGGGGTTGGATTAAATGGCTTATTTTTGATCCTGAAGTCCTGCTCATTTTTTGCAAAATTAATTATAGAGTTAATATGCTCACGGATCCGTATGCGCAATTCTCTCTTGGTTTTCCCAATATATTTGAGACCGCATGGGCATTCGAGGCAATAAATTACTCCAGGGGTGGAACATCTCATATGATCAGAGATCCGGTGGACGATACCAAAGGCATCTGTGAACTCTCGTTTGTCCACTAAAACCCGACAGGCTCTGCACATTTTACAAGGGTAGAAACCAGGATTGAGTACTGGCCTATTCTTGCTGATTCTTGAAAAATGACTCTGGACCAGAACATTTGAAATGGTCTTACATTTTCTATATCCCAGAGAGACCCTACTGGTAAGAAGGTTATTGAGTACTGGGTCACTCAGTAAGATGTTCCAGTGACGGTTTAGAATGAGTGTCATTTCATCCCAACAGTCATTAAAATCAGTGACAAATCGTGGTTGAGACCGTTCTGTGTTAGTCTTTATTTTTGGGGTCAGCAGGGTTTCTCGATCTGTCCTCAGCGCCCAGTTGTAAGCTTTCTTGATATTCCTTTTACTGTAGTTCCTATGTAGCAGTCTGTTCTTCAACTCTGTTGCCCGAGTCTTAAAGAGCTGGAAGGTGGAACAGTTTCGTCTGAGCCTCAGGAATTCTCCCTTTGGAATGCCTCTGATGGTGTTAATGGAGTGAGCACTTGTGGCATCCAGAAGGCTATTGGTGGCTGTTTTTTTGCGATAAAGATCTGTCTCAATTATGCCCCGCTCGTTGGTAAAAAGCCTAACATCCAAAAAGGGGATGGACTGATGGTCATATGTTAAGGTCAGTTTGAGGTTAAAGTTGTTGGTGTTCAACACCTCTACGAATTCTTCAAGTTCCCCAGATGAGCCATTCCAGATGAGCAAAATGTCATCTATAAATCTGCGCCAGATGTTAATCCTGGAGGTAAAATTCTCCATTTCGGGACAGAAAACGTGACATTCTTCCCACCAACCCAGATACAAATTGGCAAAGGTGGGTGCCACTGCTGCTCCCATGGCTGTTCCTCGTAGCTGCAAATAAAACCTGCCATCGAAAAGGAAATAATTGTGTTTCAAAATAAACTTCAGTGCACGTAGGACAAAGTTCTTCCGAGATAGACTATAGCCCTCCTTTCTTTGCAGGAAAAATTCAACCGCTGCACAGCCTACCTTGTGATCTATGCTCGTGTAGAGGGACTCCACATCGCAAGTGGTGAGCCATTCATCCACCTCCATTCTTGCAATCTCTCATAATAATTTATAGAGTATCTTTTCCTATACCATACCAATCGAGACTGAGGTCTCTGATTGGTCCCTGAGACTGTCAATCAGGAAGGACCCTATTTATAGGGCACTTCAATGGCGGCCTCCCACCCCTGGAAGAAGCCAGAATGCTGGCGAAACGCGCGTCGGGTTTTTAATCCTCAATCCTTGGTGCCTTCACATGGCCAGAGCTGTCCCTGTTCAGCTCTCAATTGATCACGCCACACAACACGGCTGACAGTTGTCAGCTGTCTCACTGCGCTACACTACCAGCGTGTCTCGCTGTCTAATCCTCATCTTAATCAGCTGGGATAATTCCCTCACCTCTCACCACGACATGGTCTGACGGCTGGCAACTCCAGGCATGGTCTACCCGAGGTTACAATTCACTATCCTCGAGTCTGACCACAGATGAGGTGCAGTGAGTCTGTGGGGTTTAGACAACCGAACCCTCACTGTTTCACTAATTAGCTCGGTTCATACACTGAGTTTACTGGGCGGACTTATTCTGACCGCTCCAGTATTAGACATAACCCAGCAAACGGTTGCTTATTACCGCATTTGAGTTGACATTCTACAGTGACAGCGGCACACCTCACAGCCGCCTTTCAATCGCTGCTTCCTAGGCAGATAGCGGCGCTTAGGTCTTTCTGTACTCACACATTGTTCAATACAAACGCAATAAAAACGCTGAATGTGCAAGTGGCCAGATCATATCCGGTCACCCATTCAATGTAAGGTCAATTCTGAGCTCTATTAGCTGTTCGCTGTTTTAACAGCGCAGCTTGAATTAATACAGTTTCCAAACTTTCTATAGCTGTTGGCTGTCACATCAGCTCAGCTTATAACTCCCTCCGTTTATTTATCGCTACAGTTGTGAATTGGATCACACTCAATTACTTTGAGCCACCACAATTGTTGCAATTTATACTATCAAATTATTTCTTGATTCATAACCCAACAACGTGCACATCACAATTGAATACAGTGTAAATACCATACATTCTTTACAGTGAAATCATCCACATTACACTCACCTCATTCTAGTCTTGGAGGCTGCCAATTCACAACGCAGCACATCTTTGTGTGTGTATGTGGCGAATATCTTCATTATTCAAATAACTTGTGGTCACTGATTCCATTGTTTCATCGGAAACTCTCTGTTTTCAATTATAGTGCAGTGACACGTGCCACCTAGTGCTCAATAGCGGTAGTGCAATTATTTGACATTTATGTAGTGGCATCTCTTATATTACATCTTATTTTATTCAGGCCACGGTATGTGAGTTTGGGGGTCACTCGCACATACAGGTTTGCACCAATGGACTTTTAATATTGAATTAATGCATATCCAATAAAGTTTTTATTTTACAATTTAGTTTAGACCACATCTTTTCCTCTTTCCCTTCCCTTTATTACTTAGCAATATACGGTGGTGTACACCCATGTGGTCCTCCTGACCTATTCCCTCGAGTGAGACAGGTGATCTTCACCAGTTACTATTTACTACCGTGTCCTGCTTGGACACTTTCCGATCACCATATCCACTTATCAAATTTTTTAGGACACCATGGCTCAGACGAGCATTATAGACCAACTTAAACAGAGACAGTTACGCCAAAAGGAGGATGTTGGCAATATTTTTTCAGATAGCGGAACTCACACTCAGGAGACGCAATCAATGGAGTTACATATGGACGATCTTATTAAAAAGTTTAAAAACCTCCAGATAAGGCAGGTACAATCCACCTGGACTAAAATAACACTAGAACAATATCTAGAACAGGGCCTTGTCTCAAGAGGCCTACGTATCCCACTCTTTCCCTCATACGAACTGTCCAAACCAGGACTCAAGGAGAAATGGGAATCAGCCCTTACAGTGTGTTCCAATACACTTATGGGCATACTTATTGAGGACGAAACCCATATTCTTAATTTGGTAGAGGAAGATCTTGCAGTGCTTACACCCAGCTTGGAGAAGTATGAGGGCTCAACACCATTTGCAGAGGCTTTCAAAAAGACATTAGATTATATAGATGCTGTTGAAGTTAAAATTAAAAACCGGAAAAGGAAGAAATTCTCACGAGATAAGGGAGATTACTCCAGAGGAGATATATATGACTGGGGAAAGAAAAAATCCCAGAGGTTCCAAACTGGGAGACCCACTAACATACAAACTCACAAAGAGACACTGGACCCACATGAGTTTTCTGACACAGGTACAGATGGGACAGATATATCAGACTCGGAAACAGACCCACAGTCAACCCAGGGTAGACAACCCAGCAGGAGTAGAATTCCCAATAGAAACACTGGCCACACCACCACTGAGGTGCCTTTTTTACGGGACAGAGGGAGGTGGGGCTTCAGGGGCTCACAACAACGGAGGAAGGAACCTCAGAGACCCTACAAAAAGTGATTCATGACAACACAAATTCCAGTGAGGAATGCTTGAGAGTCATCAACCTCTCTAGTCATACCCTCACGGGTCCTCAACTTTCAGTCCTTAAAAAGGGCTTTAATTTCTGTCTAACCACGAAGCTCAATAAATTTACCGTAATCAAGGATCTTCACCTCTTTGGGCGGAAATTGTTCTACCAAAAGATGTTTAATAGACCAAATAAGACCATTATTGGGGGACAGTCAAACACTGCTCACTTGGATTGTCTTTCAGAAGTGGAAATAAATACACTGGGAGACTTAGAGGAACTGCTGTTGGAAAATTCTACCCAACAATGTGAAGGTGACTTTGACTCTCTCACCACTTCTCACAAAAAATCGAAGGTGAAGTCCAAAACTCTTACCATGCCCTCCTTAGAAGGTTGTCCGGCCATCAAAGTCTTTGTTGACCTAGTATCCCAGGACCTGTTGTCATTATCCGGGCAACAGCTTTCTCATAATCTCAGTCCAGATGAAGAACGGGCACTCCAGGAATTACGTAAATGGGAAGACGTTGTCTTCAAGAATTCAGATAAAGGGGGCAATGTTGTCATCTGGCCCAAAGAAAAATACTTACTGGAAGCCAAGAAGCAACTACTAGATAAAGCCTGTTATCGTCCACTTTGGGGCGACCCAACTGAACAATTCTTAAAGGAATATAATGATATGATCCAAGATGGTTTTGAAGAGGGGGCCATCATTGCTCGAGAGAGGGATTTTTTGAAGGTACAGCACCCTAGGATTGCAACATTTTATCTCCTCCCAAAAGTGCACAAGAACCCCACCAACCCCCCAGGGAGACCGATTGTCTCTGGTGTGGGTAATCTGACCGAAAAATGTAACCATTGGTTAGATGAAGAATTACGTGAACTAGTATACCAGTTACCTTCCCACACCAGGGATACCATGCAGGTGCTCAAAGACCTTAACGGTAGCTCCCTGGAGGTGGATGAATGGCTCACCACTTGCGATGTGGAGTCCCTCTACACGAGCATAGATCACAAGGTAGGCTGTGCAGCGGTTGAATTTTTCCTGCAAAGAAAGGAGGGCTATAGTCTATCTCGGAAGAACTTTGTCCTACGTGCACTGAAGTTTATTTTGAAACACAATTATTTCCTTTTCGATGGCAGGTTTTATTTGCAGCTACGAGGAACAGCCATGGGAGCAGCAGTGGCACCCACCTTTGCCAATTTGTATCTGGGTTGGTGGGAAGAATGTCACGTTTTCTGTCCCGAAATGGAGAATTTTACCTCCAGGATTAACATCTGGCGCAGATTTATAGATGACATTTTGCTCATCTGGAATGGCTCATCTGGGGAACTTGAAGAATTCGTAGAGGTGTTGAACACCAACAACTTTAACCTCAAACTGACCTTAACATATGACCATCAGTCCATCCCCTTTTTGGATGTTAGGCTTTTTACCAACGAGCGGGGCATAATTGAGACAGATCTTTATCGCAAAAAAACAGCCACCAATAGCCTTCTGGATGCCACAAGTGCTCACTCCATTAACACCATCAGAGGCATTCCAAAGGGAGAATTCCTGAGGCTCAGACGAAACTGTTCCACCTTCCAGCTCTTTAAGACTCGGGCAACAGAGTTGAAGAACAGACTGCTACATAGGAACTACAGTAAAAGGAATATCAAGAAAGCTTACAACTGGGCGCTGAGGACAGATCGAGAAACCCTGCTGACCCCAAAAATAAAGACTAACACAGAACGGTCTCAACCACGATTTGTCACTGATTTTAATGACTGTTGGGATGAAATGACACTCATTCTAAACCGTCACTGGAACATCTTACTGAGTGACCCAGTACTCAATAACCTTCTTACCAGTAGGGTCTCTCTGGGATATAGAAAATGTAAGACCATTTCAAATGTTCTGGTCCAGAGTCATTTTTCAAGAATCAGCAAGAATAGGCCAGTACTCAATCCTGGTTTCTACCCTTGTAAAATGTGCAGAGCCTGTCGGGTTTTAGTGGACAAACGAGAGTTCACAGATGCCTTTGGTATCGTCCACCGGATCTCTGATCATATGAGATGTTCCACCCCTGGAGTAATTTATTGCCTCGAATGCCCATGCGGTCTCAAATATATTGGGAAAACCAAGAGAGAATTGCGCATACGGATCCGTGAGCATATTAACTCTATAATTAATTTTGCAAAAAATGAGCAGGACTTCAGGATCAAAAATAAGCCATTTAATCCAACCCCTATAGCCAGACACTTCGGGAATGTACACAATTCCGACTGGACAACCCTCAAAGGCTGGGCCTTGTGCGAAATACGCCTGGGCATTAGAAGGGGCAATTTAGATCAAGCGCTCTTGAAAAAGGAAAGTGAATGGATTTTCAACATGAAAACAGTGAGTCCATTTGGACTTAATGAAAATTTTGGCTTCGGATGCTTTCTGTAATAGATCCAGATCAATGTATACTTTCTCCAATATGTACATATCTTTCCATGGATGTATGAAGAAAAATCATGCCCGAGGTACACCATTATCACCATTATAGGATTTATATGCCAGTCATTATACAACCTATCTCTTTGTAAAATTAAAATTAAATTTAAATGACAGTTCTTTTCTTTAGAAAGTTTAATTAAACATATATCCTTCTCATTTCTCTCATTTTTCCATTACTTGGTTATAGCTTTTTATAGTCATGGTGTTCTGATAATAATTCTTGCAATCTCTCATAATAATTTATAGAGTATCTTTTCCTATACCATACCAATCGAGACTGAGGTCTCTGATTGGTCCCTGAGACTGTCAATCAGGAAGGACCCTATTTATAGGGCACTTCAATGGCGGCCTCCCACCCCTGGAAGAAGCCAGAATGCTGGCGAAACGCGCGTCGGGTTTTTAATCCTCAATCCTTGGTGCCTTCACATGGCCAGAGCTGTCCCTGTTCAGCTCTCAATTGATCACGCCACACAACACGGCTGACAGTTGTCAGCTGTCTCACTGCGCTACACTACCAGCGTGTCTCGCTGTCTAATCCTCATCTTAATCAGCTGGGATAATTCCCTCACCTCTCACCACGACATGGTCTGACGGCTGGCAACTCCAGGCATGGTCTACCCGAGGTTACAATTCACTATCCTCGAGTCTGACCACAGATGAGGTGCAGTGAGTCTGTGGGGTTTAGACAACCGAACCCTCACTGTTTCACTAATTAGCTCGGTTCATACACTGAGTTTACTGGGCGGACTTATTCTGACCGCTCCAGTATTAGACATAACCCAGCAAACGGTTGCTTATTACCGCATTTGAGTTGACATTCTACAGTGACAGCGGCACACCTCACAGCCGCCTTTCAATCGCTGCTTCCTAGGCAGATAGCGGCGCTTAGGTCTTTCTGTACTCACACATTGTTCAATACAAACGCAATAAAAACGCTGAATGTGCAAGTGGCCAGATCATATCCGGTCACCCATTCAATGTAAGGTCAATTCTGAGCTCTATTAGCTGTTCGCTGTTTTAACAGCGCAGCTTGAATTAATACAGTTTCCAAACTTTCTATAGCTGTTGGCTGTCACATCAGCTCAGCTTATAACTCCCTCCGTTTATTTATCGCTACAGTTGTGAATTGGATCACACTCAATTACTTTGAGCCACCACAATTGTTGCAATTTATACTATCAAATTATTTCTTGATTCATAACCCAACAACGTGCACATCACAATTGAATACAGTGTAAATACCATACATTCTTTACAGTGAAATCATCCACATTACACTCACCTCATTCTAGTCTTGGAGGCTGCCAATTCACAACGCAGCACATCTTTGTGTGTGTATGTGGCGAATATCTTCATTATTCAAATAACTTGTGGTCACTGATTCCATTGTTTCATCGGAAACTCTCTGTTTTCAATTATAGTGCAGTGACACGTGCCACCTAGTGCTCAATAGCGGTAGTGCAATTATTTGACATTTATGTAGTGGCATCTCTTATATTACATCTTATTTTATTCAGGCCACGGTATGTGAGTTTGGGGGTCACTCGCACATACAGGTTTGCACCAATGGACTTTTAATATTGAATTAATGCATATCCAATAAAGTTTTTTATTTTACAATTTAGTTTAGACCACATCTTTTCCTCTTTCCCTTCCCTTTATTACTTAGCAATATACGGTGGTGTACACCCATGTGGTCCTCCTGACCTATTCCCTCGAGTGAGACAGGTGATCTTCACCAGTTACTATTTACTACCGTGTCCTGCTTGGACACTTTCCGATCACCATATCCACTTATCAAATTTTTTAGGACACCATGGCTCAGACGAGCATTATAGACCAACTTAAACAGAGACAGTTACGCCAAAAGGAGGATGTTGGCAATATTTTTTCAGATAGCGGAACTCACACTCAGGAGACGCAATCAATGGAGTTACATATGGACGATCTTATTAAAAAGTTTAAAAACCTCCAGATAAGGCAGGTACAATCCACCTGGACTAAAATAACACTAGAACAATATCTAGAACAGGGCCTTGTCTCAAGAGGCCTACGTATCCCACTCTTTCCCTCATACGAACTGTCCAAACCAGGACTCAAGGAGAAATGGGAATCAGCCCTTACAGTGTGTTCCAATACACTTATGGGCATACTTATTGAGGACGAAACCCATATTCTTAATTTGGTAGAGGAAGATCTTGCAGTGCTTACACCCAGCTTGGAGAAGTATGAGGGCTCAACACCATTTGCAGAGGCTTTCAAAAAGACATTAGATTATATAGATGCTGTTGAAGTTAAAATTAAAAACCGGAAAAGGAAGAAATTCTCACGAGATAAGGGAGATTACTCCAGAGGAGATATATATGACTGGGGAAAGAAAAAATCCCAGAGGTTCCAAACTGGGAGACCCACTAACATACAAACTCACAAAGAGACACTGGACCCACATGAGTTTTCTGACACAGGTACAGATGGGACAGATATATCAGACTCGGAAACAGACCCACAGTCAACCCAGGGTAGACAACCCAGCAGGAGTAGAATTCCCAATAGAAACACTGGCCACACCACCACTGAGGTGCCTTTTTTACGGGACAGAGGGAGGTGGGGCTTCAGGGGCTCACAACAACGGAGGAAGGAACCTCAGAGACCCTACAAAAAGTGATTCATGACAACACAAATTCCAGTGAGGAATGCTTGAGAGTCATCAACCTCTCTAGTCATACCCTCACGGGTCCTCAACTTTCAGTCCTTAAAAAGGGCTTTAATTTCTGTCTAACCACGAAGCTCAATAAATTTACCGTAATCAAGGATCTTCACCTCTTTGGGCGGAAATTGTTCTACCAAAAGATGTTTAATAGACCAAATAAGACCATTATTGGGGGACAGTCAAACACTGCTCACTTGGATTGTCTTTCAGAAGTGGAAATAAATACACTGGGAGACTTAGAGGAACTGCTGTTGGAAAATTCTACCCAACAATGTGAAGGTGACTTTGACTCTCTCACCACTTCTCACAAAAAATCGAAGGTGAAGTCCAAAACTCTTACCATGCCCTCCTTAGAAGGTTGTCCGGCCATCAAAGTCTTTGTTGACCTAGTATCCCAGGACCTGTTGTCATTATCCGGGCAACAGCTTTCTCATAATCTCAGTCCAGATGAAGAACGGGCACTCCAGGAATTACGTAAATGGGAAGACGTTGTCTTCAAGAATTCAGATAAAGGGGGCAATGTTGTCATCTGGCCCAAAGAAAAATACTTACTGGAAGCCAAGAAGCAACTACTAGATAAAGCCTGTTATCGTCCACTTTGGGGCGACCCAACTGAACAATTCTTAAAGGAATATAATGATATGATCCAAGATGGTTTTGAAGAGGGGGCCATCATTGCTCGAGAGAGGGATTTTTTGAAGGTACAGCACCCTAGGATTGCAACATTTTATCTCCTCCCAAAAGTGCACAAGAACCCCACCAACCCCCCAGGGAGACCGATTGTCTCTGGTGTGGGTAATCTGACCGAAAAATGTAACCATTGGTTAGATGAAGAATTACGTGAACTAGTATACCAGTTACCTTCCCACACCAGGGATACCATGCAGGTGCTCAAAGACCTTAACGGTAGCTCCCTGGAGGTGGATGAATGGCTCACCACTTGCGATGTGGAGTCCCTCTACACGAGCATAGATCACAAGGTAGGCTGTGCAGCGGTTGAATTTTTCCTGCAAAGAAAGGAGGGCTATAGTCTATCTCGGAAGAACTTTGTCCTACGTGCACTGAAGTTTATTTTGAAACACAATTATTTCCTTTTCGATGGCAGGTTTTATTTGCAGCTACGAGGAACAGCCATGGGAGCAGCAGTGGCACCCACCTTTGCCAATTTGTATCTGGGTTGGTGGGAAGAATGTCACGTTTTCTGTCCCGAAATGGAGAATTTTACCTCCAGGATTAACATCTGGCGCAGATTTATAGATGACATTTTGCTCATCTGGAATGGCTCATCTGGGGAACTTGAAGAATTCGTAGAGGTGTTGAACACCAACAACTTTAACCTCAAACTGACCTTAACATATGACCATCAGTCCATCCCCTTTTTGGATGTTAGGCTTTTTACCAACGAGCGGGGCATAATTGAGACAGATCTTTATCGCAAAAAAACAGCCACCAATAGCCTTCTGGATGCCACAAGTGCTCACTCCATTAACACCATCAGAGGCATTCCAAAGGGAGAATTCCTGAGGCTCAGACGAAACTGTTCCACCTTCCAGCTCTTTAAGACTCGGGCAACAGAGTTGAAGAACAGACTGCTACATAGGAACTACAGTAAAAGGAATATCAAGAAAGCTTACAACTGGGCGCTGAGGACAGATCGAGAAACCCTGCTGACCCCAAAAATAAAGACTAACACAGAACGGTCTCAACCACGATTTGTCACTGATTTTAATGACTGTTGGGATGAAATGACACTCATTCTAAACCGTCACTGGAACATCTTACTGAGTGACCCAGTACTCAATAACCTTCTTACCAGTAGGGTCTCTCTGGGATATAGAAAATGTAAGACCATTTCAAATGTTCTGGTCCAGAGTCATTTTTCAAGAATCAGCAAGAATAGGCCAGTACTCAATCCTGGTTTCTACCCTTGTAAAATGTGCAGAGCCTGTCGGGTTTTAGTGGACAAACGAGAGTTCACAGATGCCTTTGGTATCGTCCACCGGATCTCTGATCATATGAGATGTTCCACCCCTGGAGTAATTTATTGCCTCGAATGCCCATGCGGTCTCAAATATATTGGGAAAACCAAGAGAGAATTGCGCATACGGATCCGTGAGCATATTAACTCTATAATTAATTTTGCAAAAAATGAGCAGGACTTCAGGATCAAAAATAAGCCATTTAATCCAACCCCTATAGCCAGACACTTCGGGAATGTACACAATTCCGACTGGACAACCCTCAAAGGCTGGGCCTTGTGCGAAATACGCCTGGGCATTAGAAGGGGCAATTTAGATCAAGCGCTCTTGAAAAAGGAAAGTGAATGGATTTTCAACATGAAAACAGTGAGTCCATTTGGACTTAATGAAAATTTTGGCTTCGGATGCTTTCTGTAATAGATCCAGATCAATGTATACTTTCTCCAATATGTACATATCTTTCCATGGATGTATGAAGAAAAATCATGCCCGAGGTACACCATTATCACCATTATAGGATTTATATGCCAGTCATTATACAACCTATCTCTTTGTAAAATTAAAATTAAATTTAAATGACAGTTCTTTTCTTTAGAAAGTTTAATTAAACATATATCCTTCTCATTTCTCTCATTTTTCCATTACTTGGTTATAGCTTTTTATAGTCATGGTGTTCTGATAATAATTCTTGCAATCTCTCATAATAATTTATAGAGTATCTTTTCCTATACCATACCAATCGAGACTGAGGTCTCTGATTGGTCCCTGAGACTGTCAATCAGGAAGGACCCTATTTATAGGGCACTTCAATGGCGGCCTCCCACCCCTGGAAGAAGCCAGAATGCTGGCGAAACGCGCGTCGGGTTTTTAATCCTCAATCCTTGGTGCCTTCACATGGCCAGAGCTGTCCCTGTTCAGCTCTCAATTGATCACGCCACACAACACGGCTGACAGTTGTCAGCTGTCTCACTGCGCTACACTACCAGCGTGTCTCGCTGTCTAATCCTCATCTTAATCAGCTGGGATAATTCCCTCACCTCTCACCACGACATGGTCTGACGGCTGGCAACTCCAGGCATGGTCTACCCGAGGTTACAATTCACTATCCTCGAGTCTGACCACAGATGAGGTGCAGTGAGTCTGTGGGGTTTAGACAACCGAACCCTCACTGTTTCACTAATTAGCTCGGTTCATACACTGAGTTTACTGGGCGGACTTATTCTGACCGCTCCAGTATTAGACATAACCCAGCAAACGGTTGCTTATTACCGCATTTGAGTTGACATTCTACAGTGACAGCGGCACACCTCACAGCCGCCTTTCAATCGCTGCTTCCTAGGCAGATAGCGGCGCTTAGGTCTTTCTGTACTCACACATTGTTCAATACAAACGCAATAAAAACGCTGAATGTGCAAGTGGCCAGATCATATCCGGTCACCCATTCAATGTAAGGTCAATTCTGAGCTCTATTAGCTGTTCGCTGTTTTAACAGCGCAGCTTGAATTAATACAGTTTCCAAACTTTCTATAGCTGTTGGCTGTCACATCAGCTCAGCTTATAACTCCCTCCGTTTATTTATCGCTACAGTTGTGAATTGGATCACACTCAATTACTTTGAGCCACCACAATTGTTGCAATTTATACTATCAAATTATTTCTTGATTCATAACCCAACAACGTGCACATCACAATTGAATACAGTGTAAATACCATACATTCTTTACAGTGAAATCATCCACATTACACTCACCTCATTCTAGTCTTGGAGGCTGCCAATTCACAACGCAGCACATCTTTGTGTGTGTATGTGGCGAATATCTTCATTATTCAAATAACTTGTGGTCACTGATTCCATTGTTTCATCGGAAACTCTCTGTTTTCAATTATAGTGCAGTGACACGTGCCACCTAGTGCTCAATAGCGGTAGTGCAATTATTTGACATTTATGTAGTGGCATCTCTTATATTACATCTTATTTTATTCAGGCCACGGTATGTGAGTTTGGGGGTCACTCGCACATACAGGTTTGCACCAATGGACTTTTAATATTGAATTAATGCATATCCAATAAAGTTTTTTATTTTACAATTTAGTTTAGGCAACACTTTGCCAATCATCGGTGGTCCAATTCGATACTGCCGTGCAAATGAAAGCCTTTTTTTCCAATGCACCTTTGTTAGCATTTGAGCAGTGACCATCCGTCTGCTTCGGAGCCCCAAACGCAGTAGGGTTCGCTGAACTGTTGTTTTACACACGTCTGGTAGCCCCCTGGTTGATTTTCACTGTGAGCTGCTCCACTGAAGCGTGTTAATCGGCCCCCACGCAACTTTGTAGCCGATGTTATCACACATCAGTGGTGCTCGCAGTTTCCACGTCGGTTACTCCCAATGGTGCCATTTGTCCACACACGATACACTTTCACCACAGCAGCACGCAAACAGTTCGCAAACTGCGCACTCTGGCTGGGGATTCTGCTCTTCCAGGAGCCCCTGATGTTACTGTCCATATATGGGTGCTTTTTCTCCTTTTTCCCTTGTGCAATTGGAAAAATGCAACATTTTAGTGAAAATGTTTTGATTTTCACGGCCTAATTCCATTAAATTCTACAAAACACGTGTGGGCTCACCATACCCCTAGATAGATTCCTTAAGCGGTGTAGTTTCCCAAGTGGAGTCACTTTTGGGGGGTTCCACTGTTTTGGTTCGTTAACTCCTTCAGGACCAAGCCCATTTTGGCCTTCAGGACCAGACAAATCTGACATGTGTCACTTTATGTGGCAATAACTTTGAAATGCTTTTACCTATCCAAGCGATTCTGAGATTGTTTTTTCGTGACATATTGTACTTTATGTTAGTGAAAAAATGTGGTTGATAAATTCATTGCTTAATTGTCAAAAACACCAAAACTTAGAGAAAATGTAAAGAAATTATGATTTTTCTAATTTTAAATGTATCTGCTTGTAAAGCAGATAGTAATACCACACAAAATACTAATTAACATTTCCCATATGTCTATTTTTTGTTTGCATTGTTTTTGAACATCCTTTTATTTTTCTAGGACGCTACAAGGATTAGAACTTTAGCAGTGATTTCTCACATTTTTAAGAAATTTCAAAAGGCTATATTTTCAGGGACAAGTTCAGTTCTGAAGTGGTTTTGAGGGCCCTATATATTAGAAACCCCCATGAAACACCCCATTTTCAAAACTGCACCCCTCAAAGTATTCAAAACAGCATTCAGAAAGTGTTTCAACCCTTTATGCGTTGTTCAGGAATTGAAGGAAGTAGAGGTGAAATTTTCAAATTTAATTTTTTTTGCAAAAATTAATTTGTAATACATTTTTTTCTGTAACACAGAAGGTTTTACTTGAGAAATGCATCTCAACATTTATTGCCCAGATTCTGCAGTTTTTAGAAATATCCCACATGTGGCCCTAATGCGCTAGTGGACTGAAACACAGGCCTCAGAAGCAAAGGAGCACCTAGTGGATTTTGGGGCCTCCTTTTTATTAAAATATATTTTAGGCACCATGTCAAGTTTGAAGAGGTGTTGTGGTGCCAAAAGAACCCCCAAAAGTGAGCATTTTTGAAACTACACCCCTCAGGGAATTTATCTAGGTGTATAGTTGGCATTTTCACCCCACAGGTTTTTTGCTAAATTTATTCGAATTAGTCTGTGAAAATGAAAATTTTTGCAAGGAATAAAGGAGAAAAGCAACCCAACATTTGTAAAGCAATTTCTCCCGATTACGGAAATACCCCATATGTGGTAAGGAACTGCTGTTTGGACCCACGGCAGTCTTCAGAAGGGAAGGAGCGCCATTTGGATTTTGGAGCGCTGACTTTACTGGAATGGTTTTCGGTGCTGTGTCGTGTTTGCAACTCACTGGAGGGACCTAAACAGTGGAAACCCCCCAAAATTGAGCCCATTTTGGAAACTATACTCCTCAAGGAATTTTTTTAGTGGTATAGTTAGCATTTTGACCCCACAGGTTTTTTGCTGAATTTATTGGAATTAGTCTGTGAAGATGAAAATCAACTTTTTTTCTGAAAAAACATAGAATTTTCAAATTTTTTAAAGGAATAAAGAAGAAACAGCACTCCAACATTTGTACAGAAATTTCTCCTAATTACGGCAATACCCCATATGTGATAATAAACTGCTGTTTGGACCCACGGCAGGGCTCAGAAGGGACGGAGAACCATTTGGATTTTGCAGCTCAGATTTTGCTGAATTGGTTTCTGGGGGCCATGTGGCATTTGCAGAGCCCCTGAAGTACCAGTATAGAGAAATTCCCCAGGTGTGATCCCATTTTGGAGACTATACCCCTCAAAGGATTTAAATTAGAGGTGTAGTGAGCATTTTGATCCCTCAGATGTTTTATAGATTTTATTAGAATTGGGCCGTGAAAATGAAAAAATATATTTTTTCCAATAACGTAGATTTAGCTCATAATTTTTCATTTCCACAAGGAATACAGGAGAAAAGACACCCCAAAATGTGTTACACAATTTCTCCTGTGTAGGGAAACACCCCATATGTGGTTGTAAACTGCTATTTGGAAAGACGGCAAGGGTCTAAAGGGAAAAAGCGCAATTTCGTTTTTGGAGTTGAGATTTTACAAAATAGTTTTTTGCAAAAAAAATGTTGCAAAAATGTTGCATTGCGCTGAGGTACCAGTACAATGAAAACCTCTGAGAAGTGACCCCATTTAGGAAACTACACTCTTCAAGGAATTCATCTAGAAGTGTAGTGAGCATTTTGACCCCAAAGGTTTTGCAGAAATTAGTGCACATTAGATGTTTCAGATTGAAAATTGCCAATTTCCACAGATATTGTTAGGAATCTGCCAGGTACTACGTCCAGGTATATTCCTGGGATTAATCAATCCACACCTGAGGCCAGACCTGTTCGACTGACATCGTCTCCCACCAACCAGGGTGGCAGGCTCAGGAGTGGGAGAGCCTATCGCGGCCTGGTCAGTCGGAGTTTGCTCCGCCCCCTGTCCTTTATTACCTACCCTGTTCTCTTCCTCATTGCTTGTAATTCTTCTGGATTCCTGGCCTCACTGCTGCTCGCTCCAGCCTGCTTCTGCCTTGCTGCAGTTCCGCTTAACCTGCCTTGCTTTGCCCCTGGCTTGCTTCTGCCTCCGTGCCCACGTTGGTATACTCACTTCCTCCTAGGCCTGACTCCCATTCACCGCTCCGTTTCCTCGTGGCGTTCCGTGGCTACTGCTCCTTCCCTTGCGTGTTCCCTGTTTGTTCTCCCGTGCACTTAGACAGCGTAGGGACCGCCGCCCAGTTGTACCCCGTCGCCTAGGGCGGGTCGTTGCAAGTAGGCAGGGACAGGGCGGTGGGTAGATTAGGGCTCACTTTCCCATCACCTCCTTCCTGTCATTACATAATTACAAGCCGTTACCTAGTCTACCATTTCTCCTACGCTGACGCTATCATGGACCCCCTTGAGACCCTGACCCAGCAGATGCAGGGCCACTCCCTACAGGTCCAGGCCCTGGCCCAGAGGGTCAACCAGGGTGACGCTGCTTTAGTAGTACCCCTCACCTCACCTCTAGAACCTGACCTCAAGTTACCTGACCGGTTCTCAGGGGACCGTAAGACGTTTCTCTCCTTCCGGGAGAGTTGCAGACTGTATTTTCGCCTAAAACCCCACTCCTCAGGTTCCGAGAACCAGCGGGTGGGTATCATCATATCCCGACTCCAGGAAGGGCCCCAAGAGTGGGCCTTCTCCTTGGCTCCTGACGCCCCTGAACTTTCCTCTGTGGATCGTTTTTTCTCTGCCCTCGGACTCATTTACGACGAGGCTGACAGGACTGCTTTAGCCGAGAGTCAGCTGGTGACCTTACGTCAGGGTAGGAGACCGGTTGAGGAATACTGTTCTGATTTTAGGAAGTGGTGCGTAGCTTCTCAGTGGAACGATCCGGCCCTAAGGTGCCAGTTTAGGTTAGGATTATCTGACGCCCTGAAGGATCTGCTGGTTAGCTACCCCTCGTCTGACTCCCTTGACCAGGTTATGGCCCTAGCAGTACGACTTGACCGACGTCTCAGGGAACGTCAGCTTGAACGCTTCAATGTGCTCCCCTCTGACTTTTCTGCGATCCCCCCCGAGGTCCCATCTCCTCGCCCCTCCACGGAGGACTCGGAGGTACCTATGCAACTCGGGGCCTCCATGTCCCCTCGACAACGTAGGGAGTTTCGCAGAATGAATGGTCTCTGCTTCTACTGTGGGGACGACAAGCATCTACTGAACACCTGTCCCAGGCGCAAGAATAAGAAGCCGGAAAACTCCCGCGCCTAAGTGATCATCGGGGAGGTCACTTGGGCGCACAGGTATTTCCCGTTAATGTGAAACGCAATAAAATTTTGCTTCCCTTTCAGGTCTCGTTTGCTGGCCGGTCTGCCACGGGCAGTGCTTTCGTGGATTCTGGCTCATCTGCTAATATCATGTCTGTGGAATTTGCTATGTCTCTAAAGATGCCTTTTATTGATTTACCTTATCCTATCCCTGTAGTAGGTATCGACTCAACTCCCCTTGCTAATGGTTATTTTACTCAGCATACTCCTGTTTTTGAACTCCTGGTTGGCTCCATGCATTTGGAGCCGTGCTCTGTACTGGTGATGCAGGGATTATCGTCCGATCTGGTATTAGGTCTTCCCTGGTTGCAGTTACATAATCCCACGTTTGATTGGAATACTGGGGATCTCACCAAATGGGGTAGTGAATGTCTTATGTCATGTCTTTCTGTTAACTCTATTTCCCCCCGGGAGGAGGTAAACACGCTTCCTGAGTTTGTTCAGGACTTCGCCGATGTGTTTTCTAAGGAGGCCTCCGAGGTGTTGCCCCCCCCATAGAGATTACGATTGCGCCATCGATTTGGTGCCTGGTGCCAAGCTTCCTAAGGGTAGGATATTTAACCTTTCATGTCCTGAACGTGAAGCTATGAGAGTGTATATCCAAGAATGCCTGGCCAAGGGTTTCATTCGCCCCTCGACTTCTCCTGTAGGTGCTGGCTTCTTCTTCGTGGGGAAGAAGGATGGTGGTCTTAGGCCGTGCATTGATTATCGTAACCTGAATAAGGTCACCGTAAGGAATCAGTACCCACTTCCTTTGATTCCGGATCTTTTTAATCAGGTTCAGGGAGCCCAATGGTTTTCCAAGTTCGATCTACGGGGGGCATATAACCTTATCCGCATCAAAGAGGGGGATGAGTGGAAAACTGCGTTCAACACACCCGAGGGTCATTTCGAATACCTGGTCATGCCCTTTGGGTTGTGTAATGCCCCTGCTGTCTTCCAGAATTTTATTAATGAAATCCTGAGAGAGTACCTGGGTAATTTTCTTGTTGTGTACCTTGATGACATACTGGTGTTTTCCAAGGACTGGTCCTCCCACGTGGAGCATGTCAGGAAGGTGCTCCAGGTCCTTCGGGAGAATAATCTGTTTGCTAAGACTGAAAAATGTGTCTTTGGGGTACAGGAGATACCATTTTTAGGGCAAATCCTCACTCCTCATGAATTCCGCATGGACCCTGCCAAGGTTCAGGCTGTGGCGGAATGGGTCCAACCTGCCTCCCTTAAGGCGTTACAGTGTTTTTTAGGGTTCGCCAACTATTACAGGAGATTTATTGCCAACTTCTCGGTCGTCGCTAAGCCTCTTACGGACCTTACTCGCAAGGGTGCTGATGTCCTCCATTGGCCCCTTGAGGCCGTCCAGGCCTTTGAGACCCTCAAGAAGTGCTTTATCTCGGCCCCCGTGCTGATTCAGCCCAACCAAGAGGAGCCATTTATTGTGGAGGTTGACGCATCCGAGGTGGGAGTGGGGGCCGTCTTGTCCCAGGGTACCAGCTCCCTCACCCATCTCCGCCCCTGTGCTTACTTCTCTAGGAAGTTTTCGCCCACGGAGAGTAACTATGATATTAGCAACCGCAAACTTCTAGCCATTAAATGGGCTTTTGAGGAGTGGCGGCACTTCCTGGAGGGGGCCAGACACCAGGTAACGGTCCTTACGGATCACAAGAATCTGGTTTTCCTAGAATCGGCCCGGAGGCTTAATCCTAGACAAGCTCGGTGGGCACTATTCTTTACCAGATTTAATTTCTTGGTTACCTATAGGGCTGGGTCCAAGAATATTAAGGCTGATGCTCTGTCACGTAGTTTCATGGCCAATCCTCCTTCCGAGAAGGATCCTGCTTGTATTTTACCCCCTGGTATAATCGTTTCTGCCACGGATTCTGATTTAGCTTCTGATATCGCGGCTGATCAGGGTGCAGCTCCCGGGAACGTCCCTGGGGACAAACTGTTTGTTCCCCTGCAATACCGGCTGAGGGTACTCAGGGAAAACCATGACTCCGCTCTATCTGGTCATCCTGGCATCTTGGGCACCAAACACCTCATTACCAGAAACTATTGGTGGCCTGGGCTGCCTAAAGACGTTGGGGCTTACGTCGCCGCTTGTGAGGTTTGCGCTAGGTCCAAAACCCCTAGGTCCCGACCTGCGGGCCTACTACGTTCCTTGCCCATTCCCCAGAGACCTTGGACCCATATCTCCATGGATTTTATCACCGATTTGCCTCCATCTCAGGGCAAGTCAGTGGTGTGGGTGGTAGTCGACCGCTTCAGCAAGATGTGCCACTTTGTGCCCCTTAAGAAGCTACCTAACGCCAAGACGTTAGCTTCTTTGTTTGTGAAACACATCCTGCGTCTCCATGGGGCCCCAGTCAATATCGTTTCTGACAGAGGGGTACAATTTGTTTCCTTATTTTGGAGAGCTTTTTGTAAAAAGTTGGAGATTGATCTGTCCTTCTCCTCCGCCTTCCATCCCGAAACTAATGGCCAAACGGAAAGGACTAACCAATCCCTGGAACAATATTTAAGGTGTTTCATCTCTGACTGTCAATTCGATTGGGTCTCATTCCTTCCCCTTGCTGAATTTTCCCTCAATAACCGGGTCAGTAACTCGTCAGGGGTCTCCCCGTTTTTCTGTAATTTCGGGTTTAACCCAAGGTTCTCCTCTGTCTCCCCTGGTTGTTCCAATAATCCTGAGGTAGAGGATGTTCATCGGGAACTGTGCACAGTCTGGGCCCAGGTTCAGAAGAACCTAGAGGCGTCCCAGAGCGCACAAAAGATTCAGGCGGATAGTAGACGTTCTGCTAACCCCCGGTTTGTTGTCGGGGATTTGGTCTGGTTGTCGTCCAGGAACTTGCGCCTTAAGGTCCCGTCCAGGAAGTTTGCTCCCTGATTTATTGGACCTTATAAGATTTTATGGAAGTCCTCAACCCTGTATCCTTCCGTCTGGAGCTGCCCCCATCCTTTCGCATACATGACGTCTTCCATGCCTCCCTCCTTAAACGCTGCTCCCCGTCCTGGTCCACCTCGAGGATACCTCCTGTTCCCGTTCTCACCCCTGAGGGGGTGGAATTCGAGGTGGCCAAGATTATGGACAGTAGGATGGTCCAGGGCTCCCTCCAGTACCTGGTCCATTGGAGAGGATACGGGCCGGAGGAGAGGACTTGGGTACCTGCCCGTGATGTTCACGCTGGGGTATTGATCAGGAGGTTCCACCTTCTCTTCCCTACTAAACCGGGTCCTCTTAGTAAGGGTCCGGTGGCCCCTCATAAAAGGGGGAGTACTGTTAGGAATCTGCCAGGTACTACGTCCAGGTATACTCCTGGGATTAATCAATCCACACCTGAGGCCAGACCTGTTCGACTGACATCGTCTCCCACCAACCAGGGTGGCAGGCTCAGGAGTGGGAGAGCCTATCGCGGTCTGGTCAGTCGGAGTTTGCTCCACCCCCTGTCCTTTATTACCTACCCTGTTCTCTTCCTCATTGCTTGTAATTCTTCTGGATTCCTGGCCTCACTGCTGCTCGCTCCAGCCTGCTTCTGCCTTGCTGCAGTTCCGCTTAACCTGCCTTGCTTTGCCCCTGGCTTGCTTCTGCCTCCGTGCCCACGTTGGTATACTCACTTCCTCCTGGTCCTGACTCCCATTCACCGCTCCGTTTCCTCGTGGCGTTCCGTGGCTACTGCCCCTTCCCTTGCGTGTTCCCTGTTTGTTCTCCCGTGCACTTAGACAGCGTAGGGACCGCCGCCCAGTTGTACCCCGTCGCCTAGGGCGGGTCGTTGCAAGTAGGCAGGGACAGGGCGGTGGGTAGATTAGGGCTCACTTTCCCATCACCTCCTTCCTGTCATTACAGATATGCTATTTCAGTGCCCAATGTGTTGTGCCCAGATTGTGCCACTGGAGACACACACATAAATTGTTAACCCCTTTGGGACAAAGCACTTTTTTGATTTTCATTTTTCACTCCCCGCATTCCAAGAGCCATAACTTTTTTATTTTTCCATCAATAGAGTGGTGTGAGGGCTTATATTTTGCGGGAGGAGATGTAGTTTCTCTTGGTACCATCAGTGGCGTAGCTATAGGGGTAGCAGCGGCCCCGAAGCCAGGGGGGCCCGCGGCAGCCCGAACCACATCAATAAAAAGTTACTATAGTAACTCGGGCAGCGAGCCCCTGTTACTATAGTAACTGACAGTACTTACCTTCCTGGTTCAGGAGCACAGCAGAGGTCCTGACGTCACAGTGCTGTGCGCAGCGGATGACGTCACAACGCTGAGCCACTGTATCTAATCCTATCATGTGTGATACTGTCTGCTGAGCCACTGTATCTAATCCTATCATGTGTGATACTGTCTGCTGAGCCTATGTACCTAATCCCATCATGTGTGATACTATCTGCTGAGCCAATGTATCTAATCCTATCATGTGTGATACTCTCTGCTCAGCCACTGTATCTAATCCAATCATGTGTGTTACTGTCTGCTGAGCTACTGTATCTAAACCCATCATGTGTGATACTGTCTGCTGGGCCCTATCTTTAATCCCATCATGTGTAATACTGACTGCTGAGCCACTGTATCTAATCCTATAATGTGTGGTACTGTCTGATGAGATGTGTATCTAATCCCATCATGTGTAATATTGACTGCTGAGCCACTGTATCTAATCTTATCATGTGTGATACTGTCTGCTGAGCCACTGTATCTAATCCTATCATGTGTGATACTGTCTGCTGGGCCACTGTATCTAATCCTATCATGTGTGATACTGTCTGCTGATCCACTGTATCTAATTCTATCATGTGTGATACTGTCTGCTCAGCCACTGTATCTAAACCTATCATGTGTGATACTGTCTACTGGCCCTTATATCTAATCCTATCATCAGGGGCGTAACTAGGAAAGACTGGACCCCATAGCAAACTTTTGACTGGGGCCCCCCCTCCCCTGGGTGTCACACAACCCCCCCCCCCCCTTGTAGATAGTGCCTTTTTTACAGCCCCCCCCCCTGTAGATAACGCCATACAGCCCCCTGTAGAGAACGCCATACAGCCCCCCTGTAGAGAACGCCATGCAGCCCCCTGTAGATAACACCATACAGCCCCCCTGCAGAGAACGCCATACAACCCCCCCCTGTAGAGAACGCCATACAGCCCCCCTGTAGGAAACGCCATACAGCCCCCCCCTGTAGAGAACGCCATACAGCTCCCCCCTGTAGGGAACGCCATACAGCCACCCCCCCCTGTAGGGAACGCCATACAGCGTTCCCCCCCCTGTAGGGAACGCCATACAGCGTCCCCCCTCCCAAAAAAATGCGACCTACAGTGTGTCCTACAAAATACATGTATCCCCTCTCCACAGGATCTCCACAGGATAGGGGATACATGAGTGATCGCTGGCAGCGATAGGGAGAACGGGGGACTGAAAGTCCCCTGAACTTCTCCATGACAAACCTCTGACTTCCGGCGTCTGCGCAGCTCAATAAAAATGAAAGGAGCGCTGGTCACGCATGCGCACAAGCACGACCGGCGCTCCATTCATTTCTAAGGAGCTGCCGACACAGACCCCGGAAGTCCCAGGTTTGTGATGGAGAACTTCAGGGGACTTTCAGTCCCCCGTTTTCCCTATCCCTGCCAGCGATCACACATGTATCCCCTATCCTGTGGAGAGGGGATACATGTCTTTTGCTCTATTTTGCGCCTTCAGGACCAGACACCGTTTAGCCATTTTTAGCACGTGTTAGTTAAATGGCTATAACTTTTTTATTTGTTCGGCTAACGACGTTATTTTTGTGACGTTTTTTCCGTAGACAATGCAGGTTTCATTTTTTATCGTTTTTATACACACCTTTTTTGCTATTTTAGAATTTTTATTCATAAAGTTTGAAAATAATAGTAAAAAAATAAGCTTTTTTACATTTCAGCTATTTTTTTTTGGTAATAACATAGTTTTACCCTAAAATAGACCTTTTATTTGTGATCATCATTGTCTACCGTAAATTTTTATATATTACATGTCTATATTAGGGTAATTGGGTCAGCGCTAGCGTTACAACAATGATTGGCGGGGGGGAACGTTTTTTTTTTGGGGTGGGTATTTTATGTGTATTTATTATTTACATTTTTTTTGCACTTTACTTTATTATTTTTTTATTACTATGGTCTGTCCCCCAAAGGTCAAAGAAGACCTTTGGGGAACTTTATATATATTTTTTCTTTCTTTTACACCATGTTTTTCCACTGTAACTGGAGCTGCACAGCAGCCCCAGTTACAGGGGAAATCAGCCCTCTCATAGTGATTGTCACTAATAGGGCTGTGCTGGGTCTTGTAAGACCCAGCAACAGTCTGCCACTAACGGCACCCGGCGATCATGTGACCAGTCACATGATCACCGGGAGGAATAGAGACAGCGCCGCTGCTGCTGTCTCTATTCCTGTACACATCGCGCATTCAGCGCTGTGTACAAGTGATCAGAGAAGACAGAAGCAGCGAAAGCTGCTTCTATCCTCTCCTCAGGGTCCCCGGCAGTCACTGACAGCCGGAGACCCGACATTCAGTTGCCCGATCGCGCGGGCAGCAAGTTAAAACCCGAGCCATAGAAAGTCTATGGCTCGGGTTTTAAGGACCCTGACCGCTGGCCGTAAAAATACAGCCAGCGGTCGGGAACCAGTTAATGGCAGAGCGGGGAGATACCTCCCTGCTCTGCCGTAGTGTTCAGTGGCGTCCCGCTGTAGCAGCCATAGCGGCTGCTAGCGGAGCCTCCGGCCATGGTGGGGGCCCGTGCTGGCGGGCGACACGGGCCCCCTCATGCCGCGGGCCCCATAGCAGCCGCTACTGCTGCTACGGCGGTAGTTACGCCACTGCCTATCATGTGTGATACTGTCTGCTGAACCACTGTATCTAACTCTATCCATAGTTTATAGGGTCGTAGTGCTGTAGATATGATATGCTGTCTCCTATACACACACACACACACATATACACACACATTTTATTGGGGGGGACATATGTATTGGGACTATATCCTTTGACATTTTAAGTCCTTAGTGACGCCCCTGGCTGCTAGTGCTGCATTGTTGGGTCACTTAGGAGACCCAGCGAAGCAGCTGAAAGCTGCAGACCGTTTGCCATGAGAAGTCTTTCGGGGGGGGGGCAATAAGAACTTTTGCATCGGGGGCCCATGAGCCTTTAGCTACGCCCCTGGGTACCATTCATGGTTCCATATAATGTACTGGGAAACTGAAAAAAAATTCTTTGTGAAAATGGAAAAAACTGTGATTCCCCAATTGTTTTTTGGGTTTCGTTTTTACGGCTTTCAACGTGCGCTAATAACGACAACCTATTTTTATTCTGTGGCTCAATACAATTACGGTGATACCAAATTTATATAGTTTTTTTTTATCTTTTACTACTTTTATTGATCATAAGCTTTTAGTTAAAAAAAACAACTATATTGTGTCGCCACATTCTGAGAGCCGTAACTTTTTTATTTTCTCACCGAATGAGCGGTGTGAGGGCTTATATTTTGCGGGACAAGCTGTAGTTTTTATTGGTACCATTTTTTGGTACGTAGGACTTTTGATCACCTTTTATTACATTTTCTTTTAAACTTAAAGAGGCTCTGTCACCAGATTATAAGTGCCCTATCTCCTACATAATCTGATTGGCGCTGTAATGTAGATAACAGCAGTGGTTTTTATTTTGAAAAACTATCATTTTTGAGCAAGTTATGAGCTAGTTTAGATTTATGCTAATGAGTTTCTCAATGGACAACTGGGCGTGTTTTTACTTTTTACCAACTGGTTGTTGTACAGAGGAGTGTATGACGCTGACCAATCAGTGACTAATCAGTGTCCTACACTTCTCATTGTTCCAGCCCAGCATGATCCACAGCAAATTGTGATTGTGCAGTGAAAGAAGTAAACACGCCCAGTTGCTAAAAACACAATACACGCCCAGTTGGAAATAAGAGAAAACATGCCCAGTTGTCCATTAGAAAGGCTCATTTGCATAAATATAAAATTGCTCATAACTTAGCCAAAAATTATCGTTTTTAAAAAAATAAAAAAAACGTTACTGATATCTACATTGCAGCGCCGATCACATGCAATAGGAGATAGGGATTTGATAATCTGGTGACAGAGCCTCTTTAAGTTGAAAAAAAACAGCGATTTTGGCGGTTTAAATTTTTTTTTTTTTATGGCATTCACCGTGCGCGTTAAATAACGCTGTATTGTAATAGTTCAGACTTTTACAGACGCAGCGATACCAATTTTGTTGACTTTTACATTACTTTAGGGGGAAAATGGGAAACGGGGGTTTTTCTTAACTTTTAATATTTAAAAAAATTTTTTCTTCGAAAAACTTTTTTTTACTTTTTTTCACACGCTTTATTAGCCCCCCTAGGGGACTTGATCGTTAGATACTAACATGTTACAGTATATCGTCATTTTTACAGGCATCTGTTAAGCCCTGCCACAGGCAGGGGTTAGCAGAGGCAGAGTGAAGGCAGCCCTGGGGGCCTTCATTAGGCCCCTGGGCTGCCATAACAACCATCGTCACCCCACGATCTCACTTTTGGGGGGGATGAGGTGTCGGAGGGGGCCGCCCCCTCTTTTCAACGCCTCAGATGCTGCAGTCGCGATTGACCGCAGCATTTGAGGAGTTAAACAACCAGGAGTAGCGAGATCGCTGCTCCCGGCTGTTAGTCCCGGGTGTCCGCTGTCAAATACACCCGCAGCATATGGAGCGCACTCAGCATGTGAACGCGCTCCAAACATCAAACCCCACACCCGGACTAAATGGCACGTCAGGGTGCGCGAAGGGATTAAGCGAGTACAGTAATACCCCATATGTTATCATAAAGTGCTATTTGGGCACACTGCCAGACCCAGAAGGAGCGCCATTTGGCTTTTGGAGCGCAGATTTTTCTTGGTAATAGTTTTGTTTCGTGTTTTATTGGTGTTTCAGTTTATAATGTGGGCGCATATGTAAGCTGTGCGGAGTACATCAAAGTATATGTACGCTGGGCGGAGTGCATCAGGTCATAATAGGATGACGTAATAATGGGGTAAATTAATAATGAATTATTTATGGCTAGTGACGTATGCTTTGAACCAATCCTTTATGTACAGGCCAGATTTTTGAGTGCAGGAGTCGCACTTCTAAAGGGTATCTGTGATATTGTGGAAAATATCCGCACTCCAGCATTGCCTAATCTTTGATTTCTTCACTAGCCCCATATGTAGCACAGACCCCAAAATGTCATAGTTTCCGCTGCATTTACAGGGTCTACCAATGGGAACTAGCAAATGATGACGTGGGGTTTTAGGTGAAGAACTACTGCAAATATATATTAGTCTGGCCCGTCGTTTTGTATTATTGCGTTCCAAGAGTCATACCTTTTTTTTTCCGTTGTCGAGCTGTGTGAGTGCTCCATTTTCATGGGACGAGCTGTAGTTTTTATTAGTATAATTTTGTGGTACATGCTATTTTTTTGATCAGTTTTTATTCAATATTTTTTGGGAGACCAAAATCCAAAAATTCTCTCACTGTTTTTTATAAATTTTAAACGGCGTTCTCTGTGCAGTATAAACAACATGTTTACTTTATTCTGCGGTTCGATACCATTATGGTAATACCAAATTTATATATGTTTTACTACTTTTACACAATAAAAACACTTTTTTCTAAATAAAACAATGTTTTAGTGTCACCATATCCTGAGAGCCATAACTTTTTACTTTTTTGTTGACGGAGCTGTGTGAGGGCTTGTTTTTAGCGAGACAAACTGTAGTTTTTATTGGTACCATGTTGGGGTATGTGCGACTTTTTTATCACTTTTTATTCCTTTTTTTTTTGGAAACATCGTGCCCAAAAAAGGAAATTCTGTCATTGTTTTTTATTGTATCTTTTTACGGTGTTCACCGTGCGGGATAAATAATAGGATAGTTTTATAGGTCAGGCCGATACAAACGCGGCAATACCTATTATGTATAGGTTTTTTTAATGTTTTAATTTTTTTGTAATTATAAAAGGGCTTGATCAGGGAAACAGGGCTATTATTGTTTTTATTACATAAAACTTACTTATTTATTTTTTTCACTTTTTATTTTACACTTACTAGGGGACTGGAATATCTGATCTTCTGATCCCTAGTATAATACACTGCACTGCTTATGTATGTACTTATGTAGTGCAGTGTATTGTAACTGTCATTTTACAACTGACAGTTAAGCCTATTACGTCCTGCCTTGGGCAGGACCTAATAGGCTCCAATACCTGGCAACCAGGAAGCCGTTGCTAGGCTTCCTGGTTGCTATTGCAACCATCAGCACCCCGCAATTTTTCTCGCACGGGGGCCAACGGGGTACAGAGGGAGCCCCCTCCCTCTGTGTCAATCACTTAAATGCCACGGTCGCTATTGGTTAAACGGCGGTGATCAGAGAGAACTGTGATCACCGCCGTTGCAGCGGGATGTCAGCTGTATATTACAGCCAACACCTGCTGAAGATAAAGCGTGCACAGCTCCTGTGCCCGCTTCATCCTCAGGGTGTTACTGTACGCCCATTTGCTGGAACGCACCCCATAAAAGGACGTACAGTAACGCCGATTTGCGGGAAAGGGTTAAGGGGCTTTGCAAATGCGACATGGCATCCAAAACCATTCCAGCCAAATGTGAGCTCCAAAAGCCAAAAGGTGCTTATTCCCTTCTGAGCCCTGCCATGCGCCCAAACAGCAGTTTATGACCACATATGGGGTATTACCGTACTCGGGAGAAATTGCTTTACAAATCTTGGGGTGCTTTTTCTCCTTTAATCCTTTGTGAAAGTGAAAAAAGTCTACATTTTACTGAAAAATATTTATTTTATGTTCACTGCCTAATTCCAATGATTTCAGAAAAAAAAACCTGTGGGTTCAACATGCTTACTATACCCATAGATTTATTCCATGAGGGGTGTAGTTTTCAAAATTGTGTCTTTTTGGGGGTGTTTCCTATGTTTTGGCACTACAAGACCTCTTCAAACCGGACATGCTGCCTAAAATATATTCTAATAAAAAGGAGACTCAAAATCCACTATGTGTTCCTTCAATTCTAAAGCCGGTGAATCAGTCAAGTAGCAAACTGTTGCCACATGTGGGACATTTCTAAAAACTGTAGAATTTGGGCAATAAATATTAAGTTGCATTTCTGTGGTAAAACCTTGTGTTGCAGAAAAAAATTGATTACAAATGAATTTCTACCAAAAAATAGGAGTTTGTAAATTTCACCTCCACTTTGCTTAGAGTCCTGTGAAACGCCTAAAGGGTTAGGATTCATTCTAAATGCTGTTTTGAATACTTTGAGTGGTGCAGTTTTTATAATGGAGTAATTTATGGGGATTTCTAATACATAGGCCCATCAAAGCCACTTCAGAACTGAACTGGTCCCTAAAAAACAGGTTTTTAAAATTTTCTTGATAATGTGAGAAATTGCTGCCTTGTAACATCCTAGAAAAATAAAAGGACGTTTAAAAATTGATGCCGACATAAAGTAGACAAATGGGAAATGTTAACTAGTAACTATTTTGTGTGGTATCTGTCTTACACGCAGATACATTTAAATTTAAGAAAATGCTATTTTTTAAAAATTTTCTCAAAATTTTGGTGTTTTTCACAAATACTGAATGTATCGACCAAATTTTACCACTAACATAAATGTGACATGAAAAAACAATCTCAGAATGGCTTGCATAGGTGAAAGCATTCCAAAGTTGGGCTGTGTCCACAAGGCCAAAACTGCCTGTGTCTCTAAGGGGTTAAACTGATGAGAACAGATATTTTTTTTAATTAACCCCTTCCTGCTGCAGCAATTTTTCAGATTTTCATTGTATGTGTGTTTAAAACTACTGATTGTTAATAAAGTATTTAATTTAAAAAAAAATCTGTTCTTATCAGTTTAATATCTGATACGTCCCCTATCTGGGGACCGTATAGTAAATGGGTATTTAGAACAGGATTATGGAAAAAAAGATTGCTCTGTCCACTCCACGCATTGACCTGGTATTGCAGTTCTTCCAGGACTGATGCATTTTCCTAATCCAGTGATTAAAAGCAGAATCCAAGGCACTCCCTTTCTGTCTACAGCTTGCTGCACCCTCACTTAACCCAATTAATGACAGGTAACACTAATTAATAAATTAACCCCTTAAAGTCCATTTTTAATTTTTTAATTTTTGTTTTTCACCCCCCACCTTCCAAGAGAAATAACTTTTTTTATTTTTACGTCAATGGAGAGGTGTGAAGGCTTATTTTTTGCGGGAGGAGTTGTAATTGTCACCATTTAAAGTTACATATAATGTACTGGGAAACTGCAAAAATAAATTCATTGTGGGTTGGAATTGAAAAAGACTGCGATTCTTCCATTGTTTTATGAGTTTCATTTTTATGGCTTTCAATAAAAACAGTAAAAACATCAACGTGACTTTATTCTGCTGATCAATACGATTACGGTGATTTTTTTACAACTTTTACAAAGAAAAAACTGTTTAAAAAAAAATAGTTTTGTGTCGCCATATGCTGAGAGCCATAGCTCTTTCATTTTTTTTGCCGCTTGAACGGTGTGAGGGCTTCTTATTTGCAAAACGAGCTGTAGTTTTTATTGGTTAATTTTTTTGTGGTACATACACTACCGTTCAAAACTTTGGGGTCACCCAGACAATTTTGTGTTTTCCATGAAAACTCACACTTATATTTATCAAATGAGTTGCAAAATGACTAGAAAATATAGTCAAGACATTGACAAGGTTAGAAATAATGATTTTTATTTGAAATAATTTTCTCCTTCAAACTTTGCTTTTGTCAAAGAATGCTCCATTTGCCGCAATTATAGCATTGCAGACCTTTGGCATTCTAGCTGTTAATTTGCTGAGGTAATCGGGAGAAATTTCACTCCATGCTTCCAGAAGGCCCTCCCACAAGTTGGATTGGCTTGATGGGCACTTCTTGCGTACCATACGGTCAAGCTGCTCCCACAACAGCTCTATGGGGTTGAGATCTGGTGACTGCGCTGGCCACTCCATTACAGATAGAATACCAGCTGCCTGCTTCTTCCCTAAATAGTTCTTGCATAATTTGGAGGTGTGCTTTGGGTCATTGTCCTGTTGTAGGATGAAATTTGCTCCAATCAAGCGCAGTCCACAGGGTATGGCATGGCGTTGCAAAATGGAGTGATAGACTTCCTTATTCAAAATCCCTTTTACCTTGTACAAATCTCCCACTTTACCAGCTCCAAAGCAACCCCAGACCATCACATTACGTCCACCATGCTTGACAGATGGCGTCAGGCACTCTTCTAACATCTTTTCAGTTGTTCTGCGTCTCACAAATGTTCTTCTGTGTGATCCAAACACCTCAAACTTCGATTCGTCTGTCCATAACACTTTTTTTCCAATCTTCCTCTGTCCAATGTCTGTGTGCTTTTGCCCATATTAATCTTTTCCTTTTATTAGCCAGTCTCAGACATGGCTTTTTCTTTGCCACTCTGCCCTGAAGGCCAGCATCCCGGAGTCGCCTCTTCACTGTAGACGTTGACACTGGCGTTTTGCGGGTACTATTTAATGAAGCTGCCAGTTGAGGACACGTGATGCGTCTATTTCTCAAACTAGAGACTCTAATGTACTTGTCTTGTTGTTCAGTTGTGCAGCGGGGCCTCCCGCTTCTCTTTCTACTCTGGTTAGAGCCTGTGTATGCTGTCCTCTGAAGGGAGTAGTACACACCGTTGTAGGAAATCTTCAGTTTCTTGGCAATTTCTCGCATGGAATAGCCTTCATTTCTAAGAACAAGAATAGACTGTCGAGTTTCACATGAAAGCTCTCTTTTTCTAGCCATTTTGAGAGTTTAATCGAACCCACAAATGTAATGCTCCAGATTCTCAACTGGTTTAAAGGAAGGTCAGTTTTATAGCTTGTCTAAACAGTAAAACTGTTTACAGCGGTGCTAACATAATTGCACAAGGGTTTTCAAGTGTTTTCTAATCATCCATTAGCCTTCTAACACAGTTAGGCTTTATTCAGACGAATGGGGAAAACGTCCGTGCAACGTGCGTGATTTTCACACGCGTCGCACGGACCTATATTAGTCTATGGGGCCGTGCAGACATGTGCGTGATTTTAACCCAGCAATGGTCCGTTGCGTAAAAGTTACGACATGTCCGTTCTTTGGGCGTTTTCCACGCATCACGCACTCATTGAAGTCAATGGGTGCGTGAAAACAACGCTCGCCACACGGAAGCACCTCTGTACGCACAGCGTTTTTCACGCAACACTTGTTAAGTCTATGTAAATGAGTTGAGCTAACTTGTCCAAACAAGCACAAACCAGGAAGTGGGTTTTCACTTGTTGGGCACATGCCAGTTGAAGCCGACATCTGCTGCAATGCCTCATGCATGCGATGTTAGAGAAGCTCATCTGCTTGGTCCAGGAGAGGCCACAGTTGTGGAACACACGAACAGAGGCCTACCACGACCGCACGGGCAAGGAGGTCGGCTGGGATGAGGTGGCGCAGAGCCTATTCGGACAGGAGTGGAACTAAAAGCACCACAAGAGACCGCAAGAGCATTGGTAAGTCCAGATCTTTATTTATGCCAATGCAATCGCCCATGCTGTAGTGTATATCCTTGTGTTTCACATGTTCCTACTGTGCAAGGTCGCGGGTGTGTCCCAGCATCATTAGGCAGGTGTATAATGTTTAGTGGTGTCAAAGGAATGGCGACGTTTCGGACAAGTGCCGTTTTCAGTGATGTCACCTGGTGACCTTGTTTTTTTGTTTGCTGTTCCTATGTCCAGTTGATGATGTCAAAACCCGGTGGAGGAGCTGTCGGGATCAATTCCGGCGGGAATTTGGCAGCAGAGGGCGAAGTGGGGACGGCGCGCCCAAGAAGCGCCACTACATCTACACCAAGCAACTCATGTTCCTGAAGGACATTATGGAGATGTGCCCGTAAGTACTGACTGTACCTTGAAGGCATGTGTGTGCTCACTTTAAAATCAGTCAAAACTGGTTGTTTGTCCCTTGTGCCCATGTTTAAAAGGACTAACGCAAAATGTTTCTGGCAGATGCAGTGATAATCTCCTCGACACCGAGGAGGAAGCTGGCCATGAGGAGTCGCAGCCGGCCCCGGAACAACATCCCGTGCTGCCCTTGACCCGAGGCGACGGCACCACAAGCAGCCACCCAGTCGAGCAGCCAACCCCAGCTGGCACGGGACATCGACAATCCCCGGACGCCACCAGCCAGCGCAGCCAGGTTGCCTCATCAGGTGCCCACGTGGACTCCAGAATCCTTGAGTACCTCCGCCGCTGCTCTGAGGAGGACGCATGTGATGCGTTTTGCCGTAGCCTTGCGCGAGTACCTGACTACCGGATGGCGCGCGTCCAAGGTTCCATCCTTGGGCTAATTGACTCCGCCACACCTCCTAACAATCCACGCCAGTGTTTCCAGGCAATTGAGCATTGGAGTGGATTGCTTGAGGCATCGGTGCCCTACACTGCACCTCTCCCTTCCCAGCCTGCCACCCCCTTATCCCGGCCACAGTACCAGCGGCCAATGGTGACCCGAATGTCACCTGGTCATGTGGTGTTGCGGGACCGGCCTTTCCCACCATACGACAGACCCCTGGAACCCTTTGCCCAGGGCCCACCGGCAGGGTACAACACTCTGCATCAGCACCACTATGCTGTTGAGGAACATCCTCAGCAGGCCCAGTGACAGCATAGTGGTGCTGAAATGCCAAGCTATCACTCCCCATCACACAGATATCAGGAGTTGTAGCGATGTGTCGGTAGATTAGGGTGTGCTCGTTGTTGTGAGCTAAACATCAAAATTGTATGTTAATTTTGCATCATGTCGGTGCGTTTATGTGTTCATTTTTGCAGCTTGGTTATGTTTAAAGTGCATTTAGCACATTACACAATAAAGTGTGTTTTGGTTTCGCAGGAAAATTGGTTGTGTTTGCCTCCATCGATGTGCTGTAACAAAGGTTACCGAACAGGTCATTTTAGGTAACGTTGGAACATTCTGGCCAGGGCCCTAGATAGTTGCATGCCATTATTGAGGTATTAGTGTATCTTTTGCGGTTTTGCTCAATTCCTCAAACTCTGCTCTGCTGCATTGCAGTGCTGGGATAAAGTCCGGGCGATTGAGTTTTTGCTTTGTATTTGTGAACATTGGATAAGCCAATGTGCCTCACATACAATTTCGTTTTGGACATGAAAACAAAACAGCAAAACCACCAAAGATATAAGCTCGCAACCCACGTCAAGGGTCCTCATGTCTTCTGAGTCCCTAATACTAAAATCCCCACACAAAATTACGACATTTTCAAAGAACAAATCATACATTGGGCCACTAATCTCCCCGAGGAAACCCTTCACAGGGCATCCTCCTGCCATGGCAGTGCTCCATCGGGGCTGTCAAAATATTGCGCAAATATGTCACGTACTCGGATACCAGATGTTTGAGCCCTTCCGAGTGGAATTTGTTGCGGAATGGTTGATGTTGTTACATTTCTTCGAATATATTCGGCATCACAACCGGCGTCATCTATGCGGCAAAAATTATGAAGAACGACACACGCTTGTATGACACGGGTGGTATTTTGCGTCGTCAGTTGCATTGTGGTGAGAAAAACACGCCATTTGGTTGACATAATGCCAAATGCACATTCCACACTTCTTCGTGCTCGGCTTAGCTGGTAATTGAAGATGCGCCGACGGTTATCCAAGCCCCTTCTTGCAAATGGACGCATTACTTGGCTTGTGAGGCCAAAACCCTCATCTGCCATGATTACATAAGGGACTGGTGGTCCTCGCGAGCCAGGCAGGAGGCTCGGTTCCGGCACAGAAAGTTGATTGCCCATAAGACGATGGCCCATTCTAGATGTGCGATATATGCAGCGCCGTATGTTTGTGTCCTGGTAGGTGATTCCTGGTCGAATCTGGGCCAGCAGAATATCAAATGTCGACACAGACATGCGGCAAAACGACCTAAATTTCTCGGGGTGGCTGTGAAGGTCATCATAGAGAGTATGAAAATGCCCTTTGGAGGTGTGCTGGGCCACAAGAGGATGAACCCAAATCCTCCCTCTTCTCCGGGTTCCCTCCTGAAGCATGGGTCGGCGCTCGCCAAATCGCCGAGAAACCATCCAGGAGATCAGCACACGGCCCAGCGGAGTCAACGGCATAATTTTGCTTTTAGAGAGGCAAACAAGTCAAGAAACACCCTACACGACCAAAAGTAGTTTGCAAGGTGCAAAAAGGATGCGAACATGTGCTCACATCAACCAGGTGTTGGAGAAGGGTGCCTCTTTGTAGGCTGCCCTCTCCATTACTCCACCCTCCGTTTTTTTTACGCGCGTAAAAAACGCATGCCATACACACATAAAAAACGCACATACGCAGCCCTAACGCATGGCACACGCAACTACAACGCAAGCAAAACATCGCGTTTTTTACGCGCGCAAAAACGCCACGCTCGTGTGAATCCAGCCTTAGCAAACACATTGTACCATTAGAACACTGGAGTGATGGTTGCTGGAAATGGGCCTCTATACACCTATGTAGATATTGCATTAACCCCTTCAGAACCCAGCCTGTTTTGGCCTTCAGGACCCAGCCAATTTTTTCAAATCTGACATGTGTTACTTTATGTGGTAATAACGTTGGAATGCTTTTACCTATCCAAGCGATTCTGAGACTGTTTTCTCGTGACATGTTGTACTTAATGTTAGTGAAAAAATTTTGTCGATAATTTTGGTATTTATTTCTCAAAAACACCACAATTTAGAAAAAATTTGCAAAAATTTGCATTTTTCCAAATTTAAACGTATCTGCTTGTAAAACAGATAGTTATACCACACAAAATAGTTACTAGTTAACATTTCCCATATGTCTACTTCATGTTTGCATCGTTTTTTGAACGTCTTTTTATTTTTCTAGGACGTTACAAGGCTTAGAACTTTAGCAGCAATTTCGCATATTTTAAAGAAAATTTCAAAAGGCTATTTTTTCAGGGACCAGTTCAGTGCTGAGGTGGCTTTGAGGGCCTTATATATTAGAAAATCCCCAGAAGTCACCCCATTTTGAAAACTGCACCCCTCAAGGTACTCGAATCAGCATTCACAAAGTGTTTTAACCCTTTAGGCGTTTCACAGGAATTAAAGCAAAGTAGAGGTGAAATTTACAAATTTTATTTTTTTTGCCGAAATTCATTTCTAAGGGTATGTTCACACGGCGGGGGTCCGTAACGGCTGAAATTACGGGGATGTTTCAGCCTGAAAACATCCCCGTAATTTCAGCCGTACCGGCATGTGCTGGCGCTTGAACGCCGCGTCAATTACGGCCGTAATTAGCGCTGCTATTCATTGGAGTCAATGAATAGCGGCTCCAATTACGGCCAAAGAAGTGACAGGTCACTTCTTCTACGCGGGCGTCTATTTACGCGCCGTCATTTGACAGCGGCGCGTAAATATACGCCTCGTGTGAACAGACAAACGTCTTCCCATTGCTTTCAATGGGCAGATGTTTGTCAGCGCTATTGAGGCGCTATTTTCGGGCGTAATTCGGGGCAAAAACGCCCGATTTACGTCCGTAAATAGGCCGTGTGAACATACCCTAATACATTTTTTTTTGTAACACAGAAGGTTTTACCAGAGAAATGCAACTCAATATTTATTGCCCAGATTCTGCAGTTTTTAGAAATATCCCACATGTGGTCCTAGTGTGATAATGGACTGAAGCACTGGCCTCAGAAGCAAAGGAGCACCCAGTGGATTTTGGGCCTCCTTTTTTTTTGAATATATTTTAGGCACCTTGTCAGGTTTGAAGAGGTCTTGTGGTGCCAAAACAGTGGAAACACCCCAAAAGTTACCCCATTTTGGAAACTACACCCCTCAAGGAATTTATCTAGGTGTATAGTTAGCATTTTGACCGCACAGGTTTTTTGCTAAATTTATCAGAATTAGTCTGTAAAAATGAAAATCTACTTTTTTCTGAAAAAACATAGAAATTTTTAATATTTACAAGATAATAAAGAAAATGCACCCCAACATCTGTAAAGCAATGTCTCCCGATTACGGCAATATCCCATATGTGGTAATAAACTGCTGATTGGACCCACAGCAAGGCTCAGAAGGGAAGGAGCGCCATTTGGATTTTGGAGCACGGATTTTGCTGGATTGGTTTTCGGTTCCATGTTGCGTTTGCAACACCCTGGAGGGACCAAAACAGGGGAAACCCTCCAAAAGTGACCCTATTTTGGAAACTACACCTATCAAGGAATTTATCTAGGGGTATAGTTAGCATTTTGACCGCACAGGTTTTTCGCTATATATATTGGAATTAGTCTGTAAAAATGAAAATCCACTTTTTTTCTGAAAAAACATAGAAATTTGTAATATTTACGAGGAATAATGAAGAAAGTCACCCCAACATTTGTAAAGCAATGTCTCCTGATTACAGCAATATCCCATATGTGGTAATAAACTGCTGATTGGACCCACAGAAGGGCTCAGAAGGGAAGGAGTGCAATTTGGATTTTGGAGCATGGATTTTGCTGGATTGGTTTCCGGTGCCATGTCGCGTTTGCAACGCCCTGGAGAGACCAAAACAGGGGAAACCCCCCAAAAGTGACCCCATTTTGAAAACTACACCTCTCAAGGAATTTATCTAAGGGTATAGTTAGAATTTTGACCACACAGGTTTTTTGCAGAATTTAGTGGAATTAGGCAGTGAAAATGAAAATCAACTTTTTTTCTGAAAAAGCATAGAAACAGTGGAAGCCCCCCAAGTTACCCCATTTTGGAAACACCCCTCAAGGAATTTTTCTAGGGGTATAGTGAGCATTTAGACTCCACGGGTCTTTTGCAGAATTTATTAGAATTAGGCGGAGAAAATTAATATCACAATTTTTTTCCACTAAAATGTTGAATTTTCTCATTTTCACAAGGGATAAAGGAGAAATAAACAACCAATTTTTGTAAAGCTATTTCTGCCGTGTACGGAAATACCCCACATGTGGTCATACATTTTTTTCATTAGAAATGAATTAACCCTTTCAGGGCTGATCCATTTTTTGCTTTCTTATTTTCGTTTTTCACTACCCGCCTTCCAAGAGCCATAACTTTTTTCTTTTTTCGTCAGTAGAGTGAGGTGAGGGCTTATTTCTTGCGGGAGGAGTTGTAGTTTCTATTGATACCATTTAAAGTGCCATAAAAAGTACTGGGAAACTGAAAAAAAAAATAGGAAAATATAGGAATATAGGAAAAAAATCTGATTCCATTTTTTTTTTTTTGTTGTTTTTACAGCTTCCGCCGTGCGGTAAAAACGAAAACGACAGCGATTTTGGCGGTTTCAATTATTTACGTTTTTTACGGTGTTCACCGTGCGAGTTAAATAATGGTATATTGTAATAGTTCGGCCTTTTACGGACGTAGCAATATAAATTTTGTTTGTATTTTTTTACATGACTTTTAAAGAAAAATGGGAAAAGTTTTTTTTTTTTTAACTTTAAACTTTTTTCTTTCTCACTACTAATAACTTTAATTCTTCTACACATTTTATTAGTCCCCTTAGGGGACTTGTACCAGCGATCATTGGATCCGCGGGTACAATATGCTGCAATACTAATATATTGCAGTGTATTGTTATTTTTACAGACTCCTGTAACAGCGCGATTGCTGTTCCTGTCTGTTAGTCCCGGGTGTCAGCTGTAATACACAGCCGACACCCGCAGCGTATGGAGCGGGCTCAGCACGTGAGCCCGCTCCATACATCACCCCCGCAACATGACGTGCTATTAAGTCATAGTGCTCAAAGGGGTTAATGCACAGCGGATGATGGGAATATTGCAATTCTCCACTGATATGCCATTTTAGTGCCCAGTTTGTGCCCCTGAAGACAAATACCTCATAAAGCGTTAAGTAGGTTCTCCCGGGTATGGCGATGCCATATATGTAGGCACAAACTGTTGTTTGGGCACGCTGCAGGGCTCAGAAGGGAGGGACACCATTGTGCTTTTGGAGCGCAGATTTTGCTTGGTAGTTTTTCTGTTTTGGGTTTCGCTGGTATTTCAGTTTATAATGTGGGGACATATGTAATCTGTGCGGAGAACATCAGGGCATAATAAGAGGGTATAAAAATGCGGTAAATAAATAATAATTCATAGATATGTGGCCGGTGTCGCACTGATAAATGGTGTCGGATCTTATCCACTTTTAGAAAACACTGCACATTTTGCATCGCCATACTCCTGGGAGCCAGAACGTCTTTATTTTTTCACCACCGGAGCTGCGTTAGGGCTTATTTGTTGCGGGACAATCTGTACTTTTCATTGGTTCCATTTTGGGGTACATGCGATTTTTTTGATCACTTTTTATTACATTTTTTTGCAAGCCGGGTGACCAAAAACAAGCAATTCTGACAATGTTTTTTAGTTTATTTTTTGCGGCGTTCACCGTGCACTATAAATGACCATTATATTTTATTCTGCGGGTCAGTACGATTACGGCGATACCATATGTATATAGGGTTTTTTTATGTTTTGCAGCGTTTGTGCAATAAAATCACTTTTTTATAAAATAATTTATTTTCTGTGTCACCATATTCTGAGAGCCGTAACTTTTTTATTTTTCAGTCAAAAAGCTGTGTAAGGGCTTGGTTTTTGCGGGACGGGTTGTAGTTTTTATCGGTATTATTTTCAGGTACATGCGACTTTTTGATCACTTTTTATTCTCTATTTTGGGAGGGGTGGTGACCAAAAAATAGCGATTCTGGTGTAGTTTTTTATTGATTTTTTTTGGGGTGTTCATCGTGCGGGAAAAATAACATTATAGTTGGGGTCGTTACGAACGTGGTGATACCAGATATGTGTACTTTTTTTAACGTGTTCATTTTTTTCCTATAATGAAAGACTTATTATAGGAAAAAAATGCAGTGTTTGTTTATATAACTTATAACTTTTCTTTTTACACTTTTTTTAAAACATTTTTATTATCTTTTTTTTACTTTTTTCACTTGTCCTACTAGGGGACACTTAGACTTGCAGCTTTGATCGCTGCTAGAGTACATTACACTACACACATAGTGTAATGTACTCTAACTGTCATTGTGACGTGACAGTCACACTGACAGTGTAGCGTCCATGGCCGCGGGCCGTCGGGTTCACTCACCTCCCGACGCCCGCAGCCATGGATCTGTGAGCGCTGGTCCCCGTCTCCCTCCTAGGAGACGCCAGCGCTCACTTCCGCTCCGTTCGGCTGTGTCCCGTAGGGTGCGCGCGCACGCTCGGCCTTAAAGGGCCAGTGCGCGCAATAAGGAAATCGTCATCATCATCAACTGCCACGATTTCCTGGTCTATCAGAAGGCCCCTGGCCTTCTAATCCTTGCCTGAGCATTGTTAGTTTTCCCAGTCTGTCTTGCAAATTGTCCCTTAGTGTTTCCCGTTCCTGTTGTTACCCGTGCCTTGTTCCCCGCTCCTGTTTCCGTGCTTTGCCTTAGTATCAAGTCGTGCCACGTCCTGTGTCATCTGCCACATCCAGAGGAATCTGCCACGTCCAGAGGAATCTGCCACGTCCTGTGTCATCTGCCACGTCCAGAGGAATCTGCCACATCCTGTGTCATCTGCCACGTCCAGAGGAATCTGCCACGTCCGGTGTCATCTGCCACGCCCGGAGGAATCCGCCACGTCTGGCGCAACTTGCGGCTCCTGTGTCATCCGCCACGTTTGGCGCCATCCGCTGCACCCATCTCATCTGTGCCAGAGCTGCGGCCACCATCTGGACTATTCAGGTACCCTTGTGCGGGACATTGTATTTCTGGGGTTTCCTGCGGTTTGTTCAGCTGCCTTCCCGCTACGGCGGTATGGCCTAGTGGGTCCACTAACCCGCTTCGTGACAGACATGAAGCTTCGGAGGACCGGCCGGAGGCTGCTCCTCCGAGTCTTCCGTACATGGCAACCCGGAGGTCATTGTCTGACCTCCGATTGCCGTGACAAGCATCGGTAGCCCCCACGATCACTTCGTGGGGGCTGCCGATGTGCTTCAAACCACTTAAATGCGGCGACAGCAATCCGTCGCCGCATTTATGGGGTTAATTGCCGAAATCAGCGGCGATGGTCCGCTGACCGGCAAGGCTGGAGTGTCAGCTGTCGGGGACAGCTGACTTCCCGGTTCCTGGACACTGTCCGTTAGGACAGTGTGCGCCGGGAACTACTCCACAATAGTACGTCTGGATGCGGGAACTAACCCCTCTGCAGGACGTACTATTGCGGAGCAGCGCGCGAAGAGGTTAAAAACCAGACATTTGCAGCTAGAATAGTCATTTAGCACATTAACAATGTATAGAGTGTATTTCTGATTCATTGAATGTTATCTTCATTGAAAAAAATTGTGCTTCTCTTTCAAAAATAATGAAATTTCTAAGTGACCCTAGACTTTTGAACGGTAGTATATATATATATATATATATACATATATATACATATATATATATATATATATATACAGCACCAGAATAAAGCTCAGTACATACATACAGCAGAACTAAGCTCAGTACATAAATACAGCACCAGAACAAAGCTCAGTAGATAAATACAGAACAACCAAGCTCAGTGCATATATACAGCGCCAGAACCAAGCTCATAGCATAAATTCAGCACCAGAATCAAGCTCAGTACATAAAAAGAATTTGGAGATGCAATGTGTAATGTCAATGACAGCATTGTAAACTACGTGTTACTGAGAGAACTAGCAATTATTATGTACAGGGTTGACTCCGGGTTCATGTGGGCCCTTGGGCGACAGAGTCTTAGTGGGCCCTTCTGCAGTGTGTTACACGCGGCAGTAAAACTGTGTGTATTGTAGATATTTACGAAGATTTCAACTGATTTACGTGCTGAAAATATTCAGCAGCATGTGGATAAGATTTGTTAAAGGGTAACTAAACTTTCAGAAAACTTCTGACATGTTATAGTGACATGTCAGAAGTTTTCATCGGTGGGGGTCTGAGCCCTGAGACCCCACCGATTGCTAAAACGAAGTGGCAGAAGAACTCGGATGCGCACTGAGCCGCTTAGTTTCTGATGGACTTTTCTCGGAAAGCCGATATAACGGTGTACGGACTCAATAGAAAGTCTGGTGCATTATTGTTCTGGTGCATTTTATGTACTGAGCTTGGTTATGTTGCTTTATATATGTACCGAGCTTGGTTCTGGTGCTCTATTTATGTACTGTACTTGGTTCTAGGACTGTAGTTATGTAGTGAGCTTGCTGCTGTAGTTATGTACTGTGCATTGTTCTGGTGCTGTATATATGGACTGAGCTTTGTTCTGGTGCTGTATTTATTTACTGAGCTTTGTTCTGGTGTTGTATATATGTAATGAGCTTTGTTCTGGAGCTGTATTTATGTACTAAGCTTGGTTCTGGTGCTGTATATATGTGTTGCGCTTGGCTGTGGTGCTGTACATATGGACTGAGATTTGTTCTGGTGCTGTATATATGTACTGATGCTTGGTTCTTTATATGTATTAAGCTTCGTTCTGGTGCTGTATATATGTACTGAGCTTTGTTCTGGTGTTGTATTTATGAACTGAGCTTGGTGCTGTATATAGGTACTGAGCTTTGTTCTGGTGTTGTATATATGTAATGAGCTTTGCTCTAGAGCTGTATTTATGTACTGAGCTTTGTTCTGGTGCTGTATATATGTATTGAGTCTGGCTGTGGTGCTGTACATATGGAATGAGATTTGTTCTGGTGCTGTATATATGTACTGAGCTTGGTTCTGTATATGTACTGAACTTTGTTCTGGTGCTGTATATATGTACTGAGCTTTGTTCTGGTGCTATATATATATGTATGAGCTTGGTTCTTGTGCTGTATTTATGTACTGAGCTTGATTCTGGTACTGAATTTATGGATGAGCTTTGTTCTGGTAATGAATTTATGTACTGAGCAGAATTAGGGCTCGTCCACGCGTAACGGAATTGCCGCGTTTTTTTCAGGCTGGGAAAAAACGCAGCAGAATACGGTAGCAGCATAGTGGATGACATTTAACAAATCTCATCCACATGCTGCGTAAAATTTCCGAGCCGAAATTTACCTGCGGTGCATATTTTTCAGACTGCAGCATGTCAATTTCTGCTACGGAAAGTGTGCAGAATTGCTGTGTTTTTCATAGGAGATGTCTCCATCTGCTAACATTGAGAAAAACGCAGCAATTTCCGCACCATTTACTGATGTAAAAACAGCAGGATATGGTGCGTTTTTGCCACAGCGGAAAGTCTTTGACTTTCAACGGAATTGCTGCAGAAATTGTCTGCAGCAATTCCGTTGTGTGTGGACAAGCCCTAATACTTTTACAGTCAAGTGGATGAGATTTAACAAATCATACATATTTTTCCCGCATAAATCAGGTGAAATCTTCGGCAATATCTACACTACACAGTTTTACTGCCGCGTGTAACACGCTGCAAAAGGGCCCAATGAGACTGTTGCCCAAGGGCCCACATAAACCTGGAGTCAACCCTGTACATAATAATTGCTAGTTCTCTCAGTAACACGTAGTTTACAATGCTATTATTGACATTACACATTGAATCTCCAAATTGTCCTACCAATGCAAATAGTTGCACGCCGTCACCCCACGGCTGTATTTGCAGCTAATCAGCACTCTCCTCTCATCAAGGTTTAGGTGCAAGCTGTACCAGAGCCTGTGATTGGTTGTAGGCACACATATTCCCAGCAAGCTCCGATTTTGTGGTGGGCGGGGTAGAGGCAGCAGGGAAGTGTTACTGGTTACCTCAGTGCTTCCGGTACACCGCAATCCACAGTAACTGGTGGTGCTTAGCTGCGCTGTACCGGCTCCCGCGTTGAAGACGGGAGGTATGAATGGGTGCGGGGCGCAGCCGGACGTGTCAAGAACTCCGATATGGCGGAGGTGTCGAGTGGTGTCACTGTGTCACCGTTAAAGGATGATGGAGGGGCGTCTTCAGAGTCAGTAGAGCAGGTGACAGCTGCAGGTGAAGGGGAGTCTGAGGGGTCTCCTGGTGAAGATGTATCCGCGGTTATCCTTGAGCCTTGTACCACAGGTGGGGATGGGATAGCAAAGATGCCACTAACACCTGGTGACAAATGTGCTGCGCCAACCATGTCGTTCCTGAGAATTGAGGAGAAGTTTTCCTCGGGCCAGTATCGCGCAATTGAGGACTTTGTGTCAGACTTCAGGACTATGTTAGAGGGATACTACCAGCTACATGGCGCTGACCACTGGCTGTCCAAGCAAGCCCAAAAACTGGAGCTGATGCTGGAGCAGAAGCTGTCACTGCTGTCCCGGTGAGTACAGGGCTGCCCCTTGGTCTATCCACGGTGTTTAGTATGTGATCTGAGCGCAGTTCTTGGTGCTGCCCTCCCCCAGTCTCCTTACCTTAGCATTTATTCTCATGTGAAGCATTAAACTGCCATTTCCCCTTTGAAATATGAACATTTAAAAAAAACAAGAAACTGTATTCAATTTTTCTTAAATTTTCTAATTTCGGGAAATATGGGTGGTAACTAGAATAAGCACCTTTACGATATATTCACATGTGGTGTACTTGTTGCAAACATTTTTGTGATTGTTCTTTTCATATAAATGGTTTGCAGAAATCCATTCACATGCTGCAGCAATAACCCCATTCACATGTATAGAACTGATTTTGTGCAAAACTTCCCATACAGCTTCTTCATGACTTGTTAGGCTATGTTCACATCTGCGTGGGGTCTTTCTGTTGTTCTGCTCCATGGTAGCACAAACCCCACTAAGGCCTCATTCACACGACAGGGTCCGAGTGTTGCCGTTTTTACCAGCCGATTTGGACCCGATTTGCATCCGTTTTTTTCCCTGTCCGTTTTAAAATCGGATGAATTTCATTTAAATTTGTTGCCACACACAGCCCCCTGTGGGGGATGCCACCCAGCCCCCTGTGGGGGATGCCACCCAGCCCCCCCCCCTCCAGGAGAAGTCACTGACTTCAATGTCCATATATGGCAGTGTAGTCACTGACTTCTCCTGGAGAGGAATTCCCTGCCACAGGTCGGGAATTCCGCTTCAGAAGTGAGTGACGTCGCTGTGTCCATATATGGACAGTGTAGTCACTTACTTCTCCTGTAGCGGCATCCCCGGCCATAGAGTCGGGGATTCTGCTGCAGAAGTGAGTGACTTCGCTGTGTCCATATTTGGACAGTGTAGTCACTCACTTTTCCTGTAGCGGAATCCCCAATCCCCAGCCGGGGATTGGGGATTCCGACTCCTACAGGGAGCAATAAAAGATCCTCCTCCTCCTCCTCACATGCACTCTGCGCTGTGAGGAGGAGGAGAAAGAGTTCGCGAGCGACGGTAGACCCGGCCATCACTGGGGACACATTCCGGTGATGGCCGGGTATTACCCGGCCCCATAGACTTCTATGGGAGCCAGGCACCCGGCTGAAAATAGGGCATGTCCCATTTTTTGACGGCCGGTTTTCCCGGCTGTCAAAAAATCGGTCTTGTGAATAGCCCCATTAGGGGTCTATTATTCCTAATGCAGCCGGGTGCCGGCCGATTTATGAACGGCCGGCACCCGGCTGGGAAACCCTGTCGTGTGAATCCCGCCTAAAACTTATCAATTGAAATAAAAGACAAGTTTCTTTGGATAAAAATGGCCACGGTGTTTATTAAGGGTAAAATAAGATTAAATAATAGAGAATAACCATAAATAATAAAATATAAATATTTAGACCAATAAGAACCAAGTCCGGCCAGCTGGGTGACAAACCCATCTAACAAACATCGTGACGGAAAGGAATTCAAGACATTAGGGAGGGTGGGCAACGGTCCAAATGTTCAAAACTGGTTGCTTGACCACGCCATTTTCCCGCCTTTGGGATTTTGAGTGACCAATCAACTGACCTTGTACAGAAGACTTCCTAGCGATAGAAACTACCAGAACTTGCTCATGCACTGCATAGCTGACCTGGGACCAACATAAAAACTGCCCGGAGACAGAAACATCTGGAACCGGCTCGTGCCACCAGCACAGCTTACCCGGGGGACGCCAAGATGGTAAGTACCATTCTAATATAAAAATAATAATGGAAAAAAGGGGGAAAGAAAAACCTACCAACCAACATACAATTTTTATTAAAACCTTATGGGGTCAGTGCGACTGTGCCCCTGACATGGTAGCACAAACCCCACTAAAACTTATCAACTGAAATAAAACAGACAAAAGTTTCTTTGGATAAAAATGGCCATGGTGTTTATTAAGGGTAACCTAAGATAAAATAATTAAAAGAGAATAACCATAAATAATAAAATATAAATATTTAGACCAATAAAAACAAAGTCCGCCCAGCATTAGCTGGGTGACAAACCCCACAAGCCATGACATTATAAAGACATGCCCCCCCCCCCCCAAAACACTGCAGCCATTCTTCAATTAAATTCTGCAAACCCAAATTGAAAATCTCGATACCCACATCAGAAAGATGTATTAAATCATTCATGAATAGACCTTCTGTGAGGTCTTCAGGGTCACGGTGTCTATAAGAAAGACCACCGAGGACTGAAATGTATTTAGACATAGCTCTTTTGATACTTTTACGGATTCGATTCAAGAACTTATGATTTCCAGAGGACCATAGCAGTCTTGGAATAATCTCTGAAAAGGAAATAGTAGTGTGAGGTTAAAAAAACGTTTTATCAAGGCTATATCCCTTCTCATTTCCCAAAGTAGGTCCAAAGTTTTTGCTTTACCTAAGTCATTACCTCCAGCATGGATGATGATTAAATTTGGATCCGGCCAATAAGAGCGAAGTGATTTTACTAAAGAAAAAACATTTTTCCATTGCAAACCCCTTACGCCATGTCAAAAAAACTAGAGGATCCATGAACAAGTTTTCTGTAGAAGACCTTCTCGCAACTCTCTAATGTGCCCAAAATATAAGAGTGGCCAAGGATCCAAACAACCAAACGCTTACCTGTGAATATATAATTAAACTGCTAACAAATCTGGCCTAATATAGACTTTAAATCTTAGACTCCCACCTACCAATTCTTTTAACCCCTTCCCAACATCCGCTGTATATATATGGCGCATGCCGGTTGGGGGGAATATGGAGCGGGCTCACGGGCTGAGCGCGTTCCCGCTTGTTTAACTCGTTAAATGCCGCTTTCAATACCGATCGCGGCATTTAAATGACTAAAAACATGACTGTAACGTCCCAACGGTCTCCCGCGGCAAGATCGGGGTGTGCCGTTGGTTGGCATGACAGCCTGGGGGCTTGACTAAGTCCCCCAGGTCTGCCATCTTTGTACTCAGGGCTTCATAGGAGACCGTCAGAATCATGATATACTGCAATACATTAGGATTGCAGTATATCGTGCAAGCGAGCTAATAATCGCTGGTTTAACCCCTTAATGACCAGCCTATTTTAAACCTTAATGACCAAGCCATTTTTTACGTTTTTCCATTGTCGCATTCCAAGAGCTATAACCTTTTTATTTTTGCGTCGACATAGCTGTATAAGGTCTTGTTTTTTGCGGGACAAGTTGTATTTTTTAATAGCACCATTTTGGGGGACATATTATTTATTAATTAACTTTTATTAACTTTTTTTTTTGGGGGGGAATAGAAAAAACCTGAAATTTCGCCACTCTTTTTCGGGTCTTAAATCTACGCCGTTTACCGTGTGATATAAATAACACTAACTTTATTCAGCGGGTTGTTACGATTGCAACGATACCAAATTTGTATAGTTTTTGTATGTTTTACTACTTTTACACAGTAAAAACGCTTTTTTTTCAAAATTATTTGTTTTTGTGTCTCCATATTTGAAGAGCCGTAACGTTTTTATTGTTCCGCCGATGCAGTTGTATGGGGGCTTGTTTTTTGCGGGATGACTTGTAGTTTTTATTGGTACCATTTTGGAGTAGATGCGACTTTTTGATCACTTTTTATCACATTTTTTTAAGTCAGGATTCACAGAAAACAGCAATTTTTCCATAGTTTTTTATTACATTTTTTTACGGCGTTCACCGTGCGGGTTAAATAATGTAATAGATTTATAGTCGGGGTCGTTACGGACGCGGCGATACCAAATATGTGTAACTTTTTTACTTTATTTTGTTTTTTTTATAGTAAAGCACTTTGTAAGGGGAAAAGCTGGGTTTTTCATTTTTTTTTTTTTTTCCACTTTTTTTTTTAATTAACTTTATTAAACTTTTTTTTTACTTTTTTACTAGTCCCATTAGGGGACTATAATATGCGATTCTCCGATCGCTATTGTAATACACTGCAATACTTTTGTATTGCAGTGTATTACTGCCTGTCCGTTTAACACGGACAGGCATCTGCTAGGTCATGCCTCCTGTATGACCTAGCAGGCATTCACTCCAGGCAGACCTGGGGGCCTTTATTAGGCCCCCGGCTGCCATTAGAGACACAGACACTCGGCGATCATATCGCCGGGTGTCGGTGGGAGAGAGAGGGAGCTCCCTCCCTCTCTCCAAAACCACTCAGATGCTGTGCTCGCTATTGAGCACCGCATCGGAGGGGTTAAACGGGTGAGATCGATACTAATATCGATCTCACACGGCAGAGCAGGGACGCCCTCAGCTGCCAGAGGCAGCTGAGAGCAGGGAGATTTGACGCTCCCTGCTCTGTTCACTTTATCCTGATGCAGTGCCGTAAAAAGGCATATGCATCAGAATAAAGCCCGTTAGGCGTATTGGCGGTCAATAAAAAAAACATTTTCCCTCAAGCACAATGTAAAAAAAAACAAAAAGCTAACATAACTGGCATCGACGCGTCCGTAAAAGTCTGAACTATTACAATATGTAATTATTTAGTCCGCACGGTGAACGCGATAAAAAATTAACATCAGAATTGCTGTTTTGTTCCTTTCATCTCCCGCAAAAAGTGATCAAAAAGTCTCACGTACCCAAAAATAGTACCCATATAAACTACAGCTCGCCCTGCAAAAAATAAGCCCTCACATGGCTAAATCGACAGAAAAATAAAGTTATGGCTCTCAGAATGTGGCGACAACTCAAATTTTATTTTTAACAATCAGTTTTTTTCCTTGTAAAAGTAGTAAAACATAAAGAAAACAATATAAATTTGGTATCACTGTAATCGTATTGACCCGCAGAATAAAGTTAACATGCCGTTTTTACCGTACGGTGAACTCCGTAAAAACAAAACCACCCAAAATGTTGAGGTATCGCTGTTTTTTTTCCTATTCCACTCCACATATACAGTGAAGGAAATAAGTATTTGATCCCTTGCTGGTTTTGTAAGTTTGCCCACTGTCAAAGACATGAACAGTCTAGAATTTTTAGGCTAGGCTAATTTTACCAGTGAGAGATTATATTAAAAAAAAAAAACTGAAAATAACATTGTCAAAATTATATATATTTATTTGCATTGTGCACAGAGAAATAAGTATTTGATCCCTTTGGCATACAAGACTTAATACTTGGTGGCAAAACCCTTGTTGGCAAGCACAGCAGTCAGACATTTTTGTAGTTGATGATGAGGTTTGCACACATGTTAGATAGAATTTTGGCCCACTCCTCTTTGCAGATCATCTGTAAATCATTAACATTTCGAGGCTGTCGCTTGGCAACTCGGATCTTCAGCTCCCTCCATAAGTTTTCTATGGGATTAAGGTCTGGAGACTGGCTAGGCCACTCCATGACCTTAATGTGCTTCTTATTGAGCCACTCCTTGTTGCCTTGGCTGTATGTTTCGGGTCATTGTCGTGCTGGAAGACCCAGCCACGAGCCATTTTTAATGTCCTGGTGGAGGGAAGGAGGTTGTCACTCAGGATTTGCCGGTACATGGCTCCATCCATTCTCCCATTGATGCGGTGAAGTAGTCCTGTGCCCTTAGCAGAGAAACACCCCCAAAACATAATGTTTCCACCTCCATGCTTGACAGTGGGGACGGTGTTCTTTGGGTCATAGGCAGCATTTCTCTTCCTCCAAACACGGCGAGTTGAGTTAATGCCAAAGAGCTCAATTTTAGTCTCATCTGACCACAGCACCTTCTCCCAATCACTCTCAGAATCATCCAGATGTTCATTTTCAAACTTCCAGCCTTGTGCAGGTCTATGATCTTGTCCCTGACATCCTTAGAAAGCTCTTTGGTCTTGCCCATGTTGTAGAGGTTAGAGTCAGACTGATTAATTGAGTCTGTGGACAGGAGTCTTTTATACAGGTGACCATGTAAGACAGCTGTCTTTAATGCAGGCACCAAGTTGATTTGGAGCGTGTAACTGGTCTGGAGGAGGCTGAACTCTTAATGGTTGGTAGGGGATCAAATACTTATTTCTCTGTGCACAATTCAAATAAATATAATTTTGACAATGTGATTTTCTGTTTTTTTTAAATATAATCTATCTCTCACTGGTAAAATTAACCTAGCCTAAAAATTCTAGACTGTTCATGTATTTGACAGTGGGCAAACTTACAAAATCAGCAAGGGATCAAATACTTATTTCCTTCACAGTATATATATTTTTCCCGTTTCCCACTACATTTTATGGTACAAAATGGTGAAAATCTACAGCTCGTTCTGCAAAAAACAAGCCCTCGTTGGGCAATATTGATGGAAAAGTAAGGGTATGTGCGCACACACACTAATTACGTTTGTAATTGACGGACGTATTTCAGCCACAAGTACCGGACCGAACACAGTGCAGGGAGCCGGGCTCCTAGCATCATACTTATGTACGATGCTAGGAGTTCCTGCCTCGCTGCAGGACAACTGTCCCGTACTGTAATCATGTTTTCAGTAGCTACATCGACTTACCTGCAAACGCTGATGCTGCTGCAGAATCAAATGTAGCCTCTGGTGCCGATGTGTCCTCGCTCGTCTGACACGATGCAGGACCTGTGAGTGACGTCACAGCGTGATCTGCCAGAAGCTGGGCGTTCTGAAGAGAAGTGGATGATACTTCTCGTCAGAACGCCCAGCTAGTAAAAGAAGTAAAAACGCCCCGATGTACGCACATAATACACGCCCAGTTGTACTTTTACTTTTCAACACGCCCAGTTGTACTTTAGCAAGCCTCATTTGCATAAATACAAAAATGGTCATAACTTGGCCAAAAATGCTCCGTTTTTTTAAAAATAAAAACGTTACTGTAATCTACATTGCAGCGCCGATCTGCTGCAATAGCAGATAGGGGTTGCAAAATCTGGTGACAGAGCCTCTTTAAGGACACGGCCAATTTTGACCTTGAGGACAGAGCAATTTTTTTTACATTTCCCTCTTTGCATCCCGATGCTCATAACGCTTTTATTTTTTGTACGACGTAGTTGTATGAGACTTTGTTTTTTGCGGGACGAGTTGTACTTTATGTACGTACCATTTTTTTTGCTACAAATACATTATCGTTTAATTTCTATAAATTTTTAATTAGATTAAAATGCAGAAAAAAAAAGCAGTTGCGCAGCAGTTTTAATTTTTTATTTTTTTTTTTTACACCATACACCGATCATCATAAATGTTATACATTTGTTGTACAGGTTGTTACGGTCGTGGCGATACCAAATATGTCTATATTATTTCATGTTTTGGGACTTATATTTTAAAAAGTTTATTATAAAAAATGTGTTCTGTGTATTTTATTTACTTTTTATTTATTTATTTACCATTATTTATTTTTTTTACATTCATTTAACTTTTTTTTTTTTTTAATCCCATAAAGGGATTTAACATTTTGATTTTGTAACTGCAATGTACTGGCATAGATCTATATGCCAGTACATTAGCCTGTTACTGATCGTACACAGGCAGTTGTTAGGGCATACCTCAGTATGCCCTAACAGGAAATATGTTCAGACAGCCCTGGGGTCCTTCACTGGACCCTGGGCTGTCTGGCCATACGAGTTGTGGGCTTTGATCGCGTCAGTTATTTTCTGTGATGCAATCAAAGTGCAGTCCCCCCTCTTTGAACGCCGCGATCAGCTGTCATCGCGGCGTTCAAAGGGTTAACAGCGGAGTGAAGATGTTTCTCGTCTCTCCGCTGTCAGAGCGGGGCCGTGGCTGTGTATTACAGCCGTTGCCCCGCTCTCGATCGCACACGCAGAGACTGCTGTCACACAGGACGAGTATGCTCGTCCTAATGCGCGAAGTGCTCGCCGCTCAGGACGAGCATACTCGTCCTGTGTCGGCAACCAGTTAAAACAAACTAAAGGTAACACATTGTATAATTTTAACAACAATTCTAAGGAAATAGGCCGCCTTCTTTCAACAACCGGAGATGACATATGATAGCCTTTCAAAAGCTGCTTAACTGGGAAGAGCGAAGAAATAGCTGGACGACTGTTTAATTTGAGAGAACGAAATGCCTGCAAGAGACTTAGAAATGGAGGCAAATGACAGCCTCCTATTAACCGCTTCCCGATCGCCCACAGTAAATTCATGTCTGCACTTGCTGGGCTCTGTGCAGCACCAACGTGAATTCACGGTGGGTGTTAAAAGCGCGATCTGGGTGTCTCAGAGTAGCGCTGACAACCAGATCGTGCTGTCAACCCCTGCCTCTGGTCCTGGAGACATTATCGCGACCTGATTGGTTCAGGTCCCGATCGTGTGATGGCAGGGAAAGTTTGTTGTAGCAACGAACTGGAAAGTTTGTTACTATAACAAATGGGAAAGTTTGTTGCTATAACAAATTTTTCCGGGGACCGATTACGGGTGCTGGAGTCGGTTGCTTGGCAAAACCGGAGGCCATACAACAGCCTCCGAGTCTGCCATGCACGGCATCTTATGAGTACCAGCCAGAGGCCGGTCCTCTTAGGCTTCCTGTCAGTGTGACTCTCAGCGTCACACTGACCGTTTATAATACGTTACACTACCTAGGTAGTGTAATGTATTATAGCAGCAATCAGTGCTGCAGGTCTTCAAGTAAAAAAAAAAAAAAAATGTTTTATAAAAATGTAAAAACAAGTTATAAGTTACAAAAACAGAAAAGTATTATAGGAAAAAAATGAAAATGTTAAAAAAAAAAAAGTAGTACACATATTTGGTATCACCGCGTTCGTAACGACCCAAACTATAAAACTATAATATTATTTTTCCCGCACGGTGAACACCGCAAAAAAAAAAATAATTAACAACAATGCCAGCATCGCTATTTTTTTTTTTTGTCATCACCCCTCCCAAAATATTGAATAAAAAGTGATAAAAAATTTGCATGTACCTCAAAATAGTACCAATAAAAACTACAACCCGTCCCGCAAAAAAACAAGCCCCTACACAGCTTATTTGACTGAAAAATAAGTTATGGCTCTCAGAATATGGTGACACAAAAAATAAATAATTTTATCGAAGTGATTTTATTGTGCAAACGTCACAAAACATTAAAAAACGATATACATATGGTACCGCCATAATCGTATTGCCCTGCAGAATAAAGTAAAATGTCATTTATAGCGCACAGTGAACACTAAAAAAAATAAAAATTGTCAATTTGTTTTTTTTGTCACACTGCTTGCCAAAAAAAATCTAATAATTAATCAAAAAAATCACATGTACCCTAAAATTGTACCAATGAAAACTACAGATTGTTCCACAACAAATAAGCCATCACACAGCCCTGGTGGAAAAAAAATAAAGTTCTGGCTCTCAGAATATAGCGACAGAAATTGTGCAGTGTCCAAAAGCAGATAAGATCGGGCGCCATTTATCAGTGTGACACAGGCCACATATCTATGAATTATTTATTTACCGCATGATTATACCCTCTTATTATACCCTGATGTACTTTGCCCAGCTTACGTATACCCCCACCTCATAGACTGAAATACCAGTGTCGCTGCAGAATTTACTTTATCAGTTAACTTTGGACATTATCTACATTTGTCTGAGTTCCAAATTAGTGAATGCTCTCTCACTGGTGGATCTGAGAGGCCGGCCGGAGAGAGAGAGAGAGACCATGACACGCAGCGTCAGTGTTCAAACATTCTCTGCCCTAGGTAGCGGATCCATCTTTATAGGAAAATGAGTAGGTGGTACCCTCAACTTGCACATAAACATTATACATTTGGTATCATACAGACTCCCCATCTCCTCTTTAGTATATATCTTTAGCCATAAAAAATACAATGTCATCACGTTTTCTCACGTTGCCTTTGTAACAGCTGAAAGCAAAGCCATAAACAAAACGACTTGGAATATAATAGCCATCCCCCTTGTAGGCTGTTTCAGCAGATCTGTGAGCAGAAGTGACAACTGTCCATAGCAGTACATATTAAGCACTTTTGGGTTCACACATATAATGATGATAAAATATTTTTGACACCAGCAAAACCCCAAACAACTATTACCAAGCAAAATCTACACTCCAAAAGCCAAATGGCGCTCCCTCCCTTCTGAGCCCCACAGCGTGCCCAAACACCAGCTTATGTCCACATATGACATTTTATATTCGGGAGAACCCGTTCTACATTGTATGAGGTATTTGTCTTCTGTGGCACAAACTGGGCACAACATATTGTGCATAAAAATGGCATATCAGTGGAAAATGTTCACTTTGCACCATCCGCTGCGCATTAACGCCTTCGTGCACCACGACTTAATAGCATGTCGTGGTGTGGGGGGTTATATATGGAGCGGGCTAATGCGCTGCACCCACTCCATATTCTGCAGGTGTCAGCCGTGTATTGCAGCTGACACCCGAGACTATCGGACAGGAACAGCGATCGTGCTGTTACAGGAGCCTGTAAAAGTGACATACTGCAATACATTAGTATTGCACCAGCGATCTAGTGATCTAGGATCGCTCGTTCCAGTCCCCTAGGGGGACTAATGAACTGTTTAAAAAAAAACAAAAAAAAACGTATTAGTGAAAAAAAAAAAATATATATATATATATATATATTTAAAGTCCCAGAAATCCCCCTTTCGCATGTTTCCTTTAGGCCTCATTTACACGAACGTATTATACGCGCGTGCTTTGCACGCATGTCGTACGCACCTATATTAGTCAATGGGGCAGTTTAGACGATGCGTGAATTGCGCTCAGCGCGTGTGCGCAGAAAAAAACTCACAACATGTTCTATAATCGTGCGTTTTTCGCGCACTCACGCACCCATTGAAGTCAATGGGTGCGTGAAAACCACGCATGCCGCACGGAAGCACTTCCGTGCGAACTGCGTGATTCGCGCAAGAGCTGTCAAACTCCTGAATGTAAACAGAAAAGCACCACGTGCTTTTCTGTTTACAAACATCCAAACGGAGTGTCAAATTCGAGATGAGCGCACCGAACTTCACCGGGTTCGGCCAAACTCGTTTTGACCGAAACCGGTAAAAAATGTTCGGGTACGCGACGTCAGGAGACAGTCACTGTCCACGGTGCTGAAAGCGTTAAACTGGTTCAGCACCATGGACAGTGACTTCCGCTCCGAAAATCCATGAACCTGTAAAAAAAAAAAGACGTTCTGACTTACCGATAACTCCGGTCCGACCTCCCGGGATGACAATTCAGGCCAAGTGACAGCTGCAGCCAATCACAGGCCAAGCACAGGCTGCAGCCAATCACAGGCTGCAGCGGTCTCATGGACTGCGGCGTCATCCTGGGAGGTGGGGCCGGATGACAAGAGAGGGACGCGTCACCAAGGCAACGGCCGGGAGCCCGGACTGGGGGAAGCAGGAAGTTCTTGGTAAGTATGAAAGTCTTTTTTTATTCACAGGTTGGTGTATATTGTGTTCGGCATTCACTGTCGAGGGTGCTGAAAGAGTTACTGCCGATCAGTTAGCTCTTTCAGCACCTTGGACAGTGACGGGCGTCGACTAGCCTCATCTCTATGATGGCGGCTGCGCGAAAATCACGCAGCCGCGCATCATACACGGATGACACACGGAGCTGCCAAGTGCCTTTTGCGCGTGCAAAACGCAGCGTTTTTTGCGCGCGCAAAACGCACACGCTCGTGTAAATGAGGCCTTAAAGTAATGTAAAAAATAAACTGGTTTCGCTGCATCCGTGAAAGTCCCAACTATTACAATAGACCATTATTTAACTCGCAATGGGAACGCCATAAAAAATAAAGACTTTAAAACGCCAAGATCGCAGATTTTTGGTCACTTTAGCTTTTACAAAAATTTTTATAAAAAGTGATCAAAAAGTTGTATGTAAAAAAAATAAATAAAAAATGGTACCAATAAAAACTACAGCTCGTTCCGCAAAAAATAAGCCCTCACATCACTCAATCGACCAAAAAAAAACACAAAACTGATGCCTCCCAGAATGTAGTGAAACAAAAAGTTTTGTTTTTTTAACAAATCGTTTTTACTTTAAAAGTAGTAAAATCTAAAAAAAAACAAAAAATTAAATTTGTTATCGTATTAAGTCTCAGAAAAAATGTAAGTTGTTTTTACCGCACGGTGAAAGTTGTAAAAACGAGACCCAAAAAACTATGGAGGAATCGCAACTTTTTCCAATATCAGCCTGAAAATTTTATTTTCAGTTTCCCGGTACAATAAATGGTGTCACTAGAAACTACAACTCATCCCGCAAAAAATAAGCCCTCACCCCACTCTACTGACGGAAAAATAAAAAAAGTTATGGCTCTTGGAAAGCAGGGCGGGAAAAACGAAAATGTAAAAGCAAAAAATGGATCAGTCCTAAAAGGGTTAATTAATTTCTACTGAAAAAGCATTTACGACCACGTGGGGTATTGCTGAACTTGGGAGAAATTGCTTTACAAATGTTGGGGTGCAACATTTTTGTGGAAAGAATGTTGATATTCATTTTCACGGCCTAATTCTAATATATTCTGCAAAAGACCTGTGGGGTCTAAATGCTCACTATACCCCTAGATAAATTCCTTAAGGGGTGTAGTTTCCCAAATGGGGTCAGTTTTGGGGTGTTTCCACTGTTTTGGTACCTCAGGGGCTTTGCAAGTGCTTTTTGTTTTTTCAGAAAAAAAGTAGATTTTCACTTTCACAGACAAACTCTAATAAATATAGCAAAAGACCTGTGGGGTCAAGATGCTAACTATACCTCTAGATAAATTCCTTGAGGTGTGTAGTTTCCAAAACCATGTCACTTTTGGGGGATTTCCACTGTTTTGGCCCCACAAGACCTCTTCAAATCTGACTTGGTGCCTAAAAATATATTCTAAAAAAACGGAGGCCCCAAAACCCACTAGGTGCTCCTTTGCTTCTGAGGCCGGTGCTCCAGTCCATTACCACACTAGGGCCACATGTGGGATATTTCTAAAAACTGCAGAATCTGGGCAATAACTATTGAGTTGCGTTTCTCTGGTAAAACCTTCTGTCTTACAGAAGAAAATGTATTACAAATGAATTTCAGCAAAAAAAAATTATAATTTGAATTTCCCCTCTACTTTTGCTTTAATTCCGATGAAACGCCTTAGGCTGGGTTCACACGACCTATTTTCAGACGTAAACGAGGCGTATTATGCCTCGTTTTACGTCCTGAAAATAGGGCTGCAATACGTCGGCAAACATCTGCCCATTCATTTGAATGGGTTTGCCGACGTACTGTGCAGACAACCTGTAATTTACACGTCGTCGTTTGACAGCTGTCAAACGACGACGCGTAAATGGACTGCCTCGTCAAAAGAAGTGCAGGACACTTCTTTCAGACGTAATTTGAGCAGTTCATTGAACTCCATGAAGCACAGCTCAAGATTTACGAGCGTCTCAGACGGCTTGCAAAATGCGAGGAGGAGCATTTACGTGTGAAACGAGGCAGCTGTTAACAGTCTGTCTTTTCACACGTAAATGCCTCTCATCGTGTGAACATACCCTAAAGGGTTAATAAACTTTCTGAATGCTGTTTTGAATACTTTGAGGGGTGCAGTTTTTAAAATGGGGTGATTTATGGGGTCTATCTATTACATAAGGCCGTCAAAGCCACTTCAGAACTGAACTGGTCCTTGAAAAAAAAGCCTTTTGGAATGTTCTTGAAAATGTGAGAAATTGCTGCTAAAGTTCTAAGCCTTGTAACGTCCTAGAAAAATAAAAGGATGTTCAAAAACAGATACAAATATAAAGTCTACATATGGAATATGTGAAATAGTAATACCCCACAAAATAGTTACTATCTGTTTTATAAGCAGATACATTTATAATTAGAAAAATAATTTTAGCAAATTCTTTTTAAATTTTGGTGTTTTTCACAAATAAGCAATTAATTTATTGACCACCTTTTTTACACTAATATAAAGTACAATGGGTCACTAGAAAACAAAAGCCGAATCGCTTGGATAGGCAAAAGCATTCCAGAGTTATTACCACATAAATTGACACATGTCAGATTTGAAAAAATGGGGCTGGTCCTGAAGGGGTTAATCAAGCTACATACAAATGTCAAAACTAGACCTACCTCATTATGAAAGAAATTACAGTTCTCATTAACACAAAAAGTAACCCACTCCTTCCAAGCAGCTGAATAATCAGCCCATGTTCTTGGAGCCAAAGATCTCTGAATGTCAACCCTTTCAGGACCAAGGGTCATCGATGCCTCAATGATCAGCCCCATTTTTTCAAATCTGACGTGTCATTTTATGTGGTAATCACTCTGGAATGATTTTGCCTATCCAAGTGATTCAGAGATTGTTTTCTCGTGACATATGGTACTTTGTTAGTGTATAAATTCATAGCTTATTTGTGGAAAACACCAAAATGTAAAGAAAATTTGCAAAAATTATATTTTTTCTAATTTTAAATGTAATCTACTTGTAAAACAGATAGTAATATCGCACAAAATTGTTGCTAATTAACATCCCCCATATGTCTACTTTTATATTTGCATTGGTTTTTGAACATTATTTTATTTTTCTAGGACGTTACAAGGCTTAGAACTTTAGCAGCAATTTCTCACATTTTCAAGAAAATTTCAAAAGGCTATTTTGTCAAGAACCAGTTCAGTTCTGAAGTGGCTTTGAGGGCCTTATGTAATAGACCCCATAAATCACCCCATTTTAAAAACTGCACACAAAGTATTCAAAACTGCATTCAGAAAGTTTATTAACCCTTTAGGCGTTTCACAGGAATTAAAGCAAAGTAGAGGTGAAACTTACAAATTTTATTTTTATTGCTGAAATTCATTTGTAATACATTTTTTTTCTGTAACATAGAAGGTTTTACCAGAGAAATGCAACTCAATATATATTTCCCAGATTCTGCAGTTTTTAGAAATATCCCACATGTGGCTCTAGTGTGATAATGGACTGAAGCACCGGGGTCTCCTTTTTGTAGAATATATTTTAGGCACCATATCGGGTTTGAAGAGGTCTTGTGGTGCCAAAACAGTGGAATCTCCCCAAAAGTGGTTTTGGAAACTACACACCAAGGAATTTATCTAGGGGTACAGTTAGCATCTTGACCCCACACATCTTTTGCTATATTTATTGGAATATGTCTGTGAAAATGAAAATCTAAAAAATTTTTTCTTAAAAAATAGTAATTTTTACAAGGAATAAAGAATAAAAAAAAAGCACCCCCAAAACTTGTAAAGCTATTTCTCACGATTACGGCAATACCCCATATGTGGTAATAAACTGCTATTTGGACCCACGGCAGAGCTTAGAAGGGAGGGAGCGCCATTTGGCTTTTGGAGCGAAGATTTTGCTTGGTAAGGCTATGTTCACACGGGGTCTTTTGCCGAGTTTATTGACGCGGAAACCGCGTCGCAAAACTCGGCAGAAACGGCCCGAGAACGCCTCCCATTGATTTCAATGGGAGGCGTCGGCGTCTTTTTCCCGCGAGCAGTAAAACTGCCTCGCGGGAAAAAGAAGCGACATGCCCTATCTTCGGGCGCTTCCGCGTCCGACCTCCCATTGACTTCAATGGGAGGCAGGAGAAAGCGTGTTTTATGGCCGCGGGCGAAAAACGGCGCGATAATTGCTATTCACACGGAGTGTTTTGGGGGAGGAATATCTGCCTCAAAATTCCGTTTGGAGCTTTGAGGCAGATATTCCTCCCCCAAAATACTCCGTGTGAACATAGCCTAATAGTTCTGTTTTGGATTTTACTGGTATTTCAGTTTATAATGTGGGGGCATTATGTAAGCTGGGCAGAGTACATCAGGGCATAATAAGGGGGTATAATAATGGAGTAAATAATTCATAGATGTGTGGCCAGTGTCGCTCTGATAAATGGTGTACAATCTTATCTGCTTTTGGACACTCTGCACAATTGGACACTCTCGCTATATTCTGAGAGCCAGAACTTTTTTATTTTTTCTCCACCGGAGCCGTGCGAGGGCTTATTCGTTACTTTACTATCTGTAGTTTTCATTGGTACAATTTTAGGGTACATGTGATTTTTTTTTTTTTTTTTTTTTTTTTTATCACTTTTTATTAGATTTTTTTTTGGCAAGCAGTGACAAAAAAACATACATTATATACGCTATAAATGACATTTTACTTTATTCTGCGGGTCAGTACGATTACGACGATACCATATGTATATGTTTTTTTAATGTTTTGTGGCGTTTGCGCAATAAAATCACTTTTCTATAAAATTATTTCTTTTTTTGTGTCGCCATAATTTTCTTATTATTTTTCAGTCAAAAAAGCTGTGTAAGGGCTTGTTTTTTCCAGGACGGGTTGTAGTTTTTATTGGTACTATTTTGTGGTACATGCGACTTTTTGATCACTTTTTATTCTATATTTTGGGAGGGGTGATGACCAAAAAAATAGTGATGCTAGTATTGTTTATTTTTTGCGGTGTTCACCGTGCGGGAAAAATTATATTATAGCTTTAATAGTTGGGGTCGTTACGAACGTGGTGCTACCAAATGTGTACTTTTTTAACGTTTTATTTTTTTTCCTATAATAAAAGACTTCTTATAGGATAAAAAGCATTTTATGTTTTTGTAACTTAACTTTTTTTTTTTTACACTTTTATAAAACATTTTTATTTATTTATTTTTACTTTTAGACCTGCAGCACTGATGACTGCTATAATACATTACACTACCTAGGTAGTGTAACGTGTTATAAACTGTCAGTGTGACGTTGAGAGTCACTGACAGGAAGCCTATGAGGATCAACTGGTCCTCATAGGCTTCCGTGAATGGCAGACCGGAGGCTGTTGTATGACCTCCGATTTTTGCCGTGCAACCGACTGCAGCATCCGCAATCGGTCCTCGGGAAAGTTTGTTGTAGCAAAAAACTTTCCAGTTTGTTGCTACAACAAACTTTCCCTGCATTCACATGATCAGGACCTGAACCAATCAGGTCCCGATCATGTCACTGGGACCAGAGGCAGGGATTGACAGCACGCTTTTAACACCCACTGTGAATTCACGTCGGCACTGCACAGAGCCCAGCAAGCGCCGACGTGAATTTACTGTGGGCGGTCAGGAAGCCGTTAATAACGGTGATCATAGTCTCTGTAGCCGAACCAATCGGTTCGGCTGTCAGAGAACAGGGTGCTGGGAAGCCACTCACACAGCCAGCATCCGAGCGCTTTTCACAACGCTATGCCGGCTGGAACAAAGATCTGTATTATACACGTCCTGGCAGCACGGGGTATGTGCGAAAAGGACGTGTATCTACAGATTGTCGGCATGAAAGGGTTAACATAGATTAGTCCCAAATCAGATTCCATAAATGAGGACATGGAATTCCACAAAGCTCCGCTTTTGGCACTAGCGTTCTGAACCTCTGCCACTGACAACGAGATATTGAATCTGCTATATCGTTCCTTTTGCCTTCTATATGGCTAGCTTCCAACCAAATATTCAACTTAAGACAACATAAGGTTAAATGTCTTAACAAAACTACCAAGTCACATTTAGAAGATAACGTGTTTAGGGTACGTTCACACGGCTTAGCAAAATACGTCTGAAAATACCGAGCTGTTTTCAGGCGAAAACTGCTCCTGATTTTCAGACGTTTTTTTTTTTTAACAACTCACGTTTTTCGCTGCGTATTTTACGGCTGTTTTTCAATGGAGTCCATGAAAAACGCCTCCAAAAAACGTCCCAAGGAGTGTCCTGCACTTCTTTTGACGAGCCGTCATTTTACGCGCCGTATTTTGACAGCGACGCGTAAAATAAAGGCTCGTGGGAACAGAACATCGTAATTCCCATTGAAAAGAATGGGCAGATGTTTGTAGGCGTATTAGGGGTGTTTTTTCAAGCGTAATTAGAGGAGTAAAACGCCCGAATTACGCCTGAAAACACTGCGTGTGAACGTACCCTTTATTGCAAAAACCACACCTTTTTGTTATCCGTAAACAATAAAATTCTGTCTTTAACCCCCTTCCTGCCACAGCCCTGTTTCAGATTTTCATTTTTGTTTTTTCGATATAGTACTATGAGGGCTTTATTTTTTTTTTTTTTTTGCGGGACGAGTTGTAGTTTCTCGTACCACTATTTATTATGCCATATATAATGTAATAGGAAACGGGAAAAAAAAATATTTGTGGGGTAGAAAATGAAAAAATACAGCGATTCCTACATGTTTTTTTTGCGTGCCGTTTTTACGGAATTCACTGTGCAATTAAAACATGTTCACTTTATTCTGTTGGTCAATACGATTACGGTGATAGCAAATATATATATATATATATAATGTTTTTTTTTTCTATATTTTACTACTTTTACAAGTAAAAACCGAAGTGTAAAAAAGAAAATGTATTTTGTGTCGCCAAATTCCGAGAGCCATAACTTTTTTACTTTACTGTCGATTAAGTGGTATGAGGGCTTATTTTTTGCGGGATAAGCTGTAATTTTTAATAACACAATTTTGGGGTACATTCGACGGTTTGATCACTTTTTATCATTTTTTTTGTGGGAGATTAGGTGACCAAAAAATAGAGGTTCTGGCGTTGACTTTTTTTTTTTTTTTTACGGCGTTCACCGTGCGGGTTAAATAATGATATATTGTAATAGTTCAGACTTTTACGGACAGGGCGATACCAATTGTTTGTTTTTTTACTAACTAAATTAAATTCCATTCTTTCAGAATCCATTCTAATACCTAGAAATTCTAATGATCTACATGGAAAAACTGTCTTTTCCACTAATGGAACACCAAAAAATGTCATAAAATTTCAACAATAAGGAATAACCGAACTCGGAACTAGCACCACCCATGAACAAAAAGTCATCTAGATAGTGCAGAACACCTCCATCAGGAACTTGTTTCTGCACTACCCAATGTAAAAAAGATGAAAATGCTTCAAAATAAAAGATCAAGAAAAACCCATTGGTAAACATTTGTCATAAAAATAATTACCTTCAAATTGAAATTCTAGGAAGTTGAAACCTGTCTCAATAAAGATAGTCTGATCAAAAGACGCATAGTGTACCGTCGCTTTAGACTTATCGGCTTCATCGTTTAATGAAGCTTTAACCCCTTAAGGCCAAAGCAAGGCGGAGTCCTTAAGGCTCAGAGCCCATTTTTGAAATCTGACATAGTTCACTTTGTGGTAATGACGTCGGAATGCTTAAACCTATCCAAGCGAATCTGAGACTGTTTTCTCGTGACACATTGGGCTTTATGTTAGTGGTAAAATTTGTTAGATATATTCAGTGTATATTTGTGAAAAATTGCAAAATTTAGAGAACATTTTGAAAAAATAGAATTTTTCTGAATTTAAATGCATCTGCTTGTAAAACAGATGGTTATATCCCCCAAAATAGTTACTAGTTCACATTTCCCATATGTCTACTTGAGATTGGCATCGTTTTTTGAACATTTTTTTTTTATTTTTCTTGGACGTTACAAGTTTTAGAACATAAACAGCAATTTCTCATATCTTTAAGAAAATGTAAAAAGCCTTTTTTTTAAGGTACCTGTTCCGTTCTGAAGTGGCTTTGAGGGCCTATGTCTTAGAAACCCCCATAAAACACCCCATTTTAAAAACTAGACCCCTCAAAGTATTCAAAACGGCATTTAGAATGTTTTTTTAACCCTTTAGGCATTTCACAGGAATTAAAGCAAAGTAGAGGTGAAATTTGCAAATTTCATTTTTCTTTCTGAATTTCAATTTTATTCCATTTTTTTTCTGTAACACAGAAGGCTTTACCAGAGAAATACTACTAAATATGTATTGTCCAGATTCTGCAGTTTTTAGAAATGTTACATAGTTACATAGTTAGTACGGCTGAAAAAAGATACATGTCCATCAAGTTCAACCAAGGGAAGGGAAAAGGGAAGGAAAAATTTCTACACATAGGAGCTAATATTTTTTTGTTCTAGGAAATTATCTAACCCTTTTTTAAAGCCATCTACTGTCCCTGCTGTGACCAGCTCCTGCGGTAGGCTATTCCATAAATTCACAGTTCTCACTGTAAAGAAGCCTTGTCGCCTCTGCAGCTTGAACCTTTTTTTCTCCAGACGGAGGGAGTGCCCCCTTGTTTTTTGAGGGGGTTTTACAAGGAACAAAATATCACCATATTTTTTGTATGTGCCATTAATATATTTATATAAGTTAATCATGTCCCCCCTTAGTCGTCTTTTTTCAAGGCTAAATAGGTTTAATTCTTTCAATCTTTCCTCATAACTTAAATTCTCCATGCCCCTTATTAGCTTCGTTGCTCTTCTTTGTATTTTTTCCAACTCCAGGGCATCCTTTCTATGAACTGGAGCCCAGAACTGAACTGCATATTCTAGATGAGGCCTCACTAATGCTTTGTAAAGTGGCATTATTACATCCCTGTCCCGCGAGTCCATGCCTCTTTTAATACACGACAATATCCTGCTGGCCTTTGAAGCAGCTGATTGACACTGCATGCTGTTATTGAGTTTATGATTTACAAGTACACCCAGATCCTTCTCAACAAGTGAATCCGCCAGTGTAGCGCCCCCTAGGACATATGATGCATGCAGGTTGTTGGTACCAAGATGCATAACTTTACATTTATCTACATTAAACTTCATTTGCCAAGTGGACGCCCAAACACTTAGTTTGTTTAAATCTGCCTGTAATTCATGAACATCTTCCATAGTCTGAACTATATTACATAGCTTGGTGTCATCTGCAAAAATAGAAATAGTGCTATTAATCCCTTCCTCTATATCATTAATAAATAAGTTGAATAATAGTGGTCCCAGCACTGAACCCTGGGGTACACCACTTATAACCTGGGACCATTCAGAGTAGGAATCATTGACCACAACTCTCTGGATACGGTCCTTGAGCCAATTCTCAATCCAATTACAAACTATATTTTCTAAACCTATAGTCCTTAATTTACCCATTAGGCGTCTATGGGGGACAGTGTCCAATGCCTTTGCAAAGTCCAAAAACACTAAATCCACAGCGGCCCCTCTGTCTAGACTTCTGCTCACCTCTTCATAAAAACAGATTAGGTTAGTTTGACAACTTCTGTCCTTAGTAAAACCGTGCTGGCTGTCACTTATAATGCTATTTATTGTCACATAATCCTGTATATAGTCCCTCAATAGCCCCTCAAACATTTTCCCCACGTTGGATGTTAAGCTTACTGGTCTATAATTACCCGGGGAAGACCTAGAGCCCTTTTTGAAAATAGGTACCACATTTGCCCTGCGCCAGTCCCTTGGCACTATACCAGTCACTAGAGATTCTCTGAATATTATGAAAAGGGGGACAGAAATAACTGAACTAAGCTCTTTAAGAATTCTAGGGTGTAACCCATCTGGTCCCGGAGCCTTGTGCACATTTATTTTATTTAATTTAGCTTGGACCATATCTACATTCATCCAATTCAGTATATCAACTGATATATTAACAGCACCGGCAGCGGCTACATCAGCTGCTCTTTCTTCTGTTGTATATACAGAGCTAAAGAACCCATTTAGTAACTCTGCCTTCTCTTGATCCCCTGTGATCAACTTCCCATTACCATTATCTAGGGGTCCTACATGTTCAGACCTTGGCTTTTTTGCATTTATATGCTTGAAGAATTTTTTAGGATTTGTTTTACTATCCTTGGCCACCTGCATTTCATTTTGTATTTTTGCTGATTTTATTACATTTTTACAGATTTTATTAAGCTCTTTATATTTTACAAAGGCTACAGCTGTACCCTCAGATTTGTATTTTTTAAATGCCCTTTTTTGTCATGTATTGCCCCTTTCACAGAATGTGTAAGCCATGTGGGGTTTAATTTGAGTCGTTTATACTTATTACCTGTAGGAATAAATTTTGCACTATAATAACTCAAAGTAGATTTGAAAATCTCCCATTTATCATTTGTTCCATTATTTGACATTAGTTCTTCCCAGTCTATATCCTGAATTGCCGCCCTCATCCTGGGGAAATTGGCTTTCTTAAAATTAAATGTTTTTGCCCTCCCAGCCTGCGTTTGTTTTTTACAGTATAGGTAAAATGTAACTATATTGTGATCACTGTTACCGAGGTTTTCACGAACATTGACATTCCCAACAAGATCTGCATTATTAGAAATGACCAGATCCAACAGAGCTTCACCTCTAGTCGGGTCTTCCACAAACTGGCCCATAAAATTTTCCTGCAACAGGTTGAGGAAATGTCTCCCCTTTGCAGTTGAAGCCGAACCATGACACCAATTAATATCCCGGAAATTAAAATCTCCCATTATCACTACAGTACCCGCCTGTGCAGCCCGCTCCATCTGTTTATATATCTGACCTTCCATCCCCTCAGTTATATTGGGGGGTCTATAGATTACACCAAAAGTAATTTTTTCAGTGTTTACCTCCCTTTCTAGTTCCACCCACAAGGTTTCAACCTCCTCACAGTCTTCACCCACTATTGTCTTTTTCACACTCGCCTTCATATCACTTCTCACATACAGACATACACCACCACCTTTCCTATTTGTCCTGTCTTTACGAAAAAGTGTAAAACCCTGTAGATTTACAGCCCAGTCATGTGAAGAGTCCAGCCATGTTTCAGCAACACCAACTATATCTATATTTTCTTCCAGTATCAAGGCCTCCAGCTCCCCCATTTTGCTTGCTAGACTTCTGGCATTTGTGAACATACACTTTAACTTGCCTGTCAGTTTTTCACTTTTATTATCAGAAATGTGATTTGACATTAATCGTTCCTTTTTATTTACATTTTTTATTTTTTATTTTTATGTCCCACATGTGTCTCTAGTGCGCTCGTGGACTAAAACACAAGCCCCAGAAGCAAAGAAGGACCTAGTACATTTTGAGACCTCTTTTTTATTAGAAAATATTTTATGCAGCATGCCAGGTTTGAAGAGGTGTTGAGGTGCCAAAACAGTAGGAATCCCACAAAAGTGATTTCTGAAACTACACCCCTCAAGGAATTCATTTATGGTTGTTGTTACCATTTTGACCCCACAGTTTTTACACAGCACGTATTTGAATTGGGCTGTGAAATTAAAAAAAAATATGTAGTTTTAGCTCAAAATTTCTTATTTTCACAAGAAATAAAATACCCCATTTTGTTGCCCAATTTGTCCTGAGTGCAGCAATACCCCATTTGTGGTGATAAACTGCCGTTTAAGCCCATGGGAGGGCTCAGAAGGAAAGGAGCGCTATTTGTTCTTTGGAGTGCAGATTTTGCTGGATTGGTTTTTGGGTGCCATGTCGCCTTTGCAGAGCCCCAGAGGTATCAAAGCAATGGAAATCCACCAGAAATGACCCCATTTTGGAAACTACACCCCTCAAGGAATTCATTTATTGGTGTTATGACCATTTTGACCCCATAGTTTTTTCACATAACGTATTTTTAATTGGGCTGGGAATTCAAACAAAATACATTTTTTCCAATAATATGTAGTTTTGGCTGAAAATGTCTTATTTTCACAAGAAATAAAATTCCCCATTTTGTTGCCCAATTTGTTCTGAGTGCAGCAATGCCCAATTTGTGGTGATAAACTGACATTGGGCCCATGGGAGGGCTCAGAAGAAAAGGACCACCATTTGGCCTGCTGGAGCTTTTCTGGTGCTAAGTCATGTATGCAGAAGCCCCTGAGGTACCAGTACAGTTGAAACCCCCAAGAAGTGACCCCGTTTTAAAAACTACACCCCTTAAGGCATTCATCTAGAGGTGTAGTGAGCATTTTGACCGGAGACATACACCCCATAAACTGTAATGTGGGTTCTCACTGGTATGGCAATAACAGCCACATTGAGGGTATCAGCTGCCTTGGCACACGGCAGGGCTCAGAAGGGAAAGATGAGGGGGATAAGATGTGTGGAATGATGAGGGGGATAAGATGTGTGGAGTGCATCAGGGTAAGTAAAACTGGGGTAGATTAAAAATCTAGGGATGTATGATCCATTTTGAAGCACTTTTTCATACGGAGCTATAGTTTTTCGGGACACGTGTCACATTGATATATTGTGTACTCCAACTTCTTCTGGAAAGTGTTGCCCTGGTACGATGCGTGTGGCCTCGCTTCCAGAAGTACTGGGTGCCCCCCTTCTTGGTCCCTAAAAATTAGTTTCTTGATAACCACCTCTTGAAATTCCAGGAAAGTGCCCGTCTGGCCTGCACATCGACATAGCACGTATGCGTTGTACAATGCCATCTGTATGATGTGTACGGCCAGCTTCTTATACCACACCGCATGGCGCTGTAGGGCTTCAGGACTTGATCTGACAAGTCCACCCCTCCCATGTACCTATTGTAGTCCAGGATGCAGTATGGTTTGGGGGTCTCTGTACTGGTACGCTGGTATAAAAATAATCCAGGTAGAGGTGGGAACCCTGGTCCAGCAGTGGGTGCACCAAATCCCACACAATTTTTGCATTACCTCCCAGTAAGGGGGGGCATTTTGGGGGCTGAATACTGCTGTCCTTCCCTTCATATATCCTAAATTTGTAGGTATATCCTGATGCACTCTCGCACAGCTTATACATCTTCATACCAAACCTTGCCCTCCTACCCGACAGGAACTGGCGGAATTGAAGCCTCCCTTAAAATGTACCAAGGACTCATCAATAGAAATACACGTCTCGGTGGTGTATGCTTGGGAAAACCGGGCACTGAAAAGGTCTAATAGGGGTCTCCGTTTCTAAAAACGGTCAAAACTGGGGTCGTCTTGGAGTAGGCAATGCTCATTAGGAGAAGTGAAGTATTGCCTCATTTTTTAGTTTTTTTTTTTTTTTTTTTTTTTTAGGTTCCAGTTCAGTTCTGAAGTTGCTTTGAGGGGCCTAAATATTAGACACCCCCATCAAACACCCCATTTTAGAAACTGGACCCCTCAAAGTATTCACAACAGCATTTAAAAAGTTTATGAAGCCTTTAGGTGTTTCACAGGAATTTAGAGCAAAGTAGAGGTGAAATTTACATATTTATTTTTTGTCAGAAAATCCTTTTAATACCATATTTTTTTTCCATAACACAAAAGGTTTTACCAGAGAAACGCAACTCAATACTTATTGCCCAGATTCTGCAGTTTTGAGAAATATCCCACATGTGGCCCTAGTGCGGTAATGGACTGAAGCACCGGCCTCAGAAGCAAAGGAGCACCTAGTGGGTTTTGGGGCCTCCGTTTTTTTAGAATATATTTTTAGGCACCATGTCAGGTTTGAAGAGGTCTTGTGGGGCCAAAACAGTGGAAACCCCCCAAAAGTGACCCCATTTTGGAAACTAGACCCCTTGAGGAATTCATTGTAGTTTTTTTTTTTGGGGTGTATGTGGCTTTTTGCTCAGTTTTTATTCTATTTTTAGGTGGCGTGGTGACTAAAAAACAGCAATTCTACTATTGTTTTTTTATTCAATTTTTTTTTTACCGCGTTACTCGTGCTCTTTAAATGACACTTTATTCTGCGGGGCGATACGATTACGGCGATACCATATGTTTATAGTTTTTTTTTATGTATAGTTTATTTGTTTATCTATTTTTATTAATAAAGGACTGATGAGGGGAAAAGGGATTTTTACTTTTAAAACTTTTATTTTCTTATTTTTACACTTTTGTTTTTTAACTGTAAATGTATTCAAAGTGCTGCGCATTGTGTTGGATTGTCAATGCAACCCTCTTCTCCCACTCTTCACACACTGATAGCAACACCGCAGAAGAAATGCTAGCACAGGCTTCCAGTATCCGTAGTTTCAGTTGCTGCACATCTCGTATCTTCTCAGCATAGACAATTGCCTTCAGATTACCCCAAAGATAAGTCTAAGGGGGTCAGATCGGGAGGCATTTCTTCTGCGGTGTTGCTATCAGTGTGTGAAGAGTGGGAGAAGAGGGTTGCATTGACAATCCAACACAATGGGCAGCACTTTGAATACATTTTATAAGTGGTCAGAAACTTGTAAATAACTCATGAAAGAATAAAGTAACGTTAAAACCAAGCACACCATTGTTTTTCTTGTGAAATTCTCGATAAGTTTGTTGTGTCACATGACCCTCTTCCCATTGAAAAAACTAAAGTTGGATAAAAAATGGCCGACTTCAAAATGGCCGCCATGGTGAACACCCAGCTTGAAAAGTTTCCCCCCTCCCATATACTAATGTGCCACAAACAGGAAGTTAATATCACCATCCATTCCCATTTTATTTAGGTGTATCCATATAAATGGCCCACCCTGTATATAATTGCACCAATTTATTATTTGCAGCAGGAGAAACCAACAAATGAGATCTCCGGGCCTCCTTCCAATCCTCATCAGACATCAATGGGATTAATTCCCTCCATCTACTCTCTCACCATGGGTTCCAATCACAATTTGGCATCCAGTAAATGAGAGTAAATCAGAGATACGTACCCCCTCGTTGTCTGGGTACCCAAAAGTGTCACCAGGAGAAAACTAGAAAATGTGGTGGACGCCGGTGGAAACTGAGTAACCACTGCATGATGAAATTGCATACAATATTATTTATCCCCAGGAGGTATATTAAAGGCCTCTCGAATCTCACTCACCAACATGACAGAATTATCTGCCTTAAGAATTTGTAACAAGGTATGTACATCCCTAGAAATCCAGTAACTCTTCCCCAGTAATCCAAAAAGGTGGGAAAAACTCTGGTTATCCCATAGTGGGACGTCCGCTACCACCCCCTCAAATCCCATTCTAGATTTAGCTTGCTGCCAAACACGTCTTTCTAACTTGTGCAAGGGTAACAAAGAGCAGTTGCTAAAGTCATGTGGCTCCAATACTGGCCACAAAGTCTTCAAGCCCAGGATATGAGCCAAATTAAATTCGGCATTAGAAGTCAAGGGGGGAGAGACGCAAGTCACCAGGTATCGAAGCTGGCCTGCCAGATAATACAAGAATACATCTGGCAACGCAGCTCCAGCTTCATCCTTAGGTCTCTGAAGAGTAGAAAGTTTAAGTTTAGATCCCCCCCCCCATACAAACGGCGCAAACGGTGAGTTCACCATTCTGAAAACTTTTAGGCACAATCACATCTACGTGTTCCAGGATGTACAATAACTTGGGCAAAACAATAATTTTCAATAAATTTATGCGTCCTGCCACCGACAGAGGCAAAAGTTTCCACGCTTGAAGTTTATCCCGAAGATACTGCAACAAGGGTGTGACGTTTAAATCTGAAGATCGAGAACTGTCCCTAGCAATATTAATCCCCAAATATTTGAAGTCAGGGGTAACCCTTAAAGGGAATGTGTTGCGAATGAAGCCCTTTTTTTATTTTATTTTTGTGTCGTTACTTATTTCTATTATATTTTATACGTTTTTTGCTGTATTTTTTATTTTTTTTTCCCACATGGTGGAAAGTATTAAAAATGAAATAATAATTTGACATGTTTTCCTATGTTGGCCACCAGGGGGGGGGGCACTTCTCAGAATTGCAGCAAGGTGAATAAGGCAAAGCAACCTGACACGCAGCTGCCGTAAATGTGGGAGGGAATCTCACCTCTCCCTCCTACAAGCCAGGAAAAGGTGTCTTCAAATTGCTAAGCAGTGTCCGGCAGCCATTTTGGGTGTGATTCTGCAGCTGGCAGAAGTTATAGGACACACCAAAAGGCTAAGGGTATGTTCACACGCTTACTAAACAAAGGGAAACCAGCTCCTGATTTTCAGCCATTTTTTAATCAAACTCGCGTTTTTTACGGCCGTTTTTGGAGCTGTTTTTCTATAAAGTCAATGAAAAAAGGCTCCAAAAACGTCCCAAGAAGTGATGTGCACTTCATTTTGGTGGCCGTCTTTTTACGTGCCGTTTTTGGAAAACGACCACGTAAAAAACTCCCTGTTGCAACAAGACGCCGTATTTCCCGTTGAAACCAATGGGCAGATGCTTGTAGGCGTTCTGCTTCCGATTTTTCAGCTGAAAATATTGTGTGTGAACATACCCTTAGGGTATGTGTACACGCTAACTGCATTTACGTCTGAAATGACAGAGCTGTTTTCAGGAGAAAACAGCTCCGTCATTTCAGACGTAATTGCTCGTACTCGCGTTTTGCGAGGCGTCAATTACGGCCGTAATTTGGAGTTGTTCTTCATTGAATTCAATGAAAAACGGCTCAAATTACGTCCCAAGAAGTGTCCTGCATATAATGTATATAAGTGTCCTGCACTTCTTTGCCGAGGCTGTTATTTTACGCGCAGTCTTTTGACAGCGACGTGTAAAATTACAGGTCGTCGGCACAGTACATCGGCAATCCCATTCAAATGAATGGGCCGACGTATTGGAGCTGTCTTTTCAGGTGTAAATCGAGGCGTAAAACGCCTCGTTTACGCCTAAAAATAGGTCGTGTGAACCCAGCCTTAGAATGATGAAAGTGAAGTGAATGAGTTTTCAGTTGACCGGTTCACATGCTGTGTATTTGACATGATTTTTTTTTTTTTTGCACATTTTACGTGCCAAAAAAACACATACGCTTGATTGTGTGTGTGTGTGTGTGTGTGTGTGTGTGCGTGTGTGCGCCGCTGATTCTTCAAAACAGCTGATCAGCGGCGCCCGTATACACACACTTAAAGGGGTCGTCCAGGAAAACATGGCGCCGCACCTGTCCTCAGGTCGTGTGTGGTATTACAGCTCTGTCCTATTCACTTCAATGGAGGTGAACTGCAATACGAGACACAACCTGAGGACAGGTGCGGCGCTGTGTCTCCAATCCGGGCACCCTTTCTGTCCTGAGATGACACGATGGGGAGGCGGGTGTCAGACCCATCACTGCAGACAGAACCACACAACTACGGCATGAGGGCAGGGCTTGTCCTGAGTGCACGGGCTCTTGTTATGGACAGATTTATAGTCACATGAACCCCGTCTGATGAATCGGTAACCTAGGTCCGATCACATGACAGAGGGGGATCACCAAAAACCCTGTGCACCCTCAGCCAGTCCATCCAGCCCTTTCCTGGTTATATCTGCGTCTGGGAAAGCTGGGTGACCACCATTACTCCTAGTGGAGTGTGTTTGGGGATGTGACTAATGAATCTCACACTCCAGTAGGAGGGGTGATGGTGGTCACCCAGCTTTCCCAGACCCCTGAACGGTAAATCTCTCTAGTTGTGCTGAGACTGTTTAGGGATGTGACTAATGAACCTCTCAGTCTCAGCACAACTAGAGAGATTTATCGTTCAGGGGTCTGGGAAAGCTGGGTGACCACCATTACCCCTCCTACTGGAGTGTGCTTGGGGATGTGACTAATGAATCTCTCTAATTGTGCTGAGACTGAGAGGTTCATTAGTCACATCCCCAAACAGTCTCAGCACAACTAGAGATTTATCGTTCAGGGCTTTCCCAGTACAGTTGCATCATGTGTCCTTCATATAGGGGGGGGGGGGGCGTCGGGGGACACGAGAGCAGGGGTCTGTGAGATAGAGAGTGGGACATGCAGAGACACACATCTTACCTGCAGTGCAGCTGGTCTTCAAGATGGCGCCTGCTCTCTCCCTGCAAACAGCTGCTCTGCTCTGTGTGACTCTGACCTGCGTCTGCGCAGTACAGAGCCATAGAGCAAAGTCAATGGAACGGCTCCCGTTCATTGACGCCTATGCACTGTAGCTGCCGTATTCCATCTCAGTATGTGTCGTTAATCCACACATACAGAGATGAAAAACAAAATGGCAGCCCCCATAGAGCAGTAAAAATTAGAAAAAAGAAAAAAGTAAAACACAAACATAAATAATTTTTTTTATAATAAAACACAATGCAAATTGATATCAATTTTTTTTCCCGTGACACTGGTCCTTTAACATACGATATGGAAGACCGGAGACACCCCCCTCAAATAGGCCTTAAGTGTATCCCACACAAGTATGCGATTCTCCATTCAAGAATGGGCATCTATAAATGTCGACAAATGATCAGGTATTCGGTCATTCTGGACGAGTTGGACCCCTTCAACCAACTTGCGCCTGTTTCAATTTCACCAGTACCGGACTATTGTCCGAAATCCCTCTCGGTAAATGCAATATAGAGTCTACTTCATGGAGAATGGCAGGAGATCCAAAAATATAGTCTATTCTGTGTTGTGAAGTATGACACGTAAACTATCTAATACCAATATGGGTAGCTCTACATAAATCTATTCACCCCATTTCTAACATAAGTAGGCTCAATTGTGATGGTCCGGTGGAACTGTCCCATGGGTCTATGAAGACTGTCCTTAAAGGAATCCATAAGAAGGTTAAAATCCCCCATTAATATAATACGGGAGCCCAGATATGATGACTCAAATCTCATTGCATCCTGAATAATCTCCAATGTGGCCGGTGGGGGATTGTAGATACCTATTTCACATGGGGACACATCAATTACTGCCTGTAGAAAAATAAATCTCCCATTAGGATCAATGTTGGACTGGAGCAGTTTCCATCTGAGCCCAGAATGCACCAAAATGGCCACTCCCCTAGAGTAAGATGTGTGGGAAGCATGACCAACCCAATGTAACAAGGGTTTGTTTAGAGTCTGAACCGTGTCAGCTGTTAAGTGCGTTTCTTGCAGACAAGTCAAATGAGGCTGTCGCCTCAGAACAGCAAATATCATATGTCTCTTTTCAGGAGAACCCATACCTCGCACATTCCAGGACATTAACTGTAATCCCGCCATTCCCCAGTATTGTTACATATCGGAGAGTCACATCCCAAAGCACTATTAACCAACACCTGAACACTAAAATTTCTGATCCAGTATATGTAACTTAGTATCCTTAAAGTGTAGCTTAACATTCGACAAACTTCTGACATGTCAAAGTGACATGTCAGAAGTTTGTATTGGTGGGGGTCCGAGCACTGAGACCCCCACCAATCGCTAGAACGAAGCAGCAAAAGCGTTCGTGTGAGCACTCAGCTGCGTCGTGTCTTTTCAGCTTTTTCCGGAAATGTATTGGTGTACGGACTCAATAGAAAGTCTATGAGCCTGTACTCCGATACATTAGCTTTCCAGAAAAAGCTGAACAGAAACGAAGCAGCTGAGCGCTCACACGAGTGCTTCAGCTGCTTCGTTCTAGCGATTGGGTGTCTCTGCTCAGACCCCCACCAATACAAACTTCTGACATGTCACTATGACATGTCAGAAGTTTGTCGAACATTTAGCTACACTTTAATACATGTAATGTGTATGCATACATGTCTGCAGCAATCTGATTTGACCCATAAACTTGCATAACGTATCTTTTTAAACACATTGCTCAACAGGAGCGAACTTTTCGCAGCCTAGAATCTAGGGGGGTAGTCTCTACAGCTAGCGGAGTTCCGCCGTAAAGACTCAAAAGTATCCAAGTGCTGCAACGCCTCTCTCCCGGTCAGCACCTTTTAACAAAGAAAAATCTAGACATATATCGATAACTGATCCCCAATTAGTAACCCACATTTGGTATTGACATTTCCACTACAGTAATAAGATGAGGAAATTTAGATATCCTAACAAAGCAACCAATACCATCTATTCCACGCAACCTTCTGCATTAAATAACAATATACAGGTCCGTATCAACAGCACATAAGTTTGCACCCATCAGAAATTACAATTGTCAATTATGGGATATCCATGAGTTCCATATTTCAGCTATATTCACCCAACTTGAACATCCATACAGATCAGCGACGAGCAGAGCGTCTGTTTTTAGTGAGCCAGTCACACGCCCCGATGTACGCACATAATACACGCCCAGTTGGACTTTTTTCTTTTCAACACGCCCAGTTGGACTTTTGCAAGCCTCATTTGCATAAATACAAAAATGGTCATAACTTGGCCAAAAATGCTAGTTTTTTAAAAATAAAAACGTTACTGTAATCTACATTGCAGCACCAATCTGCTGCAATAGCAGATAGGGGTTGCAAAATCTGGTGACAGAGCCTCTTTAAAAGCTCAGACGAGGCGTGATCTCTTTATCAGAGACGGGAGGTACAGGATCGTCTGCCTCAGCCATTACCATTGCAGACGCTGACAGAGGAGCTCCCGCCGGCGCCATCTTTGTTCACCACGCGGGCATAAGATTTAAGTTTTGCCGCCGCATTTGTGGCTTTAGTCTGACCCATGCTTTTCTTGGAAGATGTCCTTCCCTTCTTTCGCAGTTGGTAGGGAATTTTGGCAGGTTTAACCGTCTCCGGATGATAATAAGCAGGATGCTGGCCCGAGCTACCGCCGCACACGTCCTCTCACATCAGCAGTTGGCCACGCCCCTGGAAATGGTCTTCTTACCTCTGGAACAAGCAAACATTTTTGTTTTTAAATTCTAAACCTTAGTTCTTTTGAAAAATTGAAATTTTCATAAAACCTAATGTTTTTGGGGTACATTCAATAATCTATCAGGGAATGCAGTGTCAATCAGCTGCATCTTAAGCAGGTAGCTTACTTTAATGTACTAAAAGAGGCATGGACTCCTGGGACAGAGCCATATTACCACTTCACATGACTGCAACCTCATCGAGAATATGCAGTTCAGTTCTGGGTTACAGTTCATAGAAAGGATGCCCTGGAGATGGAAAAAATACAAAGAAGAGCAACTAAACTAATAATGGGCATGGAGAATCTAAGTTATGAGGAAAGATTAAAAGATTTACATTATAATAACATTTTAAAGATTGCATTATATGCAATGTCAATCGGCTGCATCTCAAGCCAGGAAGATACTGTTGTGTGTTAAGAGCCATGGACTCGCGGGACAGGGACATATTACGACTTTACATTAGTTCCTTAGTGCGGCGGCCTCTGCAATATGCTGTTCAGTTCTGGGCACCAGTTCATAGAAAAGATGCCCTGGAGATGTAAAAGGTACAGCGAAGAGCAACTATACTAATAAGGAGCACGGAGAATCTTAGTTAGAAGAAAATATTAAAGCATTACATGTATTTAGCCTTGAATGAGAGGGAATGATTAAAGGGGTTTTCCAATGAGGGACATTTATGACCTATCCACAGGATATGTCAGATACGGGTGTCCCCGCTGGGACCCGCACCTATCTCTAGAACCGGGTCCCCTTTTTGTGCACACGTGGACTCCTGGCCACTTCCTGATTACATGGTCGGGAGTAGTAGTAGTGAGTGGCTGTTACGTAAACCGTGTAGCTCAGCGAGTTACGTTGTTTCCGTAACTCCCGACCGTGTAATAAGGAAGTTACCGGGAGTCCACGTAAGCACAAAAAGCTAGAATGGGGATTAGGGGGCCCTGTTCTAAAGATGCACGAAAACAAAAAAAGGAGACCCTGGTAGTTATCGGGCGCATAATCAATATATAACTGGATGCCAACCAGTGTAGTGAAACATGTCGGGGGGGGGTGGGGGGGGGGCTCTTGAATTTTAAATACATGCTTTGTTACTAGACCTATTGATACTTTGCATTTAATGTAGGTACAGCGTTCTGCAGCCGCTGGTACTCTAGGTACTATCACCCCAAGTGCCTACCGCCACAAAAATTATTCGGTATCGCATTATGCAGATCCTTTCTAGCAGCATGCATGATTATTTTAATCCATTTATGTGGTTCGTCTATTTGCTTATATAGCCTAATAAAGATTTTAAAATTTTAATGGTTTATGGTAGTTGGAAAAAGAGGGCTTTTTCTGCCGGTTGGCATCCAGTTGTTCTATACCTCTCTAAAGATGGGTGCGGGTCCCAGAGATGGGACCCGCATCTATCTGACATTTGACACATCCTGTGGGTATGTCATATGTCTCTGATGGGAAAACCCCTTTAACTGGCATAAATATATAAATGGCCCATATCAAAAATGACGTTAAAGATGCTCTGTCACCAGATTATAAATGCCCCATCTCCTACATAATGTGATCGGCGCTGTAATGTAGATCACAACAGTGTTTTTTTTTTATTTTGAAAAGCGATCAATTTAATTCGTTTCTTAATAGACAACTGGGCGTGTTTTTTACCAACTGGGCGTTGTAACGAGAAATGTATGACGCTGACCAGCGTCATACACTTCTCTTCATTAATTTTTTAGCAGTACTCGCAACACAGCGTGATCATGCTGTGCTGTCACATACTCCCACATTAGCTTTACCGAAGTGTCTTGAGAGTGAATAGACATCGCTTTCAGCCAGGATGCGATGTCTATTCACACTCCTGACACTTTGGTAAAGTTTCTGTAAATGACCGCACAGCGTGATCTCGCAAGAGCAAGCTGTGTGAGTTAAGTTCTGTCGGGAGTGTGAATAGACCTCATCCTGGCTGAAAGCGATGTCTACTCACTCTCAAGACACTTTGGTAAAGTTAATGTGGGCGTATGTGACAGCACAGCTTGTTCTCGCGAGCTCACACTGTGTTGCGAGTACTGCTAAAAATGAATGAAGAGAAGTGTATAACGCTGATTGGTCTTTACAAAGCCCAGTTGGTAAAAAAAAAAAGTTAAAACACGCCCAGTTGTATATTAACCTCTTAACGGCGAAGGACGGATATATCCGTGCTCTGCAGCTGCTAGTTCGCGCAGAAGGACGGATATATCCTTCCTCTGATCGCGCGGGTACTGACAGTGTACACACGCGATCAGCGGCAGGAGCACGGCTGTTATACACAGCCTGGCTCCTGCTGCAACTGCCAGAATCTAAGCCCGCTCCGATTCCGGCAGTTTAACCCATTAAATGCCGCTGTCAACAGCGACATCTGTGTTTGACAGAGGGAGGGATCTCCCTCTGTCACCCCATCAGCGCCACCGCAAAGAAATCGCGGGTCGTCGTCGGGTTTCCATGGCAGCCGGGGGCCTAACGAAGACCCCCAGGTCTGTCTTAGATTGCATTAAAGCATTATATATTATAGATCGGCAGATCGCATAGTGAAGTCCCCTGGTGGAAAATGTAAAGCAGTTAAATAAAGTTTGTGAAAAAAACAAAAGATTAAATAAAAGTTAATCTATAAGTCCTATGTACCCCAAAATAGTACTAATGAAAACTACACATTGGCCCGCAAAAATCAAGCCCACATACACGGAAAAATAAAAAAGTTACGGCTCTTTGAATGCAGCGATGCAAAAACAAGTAATTTTTTTCTAAAAGGGTTTTTATTGTGCAAACGTAGGAAAACATATTAAACCTTTTACATATTTGGTATCCCCTTAATCGTGCCGACCCATAGAATAAAGTTAACATGTTATTTTACGCTGCATAGTAAACGGTGTAAATTTATAACGTGAAAATCAATGCTGGAATAGCTGCTTATTTTCAATTCTCTCAAAGTTAATAAAAGTGACTCGATATATTATAAGAATCTAAAAATGGTTCAAATACAAAATACAACTCGTCCCGCAAAAAATAAGCCCTTATACGGCTATGTCGACGGAATAAAAAAAAAGTTACGACTCTTGGAATGCGACAAAAAATAATCCTTGGTCATTAACGCGCAAAATGGCCTGGTCATTAAGGGGTTAAACTAATTAAATTGATCGTTTTTCAAAGTAAAAACCACTGTTTATCTACATTACATCGCCGATCACGTTATGTAGGAGATGGGGCATTTTATAATCTGGTGACAGAGCCTCTTTAAACTCTTCCACGTAAAATCCACTCAAAAGATAAGGGGCACCCTCACCATTCTGAGAAAAATTTGTGACTTAATGCCCAATTGGGCGTTTTTTTACTTTTGACCAAGTGGGCGTTGTGGAGAGAAGTGTATGACTCTGACCAATCAGCGTCATACACTTTTCTCTCCATTCATTTACTCTGCACATAGTGATCTTGCTAGATCACTATGTGCAGACACACACACACACACACACACACACACACACACACACACACACACACACACACACACACACACACACACACACGTTACTGAAGTGTCTTGACAGTAAATAGACCACCTCCAGCCAGGACTCTGTCTATTCACAATCTCGACACTTCGCTAAAGTTTGTGTGGAACTTACAGCACAGCAAGCGTGATCTCGCGAGATCACTCTGTAAATGATAGCTTACAGCGAGATCACGCTTGCTGTGCTGTAAGTCCCACACAAACGTTAGCTAAGTGTTGGGAGTGTGAATAGACATCGCGCCCTGGCTGGAAGCGATGTCGATTCACTGTCAGGTCACTTGAGTAACGTTAGTGTGTGTGTGTATGTGACAGCACATAGTGATCTAGTAAGATCACAATGTGCAGAGTAAATGAATGGAGAGAAGTGTATGACGCTGATTGGTCAGCGTCATACACTTTTCTCCACAACGCCCACTTGGTCAAAAGTAAAAAACGCCCAGTTGGGCATTAGTCATTAGTCATTAGCATAAAGCTAAAATAGGTCATAACTTGGTGAAAATAGTTTTTCTAAATAAAAACCACTGCTGTTACCTACATTACAGCGCCGATCATATTATGTAGAAGATAGGCCACTTATAATGTGGTGGCCGAGTCTCTTTAATCTCCAGAGCCACCTTTACTGGTTTTAACCCCTAAAACAATTTAATTTCCTTACATCTTTCCAGTTCTTTTACAGACAATAGCCCACCGTTTATGGAACATTGCAGCCGTGTGAAGTTTGGAAATCACATGACTTCCCTGCTGAATCTTGATCTTTTTGTAGCTACTAGAAATCATACAACTAAACGTATTGGAGAATTGCTGTTTAAGCAACTCTCTAATTTGTTCTACACAGTGCATTGCGTTTCTTTTAATACAAAAAATATTTGGTTTTCTGTATCTTAGGAACCTGAGAGAGAAAACATCTGCAGCGTTAACTTCTAAAAGTTGTGAAATACTTGAGGAAGATATAGGATGCACTTCAACTAGACGGAGATCATCAACAAGGAATTTGGCCAAGATAAACAGTGGGTCTATGGAATCTGTAATGGTGCAAGTCTTAAAACAAGCAGAGTTTTTAAGAGCAAAAGAAGAAAAGAGGTACAGAAGTTGCTTTACCATATTCTTGCTGAAATGTATGAAAACTTAGAGGTTGTCCAATTTAAAAAAAAAAATAAAAAAACTATTTCCATACGCTCTTTTAGGGAATTCAGAATTAAGGGCCTGTTCATATCAGCGTTTGGTTTCCGTTCATCGTTTCCATTAAACCTTTCCATCGGAGGAACTGATGAATGGAAACTATATGTTCTGTTTGTATTACCATTGATTTCAATGGTATTGCTTCTGTTGCAGTTGGTTTCCGTTCCATAAAGTTTGTTTTTTACGGAAACAATAGCGGAATCTACGCTATTGTTTCCGTGAAAAAAAACTGAAACCAACTGCGACAGAAGCATTGCCATCTAAATCAATAATAATGCAAATGGAAGCTATAGTTTCCCTTCGGCTTTCTATTCATCGGTTTCTCAGATTGAAAAGTTGAACGGAGCTGATGAATGGAAGCCAAACGCTGATGCGAACGAGCCTTAACCCCTTCCTGACCTTTGACTGATCCATACGCCAAAGTCGGGTAGGGGGAAGTATGGAACGGGCTCACTGAGTGAACCCGCTCCATATGATGCCGGTGTCGGCTGTATGTTACAGCCGACACTTCAGAGTAACTAGCGGCATCGTGCTCGAGCGTGATCCTGCTCGTTTAACTAGTTAAGTGCTGCGGTCAATAGCGACCGCAGCATTTAAATCGTTAGAAAGAGGGGGGCGACCCCCTCTAACAGCTCATCCCCCCCCCCGCAACACAATTGCGGGGGGGCGATGGTTGCTATGGCTGCCTGGGGGCCTAATGAAGGCCCCCAGGTCTGCCATCTTTGTGCACCTATTAGTATTGCAGTATATCGTGCAAGTGATCTAACAATCGCTGGTTGAAGTCCCCTAGGGGGACTAATAAAAAACAAAACTAAAAATGAGTTAAATAGATTTGTGTTTTGATTTTTATTTCTTACATTAAAAAAAAGTAAAAAAAATAAATAAACCTTTTCCCATTTCCCCCCCTAGAGCATAGTAAAAAAAAAAATAAACATAATTGGTATCGCCGCAACCGTAAAAGTCTGAACTATTACAATGTATCATTATTTAACCTGCACGGTGAACGCCGTAAAAAAATAATTCAATGCCAGAATCTCTTATTTTTGGTCACCTCATCTCCCTCAAAAAATTAAATAAAAAGTGATCAAAACGTTGCATGTACACTAAAATGGTATTATTAAAAACTACAGTTTATCCCGCAAAAAGTAAGCCCTCATACCACTTAATCGATGGAAAAATAAAAAAGTTATGGGTCTCGGACTTTCGCGACACAAAATAAATTGTATTTTTTACACTTAGATTTTTACTTGTAAAATATAGAAAAAACAATATATATTTGGTATCGCCGTAAACCTATTGACCCACAGAAAAGTTAACATGTTGTTTTAATTGAACAGTGAATTCCGTAAAAACGGCGCGCAGAAAACCATGGAGGAATCGCTGTTTTTTTCCATTTTCTACCCCACAATTCATTTTTTTACCGTTTCCTAGTACATTATATGGCAAAATAAATGGTGCTACGAAAACTACAACTCGTCCCGCAAAAATCAAGCCCTCATAGGACTATATTGACGGAAAAATAAAGACATTATGGCTTTTGGCACGAGGAAAAAACGAAAATAATAATCAGGTGTGCATTCAAAACATTATTTTAGTAAACTTACTAATTTTGTCTTTTTATATGCAGTTTAGCGCCGTTTTTATGGATTCATAAGCCACGCCGCTTTTGTTTTTACAGCTGTATCTTTGCCGCCTAAGGCTCCCGACCATAATATGGCCTAGGATGGAAGAGCATGTGACTAGACACGTCACTCTGCATCCTCTATTGTACCACACTGGGGCAGAGTTACTACTACTGTCTAAGATTTAGACGATGTAACTGTAAGCAGCTAGAAGATTCACAAAATGTATCAGTGTTGGATGCTGTATGATAAGTTTGGCGCATCTTGCTTGACCTGTTAGACACTTTTCTCCTCCTTACACCGTCTTTGATTTGGCTTATCTTGCATCAGAATTTTGTGCCAGATTTTGGCATATTTTAGCCATGCCCTTTTCTTTACATTTTTTTTAAAGTGTCTGGAGGCGAAAACATCTGATATGAAATGCGCCAAAATTTGGCGTATTTTTCTACACATTGTAGATGCAGAAACAGTAGTATATCTGCCACACTGCGTCCAGAAGACTGGAGCAGGCACAATGTTACGTGGAGGATGCAAAGGGGCATGTGAGTCATTTTCTTCCATCCTCTGCCATTTTACGGACAGGAGCCGTGTGCGGCAGAATAATAACTATGGGGTGTTATGAATCTAGCAAAACTGTGCTTAACGGCATATAAAGACAAGTTAGTAAATTTACTAAAATAATGTTTAGAATTGTGCTCCTGGTAATTTCCCTATTGCAGCTAACACCTTTAATAGAGGGACACCAGACCTATCCATTCCTGCATTTCACAGAAAACACATTTATTTGAATAGGCTCTGTGTGATGCTTAGTTTCCCCTGTTGTGGTGGTGGTGCCAGTAAATTGAACACTTGCTGACAGATTTTCCCACAGATTACAGCTGATTGCTGGGTGTCCCAGCAGGGAGACACACTGTGATCTGCTTGTTGTCAATGAACCCTTCTGAAAAGCAGGGATTGTCCAAAGCTTTAATATTTATGGCCTATCTTTAGGATTAAGCGCCCCCGTCCCTCCATTAAAATGATCAACGGAGGTGCCAAGAGTCAGACCCCCACCAATCAAATGTTCATGGCATGTCCTAAGGAAAGGCCGTAAATATTAGTCCCAGAAAACGTATTTGAAATCAAATTGACACAAACCAAAAGTTTAAAAGCAACATTTTTCTTCAAGTGAAAAGAAAAGCTTATTCATATTAGTTTAAAATACGCTGTTAAATTGCAGAATGTGGCCATAGACACAGTGATAAATCAACCAACCACTAGCGCCAGTGACAGTCCGTTTGTTTGGGTGCTTATAAAATAATTGCCTGCAGGCAAACAGAACCCTATTTCCTGACGACCCAATTGATAATAGAGATTAAGTTCAAGTTTACAAATTTTATTGAGCTACGTATAGCAAAGGACAAACCATACACATAAATTTTAAAATTTCACTGCCACAGACCGAAGTCAGATTTAACAGCTGGACGGAACCCAGTAGAGTATCTGATAGTTACGGTGAATGCCGACTGTCAGCAAACACACAGTCAGTTCAAAGGCAACCAGTGCCTCTATTAATATACAGGCAATAGATCCGGCTGAGGCAGGGATTAAAAATCAATAAAGCCCCCCCGACATGTTTCGCTAACTAGTAGCGTCCTCAGGGGTACACGGGGCTAATGGCGGCGCCGCGAGAAAACTGCTCCTCTTATGGGAGTATAGGATGACGTGAGGTGGGTTTGTGGATGGCCGCCAATCGGGCGAAGCTAGACAGCAGGAGCAGCAGGGGAGGGTAAACAGCCAATAGGAGGCCAGGTATAAAGCAGCCTATGGCAGCCGGCGAGCTGCGCGATAGTATAGACGAAAGTGCCGAGATAGTTTAGAAACGGCACGTCTGCGCAGTAAGGCAGCTGAGGGACTTAGGACAGGGCAAGAGCACAGCGGGGCATAAAGGATCGGCGCAGGCGCTGTAGAAGCCGGGCCGGACTTAGTGCAGAGAGCAGCTGACAGCCGCCACAGAAAGCGCAGGGCTGAGAGCAGGTCATATTTGATATGCGATTTGTCTGTGCACAGGACTGTGTGAAGACCTAGTGCAATACAACACAGCAAGGTCAGGTGCCCGACCAGGTACAGGCACTGCCAGTGTCCCCCCCCCCCCCCCCCCCGGTCCAGGTATAACATGCAACACCTATATAACCCCCGCTGAAACACCAATCAGTACACACCGGCGCATCCAAGCAACCAGCTCAAATATTGAAAGTGATGTTGAAAAATAATGATAAAAAATAATAAAGAGTATGGTAACATTGATATCTATCTTTCCTTTCAAATTATAATAGAACAGAAAAAGAGAGAGCCGCCAAGCTCATGACATGTACAGTTAGGTCACGTAAGGTCAGTGGATCAGAATAAGTAAATATATATATATATATATATATATATATATATATACACATACATACAGAGCCCCCTTGTCAGGAAGGCCATAATAAAGAGATGGAACCGATCACATGGCCAAGAAACCGAGACAATAAAGGCGAATACAATACAATACAGATAGACACATACAGAATCGGGAAAGGGAAATGCACAAAAACTCACAAGAATGCACTATATGTAAAACCCTCGTTAAGCCCCTGGGGGGTCATAGAACCGAGACGGTGAATCCACCGTGCCTCCTCCTGTAAAAGCCTACGGTCCAAATTACCTGCCCTGGGTCCCAATTTAAACTGTGCAATGCCCCAAAATTGGAGCAGCTTCGGATTATCAGGGTGAAACCTGTGCATATGTCTGGCAAGAGTGGTGTCTTCCTTAAGATTGATGGTACTAAGATGTCTGGACACTCTTCTCCTCAATTCCTGCAGAGTTTTGCCCACATACAGTTTAGGGCAAGGACATCTAGCCAAATATACAACTCCACCACTCTGACAGTTGAGAAATTGTTTAATGTCATAGGACCTGCCGTCAAGAGGGTTGGTAAAACTCAACTCTAGGCATCAGTGGGCAGAAGGAACACCTGCCACAGGGATGAAAGCCCGTGACAGGTGATTTCAACCAGGTGGATGGGGCATTTGAGGAGGTTGATGAGAAGTGGCTATGCACTAAAAGATCACGTAGATTTTTTCCCCTACGGTAGGTAATGGCGGGGTTGGCAGGGATGGCCTCTTTTAAGTCAGGGTCAGCGGTAAGAATAGACCAATGCTTCTTCAATACTCCAACAACTTGGGAGGAACAGACATCGAACGTGCCAATACAACGGATGGCACCGGAAGTCATTGACGGTGCAGACCTAGCACCTCTATCAGAAAGTAGATCAGATCTGAGGGACGCCCTAGCCCTGGCATAAGCCCTATGTAGCCACTTTTTCGGGTATCCTCTTGTCAAGAATTTTTGGTAGAGACCATCACATTCCCTCTGAAAAGATAACTCATCAGAGCAATTGCGTCTGGCCCGCAGGTATTGGCCAATGGGTATCCCTCTTTTAAGGGCAGGGGGATGATGACTATCCCAATGCAAAAAGCTATTGGTAGCTGTGGCTTTACGAAATATGTCAGTTTGGACACCACCACCAGGGTCCAGGGAGATCTTAAGATCAAGGAAGTTGATCACCCGATCGTTAATTTCATAAGTAAATCCCATGCCAATAGAGTTATTGTTGAGCATCGACATGAAGTCGACAAATGTGTTGGCATCCCCATCCCATAGGATGAGAATGTCATCGATATATCTTCCCCAGAAGGAGATATGTGACGTGAAATAAAGAAGGTCATCGGAAAAAACGATAGTGTCTTCCCACCAACCCAAGAAAAGGTTGGCGTAGGTGGGTGCACAAACGGTGCCCATTGCTGTGCCTTTTATCTGATGATAATATTTGGCATCAAAAGTGAAGAAATTATGTGTGAGAAGGAAACGTAATCGTGACAAAACAAAATCATTGTGTCGCTGAAATTGGGTACCCTTTGTGCTCAAAAAATGTTTAACTGCAGTGAGACCTAAATCGTGTTGAATATTGGTATATAGCGACTCCGACGTCTATGCTCGCCAACATGGTAGTAGAGGTGACATTGATCTCCTGGATCCTGGTGATGGTGTCCTTGGTGTCCCTAAGGTGGGACGACAAAGCGGAGACAAAAGGGGACAGAATCTCATCCACGTAGAGGCTAATACCCTGCGTCAGGTTATCATTACCCGAAACTATGGGCCTACCAGGGATAGGGCGTTTGTTCTTATGGACCTTTGGTAAGGCATAAAAGGTTGCCAGAGTGGGAGTAGGGTTGTATAGACGTTTAAATTCGTCCAAGGTAATGAGATTATTACTTTTAGCATTGGTAAGAAGATCATACAATTCCGACAGGTACCCAGTGGTGGGGTTGCCTTTTAAGGTGACATAGGTTGTTTTGTCGTCTAGTAGTCTATGGACCATACCTGTGTAATCAACACAGTCCATGATCACGATATTGCCCCCTTTATCGGAAGGTTTAAGTACTAGGTCTGCATTGCCGCATAGCTCATCCAATGCCAACTTTTCATCGCTATTAAGATTTCCAAAGGGCATAGATCTGTCACTTCTAAGTTTCTTGAGGTCATTACAGACCATTTTTACAAAGACATCAATATGCCCATATTGGGAAAAGGGGGGAGTGAGCCTGGACTTAGGGCGTAATGAAGAAAAAGGACCCACCGCATCAGTGACTCCGAATTGATTCTCATGAAGGAGACTCAAGATCCCTCATGGTGTTTTGTTCCCGACGGTCACGGCGGATATCGTCCTGTATAGAGCCCCTGAAGTGTTTGTGTAGGGCCAATTTTCTGGCAAATAAATTGATATCCGGTTTCTTGGCCATGTGATCGGTTCCATCTCTTTATTATGGCCTTCCTGACAAGGGGGCTCTGTGTGTGTATATATATATATATATATATATATATATATATATATATATATATATATATATATATATATATATTTACTTATTCTGATCCACTGACCTTACGTGACCTAACTGTACATGTCATGAGCTTGGCGGCTCTCTCTCTTTTTCTGTTCTATTATAATTTGAAAGGAAAGATAGATATCAATGTTACCATACTCTTTATTATTTATTATTTTTTATCATTATTTTTCAACATCACTTTCAATATTTGAGCTGGTTGCTTGGATGCGCCGGTGTGTACTGATTGGTGTTTCAGCGGGGGTTATATAGGTGTTGCATGTTATACCTGGACCGGGGGGGACACTGGCAGTGCCTGTACCTGGTCGGGCACCTGACCTTGCTGTGTTGTATTGCACTGGGTCTTCACACAGTCCTGTGCACAGACAAATCGCATATCAAATATGACCTGCTCTCAGCCCTGCGCTTTCTGTGGCGGCTGTCAGCTGCTCTCTGCACTAAGTCAGGCCCGGCTTCTACAGCGCCTGCGCCGATCCTTTATGCCCCGCTGTGCTCTCGCCCTGTCCTGCCTTGTTCTAAGTCCCTCAGCTGCCTTACTGCGCAGACGTGCCGTTTCTAAACTATCTCGGCACTTTCGTCTATACTATCGCGCAGCTCGCCGGCTGCCATAGGCTGCTTTATACCTGGCCTCCTATTGGCTGTTTACCCTCCCCTGCTGCTCCTGCTGTCTAGCTTCGCCCGATTGGCGGCCATCCACACACCCACCTCACGTCATCCTATACTCCCATAAGAGGAGCAGTTTTCTCGCGGCGCCGCCATTAGCCCCGTGTACCCCTGAGGACGCTACTAGTTAGCGAAACATGTCGGGGGGGCTTTATTGATTTTTTAATCCCTGCCTCAGCCGGATCTATTGCCTGTATATTAATAGAGGCACTGGTTGCCTTTGAACTGACTGTGTGTTTGCTGACACTCGGCATTCACCGTAACTATCAGATACTCTGCTGGGTTCCGTCCAGCTGTTAAATCGGACTTCGGTCTGTGGCAGTGAAATTTAAAAATTTATGTGTATGGTTTGTCCTTTGCTATACGTAGCTCAATAAAATTTGTAAGCTTGAACTTAATCTCTATTATCAATTGGGTGGTCAGGAAATAGGGTTCTGTTTGCCTGCAGGCATCCCTTCTCTGACTAGATATATTGTACCCGCTGACTACCCAGGGTCAAAATTTGTGTTTTTTGTCTTATAAAATAATTGGTTCTGACTAGTAGAAATCTATTATGTCCATCAGAATCATTCATCAGACCTGTTAGTCCATTATCAGCGTTACAATTGCAGTGTTTAAGATAACATAACTTAAAGGGGTATTCCCATCTTATAAAGTGATGGCATATTCCTAGGAATATGCCATAACTTTGTGATCGGTGGGGTTCTGACCTTTGGGACCCCCCACCGATCCCGAGAATGAAAGCGCCACGGCGGTGCTTTAGCACTGCGGCCTCTTCACTGATTTTTGCTATGCCTGGTTGCTGCTGTATAATAAAGTATTCTCATGTGCGCGTTAATACCTTTTCCATAACATAAGTGTGTGTTCACACCGGAAAACACTTTCCGAATGACACGTCCAGGATCTGTTCTTTTAAAGTGTGTAATATGTATGTATTTCTTATTTCGTTGGTACAAACCAGGCTTTACATCTTTTAAATGTATTGGCTTTAATAAAAAAAAACATTAAAAAAAATAATCGAAAGCTACAAACGGTGTAAACGTAGTGTCAAATCTGATGGCACCTGATGTGTAAAAATCATTTGAACAGGTTTATATGAAGCTCTCCTTTGGAGCTGCTTTTAGCAATATATTGCTCTAGATTAACAGCCCACTTGTTGCTGAATATTGCATGTGTATACATACATACATCATACTGTTCTATTGTTAACTATGAAAACATACTGGCCCTCATTAACCAGAGCTGTCTGACAGAAATTCTAGCAACCAACCACAAAGCTTTAACCGGTTAAGGACTAGGCTGTTTTACAGCTAAATGACCAGAGCAAATTTCACAATTTTGCTATGCGCTTCTTTAGATGACTATAACTCAGCAGGTGAATAAAGTTCATCTTTGAATTTTACACCCTTTTTAAAGGACAGATAGGGCTTTGTTTTATTGGCATTTGTCAGTATATATAATTTTTTTTTTTTTCTCTAAAGTGGGCAAAATTGGAAAAAAATGCAAGAATTTAACAATTGCGTCGGTTTATGCTAGCATTTTTCACACACGGTATGAACCACGGCCAAAATTAATCTCCTTTCACATTCTTCCACTTCTCCCGTGCATGGGGATACCAAATATGTGAGCCTTATTCACTGTGCGGGCATGTGCCAGGGCTTGGCATAAAAGGAGGCTTTTTGACCTTTTCGGTCCAGGAATTTTGCATTTGATTTTATAGCAGCATACGGTTTTCTGGGGGGCCTAATGCTGCTGAAAGATTAGAAACACCCCATAAATGACTTCATTCACACAAGTAGACCCCACAAGGTTTTCTTCAAGGGGTTTATCATATTTTTAGCAAGTCCAGTTTTCTTCTGAAAGTTTCTTGAATAAGATGGAACAAAATAAAATCAGCACTTTTTTAGCAAATGCGTCAGTTTAGGCTAGTATTTTTCACACACGGTATAGACCACGGCCAAAATTCATCTCCTTTCACGTTCTTCCACTTCTCCCGTGCATGGGGATACCAAATATGTGTGCCTTATTCACTGTGCGGGCATGTGCCAGGGCTTGGCATAAAAGGAGGCTTTTTGGCCTTTTCGGTCCAGGAATTTTGCATTTGATTTTAGAGCCGCATACTGTTTTCTGGGGGGCCTAATGCTGCTGAAACATTAGAAACACCCCATAAATGACTTCATTCACACAAGTAGACCCCACAAGGTTTCCTTCAAGGGGTTTATCATATTTTTAGCAAGTCCAGTTTTCTTCTGAAAGTTTCTTGAATAAGATGGAACAAAATAAAATCAGGACTTTTTTAGCAAATGCGTCAGTTTAGGCTAGCATTTTTCACACACGGTATAGTCCACGGACAAAATTAATCTCCTTTCACATTCTTCCACTTCTCCCGTGCATGGGGATACCAAATATGTGTGCCTTATTCGCTGTGCGGGCATGTGCCAGGGCTTGGCATAAAAGGAGGCTTTTTGGCCTTTTCGGTCCAGGAATTTTGCATTTGATTTTAGAGCCGCATACTGTTTTCTGGGGGGCCTAATGCTGCTGAAACATTAGAAACACCCCATAAATGACTTCATTCACACAAGTAGACCCCACAAGGTTTCCTTCAAGGGGTTTATCATATTTTTAGACAGTCCAGTTTTCTTCTGAAAGTTTCTTGAATAAGATGGAACAAAATAAAATGTGCTTTTTTTTTTAACAAATGCGTCAGTTTATGCTAGCTTTTTCACACACAAAATGGACCACGGACAAAATTCATCGCATTTCACATTCTTCCTCTTCTCCCGTGCATGGGGATACCAAATATGTGTGCTTTATTCATGGGCATGTGCCAGGGCTTGGCATAAAAAGAGGCTTTTTGGCCTTTTCGGTCCAGGAATTCTGCACTTGATTTTATAGCCGCATACTGTTTTCTGGGGGGCCTAATGCTGCTGAAACATTGGAAACACCCCATAAATGACTTCATTCACACAAGTAGACCCCACAAGGTTTTCTTCAAGGGGTTTATCATATTTTTAGACAGTCCAGTTTTCTTCTGAAAGTTTCTTGAATAAGATGGAACAAAATAAAATTAGCAATTTTTTAGCAAATGCGTCAGTTTATACCAGCATTTTTCACACACGGTATAGACCACGGTCAAAATTAATCTCCGTTCACATTCTGCCACTTCTCCCGTGCACGGGGATACCAAATATGTGGCCTTATTTATCACATAGAGATGTAGGAGGGCGGAGGATAGAAGAAGATTATTTCACATATCGCTTTTTTTCAAAGCTGGTTTTACAAAACTCAACAGAGTTTCTATAAGGGTATGTTCACACGGCGGGGGTCCGTAACGGCTGAAATTACGGGGATGTTTCAGCCTGAAAACATCCCCGTAAATTCAGCCGTACCGGCATGTGCAGGCGCTTGAACGCCGCGTCAATTACGGCCGTAATTAGCGCTGCTATTCATTGGAGTCAATGAATAACGGCTCCAATTACGGCCAAAGAAGTGACAGGTCACTTCTTCTACGCGGGCGTCAATTTACGCGCCGTCATTTGACAGCGGCGCGTAAATATACGCCTCGTGTGAACAGACAAACGTCTGCCCATTGCTTTCAATGGGCAGATGTTTGTCAGCGCTATTGAGGCGCTATTTTCGGGCGTAATTCGGGGCAAAAACGCCCGATTTACGTCCGTAAATAGGCCGTGTGAACATACCCTAACACTTCCAAAATATCTGCTCGTCCACACTTACATTCTGCTCAGGGGTGTAGAGTTGCAGAAATAAATTATTCAGGGAATTTATTAGCGGTCTTATTTTGAACAACCGATCCCGGTTTGCATCGGTACTTGGGGGGGCCTGTGCGTTGTCATTGAAGTTGAGGAACCTCATTATTGTCTCATAACGAGACCTGGGCATTACTGCAGAATATACTGGGGTGGCTTGGGCGGGTCTTGTTGACCAGTAAGACCTAATGGAGGGCTTTTTGACAATACCCATATTTAGGGTGAGCCCCAAATTTTTTTTTAATTCCTGCAAATTGGTGGGCGTCCAATCTCTGGCATGGGTGGATGAAGGTTTCTGCCTTATATATTGCGTGGCATATAAATTTGTTTCGTGGACAATCTGATTTAGGATGTCGTCCGTTATAAATAAATGGAAGTAATCCATTTGGACAAAATTTGTATTGTCCACGGTTATGCCAGGAGTGGCCGTAAATCCGTGGATTCTAGGCCCAAAAGATGGGGCAGGTGCCCATACAAGAGCCTGGACTGGAGGGACCAGGCTGTCCCGTGCTACAGCGCTACTTGGCCCTGCGCTTTCATGTTCTGCAGTTTCGACTGCATCAGGGACAACGTCCCCTGAAGATGAACCTGAAGTGACGCTGTCATCGTCACTACCTAAAACAGGTTCCATCTCGGACGCCATCTCTGATGCGGTCTCCGACTCAGACCACAGCATGGCGTATGCCTCCTCGGCGCTAAACAACTTCCTCGCCATAACGTAACTAACACTAACACTAACTAAACAAATTTTATTTTTTTATTTTTTTTATAAAACACACAAACTAAGGCCCCATGCACACGACCGTGCCCGCAATTGCTGTCCGCGATCGCGGGCACGGCCGGCCGCTGACTGACAGCCGCATTTTCGGGCCGTGCTCCCATACAAAGTATGGGAGCACGGCCCGCAAAATGCGAAAGAACGGACATGTTCCATAATTCCCGGAACATTTCCATCGCACTGACACCCTTCCGTAGTGCTACTGAAAGGTGTCAGCGTTCAATGAAAGTGAATGGCTCAGTTTTTGCGGACCGCAGTTGCGGTCCGCAAAAACGGAGGTTTTTTGCTGTCGTGTGCATGGGGCCTAACTGCTATATATATCTACACTACCGCTAACAAAAAAATAAACCGCTATTGCTATATATATTATATATATGTGGATATATATATAATTATATACTCCCTACCTGCCTATTCTAATAGAATAAAAGAAAGAAAGGTAGATAGATAGAAAAAAAGATAGATGGATAGATAGATTGTATAGATAGATAGAAATCTATCTATACAGAGAATGTTTTATAGTGTAACTGTTTGTTTTTTTTTCACTGTAATCTTCTGGCAGCAATTCTCCCGAGTCTCTTTTTCTCCTCAAACTGAAACAATATTTGAGGAGAAGAAAAGAGGCAGGAGATTTACTGCCAGAAAACTCAAAATAAAACAAATGTGGTCGCTGTGATTTTCACAGCGACCACATGTTCAGGGACCATCAGATTGGTCCCTGATACTCTGCCCAGTGCCCAGAGCTGTTGGTAACAGCGAGGGCACAGGGCTGTGTGCACGCGATCGCGGGCACAGGGCTGTGTGCACGCGATCGCGTGCACACTGTTTTATAAGCAGAAATGCATGTGATCGCTGTGATTGGTTGTCACAGCGACCACATGTTCAGGGACCATCAGATTGGTCCCTGATACTCTGCCCAGTGCCCAGAGCTGTTGGTAACAGCGAGGGCACAGGGCTGTGTGCACGCGATCGCGTGCACACTGTTTTCTATGCAGAAATGCATGTGATCGCTGTGATTGGTTGTCACAGCGATCACATGTTCAGGGGCCAAAAGATTGACCCCTGACATTCTGCCCAGTGCCCATGGCTGTTAGCAACAGCCAGGGCATAGAGCTGTGTGCACGCGATCGCGCGTGCACAGTCTCTGAAGTGCGGCCGTATATATACTATACGCCGGACTTTAGAGACCCTGACCGCTGGCCGTATATTTACGGCCAGCGGTCGGGAACCTGTTAAATTACTGTGGAAAAAATAAATCTTCACAATGGCTGGTTTCTATGGGCAACATGACCAGATTTTCTTTTAGACCGTTTTAGTTATTGAGGCCCATTGGAGGAGATATATTAAAACTGGAGCAAAAGAAAAGTGGAGTAGGTGCCCATGGCAACCAATGCAATATATCTTGTGAGGAGAGTGAAATAAAACGGACTCTGTCCCATTACGGATATATGTAGGGACCTGAGCATTCTGCATATATGGTTACATTTGACAGAAACATTTGAACATGCATATGATATGTTGGTTGTTTATAATTAGGATTAAGGAACAAGAGAAGAAAGAAGCAGAGGAAGCAAACCAGAAGGAAATGGAGGAGTGGGATAAAAGCTTCCTGGCTCTTGCAGCACCTTCATCGATGGAGACCATGTGGGAAATACCAGCCATAGGTCATTTTCTTTGTTTAGCTCAGCAAATTTTAAACCTGCCGGAAATAGTGTTTTATGAACTGGAGCGGTGTTTATTGATGCCTCAGTGTAATGTATTTTTGGCAAAGATAATGACTTCATTATTAAGCCCTCCACATCGCAGACCAACCTTACATCGGCGCCCCAACCTCCCATACAGAGCCTGGGAAGCAGCACTAAGGCAAAAGGTTCAACAGTGGTATACAGTTATAGGTCAAGCGGAGAACCCTGACAGATGTGCTGAGACGCTTGGGCTTTGCTCTCAGTTTTTTAAAGTTATAGGTGAAGTCAATCCACTTGAACAAAAAACATTTCATGAGTTAACGTTTTACCAGAAAGTTTGGTTATTGAAAGGTCTTTGTGACTTTGTCTATGAAACACAAAGTGAAGTACAAGATGCTGTGCTTGGACAACCAATTCATGAATGTAGAGAGGTGATTCTCGGTTATGATGCTCAGGAAAATGCATACATTCACTTCCCCCAGTTTTGTGGCGCAGATGTGCGAGTGTACAAACAGAGACCCTTTAAAGCCCCTGAGTTTCCTATCCCATCAATAAAAATTAAAAGCGCTCCACGGGTAAAATTTACTAGGTCCAAGTGCAAATACTCTAAAAAACGGAATGGAATTTTTAAAAATTCTCCAACTGATCTAGAGAAATACTGTGACTTTAAGGAAGATACTTCTACAAATTGTCAAGTGGACAACTGCAATAGCTTCTCTGACAATGACATGAAGCCAGTCTGTCAAGACCACAATTGCCATGACCTTAAGTCGGTCTCTTGCAAAGAAAATGTAGAAAAGCCTATTGGTCCTGGGGAGCTTGTCGGATATGGCGAACCTGTGTGTCCAGGGGAGATAAGGATTCTTGAAAATGTAGATAAATATTCTGGAGCAACCTTACTCAAAGCGGACACTAGCCCATTGAAAGAAAATTCACTTAAAACGTATCAAGTCCATTTGAATGGCAACCATACTGACAATGCGGAGGTTATTTGCCACAGAGTAGCTATGGACATTATCTTAGACCACCCTCTATTGAACCATAAAAAACGAAAACTCAAGAAGATGCGAGCAAAGAAGAAGAAGAAAAAAATAAAGGATCTACTAAATGAAAACATACAGGGTAAATGTGGAAATCTCCAAGCACACACATTTAAATCTCTAAAGTCTGAAATCCATAGTAAATTGTATCTCAACAAAAAGAGAGCCAAGCACAAGAAGCACAAGTCTGGTGAGTACTATATGAATTAATATGTGCATGAACATTCGAGTATCTACTGTATTTACAATAAAATTCTATTCATTCCGAGATTATTTGTTCCAGACAATGCAGCATAATAGGCCTATGCCAGATTGGTAGGAAGTTTAACTTCTAGCCCGGGACATGTCCCCCTCGTCAGGTTCATGGCACCTCTTGCTCCCCGGCAGGTACTCAGCTGATGTTGAAGAGTCAGTCAGGCATGCCAATGGGATCTTATTATAAGCATCAGCACATTAGTTTCAGTGCCAGCACATTGGCTTCTTGGCTTTAGTGATAGCATGTAACGCTGGTATGCTTCACTCATCTGCATTAGCTGAGGGCCAGCCACTGAGATGGCTCTGGAGCAGGTAGAAAGTATATTTAGCAAGCATCCAGTGCTTTAGCTTTGCTGATAATCTGGTACCTTGGCGCCCTCCAGACAGTTCATTCTGCATAATTAATTTAAGAAAAATGTAATAAACATTAAAGTTTATTCATCTCCATTAATGATTACCCTCAAGTTATATTAATGAATTAATATAGTGCAGACGTTTCCAGACAGAACCTCTTCTAAAACAGATGATGTAACTTTTTTTCCCCCATAGAGATGGCCACGGCTTAATATGCCTTAATAGCTTTAATATGCAAAATTAGTGTAAAACACCAGTCCCAAGTGAATATAACTTATGTATCAAGGCAGGGGATTGAAAAAGTGTTTTGATGTGGGGAACTATCCCTGTTCCAATATATTGTAACGCCCTGCCTAACACTGAGGAATAGCCACCCTGATAAGGGCGATCCCATACTTGTACCTACGCAATGCACCCTAGATCCACCCTGATGTAGGTATTTGGCGTTTCCACTTGTTTCTTGCATACAGCTGTTTGGTCAGTCCTCTGACACATGGTGTACTCGGGTTCCTTTGACATCTTTATCATGGCTTCTTGTATAATGGAAGACACGACGCATTGCCGGATCCATCGCACAACGGATACCAGCGGCGCCCGACGAACCCTATTGATTTACAGAAGCGTCCGTCGTTTTGAAAGAAAAAAAGGTTTCTGCATGCAGGGTGGTTTTTCATCAAATGTGATGAAATCTGCAAAGGGTTGAGTTGAGCTGAGCCTCTAACGCAGATGTGCAGATGGCTTTAGTCATTGGCAAGTACTGAAGGTACACTTTATGTACTGGTATAAGCCAGTTCTTTACATTTTAAATTATTATTTTTTTTTAAAGCAATTTTTAGTAAGACCTCAACGAATTGGTACAGGTACAAAAGATGCACATCATACACAATAAGTAATCCAAGAGTATCCAGTTGACACGGTCCGGTATTAACAAAAATTCAAGGATACATTTCTTCATATATTGATTTGCTTATACAAACACAGAACAAAAACAAAACCCTAACAAACAGATTTTCATTACAGAGATCGAAAAAAGACCTGATAAATGCAGCTCATATGAGAAACCCAGTGGAGGAATGGAAGACTTCGCATCCCCAAACTCCAAATAAAGCTGTTAGGCATATATCATAACGGAGGTCAAAACTATTGACTAGTATGGGGGTTGGCTATCCAGGAATGCCATATTTTGAGAAATGTATCTGGGCATCCGCACGCTTCATATGTGAGTTTAAAGAGTGGAACATTAGAGTTCACCAACGTAGTCCATGCTGACAATGTGAGAACCTTGGGGTTCTTCCAATGCATGAGGATGCTTTTCTTTGCATAAAGCAATAAAAGTGTCATAAGGGATCTGGTAACTTCAGTATATATAAGATCATCCACCAGTAGTAAGAGACAGATTATGGGGTCAAATATGCGAGAAAGTCCAACTTGTAGTTCAATAAATTCTAAAACCTCAGTCCAGACATTAGAAATAACCGGACATTCCCAGAACATAGGTAAAAAGGAACCATCTGCTCTTTGACATCGCGGACAGATAGGAGTATGTATTTTCCCATCCTAAACAAGTTGCAAGGGGTATAATGTATCTGATGAAGAAACAATTATTAGAATAAAGCGGTCTATTGTCAATAGTAAAGAACCAGTCAAAGCGCTCAGCATTTCTTTATGATCATCCGTAGACACAGAGGAAAGAGCCAGGGACCATCGGTCCAGACCTCTATCAAGTTTGTTAGAAAAGAAACGCAACAATTGTCTATACAGTATGGACATAGGTTTAGCCAACGTTCCCTGCGTCATGCAATCCTTCACCGGGGACGGACGTACAACATTCAATTTGTTTTTAAGTCATTCTCAATTATTGTTTTTTCTTAATACAAACTAGTATCTGTTAACACGACCATAAGCGTAGAAAAGGATATTCTTATTGGTTAGCAAATCTTGTATCCCACCTGTTTTTTTTTAGGCAAACCTATGCTATTCATCTTGTGTGCGCCTTTTGTTATGTCTGTACAGTTTTCTTATAAAGCTATTCTTGATTTTTGGAAGGAAAAAAATCTGTATCTAAGAAAACAGTGATCAAGAAGAGGAAAATGTCTGCATCTTTACCAGCTTCGCCTGAATTCCAGGTAAGTTACTTTCTTGAACCTCCTATCAGACGTTTGATTTTTAAAAATACAGTTTAGACAAAGGGTAAATGACCATCTTTTTCAACTGCTATCTGGAATCATGCGGTCCTTGTGCACCTACGTTACTATATGCGTTCAAGTAGCTGGCGAATCTCACTGCATCATCAATCTCACTCTGTATAATGCAGACAAGTGGATTTCTTTCTCCTGATATAAGCAATCCTAATTAAATGGACTCCCAACCTTTGCCTCATAGTTCACGGTGTGTACTGTATATAGTGCATGTAAAAATATTCACACTCCCCTCTTGAACTTTTTCATGTTTTATTATTTGGCTTTTATTGAATCACTTGGGTTTTAGTGGGGCTTTTTTTTTTTCTCACACTAATCAAGGGTGAAAATCAGATCTTGACAAAGTGAACTAAACACTAGGGTTATTAAACCTAAAATAATTGAATGCATAACTATTCACACGTCTCTGACACTCCTAAATTCTCACTGCAAATTGGTTTTGCAAGTCACATGGAGACTAAAAATTTGCACATATGCAAAGGCACTGGATATTTTTTTTGAAGTTATTTCTTTTTTTTTTTTTTTTTTTTATTGTAATTATCTATATAAAATGTATGGGATTTTGTAGTATTGATACTGGTCACTAGATGTCAGCACAACAGACATGATTTCCTGCCTGGTAATCCAAGCTTGCTATGCAGAGTGTGTATTATTTATATAGTGCCAACGTTACTCTGCACCACTGAATGTTTTCAGACAGGCACTCAAAATGTATTTTCACTATTCCTTAGGGCCAATATAATGGAAAGTTGAGGGAAATCACAGTACCGATAGTAGACTCATACAAACATGAGAAAAACCGGAATAGATTTATTTTTTTGGGCAAATTTTGGTTATGTGTTCTTATTTTATTTTCAGCTTGTTTGCACCAATCTTCATGAACTCAGGGAACTGATAAATAAAATAGATGGAGAGCTGAAATGTATGGAAAACAATAGAAAGAAATTGGTAAGGTTGTCTTTTAATATTGTAAGTGTCATAATACGCAGGGCTCCAGGCAAAAAAAATGAAATCACTTGTGCACCTTTTGGCTCCGAAGTATAAAAATGTAGGAACCAAATTATTATTTTTTTTTGTGGGCGCCAAATTAAAAATCAACGTTGTTAGTTGTTAAATTAAAAACGTGTATACATTGCCATATACTGTACACATGGATAATACGATACAATGTACACACAACTAATGCTGTGATATATTGTCACTATAAACTGTATAAATGCCATCGTATAGTGTACACAACTGATCCCACAAATACTGTACATGCAATTATTGCCGTCATATACCCTACGCATGGGTAGTGACGCCATACACTGTAAACACAAATAATACAGCCATACGCTATACACAGAAATAATGATCGTAATATATATATTACTAACTTATAAAGATGTGAATACGCGCACACACACACGACTAACCAACAATAGCCACATGCATTCTTATTCCCTGCGGCAGGAGGGGAGCATTGTGGTGTGGCAGGGATATACAAGACAGCACTGTAAACTTCCTACATTAACTTAAAGCACAAGACCATTAACAGATGATGAAGAGAAGGCTTAACATGCGTGCCTTCTGATGTCCATTAATGCCGCCCAGATTTAAATTTTGCGTTTTTAAGTTAATATAGGAAAATTGGTTTGATGGCAGGCATCCGCTCATCCTCCATTAGGAACTGCCAACATCAGGATCCCACCCTTTACCGACAGTTGAAAATGAGGAGCCTGAATCCCTGCTGCACTATAACTCCTGCTTCTAAAGAGAACAATATATTAAAGGCTATGTAAATGTTTGAAAGTGTTTGTTTTTTTGTGCTCCTATTTTATAAATAAAAATGTGTATTTTAGCGTGTGTTAATAAACTTTGTAAATTTTATTAGTCTGCCATCTTTGTGCTCCTATTAAGCTCTGCCTCCGGCAGGGCTTAATAAAAGCCTGTCAGAATCACGATATACTGCAATACATTAGTATTGCAGTATATAGTGCAAGCGATCTAACGATCGCTGGTTGAAGTCCCCTAGGGGGACTAAAAAAAAAGTTAAAATTAGTAAAAAGTTTTTTGTTTTATGTAAAAAAAAAAAAAAAAAAAATATTAAAAGTTCAAAAACCCCCCTTTTCCAATTGTCACGAAGGGTCTGTGGACCCACTGGGCGGTACCGCCTTGGCGGTAAGGCAGCTGGCCAACAGGGAGCAGGTGATTTGTCTATAGTTCTATAGGTACATGTGGCAGCTCAGGCAGCAGCAGGGCAGGCTCGGCTGGGACTTGGGTAGCAGGCGGACGTCAGGCGAGGTGAAGCAGGTCAGACGTGGATATAGCGCAGCACGACTTTGGCACAGCACAGTGCTCGACCAGGATGGTATGAATTGCTAGGAACAGGAACTAGAAACAAGTATAGGGACAGTGACTGGAACAGGAAACGCACTAGGAGGCCATCACATAGACAAACTATAGGGAACACAACAACGCTCAGGCATAGAACTAGGGGGCTGGACCCCTCTTTTATAGTCCAGGGTACTCACGGGTCAAAGTAAGTCCATGGGGTCCGGTGCACGCGCTGCCCCTTTAAGAGCGGGCACGAGCGCGCGCACCCTACGGGGTCCAGCAGAGGTGAGTGGATGCGAGCGCTGGCGTCTACTGAGGAGGAGGAGGCTGGGGCCAGCGCTTGCCGACTCGTGGCTGCGTCTGTCAGGGGGAGGTGGGAGCTGACAGCCCGCAGCCACGGACATTACACCAATTTTCCCCCTAGAGCATAGTAAAATAAAAAATATAGTTTGTATCGCCGCATCCGTAAAATTCTTAACTATTACAATATATCATTATTTAACCCACACGGAGTACCCTGTAAAAAGAATAAAAATGTAAACACCAGAATCTCTATTTTTTGGTCACCATCTCCCACAAAAAATGAAGTAAGTGATCAAAACGTCACATGTACCCAAAGATGCTAGCATTAAAAACTACAGCTTATCCCGCAAAAAATAAGCCCTCATACCACTTAATTGACGGAAAAAAAAAAAAGTTATGGCTCTCACAATTTGGCGACACAAAATAAATTTTATTTTTTACACCTTAGGTTTTTACTTGTAAAATATAGAAAAAACTACATATAGATTTGGTATCACCGTAATTGTATTGACAGAATAAAACATTGGAGGAATCGCTGTTTTTTTCATTTTCTACCCCACAAATTTTTTCTAGTACATTATATGGCACAATAAACCGTGCTACAAAAAACTACAACTCGTCCCGCAGAAATCAAGCCCTCATAGTACTATATCAACGGAAAATTAAAAAAGTAATGGCTTTTGGAATGTGGGGAGGAAAAAAAATGAAAATGAAAATCTGAAAAATGGCTGTGGGGGGTAAGGGGTTAAAGAGGCTCTGTCACCAGATTATAAGTGCCCCATCTCCTACGTAATCTGATCGGCGCTGTAATGTAGATAACTGTGGTTTTTATTTTCAAAAACTATCATTATTGAGCAAGTTATGAACAATTTTAGATTTATGCTAATTAGTTTCTGAATTCCCAACTGGGTGTTTTTTACCTTTTGACCAAGTGGGCATTGTAAAGACAAGTGTATGACGCTGACCAATCAGTAACCAATCAGCGTCATACACTTCTCTCCATTTATGTCCATTTGTACTCCCAGCATAGCGAGATCACGCTGTGCGGTCACTTACTCACACAGTAATTTTACCGAAGTGTCTTGAGAGTGAATAGAGCCTCAAGGAATTGCTGGTTGGGTAGTTCCCTGGCATAATACTGCCCAGGCATTATAACATAGCAGCTGATGACTAGAGTATTATGCCAGGGAACCCCCTTTTTCCAATTTTCCCCCTAGAGCATAGTAAAAAATATAATTGGTATCACTGCATCCGTAAAATTCTGAACTATTACAATATATCATTATTTAACCCACACGGTGTACACCGTAAAAAAAAAATATATATATATATTTGTGATTTCCAGAATCGCTATTTTTTGGTCACCATCTCCCATAAAAGATTAAATAAAAAGTGATCAAAACGTTGCATGTAGCCCAAAATGGTATCATTAAAAATGACCGCTTATCCCGCAAAAAACAAGCCCTCATACCACTTAACCGATGGAAAAATAAAAAAGTTATGGCTCTCAGAATTTGGCGACACAAAATACATTTTATTTTTTACTTGTAAAATATAGAAAAAACTATATATAGATTTGGTTTTTGGAAGGTGGGGTAGTTCTGGAATCATGTGCCTTTTATGAGATTGTAGTAATCGTATAGCCATGGTTTAAATACAGCACTTACATTAGTAGATTTTCTATTTCATGCACCTATTCAGTGTGTGTGTGTGTGTGTGTGTGTGTGTGTGTGTGTGTGTGTGTATATATATATATATATATATACACACACACACACACACCTACTGCCATTTTATATAGGGCACAGATCCTGCTATAATTGGGCATTAGAGCTGCTAAGACGATTGAGCCCCCCCCCCATATACTTGTCTCCCACTGTGCGGCACTCTCATTGCCCTACAGGTACATCATCATCATCATCATGTGGACTGTGCTCCTCAACATCCTCCCACCTCGGCTTTTCTGATTGATCACACAGCCCTCAGTCCCGGCTCACCACTTATATTCCTCTCCATAGCAGTCTATGCTGCCCAGGGGAAGCGCAGCTGATGCTTTCTATAGAATCTCGCCATGAGCCAGTCCAATGCTTTCCTGAGCTGCCGGTTTAGGATCACTGAGCGGCTTCAGTATACCTCAGTTGTCCATTGAAGCTGCTCAGCAGTCCCATGCTGAAGATAAGCGCAAGGCTTTGTTCACCTCTGCGTCAGGGCTCCGTTCATGGGTTCCGTTGGAGCTTTTCGTAAGGGGAACCGATGAACAGAACCCTGACTGAAACAAATGGAAACCATAGGTTTCTGTTTTATCACCATTGATTTCAATGGTGACTAATCCGGTGCAAATTGTTTCCGTTTGTCACCGTTGTGTAAGGGTTTTGTCGTTTTGACAGAATGAATAGTGCAGTCGACTACGGTAGTGAGTCCACCAAAACGATGGAACCCTTGACAAACAGAAACCATTTGCATCGGATCCGTCACCTTTAAAACCTACGGTTTCCGTTTGTTTCAGTCAGAACTCCGTTCATGGTTTCCCCTGACCGAAAGCTCAGACGGAACCCTGACCCAGATGTGAATGAAGCCTAATGGCGACTGCAGCAAAAATTCTAGAGGCACTTTAATTTTTTTTGGTCACATTTACAAAACCATCTGGAGCCCTGAATTTGTATGTATGTAGACTTAATGCAATAAAATATAAAGCAAAGATCAACCGTACCTTGCTATAGTTGATGGGTTATAAATGGGCATGCAATTTTACACATGCTTTTCTAGCTTTCAGTTATAGATGGATATGGATTTAGGAGAGCTGTGTAAAATAATTGTACTCTATTTTTAAGAAATTAATGATTTACATAATTGTATATGAAATAGAGATGGATTCACTCTTCAAACAAGTGTCTAACGTATTAATGTTTTAGGGAAAATGGCGCTTCAGGAGACAAGGTGTGAAAGAGCTTCACAGCACCTTGACGCGTCTACTAAACGAGCTATTGCCATGGGAACCAAAGCTACTAAAAGCTTTTCAGAAGAACCGGTAATAATGTGCTACCATCATTGCATTTTATGTCAAGTAACCCTTTATTTGTGTAAACGAAATATTTTATTAGAAAAGATATTATTAGTAGTTATTTGACTTTTCTTGATCCGTCAAGCAAAGTAACAACTGTCTAACATAGGACTTTTAAAGCGTACCTAACTTTTCAGGTTACTTTTTAAAATAAGCTGTCATGTGTACATGAGGAATAACAATATTTCTGTCCATTATATGACTTGTATCCTGCATTTTTTTTTTTTTTTTAGCAGTTTTCCCCTCGGTAGGACGATCTCTCTCTTTCTCAGTTTTCTCTGAGCTAGTGGTCGCAGCCTAACGGCTATCATGTTTTCTATGCACTGCACACACAGAAGAGGAGAATCCTGCTCTCCCATCTCTATCACATACACTCCTCACAATTGAAATTGCAACACCCAGAAGGGCAAGCCATAAGGTTATGCAAATCTAGGAAGTAGCAGGTGTTGTGAAGATCTGCAAATTATTAAATTTTCAAGCACCTAGCTCCAATCTGGCATGTGGGATTGGTAAAAAAAAAAAAGCCAGATTAAAAGCAAAGTTTTTTTACTACATGAAACATCAAAAATCGGATCCAGTGGTGTGGGATGGTTGTGCGATGGCTCCTGTTCATCGACGTTCCAGTTAACGCCACTTGTCGCAAACTGAAAGGGACAGAATTCTTGAACTGAGAAACCTTGGTTTATCACTCCGGCAAATCGCTACGTGCCTAGGCCAAGCTGTCAACTCTGTTCAACATTGCATGTCCCAGGGGTTGGGGGAACAACAATAAACAGGAATGAGAGCAAGAGGTGCGAGGAGGCGAACCTCTGCACGGACGGATTGTCTGATTGGAAGAATGGCTGTCATGGTGCACAGCAAGACCGCAATGGAGGTCTATCCTCTTCAGCGATGAGTCCCGCTTTTGTCTCGGATGTACTGACAGCCAGAGATTGATCTGGTGACCACGTGGGCAACGCCATGAAGAGGCCTTCACAAGAGAACGTCGCACCGGTCCTACTCCTGGGGTTATGGTGTGGGGTGGAAAAATTTAAGGTAGCTGGACCCCTGTAGTCTTCATTTCAGGTACTCTAGCAGCTCGGCATTGCATTGATTTGGTCGTGGGTCCAGTGGTACAGCCATTTCTCCATAGTGTCTAAGAAGCCGTTTTTCAACAGGACACGCAAGGCCGCATGTTGCAAAGGGAGCAGCCAAGTGCATTCAGCGTGGCATAACATTCCTTAGACAACCGTTAACTTCATTAATAGCCTGCCTAGGCATGTAAGTGTGTATTTCTGCACGTGGCGTTCACACTCAATATTCCAAACATCTTGATTTATTCAGTATAATGTTTCCATTTGTCATCATTTGCATATAATTAACATGTCTATCGATCCTGTGATTTCAACAATTCCAAAACTTTTCTTTCTTGGTGTTGCGATTTCAATGTTGAGTCTATATCGGGTGTATTAACATAAGTTCTTTGAAAAGTTAGTGCCCAGTTAATTTGTGCATTACAGACCACAATACAGAACTGTGTTGTGTGGCTATATCACACCGTACTTCCCCCTAGAAGCACTGAATCCATAAAGTTGAGGAAAAGAGAATTTTATGTAAGACAGAAGCATCATAACATTTTAATTTACAGCTTTGGTAATCGTTAGGTAGCTACAATACTACAGTATGTGCGTTTTAGTTTCCTCCTTTGTAAATGACATGCAGTAGGACATAGTACAGTCAGTTAAAACACTTTATTTGGCTTTGCTTTTTATGCTTTATTATCACAATTCTATCTTACATTGATTTCACTCTATCCTCTATGGGGATAAACTGGCACACCGGTATAAATTAACAGTATTCTGTGATCCTTAGGGAGGATTTACACAAGCGTGTAATATGTCCGTGCAACGCGCGTGATTTTCACGCACCTCGCACGGACCTATATTAGTCTATGGGGCCGTGCGTAATTTTCACGCAGTGTTTGTCCGCTGCGTGAAACGCACGACATGTCCTATATTTCTGCGCTGTTCGCGCATCACGCACCCATTGAAGTTAATGGGTGCGTGAATATCACGTGCACCACACGGAAGCACTTCCGTGGGACTGTTTATGTGCTTTTCTTTTTACAAACATACAAACGGAGTGTCATAATGATGGCGGCTGCGCGAAAATTACGCAGCCACGCATCATATGGTGATGACACACGGAGCTGTTAAGTGCCTTTTGCGCACGCAAAACGCCGCGTTTTTTGCGTGCGCGAAACGCACACGCTCGTGTAAATCCTCCCTTCAAGATGGTATTGGGCTAGAGATTAGCTGAATGATTATTGAAGCCAAGTTCCTCTGGGCAGTTAGGGACCTGGGCACTGTTTATTCTAAACCAGACTATTCAAAACTGTAACAAATCTATATTGCTGTGGACTATAAAATGCACTTTTTAGCAAGAATAAAACTAGCTAAAAAGTACCTGCGTCTTCTAGTCTGCAGTTAAGTGGCCCCGCTGCGCCAGACCTCTCTCACTGCTTCCTTAACCCCGGCCCGTGACGTGCCTGGAGCGGGGGGAGGGGTGATGTTTGGAGTGGGCTCACGTGGGGAGCCTTCTCGATACACGCTGCTCTGACGGCCAGAAACAACGATCGCGCTGTTCCTGGCCATTTAACTAGTTAAAGGGGTGTTCCCATGAGGGACATTTATGACATATCCACAGGATATAGATGCGGGTCCCACTTCTCCGCACCGATCTCTAGAATGGGGCCCCCTAAACCCTGTTCTAGCTCTTTGTGCTCACGCTGCCTCCTGCCACTTACTGATTACAGTGAAGGAAATAAGTATTTGATCCCTTGCTGATTTTGTAAGTTTGCCCACTGTCAAATACATGAACAGTCTAGAATTTTTAGGATAGGTTAATTTTACCAGTGAGAGATAGATTATATAAATAAAAAAAAAAGAAAAAGAAAATCACATAATCAAAATTATATATATTTATTTGCATTGTGCACAGAGAAATAAGTATTTTATCCCCTACCAACCATTAAGAGTTCAGCTTCCTCCAGACCAGTTACACGCTCCAAATCAACTTGGTGCCTGCATTAAAGACAGCTGTCTTACATGGTCACCTGTATAAAAGACTCCTGTCCACAGACTCAATTAATCAGTCTGACTCTAACCTCTACAACATGGGCAAGACCAAAGAGCTTTCTAAGGATGTCAGGGACAAGATCATAGACCTGCACAAGGCTGGAATGGGGTATCCTTGATCCTGAGGAAGGTGAGAGCTCAGCCGAAAACTACACAGGGGGAACTTGTTAATGATCTCAAGGCAGCTGGGACCACAGTCGCCAAGAAAACCATTGGTAACACATTACGCCGTAATGGATTAAAATCCTGCAGTGCCCGCAAGGTCCCCCTGCTCAAGAAGGCACATGTACAGGCCCGTCTGAAGTTTGCTAATGAACGTCTGGATGATTCTGAGAGTGATTGGGAGAAGGTGCTGTGGTCAGATGAGAATAAAATTGAGCTCTTTGGCATTAACTCAACTCGCCGTGTTTGGAGGAAGAGAAATGCTGCTTATGACCCAAAGAACACCGTCCCCACTGTCAAGCATGGAGGTGGAAACGTTATGTTTTGGGGGTGTTTTTCTGCTAAGGGCACAGGACTACTTCACCGCATCAATGGGAGAATGGATGGAGCCATGTACCGGCAAATCCTGAGTGACAGCCACCAGCCATTTTTTATGTCCTGGTGGAGGGAAGGAGGTTGAGTCTTCCAGCACGACAATGACTCGAAACATACAGCCAAGGCAACAAGGAGTGGCTCAATAAGAAGCACATTAAGGTCATGGAGTGGCCTAGCCAGTCTCCAGACCTTAATGCCATCGAAAACTTATGGAGGGAGCTGAAGATCCGAGTTGCCAAGCGACCGCCTCGAAATCGTAATGATTTACAGATGATATGCAAAGAGGAGTGGGCCAAAATTCCCTCTAACGTGTGCAAACCTCATCAACTACAAAACACGTCTGACTGCTGTGCTTGCCAACAAGGGTTTTGCCACCAAGTATTAAGTCTTGTTTGCCAAAGGGATCAAATACTTATTTCTCTGTGCACAATGCAAATAAATATATATAATTTTGACAATGTCATTTTCTGTTTTTTTTTATTTTTATATAATCTATCTCTCACTGGTAAAATTAACCTAGCCTAAAAATTCTAGACTGTTCGTGTCTTTGACAGTGGGCAAACTTATAAAATCAACAAGGGATCAAATACTTATTTCCTTCACTGTATATGGTCGGGAGTTACGGAAACAGCGTAACTCGCTCAGCTACGCTGTTTCCGTAACTCCCATAATAGTGAATGGCAGTTTAGGAAGCAGCATAGCATGCTAGCTACGCTGTTTCCGTAACCACTATTGGGAGTTACGGAAACCAGCAAGTTAAGCTGTTTCCGTAACTCCTGAACATGTAATCAGTAAGTGGCCGGGAGTCGGCATGAGCACAAAAAGCTAGAACGGGGTTTAGGGGACCCCTTTCTAGACATAGGTGCAGGTCCCAGAGCTGGGACCCGCACCTATCTTACCTTTATGACCTATCCTGTGGATCTCTGCCTCTGCTAAGCCATGCCTCCGGCAGGGCTTGGCGTGAGCCTGTAAAAATTACAATATACTGCAATACATTTGTATTGCAGTGTATTGTACAAGCGATCTTACAATCGCTGGTTCAAGTTCCCTAGGCTAACTAATTAAATGTGTAAAGAAAAAAAAATAATATATATACACATGATGATTTATGGTAACCTTAGCGCTAAAAAAAAAATGAAATAAAAAGTGATCAAAAAATCGTGTGTGTCAATAAAAACTACAGCTGGTCCTGCTAAAATAAGCCCTCACACCGCTCAATCAAAAGTTATGGTGAAACAGAACAAATTTAACGGTTAGCCATAATCTTCAAAAATGCTGGAAATAGATCACTATGTGTGTAATGAATCCATATAATGAGTTTCACTTCTTGAATTGAATTACTGAAATTAACTTTTTGATATTTTAATTCATTGAGAAGGACCTATATGGCACTGAAGCGTTTACTGTTTGTATCCCTGGTGGTCTAGGGCAAAGAAGTGGTTACTGCCAGGATTTGTGATGGTCTAGGGAAGGGGTTTATAATAAGCATCCCTGGTAGTCTAGGGTGAGGAAGGGGTAATGTCTGTATCCGTAGAAGTCTAGAGCAGATGTGAATGCCTGCATATCTGGTGGTTTAGGGTAATGTATGCATACTTGGTGGTCTATGGCAGACATGGTTAATGTCCGTATCCCTGATGAAAGGGGTAGTGTGGCATACCCAGTGTCCAGTGGGTTCTTCACCCCTCCAGGCTCCGGCGTAGTTCCTCTAACTGGAAGCTAAACACTTATCGTTCAGCTACCTGTCTTCTCCCTGCACTCATAAAGATGAGTACAGGGATGAGATAGAGGGGAACGTGCAGTTGCAACATAATCGACCCGCCACAGTTCTCTTTGATCGGACAGAGTTTTTCTTTTTATGAGCGCTCTGCCCGCTCTCTAAGAAAAGCGCAGGTCAGATTTTCCCTAAGTAGGAGGAGTTTGTAAGCTGCGTGGTTGTGCAAATCACAGGAAACTGTGATTCAGTAGTTACCATTATTGTAATATACATGCTGCTAGAGAGTGTGACAGCCGATTGTATTAAAAAATAATTGAAAGAGTTTATTCTATTCTATGTCTTTTCTGTCTTTATGCAGAGCACGCCTCAGAAGGGATTACGATGATTTACTTCGGCTGACAAATTCCGAACAACTTATCGGGGAATCCTGTAATCGTAAAGATTGTGAGGCTAACAAGTGTCCGAATTCTGTTTCTAAAACCTATGTTCCCGGTCAACAGGAAATGCAGAAAAAAGACTCTCCTGGTATGAATTCAGAATTTTCTTTAACCCCTTCCCAACGCAGGCAGTTTTTGGCCTTATTGACTCAACCCCATTTTTTCAAATCTGACATGTTTAATGTGGGAATAACTATTTCATGCTTTTACTCATCCAAGTGATTCTGAGATGGTGCTTTGTTTGTTTTTGTGACACATTGTACTTTGTAAGTGGTATGTTTTGATACATTCTGTATTTATTTGTGGAAAACACCAAAATGTATATAACGTTTTGAAAAATTAGCAGTTCTAAAATATTAATTTCTCTGCTTGTAAGACGGATGTTCATGCCACACAAATTAGTTAATAATAAACATTGAATAAGGTATACTTTTATGTTGGCATGTTTTTTTTATCCCCTTAACTCCTTAACGCCGAAGGACGGATATATCCGTCCTCAGCAGCTGCTAGTTCGCGCAGGAGGACGGATATATCCGTCCTGTGATCGCGCGGGTACGGACAGCGTACCCATGCGATCAGCGGCAGGAGCCCGGCTGTTATACACAGCCGGTCTCCTGCTGCAACTGCCGGAATCGAAGCGCGCGCCGATTCCGGCAGTTTAACCCATTAAATGCTGCTGTCAATAGTGACAGTGGCATTTAATGTGTTTGACAGAGGAAGGGAGCTCCCTCTGTCACCCGATCGGCGCCCCCGCAAACAAATCGCGGGTCGCCGTCGGGTTTCCATGACAGCCGGGGGTCTAACAAAGACCCCCAGGTCTGCCTTCAGCATCTGCCTGTTAGGCGATGCCGGAGGCATGACCTAACAGATTGCCTGTCAGTTTTACACTGACAGGAAATAATGCTTTGGTATACTAAGTATACCAAAGCATTATATATGCGATCAGCAGATCGCATAGTGAAGTGTCCTGATGGGACTTAAAAAAAAAATTACAATCCGTTAAATAAAGTTTGTGAAAAAAATAAATAATAAAATTACAGTCAAAGTCAAATAAAACTACTTTTTTGGCCCAAAAAGTGGTTTTATTTAGTAAGTGTCAAAACAAATAACACATACACATATATGGTATCCCCGCGATCGTAACAACTTGACCAATAAAATGAACACATTAATTAAACCGCCGGATGAACGGCGTCCAAAGAAAACGCAAAAAACAACGGCAAAATTCTCTCTTTTCTCCCATTCCCCCCATAAAAAATAAAATAAAAGTTAATCTATAAGTCCTATGTACCCCAAAATAGTACTAATGAAAACTACACATTGTCCCGCAAAAATCAAGCCCACGTACGGCCACATCGACGGAAAAATAAAAACGTTACGGCTCTTGGAATGCGGCGATTCAAAAACAAGTAATTTTTTTCTAAAAGGGTTTTTATTGTGCAAACGTAGGAAAAACATATAAAACCCTTACATATTTGGTATCTCCGTAATCGTGCCGACCCATAGAATAAAGTTAACATGTTATTTACGCTGCATAGTAAACGGCGTAAATTTATAACGTGAAAATCAATGCTGGATTAGCTGCTTATTTTCAATTCTCTCCTAAAATAAAGTTAATAAAAGTTAATCGATATATTATAAGCATCTAAAAATGGTACAATTATAAAATACAACTCGTCCCTCAAAAAACAAGCCCTTATACGGCTATATAGACGGAATACAAAAACAGTTACGACTCTCGGAATGCGACCGTGAAAAAACAAAAAATAATCCTTGGTCATTAACGTGCAAAATGGCCCGGTCATTAAGGGGTTAATGACCAGCTAAATTTTTCTCTTTTTTGCCTCTGTGCCTTTCAGCAGCCATAACTTTTTTTTTTATTTTTTCATTGACGTTGCTGTATGAGTCCTATTTTTATGCTGGAGAAATAGTATTTTTTTTCTTACCGTTTGGGGGTAGAGAGAATGTATTTTTACGGTGTGAATATAGGAAAAAGCGATTCTCTGTTTTTCTTTATTTGTTTTATCCCGTTCTCGTTTCACACTAAATAACCTGTTAAATTCTTCAGGTTATTACGATCGTGTACATACCTAATATGTGTAGGTTTTTTTGTTTTTATGTAATGCAGGGGGCAATAAAATCTTTTTTTTTGCAAAATAACTTTTTTTTTTTTTTTTTAAATCCCAACTTTATTTTTTACTTCGTGTATTAGCATACTCTTGTATGCTAATACATTACATTATGTCACTTTGACACAAGCTTCTGTTAGGGCACACTATGTGCTGCCCTAACAGCAGGCAACTGGACCTTTGGAGGTCCCCAGGGCTGACTGCAGAGGAATTCCCTGGTCTTTGATCACATCACTGGGTTTCCGATGAAGTGATCAAAGAGGGGAATTCCTTTTGATCATTACGCAGTCACGGACCGCGGCGATCAAAGGGTTAAACAGCTGGGGTCGGAATGTCTTCCGACCCCAGCTGTATTTAGCAGGCTGCGCTAAGATCAGGAGCTGTAAGTTACAGCTCCTGCTTAGAGGATGAGCGCTCATCAGCCTCTTCCACAGCGACGCCAAAAGACGTCGCTGTAGACTAAGCACCTGCACCGCCTGCCGTCAAGACGGGCGGTCGTTAAGGAGTTAAACATTCTTTTATATTTTTGTGGACGTTAGGATCCACGTCGGACTAGGGATCCTTGGGACCACCAGAGATGATTCTGAGGGCCGACCCTCCATCTATATAGAACATGTACATGTCCACTTTTTAATTTCATCACAGTCCTTGTTGGTGTTGTCTTCTGCTGGAACTTTAACCCCTTAATGACAAGCCTATTTTAAACCTTAATGACCAAGCCATTTTTTACGTTTTTCCATCGTCGCATTCCAAGAGCTATAACCTTTTTATTTTTGCGTCGACATAGCTGTATAAGGTCTTGTTTTTTGCGGGACAAGTTGTACTTTTTAATAGCACCATTTTGGGGGACATATTTATTGATTAACTTTTATTAACTTTTTTTGGGGGCGGAATAGAAAAAAACCTGACATTTCGCCACTCTTTTTCGCGTCTTAAATCCACGGCGTTTACCGTGTGATATAAATAACACTAACTTTATTCAGCGGGTTGTTACGATTGCAACGATACCAAATTTGTATAGTTTTTGTATGTTTTACTACTTTTACACAGTAAAAACGATTTTTTTTCAAAATTATTTGTTTTTGTGTCTCCGTATTTGAAGAGCTGTAACGTTTTTATTTTTTCGCCGATGCGGTTGTATGAGGGCTTTTTTTTTGTGGGACGACTTGTAGTTTTTATTGGTACCATTTTGGAGTAGATGCGACTTTTTGATCACTTTTTATCATATTTTTTTTTAAGTCAGTATTCACAGAAAACAGCAATTTTTCCATAGTTTTTTATTACATCTTTTACGGCGTTCACTGTGCGGGTTAAATAATGTAATACATTTATAGTCGGGGTCGTTACGGACGCAGCGATACCAAATATGTGTAACTTTTTTACTTTATTTTGTTTTTTTAATAGTAAAGCATTTTGTAAGGGGAAAAGCTAGGTTTTTCGTTTTTTTTTCACTTTTTTTTTTTTTTTTTTTTAATTAACTTTATTAAACTTTTTTTTTACTTTTTTACTAGTCCCACTAGGGGACTATAATATGCGATTCTGCGATCGCATTTATAATACACTGCAATACTTTTGTATTGCAGTGTATTACTGCCTGTCCGTTTTAAAACGGACAGGCATCTGCTAGGTCATGTCTCCGGCATGATCTAGCAGACATTCGCTCCAGGCAGACCTGGGGGCCTTTATTAGGCCCCCGGCTGCCATTGGAGACACAGACACTCGGCGATCGTATCGCCGGGTGTCGGTGGGGGAGAGAGGGAGCTCCCTCCCTCTCTCCAAAACCACTCAGATGCGGTGCCAGCTCTTAAAGGAACATTGTCACCAAAATTTTTTTTTTATAGCAGTTTTATGTTAGGGTTTTATTAAAAACGTTTATATTTATTTGTGTGTTACTTTTTTCTATTTTTACACTTTTTCTTCCCTATGGGGGCTGCCATTTTTTTTTCCATTTCTGTATGTGTCGATTAACGACACATACAGACATGGAATACGGCAGCTCCAGTCCCATAGGGACTGCGAACGGGGGCCGTTCCATCCACTATGGTGTACACAGTGTGTGTGGGAACGGCGCATGCGCCGCTCCCACACAGTCCAATTTGAAATGCGCGCCGTCCGGCGCCATTTTCCTGTGGACCGGAAGTCGCGGCCGGACAGTAAGATTACTACTTCCGGTCGCGGCTTCCGGACTTGTGCACATGGAGCAGCGGCAGCAGACGGAGCGGACGGACCGGAGGGAGCGGCGGCGACTGGAGCAGGTAAGTGATTTCTATGTATGTACGTGTTTTACTGTGTATTTACTAGTGTATGTAAACCTTCTACACTGTGTGTTAGCTCAAAAAATGGCGACACACAGTGTAGGAGGTTAGACCGTTCAAACCCCTCGTTTATCCCGGCACTAGCCAGGATAAAGGAGGGGGGGATTCTGAGAGCTCACTAGAGCGAGGGATTTTTTCCAAATTTTGCAGCATAAAGCAATGTGGTTGCTTTACCACATGCAATGCTGCAATTTTGGGAATTGCTCCATCTAGTGACCAGTGCTGGGAAATATTATAAATTGAATCCAATTTATATTTCCTGACTCGTGAAAAAAATAAAAAAAATTAGAACAATGTTTAATCACCTACACACTAATTGTTTAACTAAAAAAAAACAAAACATGTTTTGCTGGCAACACATTCACTATAAAGGGCCAGCGCACGCACCTGAGTTAAAGTACAAAATTAGCCCATGAGCGCCCTAGACTATGAGGTGCCCAGCCCCTTCCTGCCTTGCCGGATCTTTGTTGTCGTTACCCTAGTTTGCCTCTGCAAATTGTCTACAAGTGTCTTCCAGTTCCCAGTGTTTCCCGTTCCTGCTACCTGTAACTTGTATCCCGTGCTGTCCTGGTCAAGTACTGTTTTGAGTTGAAGCTGTGCTGTGTACCACGCCTGTCCTGTTACACCACGCCTGGTGTCCGCCTGCTGCCACAGTCCCTTCCGAGCCTGCCTCGCTACTGTCTGAAGCAACCACAGGTACACCTATACGAACTATAGACTGTTACCTGTGTCCTGTGGGCCAGCTGCCATACTGTTCAAGCGGTACGGCCCAGAGGGTCCACGTACCCAATGTGACAGTAAGCTCAGGCCATGTACCCCGCTGGTCAATCCAAGACCATGATGACGTCACTAGAGATGGGGGCGCATATGCTAGACCTCCGGTCTCGACAGGACCAGCTCCTCCAGGCATTGAACATTATTTCACGTCGGCTGGAGGTACGAGCTGCCATTCCTTACTACACCTCCTGGCAGTACAGATCCTCCGACTACACCATCTGGCAGTGCTGATCCCCGATCTTCTTTGCCGCTTCCTGACCGCTATGATGGAGATGCGAGGACCTGCTGTGGATTTTTGAACCAGTGCCAGATCCACTTTAGCCTGTATGCAAGGGCATTTTCGTCTGATGCCGCAAGGGTCGCTTTCATAGTCTCCTCACTGGCAGGGCCCTTACATGGGTGAACCCTATCTGGGAGAGACAAGGACCAGAGACCCGTGACTTTCAGGGGTTCCTACGGACATTTCGCACAGTGTTTGAGGAGCCTGGACGAGTCTTGTCTGCAGCCACCTCCTTGCTGAACCTACACCAGGGAGACCACTCCATGGGCGAGTACGCCATCCAATTCCGCACCCAGGTTGCAGAACTGTTGTGGAACAATGAGGCCCTGGTGGCTACATTCTGGCAGGGACTGTCTCCTGAGATTAAGGACAAGCTTGCCACCCGAGATCTACAGTCTACCCTGGATGACCTCATCCTTCTGGCCGCCCGGATTGATATAAGGATCCGAGAACAGCTCCAAGAAGCTCGTCGGGAGGGAGGACTACCTAGCCCGGTTCCTACTTTGCAGCAACCCCTGCTGTCCTCAGATGCTGATCCTCCAAAGGAGTCTGTGAGGACGGACCAGTTTAAGCTGTCTACCCTGGAGAGACCACGCAGACGCACCTCGGGACTCTATCTATATTGCGGCCTCGGAGGTCATCATGCGCGTCTGTGTCCCCAAAAACCCCAGAGCCTAGGGTTGGTGGGAGAGACCACCCTGGTTAAAGAAGAACTTTTGTCTAACGTGTCCATTCCCGTGACCATAGTGTCCAGCAAGAAAACGCATCGGGTATCTGCTTATCTGGACTCTGGATCCGCTGCTAATTTCATTCGAAGAGACCTGGTGGATCTTTTCCAATTGCCCACAACCCCTCTGGAGAGGCCGTTGATGGTTGAATCTGTGAATAGACTACCTCTGCCAGACCTGATTGTAGCTGTGACAAAGCCGCTGAGGCTCCAAGTGGGAGCCCTCCATTCTGAACTCCTCTCGTTCTTTGTCTTGGCTAAAGCCGTCAATCCTGTGCTGCTGGGCCTGCCCTGGCTCTGGCTACATGCCCCAGTCCTGGACTGGAGTTCTGGAGAGGTTCTCCAGTGGGGTCCCGAGTGTCTCATCCGTTGCGTGGTACAGATTCGTTCGGCTCAGCCTCCTCTGCCTCAGTCCTTGGCAGGATTGCCTTGTCATTATTCTGCTTTTTCGGATGTCTTCAGCAAGAAAGAGGCAGAGACGCTGCCTCCACACCAGGCCTATGACTGTCCTATCGACCTGGTTCCTGGTGCATCCTTTCCCCGTGTTAGGGTACATCCTCTCTCTTTGCCAGAGACTCTGTCCATGTCCGCCTATGTTAAGGAGAACTTGGGAGAGGGGCTTCATACGGCAGTCTTCCTCCCCGGCAGGAGCCGGGTTCTTCTTCATCAAAAAAAAAGATGGTTCCCTACGACCCTTTTTTTTTAATTTTTTTTTTTAATTTTTATTTTTTATAAATATTATAGTTTTATAGTTTGGGTCGTTATGGATGCTGCGATACCAAATATGTGTACTCTTTTTAACATTTTCACTTTTTTCCAGTAATGAAAGACTTATTATAGGAAAAAAGGCAGTGTTTATTTTTACACTTTTTATGAAACTTTTTTTATTAACGTTTTTCAACTTTTTTTTTTTTTGTCCCACTAGGGGACTTGAGGTCCTGCACCTCTGATTTTACTCTAATGCATTGCACTACCCACGTAGTGCAATGCATTAGAGCTGTCAGTCATTCACTGACAGCATGCCTATTAGGTCCCGTCTATGGGCGGGGCCTAATAGACTATCGTACATGGCAGACCAGGAGGCCATTATTAGGCCTCCGGGTGCCATAGCAGCGATCAGATTCGTCACGATAACATCATGTCGATGTTGATCGTTACAAACCACTAAGATGCCGCGATCGCGGCATCTGAGGGGTTAATGCCAGGGATCGGAGCTAGCTCCGTTCCCTGCCATTACAGTACTGTGTCAGCTGTAAAATACAGTGGACAGCAACGGTTGATGTCTCAGACTCCGCTTCTGAGCCTGCGCCATCTTGAAACTGCGGCCGGACGCCTTTTAGGCCCCGCCTCTGGGCGGGACCTAGCAGGCTTCCGTACTTGGTAGACGAGAGGCCATTGTTAGGCTTCCGATCTGCCGGAGCAGTCATTGGAACCCAGCGATTTAATTGCAGGGTTCCGATCTGCTTGTACACACCATAGATCCAGCTCTCGGTTTTGAGGGCTGCATCTAAGGGGTTAATCGGCCGGATCGGATGCTAGCTCCGGTCCTGGCCTTGAAGCAGTGATAGCGTTAAGCTATCACTGCTTTAAAACTGTGTCTGCAGACGCGTCTGCCGACATAGTGCCCTGTTAGGGTATGTGCACACAACCTATTATCAGGCGTAATGGAGGTGTTTTACGCCTCGAATTACGTCTGAAAAGATGGTTCCAATACGCCGGCAAACATCTGCCCATTGCTTGCAATGGGTCTTACGATGTTCTGTACAGACGAGCTGTCGTTTTACGCATCGCCATCAAAAGACGGCACATAAAATTACGGTTGCGTCAAAGAAGTGCAGGACACTTCTTGGGATGTAATTGGAGCCGTTTTTCATTGACTCCAATGAAAACCAGCTCCAATTACATCTGTAAAAGACGCCGCGAAAAACGCGTGCACTTGTAAAAACTTCTGAAATTCAGGAGCTGTTTTCTCCTGAAAACCGCTCCGTAATTTCAGACGTATTTGGCGTTGTCGTGTGCACATACCCTTAATGCTGTGATGTAATAGTCCATCACTTTGCGTTAACAGGACATCTCCTGTGACGGACTATTACGTCACATAGCGGGAAGGGGTTAAACAATTAGTATTTAAGTGATTACACTTTTTTTTTACATTTTTTTTAATTTTTTCACAAGTCAGGAAATATTATAAATTAGATTCTAAGTTATAACATTTCCATGTGCTGGCCACTAGAGGGAGCAGTTCCCAAAATTGCAGCATGGTCACTGTGGTAAAGCAACCTCATTGATGTATGCTGCAAATTTGAAGTGGACACACTCTCCTCTAGTGTCCTCACACAATCCCCCCTCCCTTCTTCTAGCTAGTGCCAGGAGCAGGAAGGGTTTGAATGTCTTCAAACCTCCTACCTGTGTGCTGCCATTTTCTGAGCGACCGCACAGTGCTTAGGAGGATTAGATACGGGGCTCAGCAGACCATATCACACGAACATAATACACACGAACATAAATTACCTGCTCTTGCCGCCACCTCCGCTGGTCTACGCTCCTCTTCCTCGTGCCTTCGCTTCGTTGAACATATGGCCGGAAGGCCGGAAGTCGTCACACAGACGGCACACGCAACTGAGAATGGAAGACGTGTGTGTGTGTGTGTGTGTGTGTGTGTGTATATATATATATATATATATATATATATATGTGTAAGGAAACAGACAAGTGACCCCTAATCTACCCGCCACTCAGTCCCTGCCTACTTGCAACGACCCGCCCTAGGCGACGGGGTACAACTGGGCGACGGTCCCTACGCTCAATAAGTGCACGACAGACAAACAGACAAGGGTACACAGAAGCAAGGGAAAAGGGGCAGTTGCCCACGGCAGCACCGTGAGCAACAAGAGTGGTGAACGAGCCTAGTCAAACCAGGAGTGTACGAGGTACCAAACGCAGAGCAGGAGAGTAGTGAACAAGCCGAGTCAAACCAGGAGTGTACGAGGTGCCAAACGCAGAGCAGGAGAGTAGTCAGTAAGCCAGGGTCAATATGAAGCAGGGTCAAATAGTTCATGAAGCTGCAGCAGGGCCAGGAAATCAAACGAGAAGAATCACAAGCAAGGAGGAACAGGAAAGGCAGGTATAAATAGACAGAGGGCGGGAGCTAGCTCCGTCTGGCCAGGTAAGCCTGCCATCCTGAGTGGTGGAAGATGGAGTCAGTCTCACAGACATAGAAGCAGGTGCAGACTGATTACCTATGGGCGTAGATACAGAAGCTGTGCCTCGCAGATCCTTAACAATATATATATTAAAAAAATAATATAGATACATATTTATATACTGTGTGTACACACACACAGTATATAAATATGTATCTATATGATTTTATAGATTTTATATATATATATATATATATATCACTTATTATAAGCCCTAATTGATTATTAATTAACTAATTAATAGTACTCCGACTAGGACAATCTAAACTATCTACCTAACACACTACCTAAACTATAACTAGCTGCCTACACTATATGTGGAGCTGGTTTTTATGTGTTTTTGAAAGTTTGTGTGTCTTTATACGAATCACACAGCAGCTGCTCGGCACAGTGGTTCTTCTCTCTCACTGTCTCAGAACAATCTGACAGGGAGGGAGGAGAAACATTGTAATAAACAGGTGAAAGTTTGTTGCTGCAACCAGGGCCGCCATCAGGGGGGTATTAGGGGTAGTAGTGTAGGGGGTCCGGCCAAACTTAATTGAAAGGGGGGCCTGGCAACTGCCGCGACTTGCCTTTGGTAGAAAAAAAACAGGCCCCTGCAATGGGGCCTGTTTTTTTTCACCAAAACAATGTCGTGAGCTGCGGGCCCCCCTCTCGTGAAACACCGCCGTGAGCTGCGGGCCCCCCTCTTATCACCGCCGCGAAACACCGCCCGCTTGCGCGCGTACGAGCGCGCGTCCACGCGCGAACGACCAGGCGCGCCGCCGAGAGGGAGGCGGTGCGCCCGCAACACAAGATCTAGTGGGAAGGACAGCCACACTGGACAGCGGCGCAGTCTACTTACCTGCTGGCCCGCCTCCAACTCGTCCTCCTCGTCCGACTCCGCCTCCTTCTCCAGAGCGTAGCTGCGTAAGGAGAGGGGGAGGAGTCTAGTTGTTGCGCGGCGGCAGTTCTACGATCACCGCCATTTTCTGGAGCCTGGAGGTGAAGGACGACATCTGGACCGAAGACATCGCCTGAAGAGGACTGGAGTGGGAGCAGCTCTTCTGACACGGTGAGTAAAGTGTCTCAAAGTGCTGTTTCTGTATGGCCCTGTTCACACAGAGTATTTTGCAGGCCGAAAAAATCTGCCTCAAAATTCCTTAAAGAATTTTGAGGCAGATTTTGACCTGCCCACACTATCTTGCTGCGTTTTTTGCTGCGTTTTTTGCCCGCTGCGATTGAGGACAGCAGACAAAAAATGCAGCGAAAAATGCACTTTCTGCCTCCCATTGATTTCGATGGGAGGTCAGAGGCGGAACCGCGGCAAGAAAGGACGTGCTGCTTTTTCTTTTTTCCGCGACTGGCTCCCATTGATTTCAGATTAAATCAATGGGAGGCGGTTTTGGAAGTTGTTTGGTGCTGATTCTGACGCAGTGTCCGAGTCAATATCAAGGCCCAAAAACTCTGTGAACTGGGCCTTATTGTTAGGGCTTATTCAGACGAACGTGTAATACGTCCGTGCAACGTGCGTGATTTTCTATGTTACTCTACGGGGCCGCGCAGACTGTCAGTGATTTTCACGCAGCGTGTGTCCGTGTGTCCGCTGCGTAAAACTCACGACATGTCCGATATTTGTGCATTGTTCGCGCATCACGCACCCATTGAAGTCAATGGGTGCGTGAAAATCACGCCCAGCACTTCCGCAGCCGTATAAACTATGAATGAAAACAGAAAAGCACCATGTGCTAGAAACATACAAACAGAGTGTCATAACGATGGCGGCCGCGCGAAAATCACGCAGCCGCGCATCATACGCTGCTGACACACGGAGCTGTTATGACCTTTTGCATGCGCTAAACGCTAAGTTTTTGCGCACACAAAAAGCACACGCTTGTGTGAATCCGGCCTTAGGGTAGGAACACACTAGGCATGAACGCTGCGGATTTTATGCAACACATTTTATTGTGGAAAATCCGCAGCGTATTACAGTCGCAGCCGAGTGGATGAGATTAGAACAAATCTCATTCACACGCTGCAAAAATAATGGACCTGCAGTGTGGCTTTTTAAGCCGCAGCGTGTCAATGTATTCTGTGGAATCGGCGCTCCTCTGTTGCGGAAATGCTGCGGTTCTGCCACAAAAATCACACATGAGGAAAAAAAAAAGGTACTTTTTTACATTTATAAAAAAGTTTAGACTTACCCCCGGCCGTAGTCCTGGTGACGCGATCCTCTATTCTTAGCGCAGCCCGGCCTCCTGTCATGACGTTTCATCCCATGTGACTGCTGCAGCGGTCACATGGTCTACAGCGTCATCCCAGGAGGCGGGGCTACGTTCAGAAGAGAGAGATGCGTCATCTAAACTACGGCCGGGGCAAGTCTAAACTTTTTTTTCCCTGCAGGATTCCTGCAGCGGACATGCCTCACCAAACCTGCGCCACTATTTGGTGCGGTTTTGCTGGCGGAATTCCCTGCGACTACCGGGGCGGATAAGCTGTGTAGTTTTACTCAGCATATCCGCCTGGTGTGTCCCTTATGATGTCGCTCCTGGAGTTGCTGCCGGTCTCTAAATAGGCAGTTGGTCCAGTAGAATTTGGAATTATTTTTTTTTGTGAACCAGCTTAAAAAAATACAAAACTTTTGTGTTAGTGCCTGTTCACATCACCGTTCGTGATGGTTTCTGTCGGGTGAACCCCGCAACGTAAAGTGAAAGTGACAGCACAGCTTCCGTTTCAGTCACCATTGATCTCAATGGTGACGGAAACATCGCTAATTGTTTCCGTTCGTCACCATTCCGGCAGGTTTTCGGACGGAATCAATAGCGTAGTCGACTGCGCTAATAGTGACGGAAACGGAAGCTGTCACTTTCCGTTGCGGGGTTCACCCGACGGAAACCTCAGACGGAACGGAAGCGAACGGTGATGTGAACAGGCCCTAACACAAAAGTTTTGTCTTTTTTTTAAGCTGGTTCACAAAAAAAAATTATTCCAAATTCTACTGGACCAATTGCCTATTTAGAGACAGGCAGCAGCTCCAGGAGCGACATCATAAGGGACACACTAGGCGGATATGCTGAGTAAAACTACACAGCTTATCTGCCCCCGGTAGCCGCAGGGAATTCCGCCAGCAAAACCGCACCAAGCGCAGGTTTCGGGAGGCATGTCCGCTGCGGGAATCCTGCAGGGAAAAAAAAGTTTCGACTTGCCCCGGCCGTAGTTTAGGTGATGCATCTCTCTCTTCTGAACGTAGCCCCGCCTCCTGGGATGACGCTGTAGACCATGTGACCTGCAGCAGTCACATGGGATGAAACGTCATGACAGGAGGCCGGGCTGCGCTAAGAATAGAGGATCGCGTCACCAGGACTACGGCCGGGGCAAGTCTAAACTTTTTTATAAATTTAAAAAAGTGGCTTTTTTTTTTTTCTCGTGTGCTTTTTGCGGCAGAACCGCAGCATTTCCGCAACAGAGGAGCAGCGATTCCACAGAATACATTGACACGCTGCGGCTTAAAAAGCCACACTGCAGGTCAATTTTTTTTGCAGCGTGTGGATGAGATTTGTTCTAATCTCATCCACTCTGCTGCAACTGTAATACGCTGCGGATTGTCCACAATAAAATGTGTTGCATAAAATCCGCAGTGTTCATGCCTAGTGTGTTCCTACCCTAAGGCCGGATTTACACAAGCGTGTGCTTTTTGTGTGCGCAAAAACGTGGCGTTTTGCGCATGCAAAAGGTCCATAACAGCTCCGTGTGTCAGCAGCGTATGATGCGCGGCTGCGTGATTTTCGCGCAGCCGCCATCATTATGACACTGTATGTTTGTTTTCATTCATAGTTTATACTGCTGCGGAAGTGCTGGGATTGATTTTCACGCACCCATTGACTTCAATGGGTGCGTGATGCGCGAACAATGCACAAATATCGGACATGTCGTGAGTTTTACGCAGCGGACACACGCTGCGTGAAAATCACTGACAGTCTGAACGGCCCCATAGAGTAACATAGGTCCATGCGAGGCGCGTGAAAATCACGCGCGTTGCACGGATGTATTACACGTTCGTCTGAATAAGCCCTAACAATAAGGCCCAGTTCACAGAGTTTTTGGGCCTTGATATTGACTCGGACACTGCGTCAGAATCAGCACCAAACAACTTGCAAAACCGCCTCCCATTGATTTAATCTGAAAACAATGGGAGCCAGTCGCGGAAAAAAGAAAAAGCAGCACGTCCTTTCTTGCCGCGGTTCCGCCTCTGACCTCCCATCGAAATCAATGGGAGGCAGAAAATGCATTTTTCCCTTCGTTTTTTGTCTGCTGTCCTCAATCGCCGCAGGCAAAAAACGCGGCAAGATAGTGTGGGCAGGTCAAAATCTGCCTCAAAATTCGGTGCACGGTTCCAGGCGGCCGCGGGTGCGCATGCGCGGGAGTTTGCGGGTGCGCGCGTTTGACGGCCCCCATGACGACCCCCATGCTACCCAGGGCCGCCATCAGGGGGGGTATTATGGGTACTGATGTGAGAGGCCCGGCCAAACCTAATTGAAAGGGGGGCCCGCAGCTCACGACATTCTTTTGCAGGGGCCTGTTTTTTTTCTACCAAAGGCAAGTCGCGGCAGTTTGCCGGGCCCCCCTTTCAATTAGGTTTGGCCGGGCCTCTCACATCAGTACCCATAATACCCCCCCTGATGGCGGTCCTGGGTACCATGATATAGTGCTGGACGGAGTACCGTTAACAGGCGGTGCCACGGTAGGGGGGCCCAGAAAATTTAGCTGTAGGGGGCCCTGAAATTCCTGATGGCGGCCCTGGCTGCAACAAACTTTGCTGTCAACACCATGATTAGTTTATCATGGTGATCACGTCATCGGGACCGACACCAATCCGGTCCTGATGTCTTCTCTCAGCACTAAGGCTACTAGTAGCAGCGTGTGCTGAGAGATTTAGGGCACAGGGAGAGCGCTGTGCACTCTATTCTGACACCACGTAGATTAACGGGCTGCAGGACAAAAGCCCAGCACTGCAGCCCGTTAATCTACGTGGGCTGGTCTTGAAGGGATTAATGCACAGGAAATGAAATGGTTCATGTTTCCGATCACATGATACCACACATTTAAATATAGACAACTGTGATCACGATCGGTAATTAAACAAGGATATATAGATACAATATTAAGCCATTAACCCCTTAGTGACCAACAATACGCCTTTTCACGTTGGTCACTAAGGGGCCTTAGGCTAGGCTGACTCCTTTTCACGTGAGCCTAGTCTAAGTTCTGCACGGGTCCCCCGTGCAGGCTGGAGCCGGGGCTCAACTGTCTGATGACAGCTGAGCTCCTGCTCCAACGCCCGCGATCGAAGTTTACTTCGATCGTGGCCGTTTAACCCGTTAAATGCCGCTGTCAATAGCGACCGCGGCATTTAACTTTGTCTCCGCTGGGGTGTCATGGCAGCCGGGGGCTTGATAAAAGCCCCCAGGTCTGCCCTGGACATATGCCTGTTGGGACGCGCCGGAGGCACGTCCTAACAGATTGCCTGTCAGATTTACACTGACAGGCAATAATGCTCTGGTATACGAAGTATACCAGAGCATTATATCAGCGATCTGAAGATCGCACAGTAAAGTCCCCTAGTGGGACTAGTGAAATAAGTCATCAAAGTGAAATAAAGATTATTAATAAAAAGTACAGTAAAAAAATAAATCCATTTTTTTTCCATAAAAAGTGGTTTTATTTAGTAAAAGTGTAAAAAAAAAAAAAAAAAGTACACATATATGGTATCGCCGCGACCGTTGGCTCCATTAATAAAGTTAATATGTAATTTAAACCGCAAGGTGAACACCGTAAAAAAAAAACACAAAAAACAATGGCGAAATTGCCATTTTTTTCCATTGCCCCCCAAAAAAGTCATAATAAAAATGAATCAATAAGTCCCATGCACCCCAAAACAGTACCAATCAAAACTACGTCTCGTCCCGCAGAAAACAAGCCCAAAAAATCACTACATTGATGGAAAAATAAAAAAGTGACGGCTCTTGGAAAGCGACGATGCAAAAACAAATTATTTTAGTTCAAAAGTGTTTTTATGGTGCAAAAGTCGTAAAACATAAAAAACCTCTACATATGTGGTATCGCCGTAATCGTACCGACCCATAGAATAAAGGTAACATGTTATTTACGTCGCACAGTGAACGGCGTCAATTTAAAAAAAGTTATAGCTCTTTGAATGCGACTATAGAAAAACTTATACAATAGCTTGGTCATTAGGGCCTAAAATGGGCTGGTCACTAAGGGGTTAATGGAACTTTCAAAACAAATACTATTTGAATACAATGTTGCATCACATTATAATCTACATAAATAGTCAACTAACATGAATGACCCGGAGGGGATATCTTGAACGTATCTTGAGGGAGAGAGACATTGAGAGAGGACATTGTCCCATGGAAAAAAGATACAACTAAAAAATGTATACCATTTATCTACAAATTCCACCTATTCAATAGTAAAATTGATCGTATAGTGAAAAAACATTGGTGTATTTTAGGGTGAGGGTACCCCATGGTTGAAGAACTTTAAAAATCCTCCACTTTGCTGTAATAAAAATGTTTAATTTACGAGAGAAGTTGGAGAGCAGATCTGGGCAGTGAAAAGCATGTATCAAGGCAAACGGTGTTTGAGTAGAAATAAAGAAGGAACATTCCCACGTCTTCACTGCAAATGTGAATTTTTTTCCACCCTCATTCAGGGTATTCTTATAATATTCATGGATAATACACACGCGATTCTACAAATGTTATTTATTTTAATATGTGCCCGTGCGGTCTTTTGAACGTAGGTGAGACCATTCAGCGTATAAAGGACCGCATTAGTAAGCACAAGTCCACCATCAGGTGGGAGAATTTATTGTTACCGATCTCTTATCATTTTTTTGATTAAAAAGCATACGATAGCCCAATTTAGATTCCAGATTATTGAAGAAATACAAGAACCAAGAAGAGAGGGGTGAGGTGAAGAGATTACTGTGACGCCGTGAGGCGTACTGGATACACGCATTACAGAACCACCGCATTAGTGGTGTATAGTGATATCTATTCTCCTCTTTATTTTTTATTTTTTTTTCTCCTCTTTAGACTTTTGCAACAACGAGGTCAAGCAGATAACTTTTACAATTTATGAAAAAGCCCTAAACCCTAGCAGTCCAGTGAGAGTCATTGTTTTAGATTATAATGTGATGCAACATTGTATTCAAATAGTATTTGTTTTGAAAGTTCCATTAATGGGTTAATATTGAATCTATATATCATTGTTTAATTACCGATAGTGATCACAGTTGTCTATATTTAAATGTGTGGTATTGTGATCGGAAACGTGAACTATTTAATTTCCTGTGCGTTAACCTGTTAATGGCGAGGCTGAGTGCAAGCAGAAACGCATTTCATGCAAAATAAAGAAACCAATCAAAGAATTTTGTTGGAAGTGCCCGGATTTTGTTTTTACTCAAGTTCGGTTTTCCCTATCCATGTGCACCATGTTGTAATTAAGATGGCGCGTCGACCATACCCTTCTGCCTTGGTTATAAGAAAGGCCTTCCTCCTCGTCGGCACGCTGCTTTGTCCATAAAATGGTGGGAGATGGAGGTTCATGTGCTCGTTTCCTGGAAGTCTAGTACAGGCGCAGATGAAATAATGCACTCTGGAGACTCGTGCATCCTCCAGTGAGAATCGTCTGCACTCAAAACAGGTTGGGGGCGAGTAGGATATGGCTATTTAGGATCTTGGTAGTGTGCTGGTGCTATATTATAGCAGAACCAGCAAATAAACACAGCAATCCCCTTGCTGTAAGTATGACTGTTCTGCTATCTGTGTCCGGCTCCCCTCTAACCCCTTCCTTCTGCCCTTGAACAACGGTTCATGGGTTGCATGGTGTTTGAGGTGGAGGACCAGTAGAGCAGTGGCTTAAGAGGGGAGGGGTTAAGGAAATACAGCAGGAAGCTGGAAACTTCACATTCGGTGCTAGAGGATTAAAATTTTATTTCCATAGTGTTGCTTTCAGCATGAATGCAAACATAGGTATGCTTAGACTTGTATTCCCTACCCCCATCTAGGGGTGTTAGCGGTGGGGGGAACAAAAGTCATGACCGACAGGCTCTCTTGACCCTTCATTTTGAAGTTCATTGTGCCTGGTAAGAGGGTAAAATGATGGGGATAGCCAAGGCAGCCCCCTCAGAGTCCGACACAATCAAGCGGGCTTTCTTGACAGTTTTTTTCAAAACTCCCACAAAGAATATTTACACTACATCTTCTCCTAGTAGCAGTCGCCAGTTGACTTGTATTGCAAAACGATGGTCAGGTATCCCCCCCCCCCTCATACTCCCAATAGGTGGGGGTGGCAGAGGTGGACTCAAATATAAGTGTCCTTTGGCAGGAATACCTCATTTTAGTATAAGGGTATGTTCACACAGCTTATTTTCAGCCGTTTTTGGGTCAAAAACGGCTGAAAATACGGAAGCTGAACGCCTCCAAACAGCTGCCCATTGATTTGAATAGGAAATGGGGTATTTCGTTCCGACGGGGCGTTTTTTTTTACGCGGCCGTTTAAAAAAAAAAAAAAACGGCGATTAGAAATGCCCCGTGACAAGAAGTGCATGTCCCTTCTTCAGCTATACAGCTGCAAAAAAACGCTTGATGCTTAAAGAGGCTCTGTCACCAGATTCTCAAATTCCTATCTCCTATTGCATGTGATCGGCGCTGCAATGTAGATAACAGTAACGTGTGTTTTTTTAAAAAAAAAAAAACGTTCATTTTTGGCCAAGTTACTTGTTTCACTAACTGGGCGTTGTGAATAGAAGTGTATGATGCTGACGAATCAGTGACCAGTCAGCATCATGCACTCCTCTCCATTCATTTACACAGCACATAGTGTTCTTACTAGAACGATGTGCAGCCACATACACAAGTGTCCTGATAATGAATTCACATGACCTCCAGCATGGAAGTCATGTGTATACAGAATCCTGACACTTCTGAATCTTTTCTGTGAGATTCCAGCATGCCACGCGTAATCTCGCGAGATTACGAGGTAAACGAGATTTCGTTTCCCTTGCTGGAAATCTCACAGAAAAGATTCAGAAGTGTCAGGATTCTGAATACACATGACGTCCAGGCTGGAGGTCATGTGAATTCATTATCAGGATACTTGTGTATGTGGCTGCACATCGTTCTAGTAAGAACACTATGTGCTGTGTAAATGAATGGAGAGGAGTGCATGATGCTGATTGGTCACTGATTCGTCAGCATCATACACTTCTATTCACAACGCCCAGTTAGTGAAACAAGTAAACACGCCCAGTTAAAAACACAATACACGCCCAGTTGTCCATTTAAAACCTAATTTGCATATATATAAAATTACTCATAACTTGGCCAAAAATAAACGTTTTAAAAAAAAAACAAAAAACGTTACGGTTATCTACATTGCAGCGCCGATCACATGCAATAGGAGATAGGGGTTTGAGAATCTGGTGACAGAGCCTCTTTAAAATACAGCTGTAAATCAGAGGCTGTTTTTTGTTTCGCATAGTAACATACCCTATATGTTACAACAAGAACCAATCCTTAATCTGAATACCTGATGATATAAATTTATTTTGTATTAGTTTTTTCTTATTTATTATTTCTTTTACAGGTAAGCAAGTGGAATCAGAGATGGGAATATGTGGAAAAATCAAGATTGCTAGGCAAGATCCTTTTTCAAAAGAATTGCCAGGGAGAAGCTGTAAGCGCCTGAACAGACAGTGCAGTTATACAGATAATGAAGAAAAAGGCACTCTACCACAAAAAAGAATACAACTGAGCACTCAGGAGGTCTCGAGTTCTTCGTTGGAAGGCAGGTCCCCTGTAAAATGCTTATTAGGAGATCAGCGGAAAATGGAACCAAATGTTGCAGAAATGAGGACTGATGTCTTGTGTTCTTCACCACTGGATGCTCTCAAAGGGACCAAGCCGATACAGGCTTTACTAGCAAAAAATCTTGGGAACAAAGTGACCTTAACAAGCAATTTTGCACAGTCTGTTCGCAAAGCTTTTTCTCAAAATTCTGAAGACCATGACCCAGTGCAGTCTTCATTGCCTTGTCAGACTTCTTTAAAAACTCCATTACAGATGATTTACAAGCTCCCAGATGGACAATGTGTCCCTGTTCTACAGAACTCCCCTGTGAAGATTCAGGTGCAACCTGTATTAGATACTAAAGGAGGAGACAAACTAATGCAACAGGTTTTGCTCCTGCCTAAAAACCTATTTATCCAACAAAAAGATGAAAAGCTATCAAGGGATAACCACCAAGCCCCTCCAGAATTACCTGGCAAACTCCTTATGCCTAATGTTTCATCTGCCATTTCTTCTGTAGGTTACATCAATGCAGAAAAAACGGCACAAATTGCCACAGCCTTTAACAAGAGTACAGTACGTTCCACAACCAGTTCCAGTCTTGTTGTTTCCCAACCATCCATAACAACCATTGCTAGTAGTACCGCAGTATCACAGAGTGAATCAAGGAAAAGTATCACTCCCATTTTCACTGCTAATTTGCCAACATCAATGGTGCCATCTTTTATGTCCACACCAGTTCATTCTGAATTAGGAGGTGTCACATCAAATACAGGCAGAACTGTAATGGCTAGCCACATAGTAAATGTAGCCAGTGCACCACAAGCCGATATATCTGAAGGGAAACAGGAATTAAAAACTGTATGCATTAGAGATTCCCAGTCAATTCTTGTGAGAACTAGGGGTGGCAATACTGGGCTTGTAAAAGTACAACCAAGCCAAGAACAAATTACTCCGGTATCAAACTCGATATTTGCTTTTACCCCACAGCTTCAGTCTTTTTTTGTTTCAAGATCTAAAACCTCTGCTTCTTCCAATTTGACTCCAGTAACTTCATCTCCTGGCCTACAGACTTCATCAGTTTCTGGTGTCCGAAATCAGATCTCAGAAATAAACACAAAGTCTACGCAAGTCCAGTATCCTAGTTCAAGGATATGTAATACTACAGACAAATCCATGCATCCTTCTAACTTTGTCACCACTGTACATCCAGGCCATTGGCCTACAGGCTTCCAGGCTACAAAAAATATTGCTGCAAATATTGTAAATATTTCTTCTTGCAATAGTAGTGGACTGGGTGGTAGTACTGTAAACAAGAATACAGACATAAAACAAACAGAAAGTAGTACTTCTGTTGCTCAGCTTGACACTACCACCCCTTCAAAGGGTAATTTAATAAGTGGATCATCCCTCAATAAGGTTGTATTTAGTACACCCCCTCCTATTCTCCCATCTGCTCCACAAATAAGTATGTTAACAACGACATCAGCAGTAACGCCACAAAAGTTTGTTTTTGTCAATACTCAAGTTCCAACTAGTTCATCAAGCACAAATGTTGCACTACAAACCTCAAACCCAGATGCTCCCGCTATAATTGGCAAACCATATGTCAAGCCTGCTGAATGTCCTCAGATTATTTTGATACCTTCCACTATGACTTCACCAATAAAAACAAGTTCTGCATCTATTGTGTCTCAAGTTAAGGATGTTCAGATTGGCTTAACCATAGGACAGACTATTGTCAATTCAACTAGTGGTGTGAAAAGTGTTTTACCTATTAATATGTTACAGAATACATTGGGCAAAGGAGATGAAAATACTCAAAGAAACTTTGCAGTTTCCAGTGTAGAGAACTTTAACTTAAAAGGGCAAAATGGGCAAATCACAAGTTCCAACTTTTTACGTACTGTGCCGATTACAAAGGCTTCTACGGCATGTACTGTGATGGCAACCGCAAAGCCAGTCTCAACTCAGTCTAGTGGAAGTGACATCCCAAAGGCTTTGCCACCTTTTTCAAATAGTTTTTATCCTTCAAATAGAGGGAGTACTGTAGCTTTATCAACTGTGAAAACTGGGCATCTTTCATCGTCTGTTTTACTGTCAACTACACAAATGACTGGGCATGCAAAGTATACATTATCATCTTTGCAACTACCTGCCACAGCCACTGGTCTTAGAGAGAGCTCACACTTAAAAACAAGTCCTATGGCAGCTGCATATCAGCCAGTATCTAAGGAACTAATGGAAAAACCTCCGTATGTCCCAGAAAAGGTTCCTAAAATTCTCTCCACAAATGCCACAAAGGCACAGGTGGCAGTAACTTCTCCTTTAATATCTACTTTACGTACATCCAGTTCTGTGGACTCTTCTTATCAAGCTCTACCGCCATTTTCATCCACTACTCTTAACCAATTTAAACCACAGTTAAATGACTCCTGTACCCATCAGAAATTGGTTATGAATACTAGCACACCCCTGGCACCTGGAACTCAGATTACTATTAATGGCACACTTTTAATTGTTCCTCCTCAAGGACTTGGGGCCGGTAGTCATGTTCTACTACTATCAACTAATACTAAACAAGGACTTTCTTCAGTTGGCAGTAGTCTGCAAACATGCCGTGGATCCCACCTAAAAAACACAGTGCAGCAGTCTTCTTTAAAGCAAAACATGGCACCAGTACAGACTTTAGGGCAACCCTATAAAAATATGTATTCTGTTGGCACTTCTAAAATGCTACCTTCTGTACAGAATGCAACTCCGTATGTAAATATGGCATCTAAAAGTGGGTCTCCATGTCCTTTATCTTCAGTTGAAAGGATTTCGACCTGTCCTATATTAACCACTGTACCTCAACCTCGTATTGTCCCATGCATACCACAGGGCAGCTATTCACAGCCAAGTAACGCAATGCAGTTACCTAAAAGTATACCAGTCAAGGAAGGAGTTATTTTAAGTGCGAGCAACACCTCTACCAATCCATTGCCTGCTTCAGTTGTCGCAGAGAACAAGATTGCAGACTCTGCCGTTTTTGTGTATCCGTCTTCAGCATCGGAAAAGCAGCACACTGCAGCATCCTAAATGAGAATAATATGTAATGGAAAGGTAGCACTTATTTCATGTTGAACTGGCAAAGCTTTGTTAGATGTTTCACAAGCTCTTCTTTGAGCAAGGTTTACACAGTTAAAGAGGCACTGTCACCAGATAAGTGCCTCTCTGTATATCTCCTACATAATCTGATCGGCGCTGTAATGTAGATAACAGCAGTGGTTTTTATTTAGAAAAACGATAATTTTTGACCCAAGTTATAAACCATTTTAGATTTATGCGAATTCGTTTCTTAATAGACAACTGGGCATGTTTTTACTTTTTACCAACTGGGCGTTGACGAGAAGTGTATGACGCGGACCAATCCGCATCATACACTTCTCATTGTGCAGTGAAAGAAGCTGGGCTGGAACAATCACGCTGGGCTGGAACAATGAGAAGTGTATGACGCTGATTGGTCCGCGTCATATACTCCTGTACAACGCCCAGTTAGTAAAAAGGAAAAACACGCCCAGTTGTCTATTAAGAAACTAATTAGCGTAAATCTAAAATTGTTTATAATTTGGTCAAAAATGACCGTTTTTCAAAATAAAAACCACTTATCTACATTACAGCGCCTATCAGATTATGTAGGAGATAGGGCATTTTATAATCTGGTGACAGAGCCTCTTTAATTGACATTTACTGTTTGTTTTTTTTTTTTATTTATTTTTCTAGGTTCATACTAGTAGAGCAGTGTGAGAAATCTGCTTTGAGTGAATGAGGATTCACTTTGATCAGCCAGTATCGTTTCTAGTTTGCCATTGATAGTTTAGCTATTTGCACTTCTATTTGAATATTTCTGCAGTTTATCTAGAGCAGTGTTTGTCTTTCTAGATTTGTAAGAAAACATGGATATTTATGTATTCTGAAGGTTTTAGGCAAAAATTTAAAATTGTACATATTCTTTACCCTTTAACATTCTTGACTAAATATTATGTATAAAGAACATTGTCTTATTTATGTTTTGTTTACATAATGTATAGTTTTTTAAGTATTTTTCAGAACAGTGTATTGTTTAGCATTAATGCAGACTATTCTGCATGTAGAAAATAAAAGTCATGCAATGATTATTACGGTGTCTTATTTCTTCAAAGTAAGGCTTTATTCAGACGAACGGGAATTACGTCCGTGCAACGCGCGTGTTTTTCACGCGCGTTGCACGGACCTATATTAGTCTATGGGGCCGTGCAGACATGTGCGTGATTTTTACTCAGCGTGAGTCCGCTGAAAAAAAGTCACGACATGTCCGTTCTTTGGGCGTTTTGCGCGAATCACGCACCCATTGAAGTCAATGGGTGCGTGAAAACCACGCATGTCGCACGGAAGCACTTCCGTGCGAACAGCGTGATTCGCGCAACAGCTGTCAAAAGGATGAATGAAAACAAAAGCACCACGTGCTTTTCTGTTTACAAACATCCAAATGGAGTGTCATAATGATGGCGGCTGCGCGAAAAGCACGCAGCCGCGCATCATATGATGCTGCCACACGGAGCTGTTAAGTGGCTTTTGCGCTCGCGAAACGCCACGCTCGTGTGAATCCAGCCTTAGAATAAGTTTAGTGGGGGGCGTAGCCTGGACTCCGGCGGTAGCAGACTCCTCTCTGGAGGCTCCGCCAACGGCACACTTAATCCAGCAACATCCTCTCTCCTAGAACCCTCTGCTGCTACAGAGTCTGTCCCATTGCACCACTGCTGTTGGGGGGGGGGGGGGGCACATTTTGAGCCATTTCTGGCCTAATTCCGTGACATCAGAATTTCGGGCCAAGTGTGGGGACCAGATCCCTGGCCTAGATTAGCAGCAAAAGCCGGATGGCGGCTACTTCCGGCCGGACCAGAACTACAGAAAGCCGCAGTTTCACAATCTGGGTCCGGCTTACACCACTTCAGAGCCCGCCCTGACACCCTGCTGTGACTTGGGGACAAGGAGAGGGTAGCTCCCTCGGATGCCATTTTGTGCATGGGAGTGGTGAGTGACTTACATATGTAGATCTTTTATATGGGAAAACATGATTTTCATTTAAAGTCAATTCAAAGCAATGATACTGGTTGAAGACCAGGCAGACTTTTTGACCTCCATTTATAGTTTACGTCTATTCTTGCTGCTGACATAATTCTATTAGTAACCCACCTGGAATAATTTCAGTAGAAAGATCTAGCAATGGCAGCTCAGGTACCTCCGAACAGATGGCAGTCACCACACTAAAGATATCCTGCCAGAATCTTTCTATTTTTGTGCATTTCCACCACATATGAATTAGATCCCCTCTTTCACCACATCCATGCCAGCAGAGATCAGACGAATATATTCGCTAATTTAGCGGGCGTTAAATACCAACGTAATTGTATTTTCCAAATTATATCAATATGGTTAATACAACATGTATTTTTACATGCCCAGTTCATTGCTTGGTACCACCTTTTGTCGAAGTCAGGGAAGATATATATATATATATATATATATATGAGAGAGAGAGCGATCTCCCCTTCTGAGCCTTTGTGGTCCTTTTGAAAGAATATACACTACGAAACAAACAGGCAACAAGTCTAGTTACTTGAATATGTTGAAAATAAACTATACCAAGTAGTCTGTGGTTAGCAGTAAGCTCTTCAAGCTTTTTAATTTTGTTCTGATTGTACAAATCCTCTAATGTTAGGCTGGGTTCACACGACCTATTTTCAGACGTAAACGAGGCGTATTATGCCTCGTTTTACGGTTGAAAATAGGGCTACAATACGTCGGCAAACATCTGCCCATTCATTTGAATGGGTTTGCCGACGTACTGTGCCGACGACCTGTCATTTACGCGTCGTCGTTTGACAGCTGTCAAACGACGACGCATAAAATGACTGCCTCGTCAAAGAAGTGCAGGACACTTCTTTGAAACTTAATTTGAGCAGTTTTTCATTGAAGTCAATGACGCCTCGCAAAATGTGAGGACGAGCAATTACATCTGAAACGACGGAGCTGTTTTCTCCTGAAAACTGTCTGTAATTTCAGACGTAAAAGCCAGTTATCGTGTGCACATACCCTAAGAGTTCCCCAACCAACCCATAAATCATACCATAAATCAACCTAAAATCAGTCAAATTGATCCTTAGAAGTTTCTTGTCCACTAAGGCCTCATGCACTCAAACGTGTTTTTGAGTCCGCAATTCACCCAAAAACCTGCGGGTGAATTGCGGACCCATTCATTGCTATATGCACATGCACACGACAGTGGCTTTGCACTTGCCAGCAGCAAAAATATAGAACATGTCTTATTACGGGCCGTATTTGCGGTCCAGGCTCATTGAATGTGTGCACGGCCTTATTCCACATCTCAAGAGAGGAATTTGTAGTCGCCAAACTCCTATCGGTTTTTTGGACGCCTAATAAGCTATATATAAATAGAGCTTTAATTGATGTAACCCTTAAAGGGGTTGTCCGGGAATAAATTTTATTTCAATTTTAACTTAATTAGACATATTTAATAACCTTTCTAATATAGGGTCTGCTTACCTGTGCCAGCGTTAGTGTTTCGATCTGCCGTCACGTGACCGCACCCAGGGTAAAAAAAAAATTTAATTTCCTGTGACATACCGTGTCTTTGCTCAGCCAGCTTTTGCGGGCGGATGTTTTACGAGCTCTTCAAAGCTCCGCCTCTAGTCCCGCCGCCTGTAAACCTAGTTGATGAAGCGTCATTTTTTTACACAGCAGGAAGTGCTGGCTGAGCAAAGACACGGAGCGTCATCAATCATAGTACATGCCCCCCTCCTCCTCCTGTCTCGTCGTCCATGCCTCCTCCTTCTTCACTCTTGGAGCTCCCGCACCGAAGTGCATATGTGAAGGAGGAGCGGAATCCCTAATCCCCGGCCACAGCGTTGCCGAAGCTGTGGCCGGGGATTACGCTCCAAGAGAAGTCCCTGCCTTCACTGTCCATATATGGACACAGTGACGTCAGGGACTTCTGAAGCGGAATCCCCACCGCTGTGGCCGGGGATTCCGATCCAGGAGAAGTCCATCACTTCACTGTCCATATATGGACAGTGAAGTGAGGGACTTCTCCTGGAGCTGTCCCCTACAGGGAGGGGGGTGACTATGTACAAGGGGGCCGTGTTGTACTGCCTACAGAGGGTCCGTGCGACACTGCCTACAGTGGGGCTGTGTCAGTATCTATAGAAGGTAGTGTGTGGCAGTATCTACAGATACTATCTCGTCGTCCACACCTCCTCCACTCTAGGATTTTCTGCCGGGTCGCCTTGTCTCTCCTCTAACACGCCCCCTCCTATGCCTGTACGTACGTACGTACGTACGTACGTACGTACGTACGTACGTACGTACGCGCACACACTGCTTGATCTGTGTGTGTGTGTGTGTGTGTGTGTGTGTGTGTGTGTGTGTGTGTGTATATATATATATATAGTAAATAGTGAGAGACACATACATTTATAGTAAATTCTGTAAAAAAAAAAAAAAAAAAAAAGTTTTACCATTGTTTGGTGTAGTGTTTGGTGTTTGCTTCACTGTAAGGCCTTGTTCACACAACTGGAATTTTGAGGCAGATTTTGATCTTCCTGCATGCTGTTTGCCATGTTTTTCACAGATCGATGGCCGCGGGCAAAAACACAGCGAAAAACGCTTTCTCTGCCTCCCGTGTCAATGGGAGGTCAGAGGAGTAAACGCCCAAAGAAAGGGCATGTCTGTTCTTTTTCCCGCGAGCCGGTTTTACCAATTGCGGGAAAAAACGGGATGCATGTTCGGCTGTTTTTTTTTACACGTTTTGACGTGGAAACCGCAACGAAAAATACGCCACAAAATGTCCGAAAAGGCGGAGGCGTTTTTTCCGGTGAGCGATAAAACCGGTTTGCGGGAAAAAGAAGCGTCATTCCCCATCTTCGGCCGTTTTCATCTCTGACATCAATTGGAGGCAGAGAGCGTTTTTCGCTGCGTTTTTGCCCGCGGCGCTCAATGGCCGCGGACAAAAGATGTGGCAAGTGGTGTGCAGGCTGGTCAAAATCTGCCTCAAAATTCAAGACTAATTTTGAGGCAGAATTTTCTGCCAGCAAAAAAACTCAATGTGAACAGGACCTAATACAGGATCTCTTGGAACAGATCCAGCAGCAGGTGAGGAAAATGTGCTGACTGGATTGTGTGTACCAAGATGTCTGACATAGGTGGAGTGGGCAGACTTACATTTATCAGGCTGTGAAAGGGGTGGGGGAGGGAGATGGGTGCCTGTACTTAGATCAGGGATAGATGGAGGCACAAAGGATAATGATGATTATTACTGTGTAAGACCGTCTGCAGGCAGGGAGCTGCTTGTAATTAGAGCAGGGAAGGACCCTGTGAACATAGAGGGGTGTGGCATTATGCAAATAGCTGAGATGCTTTGGGGGAAGGGGGGGGTGCAAGCTGTCTCCTCAGATGCAGCAGGGGATCATGGGTATGGTGGGTTACAAGACAGGAAACAACCAGAAGCAGGGGATGTAAACAAACAGAGCAGCAGTGACGATGGAGATCAAACAGAAACTGGTTAGTTTAATCGGGGGTATTGTTTTTTTCCTGGACAACCCTTTTAACCCCCTTCCCGCAAATCGCAGTACAGGTACGTCGCAGTGATGGTGCCGCCTCAGAAGCAGAGCCGGCACCATCACCGCGGGGTGACAGCTATATTATACAGCTGGCACCCTCCTGTAAGGGCCGATTCACACGAACGTGAATTGCGTCCGTGCAGGCCGCGTGGTTTTCACGCGGCTCGCATGGACCAATAGAAGTATATGGGGCAGTACAGACAGTCCGTGCTTTTTACGCAGCGTTTGTCCGCTGTTCAATATCTCGGCAGGGGGCGTGGCCTAGCGCTGAATGTGAGAGGACGTGTGTGACCGGAGCTCCTGCTGTATCCATCCTGTAAGGCCTATATATCCCGCAGAATTCGGGGAAAACGGTTTCCCCGGTGACTTACCTGAGTCTAGAGGTGGAGGAGCATGAGTGCCCGTCCATAATGACTCGCTCGAAGAAGCAGAAGTCGCCGCCAGCGAGTCCCGGGTCCCGCTCTCAAGATGGCGCCGGCGAGACGGAGGGCCGCACTAGAGGCCTCAGGCAGGAAGCAGCAGAGAAGCTGGAGAGGTTCGCCCGCACGCTGAGAGCAGGGGGTGTGGCAGCACAGCAGAGAACGTCGGCTGGAGATCAGGCTGCTGGAGGCTCCTCTTATGGATCCAGGTACTCTCCTTTGGCAGGGGACATGAGAAGCGAGGAGGAGGAGGAGATGTGCGGTGCCATGCAGGATCAGCCAGGTGCTGGAGGGAAAAGTGGAGCAAGGAAGGGGGAACCCTCATTAAAGGACATTTTGGCAGCGGTGAAGCAGAATTCTATGGTCCTTACTGCCTTATCATGCCAGATGGGTGGATTGAAGGAGGACATTTTGTTGCTCAGGAATGATTTGCAAAAAGTAGCGGAACGCACCACTGCTGTGGAGGGGAGAGTATCAGATATTGAGGATGCGATTCCTAACATAAGGCAGGATGTACAAGCACACTCTCAGGCAGTGGCTGCATTGCTGGCAAAGACAGATGACATGGAGAATCGGCTGAGACGGAACAACGTTCGCCTCGTGGGGGTTCCGGAAAGAGTGGAGGGAACGAATCCGGATGATTTCTTTGAAAAATGGCTGATAGACACATTTGGCAGAGATGAATTGACCCCTCTGTTTGCTGTGGAGAGAGCGCACAGAGTGCCGACCAGACCCGGCCCTCCGGGGAGGCCGCCGAGACCCGTCTTGATAAAGATACTACACTACAAAGATAGAGATAAGATCCTGAGGAAAGCTAGAGAACGTCAAGACATCTCCTTCAATGGGGTGAGTGTCCTTCTTCCCGGATTTCTCTTTGGAAGTACAACGGAAAAGATCGCAGTTTATGGATATAAAGAGACTCCTAAGGGCGCTACAAGTGCAATATTCTATGATGTATCCTGCCCGCCTGAGAATAGTGGCTCTGGGCACGACTTCCTTTTTCGAGACACCGAGAGAAGCGGTTAGATGGTTGGACAGTCATGAAAGTCAACTGAGACCGGCGGAGGCAGAGAGAAGGCGTTGATCTGGAGTGGAACGGCTGAGAAGATGAGGCCGGGGATGCGGGGTTGAACCAGGTGTCGTAGACCATTGCAAGAACTGGCATTGAGGGTTCCTGGCTATGCTTGGACTCCTGATTGAACCCCTGGGGGCCTTTGAGGGCCTGGCTGCGGTGCACACTGAAGACAGGGAGTGGAGGAATTTGTCTATGGACATTGAGGGGTACGGATATGTTGAAGGGATGGCTGTTTATATGCAAAAAGGCAGCGGGAGTAATTATCAGTTAAGCGGGAAGGATGAATTGAAAGTTATGGTATTGCTGAGTGTACGGTGGGCGGAGTTGACCAGCCGATGCTTGTCGTTATGGGTTATGACAGATACTATCTGTCGCCCTGACCCTTGGAAAGGGGTAGGTTTACGGGGGATGTTACAGGGATGGGGAAGGGAGGGGAGGGAGGGAAGGATGACCCAGCCGGTCGGATATTTAAAATTACGAATACAGGGAAGGATGTATTGGGATTTGTTGAGGGATGACGGGATCACTTAATTGTCTGTCCTGGAATGTTCGGGGCTTGCGGGACTCCAGAAAACAGCAGGCGGTATTTGAGTTTATCAAGAAGCAGGAGGCACGGGTGATAGGACTACAGGAGACGCATATGACTTGGGATTCGGTCTCCATGATGCATAGGGCCTGGGTAGGCCATAGCTTTCATTCCTATCACACTACATATTCAAGGGGGGTGAGTCTTCTCATACATAGGGCGGTGCCATTTATATGTCATGACTCCTTCCAGGATGGGGAGGGGCGGTATGTCGGGGTACACTGTACTCTTTATCATTGGAATTGTGCGTTGGTGGTGTTGTATGTTCCCCCTCCCTTTTCAAGCGGGTGTATTAAGAAAGTAGTGGAAGAACTGGCTAGATTCCCGGAGGTGCCGTTACTAGTGATGGGAGATTTTAACGCGGTACCGAATACTAATATGGATAAATTTGGCACGACAGGGGGAGGAATAACAGCGTTTGGTCATCTTGTTGCTGAAATGGGCTGGTGGGACATATGGAGGGATAAGCATCCAAGTAGGTTTCAGTACTCTTGTGCGTCTTCCACGTATCAGTCTCTATCCAGGATAGACTTAATCTTGTGCTCGCCTGCAGCGGTACCCTTTGTAGATCAGATAGAATACCTACAAAGAGCCTTATCGGATCATTCTCCTTTGTTAATGAAGGTAGTGATGGAGGGGAGGACAGGGCGGGGGCAAGGGGGCTGGAAACTCAATGCCTTCTGGCTGAAGCTGATAGATAATAAACAAATTTTAGACCTCATAAAGGAATATTTTCAGTTCAACTCGGGTACTGTACCGCAAGAGATACTGTGGGATGCGATGAAGGCGTGGCTGAGAGGGGTGTTCATCCAGCACATTTCGGCAGTAAAAAACAGGTCTAGACAATTAGGGGAAGCGCTGTTGGAAAGGGTGACGGAGACAGAAAGGTTACATATTGCGTATAACACACCAGACACTTTGAAGCATTGGGTGGAGGCACAGAGGTTGTTAAAACAGCATCAGTTGGAGAGGGCGGATAACAAACTGATGTTTTTAAAACGTCAATATTATGAGGAAGGGGAGACCACAGGACGGTTGCTGGCAAGGATGGCGCAGGCTCAGAGGGAGAATAATTATATACATACTATTAGGGGGAGGGGGGAAAGCCAGAGACTGATACAGGGCAGATATTGAAAGTCTTTCAGCAGTTTTACTCCGATTTATATGCCTCTAGAGCAGAACACACACCCCAACAGTTGGAAGAGTATATAGGGGAGATTGACCTTCCCAGGTTGGGAGGGGAGGAGAGAATGACATTGGAGGAACCTATATCTCTGGAGGAGCTCCAGGCAGCCATAGGGATACTCGCCAGTGAAAAGGCTCCGGGGCCGGATGGTCTTCCGGTGGAGGTTTTTAAAGAATATGGGGAGGAACTCACACCTCAGTTACTGGCTACTCTTCTGGATAGTTTTGATAGGGGGCGGCTCCCGGAATCAATGTATGAAGCTACTATAGTGGTTCTGCCTAAAGAGGGTAAAGATCCCCAGCTCCCGGGCTCCTATAGACCAGTTTCTCTATTGACAGCGGATATTAAAATCATAGCAAAGGTCTTGGCGCTTCGACTGGCTAGGGTAGTGGCTGGAGTGGTACATGGAGACCAGGCCGGCTTTATGCCATCCAAATCGACGGCGGTGAACCTGAGACGGCTGTTCTTGAATTTGCAAGTTCTTCCGGATAATCATGGGGGGAGAGCCATTCTTTCCTTAGATGCGGCTAAAGCGTTTGATTGCGTGGAATGGAGATATTTGTGGTCAGTTCTGGGAAAAATGGGATTTGGCCCTAATTTCATAAAATGGGTAAGATTGTTATACGTAGCCCCGACTGCAAAAATAAGGGTGAATGGGGCCCTCTCTGATCGGTTTGCGCTGGCGCGGGGAACACGTCAGGGAAGTCCCTTGTCTCCGTTGTTCTTCGCGTTGGCGGTAGAACCATTGGCATGTGCAGTAAGACAACATGAGCATATACAGGGGTTGAGATATGGGGGGGTAGAGGAACGAATCGCATTATACGCGGATGATATGCTGTTGTTCATGGCGGATACCGAGCGCACACTACCGTTAGTTATGGCCCTGATTAAGCGTTTTGGGAAATATTCGGGATTGCTCATTAATTGGTCGAAATCGGCTCTTATGTTCATGGATCCGGGGGTTATACAGACTGGGGAGGAGGTGGAGATACCGGTGGTCACGGAGTTTAAATATTTGGGGGTCAGGGTGACGGCGAAAGCACAGGATTATATGTCTCTTAATGTAATGCCCCTGTTAACAACGATAAAGGCCAAAGTAGAGGCTTGGAATAAGCTACAGCTATCTGCTCTGGGTAGGACGAATTTGATTAAAATGATCCTTATGCCTCAAGTGCTGTATGTCCTACATAATTCCCCGGTATGGATCCCCAAATATTGGTTTAGGAGGTTGCATAACCTTTTCAGAGACTTAGTATGGAAGAAGGGGGTACCCAGGATTAAACTGGAGAAACTCCAATTGCCTAAGGAGGAGGGGGGCCTGGCTTTGCCTAATGCGTGGGTGTATTATTTAGCTGCCCAATGTCAGCATTTCTGGGGGTGGGAGCAGGAGGAAACCTGGGGGTCCAGTGCGCGCATCCTATCATATCTGGGGGGGGGGGGAGAATCCGTTGGCAGGACTGGAAGCACACAGCTATAGAAGACTGGCGAGTACTCGACCCACCCTGCTTCTCATACATAAGGTGTGGTGGCAGTGTAAGCACTTGTTGAAGATAGGAGAGTGTACTAAATATACCCCACTCTGGAGGAATACATATCTGGGGGAACTTGGCAAATTGGAAGGGATGCAGGGGTGGGAGCAGCGAGGCATAATACGATTGAGTCAGTTGTACGAGGGAGGAATACTCAAATCCTTTCAGCAGTTACGGGAGGAGTTTCAGTTGGATTCCCGCATGTTCTATCAGTTCAATATCTCGGCGTTTTTTGCGCATCACGCACCCATTGAAGTCAATGGGTGCGTGAAAGCCACGCATGCCGCACGGAAGCACTTCCATGCGAACTGCCTGTTTCGCGCAACTGCTGTCAAAAGGATGAATGTAAACAGAAAAGCACCACGTCGTAAAATAATAAAAACACAAGTTTCAAGTAAAAAATAAAAATAAATAAACTGCCTTTTTTCCCATAGTAAGTCTTTTATTATGGGAAAAAACATAAAAAAAGAAAAAAAAACTATACATAATTGGTATCGCCGCTTTCGGAACGACCCAAACTACAAAACTATTATGTAAATTATCCTGCACGGTGAACGCTGTAAAAAAAAAAAAACATGAAAAACAACGCCAGAATCTTTGTTTTTAGGTCTCCTCCCAAAAAATGCTATAAAAAATGATCAAAAATTCACATTTACTCCAAAATAGTACCAATAAAAACGTCAATCCGTCCCGCAAAAAATAATCCCTGACATGGCTTTGTCCACGCAAAAATAAAAAAGTTATGGGTCTTAGAATATGGCGACACAGAAAACAAATGATTTTAAAAAAAAAGTGATTTTATTGTACAAAAGCTGCAATACATAAAAAAACTCTCTAAATTTGGTATCGCCGTAATCATATCGACCCGCAGAATAAAGTTAACATGTAATTTATGGCGCACTGTGGATGCCGAAATTAAAAACAATAAAAAACTATTCCAGAATTGCTTGTTTTTGGTAATTTCCTTTAAAAAAGAAATAAAAAGTAATCAAAAAGTCGTATGTGTTCCAAAATGGTACCAATAAAATCTACAGCCCGTCTCGCAAAAAACAAGCCCGCACACCGCTCAATCAACTGAAAAATGAAAACGTTATGGCACTAGTAATGCGGTGATGAAAAAAAATCTCAATGCGCAGGCCGGAGGGGAACATTCCTTCAGTTTCAGGGCCCTAGTATGAAGGAACTAGAAAAGGGAAGGGACATAGCACATCCGCTGGAAGCGAAGGTGCCCGTATTATACCAGCGCAAAACTTTCCCAGCAAAATTTCACAAACTACGAAGGACAAAAAGTCCCCAAAAGGTGCAGAGTGTTACAAAAGGGGGATAAGAAAGAAAACTGTTTATCAGTGCGACACCAGCCTGTGCATAACGGATTGCTTCACAGCGTAACACACATCTATGGATAATTGTATTTTTTACCCTATTATTATACCCTCTTATTATGCCCTGATGTACTCTGCACAGATTGCATATGCCCCCACATTATAAACTGAAATACCAGCAAAACTCAAACAAAACTACCAACCAAAATTGATGATCAAAATGGCGGTCTTTCCTTTCTTAGCCCTACAGCGTGCCCAAACAGCAATTTATGTCCACAAGTAAGGCATTACCATACCCGGGAGAACCCGCTTAACAATTTATGGGGTAAGATTCTCCAGGGGCACAACTTATCGTTAGGTGACTAGGCAGATCAGTGGAAAAATTGCAATTTTCACTTTGCACCATCCACTCCGTATTAATTTCTGAAAAACACATGTGGAGTCTAAATTCTCACTACACCCCTTGATAAATTCCTTTAGGGGTGTAGTTTCTAAAACGGGGTCACTTTTGTTTGGTACATCAGGGGTTTTGCAAATGCAACATGCTGTCCGCAAACCATTCCAGCAAAATCTACGTTCCAAAAGATAAATACTGCTCCTTTTCTTCTGAATGCTCCCATATATGTAAACAGCCGATTATAGCCACATATGGGGTGTTACCGTACTTGGGAGAAATTGCTTTACAAATGTTGGGGTGCTTTTTCTTCTCTGTTCCTTGCAAAAATGAAAAATGTTGATCTAAAACTACATCTTATTGGAAGAAAAAAAATATTTTGCATTTTCATGGCTTAATTCTAATTCAGCAAAAAATCTTTTGGGATCATAATTTTCACTATACCCCTAGATGATTCCTCAGGGGGTGCAGTTTCCCAAATGGAGGCACTTTTGGGGTGTTTCCACTGTACTAGTACTACAGGGGCTCAGCAAATGTGACATGGCACCCAGAAACCATTCCAAAATCCAAATGTGCTCCTTCCATTCTGAGCCCTACCGTGTATCCAAACAGCCGTTTATTACCACATGTTGGGGTATTGTTTTACTCGGGAGAAATTGCTTTACAAATGTTATGGTGCTTTTTTGCTTTTTGAGCTAAACCTACATTTTCTTTGAAAAAATGTCGATTTTCATTTTTACGGCCTACTTCCAATAAGTTCTGTAAAACACTAGTGGGGTCAAAATGCTCACTGTACCCCATGATAATTTTCTTAAGGGGTGTAGTTTCCAAAATGGGGTCACCTGTTGGTGGTTTCCACTGTTTTGTCCCCTCAGGGGCTTTGCAAATGCAACATGGCCACTGCAAACCATTCCTGCTAAATTTGAGTTCCAAAAGCCAAATGGCGCTCTTTCCCTTCTCAGCCTCGCCGTGTGTCCAAACAGCCATTTATTATCACATGTGGGATACTGTTTTACTCGGGAGAAATTTCTTTACAAATTTTATGGTGCTATTCATTTTCACAGCCTACTTCCAAAAATTTCTGCAAAAAAACCTGTGGGGTCAAAATGCTCACTATACCCCTAGATAATTTCCTCAAGGGGTGTAGTTTCCCAAATGGGGTCACTTTTGTGGGGTTTCCACTGTTTTAGTTCCACAAGACCTCTTCAAAGCTGACATGGTGCCTAAAATATTCTAATAAAAAGGAGGCCCAAAATCCACTAGGTGCACCTTCGCTTCGGAGGCCGGTGCTTCAGTCCAGTAGTACACTAAGGCCACATGTGGGATATTTCCTAAAACTACAGAACCTGGACAATAAATACTGAGTTGCATTTCTCTGGTAAAACCTTCTGTGGTACAAAAAAAATGGATTCAAAATGAATTTCTGGAAAAAAATAATGAACTTTGTAAATTTCACCTCTACATTGCCTTAATTCCTGCGAAATGTCTAAAGGGTTAAGAAACTTTCAAAATGCTGTTTTGAATACTTTGAGGGGTGCAGTTTTTAAAATGGGGTGACTTATTGGGGGTTTCTAATATCTAAGGACCTCAAAGCCACTTCAGAGCTGAACTGGTCAATGAAAAATTAGCCTTTTGAAATTTTCTTGAAAATGTGAGAAATTGCTGCTAAAGTTCTAAGCTTTGTAACGTCCTAGAAAAATAAAAGGATATTCAAAAATCGATGCCAAACTAAAGTAGACATATGGGGGATGTTAATTAGCAACGTTTTTGTGTGGTATAACTGCCTGTCTTACAAGCAGATACATTTAAATTGAGAAAAATGCAAACGTATGCAATTTTTTGCTACATTTTGGTGTTTTTCACAATTAAATACTGAATGTATCGGGCAAATTTTGCCAGTAACATAAAGTCCAATGTGTCACGAGAAAACAGTCTCAGAATCGCTTGGACAGGTAAAAGCATTCCGGAGTTATTACGACATAAAGTTAAACATGTCAGATTTGAAAAATGAGGCTCTGTCAGGAAGGTCAAAAGTGGCCAAAGAGGGAAGGGGTTAAGTATGATTCCATCTTGACCCAGCATAAATCAGAATCATCACACCAACTATATCTTAACCCCTTAATGACCAGCCTGTTTTAAACCTTAAAGAGGCTCTGTCACCACATTATAAGTGCCCTATCTCCTACATAAAGAGATGGGCGCTATAATGTAGGTGACAGAAGTGCTTTTTATTTAAAAAAAAACGATCTATTTTCACCACTTTAATGGACAACTGGGCGTGTTTTACTATTGACCAAGTGGGCGTTGTACAGAGAAGTGTATGATGCTGACCAATCAGCGTCATACACTTCTCTCCATTCATTTAGTCAGCGCATAGAAATCCTTTTAGATCAGTATGTGCTGTCTTATACTAACACATTAACGATACTGAAGTGTTTAGACCGTGAATAGACATTCCACGGGATGCCTATTCACAATCCCTGCACTTCGTTAATGTTTCTGTGGTAGTTACAGCAGAGCAAGCGTAATCTCGTTGTAACCTGTCATTTACAGCGTAATCTCGCAATATTACGCTTGCTCTGCTGTAACTACTACAGAAACATTAACGAAGTGCAGGGATTGTGAATAGACATTCCGTGGAATGTCTATTCACGGTCTAAACACTTCAGTATCGTTAATGTGTTAGCGCCCTTATGTAGGAGATAGGGCACTTATAATGTGGTGACAGAGCCTCTTTAACCCCTTCCCCCTGCTTGCATTCTGGGCCCTAATGACCAAGCCATTTTTTACGTTTTTCCATCGTCACATTCGAAGAGCTATAACTTTTTTTATTTTTGCATCGACATAGCTGTATATGGTCTTGTTTTTTGCGGGACAAGTTGTACTTTTTAATAGCACCATTTTGGAGTACATATAATTTATTCATTAACTTTTATTAACTTTTTTTTGGAGGGGGGATAGAAGAAAACCTGAAATTTTGCCACTCTTTTTTTGCATCCTAAATCTACGTCGTTTACCGTGTGGTATAAATAACACTAACTTTATTCAACGGGTTGTTACGATTGCAAAGATACCAAATTTGTATCGATTTTGTATGTTTTACTATTTACACAGTAAAAACATTTTTTTTTAATTATTTGTTTTTGTGTCTCCATATTTGAAGAGCCATAACTTTTTTATTGTTCCGCCAAGGCAGTTGTATGAGGGCTTTTTTTTGCAGGACGACTTGTAGTTTTTATTGGTACCGTTTTAGAGTAGATGCGACTTTTTGATCACTTTTTATGAAATTTTTTTAAAGTCAGGAAAAACAGAAAACAGCAATTTTTCCATTGTTTTTTATTTTAATTTTTTACGGCGTTCACCGTGCGGGTTAAATAATGTAACCGTAATGTACCTAAATGGAGAACACCTAGAGGATTCCTAAAATACTCATTGTCGTATGCATTGCACTTAATATATACTGTCTATAGGGAACAGGGCACAGCAGCCCATAATAAACATGGCGGTAATGGTGAAACCCGCTCATTTGAAGCAAAACCTAAAGATTGGAGTCTGACACAGCACATAATGTAACAGCTTTATAGTCTGGGTCGTTACGGACGCGGCGATACCAAATATGTGTAACTTTTTTGCTTTATTGTGCTTTTTTTAATAGTAAAGCATTTTGTAAGGGGAAAAAGTGGGTTTTTCATTTTAATTTTTTTATTTTTTTATTCACTTTGTTCAACTTTTTTTTTTTTTTTAAATTATATATTTTTTTATTTTCATTGGTATAAAGAGAGCAGCAGCGAATACAACATTGTAAACCTAAAGAAATAGGAAAAGAAAAATTGTACATTACAGTGATCTTCCAGAAGAGGACCTTAACTATTGTCTTGGCCGTACAAAGTTCAGTACATTATATCAACATTAGAGAGTGAAGACATATTTTGAGATTCAAAAAATGGAGTTTCTAAAGATGATCTTTGTGGCATATAAACATTGCTACGGCTACTTTCAGCCCAAAGTTTACAGTATGGAAGAAGAAGCTCCATTCTATGTTACCGCACCAGTATACTCTGCATGCTTAAAGAGGCTCTGTCACCAGATTTTGCAACCCCTATCTCCTATTGCAGCAGATCGGCGCTGCAATGTAGATAAGAGTAACGTGTTTTTTTGTTTTTTTTAAACGAGCATTTTTGGCCAAGTTATGACCATTTTTATATTTATGCAAATGAGGCTTTCTAAAGTACAACTGGGCGTGTTTAAAGTTATGTACAAGTGGGCGTGTATTGTGTATGTACATCTGGGCGTTTTTACTTCTTTTACTAGCTGGGCGTTGTGAATAGAAGTATCATCCACTTCTCTTCACAATGCCCAGCTTCTGGCAGTGCACAGACACAGCGTGTTCTCGAGAGATCACGCTGTGACGTCACTCCCCCAGGTCCTGCATCGTGTCAGACGAGCGAGGACACATCGGCACCAGAGGCTACATTTGATGTAGCTACTTACCTGCAAACGCTGATGCTGCTGCAGAATCAACTGTAGCCTCAGGTGCCGATGTGTCCTCGCTCGTCCGACACGATGCAGGACCTGGGGAAGTGACGTCACAGCGTGATCTCTCGAGAACACGCTGTGTGTCTGTGCACTGCCAGAAGCTGGGTGTTAACGAAGAGAAGTGGATGATGCTGATTCGTCAGCATCATACACTTCTAGTCACAACGCCCAGCTAGTAAAAGAAGTAAAAACGCCCAGATGTACACACACAATACACGCCCACTTGTACATAACTTTAAACACGCCCAGTTGTACTTTAGAAAGCCTCATTTGCATAAATATAAAAATGGTCATAACTTGGCCAAAAATGCTCGTTTTTAAAAAAAAACAAAAAACTTTACTCTTATCTACATTGCAGCGCCGATCTGCTGCAATAGGAGATAGGGGTTGCAAAATCTGGTGACAGAGACTCTTTAAAGTAAGAAACCGTTTAAACAATTCTAACAAGACAATAGACAGGTACATAAGGGTAAGGATAAGGTTAGGAAAATAGGAACCTAGGAGATATCTTGGTCTTAGTATTGTATCTAAGAGGAGTACAATGAGTACACTAAAGAAGGTCATGGTGGTCTAGAAGAATCATACATATCCCATGGCAGCCACACACTTGTAAAGCATTCCATGCGATTGTTCAGTGAGGCTGTCAGTGATTCCATTCTCCGGACTTCCCTAATTCTATTATGAAGAGCATTCAGTGTAGGAGGGGTAGTGCGTTTCCAATGAGCTGCAATAAGACATTTCGCGGCAGTAAGTATATGAAGTAGCAACCGGGACTGAACTTTCCTCCAACCTCTGCGTGGTACATTGAGGAGATAGGTCAGGGCTTGCAATGGAAGTCTAATCTCCATAACTCTATGGATAAGGTCCCCAACCTCTGTCCAAAAGGGGCGTAGCAACCGACAGTCCCAAAAGATGTGAGGAAGTGACCCCATGTCGCTGCGGCATCTCCAACATCTATCCGAGACTAGAGGAAAAACTAGATGAAGGAATTCCGGAGTGTGATACCAGTGCATCAAAATCTTATATTGGTTCTCTTTATATGCCGCACAGAGGGATGACTTCGCCGCCTGGGACCAGATGATTTGCCACAGCGACATGGGGAGCTCCCTACCTAGATAAGTCTCCCGCTTCACCATATATCTATGCTTGGGATCCATAGGTACGGACGAACTGGAGAGGATAGCATATATCGCAGATATTAAACCCCTAGTTGAGACTGTCGTTTTACAAAGCATTTCAAAGGGTGTGGGCTTAGAGAAACAAGTTTCGGATCTCAGGGAATTAGCAAAATGGGTAATTTGCAGATAGCTCAAATATGAATTATCTGGTAAGCTGTATTTAGACTGTAACATTGGAAACGGTAAAATAGTTTGCTGGCAGGGGTCTACAATGTCGGCAAAGTAAAATAGACCAGCTCTTGACCAAGGCTGGGTCATTCTTGCAGTAAAGCTCTCGGGTAAGGAGGGATTAAATAAAAAGGGTGGCAGTAGGGATTTTAAGGAGGACAAAGAATACCGTGTGTTGGACAATTTCCAAATATTCCTAGTAAATGTCATTGAACTAAGCAGGGGCATCGGCAGAGCAACCGCAGCTCCAGACCACAACAAAGCATTCGGGTGTTCAGGTGCAATCCATAGTTTTTCAATCTCAGTCCATTTGTTATATGCTCGTAACGAGGTCCAGCATGGGATCCTACGTAGATGTACCGCTAGATAATATCGATACACATCTATGACAGCTAAACCACCCGATGTGGGGCGTGGCCTGGCTGCTGAACTGGATGGAAGTGTGAGTACTTAGCTCCTGCTCCTGTTGCCCGATTTCAGCGACTAATACACAGCCGTGGACCTCGAGAGTGGTCCTGACTACAGGACTACTTACTGGAACATGCCCAGAAAGAAGAAACCGATGAAAAAACCGGAGAAACTTATGGATTTCTACCTTTCCCGCACTCCGGAGCATGGCAAAGATGGCGCCGATACACACTTGCCGGCTAGCTCCTCTACCTCAGACATGCCGCCCAGATCAGTGGAGCGCATTTCCTTGGCGCTGCCACAGCGAAGGAGTATACCAGGCTCTCCTCGGTCGCAAACACCTCTGCAGATGAGGAAGGACTCACCTCTTTCAGGCCAGCTATGCGACCAGGAAGTCCGAGGTCAGCGAACAAGATTTACTCTCTCGGATCCCACGAGGGAGTCACCTATATCACCACAGACGTCGTCGTCTCCTCAAAATCAGCAACTACCTCCGGCGAATGCATCTATGTCTGAGGTAAGAGATGATGTTATGTCTATCACCATACCCCCAGATCCCTCCGACTTATTTGAGATGCCCACGTCTGATAAGACAGTGACTGACTCCATAATGAAAGAGATGTTAAAAGCCTTACGCCAATCCCTGCAAGCAGATATTGGGCGAATGATTAATCCTATAAACGCTGCAATTCAAGAAGTGGATCAGAGAGTGCATGTAGTGGAATCCAAAATGGGGGAATTTGCCCGCTCACATAACGATCTCATAGATGCACACTACGAGATGGAGTCTGAAATGCAATTCCTCCGTACTAAAATGGCAGACATGGAAGATAGGTCGAGAAGGAACAACATAAAATTCAGGGGCATACCTGAAAGCATAACCCCCTCGGCTCTGTTGCCATATTTGCAGGCATTTATGAAGGCTATGATACCGACATCCACTGAGGCAGATCTGACCATTGATAGGGCTCACAGAGTTCCCCGCCCTAAACATTTGGCGTATACTGTACCGAGAGATGTGCTGGCGCGCATACATTTTTATCACATGAAAGAAAATCTAATGGAAACGACACGTAAAGCTGGTCAATTACCAGAACCGTATAATCACCTAGCACTATACACAGACCTGTCTGCAGCAACACTCCAACTAAGAAGGCAACTTAACCCTATAACTACTATCTTAAGGGAAAATAAGATTCTCTACAAATGGGGATTCCCGGTTCGCCTGCTTATTACTAAAGATAACACCTTTTATGCCATTAAGAATGTGGAAGATGGAATTCAACTGTTGAATCAATGGAATTTGCGGCTTCCCATGCCCAATCTGACGAAACAACAACCACCTCGGCAAATATCGGATGACTGGCAGGTTGCGGGATCCCGGAGGAGGGATAAACTCTGAGGTCCACCGAGTATCGCGTGGGGGCTTCGATTTGCTCATCCATCCAGAGTCGGTAAACAGGGACTCTAGTTTATTTGCCCTCATACCTTAGATAGCTGATATGCTATCTCCTTTTGTCCAAATGTTTTTTGGAATGCAACTGAATAAGTTTGTTGCTTGTGTTATACTTTTGATGTTATGTCTGTATCTTTACATTTATTGTGTATTATGCTGGTCAAACCTCCTTCTAAGACGACATGTGACATTTCTGCCATTGATACAATACTTGGTGGGCAAAATGGTGACATCTAGAGGTAAAATAGCGGAACTTCATAGCTGCATGTATATTGTAGAAACATGGTACTGAAACTTATGTCTTTAAATATCAAGGGCTTGAATAGCCCACAAAAAAGGTCATTCCTTTGGTCAGAAGCTAAAACCCTTTCATGTGATGTTGTATGTGCTCAGGAAACGCATATCATAGCAAAAGATGCGTTCCGATTAAAACATCCCAACTTTCCCGTCATATATCAAGCCCATTATACGTCCAAATCTAGAGGTGTCATGATAGCTCTAAAAAATTCTCTGGCCTTTCAACATATTAAGGAGAAAACAGATGTGATGGGACGTTTTATTGTATTAGTATGCTCAATTAATAATGTCATCTACACTATAGTTTCGGTGTATGCTCCAAATAAGGGACAAATTTGTTTTTTCCATAGAGTAATGCGGATTGTGTCCAAAATGCAACAGGGGAGACTTATAGTATGTGGAGACTTTAACTTAATCGCTGATTCATATGTGGATGCAACTTCCTCTGCCAGAGGAAATAGTCAGATGTTGGGCAAAGTACTGTGGCAGAGGGAGTTGTATGATGTCTGGAGATCACATCATAGCACGGAGAGAGATTACTCATTTTTCTCGGCGGCTCATGGATCGTACTCAAGAATTGACATGTTCCTGGTTGATAGAGAAGTTCTAATGTTGGCTCAAACCTCGACTATTGAAACCATAACGTGGTCTGATCATGCAGCAATTACAGTAATCTTGGAAGAGAAATATAATGCAGGATCTTCTTATTTATGGAGGAACAACATTTATCTTATGTCACACTCCAAATATAAAAAGATGTTTGAGGCAGATCTAAATGAATATTTTACATCTAATGTTAATTCAGTGTCAGACCCTAATATTCTCTGGAACGCCCACAAAGCTTTCATAAGGGGTACATTCATAAAATTAGGTCATAGGGATAAAAAAGAAAGACATGCACTAATCTCATCGTTACTTGAAGAGATTAAAAAATTGGAAATAGTTAACAAAGCCCAACAATCTGAACAACAAACTGTGCACCTTACAGCATTAAGACAACAACTACGTGGATGTCTCCTCCACACTTACCAGAAACACCTAACGAAAGTAAAGGCTAAATACTATTCTCAAAACGATAAAGCAACGAAACTATTAGCCTCACGCCTTAAGGTGCAACACACAAAATCTAGAATTCCTTTCCTGAGAAATGCAACTGATAATGGGAATCTATATAATCCCAAAGATCTAGCCAACAGATTCAGAGAATATTATAGCGCACTTTACAACCTACAATCTGATCCCTTTTCTCCTCCGATAGTGGAACAGGATATTAACGTATTTCTGAACTCTTTATCGCTCCCAAAACTCTCAGACGCAGACATAGACACTCTAAACTCACCCATTACCCAAACGGAAATATTTAAAGTGATAACATCCTTACCTATGGGTAAATCACCTGGACCGGATGGGCTATCGAATGACTATTATAAAACGTTTGCTTCTATATTGACACCTCATATACACACGGTTTTTGAAAAAGCAATAGCGACTGGAATATTTCCGAAAGAAAACCAATCAGCCTTTAATAGTAACGTTACCCAAACCAGGGAAAGACCCTGATGTACCTCAGAATTTTAGGCCAATCTCATTACTCAACTCCGATATAAAAATATATGCTAAATTGTTGGCAAATCGCCTGGCTCCTATTTTGCCAAATTTGGTGAGAGATGACCAAGTGGGATTTGTTAAAGGTCGACAGGCATTCGAGAACACAAGGAGAGTGTTGAATATATTACATATATTAGAAACTCGTGGACTGCCTTCAGTACTGTTGTCACTGGATGCCGAGAAGGCGTTCGACCGGATTAGCTGGTCGTACGCATTCTCAGTTCTCCGACACATGGGGTTCGGAGGAAGTATTTTAAATGCGGTATCGGCATTATATTCCGCACCATCTGTGAAAATATTTACAAATGGATCACTCTCTGATGAATTTCTCATCACTAATGGAACCAGACAGGGGTGCCCTCTATCGCCGCTGATTTTTGTATTATCAATAGAACCATTGGCCCAAGCATTGAGAGAACATTCAGAGGTTCATGGCATTGAAATAGGGGACCGCACACATACTGTTTCGCTATATGCGGATGACATTATTTTGACATTATCAGACCCGGAGACTTCTCTTGACCAGGTTATGGATATTATTAAGAAGTTCGGGAATATGTCATACTATAAATTGAATACCCAAAAATAACAACCTCTCCCAGTAAATATCTCAAGACAATCGTTATATTTCTTAAAAACTAAATTCCCTTTTGATTGGCAAACAGATGGCATTAACTATTTGGGGATTACGTTAACTGGTACACATAAATCGCTCTTTAAGCGAAATTATGAATCCTTATTACTAACCATACAATCGGAAACACTGCGGATGACAAAATTAGAGGTATCTTGGATTGGGAGGATTGCGGCCTTTAAGATGTTACTACTGCCGAAACTGTTATATCTGTTTCAAACCCTCCCTATACACATTCCCATGTCCTTTTTTACCTCGATTCAAAAGATAATCTCCCACTTCATATGGGCAGGGCGACCTCCCAGAACTTCATATAAATTACTGTCCAAAGACCGGACTGCGGGTGGATTGGGAGTGCCTGACATCTATCACTACTATATAGCCTCTCAAGTGTCACAAATACAAGCGTGGTGGGCAGCAGACACTAGTAAACACTGGGTACATATAGAAACCTGGGGGGCGCATCCTATATCGTTGAAAATGTTATTGTTGGCCTCGTGTTGGAAACTGCCAATTCCTTCTGGCATCACGCCATTGACAAAGGCATCTATTCATGGTTGGTCAAAATTCCATGAATACTCGAACTCTCACAGTCCATTATCTAGGTCGAATTCCCCAATAGACTTACTGGCAGTAGCTATTCCTAACTTAAATCTTAAGCTCTGGAAACTGAAAGGGGTGAAGGATTTGTCCCAACTCATGGAAGGTTCTCATATGATATCATTCACGAGATTAGTCCAACAATTTCAACTCCCTGAAACGGAGTACTATACTTACCTAAGAATTCACCATTTTATACTTCATAAAAGTAAAGAGACGATTCATTGTAATAATTCTATATTTCCGATTCTCTCGAGAAGATGGAAAGGCCTTAAAGTAATTTATAACTTTATACATGCTCATAACACATTTCTTAAATCATACCCACACAAAGAGTGGGAAAAAGAGTTGGGACAGTCCTTTGCACCCGAGAAGTGGACAAGAGCTTTCAAATGGATAAATAAATCAATGCAATGTAGTTCTCATTATGAAGCCGCAATGAAAACTATGCTAAGGTGGTACTACACGCCAGATCGATTGAGTAAGATATACCCGAATTCCTCATGTAGCTGCTGGAGAGGATGTGGAGGGAGAGGTACTATGCTTCATGTTTTCTGGAAATGCCCGCTTTTAACGACTTACTGGCAGGACATATTTAGGTTGATTTCTAAGCTAATAAACCAACGGATCCCTAACACCCCACATATGGCCCTATTGTTTCTAGACATACAGGTAATTCCTCCCGGATTTAGGATTCTTATATGTAAAATACTGACCATTGCTAAAATTGTAATAGCAAGATATTGGAAATCTTCTTCTATCCCAACAAGAGCAGAAGTAATCTCTTCCATTAACAACACATATATGTATGAAAAGATGTTGTCCTATGGATCGAACAACTTCTCGTCTAGCACAGAGATATGGGATGCATGGAAGGACAGCTCGGAATGTATACATGTATGATAATAGATATGTTATATGTTAATTAGATCTATTTGTGAAATGAATAGCATGAAGACCCATATATACACCGGTTAAGTTATTATTAATGTTGTACTTGTTGTATTTGTTTTGAATATGCCGGATTGGCATTTGTTCGGTTGATCAATTGTCACACTCCAAACAAACATATTGTATGTACACGAAGATGAAAAAATGCAATGTAAACTTTCGTTATATGCATATGATGTTATGTGATTATTGATCATGATCCTTTTTGTTATACTTGAAAATTCTAATAAAAACTATTGAACCATAAACCACCCTAGCACTACACTGACACTCATTTATCGCACACCTTTGAGCACTTAGTTCGCCACTCCCCTCAAGACTAGTGGGAGGGGCTATCACTATTTAATGCACACTCCTTCTGCAGCATTCTTTGACCCGTCTGCGTCCTGATGGGAATGGGTTTTCACCCACCCACCTACCTAGTAAGTTTGGCCTTTTTTTGTGGTTTTGATATCTATGTCCCATTTTTTCTGTTTGTTTTTAAATTAGGAACGAAAAGTTCTGGTTAGGGACTCGCAAGGCACTGGGGACCCTTGACGTTGGGTTGCGAGCTTTGCGTATTTTGGCCAAAATAACAACTAATACCCCATGTTTCATGGATATTTCTTACTACGTTTACTACACTTTTTTTCAGGACGCAGCCGGGTCTTATATGCTGGGAGGGCATGATGTGCTGGCGTTTGGTTTGGAATGCAGAGCAGCCGGCTTTAGCTAACACTAGCGGCGTTACAAATAGGCTGTTATTCGGCAAGATACGCCATGCCTGACGACCAGCACATTATCCCTCCACGTATTACACATAGTACTGACACCCCATGTACTATTCACAGCACTGACCCCTATTCATCACATTTATTTATTTATTTATTTATTTTTATTACATTATTACACAGTTCTGACACTTTCATACATACATATTTATTTTTTACCATCCATTCACACCCTAGCACTACACTGACACTCTTTTATCGCACACCTTTGAGCACTTAGTTCGCCACTCCCCTCAAGACTAGTGGGAGGGGCTATCACTATTTAATGCACACTCCTTCTGCAGCATTCTTTGACCCGTCTGCGTCCTGATGGGAACGGGTTTTCACCCACCCACCTACCTAGTAAGTTTGGCCTTTTTTTGTGGTTTTGATATCTATGTCCCATTTTTTCTGTTTGTTTATAAACCACCCGATGTGGCGGTCGAAAGCCTGACTGAGCTTGGGATCCTATGTCGTTTACCCGCCCAAATGTATTTCAAGAGAGACGTTTGAAATTTGCAAATATCTTTCCGTGGTATAGATACAATATCTTTCCGTGGTATAGATATCGGGAGAGTCTCCTAAAGGTGCAGATATTTTGGCAAAATAGTCATTTTAACCACAGACACTCTGCCGAAGAAGGAGAGGGGGAGGGTGGACCACCGAGATAAAAGTTTATTTGTTTCTTGAAAAAAGGGGGTATAGTTATATTTATACAGGGAGGAATATGTACTAGGAATCTGAGTACCTAAATATTTTATTGTCTGTTTTCCATGTATAATTAAAGGAGGACTTCAGGGTCGATATAAGTGTCGGGGTAAGATTAATTGGCAGAGCTTCTGTCTTAGAATTATTAACCTTATATCCCGAATGGAGACTATATTCATTTAGGACCGAATGTAAATTAGGTAAGGAAATTTGTGGGTTGCGCAGAGTCAGGAGGACATCGTCGGCAAATAGGGATATTTTAAATTCCCTATCTCTTACCATAATTCCCTGAATATCCGGATTTCTCCTGATACAGGAAGCTAATGGCTCTACGCATAGCACAAGAAGAAGCGGGGAGAGAGGGCAACCCTGACGGGTACCATTGAAGATAGAAAGGCTTTGAGAGGTTGCATGTGGTAACTTTACCATTGCATTCGGGGAGGAGTATATGCCTGTATCGCCGTAAGGAAAGGGCCAGAGATACCTATCTTTGTTAAGGTAGCGAAGAGGAAGGACCAATCTAACCGATCAAAGGCTTTCTCGGCGTCCAGACTCAAGAGTAGGCCAGAGGATTCTGATTTATTGAGAATATCTATCGGGTCTATAGTGCGTCTAGTGTTGTCACCAGCTTGTCTATGCATAACAAATCCCACCTGATCTTTGTGGATCAACCCTGGTAGAAGGGATCCCAGCCTGTTGGCCAGAATCTTGGTAAATATTTTGAAGTCCGCATTCAGCAAGGATATCGGCCTATAGTTAGAACAGTCAGAGTGGTCCTTCCCTGGCTTAGGAATAACCGTTATAAAGGAATGAAGCATAGAGGGGGCATCTTCACACCCAACAGGAAGGAATTAAAGAGATCTAACATATGTGGAGATAGTGAGTCTTGAAAGACTTTGTAATAGAGATAGGAGAATCCGTCAGGACCCGGGGATTTACCACTAGGGAGATTCTTGATAGTATCCTGCAGTTCATCTAATGAAATAGGTGCATTGAGCATGGTGGTGTCCGTTGCTGTAAGAGTAGGGAGAGAACATGATGTTAAATATTCCGAGAGATGCTGGGTTCGGGTAGCGGATTCTGTAGGGAGCTGCGACGGGAGAGAATACAACTTTGTATAATATTGGTGGAATATTGTGGCCTGCTGGGTAGGGTCGAAGAGCAATTGACCTTGCGAATCTTTAAGTGCTGACGGGGCCGATTGTGATTGTTTATTACGCAGTTGCGCTGCAAGCAACGAGTGAGCCTTGTTTCCCCGTTCATAGTACCGTTGTTTAGTGTATAATAGTAATCGTTCCACCTTGGCTACAGAGAGATCCTTCAATTTACTCCGTGGCTCAATAATACGACGGAGAGTGGATGTGGAAGGCGACAGGGACATTTTGTGTTCTAGGGTAGCAAGAGTCGCCGTCAGGTCTATCTGTTGTTGTTTCGTGTCCCGTTTGAGGCGAGAAGAAATGGAGATACAGTGCCCCCGGAGAACCGCTTTATGAGCTTCCCACATCGTAGATAACGTAGGGACAGAGTTTTTGTTGAGGGTAAAATATGAGTCAATGTGTGTTTTAAGGGCATCTCTATGTATCGGAACTCAAGCAGCCTTTCGTTTAGTATCCAATGGCATTGTCGGGTAGCCCTTAAATCTGAACGGAGATCAAGCATAATCGGTGCATGATGCAACCATGTAATAAGGCCAATGTCAGCCGATGAGGTGGAGCATAGGCCAGGTATGTTTCCCAAATATAAATCTATCCGAGTGTGAGTACTATGTGGGTGGGAATAGAAGGTATATTGTTTAGCTGAAGGGTTAGAGACTCTCCACAGGTCATAAAAATTATATTTACGGATCAATCGGCGAAATGCTGATGTATGTCGGCGTAAGTCCAATGGTGGCACAGGCGCAGTGAGAGACTGCCTGTCCATTATATCGGAGAGAGGGATATTAAAGTCTCCACCTATGAAGAGAGTGCTGGGTGGGAGACGGGAGAGTTTGGCGAATACTTTCTCTAAAATGGGGATTTGCAAGGTGTTCAGGGCATATACATTACATAGCGTAAGAGGAACACCTTTCAGGGTCCCCACAAGGATAATATACCTTCCCAGCGGGTCCAAAATTGACTTACTAACATGCAACGGACAATCTCTAGAAACCAGGATTGCAACACCTGCCTTCTTCTTATTTTGGGTAGCTGTATATACCATTGGGAAATGATGCATGGCAAATTTGAAAGAACCAGATCTGTTATGGTGTGTTTCCTGGAGGAAGGCAATATCCGCCTTCAAATATTTCAGTTCTCGGAGTGCCAGTCTCCTCTTCACATTAGAGTTTAGGCCCTTAGGGCGTGGCCTAGCGGTGAATGTGAGAGGACGTGTGTGACCGGAGCTCCTGCTGTACTCATCCTTTTAAGGTCCATATATCCCGTAAAATTCGGGGAAAATAGCTTCCCCAGGGTCTTACCAGAGTCTGGAGGTGGAGGAGCACGAGTACCCGGCCATAATGACGCGCTCCAAGAAGCAGAAGTCGCCGCCAGCGAGTCCCGGGTCCCGCGCTCAAGATGGCGCCGAGGAGAAGGAAGGCCGCAATAGAGGCCTCCGGCAGGAAGTTGTGCAGAAGCTGGAGAGGTTCGCCCGCACGCCGAGAGCAGGGGGGGCGGCTGCACAGCAGCGAAAGTCGGCTAGAGATCAGGCAGCTGGAGGCTCATCTTATGGATCCAGGTACTCTCCTTTGGCGGGGGACATGAGAAGTGAGGAGGAGGAGGAAGAGATGAGTGGCGCCATGCAGGATCAGCCAGGTGCTGGAGGGAAAAGTGGAGTAAGGAAGGAGGAACCCTCCCTAAAGGACATTTTGGCAGCGCTGAAGCAAAATTCTATGGTCCTTAATACCTTAGCAAGCCAGATGGGTGGATTGAAGGAGGACATTTTGCTGCTCAGGAATGATTTGCAGAAAGTTGCGGAACGCACTACTGCCGTGGAAGGGAGAGTCTCAGACATGGAGGATGCGATTCCTCACATAAAGCAGGATGTACAGGCACACTCGCAGGCAGTGGCGACATTGCTGGCTAAGACAGACGATATGGAAAATCGGCTGAGACGGAATAACGTGCGCCTTGTGGGGGTTCCGGAAAGAGTGGAGGGAACGAATCCGGATGACTTCTTTGAAAAGTGGCTGATAGACACATTTGGCAGAGAGGAATTGACCCCTTTATTTGCGGTGGAGAGAGCGCACAGGGTGCCGACCAGACCTGGCCCTCCGGGAAGGCCGCCGAGACCGGTGCTGATAAAGATTCTACATTATAAAGACAGAGACAAGATCCTGAGGAAAGCTAGAGAACGTCAAGACATCTCCTTTAATGGGGTGAAAGTGTCCTTCTTCCCGGATTTCTCTATGGAAGTACAACGGAAAAGATCACAGTTTATGGATATAAAGAGACGCCTAAGGGCGTTACAAGTGCAATATTCAATGATGTATCCTGCCCGTTTGAGAGTGGTGGCGCTGGGCACAACTTCCTTTTTCGAGACACCGAGAGAAGCGGTTAGATGGTTGGATAGCCATGAAAGTCAGCTGAGACCGGCAGAGGGACGGCGTTGATCCGGAACAGATCGGCTGACAAAAGGAGGATGGGGTTGCGGGACTGAACCAGGTGTCGTAGAAAAAATTGCAAGATATGGCATTGAGGGTTTCGGGTCATGTTTGGACTTGGAGTTGGAGGGCATGGTTGCGGTGAACGCGGAAGACCGGAAGAGGAGGAATGTGTTTATGGACATTGAGGGGTACCGATATGCTGAAGGGATGGTAGTTTATTTGCAAGAAAATGGCAGCGGGAGGGATGGTCAGTTACGCGGGAAAAGTGCATAACGAGTTATGGTATTGTTGAATGTACGGTGGGCGGAGTTGACCTGCCGACGCTTGTTATGGGTAATGGCAGATACGTTCTGTCGCCCCAACCCTTGGAAAGGGGTAGGTTTACGGGGGAGGTTGCAGGGGGGGAGGGGAGGGAGGGAAAGAGGACCCAGCCGGTCGGATATGTAAAATTACGAGAACAGGATAGGATGTGTTGGGATATGTTGAGGGATGATGGGATCACTTAATTGTTTGTCCTGGAATGTACGGGGCCTGCGGGAAGCCAGAAAACGACAGGCGGTATTTGATTTTATTAGGAAACAGGAGTCGAGGGTGATAGGATTACAGGAGACACATATGACTAGGGATTCAGTTTCCATGATGCATAGGGCCTGGGTAGGCCATAGTTTTCATTCTTACCATACTACATATTCAAGGGGGGTGAGTCTTCTCATACATAGGGCAGTGCCATTTGTATGTCACGACTCCTTCCAGGATGGGGAGGGGCGGTATGTGGGGGTACACTGTACGATGTATCATTGGAATTGTGTGTTGGTGGTGTTGTATGTCCCCCCTCCATTTTCTAGCGGATGTATCAAGAAAGTGGTGGAGGAACTGGCTAGGTACCCGGAGGTGCCGTTACTAGTGATGGGGGATTTTAACGCAGTATTGAATACCAATATGGATAAATTCGGCATGACAGGGGGAGGTGTAACAGCGTTTGGCCATCTGGTTGCTGAAATGGGTTGGCGGGACATATGGAGGGATAAACATCCAAATAGCTTTCAGTATTCTTGTGCGTCTTCCACATATCAGTCTTTATCCAGGATAGACCTAATCTTGTGCTCACCGGCAGCGGTACCATTTGTAGCCCAGATAGAATACTTGCAAAGAGCGTTATCGGACCATTCTCCTTTGTTAATGAAGGTAGAGACGGAGGGGAGGACAGGGCGGGGGCAAGGGTGCTGGAAACTCAATGCCTTTTGGCTGAAGCTGATAGATAATAAACAAATTTTAGATCTCATAAAGGAATACTTTCAGTTCAACTCAGGAACGGTACCGCAAGAGATACTGTGGGACGCGATGAAGGCGTGGCTGAGAGGGGTGTTCATCCAGCACATTTCAGCAGTAAAAACACGGTCTAGACAATTAGGAGAAGCGCTGTTGGAAAGGGTAACGGAGACAGAAAGGCTACATATAATAGATAACACACCAGACACATTAAAGCATTGGGTGGAGGCGCAGCGGTTGTTAAAACAGCATCAGTTGGAGAGGGCAGATAACAAAAGGATGTTTTTAAAACGCCAATATTATGAGGAGGGGGAAACCACTGGACGGCTGTTGGCAAGGATGGCGCAGGCTCAGAGGGAGAATAATTACATACACACTATTAAAGGGGAGGGGGGGAAGTTGGAGACTGATACAGGACAGATTTTGAAAGTGTTTCAGCAGTTCTACTCGGATTTGTATGCCTCTAGGGCAGAGCACACACCTCAGCAGCTGGAAGAGTATATAGGGGAGATAGAACTTCCTAGGTTGGGAGGGGAGGAGAGAGGGACATTGGAGGAGCCCATATCTCTGGAGGAACTCCAGGCGGCTATAGGGATACTAGCCAGTGAAAAGGCGCCGGGGCCGGATGGTCTTCCGGTGGAAGTTTTTAAGGAATATGGGGAGGAGCTTGCACCGCAGTTATTGGCCACTCTTTTAGATAGCTTTGATAGGGGGCGGCTTCCGGAAACAATGTATGAAGCGACTATAGTAGTTCTGCCTAAAGAGGGGAAGGATCCCCAGCTCCCGGGCTCTTATAGACCAGTTTCACTGCTGACGGCGGATATTAAAATCATGGCGAAAGTATTGGCGCTTCGACTAGCTAAAGTAGTGGCTGGGGTGGTACATGGAGATCAGGCCGGCTTTATGCCATCCAAATCGACGGCGGTGAATCTGAGACGGCTGTTCTTGAATTTACAAGTTCTGCTGGATAATCGTGGGGGGAGAGCCATTATGTCCTTAGATGCGGCTAAAGCATTTGATTGCGTGGAATGGAAATATCTGTGGTCAGTTCTGGAAAAAATGGGATTTGGCCCTAACTATATAAAATGGGTAAAGTTGTTGTATGTAGCCCCGACAGCAAAGATAAGGGTGAATGGGGTGCTATCGGATCGGTTTGCGCTGGAGCGGGGAACGCGTCAGGGATGTCCATTATCTCCATTGTTGTTCGCGTTGGCGGTGGAACCCTTGGCGTGTGCAGTGAGACAACATGAACATATTCAGGGGTTGAGATATGGGGGGGTGGAGGAACGAATTGCACTATACGCAGACGATATGCTGTTATTCATGGCGGATACCGAGCGCACACTACCGTTAGTGATGGCCCTAATTAAGCGGTTTGGGAAATATTCAGGACTACTCATTAATTGGTCAAAATCGGCTCTAATGCTCATGGACCCGGGGGTTATCCAGAATGGGGAAGAGGAGGTGGAGATACCTGTGGTTACGGAGTTTAAGTATTTGGGGGTGAGGGTGACGGCGAAAGCACAGGATTATATGTCCCTTAATGTAATGCCACTGTTAACAACGATAAAAGCCAAAGTAGAGGCGTGGAATAAGTTACCGCTATCGGCTCTGGGTAGGACGAATTTGATTAAAATGATCCTTATGCCCCAGGTGCTGTATGTCCTACATAACTCACCGGTATGGATCCCCAAATATTGGTTCAGGAGATTGCATAACCTTTTTAGGGACCTAGTATGGAAGAAGGGGGTACCTAGGATTAAACTGGAGAAATTACAGCTGCCAAAGGAGGAGGGGGGCCTGGCTGTGCCCAATGCTTGGGTGTATTATTTAGCTGCCCAATGTCAGCATTTCTGGGGGTGGGAGCAGGAAGAGACATGGGGGTCCAGTGCGCGCATCCTATCATATCTGGGGGGAGGGGAGAACCCGTTGGCAGGACTGGAAGCGCACAGCTATAAACAGATGGCGAGTACCAGACCCACTCTGCTGCTCATACACAAGGTGTGGTGGCAGTGCAAACAATTGCTGGGGATAGGAGAGTGCACTAAATATACACCACTCTGGAGGAATGCTTACTTGGGGGAATTGGGTAAATTGGAAGAGATGCAGGGGTGGGAGCAGCGAGGCATAATACGATTGAGTCAGTTGTACGAGGGAGGCATACTTAAATCTTTTCAGCAAATGAGGGAGGAGTTTCATGTTCTATCAGTACCTGCAGATTCGGCACGCTGTGCAGACACAAGCGGTCAGTATGGACCTGACGATGCATGCCGCGGGGGTGTTGGAGCATATTGCAAAAGCAGTAACGTCAAAAGGATTAATTTCATTGGTTTATCGCAGGTTATTGGTGGAACATCTGGGGGATCCTATGGCACCAGTGAAAGCTGTATGGGAGAGGGATGTGGGTCCTATTACAACAGACCACTGGGAGGTGGTATTGGCAGCAACATGTACTTTGTCCATTAATGTAGCACAACGAAGATCGCAGTTGTTTTTGATACATAGGGTGTATAGGACCCCGTGGGTGCTGAAACAAATGGGATTAAGAGCGGATGCCAAGTGCCCTAGGTGCCCGGAAGAAAAAGCAGACATCCTTCATATGTTCTGGACATGCGGGAGGTTGGGGAGTCTGTGGACGGAAATATTGGAACTAGTGGGGAGAGTGTTTGAGGTACAGATCCCGTGGGATCCTGTGGTAATGCTGCTAGGGTATGTTGGAGATTTGGTGGGAGATAGGCTGTCAGGGTGGGCAATTGCTAAAATACTGTATCATGTTAGGAAAGGAATAGCAAAGCACTGGCTGGATGCGGAGCCACCATCAAAACAAGAAATCATAGGGGCACTTAACTCACAGGTTCTGATGGAATATAGGATATACTCCAAGAGGGGGTCCAGGGTCAAGTTTGACAAACAATGGGCTAGGTGGATTGATCAATCTGGGTATGCTTCTGTGGAGCTAATGACACTAAGGCAACAAGTGCAGGTATAGGGCCACTGACGGGGGGGTGCATACAGAGAGCAGGTGTAAAATGGGGAATGGAAAAGGGGAAGAGAAGGAGAGAGGATTGGAAAAGTGGTACTGAGTAGACCGGCTGGGGGGATACAAGGGGGAGTTGGGGGGAAGGGAATGTTTGGTTGGATGTAAATAATTGGGTCTGTTGAAATTTGCTTATACACTGTATGAGAACGTACAATGACCTGTAATAATGTGAAGTTTTTTGAATAAAATTGAACTGATTAAAAAAAAAAAAAAAGAGTTTAGGCCCTTAACATTCAAGGAAACTATACGTGCCATGACACACCCAAAAGCATTAATTCCGACCGTAATATAAACCCCCAAGGATGGGCCAACCTGTGTCCAGAGCGGGATGGCGGGAGGCTGCAGCTCATCTCCAGTAGTTCAGTTCCATGCTTCCGATTACATCTCCTAATAGAGAACCAGATTCCGAGGAAAGAAGGGGAGGGATAGGGGAGACACAGACAAAGAAACAAAAATAATAGCAATAAACACATATGGTGACATTGCGCTATCAAGTCAATCAGGTGACTATGAATGGAAATTACATTCCATATGAAGACTAGGAAATTCAAAAAATTGTTATGCAAAACTAACAGTAAGAACACTAGATGCATAAAATGCATAGTTTCCATAGGGGATAAGAGCCACTAGAAGCCGATGTAGTCGGACCCAAACCTAGCAACCCTTGCTCCAGGGGTGTCCAAATCTTATATGACTTGGTCTGATGGCCCTCCACGACAACCTACATGAGTAGAATATAAAGCAAGATGTAATAACACACAATATAGAAATAAAGAAAAAGTTCAATGCGGTCTGTGCACTACTCAGGGCAATTATGAGTAATAGCCTCCGGTAACAAGATCTTTATCTCCGGGATGGAGATTTGCATCCGCGGTCGAAAGTAGAGTCCCTTGGTATGGTGGGTTTCTTCTTTGGGGGTACGTTGTGCCAGACAGGAGGGGGAGGTGGCGGGAATGGGGTAAGATCCCAGCTAGGTAGCTTCGGTGCTGGGACATCTAGAATGGCACAGAAGGCACGTACATCCATAGGGAACCTGAGAACTGCAGAGCGTCCATCTCGTCTGGCTGTGCGGCTGAATGGGAATCCCCAGCGATATAAGATGTTGTTATCTCGCAGGATGGAGAGTAGAGGGCGTAGATTTCTCCGCTTGTGCAAAGTGATCCAAGACAGGTCAGGCAACAGTTGGATGGTAGTCTCTATATTCAACGGTACGTTGATTTCTGGCTTTAGCCATAATGGTTTCCTTCAGCTCAAAGTCTGTAACACAACAGATGACATCCTGGGGTAGGGTGGAAGCACCTTTTGGTCGCAGGGCTCTATGAGCTCTGTCTAACTTGATGATATGGTCAGCAGGTGCTCCTATAACATTATTAAAGATGGTCGTCAGAACGTGCTTCAAATTTTCATCTTGTTTAGCTTCAGGTATACCGCGGATTCTGATGTTATGGCGCCGACCCCTATTGTCGAGGTCCTCCAAATGATTATGGTAATCAGAGAGAGACGTATTTTGGGCCACCACAGTAGATTGTAGTTGGGAAATATATTGGTGAGTAGAGTCATGATCTTCCTCTAACGTCTCCATTCTATATGAGACTTGTATGTCCTGGCGTACTGCCGCAATGGCAGCATTACAGGTGTCTTTCACTTCTGCTATAAGGGATTTGAAGTCCTCTCTAGTAGGAAGCTGGCTGAGGATTGAATGCCAGTCTTGTCTATTAGGAGTGAGGCACTCAGAATCTGAGGAAGAGAGCCAAGCCTGAGAGTCTGAGTCCCGGCCGCATGGTGGTGGCGGAGCCAAGATGGAGTGGGCTTCCAGCTCCGATTCCCGCTCTGTTCTCCTCCGGTCCCTAGAACGTTTAGAGGAGGGGATCTCGTCCCTCTGGGGTCTCGGAGGTTTAGGCAGGAGTGGAAAGTTCTCTAGGGTGAATGGCAAGTCACTAACCTGAGAATCGCTGTGCTCTAGAGAGGCGCTCGCCAGGGAAGCCTGCGGTCTCTCTAAGAGTGTTAGTGAGTGGACATCCAAAGATGGCGGCCGGTCGACCACATGGTCTTCTCCGGATCTCAAAATGGGGCGCTGCCCAGCGGGTGGAGACCTATTCAGCTCCGGTGACCGGGAACGAGCAGAACCTGTAACGGGATCTCCCTCCAGAGGTGCCGACGGACACCAGGAAGCCTGCGAGGTCGTGTCCAGAGGAGGCTTCGGTAATGGCGCCTGTGGGTCTGAGCGAAGGAATGCGGCCAGAGTCTCGGTATTTAGCATGCCTGAGGGCGCCGGCTTACTGTCTGGCTTCTTGGTTGTACGTTTCACCATCTTGCGGGTGTAATGGGAGGCTAAGTCCAATATAAACCGCAATTGTGAGGTTGGTTAGTGGAGGAGCTCTGAACCGTGCGTCCTACTCCATCGACATCCAGGCACACCCCCCCCCCCCCCAACTTTTTTTTACTAGTCCCACAAGGGGACTTTAATATGCGATCATCCGATCGCTTTCATAATACACTGCAATACTTTTGTATTGCAGTGTATTACTGCCTGTCCGTTTAAAATGGACAGGCATCTGCTAGGACATGCCTCCGGCATGACCTAGCAGGCATTCACTACAGGCAGACCTGGGGGCCTTTATTAGGCCCCCGGCTGCCATCGGAGACACTGACACTCGTTGATCTTATCCCCCGGTGTTGGTGGGATGAGAGGGAGCTCCCTCCCTCTCTCCAAAACCACTCAGATGCGGCACACGCTATTGAGCACCGCATCTGAAGGGTTAAACGGGTGAGATCGATACTTCTATCGATCTCACACGTTCGAGCAGGGATGCCCCCAGCTCTCAGCTACCTCTGGCAGCTGAGAGTAGGGAGATTTGACAGCTCCAAGCTCTGTTTATTTATTCTGATGCAGTGTCGTAAAAAGGCTATTGCATCAGAATAAAGCCCATTAGTGGCCGCTGTGAAAAGGCGTATTGGCGGTCACTAACGGGTTAAAGGTACTAGTATTGATGTTGCTTGATATATCCTCAGGTCTGAAAGGCCCATACCCCCATCCTTGGTTGCGTTATACAACGTATTCTTTTCTATTCTAGGAGGTTTATTTCCCCAAATGAAATTCAATATTGTATTTAGAAGCTTGTTAATTAATGGTTTGGGAAATAGAAGTGGAATACACCTGAAATAGAATAGAGATTATACTAACCAACTAGATGTGAAAGAACTTTAGTTAAAAAATATATAATAGTATCACTGCCTGTATGAACGATTAAAAACGAAATAGTGGTTAAATAGCCAGATTTCTAAACAGGCGTAAGCACAGTGGCGTAGCTATAGGGGTCGCAGCGGTCGCTAGGCAGGGCCCTCATGTGACATCACGTGAGGGGCGTTCCAGGCATTCAGGAAGAGAACGCAGCGTGGTGCGGACGGAGGAAGAGAGCCTGGATGCACTGAAAGTTGGAGCCGATCATCCGACTCCTCAGAACACAACGTGACCTGGCGAGGGGGCCCGTAGTGTAGTGTAGTGTAGTGTGATGTCTGTAATGGAATGTATTGTGCTTTCTGTGTTTGCGGTGGAGAGAGGACAGCACAATACAATATGTTACAAACTGGGGGTCGCGACTCCAGGGGGCGTCGTGTGAAGACCTCCGGGGGGTTGCGAGCCACTAAATGAGGTTCCTGTTCCAACTGTATCTGTGTTGTCAGGACACAGATACAATTTAATTAAATGCTGGAGCAAGGAGCTGACGGCCCCTTGCTCCAGAATTCACTGTGCCGTGAGCCATGAACGCCACAGCCAGGCGCGATGTAGTGACGCCTTGCTGCACCGAGTCACTCACAGCACTATACTGCATTATACTGTGTGGGGGCAGCTATGGGGGAGCATTATACTGTGTGGCGGCAGCTATGGGGGAGCATTATACTGTGTGGGGGCAGCTATGGGGGAGCATTATACGGTGTGGGGGCAGCTATGGGTGAGCATTATACTGTGTGGGGACAGCTATGGGGGAGCATTATACTGTGTGGGGGTAGCTATAGGGGAGCATTATACTGTGTGGGGGTAGCTATAGGGGAGCATTATACTGTATGGGGGACAGCTATGGGGGGCATTATACTGTGTGGGGGCAGCTATGGAGGAGCATTATACTGTGTGGGGGCAGCTATGGGGGAGCATTATACTGATGTGGGGGCAGCTATGGGGGAGCATTATACTGATGTGGGGGCAGCTATGGGGGAGCATTATACTGTGTGGGGGCAGCTATGGGGGAGCATTATACTGTGTGGGGGCAGCTATGGGGGAGCATTATACTGTGTGGGGGCAGCTATGGGGGAGCATTAATCTGTGGGGGCAGGTATGGTGCATTATACTGTGGGGGCAGCAATGGTGGAGCATTATACTGTGTGGGGGCAGCTATGGGGGCATTATACTGTGTGGGGCAGCTATCGGGGGCATTATACTGTGTGGGGCAGCTATGGGGGGCATTATACTCTGTGGGGGCAGCTATGGGGGAGCATTATACTGTGGGGGCAGCTATGGTGCAGTATACTGTGGGGGCAGCTATGGTGGAGCATTATACTGTGTGGGGGCAGCTATGGGGGGCATTATACTGTGTGGGGCAGCTATGGGGGGCATTATACTGTGTGGGGGCAGCTATGGGGGCATTATACTGTGTAGGGGCAGCTATGGGGGAGCATTTTACTGTGTGGGGGCAGCTATGGGGGGCATTATACTGTGTGGGGGCAGCTATGGGGGAGCATTATACTGTGTGTGGGGGCAGCTATGGGGGAGCATTATACTGTGGGGGCAGCTATGGGGGAGCATTATACTGATGTGGGGGCAGCTATGGGGGAGCATTATACTGATGTGGGGGCAGCTATGGGGGAGCATTATACTGTGTGGGGGCAGCTATGGGGGAGCATTATACTGTGTGGGGGCAGCTATGGGGGAGCATTATACTGTGTGGGGGCAGCTATGGGGGAGCATTAATCTGTGGGGGCAGCTATGGTGTATTATACTGTGGGGGCAGCAATGGTGGAGCATTATACTGTGTGGGGGCAGCTATGGGGGGCATTATACTGTGTGGGGCAGCTATGGGGGGCATTATACTGTGTGGGGGCAGCTATGGGGGGCATTATACTCTGTGGGGGCAGCTATGGGGGAGCATTATACTGTGGGGGCAGCTATGGTGCAGTATACTGTAGGGGCAGCTATGGTGGAGCATTATACTGTGTGGGGGCAGCTATGGGGGGCATTATACTGTGTGGGGCAGCTATGGGGGGCATTATACTGTGTGGGGGCAGCTTTGGGGGCATTATACTGTGTAGGGGCAGCTATGGGGGAGCATTATACTGTGTGGGGGCAGCTATGGGGGGCATTATACTGTGTGGGGGCAGCTATGGGGGAGCATTATACTGTGTGGGGGCAGCTATGGGGGAGCGTTATACTGATGTGGGGGCAGCTATGGGGGAGCATTATACTGATGTGGGGGCAGCTATGGGGGAGCATTATACTGTGTGGGGGCAGCTATGGGGGAGCATTATACTGATGTGGGGGCAGCTATGGGGGAGCATTATACTGATGTGGGGGCAGCTATGGGGGAGCATTATACTGTGTGGGGGCAGCTATGGGGGAGCATTATACTGTGTGGGGGCAGCTATGGGGGAGCATTATACTGTGTGGGGGCAGCTATGGGGGAGCATTATACTGTGTGGGGGCAGCTATGGGGGAGCATTAATCTGTGGGGGCAGCTATGGTGCATTATACTGTGGGGGCAGCAATGGTGGAGCATTATACTGTGTGGGGGCAGCTATGGGGGGCATTATACTGTGTGGGGCAGCTATGGGGGGCATTATACTGTGTGGGGGCAGCTATGGGGGGCATTATACTCTGTGGGGGCAGCTATGGGGGAGCATTATACTGTGGGGGCAGCTATGGTGCAGTATACTGTGGGGGCAGCTATGGTGGAGCATTATACTGTGTGGGGGCAGCTATGGGGGGCATTATACTGTGTGGGGCAGCTATGGGGGGCATTATACTGTGTGGGGGCAGCTATGGGGGCATTATACTGTGTAGGGGCAGCTATGGGGGAGCATTATACTGTGTGGGGGCAGCTATGGGGGGCATTATACTGTGTGGGGGCAGCTATGGGGGAGCATTATACTGTGTGTGGGGGCAGCTATGGGGGAGCATTATATTGTGTGGGGCAGCTATGGCTGGCATTATACTGTGTGGGGGCAGCTATGGCTGGTATTATACTGTGTGGGGGCAGCTATGGCTGGCATTATACTTTGTGGGGGCAGCTATGGCTGGCATTATACTGTGTGGGGGCAGCTATGGCTTGCATAATACTGTGTGGGGGCAGCTATGTGGGGCATTATACTGCATGGGGGCAGCTATTGCTGCCATTATACTGTGTGGGGGCAACTATGTGGGGCATTATACTGTGTGGGGGCAGCTATGTGGGGCATTATACTCTGTGGGGGCAGCTATGTGGGACATTCTACTTTGTGGGGGCAGCTATGGTTGGCATTATGCTGTAGTGCCGGCGTCACGGCTTCGGGGCTAGCAACCGCTGTGACCCCTATAGCTACGCCACTGGTCGTTATACAATGTACAGCACTGTGCTTGGTGAGGAGTGAAGAGGCTTTAAACAGCTTATTGGGGGTGGGTCCTGGGTTTTGGACCCTCACCAATCTGATATGATGATCTATCGTAAGTAGGCCATCAATTTTTAAGTCCCAGAAACCCCCTTTAATGTCATTCTGTGGCTTTGCCAGAAATATCTGAGTTGGGAATAGCTCTTTAAGTATCAATAAATGGAAGAGAGTCCATGTGCAAAAAAATGACGTGGTTGTTTTTTCTTTCCCTGGGACAGAACTTGGAATTGTTTTCATCAGCCATAAGCAGAAGACTCGCCAGGGATAAGCAATTGGGAGACTTCTCTAATTGTATAAAAATGTAAGTAATATCAGTCCAGAACATTTCACAAATTTGCAGCTGATTGAAGGCACCCGGGAGCTCTGACAAGCACCACTTCATCTTCATTGTATACCAGGCACAGCGGCGTACATTCCATACTTTCATTGAAACAAACCTGTCCTACCTTTTTGTGGTCCGGGCTCCCATCCAATGCACGCAACCGTGGAAACCATGGTCGTGTGCATTGACCAATAGGATAGAATCTGCAATTGTGGATAGTATAGGACAGCACTTTCTTCATATGGGCCTATTGTACATATGCTGCTTTATTATAGATTATATAGTTATTATTGTACCAGAGATATACATTTTGTCATGCAGTATAAAAAAAAAAAGTCTATATTTTCACAGAACAATTTTTTTATATAACTGCATCATGTCTCACCATGCTTTGAGTGGTGCTCAAAAGCGCAAAAAGAAGAGGGAAGAAGAAGAGAAATATGCCAAACTTCAAAAAATATGTAGTTTCTTTAAAGCAACTGGAGATGCAAGTACATCATCTGCCTCTCACAGTAGAACTGAAGAAACTTCATCAATAGAAGATGGAAATGTTAAAAGATTTATTATAAGTAATGGTCCATGCAGACCTCAAGGGCCATTTCCTAGAGATAAAATAGATGAGAGTTGTTTCTCGGCAAGTTTCTATGAGAGAGTCACTAAAACGGGCCTAAAAATACCTGTTACTTGGCTGTGTTATTCACCCAGACTTAATGCAGCCTATTGTGAACCTTGCTGGTTGTTTGGAGATCGCAAGAAGAAGGGATTTGAACCAGCATGGGCAAAAGGTATCCAGAAGTGGCAAAGGTTGTCCGCAAAAATCAAAATACATGAAACTAGTCAATCCCACATAGAGGCATGTATAGTGTATGACCAATGGAGACGTAATGAAACCATAGATGAGGAAAATTTTAAAAAAAATAAGGAGAGAGAGTACATTTTGGAGACAAGCTTTACATAGGATTGTTAATGTTACATTAACAATTGCTATGGCCAACCTTGCTTTTCGTGGTCACGGGGAAAAACTAGGGGAGGTGAACAATGGCAATTTTCTCACCATAATTGAGTTACTCGCTGAATATGATCCTGTACTAAAGGACCTTTTGCAGAGACCCCAAGGAACAGTGAAATATCTTTGTCCACAAATACAGAATGAAAGGATAAGTCTTCTTGCGAGCAAAGTGTAGGAGGAGATAATTTCTGAAATCCAGAAGTCACAGTTTTATTCTATCATAATGGATACAACTCAAGACATTGGGAAAATTGACCAACTAAGTCAGGTGTTTAGATATGTCGTTGTTGAGAGAGATGAAAACTTTCGAGCAACCAGTATTAAAATAGAGGAAGCCTTTTTAGGTTTCCAGTCTGTTGAGGATCAAACAGCAGCTGGCCTTGAAAAGACAATTATAGAATCCATAGAGAAGAAAGTCTGGATCTATCAAAATGCAGAGGCCAGGGTTATGATGGAGCTGCCACCATGAGTGGCATTTACACTGGTGTTCAGGCTCGCATTCTCAGCAAAGAAAAGAATGCTCTTTATATACATTGCGCTGTCCATAACTTCAATTTAGTTTTGCAGGATGCAGTTTCAAATATACCTGAAATTACTATTTATTATTTTTACACTGTTCAGTCTTTATATACTTTCTTTGGTGACCGTGTGAAGAGATGGGCATTTTTAGCATCCTTTACCTCTGAATCCTCCATAACTTTAAAACAACTTTGCCCAACAAGATGGGCTTCTCGATATGATTCTGTCCTAGCTCTAAGATTTAGGGTATGTGCACACGACCTATTTTCAGACATAATTCAGGCGTTTTACGCCTCAAATTATGCCTGAAAAGACGGCTCCAATACGTCTGCAAACATCTGCCCATTGCTTGCATTGGGTTTTACGATGTTCTGTTCATACGAGGTGTAATTTTACGTGGCGCTGTCAAAAGACGGGGGCGTAAAAATTTGCCCGCGTCAAAGAAGTGCAGGACACTTCTTGGGACGTTTTTGGAGCCGTTTTTCATTGACTCCAATGAAAAACAGCTCCAATTACGTCCGTAAAAGACGCCACGAAAAACGCGAGTACTTTCAAAAACGTCTGAAATTCAGGAGCCGTTTTCGCCTAAAAACAGCTCCGTAATTTCATATGTATTTTGAGTTTGCATGTGAACATACCCTTAGGTTTCAGGTTATCTTACAGGCTTTGTCTAAAATTATTATTATTTCCACCAAGCCAAAAGAGAGAGATGAGGCTAGCGCATTGAAGGCAAAAATGGAATCCTTCCATTTTATTTTCATAATTGTCCTGCCAGCCAAAGTTTTAGAAAATGTTAATTTAGTTTCTAAAATGTTGCAGTCAAAAGACATGGATCTTTGTACTGCAACCATACTGGTATATAATGCTACTCAAGTGCTCAGCGACTTTCAAAATAATTATGAGGAGGCAAAAAGGACAGCAGTAACTCTAGCAGAAACATGGGGCATCCAAGCAAAATTTGTAAATAAAAGAGTGAAGAAAGTTAACCCCTTAATGACCGGGCATGTTTGTACCTTAATGACCAAGCCAGATTTGTCAAATCTGGTATGTCTGACTTTATCAGAGAATAACTCTGTGAAAGTTTTGAATATCCAAGTAATTCTGACATTGTTTTTTCGTCACATGTTGTACTTTATTTTAGTGGTAAAAGTAGACTGATACGATTTGCGGAAATTAATTAAAAAATAGAAAAATGGAAGAAATTTTGTAAAAATTACCATTTTCCCCTATTTTTAACTGCAATATGTCACATATGTACATACATACTGCACAATTTTTTTTAATTAAATATAGATTTCTATCTCTTTACTCCATTTTGGCAGCACTTTTGAAAAAATAAAATAAATTTTCAGCAATTTAGAGGACTTACAAATTGAATAATAATTTTATACATTTTGAAGTACATTTTGTTTTCCTGCACCAAGCCAGGTTTTCAGAGGCTCATAGGTGTCAGAATGGTGGAAACCCCCACAAATGACCCCATTTAGAAAACTAGACCCCTTAAGGTATTTACCTAAGGGTATAGTAAGTATTTTGACCCCACAGTTTTTTGCAAAATTTAATACATAGCAGGTGAAAAAAAATAAAATCACTTTTTTTCATAAAAGTATCAGTTTGAAGACCAATTTCTTTGTAAAGCGACCATGAGAATGAAGAAACACACCCCAAAATCTATCACCCTGTTTCTCCTGTTTTCAAAAATACCAACATTGTGGCCCTAATGCGCTGCCTGGACACACGGCAGGACCCAAAAGGAAGGGAGCACCCGGAGGCTTTCAGGACTCATATTTTGCTTGAAAATGTTTTAGGCCCCACTGTACATTTGGAGAGGCTTTGAGCTGCCAGAACGATAGAAACTCCCCATAAACGACCCCATTTAGAAAACTAGACCCCATAACGTAATTATTTAGGGGTATAGTAAGTGTTTTGACCCCACAGTTCTTTGCTAAATTGAATGCATATCAGGTGAAAAAAATTATAATTTCACTTTTTTCATAAAAGTATTAGTTTGAAGACCGATTTCTTTGTAAAGCGAACATGAAAATGAAGAAACACACCCCAAAATCTATCACCCTCTTTCTCCTGTTTTCAAAAATACCCACATTGTCGCCCTAATGCGCTGCCTGGACACACAGCAGGACCCAAAAGGAAGGGAACACCCGGAGGCTTTCAGGACTCATATTTTGCTTGAAAATGTTTTAGACCCCACTGTACATTTGGAGAGGCTTTGAGCTTCCAGAATGATAGAAACTCCCCATAAATTACCCCATTTCGAAAACTAGACCCCTTAAGGTATTTATCTAGGGGTATAGTTAGCATTTTGACCACACAGGTTTTTCGCTAAATATATTGAAATTAGTCTGTAAGAATTAAAATGTACTTTTTTTCTGAAACAACATAGAATTTTTTATTATTTACAAGGAATAACGAAGAAAATGCACCCCAACATTTGTAAAGCAATGTCTCCCGATTACGACAATACCCCATATGTGGTAATAAACTGCTGTTTGGACCCACAGCAGGGCTCAGAAGGGAAGGAGCGCCATTTGGATTTATGATTTTGCTGGAATGGTTTTCGGTGCCATGTCGCATTTGCAATGCACTGGAGGGACCAAAACAGTGGAAACCCACCAAAAGTGACCCCATTTTGGAAAAACCTTCAAGGAATTTTTCTAGGGGTATAGTGAGCATTTAGACCCCACGGGTCTTTTGCAGAGTTTATTAGAATTAGGGCGTGAAAATTAATATCAACATTTTTTCCACTAAAATGTTGCATTTTCTCATTTTCACAAGGGATAAAGGAGGAAAAAAACAACCATTTTTTTATAAAGCAATTTCTCCCGAGTACGGAAATACCCAACATGTTGTCATACGTTTTTTTCATTAGAAATGAATTAACCCTTTCAGGACTGATCCATTTTTTGCTTTCATATTTTAGATTTTCACTCCCCGCTTTCCAAGAGCCATAACTTTTTTATTTTTCCATCAATAGAGTGGTGTGGGGCTTATTTGTTGAGGGACAATCTGTCGTTTTCATTGGTACCATTTTGGGGTACATGCGATTTTTTCTGATCACTTTTTATTACATTTTTTTGCAATCCTGAGAAAAAAACAGGAATTCTGACACCGGTTTTTAGGTTTTCTTTTTGCGGCGCTCACCGTACGCTATAAATGACATTTTTACTTTATTCTGCGGGTTGGTACGATTACGGCGATACCATATGTATATAGGTTTGGTCCTTTTTTTTAGCGTTTGCGCAATAAAATGACTTATTTATAAAAAAAAAAAATTCTGTGTCACCATATTCTGAGAGCCGTAATTTTTTAATTTTTTAGTCAAAAAAGCTGTGTAAGGGCTTGTTTTTTGCGGGACGGATAGAAGTTTTTATTGGTACTATTTTCGGGTACATGCGACTTTTTGATCACTTTTTATTCTTTATTTAGGGAGCGGTGGTGACCCCAAAAATTGCGATTCTGTCGTCGTTTTTTATTGATTTTTTTTGGGGTGTTCATCGTGCGGGAAAAATAACATTATAGTTTTATAGTTGGGTTCGTTACGAACGCGGTGATACCAAATATGTGTACTTTTTTAACGTGTTCATTTTTTTCTATAATAAAAGTCTTATTATAGGAAAAAAAGCATTTAGTGTTTATAGAACTTATAACTTTTATTTTTACACTTTTTTTTAAAACATTTTTATTACTTTTTTTTACTTTTTTAACTTGTCCCACTAGGGGACACTTAGTCTTGCAGCTTTTATTGCTGCTAGAGTACATTACACTACACACGTAGTGTAATGCACTCCAACTGTCATTGTGACGTGACTGTCACACTGACAGGAAGCAGAGGAGGAACGGCCGGAGGCTGTTCCTCCGAGGCTTCCGTGCATGGCAACCCGGAGGTCATTATCTGACCTCCGATTGCTGTGACAAGCATCGGTAGCCCCCACGATCACTTCGTGGGGGCTGCTGATGTGCTTCAAACCACTTAAATGCGGCGACGGCAATCCGTCGCCGCACTTAAGGGGTTAACTGCCGAAATCAGCGGCGATGGTCCGCTGTCCGGCAAGACTGATGTCTCAGCTGTCGGGGACAACTGTCAGCGCGGGTCTGTCACTCTGTGTTTACACAGAGTGACAGTTTGAAATGCGGACGAAAATGAACGTCATGGTGCGGGAACTAGCAGCCGACCATGACGTTCATTTTCGTCCTTGGTCGTTAAGGGGTTAAGCAACACTTTGATGAGCTGTGTTTGGATGAAAGATTACAGGACCCAGAAGAAAGATTCAAAGCAACAGTCTTTTACCAATGTTTGGATATTGCTATAAATCAGCTGCAAAACCGGTTTTCTGCCATGAATACTGTTCTACAGAGGTTCAAAATTCTGCAACCAGCAACACTTTCAGGAGAATCTGATGATGTAGTCTTCAAAGAAGCAACAAAATTGCAAGACTTCTACCAGGATGACGTCACAGATCTGCACTGCCAGAAGCTGGGCGTTCTGAAGAGAAGTGGATGATACTTCTCATCAGAACGGCCAGCTAGTAAAAGTATTAAAAACGCCCCGATGTACGCACATAATAGACGCCCACTTGGACTTTTACTTTTAAACACACCCACTTGGACTTTTGCAAGCCTCATTTGCATAACTACAAAAATGGTCATAACTTGGCCAAAAATGCTCGTTTTTTAAAAATAAAAACGTTACTCTTATCTACATTGCAGCGCCTATCTGCTGCAATAGCAGATAGGGGCTGCAAAATCTGGTGACAGAGCCTCTTTAAGTTTCTGGTCTGCGCTTCCAGAGGATATCAAAAGATCTTCTTCATCTGTTCGAGATCTAGCTACTCTCCTGTTGGTTGACAGCTCTGGATTGGCTTCCACTCTACCTGATGTCCGCATAGCACTTCTGCTTTTTCTTACTCTGCCAGTGACCGCATCATCAGCAGAACGATCATTTTCAAAGTTAAAACTGATCAAAATTGTCCTTAGGAGTACAATGTCTCAACAGAGACTAAGTCATCTTGCTCTACTAAGTGTTGAAAATGAGAGGGCCAGAAAGCTTGATATACAGAGCATGATTGACAAGTTTTCTGAGGCCAAAGCATGGAGACATACCTTTCAGTAGGATTTGTGAGTATACAGTTTACCAGTTCAGTGTGACCAGTTTTATATCGGTTTGGAAGTTTTGAGTTTCACCTAGTTAAACGGTTTATACTAACTCATTTCCTGTTCTCAGTTACATAGTTTCAGTTTACTAATCTTTTGCATGGTTCAGAGTGATACATTTGTATATCATCTGCCCAGCTAGAAACCACAGGATAAAACCCTGTATATAGATGTATATTTCACCAGAGATGACTACTGTAAAAACTTTTCTAAAATCATAATAGCATTTTATTGCTCCTGTGTGAATTAAGTCATGGCAGATGCTTACAAACGTTGGACTGTTTCTAATATATTTAATATATGTTCCAGACTTCATTGTTCCTCTTCTATTTTTACAGGATGACCATTCAACATTACTTGTTCAGTTCCCTTGTTTTGTTGACTGTTTTGGGGTACATTATCCATGATTGATATTCACAGCAAATACGCATTTCACCTCTTTCAAGTTACCGGTAAGTATCATTTGTTTTGAATGAATTTCAGTTTTTTTTATTTGTAACATAATACCTTTATGATTGTTTGACCCAAATGCTGATAATTTCCTTCATTTTGCAGGTGAGTTTGTTTTCCAGTTATTGGTTGATTTGCCAAGATTCAGAATCTAGAAGATCACAGTCTATAGAATTTAGAGACATATTGAAGGTAAGTGGTTCTTTTTCTGTGTTTAATTGTCTCACTCCTAAACACAAAGTAAAATATGGACACTAGGTCCAAATATGGTCAAACAATTACTGTTCTATACAGTCTGAATGACCTGATGCACTAATCATGTGGGATTATTTAACAGGTTCCCGACCGCTGGCTGTATTTTTACGGCCAGCGGTCAGGGTCTCTGAAGTACGGCGTATAGACTAATTACGGCGGCACACTGCGATCGCGTGCACACAGCTCTGTGCCCTGGCTGTTGCTAACAGCCATGGGCACTGGGCAGAATGTCTTTTGGCCCCTGAACATGTGATCGCTGTGACAACCAATCACAGCGATCACATGCATTAGTACGTATAATACAGTGTGCACGCAATCGCGTGCACACAGCCCTGTGCCCACGCTGTTACCATCAGCTCTGGGCACTGGGCAGAGTATCAGGGACCAATCTGATGGTCCCTGAACATGTGGTCGCTGTGAAAACCTATCACAGCGACCACATTTGTTTTATTTTGACTTTTCTGGCAGCAAATCTCCTGCCTCTTTTCTTCTCCTCAAACATTGTTTCAGTGTGAGGAGAAGAAGATACTCGAGAGAATTGCTGCCAGAAGATTACAGTTACAGTTACACAAAAAATACAGTTACACTCTAAAACATTCTCTGTATAGATAGATTTCTATCTATCTATACAATCTATCTATCTATCTATCTATCTATCTATCTATCTATCTATCTATCTATCTATCTATCTATCTATCTATCTATCTATCTATCTTCCACATATATATAATATATATAGCAATAGCGGTTTATTTTTATGTTAGCGGTAGTGTAGATATATATACCAGTTAGTTTGTGTGTTGTATTTAAAAAAAATAAAAACATTTGTTTAGTTAGTGTTAGTGATGTTATGGCGAGGAAGTTGTTTAGCGCCGAGGAGGCATACGCCATGCTGTGGTCTGAGTCGGAGACCGCATCAGAGATGGCGTCAGAGATGGAACCTGTTTTGGGCAGTGACGATGATAGCGTCACTTCAGGTTCATCTTCAGGGGACGTTGTCCCTGATGCAGTTGAAACTGCAGAACATGAAAGCGCAGGGCCAAGTAGCGCTGTAGCACGGGACAGCCTGGTCCCTCCAGTTCAGGCTCTTGTATGGGCACCTGCCCCATCTTTTGGGCCTAGAATCCACGGATTTACTGCCACTCCTGGCATAACCGTGGACCATACAAATTTTGTCCAAATGGATTACTTCCATTTATTTATAACTGACGACATCCTAAATATGATTGTCCACAAAACTAATTTATATGCCGCTCAATATATAAGGCAGAAACCTTCATCCACCCATGCCAGAGATTGGACGTCCACCAATTTGCAGGAATTAAAACATTTTTTGGGGCTCACCCTAATTATGGGTATTGTCAAAAAGCCCTCCATTAGGTCTTACTGGTCAACAAGACCCACCCAAGCCACCCCAGTGTATTCTGCAGTAATGCCCAGGTCTCGTTATGAGACAATAATGAGGTTCCTCCACTTCAACGACAACGCACAGGCCCCCCCAAGTACCGATGCAAACCGGGATCGGTTGTTCAAAATAAGACCACTGATAAATTCCCTCAATTTATTCCTGCAACTCTACACCCCTGAGCAGAATGTAAGCGTGGACGAATCCCTCCTAAACTTCCATGGAAGACTTAGCTTTCGCCAATATCTACCTTCCAAAAGGGCAAGATGTGGCGTTAAGCTTTATAAACTGTGCGAAAGCGGGTCAGGATATACTACCGCCTTCAGAATTTATGAAGGGCGGGACCGCTCAATAAATGTTCCTGGATGCCCCCCTGATCTTTCCACCAGCAGTAAGATCGTGTGGGAGATAATGCAGCCTCTGCTTCACTAGGGGTACCACCTGTACTGTGATAATTTTTATACCAGTGTGCCCCTGTTTAGGCATTTGCATGCTGCAAGGACTGGGGAATGTACAATGTGCAAAAACCGAATTGGTTTTCCGCAGCAATTAGTGGGGAAGCGCATGGTAAAGGGGGACTCCTGTGCTTATGCATCTGAGGAATTGCTGGCGGTCAAGTACAGGGATCGCAAAGACGTGTATCTACTAAGCACAATACATACCGCAGGAATAGTGGCAGTGAGGGAAAGGGGGGGCAACATCGGACAAGCACAAACCAGTGAGCGTGTCCGAATATAACAAGTACATGGGGGGGTGGATTTAAGCGACCAGGTTTTACAGCCCTATTTAGTGAAGCGAAAAACAAAAACCTGGTACACAAAAGTGGGCATTTATTTGTTACAGGTGGCAATCCACAATTCATTTGTGCTGTATAAAAAAAACAGAGGCAGAGACACATACCTGGATTTCCAGGAGAAAATTATTGAAGGCCTCATTTTTGATGTTCAGGACACCAGAGAATGCCCCCAGTCTGAGGATGTTACGCGACTGATTGAAAGACACTTCATCAGTCGGATGCCCCCAACACCAACCAGAAGCAACCCCCAGAAAAAGTGCAGCGTCTGCAGAAAAGACGGGCACCGCAAAGATTCCCGATATTTCTGTCCATCATGTCCCTCACAACCAGGCCTGTGCATTGAGCCATGTTTTAAAAAATACCACACTGTTCTGCATTATTAGATTTTAGTTAATTAGTTGAAAATATATTTGCCCTACATTACATTTTTATTTTTCCCCTGATTTTACTCCAAGGGTGAGGGAGGGAATGGGTGGGGGGTGGATGTCATGTTTGCATGTTTTCTAAAGTTCATCTGCTGGAGAGCTCCATTTGCATAAACCTGCAATTTCTTATTTTAGAAAACCCCAAAAAAAAAAATTCCCATTATACCCCTAGATGAATATTTTGGGATTTCTGCTTCAAGAGCAGATATTTTGGAAGTGTTATAGAAACTCTGTTGAGTTTTGTAAAACCAGCTTTGAAAAAAGGCGATTTGTGAAATAAGCTTCTTCTATCGTCCGCCCTCTTACATCTCTATGTGATAATAAGGCCCACATATTTGGTATCCCCATCGACAGGAGAAGTGGCAGAATGTGAGAGGAGATGAATTTTGTCCGTGGTCTATACTGTGTGTGAAAAATGCTGGCATAAACTGACGCATTTGCTAAAAAAAAGCTGATTTTATTTTGTTCCATCTTATTCAAGAAACTTTCAGAAGAAAATTGGACTGTCTAAAAATATGATAAACCCCTTGAAGGAAACCTTGTGGGGTCTACTTGTGTGAATGAAGTCATTTATGGGGTGATTCTAATGTTTCAGCAGCATTACGCCCCCCAGAAAACAGTATGCGGCTATAAAATCAAATGCTAAATTCCTGGACCGAAAAGGCCAAAAAGCCTCCTTTTATGCCAAGCCCTGGCACATGCCCGCACAGTGAATAAGGCACACATATTTGGTATCCCCATTCACGGGAGAAGTGGAAGAATGTGAAAGGAGATGAATTTTGTTGTGGTCCATACTGTGTGTGAAAAATGCTAGCATAAACTGACGCAATTGCTAAATTCTTGAATTTTTTTCCAATTTTGCCCACTTTAGAGAAAAAAATAAAAATGATATATACTGACAAATGCCACTAAAACAAAGCCCTATCTGTCCTTTAAAAAGAGTGTAAAATTCAAAGATGAACTTAATTCACCTGCAGAGTTATAGTCATCTAAAGAAGCGCATAGCAAAATTGTGAAATTTGCTCTGGTCATTTAGTTGTAAAACAGCCTAGTCCTTAACCGGTTAAACCCCATTCTTACGTAATATACATAAATATGTATATATATATATATATATATATATATATATATATATATGCACATACAAAATCTCTCATGAATAAAACACCAGGTTATGTACATCGGACATTAAAGAGAGCACTTTCAAATGCTATTAATGTTTATAACTACAAACATTTTTCCTGCGCACAGTGTGTCCTCCCAGTACCCGGGCCTCTACATTTTTATCTTCAGATTTTTTTATTTTTCAATAAAAAAATAATAATTATTTACTACTATGAGATGTTATCCCTATTATTATTATAATGTACTCCCCTAAGAAGATTTTGGTCCTGCCGTTGGGCAAGGCGACTGCGTATAGGCGCGAGCAGGGTCTGCTTGGGGACGGGTAGAGGGGCCCAAGTTGAATTGTTGCACCCGGGCCCATGAGCCTTTAGCTACGCCCCTGCGTAAGCAATATGACTAGATTTGCGGGGGGGGTACATATGAGGTATCACACTTCCATGTATACCTCCAGCACCAACATGTAATGCACCCTTCTTATTAGATAACACTCTGGTCTCTATTGCCACTAAATTTGCGTCCCAATGCGTTTCTGCACCCCTCGCATTTAGAGTGCATCATCAGGGGTCACGTTTATTAATTTTTTCAACACCTAACTATTACTAACTATATTATACCTCATATGTAGCCCCCCATCTGGTCACATTCCTTACGCCTGTTTGTAATCTGGCTATTTAGCCACTTTCTTAGTGTCTTGAATTGCCTAAATAAAATTCAGTTTTTTATCGTTCATACAGACAGTGATAACCTGAAATAGAATAGAATTACCGGAAGAACTTTCATTTTTCTTAAATTGATCTTTGCAATCCAAGAGCAAGGGATTTTATTTAGGTTGCAGACTACCTTCTCAATACATTTGACCAATTCTATTGAATTGATAGTACGTATCGCTGGAAGGGAGTGAGCCACCCGAATTCCATAATAAGTAAAATATTTCCGTCCGTAAAGGATGGAACGTATTTCAGCCGCAAGTCCCGGACCGAACACACTGCAGGGAGCCGGGCTCCTATCATCATAGTTATGTACGATGCTAGGAGTCCATGCCTCTCCGTGGAACTACTGTCCCATACTGAAAACATGATTACAGTCCGGGACAGTAGTTCCACGGAGAGGCAGGGACTCCTAGAGTCGTACATAACTATGATGATAGGAGCCCGGCTCCCTGCAGTGTGTTCGGTCCGGGACTTGCGACCGAAATACGTTCCATCCTTTACGGACCGAATATGCTCGTGTGAATCCAGCCTAAGGCTCAGAGCACATTTTTCAAATCTGACGTGTCACTTTATGTGGTAATAACTCTGAAATGCTTATACTTATCCAAGCGATTCTGAGATTATTTTCTCGTGACACATTGGACTTTATGTTTGTGGTAAAATTTGGTCGATTATATTCAGTATTTATTTTGAAAAATTTGCATTTCTGTATCTGCTTGTAAGACAGATCGTAATACCAAACAAAATTAGTTACTAGTTAATATTTTCCATATGTCTACTTTATGTTTGCATCGTTTTTTTGAACATTCTTTTATTATTCTACAAGGCTTAGAACATAAGCAGCAATTTCTCATATTTTGAATATGAAATGTTAAATACTTTTGTGTCAAAAAAGACAAAAGTATAGTAGGTATGATACCTTTATTGGCTAACCATAAAAGTTCTATATGCGGCTTTCAGAGCACAGAGGCCCCTTCTTCAGGCAGTTTACAAATGAATGACTTAGAAAAAAGCTAAATTGTACTAATTGTTAGGCCTCATTCCCACGACAGGGTTTCCCGGCCGGGTGCCGGCCGTTCATAAATCGGCCGGCACCCGGCTGCATTAGGAATAATAGACCCCTAATGGGGCTATTCACACGACCGATTTTTTGACGGCCTGGATAACCGGCCGTCAAAAAATAGGACATGCTCTATCTTCGGCCGGGTACCCGGCCGCCCGGCTCCCATAGAAGTCTATGGGGCCGGGTAATACACGGCCATCACCGGGATGTGTCCCGAGTGATGGCCGGGTTTTCCGGAGCTTGCGCTCTATCTCCTCCTCCTCACAGCGCAGAGTGCATGTGAGGAGGAGGAGTTGATGCCATTCTGACGAATGGCTGTACACTGTGTGGCAGGGCCGGGGTGTACAGCAGGTGGAAGGGAGCGCTGCGCTGGCTCCCTTCCCCTGCTTGTTTTAAAAGCGCCCTGGCCCGGCAACACCTTCGATGGCGCCGCTAGCAGCTGCTGCTGCTGCTGCGGCTGCTACTACTGCAGCGACGCCACTATAGCAGAGCAGGGAGGAATCCCCGATTTTACCGGCCGGCACTCGCGCTCAGGCGCGACCCGGTCATGTGAATCCCGCCTAAAGGGGAAACACATTAAAAGTGACCCCATTTTGGAAACTAGACCCCTTGAGGAATTCATTGTAGTTTTCATGGTGTGCATGCGACTTTTTGATTTTAGTTTTTATTCTATTCTTTATGAGACGTGGTGACTAAAAACAGCAATTCTACTATTGTTTTTTATTCCTTTTTTTTTTTTTACAGCGTTCACCGTGCGCTATAAATTACATATTCACTTTATTCTGCGGGGCGATACGATTGCGGCGATACCATATGTTTATAGTTTTTTATGTCTTATGGCGTTTGCACAATAAAATACTTTTTATAAAAAATCATTTACTTTTTGTGTTGCCTTATTCTAAGAGCCATAACTTTTTTATTAAGGACTTGTTTTTTGCGTAAAGAACTGTAAAGAACTGTAGTTTCGATCAGTACCATTTTGGGGTACATGCGACTTTTGATCTCTTTTTATTAAATTTTTTGGGAGGTGAAGTGACCAAAAAATTGTGATTCTGGTATGGTTTATTATTATTTTCTTTTACGGCTTTCACCGCACGGGATAAATAACTAAATAGTTTTGTTGTTCAGGCCGTTACGGAAGTGGTGATACCAATTATGTATTTATTTTTTATTTTAATAATAAAGGACTGATAAAATCCCCCTTTTCCCCTTAACTTTTATTAATTTTAAACTTTTTTATTTTTATACAACTTTTTTTTTCCCACTAGGGGACTTGGAGGCAGAAGGCAGTGTTAGAGCTTTCAGCCACTCACTGACAGCAAGCATAGGCTGTCCTGACTTTGTCAGGACCCACTAGGCTTCCGTAGATGGCATAGCCAGAGGCCATTGTTTGGCCTCCGGTCGCCATCGCAACCATTGATGCCCGCGATAATGTCGCGAGACATCGATAGTGCTTTAACCCCTAAGAAGCCGTGATCGCTATTGAACACGGCTTCTAAGTGGTTAATCGGCGTGCACCACCGCGATTAGTCCCTGCACACTGAGCTGTGATATACCTGCTGTTTCTGACAGCAGGCTCATAGCTCAAACACACTCCAGGGAAAGATGGCGCCGTGTGAAATCAGGTCAGTTCATTTACTGAGCTGAGTGTGAATGATGCGCTCAGCGCGACATAATAGTAATGAGATGAGCGTGAAGGGGTTAAAGATGATACTGGGTTACTACACAAAATTATAATATCGTTCGTATATAGGCCGATCATATATTTATCGCTAAGACATTGTATGCCCTCTATTTCTTTACTTGACCTTACTGCTTGTGCCAGTGGCTCAACAAAAATGTTAAAAATTAATGGTGTAAGGGGACAGCCCTGTCTAGTACCATTTGTAATATGGATTACAGTGGAACCCTGAACTAAAAACTTTTGCGCTTGGGTGAGTGTATAAAAAGAGGGAACTGCATCCAAAAAAAAGCCACAAATTCCAAATCTCTCCAGGGAAGCTCTCAGGAAGCCCCAATGCACCCTATCAAATGCCTTTTTGGTGTCAAGTGAGAGAAGAGCATTGGGGACCCCTGACAGACCGGCCAATTCCACCAGATTAATAATTATTTTTGTTGCATCCCTGACCTGTTTGTTTGGGGAGAACGCCTACCTGATCTGTACCAATTATTGAGGAAATAACTAGAAAGCCTATTAGCCAAAATGGTCTAAAACATTTTTACATCTCCATTTAATAGACTAATGGGCCTTTTTTTTATTTTGGCTGCTCAATTGCCTCCTTTACTTCCATAATTGAGATTTCACTGTTTAGCCCAGCCATTTGCTTATCGTCTAACATTGGCAGGTCTATACAATCTAGAAAAGCATTGATATTGTCAGCTGACAGATGGATTATACCAGTTCATCTTTTAATTTATATAGACTACAATAATATTGTGCAAAGTTATCGGCTATTGATTGAGGATCGTAAGAGATTTGACCTTTTAGAATCAGCTAGTCTATCTATCTGGTTGGCTGACTTTCTTTGTTTTATTCTCTGGCTTAATAATTTACTCGCTTTATCGCCCATTTCATAAAATTGAGCTTTGGAATCAATTACATTGTCACTGTATTGGAGATTGTAGTTGAGAATTTAGTTGAATTCTCAAGGACTTTACATTAAGTCTGGAGTTTTTTTTATTAACTTGTTCGAGTTCCTTTAACGCCCTTAGGGCTGTATCAAGCTGGTTACGATCAGATTTTTTAAACCATTCTAGAGTGCTTATGCACATATCCCTTAAGGAGGACTGCGTGACTGTGTGACTGCAACAGGCGACGATTCATTCTCCATAGAAAGTTTGGGCGAACGCTTGACAAAATATCAACCATTAAAATAATTGGGGTATGATGAGACCACTTAATTGCTAGAATATCGACTCTATACTTGTAATCCGCTGTGAATTCAACAAAAAAAAGGTCTAGGCGTGAGTAAGTATGGTGGACATGAGAAAAGAGAGTGAAATCATGTTCTTCTCCATATCGCCAGATGTCATGCAGTTTTAGGTCTGTTAGAATGTTTTTGATAGGGTAAAAGGTTGCATAGCTATCACTAGAAATATCCAACAGAGGATCAATAATGGCATTTAAATCCCCGCCAATAATGAGATTGCCCACAGCACCCGCATGAACCCTTCTAAGGAGATTATGAATAAATTTGTATTGCCCCTGATTTGGGGCATATAAATTTACCAATGTATAGGGCCTGTTCATTATAGTAACCTATAATATCAGAAATCTCTCTTGCGGGTCATATCTCTTCATTTGATGAATCTTTGATAGCAATTAACAACAACCCCCCCCCCCACCCTTCTTCTTATCTGCTGCGTCATGGAAGATTTGTGAATAATTTAATCAATAATTTACGTTTTTAAATCTAACAGTATCTCTCGCTAATAAGTGTGTTTCTTGCAGGAAAGTGACTTCGCATTTAAGATCCAAAATCTCTTTCCATACTAAGAATCTCTTGTCCAGAATTCAACCCTTTAACGTTTAGAGAAAGAATAGTCAGGGCCATAGTTCTGGAATGCCTATACAATTCGTTATTAACTGGGAGTACATAATTGAGGGGGGAAAAAACGTTTAAACCATAAGTGATAAGACAAAAAAAATACATACATAAGGAAATAAAAAAATAAAAGAAACAGTGTAAAATAATCAAGAGGAGAGGAAAAAAGGGTTATAGATAGATAGATAGATAGATAGATAGATTCATTGGTTTAGTTTTACAACGATTCAATGCAGGAAAACACGTGTTATTATACGAGAAGCTTGACCTTACTACTGAGGGGCAAATTTTCAAGGGGTTTTAATTGTTTTCAAGACCAAAAAAAAAGCTGAAGAGAGGGGCCCGGCAGTGAGGTAGGAGAAGCCCTAAGCTATGGAAACAACCATACCGCTTAATATTGCAAATTGATACTTGTACTTGTTCCCATGCCACCAGAAGTTTTACTAAAACATGCTGAGATAAGGGGGATTTTTTTTCGTGTCTCCCGCTACCCAACCCCATTGTTGTAGTAGAGACCAAGCCTGTATAGGTTTATAACAGACATGGTTAGCCTCGTCCTTGGAGAACACCAATTTAATCTGATATCCCCAGCGATACCGCAGCGACTTCGCTCTAAGGATTTCAGTTACTTCTCCAAACGCTCTTCTTTTTGCTAGGGTGGATGCTGATACATCCGGGAAGATTTTAACATTCTTAAATTTTCCTGGCCAGTCAGTTTTAGCCTGTGACTAACAAATTCATCCTTGATGTGAGAGAAGTGCACTTTGACAATTACGTCACGGGTCGCAGAGGGTGGGGCTTTCTTAAATTTATTGATCCTATGTGCATGGTCTATCATAAGATCCATATCAGAGGCATCTGGGAGCACTGCTGTCATCAAGTTCCAGATATAGCTTAATAATTCTTTATCTGTGACAGATTCTGGCACTCCTCTTAGACGATAATTATTCCTTCTAGCCCTGTCTTCCATGTTTTTGAAACTCTTTATTTGCATCTGTAAGTAGATTACAGGTTTTGGACAATTCCGTGAGATGAGTTTCTTCTGTTGAGATGTGGTCTCCTAACAGAGTTATTTCTGGTTTTATTTCTTTACACGTGACTTTCATATCTGAGTGACTATCCGCATGGAGAGTATTGAGCATACGCTGTAGCATAGCCTCCGTCAATGGATTAGATACAGATGTTGCTAAGTCTCTCCTGCTGGTTTGGTTATTATTACCAAGATCTTCTGCTGAAGATGTTTTGGAATTAATGGAGTAATATTAGAGGAAACTGGAGAGGTATTTGCTTTATGGGTCCTTCCAGTAGTGGCTTGGGATAAATCTTTAGGAGGGAAATATTCTTCTAGATTGGACGATTTTTCAGCGCCTTTCCTTGTATGACGGGAGTGGTGAGTGACTTTAGCAGCTTACTGCCGCTGACATTGTGGGTACGCTACGACCTCCCTGCTGTCCTTCTATACACTGCACAGATGTAATGTGATACATGGAGGATCTTCCCCCTTCCCTATGTCTATAATCATTTAACATATGTTTGGCTGTGCACTGATCTGAGATGATTCTCTGTTCTTACGCCATGTTGCTACTCTGGGTACTCCCATAATGGCCCCCTCCAAACAATCTAAAATCACAGACAAGATGGATAAATCCACTGGTCCTACATCTGGGCCCCGTGGATCGCAGCCTTCTGAGGCCTCCGCCTGTCCTTCCACTCAGGTTGACTCCCCTCCTGAACCGTCCATGCTGAACGTGCTGAAGGCCATTACGGAATCTCGTATGGCTCTAACTGAGAAAATTGATGCCCTTCAGACGGACTTTGGTCTCCTCAGAGCTGATATACACAGGCTACGTGAAAGAGCTACGGAGTCTGAGAGGCGCATTTCTGATTTGGATAATGTGGTGACTCCCCTAAGATCGAGAGTCGACCCTTTAGAATCGCAACAGTCCACATGGCGGGCTAAAATCGATGACACCGAGAACTGCTTGCGTCGATGGAACATCCGCTTCGTCGGCCTGCCTGAAGGTGTGGAAAAACCAGACCCTGCTGCATTCTTGAAAAATTGGATCAAGTCTACATTTGGAGGTACTGCTTTTTCTCATGTTTGGTGTCGAAGGGGCGCATCAGATCCCGACTAGAGCTCCTCCACTTGTGGTGCCACCATGCACACTCATCGCTAAGTTTCTGAATTTCAAAGGACTGAGACAAATTGCTAGAACTTGCATGGAAACAGGGGCCTCTGAAACATACTAATCAGAATGTGAGAGTCTTTCCCAGCTACTCGTTGTAGGTGCAAAAACAGCTATTTACGGAGGCCAAGAAATGTTTGAGGAAGAAACAAATCGTCTATTCTATGGTATACCCCGCAAAACCCAGATTGCTGGACAATGGCTTTGCAATATTCCTCGACGAGCCAGAAGAGGTCTTTGTCTGGTTGGAAAGTCATGGACTCTAATCTCTTTACTCCTGTGCTACTATATCTCCCTATGGTGTAAGGGAATATAACAGAGGGAAATTACTCTACACCGTGGAACGTGGAACTTTGCTCCCTGATGTCTTCAGTCGTGATGGGTATCGGCAGGGCCGCCATCAGGGGGGTATTAGGGGTAGTGGTGTGAGGGGCCCGGCCAAACCTAACTGAAAGGGGGGCCCGGCAACTGCCTCGACATTCTTTTGGTAGGAAAAAACGGGCCCCTGCAATGGGGCCCGTTTTTTTCACCAAAAGAATGTCGTGAGCTGCTGCTGCTGCTGCTGCGGGCCCCCTCCCCTCGTCATGGGGGGCCGTCAAACCGTCCGCCCGCGTGCGCGCACCCGATCGCGCGCACAATGAAACTCCCGCGCGTGCGCACTCGCGAGCGCGCATCCACGAACGCCCGCACTGGAGACCGCCCGCGCGCGCACCCGCGATCGACCGCGCGCGCACCCGCGACCGGCCGCCCGCGCACCCGCGAACGAAGCGCGCGCAGCCGCGGACCCACATGGACAAAACTTACCTGGAGCCTGGCTGGAGGTGAAGGACTGGACGTCTGGACCGAAGACCTCCCCTGGAAGACATCGCCGGAAGAGGACTGGAGTGGGAGCAGCTCTTCTGACAGTGAGTAAATTATCTCAAAGTGTTGTTTATGTATGGCCCTGTTCACACAGTATTTTGCAGGCAAAAAAAAATCTGCCTCAAAATTCCTTAAAGAATTTTGAGGCAGATTTTGCCCTGCCCACACTATCTTGCCGCGTTTTTTTGCTGCGTTTTTTGCCCGCGGCGATTGAGGACAGCAGACAAAAAACGCAGCGAAAAATGCATTTTCTGCCTCCCATTGATTTCGATGGGAGGTCAGAGGCGGAACCGCGGCAAGAAAGGACGTGCTGCTTTTTCTTTTTTCTGCGACTGGCTCCCATTGATTTCAGATTAAATCATTGGGAGGCGGTTTTGGAAGTTTTTTGGTGCTGATTCTGACGCAGTGTCCGAGTCAATATCAAGGCCCAAAAACTCTGTGAACTGGGCCTTATTGTTAGGGCTTATTCAGACGAACGTGTAATACGTCCGTGCAACGCGCGTGATTTTCACGCGCCTCGCATGGACCTATGTTACTCTATGGTGCCGTGCGGACTGTCAGTGATTTTCACGCAGCGTGTGTCCGCTGCGTAAAACTCACGACATGTCCTATATTGGTGCATTGTTCGCGCATCACGCACCCATTGAAGTCAATGGGTGCGTGAAAATCACGCCCAGCACTTCCGCAGCCGTATAAACTATGAATGAAATTAGAAAAGCACCACGTGCTACAAACATACAAACAGAGTGTCATAATGATGGCGGCTGCGCGAAAATCACGCAGCCGCGCATCATACGCTGATGACACACGGAGCTGTTATGGAACTTTTGCATGCGCAAAACGCCACGTTTTTTGCGCGTGCAAAAAGCACACGCTTGTGTAAATCCGGCCTTAGGGTAGGAACACACTAGGCATGAACACTGCGGATTTTATGCAACACATTTTATTGTGGAAAATCCGCAGCGTATTACAGTCGCAGCAGAGGGGGTGAGATTTTAACAAATCTCATCCACACGCTGCAAAAAAAATGGACCTGCAGTGTGACTTTGGCTTTTTAAGTCGCATGTCAATTTATTCTGTGGAATCGCTGCTCCTCTGTTGCGGAAATGCTGCGGTTCTGCCGCAAAAATCACACAAGAGAAGAAAAAAAAGGTACTTTTTTAAATTGATAAAGTTTAGACTTCCCCCGGCCGTAGTCCTGGTGACGCGATCCTCTATTCTTAGCGCAGCCCCGCCTCCTGTCATGACGTTTCATCCCATGTGACTGCTGCAGCGGTCACATGGTCTACAGCGTCATCCCAGGAGGCGGGGCTACGTTCAGAAGAGAGAGATGCGTCACCAGGACTACGGCCGGGGCAAGTCTAAACTTTTTTTTCCCTGCAGGATTCCCGCAGCGGACACGCCTCACGAAACCTGCGCCGCTATTTGGTGCGGTTTTGCTGGCAGAATTCCCTGCGGCTCCCGGGATAAGCTGTGGAGTTTTACTCAGTGTATCCGCCTAGTGTGTCCCTTATGATGTCGCTCCTGGAGCTGCTGCCGGTCTCTAAATAGGCAGTTGGTCCAGTAGAATTTGGAATTATTTTTTTTTGTGAACCAGCTTAAAAAAATACAAAACTTTTGTGTTAGGGCCTGTTCACATCACTGTTCGCTTCCGCTCCGGGGTTCCGTCTGAGGTTTCTGTCGGGTGAACCCCGCAACGGAAAGTGAAAGTGACAGCACAGCTTCCGTTTCAGTCACCATTGATCTCAATGGTGACGGAAACATCGCTAATGGTTTCCGTTCGTCACCATTCCGGCTGGTTTTCGGACGGAATTAATAGCGCAGTCGACTGCGCTAATGGTGATGGAAACGGAAGCTGTGCTATCACTTTCACTTTCCGTTGCGGGGTTCACCCGACAGAAACCTCAGACGGAACCCCGGAACGGAAGCGAACGGTGATGTGAACAGGCCCTAACACAAAAGTTTTGTATTTTTTTAAGCTGGTTCACAAAAAAAAATAATTCCAAATTCTACTGGACCAACTGCCTATTTAGAGACCGGCAGCAGCTCCAGGAGCAACATCATAAGGGACACACTAGGTGGATATGCTGAGTAAAACTACACAGCTTATCCGCCCGGTAGCCGCAGGGAATTCCGCCAGCAAAACCGCACCAAATAGTGGCGCAGGTTTGGTGAGGCGTGTCCGCTGCGGGAATCCTGCAGGGAAAAAAAAGTTTAGACTTACCCCGGCCGTAGTTTAAGTGACGCATCTCTCTCTTCTGAACGTAGCCCCGCCTCCTGGGATGACGCTGTAGACCATGTGACCGCTGCAGCAGTCACATGGGATGAAACGTCATGACAGGAGGCGGGGCTACGCTAAGAATAGAGGATCGCGTCACCAGGACTACGGCCGGGGTAAGTCTAAACTTTTTTTATAAATTTAAAAAAGTGCCTTTTTTTTTTTTCCTCATTTGTGATTTTTGCGGCAGAACCGCAGCATTTCTGCAACAGAGGAGCAGCGATTCCACAGAATACATTGACATGCGACTGCAGTCACACTGCAGGTCCATTATTTTTGCAGCGTGTGGATGAGATTTGTTCAAACCTCACCCACTCTGCTGCGACTGTGATACGCTGCGGATTTTCCACAATAAAATGTGTTGCATAAAATCCGCAGTGTTCATGCCTAGTGTGTTCCTACCCTAAGGCCGGATTTACACAAGCGTGTGCTTTTTGCGCGCGCAAAAACGTGGCGTTTTGCGCTTGCAAAAGGTCCATAACAGCTCCGTGTGTCAGCAGTGTATGATGCGCGGTTGCGTGATTTTCGCGCAGCCGCCATCATTATGACACTCTGTTTGTATGTTTGTAGCACGTGGTGCATTTCTGTTTTCATTCATAGTTTATACGGCTGCGGAAGTGCTGGGCGTGATTTTCACGCACCCATTGACTTCAATGGGTGCGTGATGCGCGAACAATTCACAAATATCGGACATGTCGTGAGTTTTACGCAGCGGACTCGCGCTGCGTGAAAATCACTGACAGTCTGCACGGCACCATAGAGTAACATAGGTCCGTGCAAGGCGCGTGAAAATCACACACGTTTCACGGACGTATTACACGTTCGTCTGAATAAGCCCTAACAATAAGGCCCAGTTCACAGAGTTTTTGGGCCTTGATATTGACTCGGACACTGCGTCAGAATCAGCACCAAAAAACTTCCAAAACCGCCTCCCATTGATTTAATCTGAAATCAATGGGAGCCAGTCGCGGAAAAAAGAAAAAGCAGCACGTCCTTTCTTGCCGCGGTTCTGCCTCTGACCTCCCATCGAAATCAATGGGAGGCAGAAAATGCATTTTTCGCTGCGTTTTCTGTCTGCTGTCCTCAATCGCCGTGGGCAAAAAACGCGGCAAGATAGTGTGGGCAGGTCAAAATCTGCCTCAAAATTCGGTGCGCGGTTCCAGGCGGTCGCCGGTGCGCATGCGCGGGAGTTTGCGGGTGCGCGTGATCGGTCGCACAGGCGGCGGTGTTTGACGGCCCCCATGCTACCCAGGGCCGCCATCAGGGGGGTATTAGGGGTACTGATGTGAGAGGCCCGGCCAAACCTAATTGAAAGGGGGGCCCGCAGCTCATGACATTCTTTTGGTGAAAAAAACGGGCCCCATTGCAGGGGCCTGTTTTTTTTCTACCAAAGGCAAGTCGTGGCAGTTTGCCGGGCCCCCCTTTCAATTAATTTTGGCCGGGCCTCTCACATCAGTACCCATAATACCCCCCCTGATGGCGGCCCTGGGTACCATGATATAGTACTGGACGGAGTACCGTTAACAGGCGGTGCCACGGTAGGGGGGCCCAGAAAATGTAGCTGTAGGGGGCCCTGAAATTCCTGATGGCGGCCCTGGGTATCGGAAGATATACCAGGATGGATATATTACCGTAATACTCCGATCTTCTATGCCGTAGCTCTAATGAGCCTATTAGAATGCATCAAGGGTTCTCAAATAAAGCTAGGGGAAGGGGGTTGCCCCGTTTCACTAACCAATTAAGCATACCTTGTAGTTTTGTTTCTGTTTTTTGCTACATGCTGCAATTGGGAAGGAAACCTGTCTCAAGTTTGGGGGGGGGGGGGGTTTAGGTTTAATGGTTTCTGCCCTTCATACTTGTCTGCTTTATACATATATATATATATACATATATATATATATATATATATATATATAAGATCCAAACATAGGAGCAGCACTGTGTCAATAGCCAGAAACGGTTGGTGCTAGCTTCAAAATATCAAGGAGTGACGGGCTCCTCATGCATATATCCAAGAAAAAGAGACTGGAAGCAGCACTCAGCAAAAAAATGTGAATTTATTCACCCAACACAGCTGTGTTGGGTGAATAAATTCAAATTTTTTTGCTGAGTGCTGCTTCCAGTCTCTTTTTCTTGGATATATATATATATATATATATATATATATATATACAGGGGCGTAGCTAAAGGCTCATGGGCCCTGATGCAAAGGTTCTTCTTCGCCCCCCCCCCCCCAAACTTCTCGTGGCGAACGGCTCCTAGCTTTTAGCTGCATCGCTGGGTCTCCTAAGTGACCCAACGATGCAGCACCAGCAGCCAGGGACGTCACTAAGGTCTTGAAACGTCAGGGGAAATAGCCCCAATACATATACCCCCAAAAATAAATGTGTGTATGTATAAGTGTATATAGGAGACCGCATATCTATAGCACTACGATCCTATATCTATGGATAGGATTAGATACAGTGGCTCAGCAGACAGCATCACACATGATGGGATTAGATATAAGGCCCAGCAGACAGTATCACACATGATAGGATTAGATACAGTGCTCAGCTCGCTGACATTGCGGCTCCAGCGATGGACCCAGGAAAGGTAAGTATAATAATTGTTTTGCTTTTTTTGTGTTACAATTTTTTTTTGTATGTTTGTATTTTTTTTTACAAGTTTGGTTGTTGGACTACTTCGAATTCGAGGACTACATCGATAACAGCGTTTTTTTTTATTCTCCATAAAATAGTTAATGAGGGTTGTGTGTGGGATTTTTATTTCCATAAAATATTTATTCTATGTCTGTATTTTTCTAAACTTTATTACTACCGCCTTATTAATAGCTGCTGGCTGATTGACAACGTCCATTACTAAGGCGGGGCTTAGTGTTAGCCGATGCAGAGGCTATCACTAACCCCCATTATTATCCCGGTACCCACCGCCACTAGGGGTATCGGGAAGAGCCGGGTACGATCCAGTACCCGACCACCTGTAATGATGTTTGGGCTTTGGCGCAGACGTAGGCGGGATTTATTATGCTGGGAAAGCCCAAAAACAGTGGCCCTTCCCACCCTGGTAATGCTAGCCTGCTGCTATGTTGTATCTGGCTGGCTGGAGCCCCACATAGTTCTTTCCAATTATTATTTTTGTTTTAAAAATGACGTGAGGTCCCCGCCATTTTTCATAATTAGCCAAATACAACATAGCAGCAGCAGGCTAGCATTACCAGGGTGGGAAGGGCCACTGTGTTTGGTCTTTCCCAGCCCAATAATACCAGCCTGCAGACGCCCCGGTGCCCGACCGTCACTACAGATGGTTGGGTAGTGGATCGTACCCGACTCTTCCCAGCACCCCTGGTGGTTGTGGGTACTGGGGTAATAATGGGGGTTAGTGTTAGGCTCTGCACCGACCCATATAGTTACGCCACTGTGTGTATGTGTATATATATATATATATTTATTTGTGTGTAAATTCTCTTACCATGTGGACTGGTAATCTGATCTCTGGGAGTGCTGGAGTTGGAAATTCCCGAAGGGGCGCAGCTTCTATATTCCACGCCTATATATTGTTGCCATCTGGGTCTGTATTGACCTAAATTTCATTCATGGAGACGTTACGCCATCTTAAAATTAACTCCTGGAATGTGCGAGGACTTAATGACAAATTTAAAAGGTCCCTAGTTTTTCATTTTCTCTCCACATACAATCCGCAAATTATACTTTTACAAGAGACTCATTTACTTGGTCCCAAATTGCGAGCTCTTGCACAACCATGGGTCAGGCATGGTTATCATGCTTCTGATTCTAATTACTCCTGTGGGGTGTCTCTTCTAGTTCACAAATCTTAACAATGTGATGTTACATCTGTTAAGACGGATCCTAAGGGGAGGTTCATTGTACTGTCATGTCAGATCCATTTTACATCCTTTATTATAGTTGATGTCTATAATCTCCCTCCGGCCACCGTCCAATTACTCACTCACATAATGATGCTGGTAACAGAGTTTAGTCCTGCACCTCTGGGATTTCAATCTTTTGATGTGCTCTAACTTAGACAAACTGGGGGGGGGGGGGGGGTCCCGGGCTGTGGTTCCCCCTTAGCTAACTGGGCTGTAACATATAATTTAAGGGAAATTTGACGGGCCCGCTACCCTCATTCTATAGCTTATTCGTGCCACTCACTCGCCTATAGGTCCTTTTCCAGAATTGATTTGGAGTATGGAAATGATGCTTCTTTAGTATTTGTGATAGATGCACAGTACCTCGCTTGGGGAATCTCGGACCACTCTCCCCTCATGGTCACTTTGAGATTACCTGAAGTTGCAAAACATAAGATCTGGAGTCCCCAATGGCTCTCCAGTGCTGAGGCTTGCAACCTCCTTAGAAAGAGAAATTACAGGCTTTTGGAATATTTAATTCAGGTTCGACAGATAGCAATCTGGTATTGTATGCCTTCAAAGCCTATATTAGAGGGGTGGTTATATGGGCAATATCCTCACATAGGTGGGGCCTGGCTAAACAACATACAGTTTTGGAGCCTGAACTGGTTGCAGCGGAGGAGGAATATCTCAGGTCTCGGGACTCCTCTGCCTTTACTACCTTCTCAGCGAAGCAACGTGAATATACCCTTTTTTTAACTGAGATCACCAGGAAGAAAATGTTGTACTCCCAACAGAGAGTTTTTGAGCAGGGAGCTAAGAATGCTCTTTTGCTGGCCTACTTGGCTAGAGGAGACAACACCCTATTTTGTACATCACCTCTTGTACTGGGTTACCTGTTAGTCACCAACTGGCCATCAATGACATCTTTGCTAAATTTTACTCTGATTTATACTCCTCTAAGGTTTCAAATAATCCACCTAACCTAGAGGCATACTTAGACACTATTGTGTTCCCCACTCTGGATAGAGAGGATGTTAATTTTCTGGAGGCTGACCTGACTATAGTTAAAATTTACTTACCAAAATTTTCCTTTCCTTGAGTCCTGAGGCAGCACACCAAAGGGTTAACATACTCTCTTTTCCTACTAGGACAGAAGAAAACACACACAGTAATTCAATTCATCAATTAACCAATCAACATGCTGGCAGCTCCATAAAACACCCCCAGAGGCCACAACAAACCGTGTAGGCATGTAGCAATTATTTCATAGGGAGGGATATTGTGCTGTCTCAGGACTCAAGGAATGGAAAATTTTGTGAAGTAAATTTGAAATTTTCATTTCATCCTTCGGCAGCACACCAAAGGGATATATATAGCAATCTGAAACAGAAGAGGGTGGGAATGACATAGACACCATTTCTAGCACTTGTCTGCCAAAGGCTGCTTCTTTGTTGGCAGAGATGTCTAGTTTGTAGTGTTTCACAAACGTACAAGGTGAAGACCAAGTCGCTGCCCTGCATATTTGATCAAATGAGACTCCGTAATGACATTCTTAATTCATCTGGATAGGGAAGCTTTTGAGGCCATCTTCCCCTTGTCAGAGCCTTGAAACTGAAGGAAGAGAGAATCAGATTTTCTGAATTGCTGGGACCTTTCTAAATATAATTTGACAGATCTTCTGACATCTAGTTGGTGCAATTTTTTTCTGATATTCTCCTTCAGTATTGGGGAAAAAACTGGGAAGAATGATCTCCCGATTAATAATCTCACTGGAGGGAGCTTTAGGCAGGAACCCCGGTCCTGTTCGGAGCGTGAGTGAGTCTATGTGTACCTTAAGGTAGGGTTCTTTGGCCAATAGTGACTGAATTTCCTACACACGTTTTGCCGACTAAATTGCTACTAGAAACAACATTTTCCAGGATAGAAATTTCAAAGATGAATCTTCTAGAGGCTCAAATGGAGATTGAACTAAAACTTCTAATACTGAAGACAGGTCCCATGAAGGTGTAGATTCCCTAACAGGGGGACATAAATTCCTGATGGCTTTAAAAAATCTCGCTACTAAAGCCTGAATTTTCCTTTGTATAAGGAATTGATAGCTGAAAAATGAATCCTAAGGGTATTGAATTTAAGGCCCTTAGAAAACCTTCTTGAAGAAACTTTAGAACATCCGGAAAGGAAGGCGAAAGGACTTGAGCATCGGAGCAGCAGGACCTGAAACGCTTGGCTATCCGATTGTAGATCTTGATAGTAGAATCTCTCTTTGAGGAAACTAGTATGTTTACTACATCTTCTGCTAATCCCTTGCCCCTCAGGTTCTGCCTGTTAGTTTCCAGGCTGTAAGACGGAGCTTCTCCAGACATGGGTGAAATCGGCCTTCCTGTGAGAGTAGATCCGGAAAAGGATCCTTCCGAGAGACTTCGTGCTATTGGGAACCAAGCTCTCCTGGGCCAGAACGGTAGTATCGCAATTGCTGAGGCTTGTTCCTTCATGATCTTGCTCAATACCCTCATGATTAGTGGCAGAGAGGCACTTAAATAAGTATCCCCTTCCAGCTGATTGATAGACCGTCTAGGAAGTCTCGATGATCTTCCCTGAAGAGGGAGCAAAACCTGTTTTCCTGTTCATTTTTGTTGCCATTACATCCAATTTCGGGAGCCCGAACTTCTTGACAATCTCGAGAAATACCTCCGGATGAAGACTCCATTCTGATGGCTTCAGGAAGTTTCTGCTGAGCCAGTCCGCTTCTATATTGAAGGACCCCTTGATGTGCACCGCTCTGATGTCTAAGAGGCATTCCTCTGCCCAAGTCATGATCTGGTGACACTCCTTCATGAGTTGAGGGTATCTGGTTCCACCCTGTTTGTTCAGGAAGAAAATGGATGCTAAGTTGTCCAATTGGACTAACACCTTTCTCTTTTGTAGTCGATGACGAAAATGGATTAAGGCTAGGTGAATTGCCCTTAACTCTTTTTGAGATTGGATAAGAATCTTGATTCCTCTTTGGACTATCTCCGCTGAACCCACATATTGCCTATGTGAGCACCCCAACCTTCCTCGGAAGCATCTGTTGTCAGAATAACCCGAAGAACATTCACCAACGATCTGCCTGAGCTGACCTTGCCCTTCTTCAACCACCACCTGAGATCCGCTCTGGTGGAAAGGGATATGAACATACGATTGTGCAGGCCCCGAGGCTTTCTGTTCCATTAGCAGAGAATGTCGTTCTGAAGTTCTCTCATATGGGCTTTGGCCCAAGGGGCTGCATCTAAAGACGACATCATCAAACCCAGAACCCTCATTGCTGTTCGAATGCTCACTGAATGACAAGCTAAGAGGGATCTCACTTCCAACTTTCTCTTCTGAGACATCTCTGTTGAGATATGGCTGAAGAGTTGATGATGAACCCCAGAAACTTGCAAATCCTGGAGGGAGACGGGTGCGATTTTTCCCAATTGATGATGAACCCATGACGGTTCAGACCGTTGATCGTCAGATTGATATGTTGAACCAGCATTTCTTCGCACGATGCTTTCACAAGGCAATCGTCCAGGTAAGGTACCACAAATACTCTAGCTTGAGAAATGCTGCTAAGACAATCGTCACTTTGGTAAACACTCGGGGTTCTGAGGAGAGGCCGAATAGTAGACAGGTAAATTGGTAGTGAACCACCGTATTCTTCATCCGAACAGCCACTCTGAGGAATTTCCCATGAGATTTCAGCACAATGTGGCGATAAGCATCCTTGAAGTCGATAGTAGCTAAATAATAGTTTTCTTGAAGAATTGAGACAACTGATCTTATTGTCTCCATCTCAAATCTTTTTCTCATCATGAATGACGACCAAGTACCAAAGACCTCGTTTTTTCGGAACAGCAAAAACTCTGGTGTAACCTTTGCTGGTGATAAGGCACTCTTTCTAGAGCTCCCTTGGACATAAATTCGTTTGAGTTTTAGAATTCAAAGATTTCATTGGTTGATGAAAAACATATTTGAAGGAGACTGGGACAATTCTAGGGAGTACCCTCTCATTATCAAGGACTGATTCCAGGAGTCTGATGTAGTTTTGAGCCAGGTACAGGAGAACCGAGCTAACCTGGCCCCTACCCTGGGATTCAAAAGATTGGCGTCACAAATTAGATTCTTTGGGACCCCCAGGAAAGGGCTTCTTCCTGTATGATGTTGTCGTTGTTTATTCTGCTGTCTAAAATGTATATTTTTCCGGGACCTTCTGTATCTCCTCCGAAAGGACCTGAACCTGGGTTTCTTGCGAATTTGAGGGAAAGAAACACTTATTGTCACTCAGGGACTCCAAAATTTTATCCAACTGGGATCCAAACAAGCTTCCTGCCTGAAATGGTAAGTTGCAGAAATGAGACTTGGAGGGAATGTCACCTGACCATTCCTTAAGCCATAAGGCTCTCCTAACTGTGGTAGATCAACTCCATACTTTGGAGCTTAATCTAAGAGCATCAAGAGGGAAATCAGCCAAAAATTCTGCGGCTAATTTCATATCTGGCAGAGACTGGAATATCTCTTCCCTCGGAACCCCTTCCTGCAGGTCTCTGGAAAGCTGGCTAAGCCAGATACTGAGAGCTCTTGCTACTGGCACAGTGGGCATAGATGCTTTACAAGTGGATACAGCCGTTGAATAATTTTTTTTCAAAGATGCATCTGCCTTTCTATCCATCGGATCTCTAAGTAATGTAGAGTCCTCTGCTGGAAACATAGATTTTTTAGACAGCCTGGTTACTGCCAAATCGACCTTAGATCTTAGTCTTTAGGGTCCAGTTTATAGACTGCTTTAAATCTGTATCCGGTACCCAACTTTTTATCTGGTTTTGACCAGTCCATCTGCATAAATCCATTAAGCAGTCGTTGATCAGGCAGAAACCTATGTGTTTTTTTAGGAAAATAATAAAGTGCTTCCTTTTTTAGGAAGACCTTTAATTTTGTCGACTTCGACACTTTTTTTCACTGCATTAGTCAAGATGTCTGCTTTCTCCTTGTGGTGGAGATAATAATCCTCTGGAAATCCTGTATAAGAGTTATCTGAATCAAAAGTAATCTCCCCTTCTGACACCACTTGTACATCGGAGTCTGATGAAGCTGAAGAAGGAGATAGACATCTTGAGACTTTGTGTTTCTTAGTGCCTTTATGAGAGGACTTAACCTATTGAAAGGCTTCTGTCAGCTGAGTCTTAAACCATCCAAATAACTCTTGAGCTTCAGACGTGAACCCTGAGTTCTCAGCAGGGGGGGCACAGCCGTGACAACTATCAGTAGTATGATCATCCTGCAGGGGCTGATCACAATGCATACACATCCTATGTTTATTCTTATGCTTCCTTTTTCCTGATTCCTGATGAGAAATACGCCAGATAAGTGTAAGTACATGTCAGCTAAGCTCATAGCTAGCCACAGCTGCCCTGAGCAAATTACATACCTTGTGCCAATAATAGAAACTGCTGCCTGGAAGAGTGCACAGAATCGCACTGCCGCCAATACTTTTAAATTACCAGGTCCTGCGATAAAAATGGGGATCCCGGACTTACCACTCATTCGCATGCGTCAGAATCCCGGCGGCCGGATCACCGAGGAAAATGTCGGGGAAGGAATAAACAGTGCGACACCGTGCATCAGACTTCCTGAGCAGCAGGAATGGCCACAAGGGTAATGCTCTTACTGGTTGCCTGGAGACACCTGCAGGCAGAGCAAGAAGCATGGAATCCCTGTTGGAAGCATCAGACCAGGATCACCCTGACTGACGTCCATAACTCCAGGTGTCTCAGAGAGACACGAAATGGCTGAGCCGAGACACTCTCGGTATGCCAGAAGGAATAGGAGCAACAACCTTCCTAGGGAGAAGAAAAAACAAAACACGGTTTGTTGTGGCCTCTGAGGATGTTTTATGGAGCTGTCAGCATGTTGATTGGTTAATTGATTAATTGAATTAATTTGTGTGAATTCTTCTGTCCTAGTAGGAAAAGAGTATGTTAACCCTTTGGTGTGCTGCCGAAGGACGAAATGGAAAGAGGAAATTACTGGGGCTTTTAGCTCCTTTCCGAACAGGAAAACCCGGGGTCTAGAAGGTCTACCCATAGAGTGGTATAAATTGCATGTTGAAATGATTGCACCTCATTTGCTTAACCTTTTTCAACCCTTCCATGGGGCTAATACCCTCCCCCCTTCTATGAGAGAGGCCCTTAGTGCTGATCCCCCAAGCCCTGTAAAGATCCTAAAGCCTGTGGCTCATACCGGCCTCTTACACTCCTTAATTGTGATATTAAAATATTAGCCAAAATATTTGCGGTGCGTCTTCAAAAAATCATCTCTCATCTTATACATCCAGACCAATCTGATTTCATGCCAGGGAAGACCACTGATGTTAACCTTAGAAGGCTCTTCACTAACATATCATCTACTGTAGGATTGAGTGGCTCCAGAATTGGCTTCCCCTTCGGACCTTGAGAAGGGGTCTGACTCGGTAGAGTGGTCTTATCTGTGTTCTTTACTAGGTAAATTTGGATTTGGACACATGTTTATCCGATGGGTGAAGTTATTATACTCCCAACCTATAGCAGTTATTATTGTCACATGTCCCCCTCATTCACACTAGCCCGAAGGACTAGACAAGGTTGCCCACTATCTCCCTCCCTGTTTGCACTGGCCATTGAGCCATTAGCACTAGCTATGAGGGCCTCTCCTGATATAAAGGGTTTTGAGATGGGTTGAAGGGAGGAACGTATCTCTCTATGCAGATGATACGCTTCTATTCCTAAATGATCCGGGTCTATCTTTGCGGGCAAAGTTATCTTTATTTGATTTATTTACGTCCTTCTCTGGCCTTTGTGTGAATTGGTCAAAATCTTTATTAATGGAGATACACTATGCGGCTAGAGAGACTTCACTTCCTTCTCCACAATAATGGGCGGATAAAATTACTTTTATCTAGGTATAGTGATTAGTCCTGATATTTATACTTTTATACCTGATGTCACCCCTTTGGTACACCATCTTAGGATAGACTTTGATAGATGGAAACACCTCCCCCTCACAGTTACAGGCAGAATTGATTTGTTTAAAATAAAGTCACTACCTACAGGGGCGTAACTAGGAAAGACTGGGCCCCATAGCAAACTTTTGACTGGGGCCCCCCTTCCACTGGGTATCACACAACCCCCCCCCCCCTTGTAGATAGTGCCTCCCTATAGGTTCCACCACACAGCGCCCCCCTATAGAAAGCACCATACACCGCACCCTGTAGATAACGCCTTACAGCCCCCCTGTAGATAACGTCTTACAGCCCCAAATCCCCCTGTAGATAACGCCATACAGACCCCCCTGTAGATAACGCCATACAGACCGCCCTGTAGAAAACGCCATACAGACCCCCCTGTATATAACGGCATACAGACCCCCCCCTGTAGATAACGCCATACAGACTCCCCCTGTAGATAACGCCATACAGACTCCCCTGTAGATAACGCCATACAGACCCCCCTGTAGATAACACCATACAGAGTCCCCCCTGTAGATAACGCCATACAGAGTCCCCCCTGTATATAACGCCATACAGAGTCCCCCCTGTAGATAACGCCATACAGAGTCCCCCCTGTGGATAACGCCATACAAAGTCCCCCCTGTAGATAACGCCATACAAAGTCCCCCCTGTAGATAACGCCATACAAAGTCCCCCCTGTAGATAACGCCATACAGACCCCCCTGTAGATAACGCCATACAGACACCCCCTGTAGATAACGCCATACAGGCCCCCCTGTAGATAACGCCATACAGACCCCCCTGTAGATAACGCCATACAGACCCCTCTGTAGATAACGCCATACAGACCCCCCCAGTAGATAACGCCATACAGAGTCCCCCCTGTAGATAACGCCATACAGAGTCCCCCCTGTATATAACGCCATACAGAGTCCCCCCTGTAGATAACGCCATACAGAGTCCCCCCTGTAGATAACGCCATACAAAGTCCCCCCTGTAGATAACGCCATACAGACACCCCCTGTAGATAACGCCATACAGACCCCCCTGTAGATAACGCCATACAGACCCCCCTGTAGATAACGCCATACAGACCCCCCTGTAGATAACGCCATACAGACCCCTCTGTAGATAACGCCATACAGACCCCCCCTGTAGATAACGCCATACAGACTACCCCTGTAGATAACGCCATACAGACCCCCCCCTGTTGATAACGCCATACAGACCCCCCTCCTGATAACGCCATACAGACCCCCCTGTAGATAATGCCATACAGACCCCCCTGTAGGTAACGCCATATAGCCCCCCCTGTAGATAACGGCATATAGCCCCCCCCAAAAAAAAACGGCCTATAGTTTGTCCTACAAAAGAGATGTATCCCCTATCCACAGGATAGGGGATACATGTGTCATCGCTGGCAGCGATAAGGGGAACGGGGGACCGAAAGTCCCCTGAAGTTCTCCATGACAAACCTCGGACTTCCGGCGTCTGCGCAGTTCAATAAAAATGAAAGGAGCACTGGTCACGCATGCGCACAAGCGCGACCGGTGCACAAGTCATTTCTATGGAGCTGCAGACAGACCCCGGAAGTCTGAGGTTTGTCATGGATAACATCTGGGGACTTTCGGTCCCCCGTTCTCCTTATCGCTGGGCGTCCCAGCGATCACACATGTATCCCCTATCCTGTGGATAGGGGATGCATGTCTTTTGTAGGAACAACCCCTTCAGTGGCGTCGCGCTGTAACAGCCATAGCAGCTGCTAGCGGAGCCTCCGGCTAATTTTACTACACCCCTTCCAAATTGTATAGAATGGGACGCATACCTGTCTGCCCACGCTGCTGATGGCTCTTTCCTACATATGTTCAAGAAATGTCCTATTATTAATAATTTCTGGGCTGAGGTAATGGAATTTAGGACTTCTTCGTATACTTGAACCCAGAACTTGTCTTATATTATTGTTAGAAGTAATTATACCTATTATCGCTGTTAGATCTCTAATGACACTCCTAATGTTTTATGATTAAAAAAAAACTATACTCCAGCATTGGAGGATCCCAAGGTTCCTACGTTGTCAGCATGGATTTCATTGGTTAATTCTATCTTGCCACTTATTAAACTCACTCATGAAGCACGTGGATGCACTGATACATTTCTGAAAGTGTGGAGCTCTTGGATAGCCAAACCTCATACTAGCTCATGACTTGACATTGTTCGGGCTGATTGGGCCTGGAATTTGCTGACGTCTCTCTCTAGTCCCCCATCCCTCCAATAAACTTTTCCCTTGACTGGTCCTCACCAGATTTTATTTTACATTTTCTTCTGATAAGAAAAGGCTGTTTGTTCAGGTTTTGTTTTTGTTTCCTAATATATATACATATTGATATGTGAAGAAGTGTATCTGTATGTTTTCTTTAATAATTGACCGTGTACACTTGGTACTACTGTATTATTTGCTGTATGCAACATTATTTTATACTTTTCTATTTGTACGTCTGTTTGCTATGTGGTCTTAATAAAATTAACAAATCCCTGAAAAAGAACTATATTAACTTAAAATTACTGAACGGGCCATATTTACTCATGAGGGAGTGTCAAGGTGTGTGGGTATGTGGACCCACTAGGCCGCACCGCCGTAGCAGGGAGGCAGCTGGCCAAACAACAGGAACCTCATAAATACAAAGTCCCGCACAAGGGTACCTAGATAGTCCAGACAGTGGCCGCAGCTCTGGCACGGATGGAGGTCGATGCAGCAGGTAACGCCAGACATGGCGGATGACAGCAGGTGCCGCAGGTTGCGCCATACGTGGCGAATCCCTCAGGATGTGGCAGATGACACAGGTGCCGCAGATTGTGCCAGACGCGGTGAATCCCTCTGGACGTGGCAGATGACACAGGACGTGGCAATGAAACAGCAGGTGCAGTAGACACGACTCCAACTAGTAGGCACAGTAACAAGAACACAACACGGGATACAGGAACAGGTAACAGGACACGGGTAACAACTGGAAAGGGAAACACTAAGGGACCATTGCAAGACAGACTTGGGATTAACTAACAATGCTCAGGCAAGGATCAGAAGGGCTGGGGCCTTCTTATAGACCAGGAAATCGCGTGGTTGATAATGACACAGCAGATCAGAGCGGAAGTGAGCGCTGGCGTCTCCTAGGAAGGAGATTGGGACGAGCGCTCACGGATCCATGGCTGCGGGCATCAGCAGGTGAGTAAACCCGACATGGATGCTACAGGGAGGTACTCGCAGCACCTCCCAACAGGACGCAGACAAAACACAATGCTACATAGAGGGAGATTACACAGGTGTAATATACTGATGAACAGGCACTCTCATGTCTACTTTTCATGAGTGTGGTGGCTGCTTAGTATTATCATTGCACACAAATGTAGTTTTTATAAGAATGTTAGTCACATGGGTGCATGTAGTGCACGACGCTGGCTTACAGCCTATTAGTCACGCCCATAATATTAGAGAAGGCGGGCTGCCCAGCACCTTCCAATATACTGACATACCATTCTCCCCCAGCACTAGACTTGGCTGCATCCTGAAAAGACATCCATGATACACGATAAATATCAATGTTAACCCCTTGCGTACCTTTGACGTAATAGTACGTCGCTGGCCACTTATGCCAGCGTACCTTCGACGTACTATTACGGCGCAGGAATAAACTGTCACTATGTGAAATCACATAGTGACAGAACAGCGGCGGCAGCTGTCATTGACAGCTAACCGTCTCTGCTACCGGCCTGGGGACCAATTAGCAGTCCCCAATGCCGGCGATTGCTGTGATTGGTCAGTCTCTGAAGACTGACCAATCACAGCCGTCTGTGACGTCGTCTGCAGGAGAAAGCTCCTGTCACTTTCTCTGATCTCCTCATTTCTGTGAGATACGTGAGGAGATCAGAGAAAGCAGTGTAAAAAAAAAACAAACACTTTTTATTAACCCCTTCCCGAAAATGGGCGTATAGTAACGCCCTGAGGATGAAGCGGGCACAGGAGCTGTGCTCGCTCCATCTTCATCGGATGTCGGCTGTAATATACAGCCGACATCCCACTGCAACTACAGCGATCACTGTCCTCTCCGATCGCTGTAGTTTAACCCCTTAAATGCCGCTGTCAATAGCGACAGCGGCATTTAAGTGATTGATACAGAGGGAGGGGGCTCCCTCTGCACCCCATTGCCCCCCCCCGCGAAAAATCGCGGGGTTCTGATGGTTGCAATGGCAACCAGGAAGCCTAGCAACGGCTTCCTGGTTGCCAGGTACGGGAGCCTATTAGGTCCTGCCCAAGGCAGGACGTAATAGGCTCAACTGTCAGTTGTAAAGTGACAGTTACAATACACTGCACTACATCAGTACATACAGAAGTAGTGCAGTGTATTGTGCAGGGGATCAGAAGATCAGATCTTCCAGTCCCCTAGTATGTGTAAAATAAAAAGTGAAAAAAAAGTAAAAAAAAAAGTTTTCGATAAATAAATACAAGTTTTACGTAATAAAAACAATAATCGCCTTGTTTCCCTGATCAAGCCCTTTATAATTAGAAAAAAAATGAAAAAAAAGACAAAAACTAGACATAATAGGTATCGCCGCGTTCGTATCGGCCTGACCTAAAAAAATATCATATTATTTATCCCGCACGGTGAACACCGTAAAAAAAATACCATAAAAAACAATGGCAGAATTTCCTTTTTTGGTCACGTTGTTTCCAAAAAAATGGAATAAAAAGTGATCAAAAAGTCGCGCGTAGCCAAACATGGTACCAATAAAAACGACAGTGTGTCACGCAAAAAATGTATGTACTCCGCACAGATTACATATGCCCCCACATTATAAACTGAAACACCAGTAAAACACTAAACAAAACTACTACCAAGCAAAATCTGCGCTCCAAAAGCCAAATGGCGCTCCTTCTGGGCCTGGCAGTGTGCCCAAACAGCGGTTTATGACCACATATGGGGTATTACCGTACTCTGGAGAACAGTTTAACAATTTATGGGGCGTATGTCTCCAGTGGTACAAGCTGGGCCCAACGCATTGGGCACTGAAATAGCATATATGTGGAAAATTTCAATTTTCAATCTGCAACATCCACTGTGCACTAATTTCTGCAAAACCTTTGGGGGTCAAAATGCTCACTACACTTCTAGATGAATTCCTTGAGGGGTGTAGTTTCCTAAATGGGGTCACTTCTCGGGAGTTTTCACTGTACTGGTACCTCAGCGCAATGCAACATGGCGTCAAAAACAAATTTTGTAAAATCTCCACTCCAAAAACGAAATTTCACTTTTTCCGTTTAGACCCTTGCCGTATGTCCAAATAGCCGTTTACAACCACATATGGGGTATTTCCGTAATCAGGAGAAATTGTGTAACACATTTTGGGGTGTCTTTTCTCCTGTATTCCTTGTGGAAATGAAAAATTCTGAGCTAAAGCTACAGGTTATATTTCACGGACCAATTCTAATAAAATCTATAAAACACCTGAGGGCTCAAAATGCTCACTACACCTCTAATTTAATTCTTTCAGGGGTATAGTCTCCAAATTGGGATCACATCTGGGGAATTTCTACTGTACTGGTACTTCAGGGACTCGCGACATGGCCCCCAGAAACCAATTCAGCAAAATCTGAGCTGCAAAATCCAAATGGCGCTCCGTCCCTTCTGAGCCCTGCCATGGGTCCAAACAGCAGTTTATTACCACATATGGGGTATTTCCGTAATCAGGAGAAATTGCTTTACAAATGTTGAGGTGCTTTTTCTCCTTTATTCCTTATAAAAATTAGAAAATTCTGTGTTTTTTCCAAAAAAAAGTCTCTTTTCATCTTCACAGACTAATTCCAATAAATTCAGCAAAAAACCTGTGGGGTCAAAATGATAACTATACCACTAGAAAAATTCCTTGAGGGGTATAGTTTCCAAAATGGGGTCACTTTTGGGGGGATTCCACTGTTTAGGTCCCTCCAGGGCGTTGCAAACGTGACACGGCACTGAAAACCATTCCAGTAAAATCAGAGCTCCAAAATCCAAATGGCGCTCCCTCCCTTCTGAGCCCTGCTGTGGGTCCAAACAGCAGTTTATTACCACATATGGGGTATTTCCGTAATCGCGAGAAATTGCTTTACAAATGTTGGGGTGCTTTCTCTCCTTTATTTCTTGCAAAAATTAGAAATTTTTACGTTTTTCCAGAAAAAAAGTAGATTTTCATTTTCACAGACTAACTCCAGAAAATATAGCAAAATACCTGTGGGGTCAAAATGCTAACTATACCCCTAGATAAATTCCCTGAGGTGTGTAGTTTAAAAAATGGGGGTCACTTTCGGGGGTTTCCACTGTTTTGGCACCACAAGACCTCTTCAAACCTGACATGGTGCCTAAAATATATTCTGAAAAAAGGAGGCCCCAAAATCCAAGAGGTGCTCCTTTGCTTCTGAGGCCTGTGTTTCAGTCCATTAGCGCACTAGGGCCACATGTGGGATATTTCTAAAAACTGCAGAATCTGGGCAATAAATATTGAGTTGCGTTTCTCAGGTAAAACCTTCTGTGGTACAGAAGAAAATGTATTACATATGAATTTTGTAAAAAAAAATGAAATTTGAAAATTTCAGCTCTACTTTCCTTCAATTCCTGTAAAACGCCTAAAGGGTTGAAACACTTTCTGAATGCTGTTTTGGATACTTTGAGGGGTGCAGTTTTCAAAATGGGGTGTTTTATGGGGGTTTCTAATATATAGGGCACTCAAAACCACTTCAGAACTGAACTCGTCCCTGAAAAAATCGCTTTTTGAAATTTTCTTAAAAATATGAGAAATTGCTGCTAAAGTTCTAAGCCTTGTGAGGTCATAGAAAAATAAAAGAATGTTCAAAAAACGATGCAAACATAAAGTAGACATATGGGAGATGTTAATTAGTAACTATTTCGTGTGGTATTACCATCTGTTTTACAAGCAGATACATTTAAAATGGGAAAAATCATAATTTCTTCATATTTTCGCTAAATGTTGGTGTTTTTCACAAATAAGGAATGAATTTATCGACCAAATTTTTGCACTAAACTAAAGTCCAATGTGTCACGAGAAAACAATCTCAGAATCAATTGGATAGGTAAAAGCATTCCGGAGTTATTACCACATAAAGTGATACATGTCAGATTTGAAAAAATGGGTCTGGTCCTCAAGGCCAAAATGAGCTGGGTACTCAAGGGGATAAACATGAGGTATTTGTAACATTTTGGCCAAAATACGCAAGCTCACAACCCGCGTCAAGGGTCCCCATCGTACTGCGAGTCCCTACACTCCTATTACAAACAAATCATTGAAAAAGAACTATATTAATTTAAAATCACTGAACAGGCCATATTTACTCATGAGGGAGGTACTCGCGCCACCTTAATAAAATTACCTTTAACAAAAAAAAAAAAATAACTTTATTGTGATCTTAAAGAAGACCTGCCAGAACAAATTTCTAAAAAGTCCTATACTGTACGTTAACATTTTTATTCTCTTGCTGAGAAATTATCTTTTAAAGTTACAGACGAAACACTTAGGCTGGGTTCACACGACCTATTTTCAGACGTAATGGAGGCGTTTTACGCCTCGAATTACGTCTGAAAAAACGCCTCCAAATTTACTTCAATGAAGAACAGCTCCAAATTACATCCGTAAAAGATGCGGCGAAAAACGCCAGTACATGCATTTACTATGATGCTAGGAGCCAGGCTCCCTGCAGTGTGTTCGGTCCGGGTCTTCCGGCCGAAATACGTTCCGTCCACTACGGACGTAATGTGCTCGTGTGAATCCAGCCTAAAGCTTCACTGCTGCCAGGTCCTGACAATAACATTTCCTTATTTCTCTTAGGCCTTATTCACACGGTCCGTGTAGCATCAGCATATGATGCGTGGCTGCGTGATTTTCGCACAGCCGGCATCATTATGACACTCTGTTTTTATGTTTACAAACAGAAAAGCATGAGGTCCTTTTCTGTTTTCATTCATTCTTTTTACTACAGGTGTGCGAATCACGTGCAGCACCCGGTAGTGCTTCCGCGTGCCGTGCGTGATTTTCACGCACCCATTGACTTCAATGGATGCGTGCTGTGCGAAATACGGGCAAGTATAGTACATGTTTGGAGTTTTACGCAGCGCACATACGCTGCGTGAAAAAACACTGACAGTCTGAACGGCCCCATTCACTTACATAGGTCCGTGTGACGCGCGTGAAAATCACGCGTGTATCACGGACGTATAACACGTTCGTGTGAATAAGTCCTTAGGTGCAGTTCTACACATGGAGACCTTTTATGGATCCAAATACAAGATCTGCATCATAATTGCCATGAATAGTGACCAATGTGTTTGTTTGATTGTTTGTTTGTTTGTTTGTTTGTTTGGACATTTTTTCTGGTGGTTGGTTGAAGGAGCTGTTTGTTTTATTTTATTTATAGGATAGGAAATCATACAGTTTTATAATATACAAGTGTAATTCCTGCTGCTGATGGGAGGATGCATAGAGGTTTCTCCATCACCGCACAGCATAAGGCCGGATTCACACGAGCGTGTGCGTTTTGCGCACGCAAAAACCGCTGCGTTTTGCGCGCGTTGCAGTTCCATGTGTCATCAGTGTTTGCTGCGTGGCTGAGTGATTTTCACGCATATGCCATCCTTATGACACGCGGTTTTGCTGTTTAGAAAAAGAAATGAAGGAAGTGCTTTTATTTTTTCCTTCATTTCTTTATCTACTGTTGCACGAATCACGCGCGACACATGGAAGTGCTTCCGTGTGCCGTGCTCGGTTTTCACGCACCCATTAACTTCATTGGGTGCGTGATGCGTAAAAACCGGCCAAGTATAGGACATGTCGTGAGTTTTACGCAGCGGACATACGCTGCGTGAAAATCATGGACTGTCTAAACGGCCTCATTGACTAACATAGGTCCGTGCGACGCGCGTGATTTTCACGCGCGTATCACGGACGTTAAATACGCTCGTGTAAATAAGGCCTTAGGCTGTAAGGGAATATGGGAAAGTGCAAGATCAGAAAACCACCTGTTTGAAGTAGCAGATGAACCCATGTATAGAGAAATGTGGAGTGGGCTGTAAGCAGAGAGGAGGGATGTAAAAAGAGTGAGTCAGAAGATGGCATTGAACCGGTGTGGAGAACTACAGGACCCAGTTATAGCTCTTAGGGTATGTGCACACGCAAACTCAAAAATGTCTCCAAGAGAAAACAGCTCCTGATTTTCAGAAGTTTTTTGTGCCACTCGCGATTTTCGCTGCGTTTTTTACGGCCGTTTTTGGAGCTTTTTTCAATAGAGTCTATGGAAAACGGCTCCAAAACGGTCCCAAGAAGTGTCCTGCACTTCTGTTTCACGGTAGTTTTTTTACGCGTAAAAAAACGCCTTGAAAAACGCTCCGTCGGAACTGAACGCCGTTTTCCCATTTAAATCAATGGGCAGATGTTTGGAGGCGTTCTGCTTTCTGATTTTTCGTCTATTTTTCGTGCGATTACGGCCCGAAAAATGGCCGAAAATAGGCCATGTGAACATACCCTTAGGCCGACAGAACGTGACTGACAACTGTCTACTTGTACAAGTGAAGCCACTAGAGACATTGCTACCTGACTTCTCCCTCATCTATGACTCCCTGTCATATGCTCAGGTATGAGTTCCCATGCTTGGCGGTTCTATTGCAACTTAGGGAGAACTATCAGGCGCCACACCAACTAAGGGTACACAAAGCCACAGTGAGATTAATAAGTGACATTAAGGAGGCCCGCTCCCTCTTCCCCCAAATGTGAGTGAACACAAATCTTCCCCCCTTTGTAGGAGAGACTTTAAGCCTCGGTCTGCCCATTTATTTTTCTCTCCCCTCAGACTGTGGATGAGAGGCAAAGACTGAGTAAAAAGGTAACCACTTGTCCCTACTCATCCTCTGTATGGACCCGCCCTTGTGTTGTACAATCACACATCTCCATCTAAGGGCACCAATAGTACCAGCACCTGCAAACATTGGTGACTATTATTTGTTTAATCTGAGCTCTCAGAAATAGGAAGCTATTTGGGCACATAGGCTGATACTACTGGTGTGTCTGGACTCATGTAAAGGTGGTGGTTTACAATTTTGCTGTGATACTGTGTTTACTACCTGTTATCACTGTTATTGTTAGAATTCATTTGATCTCCAGCAGATAAATCACTGTTCATTTTATGCCTTGAACTTATGCTTTGAACTCTATCTACCAGTTCTGCTGATGTGTTGCGTCTTTTTTACTGTTTACATTAATTGAGCGGAAGATTCCCCAACTTGGAGGATGTACTTTACTGATAGAAGCTGAAAGATATAGACTGCATCCCTGGTGTGGTTTTAGTGCCGCTGGAATGGGAAAATAGATGGCATATTGTGTGGCCTCAAGGGGCAGTCGTCCATCATACTACCTCCCAGGATGAGAGTCCTATCTCAAAAAGGGTGGCTTGGATACTGCCCCCAAGCCCTGTTGTGATACATGTTTTGTGTCCGGCATCAGAAGGAACCACTTCCAAGCTAAGTGACCTTATACTCTCATTCATGGATAAGCTAATGCATCCCTGATGTGGTTTCTATGCCCCTGAAATGGGAAAGAAATTTAATTCTGAGAGTGGTTATTGAAGTCTGAGGACTTTCGCAGGAATCAAGCCCACCCCTGGTGGGAGGAGCATTTTGAAACATGGAAGAATTTCACCATATAGGAATGGCAGTGCCTAGACCCCACAAAGAGACAGAAAGTGTCAGAGTCTCCAGACCCAGCCAGAGAGCTCATTTGGACTGCAAGAAGAAGCAATCCTTAGGCCACTGCACATGGCTATCATAGAAGATTGTTATGGATCCCCAAAGGACTCAACTGACCTGCAATTACAACTATGTACCACCTGCCAGGAGCCAAAGCTGAAGCTATTAGACTATATCACCTTGACAGGCTGGTCCAGCATATGGTAGCCAAAGGTGGAATTCAGGTGAAAGATGTGGACCAGAACCGCTTCAATTACTTGGTGCACAGACAAATGACCCTCTAACCCAGAGACAGAGATATCCTGACAAGGACAAGCTGTTTTGCACTTTTAGGCAATTGATATAGAAGTGAAACAGGAGGAAGCGTAAGCAGCCAGTCAGGATTTCCATTACCGCGTGTTACCAGTCTGAAAACACAAAACGTGATGATGCCCTTGTGAATATGTTTAAAAAAAAAACAGGGTGAGCAGATTTCCCAACTTCTAGTACCACAAACCGACTTTTGAATAGTAACTCAGGAGAGAATTTACAGAGGTATTCCACAAACCAAAATCGTAGAGAAGGGTCGAAGCTCTCACTTAAACAGCCAAGGGAGACGCTATGAAGTATACTTTACTTGTGATAGTGCAGGCTACATGGCAAGAGAGTGCCCAAAGAGGAGGAGACAGACACAATCACTTTCACATCCCTAATGCTGAATGAAGAAGTTAGGGAATCAGGTCATTAAAGCCCTCTACTCTCTCCCAAGTACCTCTAGAGACTTATTCAACTGATGTATCCTTAGGAAAGGGTCAAGAAAGACCGCTTTATTTGTCCACTTGAGTTCTTCCAGTTTGAAAAGGATGTCCCAAGGGGTTGTCAGTAACCCACCAACCTTTCAGTGATTTATGGAAAGAGTGATGGGGGATCTAAATCTCTGAGAAGTCCTAATCTACCTTAATGACCTAATCATCTTTGACCAAACTCTCGAAGACCACAATGAGAGGTTATTCAAAGTGCTTGATCGTCTAGATACCCATAATTTGAAGCTATAAAAGAGCCAGTTTTGCCAGACTTTAGTGAAGTATGTGGGGCTTATTTTTAGCAGAGAAGGGATTGCAACTGACACAGCTAAAGTGGAGGCTGTAGTCATCTGGCCCAAGCCCAAAAAGCTAGAACAACTGCATACCTTCCAATGATGCTGTGGGTAGTCGGAGATTTGTACCCCAATGTTAGGGGTATAGAAAAAAGAGCACGGCGCCACATAGTGTAATTCAGTAAGGTAGGCTGATGGAGGAATAAAAAACCATGCTCACCAGATTGCCATAGGGTAAAAGCGGGTAAACCACGAGTGCTGCTGCCAGATCCAATCCGGTTACCGAGGGAAACCGCTGATTTGTAGTAGGTTGGTGGAGAGAAAAACGGATCTATCTCGGCGCTGCTTAGTGGTACAAGTCGGTGGAGAAACGAGTAGTCTCTTGTAATATTGATGACTGTTTTTATTGCAGTAGAAACGCGTTTCGACGCCGAACTGGCGTCTTCATCAGGCATAAAATTGTTTTAAAAACAGGACAGTATAAATACACACCACTGAGTAGTGATTGGCCCAATTCAGATGAGGCAGAAGTTGACATAAAAAAACCGCCAAAAAACTTTGGGGTCAAAGTTCAAGATAAAAATAGGCAAACAACAGAGAAAACAATATATACTGAGATTAAGTAATAAAAACAAACGGTACTTAGTTAAATACACAATTACAATGAATAACGGAGGATAAGCTGAAAAAGGATACGTGTCACATCTGGATTTGTGGAACTAGTGGGAACGCAGCCTTTTATTGAAAAATAGGATATAGTTCCCAAAACAGTGTTAATAAAATTGGTACGGCAAGATGTGTGGTTGTTGTTGTTTACTTCTCTCAGAATTAGGTATTTAAATAGTGTGTTGGTTTCAGTTTCTTAGTTTTTGAATCGTTGTCAAGGAGACCATGTAAACTACGGTGGCCGGGAGGGACCAAAGTTAGAAGGTGGGGCGCATGTGGTGGAACGCATGATGGCCCGCACGTTGACACGCAAACCACGGGGGTTCGTGTGGATGTAATAGGAGAAGAATGAAGAACCTCTCCTGGGGATACGTAGGTAAGGGGAATACATTGTAATACAGTAATATGGTAATATATGTGTATATGGGAGATAGTTGTAGAGATGTTTTTACTCCAATTGACTGGAATTTGAATAACGGGAGCAACGTAAGTTTTACTAGTAGTGTATTTATAACAAGTAGATTGGCTATAGAATCATGAAAGCATGAACAATAGATGCTGCTGGTAGGGTTAGTCCAAAGCTGATTCCGAAATGTCGTTCAGGCCCCTTGGATGTAGTGTGTCCATTTTAAAAATCCAATAATTTTCCCGTTGTTTTAGTTTATTGAACCTATTTGGAACATCTGGATGGATGTGTTCTATAGGAGTAATACTGATTAGGTTAAATTGACATTTATGTATCTGGGCAAAGTGGCGAGATACACTGTGTTTCACGAAGCCGGTGTTGACATTGAAGCGGTGGTTATTGACCCGGGTTCTCAGGCATTGGGTGGTCCTGCCAATGTATTGTAGTTGGCATGGGCATTCAATAAGGTAAACAACGTATGAACTGCCGCAATTGAGGAATGTTCTGATAGGGAAAGATTCGTTGGTGATTGTGGATGTATATGTGTGTTTTTTGTTACTAATGATATTACAGCATAGGCAACGGGAATGACCACATTTATAGGATCCTTTCAGATCGGACAGGAAATGTGTGTTTGATGATACTTGCTTCTTGATTCTACTAGGGGCTAGAATATTTTTGAGGTTTAGGGACCGCCTAAAAGTGATACTGGGTTTAGCCGGGATCAGGTCTTTCAGAAAGGGGTCACTCTTGATGATGTGCCAATGTTTGCCCAAAATTGTCCTGATAGTTTTGTTTCCTTTGTTATACGTGGTGATGAAATTGGTGTTGAAGTTTTTGGCATGTCCTGAGTTTTTGAGGGGCGGATTTAGGCAGGAGTTTTGTGTTAGTTCAGTGGCCTTAGTTCTTGCACCTTCTATTAGTTTTAGGGGGAAGTGTTTGTCGATGAAACGTTTTTCTAGTACATTGCACTCTTTTTGATAATGGTTATCTGTGCTGCAGTTTTTCCTGATTCTCCTAAACTGGCCAAAAGGTATGTTTAAAAGCCACGGGCGGTAGTGGGCGCTTCTGAAATCGATGTAACTATTAACATCTACTTGTTTAAAGTGGGTTTGTGTAATGAATTGGTTGCTAACTCTATCATGGCTGATAGTAAGGTCAAGGAAGTCAATGGAGACAGGGGAAAATGTGTGTGTGAAGGTTAGTTCGTAATTGTTGCTATTAAGGTTCTCAATGAACTGGGAAGCTTCTTCGTTGCTACCTCTCCAGACTATGAATTGGTCGTCTATATATCGTCTGTAAAGTAATATATTACTCTTGAATCGATGTGGGCCATGAATGTATGTATTTTCAAAGGCACCCATGTAGAGGTTTGCATAGGCTGGTGCAAACCGAGTGCCCATTGCACAACCTTTTACTTGATTGTAAAATTTATTGTTAAAACTAAAAGTGTTACGGTGGAGAATAAATCTGATACAGTTGATAATGAATTGAACTTGTGACTCAGGGATTGCAGTGTTGGATGATAAAAATGATTCTGTTATTTCAATGCCTTTGTTGTGTGGGATGTTGCTGTACAGCGAGGTGACGTCGGCTGTCAGAAAGCTAATTTGGGATGTGAGGGGATCAAAAATGAGGTTGTTCAGGTCTCTGATTAATTGCGTGGAGTCTTTTAGGTATGATGGTAGGGTGGGTACTAATGGTTGCAGGTGAAGGTCGACGAAATGGGACAGGTTGCTGGTAAGGGAGCCAATTCCAGATATAATCGGGCGTCCTGGGGGGTCTGAAAGTGACTTGTGAATTTTGGGTAAGTGATACATGAAGGACATGTTTGGAAAAGGGACGGACAGGAATGTTTTCTCTTTTTTAGTGATGAGACCATCGGTGGCAGCAGTTTCTATGAGGTTTTTGTATTCGGATATGTACGTGGATAATGGATTAGAGGCAAGTGTGTGGTAGAATGAGGTGTCACTCAGGATTCTTGTGGTTTCGCAGAGATATTTTGTTTTGTCTTGGATAACTATGCCTCCTCCCTTATCTGCCGGGCGGATGACGTCGGCATTTTTTTGGAGAGTTTTCAATGCTTTTCTTTCGTTTGGGGTTAGGTTGTCAGGGTGGTGTGCTAGTGTTTCGATTGACCTGAAATCGTTATTGACTAGGGTGGAAAAAGTTTCCAACAGGGGACCCTGGTGATGAGTTGGGTAAAATGTTGACCTCGGGTGGACATCTACCGGGATGGCGTTGGTAAGGGGACTGTTTAGGGGTTGTTCAGAGGCATCCACAGGAGTGGTGGTGTATTTGGCCATAGCAAAATGTCTTGTCAAGGTTAGTTTACGTATGTATCTGTTGAGGTCCATGAATAGTTCGAAAGAATCTATTGATGATGTTGGGCAAAATGAAAGACCTTTGCTGAGTAAACTGTGTTCATGAGTATTCAAAATATAAGAGGATATGTTGAATATTTTTGTTATTCCTGGTGGGGGACAAGGTTCCTCTTTTTGCTGAGGGAAGGTTTGTTTGTTTCGGTTTTTTCCTCCTCTCCGTCCTCTAGGTCTGTGGCCAGCTTTCTTTTCGTAGAGATTTTGTGTAGCATGGAAAATAGGTTGGTGATTGTTTGGGCTTTCGGGCTCCTGATGAATGGCATTAGTGATTCCTCGCTCATGATTGTGGGAGTTAGAGGGGGGCCGACTAAATGTGAGGGGAGACCTAAAAAAGATGTTGCTGTGTAGGTATAGTCAAGGGCAGAGGTGGCTAGGTCTGTCTCAGTGTTCGTGGTGGTATACCTATGAGGTGGATCTGAACCTTCTGGAGGCTGATGAAATATGATGACGGGTGAATTCGGATTGGGGGACTGAGGGGAGTTATGGGTAGACAATTGTAATAGAGATGAATTGCTGTCGTCCATCGTGTTATTGAGGGAGAATACAGGGGAGTTGCTGGTGAGGGGCAATTCCATTGGTTCAGTGGTGGAAATAAGTCTAGAGAGATGAAGATCTAGGTCAGAGGATTTAAAAGCGTTAATGGGTATTTGTTGAGTTTTAAATCCTTGGGGACGGGAAATATTGGCTATGATGTTGGGAATTGTGCTTTTGGTTGGTTTGTTGGGGACGTCAGTCAAGGGGTGTTTATTCTTTACACTGGTGTCACAAACTTGCATTTGGGGGGTTGCCCCAATGTTGGTTGGTCTAGTCTTGGAACTATTCCTGAAAGATCTACTGTATGAAAAACTCTTCTCGCGAGGAGTAATAGGATTAGCCTGAATTAATTTGTTCCCTTTCGGCAAGATGTTAAATTCGGGCACGGTGGGGTTCTTGTGAGAGCTAGGGAGGGAAATGGGTCTCCATTCACCGGAGGGGTTACGATTATAGTCTGCACGATCTCTCAGCAATTTTTTCGCTTTCTTAGAGATGAGTTCTTTCTCATAGATGGTTAGCCTATTATTAGTGGATTTTTCTAGTTTATAGAAATCACACTGGTCTTCAAAGCTTAGGAGTTGGTCTTTAATCAACAAAATTTCGGAGCTAAGTTTAATGCTAAGTGAGGTACGTTTGTTATGTAGCCTTTCTAAGTAGCCTGTATGGCATGAGTCGGCGAAGGTTTTCCAGTCAGTGCTGAAGACAGTGTCGTCAGGATAAGGGTTAGTGGTTAAAATCCTCAGACCTCTAGGTGCAATATTCTCAGAAATGTACAACAATAGAAAACGGCAGTCTATGCTCTGTAGAGCTTCCTTTTTCAAGGCATCTTCTAGGGATAAATAAAGGTCAGTCATCCTCTGGGTTTGTACCGCAGAAAGGTTCGTACTCACTATGTGAGGGGATCCAGGTAAAACATTGTTTCCAATTGATTCCAAAATAAGCCGTTCCCGTAGTAAGTTCCTGTTGGTGACGAAGTCCAACATAGTTCTTGGAGAAATCCGGTGTTGGAGGAGTAAACGAGTGGTGGTAGATGATGATATAGATGATATCCTGGTAACTCTCAAAAGTTCATGCGGCTGCCAGTGCAGGAGGGGAATCCAACAACCAGTGGGTAAGACGAAAATCTCGCCCAGGTAGAGGTGCTCCTGTAATCGGGATATCAGCTTCGGAGGGAGCCGATGGGAACCGATCTAAGTGCGGGGTATAGAAAAAAGAGCACGGCGCCACATAGTGTAATTCAGTAAGGTAGGCTGATGGAGGAATAAAAAACCATGCTCACCAGATTGCCATAGGGTAAAAGCGGGTAAACCACGAGTGCTGCTGCCAGATCCAATCCGGTTACCGAGGGAAACCGCTGATTTGTAGTAGGTTGGTGGAGAGAAAAACGGATCTATCTCGGCGCTGCTTAGTGGTACAAGTCGGTGGAGAAACGAGTAGTCTCTTGTAATATTGATGAATGTTTTTATTGCAGTAGCAACGCGTTTCGACGCCGAACTGGCGTCTTCATCAGGCATAAAATTGTTTTAAAAACAGGACAGTATAAATACAATTGGAAACGATGTTTTACCTGGATCCCCTCACATAGTGAGTACGAACCTTTCTGCGGTACAAACCCAGAGGATGACTGACCTTTATTTATCCCTAGAAGATGCCTTGAAAAAGGAAGCTCTACAGAGCATAGACTGCCGTTTTCTATTGTTGTACATTTCTGAGAATATTACACCTAGAGGTCTGAGGATTTTAACCACTAACCCTTATCCTGACGACACTGTCTTCAGCACTGACTGGAAAACCTTCACCGACTCATGCCATACAGGCTACTTAGAAAGGCTACATAACAAACGTACCTCACTTAGCATTAAACTTAGCTCCGAAATTTTGTTGATTAAAGACCAACTCCTAAGCTTTGAAGACCAGTGTGATTTCTATAAACTAGAAAAATCCACTAATAATAGGCTAACCATCTATGAGAAAGAACTCATCTCTAAGAAAGCGAAAAAATTGCTGAGAGATCGTGCAGACTATAATCGTAACCCCTCCGGTGAATGGAGACCCATTTCCCTCCCTAGCTCTCACAAGAACCCCACCGTGCCCGAATTTAACATCTTGCCGAAAGGGAACAAATTAATTCAGGCTAATCCTATTACTCCTCGCGAGAAGAGTTTTTCATACAGTAGATCTTTCAGGAATAGTTCCAAGACTAGACCAACCAACATTGGGGCAACCCCCCAAATGCAAGTTTGTGACACCAGTGTAAAGAATAAACACCCCTTGACTGACGTCCCCAACAAACCAACCAAAAGCACAATTCCCAACATCATAGCCAATATTTCCCGTCCCCAAGGATTTAAAACTCAACAAATACCCATTAACGCTTTTAAATCCTCTGACCTAGATCTTCATCTCTCTAGACTTATTTCCACCACTGAACCAATGGAATTGCCCCTCACCAGCAACTCCCCTGTATTCTCCCTCAATAACACGATGGACGACAGCAATTCATCTCTATTACAATTGTCTACCCATAACTCCCCTCAGTCCCCCAATCCGAATTCACCCGTCATCATATTTCATCAGCCTCCAGAAGGTTCAGATCCACCTCATAGGTATACCACCACGAACACTGAGACAGACCTAGCCACCTCTGCCCTTGACTATACCTACACAGCAACATCTTTTTTAGGTCTCCCCTCACATTTAGTCGGCCCCCCTCTAACTCCCACAATCATGAGCGAGGAATCACTAATGCCATTCATCAGGAGCCCGAAAGCCCAAACAATCACCAACCTATTTTCCATGCTACACAAAATCTCTACGAAAAGAAAGCTGGCCACAGATCTAGAGGACGGAGAGGAGGAAAAAACCGAAACAAACAAACCTTCCTTCAGCAAAAAGAGGAACCTTGTCCCCCACCAGGAATAACAAAAATATTCAACATATCCTCTTATATTTTGAATACTCATGAACACAGTTTACTCAGCAAAGGTCTTTCATTTTGCCCAACATCATCAATAGATTCTTTCGAACTATTCATGGACCTCAACAGATACATACGTAAACTAACCTTGACAAGACATTTTGCTATGGCCAAATACACCACCACTCCTGTGGATGCCTCTGAACAACCCCTAAACAGTCCCCTTACCAACGCCATCCCGGTAGATGTCCACCCGAGGTCAACATTTTACCCAACTCATCACCAGGGTCCCCTGTTGGAAACTTTTTCCACCCTAGTCAATAACGATTTCAGGTCAATCGAAACACTAGCACACCACCCTGACAACCTAACCCCAAACGAAAGAAAAGCATTGAAAACTCTCCAAAAAAATGCCGACATTGTCATCCGCCCGGCAGATAAGGGAGGAGGCATAGTTATCCAAGACAAAACAAAATATCTCTGCGAAACCACAAGAATCCTGAGTGACACCTCATTCTACCACACACTTGCCTCTAATCCATTATCCACGTACATATCCGAATACAAAAACCTCATAGAAACTGCTGCCACCGATGGTCTCATCACTAAAAAAGAGAAAACATTCCTGTCCGTCCCTTTTCCAAACATGCCCTTCATGTATCACTTACCCAAAATTCACAAGTCACTTTCAGACCCCCCAGGACGCCCGATTATATCTGGAATTGGCTCCCTTACCAGCAACCTGTCCCATTTTGTCGACCTTCACCTGCAACCATTAGTACCCACCCTACCATCATACCTAAAAGACTCCACGCAATTAATCAGAGACCTGAACAACCTCATTTTTGATCCCCTCACATCCCAAATTAGCTTTCTGACAGCCGACGTCACCTCGCTGTACAGCAACATCCCACACAACAAAGGCATTGAAATAACAGAATCATTTTTATCATCCAACACTGCAATCCCTGAGTCACAAGTTCAATTCATTATCAACTGTATCAGATTTATTCTCCACCGTAACACTTTTAGTTTTAACAATAAATTTTACAATCAAGTAAAAGGTTGTGCAATGGGCACTCGGTTTGCACCAGCCTATGCAAACCTCTACATGGGTGCCTTTGAAAATACATACATTCATGGCCCACATCGATTCAAGAGTAATATATTACTTTACAGACGATATATAGACGACCTATTCATAGTCTGGAGAGGTAGCAACGAAGAAGCTTCCCAGTTCATTGAGAACCTTAATAGCAACAATTACGAACTAACCTTCACACACACATTTTCCCCTGTCTCCATTGACTTCCTTGACCTTACTATCAGCCATGATAGAGTTAGCAACCAATTCATTACACAAACCCACTTTAAACAAGTAGATGTTAATAGTTACATCGATTTCAGAAGCGCCCACTACCGCCCGTGGCTTTTAAACATACCTTTTGGCCAGTTTAGGAGAATCAGGAAAAACTGCAGCACAGATAACCATTATCAAAAAGAGTGCAATGTACTAGAAAAACGTTTCATCGACAAACACTTCCCCCTAAAACTAATAGAAGGTGCAAGAACTAAGGCCACTGAACTAACACAAAACTCCTGCCTAAATCCGCCCCTCAAAAACTCAGGACATGCCAAAAACTTCAACACCAATTTCATCACCACGTATAACAAAGGAAACAAAACTATCAGGACAATTTTGGGCAAACATTGGCACATCATCAAGAGTGACCCCTTTCTGAAAGACCTGATCCCGGCTAAACCCAGTATCACTTTTAGGCGGTCCCTAAACCTCAAAAATATTCTAGCCCCTAGTAGAATCAAGAAGCAAGTATCATCAAACACACATTTCCTGTCCGATCTGAAAGGATCCTATAAATGTGGTCATTCCCGTTGCCTATGCTGTAATATCATTAGTAACAAAAAACACACATATACATCCACAATCACCAACGAATCTTTCCCTATCAGAACATTCCTCAATTGCGGCAGTTCATACGTTGTTTACCTTATTGAATGCCCATGCCAACTACAATACATTGGCAGGACCACCCAATGCCTGAGAACCCGGGTCAATAACCACCGCTTCAATGTCAACACCGGCTTCGTGAAACACAGTGTATCTCGCCACTTTGCCCAGATACATAAATGTCAATTTAACCTAATCAGTATTACTCCTATAGAACACATCCATCCAGATGTTCCAAATAGGTTCAATAAACTAAAACAACGGGAAAATTATTGGATTTTTAAAATGGACACACTACATCCAAGGGGCCTGAACGACATTTCGGAATCAGCTTTGGACTAACCCTACCAGCAGCATCTATCGTTCATGCTTTCACGATTCTATAGCCAATCTACTTGTTATAAATACACTACTAGTAAAACTTACGTTGCTCCCGTTATTCAAATTCCAGTCAATTGGAGTAAAAACATCTCTACAACTATCTCCCATATACACATATATTACCATATTACTGTATTACAATGTATTCCCCTTACCTACGTATCCCCAGGAGAGGTTCTTCATTCTTCTCCTATTACATCCACACGAACCCCCGTGGTTTGCGTGTCAACGTGCGGGCCATCATGCGTTCCACCACATGCGCCCCACCTTCTAACTTTGGTCCCTCCCGCACACCGTAGTTTACATGGTCTCCTTGACAACGATTCAAAAACTAAGAAACTGAAACCAACACACTATTTAAATACCTAATTCTGAGAGAAGTAAACAACAACCACCACACATCTTGCCGTACCAATTTTATTAACACTGTTTTGGGAACTATATCCTATTTTTCAATAAAAGGCTGCGTTCCCACTAGTTCCGCAAATCCAGATGTGACACGTATCCTTTTTCAGCTTATCCTCCGTTATTCATTGTAATTGTGTATTTAACTAAGTACCGTTTGTTTTTATTACTTAATCTCAGTATATATTGTTTTCTCTGTTGTTTGCCTATTTTTATCTTGAACTTTGACCCCAAAGTTTTTTGGCGGTTTTTTTATGTCAACTTCTGCCTCATCTGAATTGGGCCAATCACTACTCAGTGGTGTGTATTTATACTGTCCTGTTTTTAAAACAATTTTATGCCTGATGAAGACGCCAGTTCGGCGTCGAAACACGTTGCTACTGCAATAAAAACATTCATCAATATTACAAGAGACTACTCGTTTCTCCACCGACTTGTACCACTAAGCAGCGCCGAGATAGATCCGTTTTTCTCTCCACCAACCTACTACCCCAATGTTAAAAACCATTAAAAAATCTTTTATCAAGCCGTCTGGGGGGGGGGGGGGGGGGTGCACTACCCCAAGTGGTGCTAGGTCCTCCAAGGTTTCTTACAGGTGAATAAACCTTTTGGGGACCAATGGACAAAAGAGTATAATGCTGCTTAGCAGAAATTTAAGGACTCAAGCCCCAGTGTTGGCCTATGCAGACCAGTGGCGTAACTACGGGGCCCGCGGCTAGAGGGGGCAGCTACAGCGGTAGCAACACCACATTCAATAGTGTCTGTGTCCTTTGGATGCAGATACTATTGAACACTATGACAGAGCAGGGAGGTATCTCAATGCTCTGCTATAGGCTACTGTATACAGTGGTGTAGCTCTAGGGATCGCAACTGCGACTGGGCCCCTAAACCTGGGTGGCCCTCAGGGCCCCCATAGCCACACAGCGCTCACCGCGCTGGTCTTGCTTCCTGAATGCTGGAGCAAGGGGCTGACCGCGCCGTGCGCCAGCATTCACTCTGCCGTGAGCGGCTCGGCACAGGCAGGCACTATGTAGTGATGTCAGCCTGTCTGCGCAGAGTCACTCACAGCACAGACAGGAGGAGACTGATCCTCCACCCATCATGGGGATAGGTAAGTAATTAGGTTGTTATTTTTCTATTAGGCACTATGGGGAATTATACGGGGTAGGGAATGGGGGCTGATATGGTGGCTGCTATAGGAGCATTTTACTATATGGGGTGGAATTATGCTGTATGGGGCATTATACTGTATGGGACAGCTATGGGGGACATTATACTGTCAGGGCAGCTATGGGGGGCATTATGCTGTATGGGGAAATTTGTTTGGGCATTTTACTGCATGGGGGCATCTATGTGGGCATTATACTGTGTGGTCTAAACCGGGTGTGTCTGAGCGGGGATTGGGTGGGATTAGAACAAAAATCAAAATTGTAGCTGTGTCCCACATAAATTGTCCCTCTGTGATGTTTGAAAGCATATCAGTCTACGGGGGGGGGGGGGGGGGGCTGTATCGCACTGTCTACAGGCAGGTGCTGTCTACAAGGCCAGGCTCTGTGTGGCACCCAGGGGAGGGGGCCCAGTGTTTCCTAGTTACAACCCTGATGCAGACCGTGTATATAGTACATAGATGCTGCTTTTGATGGCCTTTGAGAGGTTCTATATTGAAAAATTTAGCGTTCTGGAGCCTGTTCACTATATCACTCGAGAATGAATAGCAAAAAAAAAAAAAAAAAACCCTGCCCATAAACTGGATTTTTTAGCTTTACAGGGGGCAGTGATTGACAAAATCCATGATTAATTATATAGGGTTCACTTTGTAGCGCACATAGACACCAACCCATTGACCTATGTACAAACGACTGCAAAGCTGGATGAAAAAGGGCATGGATAGCTAGCTGCTCACAAGTTCTCTGAAGTATCGTCCCAGCCTTTCCAACATTGATGCGGACCCCTTATCACGCTTGCCTGGACAGGAAGATGGTAAAGAAGAGGAAGGGTGGATAAAAGTGCACAATACAGGAACTCATGGCCTATGCCAAGAAAACTAATCTCTCGAAGACAGAATGAGTTGGTTTGTTGGGTACCACAGAAGAGGCCTTATCCCTATTTACTGCCAGATGACTCAGATGGACATGGACCAGCTCTCAAAATTTCACAAGTTGTGACATGCCCAGGAGGATGACCAAACAATTGGGGTAGTGCAAAAGGCATTAAAGAAAGGCTACCACCCACAGAGACTGGTGTGCAAGACTGAAGACACTATCCTATGGATTAGGCAGTTGGGATTGCTGGTAATCAAGAAAAGGACGCCATACTGAGAAACCACTTATTGACTGGAGGCATGTTGGAAATAATTGGTGCTACCAATCTAGCATCGTGAGAGTGTACTCCAATCCCTCCATAACAACCATTGCCATGTCAGGGTGGAAAAGACAGCAATACTAGTGACCGACGCGTTCTATTGGCCCCACATAGTATCAGTCCAATGGAGCTTGTGTGTACCGAGTTCCTGTCTGATCCAGGTAATGTGAACAACATCTTAGTAGTGACAGATCACTATTCCCAGTATGAACAGGCATACGACACTCAAGACCAAATGTGCGGAGACAATAGCCAAAAGATTTATCATCCATTATGGACCGCTAGCTTGCATCCATTCAGACCAAGAAAAAAAAAAAAAAAAAAAGAAAAAAAAGACACGCCTCCTAAACAGTCACTCTTAAGACTAAGAAAATTATTCTTGATACTTGAAAACCCAAAAAACCAAGAGCCAGACACGTAGGAGTGTTGCTTAGACAGATGTAAGGTATCCAGTGGTTCTGGGGTCACCCTTTTCAGGGCAGGTGCTGACATAGTACCAATAGGGCTCAGAAAAATAGGACTAAAAAGTATAGGGTGAGAAGGTGTGCTAACTAATGCACTGACCCACTAACGGTCCAAGAATAATCATGTCTCTATTACTAAATCAGACCCATTTACCACAGTCCGGATCTTGTGGGGTTTTTTTTTTTTGGTTTTTTTTAAATCAAGATTAGTATTAAACAAAAAAAAAAAAAAAAAAAAAAAAAAACCACACAAACAAATGTTTTGGGAGTCCAATTCTGGACAGAAAATACGCAGCAATTCCGTTACATGTGGACAAGCCCTTAGGAGAGGAAGCACTAAGCTACATATGCCCAGCATGTCAACCACCAGGGGACCACAGTCCAAAATGAGTAGTTAGCCCCTCTTAACCCTAACCTAGGACGAGTTAGGAGAGCCATGTGATGCTCTCCACATTGTATTATCCAACATGTTATCTATTAGCCCCATTTTGCTCCTATCTAACCCCAGTATGCTTGGAATGGCTTATTTAATAGCAAGCAACAGGATTCTTTCACCCATTCTTGCATGTCAGGTGTTTCACAAGTTTCCTCTTGTCAGACCCACAGCTGCCCACACAGGGGAGTATGCATCCTCCCATCAGCAGGCATTAGAGTTTACCCACCACAGCAGGAGGGAATATGGGCGAGTTGCAGGATCAGACAAATCACCGGTTTACGTAAGTGTAAAGCAACGAAGGAGCAGATGACCACATATAAGGGGAGGGGCCCCAGGGAGACCAATGAGTGACACCAAGGAGGCTCCCCACCCCACTGTGAGTAAGCAAACACTCCTTTTTAGGAGAGCCTTTAAAGAGGCTCTGTCACCAGATTTTGCAACCCCTATCTGCTATTGCAGCAGATAGGCGCTGCAATGTAGATTACAGTAATGTTTTTATTTTTAAAAAACGAGCATTTTTGGCCAAGTTATGACCATTTTTGTAATTATGCAAATGAGGCTTGCAAAAGTCCAAGTGGGTGTGTTTAAAAGTAAAAGTCCAAGTGGGTGTGTATTAGGTGCGTACATCGGGGCGTTTTTAATACTTTTACTAGCTGGGCGCTGTGAAGAGAAGTAACATCCTCTTCTCTTCAGAACGCCCAGCTTCTGACGTCACAGAGGCTACAGTTGATTCTGCAGCAGCATCAGCGTTTGCAGGTAAGATCGACTTACCTGCAAACGCTGTTGCTGCTGCAGAATCAACTGTAGCCTCTGGTGCCGATGTGGCCGTCACGATGCAGGACCTGTGAGTGACGTCACAGATCTGCACTGTCACAAGCTGGGCGTTCTGAAGAGAAGAGGATGTTACTTCTCATCAGAGCGCCCAGCTAGTGAAAGTATTAAAAACGCCCCGATGTACGCACATAATACACACCCACTTGGACTTTTACTTTTAAACACACCCACTTGGACTTTTGCAAGCCTCATTTGCATAACTACAAAAATGGTCATAACTTGGCCAAAAATGCTCGTTTTTTTTAAAATAAAAACGTTACTGTAATCTACATTGCAGCGCCTATCTGCTGCAATAGCAGATAGGGGTTGCAAAATCTGGTGACAGAGCCTCTTTAAGCCCATGTCTGCCCAATTCCTTTTCCTCTTCACTCAGTCTGCCTCTTATCCACAGTCTGAGGGGAGAGCAAACATTTGTCCTATGGGCTACCCCTCTTTACCCACCTATCAGTACTCATCCTCTGTATGGACCCACACCCTCCTATCTGAAGTGCTACAACAGTACCTGCAGCTGCCAACATTAGGTTATTTAATTTAATACTGACCCTCAGTATTAGTAAGGCCTCATGCACACGACTGTAGTGGTGTGCACGGCTGTGATTTACAGCTCAGACAGCCACGGAGTGTCAGCCGTGAGCCACCTGCAAACTGCAGGCCATGCACTTTTTTTTACAAGCCTGGACTGCAAAAAGATAGGACATGTCTTATTACGGCTATCTTTTTGCGGTCCAGGCTCTTGGGCAATGCCCATAGAAATAAATGGGACCACAATTCACCTGCAGATTTGTGTGCATGGGGCCTTAGGCCGATGCTACTGGTGTGTGGACCATTTTGCTGCCATTTGTGTATTTTTATATGGTTTTAATTGCGCTATCATCACTCGTGGACCTTTACCATAGAGGTATTACAGCAACAACTGACAGAAGTAATTTATACACACACGCGTCTAGGTTTCTGTCTAATATATATATATTTTATTTGCAAAAATTTACTCTTTACTTAGAAAGCCATAGTATAGAGCAAGAAGTTCTTAAGGCACTTCCACCAAGACTATGTCTGCCGTTAATAAACCTAATAGTTACCAATACACCCAGAGAGCTAGAAAGGTGTTCTAAAACTGACCACCACAAGTAGTCAAGTGTCTTTTTTACAATTTAACAAGATTTTTTTTAATACAGAGATTTTTTTTATTTGATCAGTGTCCACCAAAAAGAGTGCAAGATTGGCTTGTGCTCATCTCATGGTGTGTAAGGTGGTGGGTGAGTCTCTTCAGCAATCTTCACATATGCAGGGGGTGCTCCAGGTATCTACCATGAGGAAGAATCAAGAGAAGGAGGTTAAATCAGTTGAATTACTGTGTTCTCTTCACATTCAGTGGTTGACCAGAGTAGAAGGCCTCATGCACACGACCGTAGTGGTGTGCACAGCCATGATTTTTGGCTCAGATGGCCGCGGAGTCATCCATGAGCCGCCTGCAAATCGCAGGCCGTGCACATGGCCACGTGCATTAATTTCTATGAGCCTGGACCGCAGAACACGGCCGTAATAAGACATGTCCTATCTTTTTGCGGTTCAGGCTCCTGGGCAATGCACGGACCATGGAAACCACGGTAGTGTGCATGGGCCCATAGAAATGAATGGGACCACAATTCACCCGCAGATTTGCAGTCGCAAAAATACATTAGTGTGCATGGGGCCTAAGTGCTCCTTCACACACTGCATTTTAAACCGCACGTAAAAGACACCATGCGTTTCAAGATTTTTTTTAATGGCACTCTATTTTGTATAAGCATTTTCTTCAAGTTCTAAGGAAAAGGGTATGGGACAAATGGGGGGGGGGGGGGGAAAGCCTAGCACTTTGATAAAAATCACCGCTGACCCACAAAGAAACGCTAAGAATCGAAACGCTGTGCAAGTAGAGTTAACAATATTTTTACTATAGAATTTAAACCAACATTTTAGACAATCATAATTTACCACATTGCTCAAAGTGTTGTAATCCTGTAATGGCACTTTACATTCTCCACTTTCTCGCGGGGCACCCATCATAGATCTGATTGCAGCCGGACTGAAGTGGTGGGTCTGAAAAAGGCAGCAATTCAGGTTTTGAATATTTATTTCTTTTTTAACCCATACCACATGGAAAAACACAATTCTTACCTGAAGTATTTTGTAGCCATTTCGCCTCTTGAAATACCAACATCCAATGATCAGGACAAGGGCTGCTATAATGGCAAGAATTGCAATACCTGCAGTCCTAGCAAGATATAATGGCAAGAACATTTTAAAGGTACAGCTGTACAAATGGCTGGTGTGAATATATCTGCATTGTGACAAAGACATCCTACTTACAGGTCACACTGAGGCCTAGTTCCCACTGTGCACATTTTCTGCAGATTTTCCCTGCGTTTTGAAAGTCAAAACCAGAATTGGATCCAGGAGAGCAGACCTGTAAGGCCCTTCTTTATACATTTCTTCTGTTTAGGTTCCATTCCTGGTTTTGGCTTAAAAAACTAATGCAAGATCTGCACTGTGGGAACCCAGCCTAGACCCATGTAAAAGAGACAGGACCTACAAGGTTAGGCCTCATGCACACCACCGTAGTGGTGTGCACGGCCGTGTTTAGTCACCCGCGGGCCATGCACGCGGTCACGTACATTCACTTGTATGAGCCTGGACTGCCGTAATAAGACATGTCCTATCTTTTTGTGGTCCAGGCTCCTGGGCAATGCACGGACTGTGGAAACCACGGTCGTGTGCATGGGCCCATAGAAATTAATGGGACCGCAATTCACCTGCAGATTTGCGGGTGAATTGCGGCCGCAAAAACAGGTGTGCATGAGACCTTAAAGTTCACATGTAGCCTAAACACTGGAATTGCCATCAGAATTTTCACAACATAAATGGTTATGCGGTGGACCGAAAATCCATAAAGCAAGTCAATTTCAGCTTCTTTTGTGTGGGGTTTTTACTGCAGCGTGTGGATGAGATTTGTTGAAGTCTAAACCACTCTTGCTATTGACTGAAATCCAGTAGTGTTTAAGGCATTGCAGTTAATCTCAATTTCAAGACTTTAAAAAGTAAGTTAAAGGGCAAGTGGGACACACCACCCCTTATGTGTTTCATCACCTAGTGACTGCTAGAACACTAAGGCATGCGCCATCTTTTAGACCTCATACCAAGACAAACAAAGTAGGATTTGTCTAAGGCTGGGGTCCCATGTAGCATAAATGCTGCGGAATTCCCACAATGGAATTCTGCAGCATTTACAGTAGCAGTAAAGTGGATGAGATTTTGAAGGCTCATGCTGTGGAAAACGTTAAGATGACCCACGATGCAGAATATAAATCAGCAGCATGCCAATTCATGCTGCATCCCCTTTGAATTCAGTGGAGAAAACCTGCAACAGAAAAGCACGTGTTACGGCACAATCGCATAGATTCCGCCACAAAGATAGCAAAAAAGAAAATCATACTTACCCAGAAATCCCTGCTTCCTCCAGCCCAGCCTCCTGGGATGATGTTTCATCCCATGTGACTGCAGCAACCCATCACAGGCTGGAGTGGTCACATAGGCTGCAGAGTCATCCAGGGAGGCCAGGGTAAGTATGAACTTTTTTCCTACGATGCTTTCCACAGTGGAAATTCCAGCCGAAAAGCCAATGTGGTGCAGTGTATCCAACAAGTGTGAACACGGCCTAACAATTCAAGCAACATTTTTCGTTACACAGCACAGCTTAATAAAAGACAACTGAATCATCAGTCCAAACTATGGTTTGCATTAATGAGAACAGTGCAGGTATGTACAAGTAAGTGCTCATGCACACGACCGTAAGGGCGTGCTCGGCCTGTGATAGGCTGCTCAGACGGCTGCGGAGCCTCACCTGCGGGCCGCCCGCAAATCACGGGCCATGCACATTCATTTCAATGAGCTCGGACCACAAAATTTGGCCGTAATAAGACATCTTATTTTTTTGTGGTCCAGGCTCCCGGGCAATGCACAGACTGTGGAAACCACGGTCGTGTGCATGGGCCCATAGAAATGAATGGGACTGCACTTCACCTGCAGATTTGTGGCTGCAAAAACGCGTTCGTGCGCATGGGGCCTAAGGCCATGTTCACACAGTCAGGATTTTCCATGGGCAAAATTAAACTGGACTTTTAAAAGAATTTGTAGCAGAAATGCGAGGCTGGCACAGATTTCTGATGTGGATCCACATGCAAATTAGCCCTAATATAGTTCAGAGAGGCTAATCAGGTTTTCCATGCAGAATAATGCACATGCAGCAGATTTTAAAAACCATTGTCATCATTTTGTGAAGATTTTTTGCCGCTGCATGTGAATGGGGTATAAAATACTTAGTTTATGTGTATTGGATTTTGAATGTCAGCAGATTTGATGAGGATTTAGGTACAGAATCCACACCTAACTCCTGAACGTATTAACACGGCAGCTCCGAGGACGACGACGAGCACGAGAACAGGAGAGCGGTTTTACAGTTAACAGTGAAAAATGGTGCTCTGCAGAGGTGTGCCTCTCAAACGGAGAGGGCCAATATACTTAAGGTATGTTCACGGCCTATTTTCGGCCGTTCTTTGGACCGTAAACGCCCCGAAGAACAGATAAAAACACTGGGGCTGAACGCCTCCAAACATCTGCCCATTGATTTCAATGGGAAAAACGCCCTGTAAGAAGTGCATGTCACTTCTTGAAACTGCTCCAAAAAAAGTCTCATTGTCTCAATAGAAAACCAGTTCCAAAAACAGCCAAAAAAACCTGCTTGATGCATAAAAAAACAAAACCTGAAAATCTGTGTTTTCCCTTGAAACAGCTCCATATTTTACAGCATTTTTTTTTTTTGTTTGCTGTGTGAACATACCCTTAGGATAGAAGGGAATTGAAAATCCCTCAGGCCCCATGCACACGACCGTATTTTTTCCCTGCCGGTCCTTTGTCACATTTTTAACCCGTGCCCGTAAATACAGGTCCGTTGTCATCCGTATTTACGGACCCGTAAAAGAAAAAAAAAAAAAAAAAAAAAAAAAAAGGCTGGAAATGATGTCACATGATCGCTCAGATGCCATTCTCTCTGCTTCTCTTCTACAATTTAAATCCCCTGACATCGCCTAGCAACGCTCCCGTAATTGCAGGTGCACACGCGTAGCCACCCGTAATTACGGGAGCCCCATAGACTTCTATGGGCCTACCTGTGCCGTAAATACATGGCCAATAGAAGTCCATAGGCCCGTAATTACAGCCCGTATCTACGGGAGTATTTACAGTCGTGTGCATGGGGCCTCAGAGAAAGAAAATAAAATAAAGTGTGCATTTGGGGCCGGCATGACACTGTATATTGAAGACTTTCAGCGCTTTTTTTTCCTATGCTTCATTTCAGTTGGATTATATTAAAATTCCATGCAAAAACTAACGCTACGTTTATCAAATTCGTGCGCAACTGTTCCCCCCCCCCCCCCCCCCCCCATCAATCGCCTCATTTGGAATATAAAACCTTTCCACAGTTTGTGCGGTGCAGGAAAACATTGCATACTGTGTTTTTTGTAAGTCTTAGGCATTGTTCACACAGTGCAGATTTGCTATAGATTTTGCATGCATGTTAAGCAGGGACCAGAATTGGATCTAGGACTGCAGCCCTCTAAAGCCTTCCTTTGGGAATGGAACGTGAACAGAAGAAATGTATAGCCTCTGCTTAACCCTTCAACAACCCAGACATTTTTATATTTAACTTTAGTTTGTTTTTCACTCCCCGCCTTCCAAGAGCCATAACTTAATTTTCTGTAAATAGAGGGATGGGAGGGCTTTTTTTTTTTGGTGGTGGGGGGTTGTAGTTTCTATTGGCACCATTTAAAAATTACCGTATAATGTACTGGGAAACGAAAAAAACAAACCACAATTCTTTGTGGGGGTGCAATTGGGAAAAAAACTAAATTCCTCCATTGTCTTTTGGGTTTTGTATTTACAGCTTTGACCCCATGATAAACTACTTTACTTTATTCTGCGGCTCAATATGATTACAGCGATACTGAATTTATATAGGTTTTTTTAAATTGTACTACTTTTACAAAGAAAAAAAACTTTGTTAAAAAAAGTTTGTTCCTCCACATCCACACCAGGCCCCACACATACGACCGTAAAATCACCCGTAATTACAGGCCCATTTGTTTCTATGGCCAACGGACACCTTCCCGTATATTTACAGGAAGGTATCCGTGCCGTAGAAACTTGGCAAAACTAAAAAAAATAGGACTGTCCTATTTTCTTTTACGGACCGTGCTCCCATACTTTATAATGGTCATAATTACGGGCACAGTCGTGTGCATAGGGCCTGAGAGCCACAGCCTTTATATTTTAAGGGCTTATTTTTTGGGGGAGGAACTGTTTTTCTTGGTACCATTTTTTCAGTACATAAGATTTCTTGAGCACCAAACAAACGATTCTGGGGTTTTAAATTTGTATTTTATTCCGGAGGCACAGCTTACTAGAGGCAGACAGAAGGCTGACCTGGCGGCCTTCATTAGGCCCCCGTGCTGACATCACAACCATCGGTGCCCCTTGATAGTGTTGTGGAGGGGGGGGTTTGGGCTGTAGGTTAGATGCGGCGGTCGCTATCAACCGTGGCAGCATTTAACTAGTTAAAAGGCCAGGAACAGCACGATCGCTGTTCCCGGCCGTTAGAACAGCATGTCAGCTGATACACAGCCGACACCTGCACTGTATGGAGTGAGCTCAGTGCGTGAGCCTGCACCAAACATCACCCCCTTGCTCCATGACGTTCATTTTAGTCATGGGTTGGGAAAAGGTTAATACATGCGAAATCTGCACCGTGTGAACAAGGCCTTCGGGCATGTTCCCACAAGCAGGATACGCTGCAGATTTTCCACGAATCTCAAACAAAGGTAATCAGTCACAGAAATCTGCAGCAAATAGTGCTTTTTGTTGCGGAAATGTAATGCATCACTGAACATTTTCCACAGCGCTTTTACCTGTGAACTTTGTGTAAATAATTGATTGCAGCAAATTTTGTTCACCTGCGGATTAGATTATTTTTTTTTTTTTTTACAGCATTTCTGTAAACTCTGTATAATCCGCAACAAAACTCAACTTACGTATTTGTGTGAAATTTCTGCTCCCTATTCAAGTCTACGGCCGAAACGCGCAGCATCTCCGCTCACAATATGCAGTATAAAATTGACACGCTCCAGATTTGAAAGCCGCACCGCAGAACACTTTCTTTACGACTTTTTTTTGCGTTTTATTCCCCCACCATGTGGCTGAGATTTGCAGAAATCTCATACTTTGCTGCTACGGCTGTGGAATTACCACACAGAATTCCATTGTTGAAATTCTGCAGCGTATCCTGCCAGTGAGAACATACCCCAAGAATGCCCATTGTACAATCCATCGCTACAGATGCCTTGTAAGACACATGCCAAACAAAACCCCAGTGAAAATCAAAGGAATGTCTGATCTCAAGGTCACCATACATTGAGACTTATAAAAGCAGTGCTTTACTTTGCCTAGATAGATGGGAATGTGGGATAAATGTCTATTGTCCATCATAACATGGTTTACAAGAACGAGCGCATATTAAATGCAATGAGATAATCAACACATAAACAGAGGGACCTTGTTAACATTACAGAAAAAAACCCATTGAAGAGCAGAAAATAATTTGTGGGGGGGGGGGGCGCGGGCGTTTGAATTTCGGACAAAGGTAACGCTAATCATCACTGTTAGGCCAGATCACAAACTTAGATTTTCACAGTTGGGGCACGTTCAGACGTGGGGGAATTTGCATATTTGAAAGGGAATTCAGACGTTGCAGATATCACAGCGGACTTGCCACAGATTTCAGTTTTTGCATTGCACAGGCTGATATCCGCAGTGAAATTCCGCTTCTTCTCCGCAATGTAATGTTCATGCTGCGGAGGGAAAAATCTTCACAGCAGCCTAATTTTCGCACAGTTATTTTCTGCAACGTCTGAACTAAGTTTCCTAAAAATGTATAGAAACAAAATTTAAAGAACGGCTGCTGCAGAATTCCACTCCGGACTGTCCACAGCGGAATTCAACAGCAATTCCACCACGTCTGAATGTGCTCTTATTTGTGCATTTTTATTTTTTTTTAAGCCAAAAACGGGGAGAGACAAAGAGGAAGATCCATCAGTCTTAGGGTATGTTCACACGGCGGGGGTCCGTAACGGCTGAAATTACGGGGATGTTTCAGCCTGAAAACATCCCCGTAATTTCAGCCGTACCGGCATGTGCAGGCGCTTGAACGCCGCGTCAATTACGGCCGTAATTAGCGCTGCTATTCATTGGAGTCAATGAATAGCGGCTCCAATTACGGCCAAAGAAGTGACAGGTCACTTCTTCTACGCGGGCATCTATTTACGCGCCGTCATTTGACAGCGGCGCGTAAATATACGCCTCGTGTGAACAGACAAACGTCTGCCCATTGCTTTCAATGGACAGATGTTTGTCAGCGCTATTGAGGCGCTATTTTCAGACGTAATTCGGGGCAAAAACGCCCGAATTACGTCCGTAAATAGGCCGTGTGAACATACCCTTATACCTTTCCATCCCTCTGCATTCACTCCAGTGTTTGGCTTAAAAAAACACGAGCCACAAACTACACCAAAAACTGCATGAAAGCTACATATGTGATCCTGGCCTAAGGAATGAATACTTCTGTATTAACAAAATTCATGAGGGGTTTTCATATTGTAATATATACAAGTAAAAGTGGAAAGGAGTATTGCACTGCTTATTTAATCACAGAAAGGCAGAAAAATCATAATGCTAGACACCAGCATGGATAGAATCAGAAGTCTAGTTGGACAGTCTAACTTCATAACACATCATGTGACTGGCCCCGCTGTACACTATATAGTCACTGTAGCACAGCAGTTACAGCAGGCCAGTCACATGACAACAAGTCACGTGGATATGAAGTGGACTGTCCAACTAGACTTCCGGTCCCCCAGCAGCGCTGTAAAAATCTATTAAAGTATCATAGTCAGTGCGACGGGGGACACGGACAGATTACCAGTGTACTCAAATACTGCCAATAGTTTTCAGTGTCCACATAATCCCTTCAAGCCTAGTGCACGAAACACCAGCCTTAATAAAAGAGCCTATAAAACCCATCTTACATACATAGAGGAATACATCATAGCACTCTGCAGTACAACCTCAGCAAAATAAACAGACTATTCAGACAAAACAGATTAGATGGATTTCAGTCACACCCGCCAATTTCAACATGCCCGACCCTTTTGTTTGCGATTAGATAAGTCGCTGCCAGGAGCCTGGCCGCAGCTTTCTCCCTAAAAACACACACGTTTCTCTGATCCAAGCATGCATGTGCACAGGGGAGTCAGGGGGAATAACGGTCAGCCGAACAAGCATATAGCCAACCGCGATCTAAAACGTATGGCCAGCCTTATACTTACTCTTCTGCCCTGAGCCCCAAGTGTGGCCGGCCCCCGCTGGCACCGTACGCCCCAAGTGCACGAGATGAATCTGGACGAGGCATTCTCCGAGGTTCACAGAGCCAACTTTTACTAAACAGCAAGAAAGAATTGTTAAAAATCATCACTTCAGTCTTGAACAATGTCTGTGATCCAGCTCTGAGCCCACACCTAAATACCCTCCCAGTAATTCAATTAGTATTTAGAGGTCCATTAACCCCTTCATTGAACTGTAGTGCCCGTAGACTGGCTGCTAAGAAGTTAATGCAACTTTCACAATTTGGGTTTATTCACACAGTGGATGAAAAGAAAACTAGTATAAGGCTTCGTTCACATCTGCGCTAGGGCTTTCCGTCGGAACGGAGCCCTGACAGACACAAACGAAAATCATAGGTTTCCGTTTCCATCACCATTGATTTCAATGGTGCCGGATCCGGTGCCAATGGTTTCCATTTGTCTCCGTTGTTTTGACGGAATCAATGCCGTAGTCGACTACGCTATTTATTCCGTCAAAACGATGAAACCGTTGCAAACCTATGGTTTCCGCTTGTGTCTGTCATGGCTCCGTTCTGACGGAAAGCTCCGTCGGAACGCAGCCCTAGCGCAAATGTGAATGAAGCCTTAATCTTTCCTTTATATTTCCCCTGTGTTTAGGATCTAGTCCTAGTTTTGGCTTACAAATACTGATGTAAAATACTGACCAAACCTGCAATGTGTGAATGAGGTCACAAGGCTTATTTTCAGGGATATTTCTGAGCGTAAAACGCTCGTATTACACTCCAAAATAGATTTGAAATACGCCTGCAAACAGTTTCCTATTGATTTCAATGGCAAATAGACTTTGTAGCTCATAAGAGGCGTATTTTTATGCTGTTGAGTTAGAAAAACACCTTGTAAAAAGAAACGACATGTCACTTCTTGAGGTGATTTTCCATTGACACCACAAAAAAACGCTTAGAAAAATACACCTCAAAATACGCTTGCAAACACCAAAAACGCTTTGAAAATCAGCTTTAAAAACACCCGAATTCAGAGGCCGTTTTCTCCTAAAATCAGCGTCCTATTTCTCTGGATTGTTAACAGAGCATTAATTTAACCCTATGTAAACTGGAATGTTCTTAAATGTCCCTTACTATATATTTTTTTAACTCTGACATTTTTATATTTTCAGTGTTTGCTTACAAATGTGTGTGCAATGATTGAACAGATGAGCATTATATCAGAGTAAATTATTATTATCATTTAAATATTATTTTCTTCATCTGCATGCATTTAAATTGTGCATATAAAAAATACGATATAATTGTCATTATGTAAATGTGCTGCGAAAATTCAATGAAACCGAAGAATGAAAGAATCAGTTGTATTTTATGCACAGACTTCAGAGACTTGAGATTTCATGGAAAATCACGATAATAACTTTTAAAAATCAATTTATCCGCACATTTTGGGGACCTGCAATCCAAACCGTTATTGTCCCAAACCAAATTGCTCTAAATGACATGACTGCCGATCAAAAAGAAACGCTTGTTTCCTAATGTTTGTGCTTAGTTAATATCATGGGGCTGTAAGATAATTCACCAAATATGAGAAAATCTAATTTTCAAGAGAAGCAGACACATCAGCTTGGACTTACCTCTCAGTCAATGGAGTAGCACTTTGTTTCTGGGCATAGATACTGCTTTTCTCTCCTAATCTTTTCACTTTGAATCTTGTGACCGTCACGGGTTGAACGCTAAAGCAACCCTTTGATATGTTTTAATGAGCGTGAAAGCCGAAGCCATCCATCCCTTCTGAATGCCCTCTAGAAACACATTCCCCACTAATACTTATATTAAGTAAAATGAATGCCATAAATTTAGACCCAATTCACACCAGGTCTGTGGTGCACTTTCTGCGTAAATCTCCCGGTGTATATGCTGCTGTGCCCATAGACTTTAATAGGCAAACATATGCCAAAATTGTGCATTTTTGGCATATATTTGGCCTGGATATATCGGGATCCCGCAGCCCCAACCGTATTGAAAAGCAAAGAGTAGTTAACTGTGCTATTTAATACAGCTGTATGCACAATAAAAAACACGGGAAAGTACATAAATAATTATCTTATATATAGCTATAACATGTATTTCATTTCCTTATGTCTGCTCTCTGCTATGATCTGGGGTATACAGGGTGTTCCTGCTTACAATGCAATTCCCTAATATACATGCCATAAGAAAAGGGACAAAGATGGTACTGTAGAATCCGTACCCAATTTGGCTAAAAACAAATAAAAGGAAGGGTGAGGACACACACAGTGTTGAAAATCCACAGCGTAGTACAGTAGCAGCAGAGTGGAGATTTGAACAAATCTCATCCATACACAGCCCTCAGGCTGCCACATTAGGCCCAGTCCATGCCATGACACAATCAAAGGCCTGAAGCTGGGAAGCGTCAGAACGTTGATATGATGAAGCACGCAGCATCCAGTGTCAGGACGTTGTCTGTTGCGTTGCATAGAGCGTCCTGACTCTGCCTGGAGTCAGGGCCTTGTATGCGCCGTGGCACAGATTGCCTGATGTGGCAGCTTGAGGTGATCAATGGCAGTCCCCTTCGGGCCCGGTCGCAACCGTTGCGACCGTGATTATTACGCCGCTGATACCACGTCTGAACATGCCGTAAGGATTTTTTTGCTGACTAAAGGATAAGACTTCATTCACACATCCATTTTTCAATGCCGTTTTTGGTGTGCATTTTAATGCAGGTTTTTTAACCAAAGCCGGGATGAAGGAAAAGTATAAATTAAAGGCATCCACATCTCTCTTTTGTGTCCACTCCTATATTTGACTAAAATTGCTCTAAAACCTGCGCTGCAAACTGTATGTGTGAATCCAGCCTTACAATTATCATCTGACACAATGGTATTCATATTGTTGGCTATGATCAGTTGAGACTTTATAACTGTTTAACAGTGTGGATTCTGTTATTAAACTCTACACAGCACACCGCATTCTCAGCTGATTTTTTGCATTCTCATGATGGTCATGCGTTTTAGCATCAGACATTCCTTTACAACAACTACAGAATTGTTAGGCCACATTCACACGGGTCGGATATGCTGTAGAAAAGTCTGCAGTATAACTGATCCAGAACATGCAGGGGAATAAAGGCAGAATATATGCACCAAATGACGCTTTAATGTGGTACATCTATATTTGGCAGGATTGACCGCTGCTGAAAACGGCCGCCAAGGGCATCTAAGGGGACATTATACTGTATGGTGGCAGCTAAGGAGACATTATATTGTATGGGGCCGCTATGGGGTAATATACTTTATGCTGGTAGCTATGGGGCATTATATAGTATGGGGCAGCTGTGAGGACATTACACTGTATGGGGCACCTATAGGGGCCTTATACTGTATGGGGCAGCTATGGGGGCATTATGCTGTATGGGGGCAGCTATGGGCATTATACTGTATTGGGGAATTTGTGTGAGCATTGTACTGTATGGGGGCAGCTATGGGGGCATTATACTGTATGGGGACATCTGTATTGGCTTTATACTGTATGGGTGCATCTATGGGGGCATTATACTTTATTGGGGCAGCTATGGGGGGCATTATACTGTGTGGGAGGCACTATGGGGTATTATAATGTTTTGGGCAGCAGCTATAAGGGCATAATACAGTGTGGTGGGTTCTATAGGGGCATTATACTGTGTGGTGGGTTCTATGGGGGCATTATACTCTGGAGAGGCACGATGGAAGCATGATATTGTGTGGGCTTAACCGTGTGTGTATGGGTGCAGATTGGGCGGGGTTAGAGAAGTGGCTTAACAGGCAAAAAATTGCGTGCGCTGCATTGGTTGTCCCTCTTTGCATACCTCCCTTTTGAAAGTTGGGCAGTATGCATTTCATCACGTGACCGCTGCAGCCTGTGATTGGTTGCAGGGGTCACATGATGAAACATCACAGGGGGCAGCTTGGGCACAGAGCAGCCAGAAGAGCAGGGACACGTTGCCATTGCAGAGCCGAAAGAAGTAAGTATAGGCTTTATTTTTATTTTTTTACCTGTGGAATTTACTACTATTTCGTGTAATCACAGCGAATTCTGCAAACAATGGCAATTGTTGCGGAATTTGACTTCGTCACTGAAGTCAATGGTGAAATTCTGCAACAAATTTGCACGTAATTTTATGCACGCATTCTGTGCAGAATTTTTCCGCAGAATGTGGATGACATTTGTTAAAATCTCATCCACTTTGCTGCTACTGTAATACGCTGCAGATTTTCCACCTGCAAATCCGGATGGAAAATCCAAAGTGAATGCGCTATGGCCTTTGTTCAAACCAAAATAAGACCTTCCTTTAGATATTTCATTTGTTTCGGTGCCGTTCCTGGGTTTGACACAAAAACATACATGTAAAATCTGCATCAAATCTGTACTGTGTGAACAAGGCCTTACGGTATGTCTGAATTTTCTGTATAGAAATTGTGCAGCGCTTTCGCAAGAGAATTTGACATGCTGCAAATTGAGAATCTGCACCGCAGGTCAATTTCCGCACTGGTTTTCTGCTGGTTTTTTTCTGCACAAAAGACGTGCGAAAATTGACTTCACGGCTGTACAGATTTTCAATTAGCAGCATGTTAATTTATGTTTCAAAAACACTGCAGAATTTCTGCATAAAAAATCCAGACAGAAGTTCCGCAGTGTTTACGCTACGTGTGAAGTTACCCTGAGGATGGGTTCACATTTTGCGTTTTTGTTGCATTTTCAAAAGCAGCCTCAGGCCCCATGCACATGAACGTAAAAACGCCCGTAATTACGGGCCGTAATTATGGCACGTTTGTACGGGCCCATGGACTTCTATTGGCCACGGGTACCTCCCTGTATGCTTACGGGAAGGTGCCCGTGCCGTTGAAAAATATAGAACATGTCCTATTTCAGGCCGTAATTACGGCACGGGCAGGCCCATAGAAGTCTATGGGGATCCCGTAATTACGGGTGACTACGTGTGTGTACCCGTAATTACGGGAGCGTTGCTAGGCGACGTCAGTAAATAGTCACTGTCCAGGGTGCTGAAAGAGTTAAACGATCGGCAGTAACTGTTTCAGCACCCTGGACAGTGACTTCCGATCACAATATAGAGCAACCTGTAAAAAAAAAAAAAAAGACGTTCATACTTACCCAGAACTCCCTGCTTCTTCCTCCAGTCCGGCCTCCCGGGATGACGTTTCAGCCCATGTGACCGCTACAGCCAATCACAGGCCAGTCACAGGCTGCAGCAGTCACATGGACTGCCGCGTCATCCAGGGAGGTCAGACCTGATGTCAAGAGAGGGACGCGTCACCAAGACAACGGCCGGGTAAGTATGAATTTCTTTTACTTTTTCTGCGGAAAAGGCTGTCCCTTCTCTCTATCCTGCACTGATAGAGAGAAGGGCTGCCGATTACTGCAGTGTAATTTTGCAGCGAAAACGTGCCCGTAAATACGGGTGGAATACGGGTGACACTGGACCCGTATTTACGGGCACGGGTCCGTAAATACTGGTGCAATACGGGTCGAATACTTGTGACCAAGGACCCGTATTTATACCAGTATTTACGGGAGGACAAAAATAAGTTTGTGTGCATGAGGCCTCAGGGTATGCTCACACTTTGTGTTTTCAGGCATATTTCGGGGCATAAACGTAAACGCCCGAAGTGTATATGCCCCAAAAAAATGTAGCTGAACACCTACAAACATCTGCCCGTTGAATTTAATGGGAAAAATGGCGTTTCGCTCAGATCGGGAATTTTTTTACGACGCCGTTTAAAAAAAAACGCAGCGTAAAAAAATGCCCTATAAAAAGAAGTAGCATGTCACGTCTTGAGCCGTTGTTGGAGCTGTTTTTCATTGTGTCAATAGAAAAACAGCTCCAAAAACGGCTCCAAAAAACGCCTGAAAAAACGTATTCAGCTTCAAAAACGACTGAAAATCAGAGGCTGTTTTCTTTGAAAACGGCTCTGTAATTTTCAGCCATTTTTGACTCGTGTGAACATACCCTCAGGAAACGCATACCCTCAGGAAACCAACTGTTTCAGCTGTAGAATATGTTCACACGCTTAGCAAAAAACTTCAGAAAATACGGAGCTGTTTTCAAGCGAAAACAGCTCCTGATTTTCAGCTGTTTTTAATGAAACAAGCCTTTTTCGTGGCGTTTTTTTACGTGGCGTTTCAATGAAAAACGTCTCCAAAAACGGCTCAAGAAGTGACATTCACTTCTTTTTACAAGGCGTCTTTTTACGTGCCGTTTTTTGAAAATGAGACGTAAAAAAACGCCCCGTCGGAACAGAACGCCGTATTTCCCATTGAAATCAATGGGCAGATGTTTGTAGGCGTTCTTCTTCAGATTTTTCAGCCCTTTTTCCGGATGTTACGACCCGAAAAATGACTGAAAATAAGCCATGTGAACATACCGTCAGGGTATGTTCACACGGCAAATGAAAAATGGCCGTAAAATACAGAGCTGTTTTCTAGGGAAAACTGCCTCTGATTTTCAGCAGTTTTTTATGCATCAAGCGTTTTTTGATGCTTTTTTTACGGCCGTTTTTGGAGCTGTTTTTCTATTGAGACAATGAAAAATGGCTCCACAAACTGCTCAAGAAGTGACATGCACTTCTTTTTTATGGGGCGTTTTTTTACGCGCTGTTTTTACAAACGGCCGCGTGAAAAACGCCCCATGGGAACGAAACACCGTTTTTCAAACTTAAATCAATGGGCAGATGTTTGGAGGTGTTCAGCCTCTGTATTTTTAGGCGTTTTTCGGGGCGTTTACGGCACGAAAAATGGCTGAAAAAAAGCCGTGTGAGCATACCCTCAGCTTATAACCATAAATTCAAAACCACATTACAGCTTAAATATTTAAAAAAAACACGTGCGTTTTTTCAGGCTGTGTTTGAAAATGCAACAAAAACACAACAAAAACGCGCAATGTGTACCCAGCCCTAAAGTGTCAGCGTCATTTAAAAATCAAAATGCACACCCTGAACAAAGGAATACATAGTGTGTCCTCAATTTAATATGTGTTATGTGTTTTAGAAACCTTTATGCTACCATGACAATTTTCATGTGTCTATAAGGGGTTTAAAGGGGTTTTCCCATGAGGGACATTTACCAGGGCAGGCTTTAGGTTTATGTGGGCCCTTGGGCGAAACAGACTTAGTAGGCCCCTTTGCGGGGGATCTCACAGCGGCAGTAAAATGGCAGAAAACATCACTTTGTGCGTTAGGCCCTGTTTATGCCCCCATATAGAAGTTAGGCCTCCAGTTTGTATCTTCATAAATTTAGTACCCTCTGTAGGTGCCACACAGACCCCCTCCCAGGTGGTGCCACACAGCCCCCCTTCCTAGTAGTGCCACACAATCCCCCTCCCTGGTAGTGCCACACAGCCCCCCTCCCTGGTAGTGCCACACAGCCCCTCCCTCCCAGGAAGTGCTACCCAGCTCCCCCTCTCAGGTAGTGCCACACAGCCCCCCCCCCATATATGGACAGTGATGTCAGGGGCTCCTCCAGAGACAGAGTCCCGGAGCTTCTAGCGCTCTGCCTGGGACGCCTTCTTTTCCCCTGACATCACTGTCCATTTATGGACAGTGATGTCAGGAGGAGAGAAGGAGTCCTCCTGATATCACTGTCCATATATAGACAGTTGTTACGTCCATGGCCGGGGGTCGCCGTTCTAACTCACCCCCTGACGATCCCGGCCATGGACACCTCTCTGCTCGGCGTCCTCCTCCTTCTGGCAGACGCCGGCACTCTCTCCCGGGTCCTCGTGCTGTTTCCCGCAGGGCGCGTGCGCCCGCGCGTGCATGGCATTAAAGGGCCAGTACGCGTCCAGCTGTCAAAAATCAATTATCAGCCCAAATGGCTGCTGGACTATAAAAAGGGGCTCTACCAACTGGTTCCTTGCCTGAGCGTTATTGTATACCCTAGTCTGTCTTGCTAAAGGTCTCCCAGTGTTTTCCAGTTCCCAGTGTTACCCGTTCCTGCTGCCTGTACCCTGCATCCCGTACTATCGTTACCTGCTGTGAAAGCCAAGTCGTGTCTTCCGCTGCATCCGCGGCGTCACCTGCTGTGAAAGCCAAGTCGTGTCTTCCCGCTGCATCCGTAGCGTCACCTGCTGTGAAAGCCAAGTCGTGTTCCTGCCACTGTCTACATTGCCTCAGGTACCCGTTCTGAACTATAGACATTGTTTTGTACCTTGTTGGCCAGCTGCTACCCCGCTAAGCGGTACGGCCCAGTGGGTCCACACCCCGCGCCGTGACAACAGTGATGTCAGGAGGAGAGAAGCGTCCCAGGCAGAGCGCTAGAAGCAGCTCTTCTCCGGGACTCCGTCTCTGGGGAAGCCCGTGACGATCAGGGGCTTCGCCAGAAACGGAGTCCCGGAGCAAAGCCGCTTCTAGCGCTCTGCCTGGGACTCCTCCTCTGCTCCTAGCATCACTGTCCATATATGAACAGTAATGTCAGGGGCTTCCTCAGTGACGGAGTCCTGGAGCAGAGCCGCTAGCACTCTGGCTGGGACTCCTTCTCTCCTCCTGACATCACTGTCCATATATGGACAGCGATGCCGTGACAACGGCAGTGTCAGCACCCAGCGGACGAGTGGGCCCCCCAAGGGTAGTGGGCCCCGGCACTTGCCCAGGTTCGCCGGGTGCTGACGCCGGCCCTGTTTATGACATATCAACAGGATATGTCATAAATGTCAGATAGGTGTGGGTCCCAACTCTGGGACCTGCACGTGTCTCTGGAACGGGGTCCCCTAAACCCCGTTATAGCTTTTTGTGCTCACGCTGACTCCCGGGCACTTACCGATTACATGGTCGAGACATGGTCGGGAGTTACGGAAACAGCATAACTCGCTGAGCTACGCTGTTTCCGTAACTCCCATAGTAGTGAATGGCAGTTCTGGAAGCAGTGTAGCATGCGAGCTGCGCTGTTTCCGTAACTACTATTCAGTTCTATGGGAGTTTCAGAAACAGCGTAGCTCGGCGAGTTAAGCTGTTTCCGTAACTCCCGACCATGTCCCGACCATGTAACGGCTCACTCACCTCCTGACGCCCGCAGCCATGGATCTGCGAGCGCTGGCCCCAGTCTCCTCCTCAGGAAACGCCGGCGCTCACTTCCGCTCACCTCGGCCGGGTCCCCAGGGCCGCCATCAGGGGGGTATTAGGGGTACTGGTGTGAGGGGCCCGGCCAAACCTAATTGAAAGGGGGGCCCGGCAACTGCCGCAACTTGCCTTTGGTAGAAAAAAACAGGCCCCTGCAATGGGGCCCGTTTTTTTCACCACAGAATGTCGTGAGCTGCGGGCCCCCCCCTCTCGTCATGGGGGCCGTCGAACCGCCCGCCCGCGCGACCAATCACGCACACAAGGAAACTCCCGCACGTGCGCACTCGCGAGCGTCCGCGAGCGCGCACCCACGAACGCCCGCACTCGAGACCGCCCGCGCGCGCACCCGCGAAAGCCCGGAAGCGCGCACCCGCAACAGACGGGGCGCTCCCAGATGCGACAGCCCGGGCGCTCGCAGCCGCGACTGCATGCGCGCACCCGCGAACGAAGCGCGCGCAGCCGCGGACACACATGGACAGAACTTACCTGGAGCCTGGCTGGAGGTGAAGGACTGGACGTCTGGACCGAAGACATCGCCTGGAAGACATCGCCTGAAGAGGACTGGAGTGGGAGCAGCTCTTCTGACACAGTGAGTAAAATGTCTCAAAGTGCTGTTTAAGTATGGCCCTGTTCACACAGAGTATTTTGCAGGCAGAAAAAAAATCTGCCTCAAAATTCCTTAAAGAATTTTGAGGCAGATTTTGACCTGCCCACACTATCTTGCCGCGTTTTTTTGCTGCGTTTTTTGCCCGCGGCGATTGAGGACAGCAGGCAAAAAACGCAGCAAAAAAAGCATTTTCTGCCTCCCATTGATTTCGATGGGAGGTCAGTGGCGGAACAGTGGAAAGAAAGGACGTGCTGCTTTTTCTTTTTTCCGCGACTGGCTCCCATTGATTTCAGATTAAATCAATGGGAGGCGGTTTTGGAAGTTTTTTGGTGCTGATTCTGACGCAGTGTCCGAGTCAATATCAAGGCCCAAAAACTCTGTGAACTGGGCCTTATTGTTAGGGCTTATTCAGACGAACGTGTAATACATCCGTGCAACGTGCGTGATTTTCACGCGCCGCGCACGGACCTATGTTACTATATGGGGCCGTGCAGACTGTCCGTGAGTTTCATGCAGTGTGTGTCCGTGTGTCCGCTGCGTAAAACTCACGACATGTCCTATATTTGTGCGTTGTTCGCGCATCACGCACCCATTGAAGTCAATGGGTGCATGAAAATCACACCCAGCACTCCCGCAGCAGTATAAACTATGAATGAAAACAGAAAAGCACCACGTGCTTTTCTGTTTACAAACATACAAACAGAGTGTCATAATGATGGCGGCTGCGCGAAAATCACACAGCCACGCATCATACGCTGCTGCCACACGGAGCTGTTATGGACCTTTTGCATGCGCAAAACGCCACTTTTTTGCGCGCGCAAAAAGCACACGCTCGTGTGAATCCGGCCTTAGGGTAGGAATACACTAGGCATGAACACTGCGGATTTTATGCAACACATTTTATTGTGGAAAATCCGCAGCGTATTACAGTCGCAGCAGAGTGGATGGGATTTGAACAAATCTCAATCAAACGCTGCAAAAAAAATTGACCTGCAGTGTGTTTTTTTAAGCCGCAGCATGTCAATTTATTCTGTGGAATCGCTGCTCCTCTGTTGCGGAAATGCTGCGGTTCTGCCGCAAAAATCACAAATGAGAAAAAAAAAAGGTACTTTTTTAAATTGATAAAAAAGTTTAGACTTACCCCGCCCGTAGTCCTGGTGACGCAATCCTCTATTCTTAGCGCAGCTCGGCCTCACTTTCCGTTGCGGGGTTCACCCAACGGAAACCTCAGACGGAACCCCGGAACGGAAGCGAACGGTGATGTGAACAGGCCCTAACACAAAAGTTTTGTATTTTTTTAAGCTGGTTCACAAAAAAAATAATTCCAAATTCTACTGGACCAACTGCCTATTTAGAGACAGGCAGCAGCTCCAGGAGCGACATCATAAGGGACACACTAGGCGGATATGCTGAATAAAACTACACAGCTTATCCGCCCCGGTAGCCGCAGGGAATTCCGACAGCAAAACCGCACCAAATAGTGGCGCAGGTTTCGTGAGGTATGTCCGCTGCGGGAATCCTGCAGGGAAAAAAAAGTTTAGACTTACCCCGGCCGTAGTCCTGGTGACGCATCTCTCTCTTCTGAACGTAGCCCCGCCTCCTGGGATGACGCTGTAGACCATGTGACCACTGCAGCAGTCACATGGGATGAAACGTCATGACAGGAGGCCGAGCTGCGCTAAGAATAGAGGATCGCGTCACCAGGACTACGGCCGGGGTAAGTCTAAACTTTTTTATAAATTTAAAAAAGTGCCTTTTTTTTTTCTCATTTGATTTTTGCGGCAGAACCGCGGCATTTCCGCAACAGAGGAGCAGCGATTCCACAGAATAAATTGAAATGCTGCGGCTTAAAAAGCAGGTCAATTTTTTTTGCAGCGTGTGGATGACATTTGTTCAAATCTCATCCACTCTGCTGCGACTGTAATACGCTGTGGATTTTCCACAATAAAATGTGTTGCATAAAATCCGCAGTGTTCATGCCTAGTGTGTTCCTACCCTAAGGCCGGATTTACACGAGCGTGTGCTTTTTGCGCACGCAAAAACGTGGCGTTTTGTGCATGCAAAAGGTCCATAACAGCTCCGTGTGTCAGCAGCGTATGATGCGTGGCTGCGTGATTTTCGCACAGCCGCCATCATTATGACACTCTGTTTGTATGTTTGTAGCACGTGGTGCTTTTCTGTTTTCATTCATAGTTTATACTGCTGCGGAAGTGCTGGGCGGGATTTTCACGCACCCATTGACTTCAATGGGTGCGTGATGGGTGAACAATGCACAAATATAGGACATCTCGTGAGTTTTACGCAGCAGACACACGCTGCGTGAAAATCACTGACAGTCTGCACGGCCCCATAGAGTAACATAGGTATGTGCGAGGGGAGTGAAAATCACGCACGTTGCACGGACGTATTACACGTTCGTCTGAATAAGCCCTAACAATAAGGCCCAGTTCACAGAGTTTTTGGGCCTTGATATTGACTCGGACACTGCGTCAGAATCAGCACCCAAAAACTTCCAAAACCGCCTCCCATTGATTTAATCTGAAATCAATGGGAGCCAGTCGCGGAAAAAAGAAAAAGCAGCACGTCCTTTCTTGCCGCGGTTCTGCCTTTGACCTGCCATCGAAATCAATGGGAGGCAGAAAATGCATTTTTCGCTGCGTTTTTTGTCTGCTGTCCTCAATCGCCGCGGGCAAAAAACGCGGCAAGATAATGTGGGCAGGTCAAAATCTGCCTCAAAATTCGGTGCGCGGTTCCAGGCGGTCGCGGGTGCGCATGCGTGGGAGTTTGCGGGTGCGCACGATCAGTCGCACGGGCGGCGGTGTTTGACGACCCCCATGCTACCCAGGGCCGCCATCAGGGGGGGTATTAGGGGTACTGATGTGAGAGGCCCGGCCAAACCTAATTGAAAGGGGGGCCCGCAGCTCACGACATTCTTTTGCAGGGGCCTGTCTTTTTTCTACCAAAGGCAAGTCGCGGCAGTTTGCCGGGCCCCCCTTTCAATTAGGTTTGGCTGGGCCTCTCACATCAGTACCCCTAATACCCCCCCTGATGGCGGCCCTGGGTACTATGATATAGTGCTGGACGGAGTACCGTTAACAGGCGGTGCCACGGTAGGGGGGCCCAGAAAATTTAGCTGTAGGGGTGTAATGACGGGGTTGGGGAGACAGACAAGTGAGCCCTAATCTACCCACCACTCAGTCCCTGCCTACTTGCAACGACCCGCCCTAGGCGACGGGGTACAACTGGGCGACGGTCCCTACGCTCAATAAGTGCACGACAGACAAACAGACAAGGGTACACAGAGCTAGGGGGAGAAAGGGGCAGTTGCCCATGGCAACACCGTGAGCAACAAGAGAAGTGAACAAGCCGAGTCAAACCAGGAGAGTACGAGGTGCCAAACGCAGAGCAGAAGAGTAGTAAACAAGCCGAGTCAAACCAGGAGTGTACGAGGTACCAAACGCAGAGCAGGAGAGTAGTCAGCAAGCCGGGGTCAATATGAAGCAAGGACAATGGTACAAGAAGCTGCAGCAGGGCCAGGAAACCAAACGAGAAGAATCACAAGCAAAGGAGGAACAGGAAAGGCAGGTATAAATAGACAGAGGGTGGGAGCTAGCTCCGTCTGGCCAGACTGTGATAGGTTCTCCCACTCCTAAGCCTGCCACCCTGAGTGGTGGAAGATGGAGTCAGTCTCACAGACATAGAAGCAGGTGCAGACTGATTATCTATGGGCGTTAACCCCGAAGCTGTGCCTGGCAGATCCTTTACAGTACCCCCCCTTTTATGAGGGGCCACCGGACCCTTTCTAAGTGGACCTGGTTTACTGGGGAAATGAAGGTGAAACCTCCTGATCAATATCCCAGCGTGAACATCCCGAGCGGGTACCCAAGTCCTCTCCTCAGGCCCGTATCCTCTCTAATGGACCAGGTACTGGAGGCAGCCTTGGACCATCCTGCTGTCCACAATCTTGGCCACCTCGAATTCTGCCCCCTCAGGGGTGAGAACAGGGACCGGAGGTTTCCTCGAGGGAGCCAAGGACGGGGAGCAGCGTTTAAGGAGGGAGGCATGGAACATGTCGTGTACTCGAAAAGATGGGGGCAACTCCAGTCGGAAGGAGACAGGATTGAGGACTTCAATTACCTTGTACGGCCCTATAAACCGGGGAGCAAACTTCTTGGACGGGACCTTAAGGCGCAAATTTTTAGACGATAGCCACACCAGATCCCCGACCATAAACAAGGGGTTAGCAGAACGTTTTTTATCTGCCTGAGTTTTTTGTATGCTCTGGGACGCCTCTAGGTTCTTCTGAACCTGAGCCCAGACTGTGCACAGTTCTCGGTGAACGACCTCTACCTCGGGATTGTTGGAACTACCAGGTGAAACGGAAGAGAACCGTGGATTAAACCCAAAATTACAGAAAAAGGGGGAGACCCCTGATGAGTTACTGACCCGGTTATTAAGGGAAAATTCGGCGAGGGGAATTAATGAGACCCAATCATATTGACAGTCAGAGATAAAACACCTTAAATATTGTTCTAGAGACTGATTAGTCCTCTCAGTTTGGCCATTAGTTTCAGGATGGAAGGCAGAGGAGAAGGACAGATCAATCTCCAACTTTTTACAGAAGGCTCTCCAAAACAATGAAACAAATGGTACCCTTCTATCAGAAACAATATTGACAGGGACCCCATGGAGACGCAGGATGTGTTTGACAAACAAGGTAGCTAACGTCTTAGCATTGGGTAGTTTTTTGAGGGGAACAAAGTGGCACATCTTACTGAAGCGGTCTACTACAACCCACACCACCGACTTGCCTTGAGATGGAGGCAAATCGGTGATAAAATCCATGGAGATATGGGTCCAAGGTCTATGGGGAATGGGCAAAGAACATAGCCCGCTGGTCGGGACCTGGGAGTCTTGGACCTAGCACAAACTTCACAAGCGGCGACGTAGGCCTTAACGTCTTTAGGCAACCCAGGCCACCAATAGTTTCTGGCAATGAGGTGCTTGGTACCCAGGATGCCTGGATGGCCAGATAGTGCAGAGTCATGATTTTCCCTAAGTAACCTTAGCCGGAATTGCAGGGGAACAAACAGCTTGTTCTCAGGAAGGCTCCCGGAAGCTGAACCTTCATCAGCCGCAATTTCAGAGACTAAATCAGAATCAATAGTGGAAATGATTATACCTGGAGGCAAAATACAAGCAGGATCTTCCTCCTAAGGAGGACTGACCATGAAACTACGTGACAGTGCATCAGCCTTAACATTTTTAGACCCAGCCCTATAGAAAACCACAAAGTTGAATCTGGTAAACAAATGACGCCCAACGAGCTTGTCTCGGGTTTAGCCTCCGGGCAGATTCTAGGATAACCAGATTCTTGTGGTCGGTAAGGACCGTTACCTGGTGCCTAGCCCCCTCCAGGAAGTGGCACCACTCTTCAAATGCCCATTTAATGGCTAAGAGTTCGCGGTTGCCAATATCATAGTTACTCTCAGTGGGTGAAAACTTCCTGGAGAAGTAGGCACAGGGACGGAGATGGGTGAGGGACCTGGTACCCTGGGACAAGACAGCCCCCACTCCCACCTCAGACGCGTCAACCTCCACGATAAATGGCTCCATTTGGTTGGGCTGAACCAGCACTGGGGCCGAGATAAAGCACTTCTTAAGGACCTCAAAAGCCTGGACAGCCTCAGGAGGCCAGTGGAGGAGATCAGCACCTTTGCGAGTGAGATCCTTAAGAGGCTTAGCGATGACCGAGAAGTTAGCAATAAACCTCCTGTAATAATTAGCGAACCCCAGGAAGCACTGTAACGCCTTCAGGGAGGCAGGTTGGACCCATTCCGCCACAGCCTGGACCTTGGCGGGGTCCATGCGGAGTTCATGAGGAGTGAGGATTTGGCCCAAAAATGGTATCTCCTGCACCCCAAACACACATTTTTCGGTCTTTGCAAACAGTTTGTTTTCTCGAAGGACCTGGAGCACCTTCCTGACATGCTCAATGTGGGAGGACCAGTCCTTGGAAAACACAAGTATGTCATCAATGTACACTACAAGAAATAACCCCAGGTAGTCTCTTAAAATCTCATTTATGAAATTCTGGAGGACCGCGGGAGCATTACACAACCCAAGGGGCATGACGAGGTATTCAAAATGACCTTCGGGCATGTTAAACGCAGTCTTCCACTCATCCCCCTCTTTGATGCGGATAAGGTTATACGCCCCCCGTAGATCAAACTTAGAGAACCATTGGGCCCCCTGAACCTGATTAAAGAGATCAGGAATCAGAGGAAGGGGATACTGGTTCCTTACAGTGACCTTATTCAAGCTTCGGTAGTCAATGCATGGCCTAAGACCACCATCCTTCTTCCCTACGAAGAAGAAGCCAGCACCTACCGGAGAAGTAGAGGGGCGAATGTAACCCTTGGCCAGGCATTCCTGGATATACTCTCTCATGGCTTCACGTTCGGGACAAGAGAGATTAAATATCCTACCCTTAGGGAGCTTAGCTCCTGGTACCAAATTGATTGCGCAATCATATTCTCTATGAGGAGGTAACACTTCGGAGGCCTCCTTAGAGAAAACATCGGCGAAGTCCTGAACAAACTCAGGTAGCGTGTTCACCACCTCAGGGGGAGAAATAGAATTAACAGAAAAACATGACGTCAAGCATTCATTATCCCACTTGGTAAGGTTCCCAGAATTTCAGTCAAACGTGGGATTATGCAACTGCAACCAGGGAAGGCCTAAAACCAAATCGGACGATAATCCCTGCATTAACAGTACAGAGCACTGCTCCAAATGCATGGAGCCAACAAGGAGTTCAAAAACAGGGGTATGCTGTGTAGAATAACCATTAGCAAGAGGAGTGGAGTCGATACCCACTACCGGGACAGGTTTAGGCAAATCAATCAAAGGCATAGCTAGAGACATAGCAAATTCCACAGACATGATATTAGCAGAAGACCCTGAATCCACGAAGGCACTGCCTGTAGCAGACCTACCACCAAAAGAGACCTGAAAGGGAAGCAAGATTTTATTACGTTTCATATTTACGGGAAATACCTGTGCGCCCAAGTGACCTCCCCGATGATCACTTAGGCGCGGAAGTACTCCGGCTGCATTCTTACGCTTAGGACAGTTGTTCACTTGATGCTTGTTATCCCCACAGTAGAAGCAGAGACCATTCTTCCTGCGGAAATCTCTACGTTGTTGGGGGGACACGGAGGCCCCGAGTTGCATAGGTTCATCCGAGTCTTCCGGGGAGGAACGAAGCAACGGATCCTCGGGAGGCATCATGGGGGAGTCAGAGGAGAAAACATCAAGACATTCAAGTCGTCGTTCCCTGAGACGTCGGTCAAGTCGTACCGCTAAAGCCATAACCTGGTCTAGGGAGTCAGAAGAGGGATAACTAACTAGCAGATCTTTCAGGGCATTCGACAGACCCAACCTAAACTGGCACCTTAAGGCAGGGTCAATCCACCGAGAAGCAACGCACCACTTCCTAAAGTCAGAGCAATACTCCTCAACAGGTCTCTTACCCTGACGTAAGGTCACCAGCTGACTCTCGGCAAAAGCAGTCTTGTCAGTCTCGTCATAGATGAGTCCGAGAGCAGAAAAGAAAAGATCAACGGAGGAAAGTTCAGGGGCGTCAGGAGCCAAGGAGAAGGCCCATTCTTGGGGCCCTTCCTGGAGCCGGGACATAATTATACCCACCCGCTGGCTCTCAGAACCTGAGGAGTGGGGCTTTAAACGAAAATAGAGCCTACAACTCTCCCGAAAGGAGAGAAAAGTCTTCCGGTCCCCTGAGAACCGGTCGGGCAACTTGAGGTGGGGTTCAAGAGGTGAGGTGAGGGGGCCTACCATGGTAGCATCAGGCTGGTTGACCCTCTGAGCCAGGGCCTGGACCTGTAGGGAGAGACCCTGCATTTGCTGAGCCAGGGTCTCAAGGGGGTCCATAGTGGTGTCAGGGACCAGGGTAGACTAGGTATAGGCTTGTGATTATGTAATGACGGGGGTGGGGAGACAGAGAAGTGAGCCCTAATCTACCCACCACTCAGTCCCTGCCTACTTGCAACGACCCGCCCTAGGCGACGAGGGTACAACTGGGCGACAGTCCCTACGCTCAATAAGTGCACGACAGACAACCAGACAAGGGTACACAGAGCTAGGGGGAGAAAGGGGCAGTTGCCCACGGCAACACCGTGAGCAACAAGAGAAGTGAACAAGTCGAGTCAAACCAGGAGTGTATGAGGTACCAAACGCAGAGCAGGAGAGTAGTCAGCAAGCCGGGGTCAATATGAAGCAAGGACAATGGTACAAGAAGCTGCAGCAGGGCCAGGAAACCAAACGAGAAGAATCACAAGCAAAGGAGGAACAGGAAAGGCAGGTATAAATAGACAGAGGGCGGGAGCTAGCTCCGTCTGGCCAGGCTGTGATAGGTTCTCCCACTCCTAAGCCTGCCACCCTGAGTGGTGGAAGATGGAGTCAGTCTCACAGACATAGAAGCAGGTGCAGACTGATTATCTATGGGCGTTAACCCCGAAGCTGTGCCTGGCAGATCCTTTACAAGGGGGCCCTGAAATTCGTGATGGCGGCCCTGCGGGTCCCGTAGGGGGCGCGCGCACGTTCGTGCCCGCTCTTAAAGGGGCAGCGTGCGCACCGGACTTTCATGTTTAATTAGCCCATTGCACCCTGGACTATAAGAAGGGCTCAGCCCCTTCCTTCCACGCCTGAGCATTGTTGTCATACCCTAAGTTTGTCTATGCAAATGGTCTCCTAGTGTTTCCCAGTTCCTAGTGTTCCCTGCTCACAGGATCCTGTATCCTGTATCCTGTATCCCGTGCTATCCTGGTCAAGTGCCGTGCTGAGTTGAAGTCGTGCTGCGCTGTATACCACGCTTGTCCTGCTACACCGCGCCTGACGTCTACCTGCTGCCCAGTTACAGCCGAGCCTGCCTTGCTACTGTCTGAGCTGCCACATGTACCAGATACGAACTATAGACTGTAACCTGCGCCCTGTTGGCCAGCTGCCATATCGTAAAGGCGGTAGGGCCCAGTGGGTCCACGAACCCAACGTGTATACCAGCAGTGAATATACCACACATATAAATATATACCAGCAGTGAATATACCACACATAAATATATACCAGCAGTGAATATACCACACATATAGATATATACCACACATATAAATATATACCAGCAGTGAATATACCACACATATGAATATATACCAGCAGTGAGTATACCACACATATAAATATATACCAGCAGTGACTATACCGCACATATAAATATATACCAGCAGTGAATATATCGCACATATAAATATATACCAGCAGTGAATATACTGCAAATATAAATATATACCAGCAGTGAATATACCACACAGATACATATATACCAGCAATGTATGCTAGTAGCCACAGTCCACTCTTTTCCTCCACCTCTCATCTAATAACATGTGGAGTCTGAGAAGGAGAGATGCGGGTGCAGAGTTGCCATACTCACTGGTTAGACGTTCTCTATGTATCATGCTCCACAGGGGCGTGCGCTTCTCCGCTGCAAGCTCTGTTGTGAACTTGTGATATTCTGCACACAGGGGCAGATATAGGATTGAAATCTAGGGCAGGGGTGCAAAAAACATAAACAATGAACAGTCCCCATTTTAATTAAATTTAAGCCTTGGGGACAGACACACAGCACTGGCCCAAGAATAGCGGCCCATTCTGGGGGCACTGGGCATTTGACGAGTTTCCCCCCCCTAGCACCACCCCTATAGACCTCTGCTACCTGTCAACAAAAAAATCATCAGTCAGAAGGAAAAAAAAATCCCGATCAGTACAAGAAAGCCTCACCTGGGAATTAGACTTTCTTGTACTCCACCATCGGGAAACATTTTTCCCTCTGGCGGATGACTTTTCAGTTGACAGGAAGCAGAGTTACATTAAGGGAAATTATTTTTCCTTGATCTCTAGTTTCTATTGCGGTGCAGGGGAGAAAAAAAAGTATACGTTTTTTATTTTTCATACTGCTAACTTTTCTTTTTTTGGTAGGTTCTGCTGGACCATGTAGGCTAAGACGTAGATTCGTTGGACTACTTCGATAATCTACATTTTTGTTTACATTTTTTTTATTTTTTATAAAATGGTGAAAGGGTTGTATGAGGGAGCTTTTTTCAATAAAAATGTTTTCTTATGTGTCTTTACTTTTTTAAAACTTTATTACTACCGCCTTAGTAATGACCACTGTCTGCTTGATGGCATCCACTATTAAAGCATGGCTTAGCATTAGCCAGTAAAAAGACTATCAGTAAGCCCCCATTATTACCCCAATACCCACCACCACCAGGGGTACCGAGAAGAACCGGGTACGATCCAGTACACGACCATCTGTAGAGACGGTCGTGCACTGGGGCGGCCGCAGGCTTGTATTATGAGGCTGGGAAGGGTCAAAAACTGTGGCCCTTCCCACCCTGGTAGTGCTAGCCTGCTGCTGCTATGTTGTATCTGGCTGATTATGAAAATGGCCCCCCCCACTCCACGTCGTTTTTCTCTATTATTATTTTTTTTTTTTAAATGATGTGGGGTCCCCCCCCATTTTTAATAACCAGCCAGTTACAACATAGCAGCGGCAGCAGCATGCTAGCATTACCAGGGTGTGAAGGGCCACGGTTTTTGTCCCTTCCCAGGCTGATAATACCAGCCTGTGGCCGCCCCGGTGCCCAGCCGTCACTATGGATGGTCGGGTACTGGATTGCAGCCGCCCTTCCCGGCACCCCTGGTGGCGGTGGGTACCGGGGTTATAATGGAGGTTAGCGCTAGCCTTTTTACTGGCTAACGCTAAGCCCCACCGTAGTAATGGACACCAACAATCAGACAACTGCCATTACTAAGGCACTAATTTAGTATTTTTAAAAATACAGACACATAAGAATTTTTTTTTAATTTAAATGAAAACTCCCCCACACACACCTCTTTGACCATTTTTTTTATTCTTTTAGAGATGCGCCACAAATATTAATAGATATTAATATTCCTGGCGCATTGGGGAGGTCCCCCCGCAGATCTAGCTTAGAAAAAATTTTGGCTCCTCGTATGCGATCGAAGAGCTCGGAAATAAGTGGCAACAGGTATTTGTTCTTGACCGTGATCTGATTGAGACCACGGTAGTCAATGCAGGGTTGAAGAGATCCATCTCTCTTTTTAACGAAGAAGAAGCCTGCCCCGGCCGGGGAGGAAGGTTTTCGAATAAAACCCCTCTCCAAGTTCTCCTTGATATAGGCTGACATCGATAAAGTCTCTGGCAAGGAGAAAGGATATACTCGTCCACGGGGAACCGAAGCTTTGGGAACCAGTTCAATGGGACAGTCATAATTCCGATGTGGAGGCAACGTCTCAGCCTCTCGTTTGCAAAAGACATCCGCAAAACTGGCATACTGAGATGGTAGACCGGAAAGTGACTGAGGCAGAGGGGGCACAACAGGACGGACTTGTGACAGGCAATGGCTATGGCATCTGGAACCCCATTGAAGAACCTCTCCAGAATTCCAGTCAAGTGTTGGGGCGTCTAGACGGAGCCATGGCAGACCCAGCAGGATAGGATTGATAGCATTGGGTAGTACCAGGAAGGTGATCTGTTCTGAGTGAAGTGCTCCGACCTGTAGTGTCAACGGCTCTGTCATGAGCATGATCGGATCAGGCAATGGTAGACCATTCACAGAGGCAACAGCCAGGGGTCTCTCCAGACGGACTGTGGGTAGACGAAAACGATCCACTAGATCCTGCTGGATGAAATTAGCAGCCGCTCCAGAGTCAAGATAGGCGGAGGAAGGATGTGATGTCTCTCCGGTGACGATGGCCACAGGAATCGATAATCTGGAAGAGGTTTTAACATTTGGAGACGTTCCACCTAGAGTTGCCTCTCCAATCAACCCTAGGTACTGGAGTTTCCCGGTTTCTGTGGGCATTTGCGCACAAAATGACCCTTGAGGCCACAATACATACAAAGTCCAGAGGAGCGTCTGCGCTGCTTCTTCTGTTCAGATAACTGGACTCTGTCTACCTGCATGGGTTCTTCAGGTAGCGCACTAGAAGTGGACAATAGTGGTCTCTGGACTGATGGTGCTGGTCTGTGGACCCGGCTCTCCTGTCGAACCTCTTGAGAGCGCTTCCGGATTCTCATATCAACCTGGGGTGGCTAACAGGATGAGGGCATCCAAGGTAGAAGAAAGGTCGCGGGCTGCCAGTTTGTCCTTGATGTGAGAGGACAGTCCCTGCCAGAAGGTCGCCACCAGTGCCTCATTGTTCCATGCCAGCTCGGCTGCTAGGGTACGGAAGGAGATAGCATACTCCCCTACTGTGGAGCCTTCTTGCTTAACGGTCAACAGAGTGGCTGCGGTAGAGGATGTTCGACCCGGCTCCTCGAACACGGCACAAAAGGACTGCAGGAACAAGGCTAGGTCCGCGGATACAGGTCCTTGTTGCTCCAAGATTGGGTTCGCCCATACGAGGGCCTTGCCAGCGAGGAGGGAGATAATAAACGCCACTTTGGCCTCCTCGGAGGGGAAGAGATGAGGCCATAGCCTAAAATGCACCGTGCATTGATTGAGAAATCCTCTACATGCTCTGGGGTCACCGTCGTAGCGAGGAGGAAGAGGCAGAGGAACTGTGGATCCGGAACAAACAGGAGGAGCAACGGGCAGTGGCACAGCAACTGCTGCAGGAGGAAGAACCGGAGGTGGAACAGTGAGTAGATCCAGGCGGACCAGGATAGAATTCACCGCCTCAAGGAGTTGATCCTGACATGTGCGTAGGTCATGCATCTCTGTCTGTATCTTCTGGACTGCGGTCTTGGGCTGGCCAGTGGGTTCCATGGCCTGAGCGTACTGTCACGGACACAGGGTATGTGGACCCACTAGGCCGCTCCGCCGTAGCGGGGAGGCAGCTGACCAGGTCACAGTCTATTCGAAAGTCAATGGCAGACAGTAACGCTTGGGTACCTGAAATAGTCCGGACGGTGGCTGTGGCTTCAGCACAGATGGAGTGTGGTGCGGCAGGTGGCGCCAGACGTGGCGGGCAGTATCCGATAAAGCAGAAGACACTGGACGTGGCAGAAGACACAGGACGTGACAGAAGACACAGGACGTGGCAGAAGACACAGGACGTGGCAGAAGACACTGGACGTGGCAGAAGACACTGGACGTGGCAGAAGACACAACTCCAACGCTGGTAGGCACAGGAACTGGAACAATACGGAATACAGGAACGGATAACAGGGCCCGGGTAACAGCTGGAACGGGGAAACACTAAGGGACCATTTGCGAGACAGACTGGGATAGACTAACAACGCTCAGGCAAGGATCAGAAGGCCTAGGGCCTTCTTATAGACCAGGAAATTAGGGCAGTTGATGATGATGACGATTTCCTGTTTAAGGCCGGGCGCGAGCGTGCGCGCGCACCCTACGGGGCACCGCCGAACGGAGCGGAAGTGAGCGCTGGCGTCTCCTAGGAGGGAGACTGGGACCAGCGCTCACGGATCCATGGCTGCGGGTGTCGGGAGGTGAGTGAACCCGACGACCCGCGGCCATGGACGCTACAGTCAGGTTCTTGTGGTCCGTGAAGACCAGGATAGGATGAGCTGCGCCTTCCAGTAGGTGTCTCCACTCCTGCAGGGTCAGCTTGATGGCCAGTAACCCCCGATCTCCAATCAAGTAGTTGCGCTCTGCGGGAGAAAACAGCTTATAGTAGTAACCACATACCACCGTCTTGCCTTTCGAACCTCTCTGGAACAAAAGTGCACCAGCACCAACAGAGAAGGCGTCCACCTCTAACGAAAACTGTAGGGATACATCAGGATGATGAAGAATAGAGGCTGACGTGAAGGCCTTTTTTAAGGTTTTAAATGCGACTTCCGCCTCTGGAGTCCATACCTTGGCATTCATACCCTTTTTAGTGAGGGTAGAGATGGGGGCTGTCAAAGAAGAGAAGTTGGGAATGAACAGTCTGTTGAAGTTGGCGAATCCCAGGAAGGGTTGTATGGCCCTTAAGCCTTGGGTACGTGGCCACTCCAGAACAGCCTTGAAATACTCAGGGTCCATTTTGAGACCTTGATCAGAGATTATATAGCCCAGGAAGGGTAGAGACTTCTCTTGGAATACGCACTTCTCCAACTTGGCGTAAAGATGATTCTCCCTTAATCGAAGCAACACCTGGCGGACATGTCCCTGATGAGTCACAAGATCTGGAGAAAAAATCAAGATATCATCGAGATACACCACAACACAGACATAGAGGAGATCACGAAAAATGTCATTGACAAATTCTTGAAACATTGCGGGGGCGTCGCACTGGCCGAAGGGCATGACCAAATATTCGTAGTGTCCATCACGTGTGTTAAATGCAGTCCTCCACTCGTCACCCTGACGGATCCGGATTAGATTGTAAGTCCCCCGCAAGCCTAGTTTGGAATTTTTTTTAGCCCCCCCCCCCCCTGTATGCTATCAAAGAGTTCCGAAATCAACGGCAATGGGTACCTGTTCTTCACCGTGATGTAGTTGAGACCTTGGTAGTCAATGCAGGGTCGAAGGGATCCATCCTTCTTTCTAAAAAAGAAAAACCCGGTTCCGGCCGGGGATGAAGACTTTTGTATGAAGCCCCTCTCCAGATTCTCCTTAATGTAGGCCAACATAGACTGGGTCTCTGGCAAGGAGAAAGGTATACTCTACCGCGAGGAGGGGACGAATCAGGAACCAGGTCAATAGGACAATCGTATGCTCGATGTGGTGGCAATGTCTCTGCTTCCTTCTTGTTGAAGACATCATCGAACTGAGAGTAACAAGGAGGCCACCCTGCCAATGACTGATGCGGAGAAGGCTCGGACGGATGGACATGCACCAGACAGCAGTCGAGACACTTGGGGCCCAACTGGAGAACCTCTCCGGAATTCCAATCCAGGACTGGGGCGTGTAGACGGAGCCAAGGCAAACCCAGCAGCACAGGGTTGACGGCCTTGGACAGGACATACAGGGAGATGAGCTCAGAATGAAGAGCTTCCACTTGAAGTCTTAATGGCTTGGTCACAGACAACACTGTGTCAGGCAAAGGCAGTCCATTTACCGAGGCAACGATCAACGGTCCATCCAGCAAAACAGTGGGCAATTGAAGAAGGGAATGCTCGGGCATGCAGTGTGAAGTGGATATGGCATTGATTCAGAAACCCCCTGCACGAACTTGCGTCTCCATGGAACCGAGGTGGCAATATCAGAGAGAACCGAGGGTCCGAACTGGGGCTGCCAGGAGATGTAGCAGGAGGGTCGATCGGAGGAGCTTGAATAGGAGCAGTGGAGAAAATAGCTAGTGCCCCTAGCTGCTGTGCCATGGAGTCTACTGCCCCAAGGAGTTGATCCTGTCGTGCTTGCAGATCTTGCAGGTCCGCCTACATGGCTTGGGAAAATGACAGGCCCTTGACTTGGCAAGCGGGGTCCATGGCCTGAGCATACTGTCACGGCGGGGGGTGTGGACCTACTGGGTCGTACCGCGTGGCGTTGTAGCAGCTAGCCAACAAGGTACAAAAAAATGTCTATAGTTCAGAACGGGTACCTGAGGCAATGTAGACAGTAGCGGGAGCACGACTTGACTTTCACAGCAGGTGACACCGTGGATGCAGCGGAAGACACAAATTGACTTTCACAGCAGGTGGCACCGTGGATGCAGTGGAAGCCACGACTTGACTTTCTCAGCAGGTAGCACCGTGGATGCAGAGGAAGACACGACATGACTTTCACAGCAGGTGGCACCGTGGATGCAGCGGAAGACATGACTTGACTTTCTCAGCAGATACGATAGCACGGGATACAGGGTACAGGCAGCAGGAACGGGTAACACTGGGAATTAGGAAACACTGGGAGACCATTTGCATGACAAACTTAGGTATACAACAACGCTCAGGCGAGGAACAAGTGGGAAGAGCCCCTTTTTATAGTCCAGCAGCCATTTGGGCTGATTATTGGTTGGTGACAGATGGACGTGTACTGGCCCTTTAAGGCCGTGCACGCGCGTGGGCCCTGCGGGAAACTGTCCGTGGACCCGGAAGTGAGTGCCGTCGTCTCCCTGGAGGGAGCTGATGCAGAGAAGACAGATGTCCATGGCCGGGGCCATCAGAGAGTAAGTCTGAACGGCGGCCCCCAGCCACAGACGTTACATTTAGTTACAGTTGAAGCAGTCAGACACCCCTCCCGCTTGCAGTATAATAACTACTGAGGGTGTTATGGGGTAATTATACTGCAAGCGGGGTCTGAGTGTCTGACTCTGATGGGTTTGTGGGGGGAGTTATCCCCCCATAGAGTTCTCAGCAGTGTCAGATGCTCTGGCCCCCTCCCTTAACAGTATAATAACTACTGAGGGCTCTATGGTGGGGATTATACTGCAGGGGCTGAGCTTCTGACTGTGACTAAATGCTGAGGGTTCTGTGGGGGGGGGGGGATAATCCTCCCTATAGAGCCCTCAGTAGCTAATATACTGCAATATCTGACTGACTGCAGTGGGCATTATGGGGGCACCCCCCGTGCTCCCATAATGCCCACTGCAGTCTGTCAGATGCTTAGACCCTCCCTTTCAATATGGTAGCTACTGAGGACTCTCCCTGAGCCTTATGTCCACTCGTGTAGCCAGTAGAATCAGGTCATCCAAGGCAGTTGGGAGATCTCGAGCAGCCAGTTCGTCCTTGATCTCGGACAATAGGCGATCCTGGCTCCGTCCGAAGGGAATGCTCGGGCATGCAGAGTGAAGTGGATATGGCATTGATTCAGAAACCCCCTGCACGAACTTGCGTCTCCATGGAACCGAGGTGGCAATATCAGAGAGAACAGAGGGTCCGAACTGGGGCTGCCAGGAGGTGTAGCAGGAGGGTCGATCGGAGGAGCTTGAATAGGAGCAGTGGAGAAAATAGCTAGCGCCCCTAGCTGCTGTGCCATGGAGTCTACTGCCACAAGGAGTTGATCCTGTCGTGCTTGCAGATCCGCCTGCATGGCTTGGGAAAATGACAGGCCCTTGACTTGGCAAGCGGGGTCCATGAGGTAGCTACAATATGGTAGTTACTGAGGACTCTTTGGAGGGATCATTACCCCCACAGAGCCCTCTGCTGTCAGTAATAGAGTTCCACTATTACTCTTCCAACCTACATGTATTCGGTCTGGTTTTGTTTTAGAAAGTTTTCCGGTTCTATCTATCTATCTATCTATCTATCTATCTATCTATCATCGATCGATCTATCTATCTCATATACACTACCGTTCAAAAGTTTAGGGTTACAATTTTTGAAAGAAAAGCACAGTTTTTTTCAATGAAGATAACATTAAATTAATCAGAAATACACTCTATACATTGTTAATGTGCTAAATGACTATTTTAGCTGCAAACGTCTGGGTTTTAATGCAATATCTACATAGGTGTATAGAGGGCCATTTCCAGCAACCATCACTCCTGTGTTCTAATGGTACATTGTGTTTGCTAACTGTGTTAGAAGGCTAATGGATGATTAGAAAACACTTGAAAACCCTTGTGCAATTATGTTAGCACCGCTGTAAACAGTTTTTCTGTTTAGAGGAGCCATAAAACTGACCTTCCTTTGAGCTAGTTGAAAATCTGGAGCATTACATTTGTGGGTTCGATTAAACTCTCAAAATGGCTAGAAAAAGAGATCTTTCAAGTGAAACTCGATAGTCTATTCTTGTTCTTAGAAATTAAGGCTATTCCATGCGAGAAATTGCCAAGAAACTGAAGATTTCCTACAACGGTGTGTACTACTCCCTTCAGAGGACAGCACACACAGGCTCTAAACAGAGTAGAAAGAGAAGTGGGAGACCCCGCTGCACAACTGAGCAACAAGACAAGTACATTAGAGTCTCAAGTTTGAGAAATAGACGCCTCACAGGTCCTCAACTGGCAGCTTCATTAAATAGTACCCGCAAAACGCCAGTGTCAACGTCTACAGTGAAGAGGCGACTCCGGGATGCTGGCCTTCAGGGCAGAGTGGCAAAGAAAAAGCCATATCTGAGACTGGCTAATAAAAGGAAAAGATTAATATGGGCAAAAGCACACAGACTGTAATGGCAGGAAGGAGGTGAAGGGAAAGTGAGCCCTAATCTACCCACCGCCCTGTCCCTGCCTACTTGCAACGACCCGCCCTAGGCGACGAGGTACAACTGGGCGGCGGTCCCTACGCTGTCTAAGTGCACAGGAAAACAAACAGGGAACACGCAAGGGAAGGGGCAGTAGCCACGGAACGCCACGAGGAAACGGAGCGGCGAACGGACAGTCAGGACCAGGACGAAGTGAGTACACCCAAGCGGGCAAGGAGACAGAAGCAAGCCAGGGGCAAAGCAAGCAGGTCAAGCAGAACTGCAGCAAGGCAGAAGCACGGCAGAAGCAGGCTGGAGCAAGCAGCAGTGGGGCCAGGAATCCAAAAGAATTACAAGCACTGAGGGAGAGAACAGGGCAGGTAATAAAGGACAGGGGGCGGAGCTAACTCCGACAGACCAGGCCGCGATAGGCTCTCCCACTCCTGAGCCTGCCACCCTGGTTGGTGGGAGATGGTGTCAGTCGAACAGGTCTGGCCTCAGGTGTGGATTGATTAATCCCAGGAGTATACCTAGATGAAGTACCTGGCAGATCCCTAACACAGACATTGGACAGAGGAAGATTGGAAAAAAGTGTTATGGACAGACGAATCGAAGTTTGAGGTGTTTGGATCACACAGAAGAACATTTGTGAGACGCAGAACAACTGAAAAGATGCTGGAAGAGTGCCTGACGCCATCTGTCAAGCATGGTGGAGCTAATGTGATGGTCTGGGGTTGCTTTGGTGCTGGTAAAGTGGGAGATTTGTACAAGGTAAAAGGGATTTTGAATAAGGAAGGCTATCACTCCATTTTGCAACGCCATGCCATACCCTGTGGACAGCGCTTGATTGGAGCCAATTTCATCCTACAACAGGACAATGACCCAAAGCACACTTCCAAATTATGCAAGAACTATTTAGGGAAGAAGCAGGCAGCTGGTATTCTATCTGTAATGGAGTGGCCAGCGCAGTCACCAGATCTCAACCCCATAGAGCTGTTGTGTGAGCAGCTTGACCGTATGGTACGCAAAAAGTGCCCATCAAGCCAATCCAACTTGTGGGAGGGGCTTCTGGAAGCATGGGGTGAAATTTCTCCCGATTACCTCAGCAAATTAACAGCTAGAATGCCAAAGGTTTGCAATGCTGTAATTGCTGCAAATGGAGCATTCTTTGACGAAAGCAAAGTTTGAAGGAGAAAATTATTATTTCAAATAAAAATCATTATTTCTAACCTTGTCAATGTCTTGACTATATTTTCTATTCATTTTGCAACTCATTTGATAAATATAAGTGTGAGTTTTCATGGAAAACACAAAATTGTCTGGGTGACCCAAACTTTTGAACGGTAGTGTATATTGATATATAGTATAGTTTTAGGCTGGTGCTACATGGCGACTTTGGCCGCAACATAGGTCGCACAGCCAAAAGTGAATGTGGTAGCAATCATTAACTTGTGATGTAGGCTACTGGACAAAGCGATTTTTGTCCATGGGACCCGTGCGAGCGAGGCTGGGGGAACCAACACACACACACACACTCACAGCGTCTGCCCATTACTTAGTGAGGGCTGGAGGCTGAGCGCAGTAAGTGGCACTCTGCCTCTCTAGTCTTTAACAACGACTCAGCCTCCTGCCCTCACCTCATTACTTACCAGCCGCTCTCTTTTCTTCAGGGGAGAGAGTTCGACCGCTCCTCCAGCAGACTTCCATCTTCTCTATGCTCCTCTCTGGCGGCGCGTGCAGCGTCAGAGAGGGGAAGTGTACTAGCAGATGTGCGCCTGTCGTGCCGAACGTCTGCTAGGTAAAGTACTCTCCCCTGCAATCCCCACGCGTCCCCCTGGCCCTGCTCGTATCCACAAGATGCCGTCCCCTGTTTTTATCTCTGTGATGCGACCTGAGGCGGCAGCCTCACCTCGCCTCATGGCAGGTGCGGCCCTGAATGTAGGCTCCTGCATTAATATTCAAGAGAGAATTAAACCACATACCCTCCCCGGACCACCTGCTGGATTATCAAGTACTAGCATAGGACTCATTTCTGTCCCATGAGATGACTAAGGGGGGACGTGATTAATTTGTATAAATATATATATATATATATATATAGCCCATACAAAAAAAATATGGTAAAAACATGCTCCATGTAAAATCCCCTCAAAAGACAAGGGGGCACTCCCTCTATCTAGAGGAAAAAAAAGTTCAATCTCCAGAGACGGCAAGCCTACCGCAGGAGCTGGTCACAGCAGGATCAGTAGATGGCTTCAAGAAGATTTTTCCCTGCTAGGGCAGAGTGTCTTATGCCTTATGGGCTGTTTTTTTTCTCTTGCTTTCCTCTAGATCAAAAGGGGGAAGAAAAGTAATAAAATGTACCCCTAGCCCTTCCCCTCATGCGCATCCGCTCCCCGCCACACAGCCAGTTATATGTTAAAATTCTGTCTGTCTGCAGCCACCACTAGAGGGAGTATAAGAGCTTATTACATACTCATTTTGGGAGATGTACATGTGCAGTGAGCTCCTCTTAGGGTGTATTCAGACATTGCAGTTGAGATGTGGTTAAAACCGCATCTAAAAATGTTATTAATTTTTACTGTGATTTAATACATTTTTCAATGCGGTTGCATTTTTTTAACCATACCTCAACCACAATGTCTAAATACACCCTTATTGTGTTATATTTAGCTTTATTTTAACACCTTAATGGCAGTCCAGTTTAGGGTTCATGCACACGACGACTGTACAGCAGTACTGTCAGGGATCATTACCATGTATATTGTTTGCAAAAATATTATCCTTACATATATATATATATATATATATATATATATATATATATATATATCAGTATATTCCACAAAGAACTGGAATGTAACAAAATGGACCATGTATCAGGAACACGCCTATGGAAGACACCGCCCCTGGAATGCAAGTGGAGTGTACAGAAGAACTTACAGCTGAGGAGCCATTGGGGCTTAAGCACGTCCCACCTTCCTACAGGGAAGTTTTTTTGTGTTTCTTTGTTCATTAAAAAAAGTTCAGTTCACTTCCTACCTGTCTAACACCATTCGTCTGTTTGGTACATATCTTCCATGCATGCCCTCAGTTCCAATTTACAGAGGTGGCTATTCGGTGTGGAATAACAGGGAGAAGGAAGTTTGCCCTGACAGTACAAGGAGGCCATATCGCTCCCTGGTATAGAGACGCATGGCCTGTCTGTGCTTACATACAGGCCTGGTTGGGTGCTGTACATATGGAGATGTTCATACATACACATGAAGCAGGGGCGTATCTAGAGGGGGGCAGGCGGGACATGTGCCCCGGGTGCAACTTAGAGGGGGGCGCCAGGCCCGCACTATCCATGACGCAGCAGTCTGGAGAGAGGGAGCAGACACACCGGAGCGGAGAACTGCAGAGCAAAATAAGCCACAGGACAGTGGTGAGTACACAGTTTAAACAATCTAGTGCCTTGGAACACTAGCGTTTCTAAAATCATAAAATAAATGACATTATTTTATGATTTTAGAAACTCTTGTGTCTCCAGGCACATTCTTTTTGCGGCTCCAAGTAACCCCCCCCCCCCCCACCCTGTAACTTCTGGCAGGAGAGGGAGAAATAGTAATAGTGGTCATAAAAAAACACATCTATCTATCTATCTATCTATCTATCTATCTATCTATCTATCTATCATCTATCTATCTATCTATCTATCTATCTATCTATCTATCTATCTATCTATCTATCTATCTATCTATCTATCTATCTATCTATCTATCTATCTATCTATCATCATCATCATCTATCTATCTATCTATCTCTCTCTATCTATTCTGAAGCAGGGATCTGATAGTTCCCTGCTTCAGAATTTGTGGCTACTCCTTGAGCGGAATCCCCGTTGCCGATGATCTGGCCGGGGATTCCACTCCTAGAGGAAACCCCTGAGGTCACTGCCCATATATGGACAGTGACATCAGGGCTTCACTCTAGGAACGGAATCCCCGGCCAATGCCCTGGCTGGGGATTCTGCTCCTAGAGGGAGTCCCAATGACGCTATCTACAGGGTGGGGGTAGCGCTATTTACAGGGGGGGTGGCACTATCAACATGGAAACTGTGGCACTATATAGGGGCTCTATCTACATGGGCACTGTGGCACTATTGAGAGGGCATTGGCACTTATATGGGCACTGGCACTACGGGCAGCTTTGGGGGTATTATACTGTATAAGGGCAGCTAGGGGGGGCATTATACTGTATGGTGGCAGCTATGGAGGCATTATACTGTATGGTGGCAGCTAGAGGTCATTATACTTTATCTACAGGGGGGCTTTATCTACGGGGGGTGGTTTTATCTACAGGGAGGGCTTTATCTATGGGGGGCTCTATCTACAGGGGGCTATATACTAGGGTGGGCTATATGTGGAGCATTATTTACACAGGTGGGCTATATGTAGAGCACTATATACAGGGGTGGGCTATATCTATGGGGGCTATATACAAGGGTGGGTTATCTGTGGAGCACTATATACAGGGGTGGGCTATATATGGAGCACTATATACAGGGATGGGCTATATCTACAGGGGGGCTATATACAGGGGTGGGCTATCTGTGGAGCTGTAAAGGATCTGCCAGACACAGCTTCTGTGTCGACGCCCGTGGGTAATTTGTCTGCACCTGCTCCTAAGTCTGAGAGAGTGACTCCATCTTCTACCACTCAGGCTGGCAGGCTTAGGAGTGGGAGAGCCTATCACAGCCTGGCCAGACGGAGCTAGCTCCCGCCCTCTGTCTATTTATACCTGCATTTCCTGCTCCTGCTTTGCCTGTGATTCTCCTGTTTGCTGGCTCTGCTGCTGCTGCTGCTTGAACTATTTGTCCCTGCTTCATATTGACTCTGGCTTACTGACTACTCTCCTGCTCTGTGTTTGGTACCTCGTACACTCCTGGTTTGACTCGGCTCGTTCACTACTCTCCTGTACTGCGTTTGGTACCTCGTACACTCCTGGTTTGACTCAGCTCGTTCACTACTTGTAAAGGATCTGCCAGGCACTATGTCTGGGTATACTCCCAGGATTAATCAGTCGACACCTGAGGCCAGACCTCTGAGACTGACACCTGCTCCCACCAATCAGGGTGGCAGGCTCAGGAGTGGGAGAGCCTATCGCGGCCTGGTCAGTCAGAGTTAGCTCCGCCCCCTGTCCATTTATACCTGCCGTTTTCTCTTCCTCCTTGCTTGTTATTCTCTTGGATTCCTGGACCCACTGCTGCCTTGCTCCAGCCTGCTTCTGCCGTGCTTCTGCCTTGCTTCAGTTCCGTTTATCCTGCGTTGCTCTGACCCTGGCTTGCTTCTGCTCCGTGCTCCCGTTTGTATACTCCACTACTTCCTGATCCTGACTGGCTCTTTCCCGCTCCGTTTCCTCGCGGCGTTCCGTGGGCTACTGTATTCCCTTGCGTGTTCCCTGTTTGTACCCCCTTGCACTTAGACAGCGTAGGGACCGCCGCCCAGTTGTACCCCGTCGCCTAGGGCGGGTCGTTGCAAGTAGGCAGGGACAGGGCGGTGGGTAGATTAGGGCTCACTTGTTCCCTTCACCTCCTTCCGCCATTACATAATAACAAGCCTTTACCTAGTCTACCATTTCTTCTACGCTGACGCTATAATGGACCCCCTTGAGACCCTAACCCAGCAGATGCAGGGCCTCTCCCTACAGGTCCAGGCCCTGGCTCAGAGGGTCAATCAGTCTGACGCTGCCTTTGTAGTACCCCTCACCTCACCTTTAGAACCCAACCTCCAGTTACCTGACCGGTTCTCAGGGGACCGTAAGACTTTTCTCTCCTTCCGGGAGAGTTGCAGACTTTATTTCCGCCTAAGACCTCACTCCTCAGGTTCCGAGAACCAGCGGGTGGGTATCATTATATCCCGACTCCAGGAAGGGCCCCAAGAGTGGGCCTTCTCCTTGGCTCCTGACGCCCCTGAACTTTCCTCCGTTGATCGGTTTTTCTCTGCCCTCGGTCTCATTTACGACGAGACTGACAGGACTGCCTTAGCCGAGAGTCAGCTGGTGACCTTACGTCAGGGTAGGAGACCTGTTGAGGAATACTGTGCTGATTTTAGAAAGTGGTGCGTAGCTTCCCGGTGGAACGACCCGGCCCTAAAGTGCCAGTTTAGGTTAGGATTATCTGACGCCCTGAAGGATCTGCTGGTTAGCTACCCCTCTTCTGACTCCCTAGACCAGATTATGGCCCTAGCAGTACGACTTGACCGACGTCTCAGGGAACGTCAGCTTGAACGTTTCAATGTTTTCCCCTCTGACTGCCCTGCGATTCCCCCCGAGGTCCCGTCTCCTCGCTCTTCCACGGAGGACTCGGAGGTACCTATGCAACTCGGGGCCTCCATGTCCCCTCGACAACGTAGAGAGTTTCGCAGGAAGAATGGTCTCTGCTTCTATTGTGGGGACGACAAGCATCTACTGAACACCTGTCCCAGGCGCAAGAATAAGCAGCCGGAAAACTTCCGCGCCTAAGTGATCATCGGGGAGGTCACTTGGGCGCACAGGTATTTCCCGTTAATACTAAACGCAATAAGATTTTGCTTCCCTTTCAGGTCTCGTTTGCTGGCCGGTCTGCCACTGGCAGTGCCTTCGTGGATTCGGGCTCATCTGCTAATATCATGTCTGTGGAATTTGCTATGTCTCTAGAGATGCCTTTTATTGATTTACCTTATCCTATCCCGGTAGTGGGTATCGACTCCACTCCTCTTGCTAATGGTTATTTTACTCAGCATACTCCTGTTTTTGAACTCCGTGTTGGCTCCATGCATTTGGAGCAGTGCTCTGTACTGGTGATGCAGGGATTATCGTCCGATCTGGTATTAGGTCTTCCCTGGTTGCAGCTGCATAATCCCACGTTTGATTGGAATACTGGGGATCTCACCAAATGGGGTAGTGAATGCCTGATGTCATGTCTTTCGGTTAACTCTATTTCTCCCCGGGAGGAGGTAAACACGCTTCCTGAGTTTGTTCAGGACTTCGCTGATGTGTTTTCTAAGGAGGCCTCCGAGGTGTTGCCCCCTCATAGAGATTACGATTGCGCCATCGATTTGGTGCCTGATGCCAAGCTTCCTAAGGGGAGGATATTTAATCTTTCATGTCCTGAACGTAAAGCTATGAGGGAGTATATCCAAGAATGCCTGGCCAAGGGTTTCATTCGCCCCTCGACTTCTCCTGTAGGTGCTGGCTTCTTCTTCGTGGGGAAGAAGGATGGTGGTCTTAGGCCGTGCATTGATTATCGGAACTTGAATAAGGTCACAGTAAGGAACCAGTATCCCCTGCCTTTGATTCCGGATCTTTTTAATCAGGTTCAGGGGGCCCAATGGTTCTCTAAGTTCGATCTACGGGGGGCGTATAACCTTATCCGCATCAAAGAGGGGGATGAGTGGAAAACTGCGTTCAACACGCCCGAAGGTCATTTCGAATACCTAGTCATGCCCTTTGGGTTGTGTAATGCCCCTGCCGTCTTCCAGAATTTTATTAATGAAATCCTGAGAGATTACCTGGGTAATTTTCTTGTAGTGTACCTTGATGACATACTGGTGTTTTCCAAGGACTGGTCCTCGCACGTGGAGCATGTCAGGAAGGTCCTCCAGGTCCTTCGGGAAAATAATCTGTTTGCGAAGACCGAAAAATGTGTGTTTGGGGTACAGGAAATACCATTTTTAGGTCAAATCCTCACTCCTCATGAATTCCGCATGGACCCTGCCAAGGTTCAGGCTGTGGCGGAATGGGTCCAACCTGCCTCCCTGAAGGCGCTACAGTGTTTTTTGGGATTCGCTAACTATTACAGGAGATTTATTGCCAACTTCTCGGTCGTCGCTAAGCCTCTTACGGACCTCACTCGCAAGGGTGCTGATGTCCTCCATTGGCCCCCTGAGGCCGTCCAGGCTTTTGAGACCCTCAAGAAGTGCTTTATCTCGGCCCCCGTGCTGGTTCAGCCCAACCAAAGGGAGCCATTTATTGTGGAGGTTGACGCGTCCGAGGTGGGAGTGGGTGCCGTCTTGTCCCAGGGTACCAGCTCCCTCACCCATCTCCGCCCCTGTGCTTACTTCTCTAGGAAGTTTTCGTCCACGGAGTGTAACTATGATATTGGCAACCGCGAACTTTTAGCCATTAAATGGGCTTTTGAAGAGTGGCGTCACTTCTTGGAGGGGGCCAGACACCAGGTAACGGTCCTTACTGACCACAAGAATCTGGTTTTCCTAGAATCTGCCCGGAGGCTTAATCCTAGACAAGCTCGTTGGGCACTATTCTTTACCAGATTTAATTTCTTGGTTACCTATAGGGCTGGGTCCAAAAATATTAAGGCTGATGCACTGTCACGTAGTTTCATGGCTAATCCTCCTTCTGAGAAGGATCCTGCTTGTATTTTACCCCCTGGTATAATTGTTTCTGCCACTGATTCTGACTTAGCCTCTGACATCGCGGCTGATCAAGGTTCAGCTCCCGGGAACCTCCCTGGGGACAAACTGTTTGTCCCCCTGCAATACCGGCTAAGGGTGCTCAGGGAAAACCATGACTCCGCTCTATCTGGTCATCCTGGCATCTTGGGTACCAAACTCCTCATTACCAGAAACTATTGGTGGCCTGGGTTGCCTAAAGACGTTAGGGCTTACGTCGCCGCTTGTGAGGTCTGTGCTAGGTCCAAGAGCCCTAGGTCCCGACCTGCGGGCTTACTACGTTCCTTGCCCATTCCCCAGAGACCTTGGACCCATATCTCCATGGATTTTATCACCGATTTGCCTCCATCTCAGGGCAAGTCGGTGGTGTGGGTGGTAGTAGACCGCTTCAGCAAGATGTGCCACTTTGTGCCCCTTAAGAAACTACCTAACGCCAAGACGTTAGCTTCTTTGTTTGTGAAACACATTTTGCGTCTCCATGGGGCCCCAGTCAATATCGTTTCGGACAGAGGGGTACAATTTGTTTCCTTATTTTGGAGAGCTTTTTGTAAAAAATTGGAGATTGATCTGTCCTTCTCCTCCGCCTTCCATCCCGAAACTAATGGCCAAACGGAAAGGACTAACCAATCCCTGGAACAATATTTAAGGTGTTTCATTTCTGACTGTCAATTTGATTGGGTCTCATTCCTTCCCCTCGCCGAATTTTCCCTGAATAACCGGGTCAGTAACTCGTCAGGGGTCTCCCCGTTTTTCTGTAATTTCGGGTTTAATCCTAGGTTCTCCTCCGTTTCCCCTGGTGGTTCCAATAATCCCGAGGTAGAGGACGTTCATCGGGAACTGTGCACAGTCTGGGCCCAGGTTCAGAAGAACCTAGAGGCGTCCCAGAGCGTACAAAAGATTCAGGCTGATTGTAGACGTTCTGCTAACCCCCGGTTTGTCGTCGGGGATCTTGTGTGGTTGTCGTCGAGGAACTTGCGCCTTAAGGTCCCGTCCAGGAAGTTTGCTCCCCGATTTATTGGACCTTATAAGGTCATTGAAGTCCTCAACCCTGTATCCTTCCGTCTGGAGCTGCCCCCATCCTTTCGTATACACGACGTCTTCCATGCCTCCCTCCTGAAACGCTGCTCCCCGTCCTGGTCCCCCTCGAGGAAACCTCCTGTTCCCGTTCTCACCCCTGAGGGGGTGGAATTCGAGGTGGCCAAGATTGTGGACAGTAGGATGATCCAGGGCTCCCTCCAGTACCTGGTCCATTGGAGAGGATACGGGCCGGAGGAGAGGACTTGGGTTCCTGCTCGAGATGTTCACGCTGGGGTATTGATCAGGAGGTTCCACCTTCTCTTCCCCACTAAACCGGGTCCTCTTAGTAAGGGTCCGGTGGCCCCTCATAAAGGGGGGAGTACTGTAAAGGATCTGCCAGGCACTATGTCTGGGTATACTCCCAGGATTAATCAGTCGACACCTGAGGCCAGACCTCTGAGACTGACACCTGCTCCCACCAATCAGGGTGGCAGGCTCAGGAGTGGGAGAGCCTATCGCGGCCTGGTCAGTCAGAGTTAGCTCCGCCCCCTGTCCATTTATACCTGCCGTTTTCTCTTCCTCCTTGCTTGTTATTCTCTTGGATTCCTGGCCCCACTGCTGCCTTGCTCCAGCCTGCTTCTGCCGTGCTTCTGCCTTGCTTCAGTTCCGTTTATCCTGCGTTGCTCTGACCCTGGCTTGCTTCTGCTCCGTGCTCCCGTTTGTATACTCCACTACTTCCTGATCCTGACTGGCTCTTTCCCGCTCCGTTTCCTCGCGGCGTTCCGTGGGCTACTGTATTCCCTTGCGTGTTCCCTGTTTGTACCCCCTTGCACTTAGACAGCGTAGGGACCGCCGCCCAGTTGTACCCCGTCGCCTAGGGCGGGTCGTTGCAAGTAGGCAGGGACAGGGCGGTGGGTAGATTAGGGCTCACTTGTTCCCTTCACCTCCTTCCGCCATTACACTACTCTTGTTGCTCACGGTGTTGCCGTGGGCAACTGCCCCATTTCCCTTAGCTTCTGTGTACCCTTGTCTGTTTGTCTGTCGTGCACTTATTGAGCGTAGGGACCGTCGCCCAGTTGTACGCCGTCGCCTAGGATGGGCCGTTGCAAGTAGGCAGGGACTGAGTGGCGGGTAGATTAGGGCTCACCTGTCTGTCTCCCTTCCCCGTCATTACATAATCACAGGCCCATATACCTTTTCTACCCTGGTCCCTGACACAACTATGGACCCCCTTGAGACCCTGGCTCAGCAAATGCAGGGCCTTTCCCTACAGGTCCAAGCCCTGGCTCATGATGCTACCCTGGTAGTGCCCCCCACCTCACCTCTTGAACCCCACCTCAAGTTGCCTGACCGGTTCTCAGGGGACCGGAAGACCTTTTTCTCCTTTCGGGAGAGTTGTAGGCTCTATTTCCGTTTAAAGCCCCACTCCTCAGGTTCTGAGAGCCAGCGAGTGGGTATAATTATGTCCCGGCTCCAGGACGGGCCCCAAGAATGGGCCTTCTCCTTGGCTCCTGACGCCCCTGAACTTTCCTCTGTTGATCTTTTTTTTTCTGCTCTCGGGCTCATATATGACGAGACTGACAAGACTGCCTTTGCCGCGAGTCAGCTGGTGACCTTACGTCAGGGTAAGAGACCCGTTGAGGAGTACTGTTCTGATTTTAGGAAGTGGTGTGTAGCTTCTCGGTGGAATGACCCTGCCTTGAGGTGCCAGTTTAGATTGGGTCTGTCAAACGACCTGAAAGACCTGTTAGTTAGCTATCCCTCTTCTGACTCCCTAAATCAGGTTATGGCTTTAGCGGTACGTCTTGGCCGACGTCTCAGGGAACGACGACTTGAACGTTTGGTGCCTTCTCCTCTGACCCCCCCATGATGGCTCCCGAGGTTCCGTTGCTTCGTTCTTCCACGGAAAACTCGGATGAACCTATGCAACTCGGGGCCTCCGTGTCTCCCCAACAACGTAGAGAGTTCTGCAGGAAGAATGGTCTCTGCTTCTACTGTGGGGATGACAAGCATCAAGTGAACAACTGTCCTAGGCGTAAGAATAAGCAGCCGGAAAACTTCCGCGCCTAAGTGATCATCATATGTCTGTGGAATTTGCTATGTCTCTAGCTATGCCATTGATTGACTTGCCTAAACCTGTCCCGGTAGTGGGTATCGACTCCACTCCTCTTGCTAATGGTTATTTTACGCAGCATACCCCTGTTTTTGAACTCCTTGTTGGCTCCATGCATTTGTCCGATTTGGTTTTAGGCCTTCCCTGGTTGCAGATGAATAATCCCTCGTTTAATTGGAATACTGGGGATCTTACCAAATGGGGTAATGAATGCATTACATCATGTTTTTCTGTTAATTTAATTTCTCTCCCTGAGGAGGTGAACACTCTACCTGAGTTTATTCAGGACTTCGCTGATGTTTTTTCTAAAAAGGCCTCCGAAGTGTTACCTCCTCATAGAGAATACGATTGCGCAATCGATTTGGTACCAGGAGCTAAGCTCCCTAAAGGTAGGATATTTAATCTCTCTTGTCCCAAACGTGAGGCCATGAGAGAGTATATCCAGGAATGCCTGGCCAAGGGTTACATTCGCCCCTCTACTTCTCATGTAGGTGCTGGCTTCTTCTTCGTAGGGAAGAAGGATGGTGGTCTTAGGCCGTGCATTGACTACCGAAACTTGAATAAGGTCACTGTAAGGAACCAGTATCCCCTTCCTTTGATTCCTGATCTCTTCAATCAGGTTCAGGGGGCCCAATGGTTCTCTAAGTTTGATTTACGGGGGGCTTATAACCTTATCCGCATCAAAGAGGGGGGTGAGTGGAAGACTGCGTTTAACACGCCCGAAGGTCATTTCGAATACCTCGTCATGCCCTTTTGGTTGTGTAATGCTTCCGCGGTCTTCCAGAATTTTATAAATTAGATTTTAAGAGACTACCTGGGGGTATTTCTTGTAGTGTACCTTGATGACATACTTGTGTTTTCCAAGGACTGGTCCTCCCACATTGAGCATGTCAGGAAGGTGCTCCAGGCCCTTCGGGAAAACAAACTGTTTGCTAAAACCGAAAAATGTGTGTTTGGGGTGCAGGAGATACCATTTTTGGGTCAAATCCTCACTCCTCATGAATTCCGCATGCACCCTGCCAAGGTTCAGGCTGTGGCTAAATGGGTCCAACCTGCCTCCCTGAAGGCGTTACAGTGCTTCCTGGGGTTTGCTAATTATTACAGGAGATTTATTGCTAACTTCTCGGTCATCGCTAAGCCTCTTACGGATCTTACTCGCAAAGGTGCTGATCTCCTCCACTGGCCTCCAGAGGCGGTCCAGGCTTTTGAGGTCCTTAAGAAGTGCTTTATCTCAGCCCCAGTGCTGATTCAGCCTAACCAAATGGAGCCATTCATCGTGGAGGTTGATGCCTCCGAGGTGGGAGTGGGGGCTGTCTTGTCCCAGGGTACCAGGTCCCTCACCCATCTCCGTCCCTGTGCCTACTTCTCTAGGAAGTTCTCGCCCACTGAGAGTAACTATGATATTGGCAACCGCGAACTCTTAGCCATTAAATGGGCATTTGAAGAGTGGTGCCACTTCATGGAGGGGGCTAGACACCAGGTAACGGTCCTTACCGACCACAAGAATCTGGTTTTCCTAGAATCTGCCCGGAGGCTTAACCCGAGACAAGCTCGATGGGCGTTATTTTTTACTAGATTCAACTTTTTGGTCACCTATAGGGCTGGGTCTAAACATAGTCGCGTAGCTTCATGGCCAGCCCTCCTTCAGAGAAAGATCCTGCTTGTGTTTTGCCCCCATGTATAATCATTTCCTCTGTTGATTCTGACCTAGTCTCCGAAATTGCGGCTGATCAAGGTTCAGCTCCCGGGAACCTTCCTGAGAACAAGCTGTTTGTTCCCCTGCAATTTCGGCTTAGGGTACTCAGGGAAAATCATGACTCTGCACTATCTGGCCATCCAGGCATCCTGGGTACCAAGCATCTCATTGCCAGAAACTATTGGTGGCCTGGGTTGCTTAGAGACGTTAAGGCCTACGTCGCCGCTTGTGAAATTTGTGCTAGGTCCAAGATTCCCAGGTCCCGACCAGCGGGCTTACTATGTTCTTTGCCCATTCCTCAGAGACCTTGGACCCATATCTCCATGGATTTTATCACCGATTTTCCTCCATCTTAAGGCAAGTCGGTGGTGTGGGTTGTAGTAGACCGCTTCAGTAAGATGTGCCATTTTGTGCCCCTCAAGAAACTACCCAATGCTAAGACGTTAGCTACCTTGTTTGTCAAACACATCCTGCGTCTCCATGGGGTTCCTGTCAATATTGTTTCTGACAGAGGGGTACAATTTGTTTCATTGTTTTGGAGAGCCTTCTGTAAAAAGTTGAAGATTGATCTCTCCTTCTCCTCAGCCTTCCATCCTGAAACTAATGGCCAAACGGAGAGGACTAATCAGTCTCTAGAACAATATTTAAGGTGTTTTATCTCTGACTGTCAATATGATTGGGTCTCCTTCATTTTCGAATTTTACCTTAATAACCGGGTCAGTAACTCGTCAGTGGTCTCCCCCTTTTTCTGCAATTTTGGGTTTAATCCACGGTTCTCCTCCGTTTCACCTGGTGGTTCCAACAATCCCGAGGTAGATGTCGTTCATCGGGAACTGTGCACAGTCTGGGCCCAGGTTCAGAAGAACCTAGAGGCGTCCCAGAGCATACAAAAAACTCAGGCAGATAGAAGACGTTCTGCTAACCTCTTGTTTGTGGTCGGGGATCTGGTGTGGCTATCTTCAAAAAATTTGTGCCTTAAAGTCCCGTCAAAAAAATTTGCTCCCCGGTATATAGGGCCGTACAAGGTCATTGAAGTCCTTAACCCTGTCTCCTTCCATCTGGAGTTACCCCCGTCGTTTTGAATACACAACGTGTTTCATACCTCCCTCCTTAAATGCTGCTCCCCGTCCTTGGCTCCCTCGAGGAAACCTCCGGTCCCTGTTCTCACCCCTGAAGGGGTAGAATTCGAGGTGGCCAAGATTGTTGACAGCAGGATGGTCCAAGGCTCCCTCCAGTACCTGGTCCATTGGAGAGGATACGGGCATGAGGAGAGGACTTGGGTACCCATCCGGGATGTTCACGCTGGGGTATTGCTCAGGAGGTTCCATCTTCGGTTCCCCAATAAGCCAGGTCCACCTAGAAAGGGTCCAGGGGCCCCTCATAAAAGGGGGGGTACTGTAAAGGATCTGCCAGACACAGCTTCTGTGTCGACGCCCGTGGGTAATTTGTCTGCACCTGCTCCTAAGTCTGAGAGAGTGACTCCATCTTCTACCACTCAGGCTGGCAGGCTTAGGAGTGGGAGAGCCTATCACAGCCTGGCCAGACGGAGCTAGCTCCCGCCCTCTGTCTATTTATACCTGCATTTCCTGCTCCTCCTTTGCCTGTGATTCTCCTGTTTCCTGGCTCTGCTGCTGCTGCTTGAACTATTTGTCCCTGCTTCATATTGACCCTGGCTTACTGACTACTCTCCTGCTCTGCGTTTGGTACCTCGTACACTCCTGGTTTGACTCGGCTCATTCACTACTCTCCTGCTCTGCGTTTGATACCTCGTACACTCCTGGTTTGACTCGGCTCGTTTACTACTCTTGTTGCTCACGGTGTTGCCGTGGGCAACTGCCCCATTTCCCTTAGCTTCTGTGTACCCTTGTCTGTTTGTCTGTCGTGCACTTATTGAGCGTAGGGACCGTCGCCCAGTTGTACGCCGTCGCCTAGGACGGGCCGTTGCAAGTAGGCGGGGACAGTGTTGGGTAGATTAGGGCTCACCTGTCTGTCTTCCGTCACCGTCATTACAGGAGCACAATAGGGGGAGCTATATGTGGGACACTATATACAGGGGTGGGCTATATGGGGGGCACTATCTACAGGGGGCTCTATGTGGGCACTATCTACAGGGGGCTCTATGGCAGGCACTATCTACAGGGGGCACGGTGTGTGTGGGACACAGTGTATGGTGCTATTATAATTAGAGGTGCAGTGTATGGTGCTATTATATTTAGGGGCGTAGTGTGTGGTATAATGAGAACTTTATCTTTGTTTATATGTGTAGAAATGTTTGAAAAGTGAGAAGCTGAAGACATCTGAGCGGCAAACTGCAGAAATGGGCTGTGACCGGGGAAGTCATCATAAAGGTCTGGACCAGATGCAGAAAAAGAACTAGAATCTGAGACGTCACCAGTGAGTCACTTAATGTAAATGTTTATTCTGCCTCTAATCAGTACTGTAGTCACTGTATGATCTACAGCGAGATGATGGGTGGTATGATTATGATATGATTTTTTTGTGTGAAAAAGCAACTTCCAGCATATCCTTATCAGTGTTCGGGCCATGTTGGGAGCTGGAAACAATTTAGTGCAAATCTATACGGCAGGGGTTGCACTAAATTGAGCCATATTTGTGCTGGTGTTGTATATATGTAATGAACTGGGTTCTGGTGCTGTATATATGTACTGAGCTTGGTTTTGGTACTATATATATGTACTGAGCCTGGTTCTGGGGCTGTATTTATGTACTGAGCTTGGTTCTGGAGCTTTATTTATGTACTGAGTTTTGTTCTGGTACTGTATATATGTAATGAGCTGGGTTCTGGTGCTGTATATATATAATGAGTTTTGTTCTAGTGCTGTATATATGTACAGAGCTTGGTACTGGAGCTGTATATATGCACTGAGCTTTGTTCTGGGGATGTATATATGTATTGAGCTCGGTTCTGATGCTGTATTTATGTACTGAGCTTTGTTCTGGTGCTGTATATATGTAATGAGCTTTGTTCTGGTGCTGTATATATGTATTGAGCTTGGTTCTGATGCTGTATTTATGTACTGAGCTTGGTTCTGGTGCTGTATATATATGTAATGAGCTTTGTTCTGGTGCTGTATATATGTAATGAGCTTGGTTCTGGTGTTGTGTATAGAACTACACTACCGTTCAAAAGTTTGGGGTCACCCAGACAATTTTGTGTTTTCCATGAAAACTCACACTTATATTTATCAAATGAGTTGCAAAATGACTAGAAAATATAGTCAAGACATTGACAAGGTTAGAAATAATGATTTTTATTTGAAATAATAATTTTCTCCTTCAAACTTTGCTTTCGTCAAAGAATGCTCCATTTGCAGCAATTACAGCATTGCAGACCTTTGGCATTCTAGCTGTTAATTTGCTTAGGTAATCGGGAGAAATTTCACCCCATGCTTCCAGAAGCCCCTCCCACAAGTTGGATTGGCTTGATGGGCACTTCTTGCGTACCATACGGTCAAGCTGCTCCCACAACAGCTCTATGGGGTTGAGATCTGGTGACTGCGCTGGCCACTCCATTACAGATAGAATACCAGCTGCCTGCTTCTTCCCTAAATAGTTCTTGCATAATTTGGAGGTGTGCTTTGGGTCATTGTCCTGTTGTAGGATGAAATTGGCTCCAATCAAGCGCTGTCCACAGGGTATGGCATGGCGTTGCAAAATGGAGTGATAGCCTTCCTTATTCAAAAGCCCTTTTACCTTGTACAAATCTCCCACTTTACCAGTACCAAAGCAACCCCAGACCATCACATTACCTCCACCATGCTTGACAGATGGCGTCAGGCACTCTTCCAGCATCTTTTCAGTTGTTCTGCGTCTCACAAATGTTCTTCTGTGTGATCCAAACACCTCAAACTTCGATTCGTCTGTCCATAACACTTTTTTCCAATCTTTCTCTGTCCAATGTCTGTGTGCTTTTGCCCATATTAATCTTTTCCTTTTATTAGCCAGTCTCAGATATTGCTCTTTCTTTGCCACTCTGCCCTGAAGGCCAGCATCCCGGAGTCGCCTCTTCACTGTAGACGTTGACACTGGCGTTTTGCGGGTACTATTTAATGAAGCTGCCAGTTGAGGACCTGTGAGGCGTCTATTTCTCAAACTAGGGACTCTAATGTACTTGTCTTGTTGCTCAGTTGTGCAGCGGGGCCTCCCACTTCTCTTTCTACTCTGGTTAGAGCCTGTTTGTGCTGTCCTCTGAAGGGAGTAGTACACACCGTTGTAGGAAATCTTCAGTTTCTTGGCAATTTCTCGCATGGAATAGCCTTCATTTCTAAGAACAAGAATAGACTGTCGAGTTTCACATGAAAGCTCTCTTTTTCTAGCCATTTTGAGAGTTTAATCGAACCCACAAATGTAATGCTCCAGATTCTCAACTAGCTCAAAGGAAGGTCAGTTTTATAGCTCCTTTATACAGCAAAACTGTTTACAGCGGTGCTAACATAATTGCACAAGGGTTTTCAAGTGTTTTCTAATCATCCATTAGCCTTCTAACACAGTTAGCAAACACAATGTACCATTAGAACACTGGAGTGATGGTTGCTGGAAATGGGCCTCTATACACCTATGTAGATATTGCATTAAAAACCAGACGTTTGCAGCTAGAATAGTCATTTAGCACATTAAGAATGTATAGAGTGCATTTATGATTAATTTAATGTTATCTTCATTGAAAAAAACAGTGCTTTTCTTGCAAAATCTGACAGAAAAAAATGTATTAATGTCATTGCATGCATGAGCCCTAAAAAGGAAACAGTGGATTTTCTACTTGCACTTTGGCCATAAATGAAGAAAATCTATATTAGTAAAGTATTATAAAAGTCTTAATTTTTTACATAGATTTTAGCAATGTGAAGGCAGTTTGACCCTCTGCGCCCCCTGTTATTTGCCGGCAAGGACAACCTGCCTGTCAGCTGTTTCCCGCTGCACAGTGATTGGACGAATCATTGACAGCGCGTTCTATGATTGGCTGAAGGTTACCATGGCAACGGCAGGTGGAGCTACAGTTTTTCAATAATGGAGAGGACAGCATGTACGGGGCTGCCGGTCCGTAGGTCCCGGCACAATGCGGTCAGCTCAGGGGCAGGATCCGGTCACGGGAACCGGCGGGAAGATAACGGTGGCAATGATCGGAAGTCACGAAGCCGTAGTTTGGTGTTCGGTGCTGGCGTCCCGGCTGTACTGCTGCTCTATGTGCTCGGGATGAGAGGTCTAGTTCACTTGTCGTTGCGGCAACTAGTGACACCTGGTACCCGCAGCACCGGCTTTAATGCCACCACTGCCAGGTAACGGCAATGCAATTGTGTGTGTGTATATTTTATATATAATGTGTCTGGGATCCACTATGTATAGACCTTCCATTGTACCATCTATAGCATTGGAAGTCTACATGATGTATGACCAGCCAGGGGGCATGCGATGACGGTGCGGCATGTGTATATAGTGTCGGCATGTGCGATAATGTGACTGTCATGTGAAGTATAATATCTCAGGAGTCACAGGCTGAATATTCATAGATTTCTGTGTATACTGAAGACTTTTCTAGCCTGTCCTGTGTATACCAGTATAAGCCGTGTTATTACCTAGCCACACACAAACATCTACATAAACTGCTGGAGCGATCTGTGTTTGCCAGAAAAAAAATGTAGCGGTGTGTCAAAGATCGTGCCCACTTTCATATTTCCAGATGTGACATTTTTGACACAACCCCCATAAATGTGGCACTGTGTTTTGAGGGCAAAAGCGACAATTTGGAGGCTCCCCAATCAAAGAGCATTGACTAAATAACACTGATATTATTATTGCTGGTAATGGAAACCTTCACCCGAGCATCCACTTTGTCCACTTTAGGAATTGGGGGAATTAGCAAGTAAATCCCTGCTCATTCTGGGATTAGGTGTCCAGTGGGCGGTCCTACTCAGTGATTGACAGCCGCCTCTGTGTGGGTGTGCATGGAGATTGATGTCAATCACTGATTAGGACCGCCCACTGGACACCTGATCTAAGAATGAGCAGGGATTTTCTCTGAAAATGATATATCCGTCTGCTCCGCTCCTCCTGCTCTATAACATGCTGCCTGCAGATCAGACTTCACATACCACGTGACCGCTTCTGTTTACGCTTCTGATGTTTATGTAGCCGCTAGAGCCGAGTCTGCAACATTTTTTTTTAAAAAAGTCTCCTAACTGAAGGTAACGGTTTCTAAATTCAGGTGACATAATACGGTTTCATTCTGGAGCTGCATATTTAGTGCCAAGAACAGGATTGAATCCAATAGACAGAAAATTTTGGAAAGACTTTTCTGAATGTACATGACGATACAGTGTTGTAATACGGCCATGTGCCTTAGCCCTAAGTCTCTATTCCCATCACCCTCAGGCCGGATTCACACGAGCGTGTGCGTTTTGTGAGCGCAAAAGGCACTTAACAGCTCCGTGTGTCAACCCTGTATGATGCGCGGCTGCGTGCTTTTTGCGCAGCCGCCATCATTATGACACTCTGTTTGGATTTTTGTAAACAGAAAAGCACGTGGTGCTTTTCTGTTTACATTCATAGTTTTACAGCTGTTGCGCGAATCACGCGCGTCCCCCGGAAGTGCTTCCGTGTGGTGTGTGGGATTTTCACGCACCCATTGACTTCAATGGGTGCGTGATGCGCGAAATACGCACAAAGAGCGGACATGTCGTGACTTTTTCGCAGCGGACTCGCGCTGCGTAAAAATCACGCAACAGTCTGCACGGCCCCATAGACTAACATAGGTCTGTGCGACGCGCGTGAAAATCACGCGCGTTGCACGGACGTATATCCCGTGCGTCTGAATAAGCCCTCAGATGTATATGGGAAAAAGATGTATATGGGAAAACCTGATTACAGTACGGGACAGTTGTCCCGCAGCGAGGCAGGGACTCCTAGCGTCGTACATAACTGTGATTCTAGGAGCCCGGCTCCCTGCAGTGTGTTCGGTCCGGGACTTGCGGCCAAAATACGTTCCGTCCATTACGGACGTAACATGCTTGTGTGAACCCAGCCTCAGGCTGAATGCATATTACGTGCAGTTTTGCCTCTTGGATTTGCATGTGGCAAATCCACAGCGTAATACAGTACCAGTATAGTCAATGAGATTCCAGGAAATCTCATGTACACACTGCTGCATTATTTGGGACAGAAAATGACCTGTGGTGTGTTTTTTTTTGTATTTTTATTTTTATTTTTTTTAATCCGCAGCATCTCCATTTATCTTGCGTTTCCGCTTGTGAATTCTATCTTCCTAGCGCTGTGGAAAATCGCACCAAAACCCGCAGCATGGAAACGCGTTGAAAAAGCATGAAAGCTCGAAAAACGCACAATTGTTTGGTTTTTACACGTGAATTTTCTGCAGTTTTGGTGCATGTTTTCCGCAGCAAAATACGCAACGTGGTCACGTAGCCTAATTTGTATAGTTTAGATTGCAGTCGTTTTTACAATGATCGTGCCGCAGACTGCTCTATTCTTGCTGTCCAAAAAAACGGAAGGCCTGCCAGAACCTCCAAAGGAGGAGGAACTGAGCCGAACATTTCCATAGACTTCAATTGATTGTGCAGACTTATGCCATACGTGTCATTTTAGCATGTTTGACAGGTTTGGCTGCACACCGTTTTTTTGGGTACAGGAAAGCATTTTTAGAAAAAAAGTGTTAACATTTAATTTTTTAATTTTAGGGTCCGTTCACACACCGTTCTCTGATGCGGAAATCGCGTTGGAATCGGCGCCAAAAAAGTGCAAAACCGCACCCCATGGATTTCAATGGGAGGCAGAGGCGTTTTTTTTTTCCTCGGTGGCTTTTCGCTGCTCGTGGGGAAAAAGAAGCTGCATGTTCTTTCTTGCGGTTTCCGCCTCTGACCTCCGACCTCCCATTGAAATCAATGAGAGGCAGAAAATACCCGTGATATTCGTTTCTGAGTGTTTTTCGCCCACGGTACTTGCATTAGATTCAATGGCCGTTCAAACTCTGTGTGAACTACCCCTTAGAATGGAAGTCAGTGGCTGATGGATCTAACCATAGGAATATATACTTGAATATGTATACATTTCACAGTATGCATCTGTTACCATTAAAAAAAAAAAATGGATGCTGCATATTCACAGGTGGCAGGTTTTTTGCAGAGAAATCTATGAATTCCCTATTCATCTATATGGGGTTTGCAGGAATCCACATACGCGGATAAGCTGCATAAAAGTACACCGTGTATCCGCCCTGGACGCCGTGTGGAATTCCGGTGCAGTTTTTCGGCCGGAATGTGCGCTGCACAGACCGGCAGGTAAATAATTCTAAAATAAGTCCATACGAAGGCCTTACTAAGATGAGCGTGTCAATTTTGCGTCCGCAAAAAAATGGAGCGTATTTCATGCATTTCAGTTCCGTGTGGCATCAGTGTTCCCGTTTTTTTTTTTTTTCTTTCTTTGCATGAAAAACACACCCATTGACTTTATTGGATGACGTGGTCGTCAAAAACGGACCAAAGAAGGACATGCAGTGAGTTTCATGCAACAGACACATGTTGCGTGAAAAAATACGCATGTGTGAATAGCCCCATTGAATTGCTTAGGTTTGTGTGCTGTCGGTTGTTTAAACGGACAGCACACAGACGTAAAATACGTTTGTCTGAATAAGCCCTTACATGTAGCCATGGCAATACATCCCTCCGACATCCTGCAGTTTCAACAGACCGTGTGAAGTATCTGTTGAAAATAGAACATGTCTTATTTTGTTCCGTTTTTCACTGATTCCTCGATAGACAAGTGAGTGCACTCTCGGGGTATGTTCACACGACAGCGTCCGTAACGGCTGAAATTACGGGGATGTTTTCAAGAGAAAACATCCCCGTAATTTCAGCCGTAACGGCATGTGCAGGCGCTTGAACGGCGCGTCCATTACGGACGTAATTGGCGCTGCTTTTCATTGGAGTCAATGAATAACGGCTCCAATTACGCCCCAAGAAGAGACAGGTCACTTCTTTGACGCGGGCGTCTATTTACGCCTCATGTGAACAGACAAACGTCAGCCCATTGCTTTCAATGGGCAGATGTTTGTCAACGCTATCGAGGCGCATTTTTCGGACGTAATTCGGGGCAAAAACGCCCGAATTACGTCCGTAATTAGTGTGTGTGAACATACCCTTAGGCTGGGTTCACACACCCTATTTACGGACGTAATTCGGGCGTTTTAACCTCGAATTACGTCCGAAAATACGGCTCCAAAGCGCCGGCAAACACCTGCCCATTCATTTGGGTTTTACGATGTACTGTGCCGACGGGCACGGGACTTAATTGGAGCCGTTTTCCATTGACTCCATAGAAAAACAGCTCCAATTACGCCCGTAATGGACGCAGTGAAAAACGCCTGCACATGCCATTACGTCTGAAATTCCGGAGCTGTTTTCTCCTGAAAACAGCTCCGTAATTTCAGCCGTATCGGACGCTGCCGTGTGAACATACCCTTACAGTTTAGGCCTCATGCACACATTCGTGTTCAGTTCGGGACATACGGACCACGTGTCGGCTGCGTTTCCCGGACCAATCACAGTTCAGGGAGTTTGGCTTCTAGCATCGCAGTTCTGTATGGCACTAGGTGTCCCTGCCTCCCCATGGGAATACTGTCCGGTACTGAACGTATATCACGCACCGAACATGGTCGTGTGCATGAGGCCTAACCCTAAAGAAAAAAACATGCTTATCTGAGATAGGACGCCAACATGGTGTGCACCTAGCAGTCTGAACCATGAGCCAGGCAGAAGATAACGGTCATACAGCTGATAACGGCAGACTACTGAGTGGCAAAGTTCAAGCGTGTTTTAGCTGTCATTAAGGCCCTATTCCCATCACGCTATGGCTTTCGGTTTGATGTATACGATGGGAAAAAAAGCTTTAATTTACAAATTTACTGTTGTATGGAATACATACCTTTTTTTTGTGGATACTGGAACAAAGGAGTCCAAAAAGGCACTCTTTTGGCCTTCGTCGGTTAATGGATCTATAGGTTTATGCTTGGCATGTACGCCAGGAGCTTATTCCCGCATACTCGCGAAATGTACGCAGCTAACGTGATGTAAACATGCGTAAGGGTATGTTCGCATGTGGCTGAAAATTACGGAGCTGTTTTCAAGGTTTAAATTTGAGGCTTTTTTTTCAGTGTCACTGGAAACTCTGCTCCAAAAACGCCTCAAGAAGTGACATACTACTTCATTTTACGAGGCGTCTTTTTACGAGGCGTCTTTTGAATTTAGCAGTATAAAAAATAAAAATACGCCTCATGTGAACAGCACAGTGTATTTCTCATTTAAATCAATGGGAAACTGTTTGCAGGCTTGTTCTAAGTTTATTTTGAAGCGTAAGGGTATGTTCACACGCAGTGTTTTCAGGCGTATTTTAGGGCGTAAACGCCTCAAAATACGCCTTTCAAAACGCTAGTGAAACCACTTCCCATTGAGATCAATGGAAAACCAGCGTTTAGTTCAGACAGGGCAGTTTTTATACGCCGATGTTTTAAAAAAAAAAAACGGCACGTAAAAAGCTTGAAAATAATAAGGCTGGTTTCCCTTCAACAGCTCTGTAATTTTCAGCCACGTTTTGTATGTGTGAACATGGCCGCTTTCCTGACCTTACACCAGTGCTAAATGTGCAACATACTGACAAGATCTCTCCCTGTGCCTTTGACTGTATAAACGCGCATGTAGTGATGTGTAGTATATCCGCACAGTCCATCCTAGTTTGCCGCTGCCAGGTTATTTTATATAGTGCCCTGTTTACAGCGTGAGGTGACCTTGTGCTCACACAGTATAGATTTCTGATCACATGAACTGTTCTCGGTTTAGATGTGTGCCGGATAACCACCTCCACCTCATTTCACATGCGTATTCATTTCCTGCTCCCTGGGCTTGTCAAGTTCAGAGTTACATAGTACGGGTGAAAAGACACATGTCCCGCAAGTTCAACCAAGGGATGGGAAAAGGGAAGGTAAAAATTTCTACAGATACGAGCTAATATCTTTTAGTTCCAGGAAATAAGGCCCCATGCACACGAACGTGCTTTCGCGGCCACAATTCCCCCGAAAATGCACGGGAGAATTGCGGCCCCATTCATTCCTATGGGCCAATGCACACAACCGTGGTTTTCACGGTCCGTGCATGGCCAGGAGCCCGGACCGCAGAAAGAACAGACATGTCTTATTACGGCCATGTTCTGCGGTCCAGGCTCATAGCAAATAATGGACGCGGCCATGTGCACGGCCCGCGATTTGCAGGCGGTTCGCTGGTGACACTCCGCTGCCGGCCAACCCGAAAATCACAGCCGTGCACATGGCTACGGTCGTGTGCATGAGGCCTTTTTTAAAGCCATCTACTGTCCCTGCTGTGACCAGCTCCTGCGGTAGACTATTCCATAGATTCACAGTAAAGAAGGCTTGTCACCTCTGCAGGTTGAACCCTTCTTTTCTCTCCAGATGGAGAGAGTGCCCCTTGTTTTTTCAGGGGGTTTTACATGGAACAGGATTTCATCATATATTTTTTGTATGTGCCATTAATATATTTATATAAGTTAATCATGTCCCCCCTTAGTCGTCTTTTTTCAAGGCTAAATAGGTTTAATTCTTTTAATCTTTCCTCATAACTTAGATTCTCCATTCCCCTTATTAGCTTCGTTGCTCTTCTTTGTATTTTTTCCAACTCCAGGGCATCCTTTCTATGAACTGGAGCCCAGAACTGAACTGCATATTCTAGATGATGCCGCACTAATGCTTTGTAAAGTGGCAATATTATATCCCTGTGCCGTGAGTCCATGCCTCTTTTAATACACAACAATATCTTGCTGGCCTTTGAAGCAGCTGATTGACACTGCATGCTGTTTAGTTTATGATTTACAAGTACACCCAGATCCTTCTCAACAAGTGACACCCCCAGTATAGCTCCCCCTAGACCTTAAAGGGGTTGTCCACTACTGGACAACTGATGACCTATCCACCGGATAGGTCATCAGTACATGATCTGTGGGGGTCCGAAGCCTGGACTCCGCCCATTAAGCTGCTCCGGCTGCCTCCGAACATCGGATGTACATGCCGGAAGCAGTTGGCTCCGGCCACTGAATAGTGGCGAGCTGCCGTACTGCAGCTCTGGTCCTTTTCAGGTGAATAGGAGCAGCGCTGCAGCACGGCCACTATTCTATGTACGGAGCCAAATGCTTCCGGCTCCGTACATAGCATAATCGGCCATAACATCCGGTGTCCGGAGATAGCCGGAGCAGTATAACGGTCCGGGTGTCGGACCCGCACCGATGATATACTGATGACCTCTCCGGTGGATAGGTCATCGGTTGTTCAGTAGTGGACACCCCTTTTAATTTGCCCATTAGGCATCTAAAGGGACAGTGTCAAATGCTTTTGCAAAGTCCAAAAATACTATATCCACAGGACAGACTATATCTGTCTAGGCTTCTACTTACCTCTTCTTAAAAACAAATCCGGTTGGTTTCACAATAGTAAAACCGTGCTGGCTGTCACTTATAATACTATTTTTTTTTGTCACATATTCCTGTATATAGTACCTCAATAGCCCCTCAAACATTTTCCCCACGATGGATGTTAAGCTAACTGGTCTATAATTACCCGTGGAAGACCTAGAGCCCTTTTTGAAAATAGGCACCACATTTGCCCTGCGTGAGTCCCTTGGCACTATACCAGTCACTAAAGAATCTCTAAATACTATGAAGAGGGGGACTGAAATAACTGAACTAAGTTCTTTAAGAACTCTAGGGTGTAACCCATCTGGTCCCGGGGCCTTGTGTACGTTTATTTTTATTTAACTTCGCTTCGACCTTATATACATTCAGCCAATTCAGTATATTAATAGATGTATTAACAGCACTGGCACCGGCTACATCAGCTTCTCTTTCTTCTGTTGTATATACAGAGCGAAGGAACCCATTTAGTAACTCTGCCTTCTCTTGATCCCCTGTGACCAACTCCCCATTACCACTGTCTAGGGGTCCCACATGTTCAGACCTTGGCTTTTTTGCATTTATATACTTGAAGAATTTTTTTGGGATTCGTTTTACTATCCTTGGACACCTGCCTTTCATTTTGTATTTTTGCTGATTTTTATTACCATTTTACAGATTTTATTAAGCTCTTTATATTTTACAAAGGCTACAGCTGTACCCTCAGATTTGTATTTTTAAAATGCCCTTTTTTTGTCATGTATTGCCCTTTTACAGAAGGTATAAGCCATGTGGGGTTTAATTTTAGTTGTTCATACTTGTTACCTATAGGAATAAATTTTGCACTATAATAACTCAAAGTAGATTTGAAAATCTCCCATTTATCATTTGTACCATTATTTGACATTAGTTCTTCCCAGTCTATGTCCTGAATTGCAGCCCTTATCCTGGGGAAATTGGCCTTCCTAAAATTAAATGTTTTTGCCCTCCCAGCCTGTGTTTTGTTTTTTACAGTTTATGTAAAATATAACTATATTATGATCACTGTTACCGAGGTTTTCACGAACATTGACGTTCCCAACAAGCTCTGCATTATTAGAAATGACCAGATCCAACAGAGCTTCACCTCTAGTCGGGTCTTCCACAAACTGGCCCATAACATTTTCCTGCAACAGGTTGAGGAAATGTCTCCTACCATTATCACTACAGTACCCCCCTGTGCAGCCTGCTCCATCTGTTTATATAGCTGACATTCCATCGCCTCAGTTATATGGGGGGGGGGGGGGGGGTCTATAGATTACATCAAATATAATATTTTCAGTGTTTACCTCTCTTTATAGTTCCACCCACAAGGTTTCAACCTCCTCACAATCTTCACCCTCTAATGTCTCATTCACACTCACCTTCATATCACTTCTCACATACAGACAAACCACCGCCTTCATATCACTTCTCACATACAGACATACACCACCGCCTTCATATCACTTCTCACATACAGACATACACCACCGCCTTCATATCACTTCTCACATACAGACATACACCACCGCCTTCATATCACTTCTCACATACAGACATACACCACCGCCTTCATATCACTTCTCACATACAGACATACACCAGTAGATTTACAGCCCAGTCATGTAAAGAGTCCGACCATGTTTCAGCAACACCAACTATATCTATATTTTCCTACAGTACCAAGGCCTCCAGCTTCCGCATTTTGCTTGCTAGACTTCTGGCATTTGTGTACATACACTTTAACTTGCATTTCAATGTTTCACTTTCAGTATCAGAAATCTGAGGGGTTAAGTGGGCGGGATCAATGTTGATTTAGGTCCCGCTGGCTCGAGCAGGTCTACTCCCAGCCCTCAGCTACCTCTGAGAGCAGGGAGCTTTTACTTCTCCCGGCCGCTCAGATTTATTCTAATGCAGCGCCGTAAAAAGGCACATGCATCAGAAAACCCGTTAGTGGACGCCATAAAAACACCTATGGGCAGTCACTAACAGGTTATTAAATCGGGCGCACCTTCAGCGTATGAAATGCCAGACCTAATAAGTTCCCCCAATATTCTAGCGTGTGCCATACGATTAAGTCCAAGTGAAAAGTCTAAGATTCTATTTACATCCTCTTTAGAGGCTGCTGTAGAAGCCTCTGTCAAAAAATGCTGAAAAAAAATTGCATACAAAAAATAATTGTGCCTTTTGATGCGTTGATGTCGCTTTACGGCACTTTTCCAAAATGTGGGTGGGGCTCAGCAAAGTGGTGTAGCCTGTCAGTTTGACAAATTTACTATAACTTTAGCCAGAAAGTGCTGGGAATTATAGTGGAAATCTACGCTATCTTGTACCTGGCATAGATTTCCATTTCAGGCGCATAGACAGCCAGCGTGCATGTTAGTTTAAAGTAAGGAAATGAGATTATATTATATTAGTGATCTCCATTTGGCCAGGGATTGATATGAATGGTGATCATCTCTGTACAGCGCTGCTGAATATGTTGGTGCCTTATAAGCAACAGATAATAAATAAGTGTGGTTGGTGGCTCTGTTAGGCTACATGAACACGTTACGTAATTTGATGCTTATAATCTGCATCAAAACCGCAGGTAAACACAGGTAAATCTGCAGGTAAAATCCACACTTAATACTGCGTTTTTTTAAAAATTGTTTTTAGGTGTAGTTTTTACATCTTGATGCGGAAATAGATGTGGTTCTTATGTTGTGGATTTTGGTGTGGTTTTTATAAACTTGTCAGATAAAATTCTGAGACGGAAACGCAAGATAAATTGACATGTTGCAGATTTTAAAATCTGCACCATAGGTCAGTTTTGGTGCTAAAAAATTCCACAACGTGTAGATGAGATTACTTGGAGTCTCATTAACTTTGCTGCAAGCTGCAGACTTGCCATAGGAAAATCTGTGCGGCAAACCCGCATGTAATACGCATCGAGTATTTGTGGCCTTACAGTTCTTGTATCGGGGTCCAGAAGCTTCGTTGAAAATAAGCCTAGTTGACCACGTTTTTCAGTAGAGTCAAACCAAAGGTATACTGACCCGGCGTATTTGAATAGAACGCTCTTTTCTTTTTTCTTATTTTTGGCTAATGATATTCTATGGGCAAGACTGGAGAATTTCCCAGCATACGTCACGAATGTACTGCCCAAACCTAGCCAAATGTAAAACTTTTGTTGTACAAACTAGTACATGATGGAACAACTACTGCGGAGGAACCCTTTCATATTCAGATTCTTCTCATTGATCATTCTACCCAGAGGGTAATAATGTACGTGTGATTAGTTCTAGATCAAAAAAGGCGTGAGAACTCCTTCTCATATTGTAACGTAACATATATATATATATATATATATATAATGTATGTATATATATATATACTTTTTGTGTACTATAATTCAGATTTGTGCTCTATTAGTAGCATTATTGTGCGATTATGTAAGTCAGTATGCTGTAGATTGGTGAGGGTTCTCAAACTGTACCTGGTGTAAAGACATTGGAGGAAATTTATCAACCTTTATACCAGTTTTCTGGTGTAGAAAAAAATCGTAAAAGGCTTTTTTATGCTGCCCTCACCACTTTTGTGAAAGAGGTTGTAGCTTCCCATGGCCCGACAAATTTATTTATAATTTACACCAGAAAACTGGCTTAAATGATAGAGGAAATCGCTGGTGTAGGTTTTGCGGTGTGGGGCGTAAGAAGGTAGAGGCACATGCCAGGCCCTGTACCTTGCCCCCCTGATCAGACTATTCCCCTTATCAAACTTGCTCCTCCCCACCAATCGGGCAATTTAAAAAAAAATAAATAAATTAAATAAAAAAAAGTGTGCTCATCTCACCGCTCCTCTTACCTCCGACTTCCTCGGCAAGCCTCCGCCCATTCTAGGTATTGACGCCGGGATGCATCAAATCGTATGTGACGCAGCACTGATGACATGGAGTTCTGCGTGGCATATAAGGCCATGTAATACCGTAGCAGCAAAGTGGATGAGATAAAACATATCTCATCCACGCTGTGTAAATACTGAGCGGAAAAAACTATTGACAGTCGGTGCAGAGTTTTATTCCGCAGCATGTCAATTGTATTTGTGTAAACGCTAATTGTTTGCTGTGGGTATTCCCCATTGAATTCAATGGGGAGCTAAATCCTGCAACAAATAGCAGTTGTTGCGTATTTTTTGCGGCGGTTTCGCAGCGATCCCGCTGCAAAAAACTCAACTCTGTAAAAAAAAAAAATAAAGTCTGATACTTACCCAGAAGTCTGTGTTCTTCCCTCCAGCACAGCCTCCTGGGATGAGATGAGACCGCTGCAGCCAATCACAGGCTGCAGCGGTCTTCTGGGATGAGATGAGGCCGGCTAATGCGGCAGTTTTCTGTAGCGGACATTTCTGGTGAAAAACTGCACCGTTTTTCGCCTGGAATTTCCTGTAGAGCACAGGACGGATACGCTGCGTGCTTTTACACAGCGTATCCGTCCCTTGTGACCTCAGCCTTATTAAGTGACGTTCGCCTCTCAATAAATGTATTGCATGTTACTCCAGCTTTCTTTGTTAACACTCGTGTATAAAACGCCAGTCTAAATATATTCCCCTCCCCCTATATTTCGCAGAATGCAAACTAGACTCGCTCTCACCTTTGCATGAATTTGAAGTAATACTTGATCTGATTGGCTGCTATGGACAACACTGATCCTTTTGCAGTATTTCTGCCTTTTCACCTAGAATTCACTAGATACTACTAGGTTTCCATGTGTTCTGTGGCTGCTGGCTTCAGGTGAATATCCGAGTTTTACAATAGACACACCCGTCTCGCGTGATAAAACACAACTTTCTGATAACATGCATTTTATTGATGTTGATTCTAGTATTGCCTTGGAAACATTTTATGAATATTCCTTGTTGGGGTATGTGCACACGCAAACTCAAAAACGTCTAAAAATACGGAGCCGTTTTCAAGGGAAAACGGCTCCTTATTTTCAGCCGTTTTTTAAACAAACTGGCGCTTTTCGCTGCGTTTTTCACAACCGTTTTTGGAGCTGTTATAGTCAATGAAAAACGGCTCAAGAAGTGACATGCGCTTCTTTTTTGCAGCCGTTTTTTACACGGCAGTTGATGGGTTCCGATTTTTCGGTCATTTACGGCCCGAAAAATGGCCGAAAATAAGCCGTGTGAACATACCCTTACCGTGTGGCTTTATATTTAAATATTAGTGACTGGATGGTCATTCTAGGCCCTCTGGAGAGGGAGGTAAACGTTGGTGGGTGTTAAAAAAATAAAAAATTAAAAGTAAATAAATTCTACTCACTAAGGCTGCATTCACACGAGCGTTACAGATTTACAAGCCTAAAAAAACGCACGTTAAATCTGGTCGTGTACGTTGTTTCGCATCAGTGTGGCATTTGTTTTTCACGCACTCGCAAGCACTTTTTTTTTTTCTTAATGTAATTGATGTGTAATACACAGACCGCACACGGATGTGCGTCTGTGTGCTGTCCGTGGTTTTCACGCACATATTATCTCCAATGGGCAACTAGGTGCATGAAATACACCAATATAGGACATGCAGTGAGTTTCACGCAACGAACACTCGCTGTGTGTAAACTCATACATGTCTGAATAGCCCCATTGAAATCAATGGGTCCGTGTGCTGTGCGTTGTTTCAGCGCACAGCACACGGACGAGATTCACGCTTGTGTGAATGAGCCTTAAGGCCTATTTTACATCACTTTTAAGTGGCCTACGTTTGACGTATATGCCGGGAAAAGCTCTGATGTATGTTAAACATAGGCTGACACGGATGCGCTAACAGTGGCATCTGTTACATAGACTGTATTGGTGTCTGTTAAGCGGATACATCATGAAATGGGGTCTTGAAAGTTCATGACGTATCCGATAGATTATCATGATATCTGTTTATCGGTAACAGATGCCACTATTTGGCATCCATTTGATGTATCCATCACCCATAGACTATAATGGTACCCTTACATGTATATGTCATAAAAAGCTATTAAGAGGCCCATGACGTATGTTAAATGTACGCCTGTGACGCATGCCATTTAGTGGCATATGTCACCCATAGGCTTCAATGTTAAAAAACAAAACAAAAAACACCACCTTCAACATTGTGGTAAGATTTAAAAAAAAAAAAAGTGTAATGATGTATACCAGCCTGACGGAGATCAAAAGGACGCTTATTGGCCTTAGTTGAGCTAATGGAACCCAGTTTAGGAAAACTGAGTAACCACCAATATGATAACTGTATATATTCACTTGCAACGCATGCGGTTTTCAGTGCGGTTTTCGGTCTCATGGCAAAAACGCAGCAAAACCGCACCGTGTGAATACGCCCTAAGGGAGGCCATATTATCATGCACATTTTTCCCAGACACAGATTTGATGGGGCATTTGAAGGACTTCTATTTATTAGGGCGGATTTACACGAACGTGTAATACGTCTGTGCAACGCGCGTGTTTTTCACGCGCGTCGCACGGACCTATGCTAGTCTATGGGGCAGTGCAGACTGTCAGTGATTTTTGCGCAGTGTGAGTCCGCTGCGTAAAACTCACGACAGGTCCTATATTTCTGCGTTTTTCGCGTATCACGCACCCATTGAAGTCAATGGGTGAGTGAAAATCACGCGAACCACACGGAAGCACTTCCGTGGGACGCGCATTATTTGCGCAACAGCAGTCAAAAGTATGTTTGCAAACAGAAAAGCACCATGTGCTTTTCTGTTTACAAACATCCAAACAGTGTCATAATGATGGCGGCTGCGTGAAAAAAATCACGCAGCTGCGCATCCTATGTAATGACACACGAAGCTGTTAAGTGCCTTTTGCGCATGCAAAACGCCGCGTTTTTTGCGTGCGCAAAACGCACACGCTCGTGTAAATCCGCCCTCAGGGACATTTTGAACTTCGAGGGAAGGTTTGTTAGTGTATGTTCACACAACCTTTTTTCAGCCGTAAATGCCCCGAAAAACGGCTAAAAATGCGGGGGCTGAACGCCTCCAAACATCTGCCCATTGATTTAATTGACTCAATAGAAAAACCGCTCCAAAAACGGCTGTAAACAACGCGAGTTGCTTAAAAATGGCTAAAAATCAGAGGATGTTTTCACTGGAAAACAGCTCCGTATTTTCAGCCTTTTTTGTGAAGCGTGTGCACATAAAGGGGTATTCCCAGAATCAAAAATTATCAACTATCCACAGGATAGGTGGTAATTTTTTGATTGCTGGGGGCCACAGCGCTGAAACCCCCACCAATTGTTAGAACAGGGCTCCCAAACCCCCAGATCCTCCTCACTGCACCCCCCGCAGTGAGGAGGAGCTTGAATGGAGTTTGGGGGCGAGCATGCGGCCAAAAACCACAATGCATTATCGCATGCGCTTTTGCAGTTGGCACAGAAACCACGGTAAAGTCGCGCTAAAAACACACACACTTTTTTACAGCCGTGTGGCAAAACCACACGATGTGAATACCCTCAAAAGTATGCAGTGTATCCGGCCTAGAACTAACAGGGACTTCCGCCCGAAGAGCCCGCACCTAATTGTGGTGCAGATTTTTGGGCGGAAAGCAGTGCTTGAGAAAAAAAAACCTAATGCGCTTATCTAGGGCCATTGTGCAGCCTGGCCTCCTGGGACGACACTGCAGCCCATGTGATCGCTGCAGCCTGTTAACGTCATCCACCAGGAGGTCGGGCTGCACTCCGAACGGTGGAACGTGTCACTTTTTATAATAATAATAATAATAATAATAATAATATAAAAAAATAATGTGTTGGTTTTTTTTTATTTTTCAAAATCACAACATATGCTGTTTGTTGAAGGTTTTACCTCCCATTGAATTCAATGGGGAAAACCTGCAAATAAGAGCAACGTTTCTGCACGTGCTGTGGATTTAAAAACAGGTGAATTTATGAACTTTTTCGCCATGGATCTGTTCAAATCTCACCTACTTTGTGCGGAAATTACGCAGCACTTACAGCAGCAGCAGAGTTCCGTTGCGGACGTTCCGCAGCGTTTACGCTACATGGGAACCCAGTCCTATAAGGCCTGGCTAAGCTGAGACTTTCTGTAGTACTACCGATTGATTTTAACTATTGAGTGACAGCTGCAGTCCAAGATTGCATGCAACTCAATGGACTCATTTGGACTTCAGCTGTAGCTCAATAGTTTGTCAGTCAGTAGCGCTACACAAAGTTTCAGACCAGGGAGCGTGCCATGTTGTGGGTGCAGTAAAGAAGGGTCTGGAAAAACTTGTCTGTCTTTCGTCTGCTCCAGAGAATGGATAAAGTTGTGACCACTCCTAAACTGAGAACCTGCAAGTGGTTTTTGTTATGGTTACAAATTCTGCACGTTACAATAATCTTTAAAAATAAATATATGCAATGTTCGGGGTGTGGTATGCGCAAAATGAAAGTGTATTTGTAACCCTTTCATGTCAGGGAGTGTTTTGGGACTTGATGCCCAGAGCAAAATTTCCCCTTTTGGAATGCAAGCGATTTGTCACCTTTTGGAATTCTAAGGGCTTATTCAGACGAAAGGGAAAGTCGGCCGTGTGACTGACGTATTTTTTAATGGCCGTCACATGGATGCATTAAAATTAATCCATGTCTATGGGGCTATTCACACGCATGTTTTTTTTAACGGGCCGGGAAAAAAAATAGGACGTGTCCTATTTTTGCCCGTTTTCCCGGATCCCTCAATAGACACGTCTATGGCGATCCGTGAAGACTGGTTCCGCACTGATGCAAATCAGACATGAAAAATTGCGCTTTTTCACAGACTATTTGACACCCGTGAATATAGACTTCGGCGTGTTAAACGTCCGTGGGATGGCCGTTAAAACAGCGGCCGTCCCACGGACCTATATAATTCAATGTGGCCATTCACACAGCCGTCGTTTCAACGGACCGTGTGAAGGGTCCATGCGAAAATATGACATGTCCTATCTTTTCACGCATCACGCATCCCTCCATAGACTCATCTATGGGGGATGCGAGACAGCGACAGCGCTGAGCACGGATGCACCTCATGTGAATCAGGCCTTAGGGTAAGTTCACATAGGGCAGATGCGCTGCACAAAGGTACACAGTGTATACGCCCTGACAGCCGCAGGGAATTTGGTCCAAAAAAAAACAAAAACAAATTGTAGTGCAGTTTTTCGACCGGAATGTCCGCTGTGGAAAATAGAAGAGGAAAAAAAAACGCCCATACTTACCTTCTCATGTCCTGCAGACCGGCCTCCTGGGATGACGTTTCATCCCATGTGATTGCTACATCTTGTGATTGGCTGCAGCGGTCACATGGGAGGAAATGTCCTGCCAGGACAAAGCAGCACAGAATTCTCGGTAAGTATAAGATTGTTTTAGTTGCGATTTTTACATTTATTTATTTTTTATTTTTTTACGGCGGCGGCCTTTCCGCCGCAAAAATCACAACACCTGCAATTTCTTGCAGGTTTTACCTCCCATTGAATTCAATGGGGTAAACCCGCAACAAAAAAAAAGCAGCCATTACGCCAATACAATTACATTGTATTTTAGGTCAATGTCTGAGAGTTTTTTTCCGCTCCGCATTTGCGCAGTGTGTGGATGAGATTAAATCTCATCCACTCTGCTGTTACTGTATTATGCAGCAGATTTTCCGCAACCAAATCCGCTGCGAATAATCCGCAGTATTTTTCCTACGTGTGAAACTTAGGGTAACTAAGGCCCCATTGCACACGACCGTGTTTTTCATTCGTAATTACGGACAAATTCATTTCTATGGGCTATGGACACCTTTTTGTATTTTTACGGACGGGTGGCCATTCAGTAGAAATGATCCGTAAAATATAGAACATGTCCTATTCTTGTCTGTAATTATGGCATGGACTCCCCATAGAAGTCTATGGGCGCTTCTGTAACTACGGACTACGGATGTGTAGCCATCCGTAATTACGGAAGCGTTGCTAGGCGACGCCAGGTTTGCAGATTGAAGATGTTGCACATTTGTGGTTTTCTTCTTTTTGCAGATCCGTATATATGGATGCACTACGGACCTTATTTGTGGATACTGTTTCGTATATGCGGATAAGTTGCGGATGACTACGGATCCGTATTTACGGACAGTATCTGCAGATGGATGTTTTGCGGCCCCATTCATTTCAATCTGCCCATGCACACGACACTGGTTTCCACGGTCCGTGTATTGCCCAGGAGCCTGGACTGCAAAAAGATCGGACATGTCTTATTACGGCCGCATCTTGTGGTCCAGGCTCGTTTAAATGCATGCACGCGGCCATGTGCACGACCCGCGATTTGCATGAGGCCTAAAGGTGTATATTTTTTTATTTATTAGCCTACTCTGTTTTTTTTTTGTTTGTTGCAAGGAACAGAAGGATTTGTTAAAATTGTAGCTGAAATTAAATGTGTACATTGTGTTGTTGTCACTATAGTGTAGAAAACAAAGACCTCCGTTTAGTTTTTACATGAATCTCCCTCCAGAGTAACCATCTTTTCAACTTTTTTTTCCATAAATCAATAGTACAAGGTTAGATTAAAACTTAATCTATCCAATTCCAGGAAAATTCCCTTTTCTCCACTAATAAATTGCCTCTTTCAACCTCCCATTCCTCATGCACTGATCACACCCAACTCACTGCTAAAATCTCTGTTCAGTAATTCAGTGATGAAGAGATTATCAGCCTCATTGGGAGATCAGGTTACAGCTGCTGCCCATAAATGTCTATGGGGAGGGGAGGGGAAGTAGGAGGGGAGGAGGGAACAGCTGCAGAGAGTCGCTGCTGCTTCTAGTAAGTGTTCTATTGTCTCGTACGAGTGTTGGATTCACAGTTGCACTGCTCATTGCTGCTGTATATTGTCCTCCATGCTGTTGCTGCTTCTGGGTGTGTGAGAGAGATAAGGGAGAAGGATCTTCTCTTCTGTGTGTCTGCTGTATCGAAGACATCATAGCAGCTAGGCTCCTCTCACTACTCAGATGAGCTCAGGGAAAACTAATGGAGCCTGCAGAGGGGGAAAACTGCTGACTATGCCATATACAAGTTACATAATGATCAAAAATAATGTTATTCCTCATGTATATACACATGGCGGCTTATTCTGAAAATTCACCTGAAACGACACTTGAGGCGCAGCATCTGAACATGAATGATAATAATCTAGTTACACACATTTTTTAGTGAAGCTAAAATGGTCTGTGTAAGGCCTCATGCACGCGACCGTAAGGGTTTTTACTATCCGCAAATACGGATAGACTACTTTAGCCAAGTCTGTACCCAATTCCGGACAATAAGTTGAAATGTTCTATATTTTGCATATCATTTCTACGGTCCGGACACACATCCGTAAATATATAGGAATGAATGGCTCCGCGATTTAATCCATAATTGCATGAGCCGTAATTCCGGATGAAAAACTATGGTCGTGTGCATGAGGCCTAAGGCCTCATGCACACTTCCTTCACCGTTTTATCGGTTGTTTTTGAAGGATCCGTGTGCCCGTTTTGTTATCTGTGTGGTTTCCGTGTGCACGCCGTGTTTCCATTTCCGAGCGTCGAGCATGGTACTGTCCAGGGTGCTGAAAGTGCATGGTTGTTCAGCGCTAGTCACTGTACAGGGTGCTGAAAGAGTTAATGGGCTGCTCTGATCGGCGGTAACTCTTTCAGCACCCTGGACAGCTTTGAAGAATGACCATGCTCGGCGCTCACAAAATACAATTCTAATTAAATTTAAAAAAATCAGTTCATACTTACCCAGAACTCTCTGTTTTTTCCTCCTGTCCGGCCTCCTGGGATGATGTTTCATCCAATGTCACCACTGCAGCCAATCACAGGCTGTAGTGGCGGTCACATGGGATAAAAGTCATAACAGAAGGCCGGACTGGATGACGTCAGAAGGCCGGCCTCCTGGGATGATGCTTCATCCCATGTGACCGCCTCTGCAGCCAATCACAGGCTGCAGCGGCCACATGGACTGCCGCGTCATACAAGAAGGTCGGACTGGAGGAAGAAGAGGGACTCGTCACCAAGACAACGACCGGGGTACGTATGAACTGCTTTTTATTTTTATCAGCAGCCTCTTCTCTCTATCAATGCTGGATAGAGAGAAGTGGCTGCTGATTAGTGTAATATCTCTAATGCTCTTCTGCCCGCCTGGCCGTTGCTAGGCAACGGCTCCGTCACACACAGCCGTCACATGACGCCTTCCGTGGGCCTTCAGTTTTTTTGACTGCCCCATTGACTTGCATGGGCCTCATGGTCACGGAATCTCGGACCAAAGTAGGACATGCTCTACTTTTGTCGGAACAGAGCAACGGGACCGTCAAAAAAAAAAACTGAAGTGTGCATGGCCCCATTGAAATGAATGGGTCAGGGTGCTAGCCGTCAGAAAAACGGCTAGCACCCTGAAGAAAAAGACTGAAATGGGCATGAAGCCTAAAACTGTTACAATAATAATCCCTGGCGACCAATTTTTATGTTTGGCTATGCAAAATGCCGTGCGTGCGTGTGTGTTCACATAGGTGTGCTTTTCTTCACTATATTTATTAATTTATTCCTTACTATGGTAGCACAAGTTATCAGGAAATCTGTGTTCCATGCTGTACCCATACAGATCACTAATAAGAGTGATCTAATGGTAACAGTCCGTTAGATCAGGGCTCCTAAATCTATTTATACTCTGCATCACCAGGCAATCCACGGTGGTGCTGGTTCAAATACTATTGTGCAGTGGCCATATTTCCTCCCTAGTAGCGCCAAATAAATACTACCGTCCAGTGCTTCTATTATCCCCAGCAATGTCAACCAAATACCACCATGCAGCGCACATAATACCCGCTAGCAGCAACAAATATGACAATGCAGCGCAACCTACCTCCCCAGAAGTTCCAAACACCACATTCCAACACAACATACCCCCCCACAGCACCACATACCACAATGCAGCACAAAGTATGCCCTAGCAACGCAAAATATACAAAGTGCAACATAAAGAAAAAAAAAGGTTTTTACCTGATTGACAAGGCTTAGCATCAGGGGAATGTGCTGGTCCCCAGTACTGGCGGCGGAGGTCGCACTATGTCTTTTCCAGCAGCCTGACCGGTCACTTGTGAAGCGGTGCTAACCTACATTGGCTCCTTGGCATGTTTAACTTGTTCCCTGAGCCGTTCTAGAGGTGTGAATGCACACTGACCTCATATGTGACTTCTATGTTATTATTTCTAGGCAGGCTGATTTGCACGTCATTGTCCACCCACATTCCCCTCTGACCTGCTGTTAAGTGTAGATGGGTAGACATTCCCAGGCATATCCTTGGCATAGACATTTCCTGGCTTCAAGAGTCTTGCCTGTACAGGCGTTATTCGACCTCTAACTGGTGCGGACCCACGCAAGTCAAGGAGCCTCATACTTTAAGAATCGCTACATTAGATCACTGTTATCAGTGATCTGTTTACACAGACACTCAGAGAAGACACATCGTGTTATCTCTGCATGTCTCTGAGCCCCCCATGCACAGGGACTCCCTGTGATGTAGTCATGACGTTGTTGGGGTTCCCTTGCAACCGTCCAAATACAGAAGCCAAAAAAGGGGTTTAGATATTTTTGTGACAATGAACTGATTATTTCAGTTCCCTATCGTAGTAAAGGGTCGGGCTGTCAGTGTGACAGCTTGACCCTAACATTGGCACTGCGTGCTGGAGCGTACAATACCATCAAATGCAGCATGTAGATTAATAGGCTTATTGCACTGTGTATAATGTACCACCTACTGTAAGGTATACATTTTGTGTAGAGCTGGCAGAACTAATAAATGCCCCCATGTCTGCCATCTTGTCTCCTATTAAGCTTGGTAAAAATCACTATATACTACGATACATTGTCGCTGGTTGAAGTCTTATAGGGGGACTCAGCGTTATATACAGTTAAATGTTTTCTTAAAGTTTTGAGTGTGGGATTTTTTTTTTTATCTATAAAAACAAATTATTAAAAGTAAAAAAAAAAATCCCATTTTCCCCCAAAAGCTGTTAAAAAAAAAACAAAAAAAAACTTTTTTGCCATGTCCTTAAAAAGTCTGAACTATTTAAATATAACATTATTTAACTCGTATGGTGAATGCAGTAAACAAAAAAAAAAAAATGTAAACACGCTATCTTTGGTCACCTCATCTCTGTGATCAAAAAAGTCTTGTATAGGAAAAAAAACCAATAAATACTATAGGTCGTCCCGCAAAAAACAAGCCCTCATTGCTCAATCGATGGAAAAATAAAAAAAAAGTTATGGCGCTCAGAATAAGATGCAAAACAAATTTTATTATCAATTAGTTTTTTCCTTGTAGAATTAGTAAAACCTGAAAAAACAACATACATTTGGTATAGTCGTAATTGAATTGACCCGCAGAAAAAGTTAGGCCTCATGAAGACGACCGTAAAAACACCCGTTATTACGGGTCGTAATTACGACCCGTAATAACGGGCCCATAGACTTCTATTGGCCACGGGTACCTTCCCGTTTTCTTACGGGAAGGTGACCGTGCCGTTGAAAAAGATAGAACATGTCCTATTTCAGGCCGTAATAACGGCACGGGCAGCCCATAGAAGTCTATGGAGCTCCCGTAATGACGGGTGGCTACATGTGTGCACACGTCATTACGGCAGCGTTGCTAGGCAACGTCAGTAAATAGTCACTGTCCAGGGTGCTGAAAGAGTTAACTGATCGGCAGTAACTTTCAGCACCCTAGACAGTGCATTCTGATCAGAATATAGAGCAACCTGTAAAAAAAAATACGTTCATACTTGCCGAGAACTTCCTGCTTCTTCCTCCAGTCCAGTCTCCCGACCGTTGCCTTGGTGACGCGTCCCTCTCGACATCCGGCCCGACATCCCTGGATGAGGTTTCAGCCCATGTGACCGCTGCAGCCAATCACAGGCCAATCACTGGCTGCAGCGGTCACATGGACTGCCGCGTCATCCAGGGATGTCGGGCTGGATGTAAAGAGAGGGACCAAGGCAACGGCCGGGTAAGTATGACTTTCTTTTACTTTTACCTCGGAAAGGGCTGCCCCTTCTCTCTATCCTGCACTGATAGAGAGAAGGGGCTGCCGATTAGTGCAGTGCAATTTTGCATCGAAAACGTGCCCGTAAATACGGGTGGAATACTGGTGACACCGGAACCGTATTTATGGGCACGGGTCCGTAAATACTGGTGCAAAACTGGTCGAATACGTGTGACACCGGACCCGTATTTACGGGAGGGAAAAAATACGTTCGTGTGCATGAGGCCTTAACATGTAGTTTTTACCACATGGTGAAAACAGTAAACATTAGACCAAAAAACAATGCAGGAATCTTTTTTTTTTTTTTTTCCCTCCCCTCATTCCACCCATAAAAAATATTTTTTTCCCCAGTGCAATAAATGGCGCTAGGAAAATATACAACTAATCCCGCTAAAAACAAGCCCTTATACTGCTATGTTGACTGAAACACGTCTTTCCTGTATAGACCGTGCACCAGGGTGGGTGTACATTATGGCAGTACAATAAATTAGAGTTAATTGACAGAAAAATTTCATAGATTATTATAAGTCTCCAGGAAGTTATGGAGTACAATCAGGGAGTGACCGCGGACACGTAGTCTTGTCTGTGTATATAGTGTTACAATTCTACATTATCTAGACTTCTACCAGTACAATAGAGCTGTCATTAAATCACCCGCCCTCTAATGATGAGATGACTCCGCTCATGCTGTCGAATCTATACAGCAAAGTTGACAAGTAAGCTGCAGAAAACTGTAAATGCCAGACTATTGTGAATGTTCTAGTGGACAGTGTGAAAACTGGAATATTTTAAAGATTTTAGATACCTTTTTAAATGTAAATGTTTATCGAGTTCTCGGCACTGCAGATCAGTGAGATAAAGTAGTGATCAAGGGAACAATGTCCCTTATCCTATTGATCAATATTTTAGTCTGCCTTTTCCTAGCCCAAAAATAGCTGCTCTCAGTAGTAATAACCGCACAGCGCTGTGAATGTATAGTGCGAAGATGGTGCATATGTTACAGCTGACACCTGCTGCTAATTGTGCAGGCTTTGGAGCAGGGGATGTTTGAGCACTTAGGCTCTGAAGACACTTCTGACTGCGGCCTCTAAGTTTTACAGAGAGAGGAAGCGATCGGGAGGTGCCAATGTGTTGCCAATGCAGCCGTGGGCCGATCAAATGTCCCCCGTATGGCATGTATGTGTAACAGACAGGCATAATACATTGCCATACAGAAGCATTGTAATGTATTATGTAAGCGTTTAGACGATCGCATGTTCAATTCCTACAGTGGAACCAAAATAAAAATGTATTTTTGTTGTGCAAAAGTAGTAAAGCATAAAATAACTATGTATATTCGGTATCACCATAATCTTATCAACCAATAGAAAGTTGAACAAAGTTAAAAATAAAGTTACAGTAAGAGCTTGTCCACACACCGCGGAATTGCTGCAGAAAACTTCTGCAGCAATTTCGTTGAAAAACGCAGATATTCTGCTGCAACAAACGCACCATTTCCTGTGGTTTTTACGGCAGAAAATGGTGCGTATTTTGCGGTGTTTTTCACAATGTTAGGAGATGGAGAAATCTCTGAAAAACGCAGCGATTCTGCACACTTTCCGTAGGAGGAATTGACGTGCTTCGGTCCAAAAAATACGCACCGGAAGTGTCGGGATTGTGAATAGACATTGCGTCCTGGCTGGAGGTGATGTCTATTAACTGTCAAGACACTTCAGTAAAGTTAATGTGGATGTATGTGACAGCACAGCATGATCTCGCTAGATCACACTGTGTTGAGTAGAAATGGACATGAATGGAGAGAAGTGTATGCCGCGGATTGGTTAGCGTCGTACACTCCTCCTTACAACGCCCACTTTCTGAAAAGTTTAAAAGACGCCCAGTTGGGCATTAAGAAACCAATTAGCATAAATCTAAAATGATCGTTTTTCAAAATAAAAAAGTTATCTACATTACAGCGCCGATCACATTATGTAGGAGATAGGGCACTTATAATGTGGTGACAGAGCCTCTTTAATGTTATGCAAATTATAAAAACAAAATGGAAGCAAAATATTCCAAACATCTTGATTTATTCAGTATAGAGTATGAACGCCACATGCAGAACTATACGCACTTTCACGCCTTGGCATGCTATCAATGACGTTATTAATGGTTGTCTGAGGAATATTATGCCACACTGAATGCGCTTGTCAAGCAAATCCTCAAGATTGGCTGCTGGCAGCTTCCTTTGCAACTGCCGACCAATAACGTCCCAGATGTGCTCCATTGTAGACCAGTCCGGAGTCTCTGCAGGCCATGGTAGCACGTTTAGGTCACACAAGCTGCACACAGTAGCACAGGCAACATGCGGCCTGGCGTTGTCCTGTTGAAAAACGGCTTCTGGGACACTTTGGAAAAATAACCGTACTACTGGCTCCATGACCAAATCAATGTAACGTCGAGCTGTTAGTGTACCTGAAATGAAGACTAGAGGGGTCTGGCTACTGTACATTATGCCGACCCACACCATAATCCCGGGAGTAGGACTGGTGTGACGTTCCCTTGTGAAGGCCTCTTCATGCTTTTCCCACTTGGTCTTTAGACCAATCTTTGGCTATCATTGCATCCTAGGCAAAAGCAGAACTGATCCCTGAAGAGGATAGGCTTCCATTGCCATCTTGCTGTGCACCATGATAGCCTTTGAGAGTGGTGGCATGTGGTCAATGGAACACCTGTAGCTGGACATCTGGCTCGTAGTCCAAACACCTTCTGATGGCTTGTGTCGACACTGGTTGACGCCCTAGGCTTGGTATGTGATGTCCAATTTCACTTACAGTACAGAATGGATCACCATGCGCCATTCTTCCAATCAGACGATCTGTCCATGCAGATATTCGCCTCCGCACCTTTTCCTATCGTTCTCGTTCGTTGTTGTTTTCCCAACCTACGGGACACGCAACATTTTTCAGTGCTGACATCTTGGCCTAGGCACTTAGCGATCTGCCAGAGTGATAAACCAAGGTCTCTCAGTTCAAGGATTCTGTCCCTCTCAATGTGCGATAAGTGGCGAATACTTGCGTGAAGACTAACGGGAGGTATCACGCAATCATCCCACACCACTTGATCCGATTTTTGAGGTTTTATGTGGCTAAAAAACTTTGCTTTTAATCTGCCTTTTATGCCCCTCCCACATGCCACAGATTGGGGTTAGGTGCTTGAAAATGTGATCATTTTGTAGATCTCAGCGACACCTGCTACTTCCACGATTTGCGTAACCTTACGGCTTGCCCTTCTTGGTGTTGCAATTTCAATGTTGAGGAGTGTATGAAGTCAAATCCTGACACTTGAGTCCTTTTGGCGTCGAATGACCAGGAGGATTGACAGAAGTTTCCTCATCATTACTTTAGGCTGCTCTCTATTCCTCACCCCATTAGCACGTGGTAGTGGGTAATGTTGAGGCATCTAGTGGGCATCATTATGTAATCTATGTATGTAAAAGCTCTCTCTAGTGTAGCTACGTGATAAGTAGACTGGTAAGTTTCCAAATATCTTATACATTTCGTGCATATTATTCCTGCTAATCCCATTATGTTCAGTAACCGTAAAGAACCATTGAAATGTGATCTTTTTGGCTGAAGTTTCTAGTGTTAATCTGTTTGTTCTCGTTACAGGGTTTACTTGGAACATATTGCCGCTATAGACTCCAGGACAGTAGGAAGCCCTGCAAATGAAATCCTTGCAGTTAACTACTTATTGGACAAGATCAAGGATATCGAAAAGAAGAGCAGCAAGGTCCACAAAATCACAATTGATATCCAAAGGCCTACTGGATCGTTCAGCTTAGGCTTCCTTGGAGGTTTCACCAGCTACTATGATAACATAACTAACATTGCTGTGAAATTAGAGCCGGCTCGGGGGGCACAGCATGCTGTACTAGCGAATTGCCACTTTGACTCTGTAGCAAACACACCAGGTAAGAATGGCATTAGTTTATGTGAACAAGGACAAGGGTCATCTCTTGCAGAAAAACTTACAGTGATGATTTACTCTAAAGATCTATGTTTACACAATTTTTTTACATACTCAAACTCTTTTCTTTCACTTATAAGCAATACTAGGGCTTTGTTCACATTTTTGTCTTGCTATAACCATGAATTGATGAAAAACAGAAGAAAAGTATAAATTAAGAATTATTTTTTTGGTCCAATCCCTCTGACACGCAGGATCCACCTGTTATCGATTACATCTAAGTTATGATCTTAGGTGTGATCGGTAACCGCTCAATCCTGCGTGTCTGACCCGCTGACCCTAAACATGTCAATGCCGCTGACCTGACAGATTCAGGTCTCAGCGCAAGATACAGCTGCTCTATATACAGGATACAAAGCAACTGTATCAAAAAGTAAAGATTCATTTTTAATAAGTATCTAGAAAGTTGCACCAAACACACTGATAGACATTTTTATTGAAAAAAAAAAATTGCAAAGGTGTACATAGATTTTAATATGAAGTTAGTTCCCTCCCTTTGCATCTAAAAAAAGCTTCCACTCTTCTGGGATGGCTTTGTACAAGATTTTGGAGTGCATCTGCGGGAATGTTTGCCCATTCATCCAGAAGAGGATTTGTGAGGCCAGACACTGGTGTTGGATATAAGGGTCTGGCTCGTAATCTCCGTTCTACTTCATCCTAAAGGTATTTGATGGGGTTGAAGTCAGGGCTCTGTGCCGGCCAGTCAAGTGCTTCCACACTCACCCAACCATGTCTTTATGGACCTTGCTTCGTGCACTGGGGCACAGTCCTACTGGAACAGAAAAGGGTCTTCCCCAAACTGTACCCACAAAGTTGGAAGCATACAATTGTCCGAAATGTATTGGAATGCTGAAGCATTAAGATTTCCCTTTACTAAAACTAATGGACATAGGCCAACCATTAAAAAACAACCCCCTAGCATTATCCCTCCTCCACCAAACTTTACGGTTGGCACAATGCAGTCAGGCAGGTAACGTTCTCCTGGCATTCACCATACCCAGACTCGTCCATCAGACTGCCAGATAGAGAAGGGTGATTCGTCACTCCACAGAACACATTTCCACTGCTCCAGAGTCCAGTGGCAGCATGCCTTACACCACTCCACGAAGCACAATACCAAGCGTTGGATGATGTAATTCTTGTATGCAGCTGCTTGGTCATGGAAACCCATGCCATGAAGTTCCCTGGGGACAGTTTTTGTGCTGATGTTAATTCCAGAGGGGAGGTTTGGAACTCTGCAGTTATTGAGTCAGCAGAGCGGTGGTGACTTTTTGCAATATGTGCTCATCACTCCGCAATCCCACTCTGCAACTTTACGAGTTTCTGTGGTTACCAATTGCTTCCATTTTGCAATAATACCACTCGCAGTTGATCGTGGAATATCTACGAGGAAAGAAATTTCACAAACTGACTTGTTGCAATGGCCGCATCCTAATACAGTACCACGCTTGAATTCAGTGAGCTCTTTAGAACGACCCATTCTTTCTCAAATGTTTATAAAGGCCGACTGCATGGCTAGGCGCTTAATTTTATGCCCTATGCGCCTCAGCACTCGGTGACCCCACCCTATAACTTAATGTGAGTTGCTGTGGTTCCTAAACGCTTCCACTTTTCAATAATGCCATTCACAGTTGATTGTGGAATATCTAGTTGGTAAGAAATTTCAGAAACTGTTTATTGCAACGGTGGCATCCTGTGACAGTACCATCCTGGAATTCAGTGAGCTCTTTAGAATGACCCATTCTTTCACCGATGTTTATAAAGGGAGACTGAATGACTAGGTGCTTGGTTTTATACCCCTGTGGCAATGGGACTAAATGAAACCACTGAATTCAATGATTAAGAGGTGTGTACCAAAACATTTGTCCAAATAGTGTATGTAACGGTTCATATTCTCACCCCCTGTAGTAGGAATAATAAAGAACCCTTCCTGCAAATGGACGTGACTATGTCCAGATTGCAAGTACTTTACCGCAATCTGGCAGTCACATCCTGGCTTTAAACTGTCACCGTGTTAAGTGACACTATGACAGTGCCCTGACCGCAACTGTCAGTGACAGTTGGCGGGACTCACTGGCACGGGACCAATCGGATTGGTCCCGTGCCGGCAAGTTCTGTGATTGGCCAGTCAGGCCAATCACCGCATAGGAGGCGGGTTTCTCAGGCATCTCCGGCTCTGACAAGCGCGGTGTGTGAGAGCTTGTCAGTCGGTGATGTTAGTGAAGACATCAAGTCATGAGAAGTGGAGAAAAAAGTGATAAAATCATCAGATCTGCCCACTGACCAGTGATAACCTTTTGGTGCCCACTGGTCATCTAATTAATCTGTTCATCCACCTACAGTGCCCTTCGGCCCTGCTGTGACCTGTGCTCAGCCATCACCTGTCACATCACCTGACGCAGTACTCGGTCGTCATCGCTCTGCTGTGTCCCTATATTGCCCACTGCCAGAGTTCCCTGTTGGGTAGCAATGCCACCTGTCATCTAGATTTTCCCCTGTTAGGTAGGGTATCCTCACTCATCAATATAGCAGGGCCGCTGATCGCCGGTCCGTTTGTGTTGCTCACTTGGGAGTAGCGGTTTTTTTTCTTTTGTTTTAAATCCGCGTTGTTTTTGTTGGCTTCTATACTAGTTTCTTGGGACGCCATTGTAAAATCCCCCAATGTAGCCAGAAGGGTTTTCACAGCCTGTAAAGCATATGAAATGCTATGCTCTGATACTGCCAGCGAAGGTGAAGTGCAGTTCGAGCTCTCTTCTTCGTCCATATCAAGCGACTCGGAGTCTGCACCCCCAGTCAGCGCAGAAGAGCTGTATGTCCTGCTCCGCACGAGCTGACATGGGTAGCTGCGGACAATTATACCCCCCAGGTGCCTGAATTTACAGCCCCCTCGGGCATTCAAGCTGATACTACAGGTTGCATCCCCATAGATTATTTGAAACTTTTTTCTCTTTTTTTTTTTTTTTTTTCTGATGTCCTTTTCAATTTTAATGGTCCAGCAGACCAACCTATATGCGGCTCCGTTTCTCCCAGAACCCTGACTCGTTTCATGCGAGAGGCCAAAATTGGACCCCCCCCAGAAACGCTGGGGAATTGCGTACGTTTTGGTACCTATTTTTAAGCTTTGGTCTCGTCAAGAAGCCAAGTGTTAGAGACTAGTGGTCCCCTGATATTTTATATACGACCCCCCCCTTTATCGCACAATTATGAGCAGGACATACGATTTGAAGCCATCCTGAAGTTCCTGCACTATGACAAGTCACTGCCCACCCTTACAGAACCCAAATTCGGATAGGCTGTACAAAATTAGACCATTAGTTGCCCACTACTCACAAAATTTTTCCCAAGTTTATACCCCTCAACAAATCATTGCAGTAGATGAGTCGTTATTCAGCTTCAAAGGTAGACTGCATTTCAAGCAGTATCTACCAAATAAGAGCCTGGTACGGCATTTAAATTTTATAAATTATGTGAATGTGCCACCGGTTAAACCCACTATTTCAGAATTTATGAGGGAAAAGACTCTCCTATAGATCCCCCTTCCTAGGAATTAGTGGAAAGATGGTATGGGATCTTGTTCATCCTTTGCTAGGCAAAGGATATCCTCTATATCTGGACAACTTTTATAACCGTGTCCCGTTACTAAAGGTTCTCTCGTCCAGATCCACATTGGCGTGCGGAACAATTCGCAAAAATCAGTAGAGCCTCCCTAAAACTTCGTTGGGACAGACACTGAAAGTAGGAGAGAGCAAAGCTGTCTGCAGTGACTATCTGCTGCTTCTGAAATATAAAAGGGACATCCTTATACTGACCTGCAGCCTTGTCCCTGTATGTGGATCCTTCACCCAAGTCCCCAAACCATTTTGTGTACAGGAGTAAAATAAATACATGGGTGGTGTTGACCTGTTTGACCAAAACCATACAGCGCCATGCGCAAGATGAAGGTATGGTATAAAAAGCTTTCTGTCCATCTTACACAGATTGCTTTATACAACGCCTTTTGTCTTCTGCAGACATGCTGGCAGTGGGGATACGTTCCTGCAATTTCAGGAAAAAGTAATTGCTGCAAGTTCCTTCTATTTGCTGACCAGGAGGCGGAGGGCAGTGCATCTGGTACTACAGTCAGCAGAATAATTCCCAGCCAGCATTTCCCCACAGAAGCCCCGAAAACTGTGCCGGGTGTGCGCCAAGCGAGGCATTCGGAAGGAAACCACATACCAATGTGAAATGTGTCCCACAAAGCCCGGCCTGTGCAAGGTTTCAAAATATATCCTATCTCCTTGGATTTTTAATTTTATTTATTCTTTATCCACCTTTTCGGTTTCCCTTATTGGCCATGACAATTTTTTTTATTTTTTTTTCGCTGACCAGCACCATTGCTCATTTAAAAATTTGTAAAAAACAAACGCTAAAACAAATCTAAAAATTCTCACTGTACCAAGAACCCAAGGGAGTGTCTTTCTCGCCTAGGTTGCAAAACTGGGTGAGAAGAATAAATCCAAATGAGATTGGTTGTCTCCGCAAATCTTTTTTTGCGGAGGCCTTTGATTTATTTTTTGGGCTGGGTTTTATGAAATGGTGGGTAGGTTGGTATTCGGACCTGCTATTCCCCCTCCCAGCATTGCAGGTTGTAATTTACTGCCCAAATTAAAAAAATGTACTATAGCCCTACATGAATATTTAGAGGGGTGCCACTTCACAAATAAACTTCTCACTATAACATTAGATAAATGCCTTGAAGGGTGTTACTTTTACAATCCAAAAATTTCTCACTATACCTCTAGATTCTTTTAGTTTACAAAATGGGGTCACTTTTCTGGGGTTTCTAATATTTTGGCAATCCAGAGTCTCATGTCCGAGGGCAGTAAATTCAAATGTAGTGGGCCTCAAATTTTTTATGATTTTTACCTTCTGAGCCCTCCCATGTGCTCATACAGCAGTTTATGACCAGATATGGGGTATTGCTGTACTCAGGAGAAATATCACCCCACAATTTGTTACACAATTTCTCCTATTACCCCTAACTAAAATGAAACATGAAACACCTGTGCGGTCAAAAATGGACGCAACACCCTTAGATGAAGTCTTTGAGGGGTGTAGTTTCGAAAATGAATGGGTTACTTTTGGGGGGTTTCCATTGTATTTGTACTTTAAAGGCTCTGCAAATGCATCAGGGCACCTGAAATCTGTTTCGACGAATCCGCATCATCCACTTCTCTTCGTTAACACCCAGCTTCTGGCAGTGCACAGACACACAGCGTGTTCTCGAGAGATCACGCTGTGACGTCACTTCCTGCCCTAGGTCCTGCATCGTGTCGGACGAACGAGGACACATCGGCACCAGGCGACAGAGGCTACATCGACTTACCTGCAAACGCCGATGCTGCTGCAGAATCAACTGTAGCCTCTGGTGCCGATGTGTCCTCGCTCGTCCGACACGATGCAGGACCTGGGGCAGGAAGTGACGTCACAGCGTGATCTCTCGAGAACACGCTGTGTGTCTGTGCACTGCCAGAAGCTGGGTGTTAACGAAGAGAAGTGGATGATGCTGATTGGTCAGCATCATACACTTCTATTCACAACGCCCAGCTAGTAAAAGAAGTAAAAACGTCCAGATGTACATACACAATACACGCCCACTTGTACATAACTTTAAACACGCCCAGTTGTACTTAAAAGAGCCTCATTTGCATAAATATAAAAATGCTCATAACTTGGCCAAAAATGCTCGTTTTTGAAAAAAAACAAAAACGTTACTCTTATCTACATTGCAGCGCCGAACTGCTGCAATAGGAGATAGGGGTTGCAAAATCTGGTGACAGAGCCTCTTTAACCCCTTAAGGAAGCAGCCTAGTTTGGGCCTTAAGGCTCAGAGCCCATTTTTCAAATCTGACATATTTCACTTTATGTGGTAATAACGTCGGAATGCTTAAACCTATCCAAGCGATTCTGAGATTGTTTTCTCGTGACACTTTGGGCTTCATGTTCGTGGTAAAATTTGGTCGATATATTCAGTCTTTATTTGTGAAAAATTTCAAAATTTAGAGAAAATTTACAAAAAATAGCATTTTTCAGAATTTAAATGCATCTGCTTGAAAAACAGACGGTTATACCACCCAAAATAGTTACTAGTTCACATTTCCCATATGTCTACTTTAGATTGGCATCGTTTTTTGAACATTTTATTTTTCTTGGACGTTACAAGGCTTAGAACATAAACAGCAATTTCTCATATTCTTAAGAAAATTTCAAAAGCCTTTTTTTGAAGGTACCAGTTCAGTTCTGAAGTGGCTTTGAGGGGCCTATGTATTAGAAACCCCCATAAAACACCCCATTTTAAAAACTAGACCCCTCAAAGTATTCAAAACGGCATATAGAAAGTTTTTTTTTAACCCTTCAGGCATTTCACAGGAATTAAAGCAATGTGGAAATGAAATTTGCAAATTTCATTTTTTCTGCTGAATTTCAATTTTATTCAATTTTTTTCTGTAACAGAGAAGGTTTTACAAGAGAAATACTACTAAATATGTATTGTCCAGATTCTGCAGTTTTTAGAAATGTCCCACATGTGGCCCTACTGCGCTCGTGGACTAAAACACAAGCCCCAGAAGCAAAGAAGCACCTAGTGCATTTTGAGGCCTCTTTTTTTATTAGAATATATTTTAGGCAGCATGCCAGGTTTGAAGAGGTGTTGAGGTATCAAAACAATGGAAACCCACCAGAAGTGACCCCATTTTGGAAACTACACCCCTCAAGGAATTTAATTTATGGTTTTTGTTATCATTTTGACCGCACAGTTTTTTCACAGCACCTATTTGAATTGGGCTGTGAAATGAAAAAAATGATATTTTTTCCAATAAGATGTCATTTTTGATCAAAATTTCTTATTTTCACAGGGAACAACATACCCCATTTTGTTGCCCAATTTGTCCTTAGTGCGGCAATACCCCATTTGTGGTGATAAACTGCCGTTTGGGCCCATGGGAGGGCTCAGACGGAAAGGACCACCATTTGGCCTACTGGAGCTTTTCTGGTGCTAAGTCATGTATGTAGAAGCCCCTGAGGTACCAGTACAGTTGAAACCCCCGAGAAGTGACCCCATTTTAAAAACTACACCCCTTAAGACATTCATCTAGAGGTGTAGTGAGCATTTTGACCCCACAGGTACTGTGTAAAAGATAATGCGCAGCAGATGGTGGTGTGAGATTTGCAATTTTATATATATATATATGCCATTTCAGTGTCCAATATAGTGTACCCAGCATGCGCCACCGGAGATATACACCCCTTAAATTGTAATGTGGGTTCTCCTGGGTACGGCAATACCCTACATGTGGCTGTTATCAGCTGCCTGGGCATACAGCAGGGCTCAGAAGGGAAAGATGAGGGAGGTAAGCTGTGCGGAGTGCATCAGGGTAAATTAAAAATCAAGGGATGTATGATACATTTTAAAACAATCTTTTATACAGAGCCCTGGTTTTTCGGGACACGTGTCACATTGGTATATTGTGTCCTTCCTTATCCCCCTCTTATAGCAGACTCTGCACCTCTTTTGACTCTTTCCCTTTCCACCGGTTTGGGGAACTTCTCCTGGAAAGTGTTGCCCTGGTACGATGCGTGTGGCCTCGCTTCCAGAAGTACTGGGTGCCCCCCCTTCCTGGTCCCTAAAGATTAGATCTTGAAATTCCAGGAAAGTTCCCCTCTGGCCTGCACATCGACGTAGCACGTACGCTTTGTACAAAGCCATCTGTATGATGTGCCCGGCCAGCTTCTTATACCACACCGCATGGCGCTGTAGGGCTTCAGGACTTGATTTGACAAGTCCACCCCTCCCATGTACCTATTGTAGTCCAGGATGCAGTCTGGTTTGGGGGTGGCCTTTCCTTCATATATCCTAAATCTGTAGGTATACCCTGATGCACTCTCGCAGCTTATACATCTTCACGCCATACCTTGCCCTCTTACCCGGCAGGTACTGGCGGAATTGAACCCTCCCTTTAAAATGTACCAGGGACTCATCAATAGAAATACACTTCTTGGGGGTGTATGCTTGGGAAAACCGGGCACTGAAACGGTCTAATAGGGGTCTCCGTTTATACAAACGGTCAAAACTGGGGTAATCTCGGGGTGGGCACGGCTCATTATCAGTATAATGTAAGAAGCGAAGTATTGCCTCATTTATTTATTTTTTTAGGTTCCAGTTCAGTTCTGAAGTTGCTTTGAGGGGCCCATATATTAGAAACCCCTATGAAATACCCCATTTTAGAAACTAGACCCCTCAAAGTATTCACAACAGCATTTAGAAAGTTTATGAACCCTTTAGGTGTTTCACAGAAATTTAGAGCAAAGTAGAGGTGAAATGTACTTTTTTTTTTTTTTGTCAGAAAATCCTCTTTATACCATTTTTTTTTTTTTATAACACAAGGATTTATCAGAGAAACGCAACTTAATACGTATTGCCCAGATTCTGGAGTTTTGAGAAATATTCCACATGTGGCCCTAGTGCAGTAATGGACTGAAGCACCGGCCTCCGAAGCAAAGGAGCACCTAGTGGATTTTGAGCCCTCCTTTTTATTAGGCACCATGTCCGGTTTGAAGAGGTCTTGTGGTGCCAAAACATTGGAAACCCCCAAAAGTGACCCCATTTTGGAAACTAGACCCCTTGAGGAATTCATTGTAGTTTTCTTGGGGTGCTTGCGGCTTTTTGATCAGTTTTTATTCTATTTTTAGGTGGCGTGGTGACTAATAAACAGCAATTCTACTATTGTTTTGTTATTCTATTTTTTTTACAGCGTTCACCGTGCACTATAAATGACATATTCACTTTATTCTGCGGGGCGATACGATTACGTCGATACCAGATGTTTATAGTTTTTTTTTTATGTCTTATGGCGTTTGCACAATAAAATACGTTTTGTAAACAATCATTCACTTTTTGTGTTACCTTATTCTAAGAGCCAAAACCTTTTTTATTTTTCAATCAATAAAGCCGTGCGAGGACTTATTTTTTGCGTAACGAACTGTAGTTTCGATCAGTACCATTTTTCGGTACATGCGACTTTTTGATCTCTTTTTATTCCATTTTTTTGGGAGGTGAAGTGACCAAACAATTGTTGTTGTGGTACGGTTTATTAATATTTTTTTTTACGGCGTTCACCGTGCGGGATAAATAACAAAATAATTCTGTAGATCAGGCTGTTACGGACGCGGCGATACCAATTATGTATAGTTTATTTGTTTTGTTTATATATTTTATTAATAATAAAGGACTGATAAGGGAAAAAGTGGGACTTTTACTTTTATTACTTTTAAAACTTTTATTTTCTTATTTTTACATAACTTTTTTTAAACTTTTTTTTTACTGTATTACTTTGTCCCACTAGGGGACATGAGGGCAGGAGGCCCTGATCGCTATTCTAATACACTGCACTACATGCGTAGTGCAGTGTATTAGAACTGTCAGCTACTCACTGACAGCAAGCATAGTGGGTCCTGACGTAGTCAGGACCCACTAGGCTTCCGTCTATGGCATAGCTGGACACCATTGTTTGGTGTCCGGTTGCCATAGTCACCATCGCCGGCCGCTATTGTGTAGCAGGCCGGCGATGGCGGATTAACCCCTAAGAAGCCGCGATCGCTATTGAACGCGGCTTCTGAGGGGTTAATCGCCGGGGGAGCTCCGCGATCGGTCCCGGCACATTGAGCAGTGATAGTCTGCTGTCGGAAACAGCAGCTATCACAGCTCATGAACGCGCCCCGCGCGAACGGCGCCGTGTTTACTCCATGACCTACTATTAGGTAACTGAGCGCGAACGCTACAGTTAGCATGACCTAATAGTAGGTCATGGAGCGTTAAGGGGTTAAAGGTCATCTAAAATAAAAAGGCCATAAAGATCACTCGGTGCTCATGAACAGTCTAGAATTTTTAGGCTAGGTTAATTTTACCAGTGAGAGATGGATTATCTAAAAAAAAATAAAAAATAAAAAAATAAATCACATAGTCGAAATTATATTTATTTGCATTGTGCACAGAGAAATAAGTATTTGATCCCCTGCCAACCATTAAGAGTTCAGCCTCCTCCAGACCAGTTACACGCTCCAAATCAACTTGGTGATTGCATTAAAGACCGCTGTCTTACATGGTTACCTGTATAAGAGACTCCTGTCCACAGACTCAATTAATCAGTCTGACTCTAACCTCTACAACATGGGCAAGACCAAAGAGCTTTCTAAGGATGTCAGGGACAAGATCATAGACCAGCACAAGGCTGGAATGGGCTACAAAACCATAAGTAAGACGCTGAGTGAGAAGGAGACAACTGTTGGTGCAATAGTAAGAAAATGGAAGACCTACAAAATGACTGTCAATCGACATCGATCTGGGGCTCCATGCAAAATCTCACCTCGTGGGGTATCCTCGATCCTGAGGAAGGTGAGAGCTCAGCCGAAAACTACACGGGGGGAACTTGTTAATGATCTCAAGGCAGCTGGGACCACAGTCACCAAGAAAACCATTGGTAACACATTACGCCGTAATGGATTAAAATCCTGAGGTGCCCGCAAGTTCCTTCTGCTCAAGAAGGCACATGTACAGGCACGTCTGAAGTTTGCAAATGAACATCTGGATGATTCTGAGAGTGATTGGGAGAAGGTGCTGTGGTCAGATGAGACTAAAATTTAGCTTTTTGGCATTAACTCAACTCGCCGTGTTTGGAGGAAGAGAAATGCTGCCTATGACCCAAAGAACACTGTCCCCACTATCAAGCATGGAGGTGGAAACATTATGTTTTGGGGGTGTTTCTCTACTAAGGGCACAGGACTACTTCACCGCATCAATGGGAGAATGGATGGAGCTATGTACCGTCAAATCGTGAGTGACAACCTCCTTCCCTCCACCAGGACATTAAAAATGGCTCGTGGCTGAGTCTTCCAGCACGACAATGACCCGAAACATACAGCCAAGGCAACAAAGGAGTGGCTCAAAAAGAAGCACATTAATGTCATGGAGTGGCCTAGCCAGTCTCCAGACCTTAATCCCATCGAAAACTTATGGAGGGAGCTGAAGATCCGAGTTGCCAAGCGACCGCCTCGTAATCTTAATTATTTACAGATGATCTGAAAAGAGGAGTGGGCCAAAATTCCATCTAACATGTGTGCAAACCTCATCATCAACTACAAAAAACGTCTGACTGCTGTGCTTGCCAACAAGGGTTTTGCCACCAAGTATTAAGTCTTGTTTGCCAAAGGGATCAAATACTTATTTCTCTGTGCACAATGCAAATAAATATATATAATTTTGACAATGTGATTTTCAGTTTTTTTTTTATTTTTAATCTATCTCTCACTGGTAAAATTAACCTAGCCTAAAAATTCTAGACTGTTCATGTCTTTGACAGTGGGCAAACTTACAAAATCAGCAAGGGATCAAATACTTATTTCCTTCACTGTACATGTAAATTTAGTCAAATGCTAATTTTTGCACCTTTTCTCAAAAATGTTGTTGTTTTTTCACAAATAAGCAATGAATTTATCGACCAAACTTTATCCCTGACATAAAGTACAATGTGCCACGAGAAAACAATCTCTGAGTCGCTTGGATTGGGTAAAGCATTCCAAAGTTATTACTAGATAAATTAACACGTCAGATTTTTAAAAATGGGGCTTTGTTATTTAGTTTAAAAGTGGCTACGGCAGGAAGGGATTTAATGTGACAATCAGAGAGCACATATTCTCCCTCATTGGTAATAGGGTTGATAACATGAAGAAAGGTTCCTGATTCCCCCCACGAGGTCACTAGAGGCTGAACAGTTGGAGAGATAACAGTAACAGGCTGTGATCTTTCTTCTTGCTCCCACTTGCAACTTCCCGCTCCCACTTGCAACTTCCCGCTCCCATTCCTTTACTTACACAGACACAAAACCAGAAAGCAAAACTTTTTTGTTTCTGCTCCCAGACTTCAAATGAGTGTTGCACTCTGAATATGGAGCTTTTAATTTGAAAGCTTTTATCACTTGTGCTTTTGTATAAAACCAAGCTCTGGGCTCTAGTCCTTGGCAGTGAAAGGGTTAAGGCTCTTATACTTTTTATAAGTAGAATGTGGAATAAATCCTGCACGTGTGTCAAGAGACTTCAGCATGATCAAAGGGTTTCCGGTGACCCAATCGTGAACTGTGGAATCCCTATACAGTCAGCCCTGAAGACCTAGTAAGAACCCAGCTCTATCTTTACACACACTGTTTTTTTAGGGCACACTAAGTGTTGCCCTACTAACATCCTGTTTCATAATGACATCGGGCATAATATATTGGCATACAGAAGTTTACTAATATGTTATAAATTCAAAATAAACAAGCAAGTTGGTAATCCCATATTGGGATAAATATGTAGTAAAAAAACAAAACCTAATTAAATAAAAAAATAAAAAAATGTACCCATACATTACAGAAAAGCCAAAATACTGCACTTATTTGGTATTCCCAGGATCGTAAGAAACTGAACTTGGATCTGTCCGCAGAATGTGCATCTATAGGTGAGGGCAGCATGTTATAAGGGCCTATTAGTCAAAACTTTTCTTTCCACAATAGCCTGTGACTTTTTTTTTTAAACCCTCTTCTCCTTTCTATTTACATTCTGACACCGATAGTCTGTGTGATTTCCCTTTCTGCTCTCCTCCCTGTTTTTTTACTGTTGGGCTTCGTTCACATCTGCGTCAGGGCTCCGTTCTGGCGCCCCGTCGGACTGAAATAAATGGTTTCCGTTTGACGGAATGAATACCGTAGCTGACTGACAGCATGTGACTCCCTCTCTGCTCACCTCACTATCTACGCTCTCATACTGACAGCCTGTGTGATTCCCTCTCTGCTCTCCTCACTATCTACGCTCTCATACTGACAGCCTGTGTGATTCCTCTCTCTTCTCCTCATGATCTACATTCTAAGGCTTGGTTCACACAAGCATGTTACGTCCGTAATGGACAGAACGTATTTCGGCCGCAAGTTCCGGACCGAACACACTGCAGGGAGCCGGGCTCCTAGCATCATAGTTATGTACGACGCTAGGAGTCTCTTCCTCTCCGTGGAACTACTATCCCGTACTGAAAACATGATTACAGTACGGGACAGTTGTCCTGCAGCGAGGCAGGGACTCCTAGCGTCGTACATAACTATGATGCTAGGAGCCCAGCTCCCTGCAGTGTGTTCGGTCCGGGACTTGCGGCCGAAATACGTTCCGTCCATTACGGACGTAATGTGCTCGTGTGAACCCAGCCTTAGGCCCCATGCACACGACCGTAAAAACACCCGTAATTACGGGCCCATGGACTTCTATTGGCCACGGGTACCTCCCCGTATGCTTACGGGAAGGTGCCCGTGCCGTTGAAAAATATAGAACATGTCCTATTTCAGACCGTAATTATGGCACGGGCAGGCCCATAGAAGTCTATGGGGCTCCCGTAATTACGGGTGACTACGTGTGTGCACACGTAATTACGGGAGCGTTGCTAGGCGACGTCAGTGTATAGTCACTGTCCAGGGTGCTGAAAGAGTTAAACGATCGGCAGTAACTGTTTCAGCACCCAGGACAGAAACTACCGATCACAATATAGATAAAGCTGTAAAAAAAAAAAGACGTTCATACTTACCCAGAACTCCCTGCTTCTTCCTCCAGTCCGGCCTCCTGGGATGACGTTACAGCCCATGTGACCGCTGCAGCCAATCACAGGCCAATCACTGGCTGCAGCGGTCACATGGACTGCGCGTCATCCAGGGAGGTTGGACTGGATGTCAAGAGAGGGACGCGTCACCAAGACAACGGCCGGGTAAGTATGAATTTCCTTTACTTTTATTACGGAAAGGGCTGCCCCTTCTCTCTATCCTGCACTGATAGAGAGAAGGGCTGCCGATTACTGCAGTGTAATTTTGCAGAGAAAACGTGCCCATAAATACGGGTGACACTGGACCCGTATTTACGGGCACGGGTCTGTAAATACTGGCACAATACGGGTCGAATACGTGTGACCAAGGACCCTTTATTTACGGGTGGCCAAAAATACGGTCGTGTGCATGGGGCCTAATACTGACAGCCTGTGTGATTCCCTTTCTGCTTTCCTCACTATCTACAATCTGATACAGCCTGTGTGATTTGCCCCCCCCCCCCCCCAGTGGGATATTGAGTTCAGACCAGTTACACCTGTATTTTCTGTTTTCTAGAGGAGTTTGGCGTTAAGTATGTTAATTGTCAAGTGGAACCGAGGAAGAGATTAATGTATTCTTTGCATTAGTCACCGTGTATTTCTGTTTTCTCTGTTAGATTGATTACAAACTAACCTTTCCCTTTTTGTACTTTGACCATTTTTATCAGTACATACCACATTTGTGGTGATGCACCTGCCAGTTTTATATTGTTACGTATGCGGCCTTTGCAATTTAGTATATTGGCATATTTCCTCCATTACGTTCTGTAAGGCCATATTTACATCTGCATTGGAGACTCCGTTCCGCGCTATTTATCTTGTAAACACGATAGACAACTCGGTGGAACCGGACGGACCCATTGTAAGTCAATGGGGTCCATCGGGCACCGCTGGTATCCGTCATGTGGCGAATTAGGCACTGCGCTTTGACTGATATTATAAACTGAAGGAGCAAAGCAGATGTGAAACAAGTCTAACTGGAAGACCTGATGTGTATTAAAACTGCCAATGTGTATTTGTAGGCTATGAGATAGATTACCTATTGTTTGTCCAGTAATACCGTTGGTTGATCCTGCATTGTCAGATGCAAAAATGAAACACATGTAGGAGATCTTTCATAATGTACGATCAGCTGCAAATCAGGCATTTTTTAACACTAACTTCACACAGGGCAACACAGCAGATCATTTCTATGAAGGATCGAGGGTCGATTTTATTGGTGGAAATAATGTAACCAATTTTATGACTGATTAGCAAAAAGCAGTCAATTTTACTTTTCGGCCAACAAATATCTAAATTCTATAGCCAGCTGAAGCTATTGAATATGCTTTACATATATTTATGTGGCAGACCATTTCAAAATCTTTTGATCGCCCACCTTCAACCTTCTTGCTAATTGTAATATTGTCAGAACCGTACTGCCCATCAAATGGCTTTCTGAAGGTTGGTGATGAAAACGTAGCATGCTGCATTTCTGATCCAACAAAAATATCCTGGCCTTGTAGTCTAGCCCATAGAGAATATGATTAGTCTGCAGACAACTGTCTGATGCTGCTTACTGAGTAGCTTATTACTTTACATCAAATGCATGTGTTGAGACCATATACAGTGCATTCGGAAAGTCTTCAGACCCTTTCATATTTTTCACATTGTGTTATGTTTGGACCTTGTGCTAAAATAAAAAAAAATTCAAGCCCGGAGGCAGGGCTTAATAGGTGTACAAAGATGACGGACCTCCTTCATTAGGCCCCCGGACAGCCATAGCAACCATCGCCTCCCCGCAATTACGTTGCGGGGGGCGCGATGAGCTGTTAGAGGGGGTCGCCCCCCTCTTTCTAACGATTTAAATGCTGCGGTCGCTATTGACCGTAGCATTTAACAAGTTAAACGAGCGATGCCGCTCGTTACTCTGAAGTGTCGGCTGTAACATACAGCCGACACCCGCATCGTATGGAGCGGGTTCACTCCGTGAGCCCGCTCCATACTTCCCCCTACCCGGGTATGACGTAACTGTCATGTCGGGAAGGGGTTAAAATGTTTCTACACCGGTATTGGAGTCCACCTGTGGTAAACACATTTGATTGGACATGATTTGGAAAGACACACCCCTGTCTATATAAGGTCTCACAGCTGACAATGCATATCAGAGCAAAAACTAAGCCATGAGAAGGAAAGAAGTGCTTGTAGAGCTTAGACAGGATTGTGTGGAGGCACAGATATTGAGAAGGGTACAAATAACCTTCTGCACTGAAAGTTCCCAAGAGCACTGTGGCCTCCATAATTCTTAAATGGAAGAAGTTTGGAACAATCAGGACTCTTCCTAGAGCTGGCCACCCAACCAAACTATATAACTGTGGGAGAAGGGCCTTGGTAAGAGAGGTGGCCAAGAACCCAATGGTCACTCTGGCTGAGCTCTAGAACTCCTGTGTGCAGATGGAAGAAACTTCTAGAAGGTTGACAATCACCGCAACACTCCACCAACCTGGACTTTATGGCAGAGTGGCTATAAAGAAGCCTCTCCTCAGTAAAAGACACATAAAAGCGCACCTGGAGTTTGCAAAAAAGCACCTAAAAACTCTCAGGCTGTGAGAAACAAGTTTCTGTGGTCTGATGAGACTAAGATTGAACTTTTTGGCCTTCATTCTAAGTGTCCTGTCTGGAGGAAACTGGTAACTGCTCATCACCTGCCCATTACCATGCATACAGTGAAGCATGGTGGTGGCAGCATCATGCTGTGGGGGTGTTTTTCATTGGCTGGGACAGGGAGACTGCTCAATTTTAATCTTTCCCTCAATCCTGACCAAAGTACAGAGATATTCTTAATGAAAACCTGATCCAGAGTGCTCTGGGCCGAAGGTTGACCTTCCAACAAGACAATGACTATAAGCACACAGCCAAGACAACACAGGAGTGGCTTAGGGACAACTCTGTGAATGTTCTTGAGTGGCCCAGCCAGAGCCCTGACTTGAAACCAATTGAATATCTCTGGAGAGACCTGAAAATGTCTGTCCACCGACGGTCCCCATCCAACCTGACAGAGATTAAGAGGATCTGTAGAGAAGAATGGCAGAAAATCCCTAAATCCAGGTATGCAAACCTTGTGGCATTATACCCGAGAAGACTGGAGGCTTCAACGAAGTACTGAGAAAAGGGTCTGAAAACTTATGTCAATGCAATATTTTAGATTTTCCTTTTTTCAATAAATTAGCAAAGGTTACTGACATTCTGTTTTCACTTCATTATTGAGTACAGAATGATTGGGAAAACTTTATTTTTTTTGTATTTTAGCACAAGGCCTTAACCTAACAAAATGTGGAAAAAGTGAAAGGGTCTGAAGACTTTCCGAATGCATTGGATATAAGGTCATATAATAGCAAATGAGAAATCTAAAAATTGCCATTAATTTGTAAGAAGTGAGGAAATTGTCACTTTTATTGACATTCAGCGAATGTGACTTGCCAATACAACAGAATAAAAAACAAATGGTAAACTTTGTATGTAAATTAAATGTTTGACTGTATACAATGAAGCGGTTCTGTTCTGAGCTATTGGAGAAGAAGTTAAGGCTGTCCGTCTATGTTCATGTTTAGGGTTTGTCATCCAATATGGAATTTTCAAATCTGCAACATAAATCCAAAACTGACACTCGGATTTCTGCCATGGACGTGCCAGCAATCCACTTGTTGATTCGCCCCATCGTAATAATGTGCAGATTCCGCACAAGTGGTGAACATCTGCGGATTCTGAATTCTGCAGTGCGTTCATTTGTTCTGCACTGTTTTTTTGTTTTTTTTTGCTGCATCTGATTAGGGTTCAGAAAACAGAATGTGGAATGTCAAGGGATTAGGGGGGAAATTAAATGCAGAATCCGCATTAATCCTTTTATAAAATTCTGAACGCATAAACGTAGCCTTGGTCCGATTCTTATGCAAGCAGTACTTGTAAACACATGTGGTACCTACAGATCCTCATTGATACCCTTGTCACCAGAAGCTTTGCTGTAACTATGCCCTACTGTACTTGAGGCTTTTAATTCTATGCAGAGCCGCGCTCCTTTGTTGTATGACACTGATTTGTTCTCATTATAAATGTTGTAATATTATTGCAGGTGCCAGTGATGATGCTGTAAGCTGTGCCGTTATGCTTGAAATCCTGAGTTCTTTGTCAAGTGCATCTATTCCTCTGAAACATGCAATCATATTCCTTTTCAATGGCGCAGAAGAGAATATTTTGCAGGTGACCTCCATCTTCCATTTGTAAACTCCATGTTAAAAGTATTGTTGCTGCAGTATTTCTTCGTATTGGATTAGTTTGCTAATTTCGTTTTACAGCTTAATGTATATGTACTTATAATTATACTCCGATTTGAGTCTTTCAATTCATGCTGTATACTGCTACCTACTGTACATTACTTATTGTTGTCAGACTTGTGCTCTGTTCACATCATGATAAAGGCCTCTGTCTGATGTATGCAAATCTCCCAAAGTATACATCCTACAACTATAGGTTGGTGTCTTTTTTTTTTTTTTAAACCCCTTAATGACCGGGCCATTTTGCACGTTAATGACCAAGGATTATTTTTTGTTTTTTCATGGTCGCATTCCAAGAGTCGTAACTCTTTTTTTTTTTTTTTTATTCCGTCGACATAGCCGTATAAGGGCTTGTTTTTTGCGGGACGAGTTGTATTTTGTAATTGCACCATTTTTAGATGCTTATAACATATTGATTAACTTTTATTAAATTTATTTTAGGAGAGAATTGAAAATAAGCAGCTATTCCATCATTAATTTTCACGTTATAAATTTACGCCGTTTACTATGCAGCGTAAATAACATGTTACCTTTATTCTATGGGTCGGCACGATTACAGGGATACCAAATATGTAAAGGTTTTATATGTTTTTTCTACGTTTGCACAATAAAAAGCCTTTTAGAAAAAAATTACTTGTTTTTGCATCGCCGCGTTCCAAGAGGCGTAACGTTTTTATTTTTCCGTCGATGTGGCCGTACGTGGGCTTGATTTTTGCGGGACAATGTGTAGTTTTTATTAGTACTATATTGGGGTACATAGGACTTATAGATTAACTTTTATTTTATTTTTTATGGGGGGAATGGGAGAAAAGAGAGAATTTTGACGTGGTTTTTTGAGTTTTCTTTGGACGCCGTTCATCCGGCGGTTTAATTAATATGTTCATTTTATTGGTCAAGTTGTTACGAACGCGGGGATACCATATATGTGTATGTGTGATTTGTTTTGACCGTTTTACTAAATAAAACCACTTTTTGGGCCAAAAAAGTAGTTTTATTTGACTTTGACTGTAATTATTTATTTATTTTTTTCACAAACTTTATTTAACTGTTTTACATTTATTTTTTTTTAGTCCCACCAGGGGACTTCACTATGCGATGTGCCGATCGCATATATAATGCTTTGGTATACTTCGTATACCAAAGCATTATTGCCTGTCAGTGTAAAACTGACAGGCAACCTGTTAGGTCATGCCTCCGGCATTGCCTAACAGGCAGATGCTGAAGGCAGACCTGGGGGTCTTTGTTAGACCCCCGGCTGTCATGGAAACCCGACGGCGACCCGCGATTTGTTTGCGGGGGCGCCGATCGGGTGACAGAGGGAGCTCCCCCCTCTGTCAAACACCTTAAATGCCGCTGTCACTATTGACAGCGGCATTTAATGGGTTAAACTGCCGGAATCGGCGCGCGCTTCGATTCCGGCAGGAGCCAGGCTGAGTATAACAGCCGTGCTCCTGCCGCTGATCGCGTGGGTACAGTCTCAGTACCCGCGCCATCACAGGACGGATATATCCGTCGTCCTGCGCGAACTAGCAGCTGCTGAGGACGGATATATCCGTCCTTCGGCGTTAAGGAGTTAATTTTACAATCCGAAAGTCCTCAGTGGCCCTCAGTCCTCCATGTCTGAATTCCCGGGTGCAAGCCTTCTCCGTGGTTGGGCGCTAAGTAGAAAGTGCAGAAGGAAGAGGGCGCAGAGGAGCCCAGTTAGGGTCAGGAGGCAGAGGGTTATGACCAAGAAGGGGAACCTCCAAATCCTGGTTCACTCTGCAGCACACTGAATGATGGGAAGGGGGGGCTGAACATAGGCGTAAACTCCAGAGAAGAGGAGAAACCCTAAGGAGTCCAGAGGATTAGGACGCCCGATATTCTCATCATTCATCATCATCATCATCATCATCCATTCTTCATCATCTCTACCCTGCTGCAAGTGTGTGTGATGTGACGTGACGTGACGTGACGTGGATGGTGATGCTGGGCTGGCTTGGATAATTGAAGATGGTCTTGAAATGTCAAATCCATATCTGGCTCTGTGTACACACCGTGACCCCCCCCACACACCATCCGAGTAGCCTTTCCTCTGAGCCAGGCTAATCTAGCTTTTTACTGCTTTTCTCTTCATCTCCTTGCCATTTGCTTAGCCCCTTTTCCGAGTCTTCTTCCTGCCATTGGCCCAGCAGCTTGTTGTTGAGACTTCTCTTTTTGTGTGTGAGATCTTATGTAGGGTGGTTGTGAAGGATGAAGCCCAGAGTGGGGGGATAATGGGAGCAAATCTAAGGAAAAGATGACCGAAAGGCCACCCATTCCTGAGACTTCCACCGTTCTCTGCATACCACTCACACTGTCGGGAAAGCTCCTGACGTATACGTTAAAAAGGCCTATGATGGATTCCATACGTAAAATTATTTTTTTACAGGGTTCCATTGCATGGAATAGTGTAGTCTACTAAGCTATACCATACTTTATTTTTAACAGTATACCAACGTATTCCACCCTGATGCAGACTAAAAGGACAAAATGTTGGCCTCCGTCCGGCTAATGTAGCTCTATGGATATGTTCTGCTGGGAGCTTTCATGGTGTACACGCTAAAAGTACATTGCAAACGTGATGTGAACAGGGCCTTAGACCTTGTTCGTATAGGCATATTACAGATCCATGTAGGAGTTTGATATACAGTGCCTTGCGAAAGTATTTACCCCCTGTTTTCCCGTTTTTTTTCTTGTATTACAACCAAGAATTTAAAATGTATTTTTAGTTTCATTTTATGTAATGCACCTAACAAAATAGTTCAAATTGTTACAGTGGAATGGAAAAAAAAATACCTGGTTTAAAAAAAAGTTGAGTACATATGTATTCACCCTCTTTTCTAAGAAACCACTGAATAAGGTCTGGTCCAACCAATTAACCCCAGAAGTCACATAATTTGTTTAATAAAGTCCTCGGCGTGCAAAGTGTCACATGTCAGTATAAATATACCCGGTCTGAAAGGCCCCCAAGTCTGTAACACCACTGAGCAAAACATGAAGACCAAGGAGTTCTCCAAATAGGTCAGAGGCAAAGATTTAGAGAAGAATAGACCAGGATTGGGTTTAAATAAAAAAAATATAATATATATAGATGATTTAGCCATCTTTATCTTGACTTTTAATGCATTAAATACAGTGTCCAACTTTAACCTGACTTTTTATTAGTGGCGTTTCTTGTGATATCACGCTGCAATAAGTTATCAGAGTCGAGATAAGGATGGCTACATCTATATATAATATAGGGTTGCACGATGCATTGAAATTTCAATACGGTTTAGATACCGTGCACCCTCAAACGGTTCAATACCGTTAATTCATGTATTTCGATACTAAGCTCTGCGGCCGCACAGCTAAGTATAGTAACACATGAATGTAGTTAGAGCGGGGCTGTGGCTGTGTAATACAGCGATTGCCCCGCTCCTGAGTCCTGACAAGCGTGCGAGCGGTAAGCATGATGTGATGCGACCAGCGCTGCACTAATGACGTCCGACACTGAAGACAGAACCTGGCGGGCGCACTACAAAACACCAGGCCGATTATAGCTTTTTTTTGCTGCCTGAGGTGAAAATTTACATGTCGCCCCACAGATTTTGATTGACATACCTCTGGCTGTTCTACATCACTATCAGCCACCTCCAACTCTTTTGGATGTGCCGTTGCCTTGTACTCCCCTGACATGCACGTTTGCAGCCTGGCCGAGTACACCTAACTGCATGGTGTGTGCCCAAGTAGTACAAGGCAATGGCGCATGCGAGAAAGTTGGAGGAGACTTGTAGTGATGTATAACAGCCAGGGGGATGTCAATTACGAATGGAAAGGTGGGTTTGGAGGCAGGACTATGTGACTTCAGGATAGCGGCACTGCCCCATGACACTTTAATGCGTAATTAGCATTATTGTGTGTGCCGTTTTAAATGTTGCTTTGATAGATTTTGCTGCATCTGAAAAAAACATATAGGGGAATGTTTGCAAATATCGTCGGGTGATGTATTGCCACATGGTGGTGGTTCAAGGGGTTAAAACTCTGACTGGTTCCCATTAAATATACAATGAACTGAAAACAACTCCATCTGCCCTGCAATTTTGTTATTCTAAAAATATCCTACATAACTACAGCTTCAGAACCGAGCTCTGACATATATGGCACCAGAACAAAGCTCAGTACGTATATACAGCACCAGAACAAAGCTCAGTACATACATACAGCACCCGAACAAGACTCGGTACATAATTACAGCCCCAGAACCAAGCTCTGTACATACTAGTCTTTCTCAATTAATTAGAATATCATCAAAAAGTTAATTTATTTCAGTAATTCAATTCAAAATCTATATAATAACACCGTGGACCAACACTGTTGCTCAGTGGTCCAAAGTCCTGTTTTCAGATGAAAGTAAATTTCGCATTTCATTGGGAAATCTCGGTCCCAGAGTCTGGAGGAAGAGTGGGGAGGCATCAATCGAAGTTGCTTGCGGTCCAGTGTGAAGTTTCCACAGACAGCTATGGTTTGGGGAGCCATGTCATCTGCTGGTGTTGATCCTCTGTTATATCAAGGCCAGAGTCGACGCAGCCGTCTACCAGGAAATTTTAGAGCACTTCATGATTCCCTCTGCTGACAAGCTTTATGGAGATGCTGATTTCATTTTCCAGCAGGACTTGGCACCTGCCCACACTGCCAAAAGTACCAATACCAGGTTTACTAACCTCCGTATCACTGTGCTTGATTGGCCAGCAAACTCGCCTGACCTAAACGCCATAGAGAATCTATGGGGTATTGTCAAGACGAAGATAGGAGACAGCAGACCCAACGATGCAGACGAGCTGAAGGCAGCTATCCAAGCAACCTGGGCTTCCATAACACCTCAGCAGTGCCACAGGCTGATCGCCTCCATGCCACGTAGCATTGATGCAGTAATTCATGCAGTGTCAGAGCCCCCACCAAGTATTGAGGGCAGATACTGGACATTTCAGATGGCCTACATTTAGAAATCGTTTTTTAAATTGGGTTTATAATATTCTAATTTTCTAAGACACTAAATTTTGGGTTTTCATTAACTGGTCTCCATAATCATCAATGTTAAGAGAAAAAATGCTGGAAATTGATCACTCTGAGTAATGAAATCTATAGAATTAGTGTTTTGACTTTTTTAATTTAATTTAGCTTTCTGATATTCGAATTCATTGAAAAGGACTATTATACAGCACCAGCACAAATACAGCTAAATTTAGTGCAACCCCTGCTGTATAGGTTTGTACGGCATAAATCTAGATTTCCCAGCACGGCCCGAACAATGGTAAGGATATGCTGGGAGTTGCTGTTTCACAAAAAAATAAAAAAATCATACCGCCCGTCATCTCGCTGCAGATCATACAGTGACTACAGTGCTGATTAGAGGCAGAATAAACATTTACATTAAGTGACTCACTGGTGACGTCTCAGATTCTAGTTCTTTTTCTCTTTTCTCCATCCGGTCCAGATCTATTTGATGACTTCTGCCGACCACAGTTCATTTCTGCAGTTTGCCGCTCAGATTTCTACAGCTTCTTACTTTTCAAACTGTTCTGCACCCATAAACGAAGATCAAATTCTCATGGTGCCACACACTAAGCTACGAAATATAATAGCGCCATATACTGCACCACTAATTATATTAGCGCCATACACTGTGTCCACGATTTTATACTAGCAATAGCCCCACATATAGCCCACCCCTGTATGTAGTGTCCCTCATATAGCCCATATATATATATGTGTGTGTGTGTGTGTTCTCCAATTATTGCTCGCTCTGTAGATAACGCCACTCACATTTTTATTAGAAAAAAACTAACATGTCGGTCTGTCTGTTTTGTGTGTTCATTGGATTTGTTCCAAGGGTGCCCAGGAGGCTAATCCATGCCCTCGTATTGTCTTGGTTTACGGGGAAATTGCTAGTGGCCCTATATACCACGGCAGTTACACACTGTTTATTTCAATTTTAACTTCCTAAATACCGAACAGATAAACTGGTAGGAAATGGAGTCCTAAGACTGTGACAGAGCCTGTTGATTAACAACATTAGCAGTTTTATTACCAATTGGTCATAGATTATGGTTGCATCATATTTGAAAACCGACTCATTGGCACGCTGAACATGATGCGCTCGATCAGCTGGCTTTCTGGCCTGGGTTCGGGCAGGAGTCTCTGCGCTTCTGAGAGCCACCTGCCTGATCTGTTGTTGAGAGAGCCCGAGTTTGCTGAGGAGTTTCAGCAGCTCGAGCAGCAGCAGTATGACGCATTTGATCAGCTTGCAGTTGGGCAAGAGGAGTCTCTGCAGCTAGTAATGAAGCTTTCCTCCTGGCCATCAGTAATCTGGTTTCTATGGGTAACCACTCCCCTGTACCTTCCCATATAGGATTATCTTGTAAAGTGCACAACCTGCTACTGCCAGATAAAAACAACTTTACTATAAAAGTGAATGTCTGTATTCGCTTTTATAGTATTGGATCGTGATAATGGCTGATCAGAGAAAACCGCAAGGTCAGGACCTTTACGAAAATCTTCCTGAACACCCGATGTATGTACCTGCCAAATTTGGGGTCAAATAGTTTCGGTGTTTGGATGTCTATAGAAGACAGACAAACACATTCACTTTTATAATATAGATAGCAGTTACCTGGCTTCACACTGGCCTATTTGTTTGTTTTTGTGTGTGTGGTTAAAAACTTAATTTCCTTCTGATATGAAGCCAACATATCCAATAAATTCCAAGCGCAGGGTTCCTTTTTGGAGGCATGACTGGTCTGAAAGGGCTTCAATTTATGAGCATACAGAAATCCACAGACATGGTTCTTTTGAGAGATTTCAGCAGCTCGGGCATCAGCCATGCCCTTTGCCACTGGAGTCTTTCATCTAAGTGCAGGGTTTCAATTTATGAGTGCTCAAATCCAGCATAGGTACAGTTCGTTTACGGCGAGTAACACATAGAGTAAAGAAAAATGGCTTGGTTGTTATGGAAACCTGGTCTAAAACTGTGTGTATATGAGTGAGGCTAAGGTCTTTGATGTGGAAGCCAGTTGTCATATTTGACTTTTGTGAATATGTCGAACGGTAGGTCCTAGAGAGCTGAAACCCGGTCTAAAACCTTCGGAAGTGCGTGATTTACTTATGTGGCAAATTTGGTGCAGATTAGTCCAGTCGCTTGGCAGTGCATAAAGAACTTTCAACAGACAACAGAAATTCCTTTTATATATAGATCGATAGATAGAGCTATATCTATCCATCCCACGGAGCACCTTAAATCTGTTCTAACAAAATGGGAAGTATATGTCACAACTACAAACTAGACAAAACAAGGTCGCCTGCCAAAACTCCAGATATCAGACAAATCTGCGATTCAACAAAGACACCAATGATAACACTGAAGGAGCTTCAAAGAACCACAGCAGAGATGGAAGTATCTGTTCATAGGACCACTATAAGCTTGCGCTAAAACCCAAACCCGTCAGGTCAGCGTGTCCGGCTGCTTCGGTGACAGCAGGTCCTGCGTTTCTCTGACACGCAGGATCCACCTGTTATCGATCACATTGAACTTTATCCACTGGTTTTGGATCACATCTCAGTTTATAACTTGTGATCGATAGGTGGATCTGTCAAGAGACACGCAGGACCCACTGTCACCGACGCAGTCTGTCCGGCTGACCTGACGGGTTTGGGTTTTAGCACAAGATAGAGCTTCTGATGTCTCCCAGGATGCATCGATGCGGTAGCTCAAGAAGAGATATAATATATTATATTTTTATTTTTTTTATAAAAACCAATTCAAAAGTTATATTAAACATCAAAATACATACAGAAAAAAAGTGTTCAAAGGTTACATAGTACGGTTGAAAAAAGACACATGTCAATGTTCAACTGAGGGATGGGAACACATGTTGACATAGGAGCTGATATTTTTTTTTGTTCTAGGAAATTGTCTAAGCCTTTTTTAAAGCCATCTACTGTTCCTGCTGTGACCAGCTCCTGCGGTATTCCATAAATTCCAATTCCATATTTCCAATTCCATAAATTCACCGCTCTCACAGTAAAGAAGGTTGTCGCCTCTGCCGATTTGAACCGTTTTTTTTTTTCTCCAGACGGAGGGAGTGCCCCCTTGTTTTATGAGGGGTTTTACATGGAACAGGATATGATGCATGCAGGTTGTTCGTACCCAGGTGCATAACTTTACATTTATCTACATTAAACCTCATTTGCCAAGTGGATGCCCAAACGCTTAGTGTGTCCAAATCCGCTTGCAATTTACCCTCCATCTTCCATAGACTGAACAATACTACATAGCTTGGTGTCATCTGCAAAAATAGAAATCGTGCCATTAATCCCATCCTCTATATCATTAATAAATAAGTTGAATAATAGTGGTCCCAGCACTGAACCCTGGGGTACCCCACTTATAACCGGGGACCATTCAGAGTAGGAATCATTGACCACAACTCTGGATACGGTCCTTGAGACAATTCTGAATCCAATTACAAACTATACTTTCTAAACCTATAGTCCTTAATTTACCCATTAGACGTCTGAGGGACTGTCAAATACCTTTGCAAAGTCCAAAAACACTATATCCACAGCGGCCCCTCTGTCTAGGCTTCTGCTCACCTCTTCATAAAAACAAATCAGGTTGGTTTCATAACTTCTGTTCTTCGTAAAACCGTGCTGGCTGTCACTTATAATTTTATTTTTTGTCACATAATCCTGTATATTGTCCCTCAATAGCCCCTCAAACATTTTTCCCAAGATTGATATTAAACTGGTCTATAATTACCCGGGGAAGATATAGAGCCCTTTTCGAAAATAGTCACCACATTTGCCCTGCGCCAGTCCCTTGGCACTACATCAGTCACTAAAGATTCTCTAAATATTTTGAAGAGGGGGACAGAAATAACTGAACTAAGCTCTTTAAGAACTCTAGGGTGTAACCCATCTGTTCCCGAGGGCCTTGTGCACATTTATTTTATTTAACTTCGCTTGGACCATATTTACATTCATCCAATTCAGTATATCAACTGATATATTAACAGCACTGGCACCGGCTACATCCGCTGCTCTTTCTTCTGTTGTGTATATACAGAGCGAAGGAACCCATTTAGTAACTCTGCCTTCTCTTGATCCCCTGTGACCAACTCCCCATTACCACTATTTAGGGGTCCTACATGTTCAGACCTTGGCTTTTTTACCATTTACATACTTGAGGAATTTTTTGGGATTTGTATTTACTATCTTTGGCCACCTGCCTTTCGTTTTTGTATTTTTGCAGATTTTATTAAGCTCTTTATAATTTTCAAAGGCTACAGCTGTACTCTCAGATTTGTATTTTTCAAATGTCCTTTTTTTTGTCATAGATTGCCCTTTTTACAGAAGGTGAAAGCCATGTGGGGTTTAATTTTTAGTCGTTTATACTTATAGAAATACATTTTGCACTATAATTATACAAAGTGTATTTTAGGATTTATAGTTTGTCCCATTATTTGACATTAGTTCTTCCACGCCTATATCCTGAATTGCAGCCCTCATCCTGGGGAAATTGGCCTTCTTAGAATTAAGTGTTTTTGCCCTCCCAGCCTGGTTTGTTTTTTACAGTATAGGTAAAACATAACTATATTGTGATCACTGTTACCGAGGTTTTCATGAACATTGACGTTCCCAACAAGCTCTGCATTATTAGAAATGACCAGATCCAACAGAACTTCACCTCTAGTCGGGTCTTCCATAAACTGGCCCATAAAATTTTCCTGCAACAGGTTGAGGAAATTTCTCCCCTTCGCAGTTGAAGCAGAAACATGACACCAATTAATGTCTGGCTAAATAAAATCTCCCATTATTACTACAGTACCCGCCTGTGCAGCCCGCTCCATTTGTTTATATAGCTGACATTCCATCTCCTCAGTTATATTGGGGGTTTACATGCCCTTTGAAAGACTGCTATACACCAAGGCAACCCATCTAACTTGAAAAAGTTGGAGCAGTTTTGCCTGGAACAATGGTCAAAACTCCCAGTGTCTAGATGTGCAGAGCTAATCGAGAAATACCCCAAGAGACTTGTATATGTAATTGCAGCAAAAGGTGGCTCCATAAAGTATTGACCTTCAGGGGGTGAATACTTACGCACAATACAGTTCTGTTTTTTTTTTCTCAATTATTGTTTGTGTCACAGTAGAAAATATATTTTACACTTTGAATGTGCTAAGCAAGTTGTGGTAAATCAAATGCTACAAAGTCCACAAAAGATCGATTGTGTTTTTCCTGTTTTGTTGCATTACAACCACTAAATTACAAAGGGTGGTGGTGAATACTTTTACAAGGCACTGTAAATGGGATTAGATCCTGTCATGGGAATGAGTTAAACCTATTCCAAAACATAACTGGGAAAGGTTGTTCTTGATTCTCATTTAGGTGCTAAATATATGGCTGCCACAAGAAGTTGAAGCCGTGACGTCTGAACAAGGCCATGGACATAGGCATAAAAAAAAACACATTAAATAGGAATAGTATGCTCTTCTTGATAAGCTGAGAGCGCCTTGTTTCTATGGACCCTGCTATAGAGACACTAAATAAAGGGAATTTGGGAAAAATGTACTGTCCTAGGACATTTCCTTGTCTCCGTAGAGGCAGCACTGTTGATTTACAATATCAACTCTTGTTGGCACTGGCTTGTTGTATTAGACAAGAGAATGGCACTAAACATGGAACGAAGGTCATGTAAAACATGCAACAAATTATTTGGTTCTTTTTGGACAGGGCAGTCATGGATTCATCACTCAGCATCAATGGGCAAAGCTGGTCCGTGCTTTCATCAACCTGGAGGCTGCAGGAGTAGGCGGAAAAGAGCTGGTATTTCAGACTGGTATGGAACATACTCGTATAAATGACTTGTGTGATGTTACATAATTTCCCAATGCAGTCCCTGAGCGGAGATCTCCGGTACCATGGCTGTATTGACATGGATATTTCTTACACACATAAACCCAAACAACACTATATGGATATTCTGCATTCATTAATGTCTGTTAATTTAGAAGTGTATGTGAATATTCATCCAGGCTGCCTGCTTACTTTGACCTTCTAGAATAATGCAACTAACTTGTTCAGTTTCTAGAGGGCTAGGTATATACTGAGGAGCAATGGCTGTTATGCTACACTTTATACTATTGCTTCAGGATACAGGACTATAACTGAATCTTGGGTTATGTTGACACTACAGATTTTGCCCGAGGCTGACCCTTGGATTTCTGGCATGGTTTTGCAGTAAAACCAGCCGCGATTAGCCCCATTAAATGGGGGATCATCTGCATGTGGCTAGCCTATGCTGTTTTAGCGGTGGACTCATTACTTTCGTTTAACAGTGTGGTTTCCCATTGAAGATTATAGGAGGTTTTTTTTACAAGCGTTCTTCATGCAGGTCCTCATTGGTATATGCACTCGTCCTATAAGCAGTGTTATAGAAGGCAGCTCCATTGACCTGTTAAGGCTATCGATACCTTTTGACATTGGTAAAAATGATTTTTCCATATGTTAGTAGTTATCTGGCGTTAAAAAAGTTACCTGGATGCTGTTGCCTTCACTAGATCTCTTGGACTTTCACCGCTTCATTCCTGTACTGCTTTCTCCTTCTACAGCCTATGAGGGAGTTCTTCTCCCTTGTGCTGACAAAGATGGATTCTGAGGAGTGTGTGGTTGCTACCTCTGCAGAGAGTCTGTGTGTAAAGGTGGGGACCCAAAGGTGGTGTATGGCCCCTGCAGGTTTGTTGCGGAAGAGATGGAGTAGATACCTGGAGCTCATGGCAACAGAAGCTTTTACTAGACCGGTGTTGATGGCAAAACGGGCCACAGTAGGCAAGATAACACTTCTCACAATTAAGAGGCACAGTCTCTTACAAGTGCGGTTTCGGTTGGCGGTTTATGGCTGGCTGGCTTATTTTTTCTTTATCAGACAGAGTGGAGGGAGTGGAGGGAAAGTCTGGTAAATACATTCCTACTAGTCCACAACTGGCTTTACCATCTCACGTAGGCTCCTGCCCATCGACCACAGCTACAAACATATATGGGGAGGCTCCGGCCCATCACACGCAATCTACTCCAGGACCCAGCAGCTTACTCGTCACACCAAGTTCCTCTACTTCCACCAGCTCACTGGACACGGTTTGCAAAAATAGTACAGTGTCCGGATGCGGCATAGCCACACTGTGTCGTCCTGGTGCTGTTATGGCGCGGCAAAACAAGCAGTGTGCTGTAGGCTTTACGTGAGAATTTGCAGGACAACCAGCTATGTGAAGTAGTTACATAAACTCTTCAGCAGCAAAACGGATAAAGTTTTGAATGAAGAATATTTAGAAAGTTTCTTAATTTTGCATTTAGAAAGCAAATGAGCAATAAAATAAATTTCAGTGCAAAAGTGTACATAACACCCCCCCCCCCCCCCCCCCACACACACACACACACACACACACACACACACGTCAGTTAAGTTACATACCGCTACATATCCACAGCATAGGTTATTTAAAGAAACTTATTTAGCACTTCTATACATACATTTGAGATGTTTTAGAAAATAAAAATGTTTAGGTTAAAGAGAAACTGCATTTCCAAATTACCTAGCAATACTTGCCATGGCCTTCTGCAGGACATGCTGTATAGGAAGCTAATGTATGTTTTCAGCTTCTCACTATTGTTGCAGGTCCTGAAAATCCATGGCTTGTACAAGCCTATTCTGCAGCTGCAGTTCACCCGTTTGCATCTGTGGTGGCGCAAGAAGTATTCCAAAGCGGCATTATTCCCTCAGATACAGATTTCCGTATTTACAGGGATTTTGGCAATATACCAGGTTTGTTCTGATGTTTTTTTTAAATATTTTTTATTAGTGACTTCTCATAATAAAACTCTCCTTTAATATACACTATTGGGGATCACGGTCGCTAGGGCTGGAGATTTTATGCCAACAAAATGTATGTGCATTTTAAATGCACAGACATTAATTTTAAGATCATATACAATTAGAAGATTTATGAATGAAATGTAGAAGTCCCCTAATGGGACCCAAAAAAATATTCAAAATGCAAAAAAACAATAATGACGAAATGAGAAAAAAAATATTTTTTTTTCTAAACTGCAAAAAATTTACAGATTAGGTATACCTTTACTAGTAGTAATCATGCAATAAATTTATATAAAATGTCATATATTATATAAAATTTAATATATTAAAATAAAATGAAGAATTGAATTTTTATGCATTCTGCCATAATACAAAAAATCATATAAATTGTATATTAACTTATATGTACCCCAATAAAATGTTTAAAAATTCTACAACTCTTCTTGCAAAAAAATCAATCAAGTTATGGCTGATGGAACGCAGGGAACTAAAAATTCCCTTGACCTTTTTAAAGTATACCTTTACTTGTAATCTCCCACCCAACCTGACATTGGGCATGGAGAGATTTAGAATTGGACGAGTGCATTATACTCTTCTGGTGTTGTACAGTTGCCACTGCAGTTGTACCTCCCAACGTGCACAGGTGTCTCTTCGGGCCCAATGTCATGTCGGAGGAAATATCACAAGTGGAGGTACAATAAAGGACCAAGTCAATATCCTCATCTTAGACCAGGGGTCTCAAGCACGCGGCCCGCGGGCCGCATGCGGCCCCTGGGGCTGTCATCTGCGGCCCGCGGGACACACAGCCGCTAGTGTCTGGAATTCCCTGACATCGCTGTCCACATATGAACAGCCATGTCTGGGGCTTCCCCAGAACCGGAGTCCCGAGCAGAGCGCTGGTGTCGGCTCTGCTCCGGGACTCTGTGGAATTCCCTGACATCGCTGTCCACATATGAACAGCCATGTCTGGGGCTTCCCCAGAACCGGAGTCCCGAGCAGAGCGCTGGTGTCGGCTCTGCTCCGGGACTCTGTGGAATTCCCTGACATCGCTGTCCACATATGAACAGCCATGTCTGGGGCTTCCCCAGAGCTGGAGTCCCGAGCAGAGCGCTGGTGTCGGCTCTGCTCCGGGACTCTGTGGAATTCCCTGACATCGCTGCCCATATATGGACAGTGTGTCAGGGTCTTGCCCAGAGCGGAGCAGAGCGCTGGTGTCGGCTCTGCTCCTTGGACTCTGTGGAATTCCCTGACATCGCTGTCCACATATGAACAGCGATGTCTGGGGCTTCCCCAGAGCCGGAGTCCCGAGCAGAGCGCTGGTGTCGGCTCTGCTCCGGGACTCTGTGGAATTCCCTGACATCGCTGCCCATATATGGACAGTGTGTCAGGGTCTTCCCCAGAGCGGAGTCCCGGGCAGAGCGCTATTATCGGCTCTGCTCCGGGACTCTGGGGAAGCCTCTGACATCGCTGTCCATACATCGACAATGATGTCAGGGGCTTCCCCAGAGCAGGAGTCCCAGTGATGTCAGGAGCACAGCTGGAGTCCCAGGAAGAGCCTACTAGCGCTCTGCCTGGGACTCCAGCTCTGGGGTTGCCCCTGACATCTCTGTCCATATATGGACAGTGATGTCAGGAGCAGAGCTGGAATCCCAGGCAGTGTGCCAGAAGCGGCTCTGCTCCGGGACTCCAGCTCTGGGCAAGCCCCTGACATCACTGGGGCAGCCTCTACAGAGGGCACTGTGGCAGTATCTGAAGAGGACACTGGCATTATCTAGGGGTGTGTTGATTTATCTACAGAGGGCACCGCGGCAGCATCCACAGAGGGCACTGCAGCACTATCTAAAAAGGGGCTGCCCAATCTTGACATGTGTGCTTACTGAGCCGCCGGACTGCATTTAGCGACACTTAAACTGGAAAGCTGGATTGTTGAAATAAGCACGTGGAGAAATATCTCACATTTTAAACCTAGCGCTATTATTCTAGTAATATAGTGTTATAGTAGTTCAAATAACTAATTGATTAACAATAATTTTGTATTGTATCAAATTTGAAAGTAATGCGGCCCGTAAACTTCCCATTTTTTCTACATGCGGCCCACTTACCCGGCCGAGTTTGAGACCCCTGTCTTAGACATTTATGAAATATGCCATAAATGTCTGATCGGTACTGGTACCCACATCTATCTGGAGAATAGGGGTCACCTGATCCCCCGTCCCACCTGGTGAGGTGACCACTGCATTGAAGCAGGTAAAGAATGGAAAGAGGAATCCCATTCTCGAGATAGATGCAAGTCCCTCATCTGGGACCCGCACCTATCAAACATTTATAGCATTTCCTGTGGAAATAACCCTTCAAGGGTTCAATGAATTATAGAATAAACCAAACTATACCCCCTGATAAAATGTTTGTTCTCATATGTTCTACTAAAAGGGAAACGTTCATTTTTAAAATAAGACCAATGTGCATCTTATAGAGCAGGAGGTGCTGAGCAGATTAAAAATAGTTTTGTGGGAAAAGATTCAGTATAATAACATTGTAAGTCATTTATTTTAACCTCCTACTCATTCTGGGCATAGGAGTCCAGTGGGCGGTTTTACTTAGTGATTGACAGTTAGGGTATGTTCACACGATAGCAGGCATTTACGGCTGAAATGACAGACTGTTTTCAGAAGAAAACAGCTGCCTCGTTTCAGCCGTAAATGCTCCTCCTCGTAATATACGAGGCGTCTGTGACGCTCGTATATCTTGAGCTGCTCTTCATTGAGTTCAATGAAGAACAGCTCAAATTACGTTGCAAAGAAGTGCACTGCACTTCTTTGCCGAGGCAGTCAATTTACGCGTCGTCGTTTGACAGCTGTCAAACGACGACGCGTAAATTACAGGTTGTCTGCACAATACGTCGGCAAACCCATTCAAATGAATGGGCAGATGTTTGCCGACGTATTGCAGCCCTATTTTCAGACGTAAAACGAGGCATAATACGCCTCGTTTACGTCTGAAAATAGGTCGTGTGAACCCAGCCTTATCTCTGTATTCACACACCTGTATTCACACTCCTACAAAGAAGACTGCCAATCACTGATTAGGACCACCCAATGGACTCCTAAGCCCAGAACGAGCAGAGGCATAAATAAATAAATTACAAGTTAGGCCCTGTTCACACGTATTTTGGCCAATCAAGCACAGTGATACTGTGGTTATTAAACCAGATATTGGTACTTTTGGCAGTGTGGGCAGGTGCCAAGTCCTGCTGCAAAATGATATCATCATCTCCATAAAGCTTGTCAGTAGAGGGAAGCATGAAGTGCTCGAAAATTTCCTGGTAGATGGCAGTGTTGACCCTAGACTTGATATAACACAGTGGACCAACACCAGCAAATGACATGGCTCCCAAACCATCACTGACTGTGGAAACTTCACACTGGACCGCAGGCAACTTGGATTGATGCCTCACCACTCTTCCTCCAGACTCTGGAACCGAGATTTCCAAATGAAATGCAAAATTTACTTTCATCTGAAAACAGGACTTTGAACCACTGAGCAGCAGTGTTGGTCCACTGTGTCCTATCAAGTCCAGAGTCAACGCAGTAGTCTACCAGGAAATTTTAGAGCACTTACTGCTTCTCTCTGCTGACAAGCTTTATGGAGATGCTGATTTCATTTTCCAGCAGGACTTGGCACCTGCCCACATTGCCAAAAGTACCAATACCTGGTTTAATAACCACAGTATCACTGCGCTTGATTGGCCAGCAAACTCGCCTGACCCAAAACCCCATAGAGAATCTATGGTGTATGGTAAAGAGGAAGATGAGACACCAGCCCCAACAATGCAGACGAGCTGAAGGCCGCTATCAAAGCAACCTGGGCTTCCATAACACCTCAGCAGTGCCACAGGCTGATCGCCTCCATGCCACGCCGCATTACATAGTTACATAGTACATAGTTACATAGTTAGTACGGCTGAAAAAAGACACATGTCCATCAAGTTCAACCAAGGGAAGGGAAAAGGGAAGGAAAAATTTCTACACATAGGAGCTAATATTTTTTTGTTCTAGGAAATTATCTAACCCTTTTTTAAAGCCATCTACTGTCCCTGCTGTGACCAGCTCCTGCGGTAGGCTATTCCATAGATTCACAGTTCTCACTGTAAAGAAGCCTTGTCGCCTCTGCAGCTTGAACCTTTTTTTCTCCAGACGGAGGGAGTGCCCCCTTGTTTTTTGAGGGGGTTTTACAAGGAACAGGATTTCACCATATTTTTTGTATGTGCCATTAATATATTTATATAAGTTAATCATGTCCCCCCTTAGTCGTCTTTTTTCAAGGCTAAATAGGTTTAATTCTTTCAATCTTTCCTCATAACTTAAATTCTCCATGCCCCTAATTAGCTTCGTTGCTCTTCTTTGTATTTTTTCCAACTCCAGGGCATCCTTTCTATGAACTGGAGCCCAGAACTGAACTGCATATTCTAGATGAGGCCTAACTAATGCTTTGTAAAGTGGTAATATTACATCCCTGTCCCGCGAGTCCATGCCTCTTTTAATACACAACAATATCCTGCTGGCCTTTGAAGCAGCTGATTGACACTGCATGCTGTTATTGAGTTTATGATTTACAAGTACACCCAGATCCTTCTCAACAAGTGAATCCGCCAGTGTAGCTCCCCCTAGGACATATGATGCATGCAGGTTGTTGGTACCCAGATGCATAACTTTACATTTATCTACATTAAACTTCATCTGCCAAGTGGACGCCCAAACACTTAGTTTGTTTAAATCTGCCTGTAATTCATGAACATCTTCCATAGTCTGAACTATATTACATAGCTTGGTGTCATCTGCAAAAATAGAAATAGTGCTATTAATCCCTTCCTCTATATCATTAATAAATACGGCATTGATGCCGTAATTCATGCAGAGTCGTAGCCCCGACCAAGTATTGAGGGCATATACTGGACATACTTTTCAGTAGGCCAACATTTCAGTATTAAAACTCATTTTTGAAATTGGGCTTATATAATAATCTAATTTTCTGAGACTCCAAATTTGGGGTTTTCATTAGTGTTAATCATCAACATTAAGAGAAACAAATGCTGGAAATAGATCACTCTGTGTGTAAGGAACCTACAATATATGCGTTTCACTCTTTGAATTGAACTACTGAACTAAATTAAGTTTTTGATGATATTCTAATTAATTGAGTGACTAGTGTGTGTGTGTGTGTGTGTGTGTGTGTGTGTGTGTATGTGTATATATGTGTGTGTATATGTATGTGTGTGTATATATATATATATATATATATATATATACACACACACACTTTTTATGCTGTAACGCAAGGAGTTGACACAATGGGAGAGCTTTATTAATACCACTCTCTCCCCAGTGCATCGTGCAACTGTTGTTTTTAAGAACTTTCTAAGTAGAAAAGTGTCAAATCTTTTATAAATGCGTTGCACTAAGCACACTACTAAAGCCCTACCCACTTTTCCCAACACATTTTTTTTGTGTGTCAAAAAGCTGTGCAGGGGCTTCATAAATATGGAGTTTGACCCAGACACCATCTGTTTTTTTTTACATGTATTTACGAATGAGAACGGCATCGTAAATACATTTAATAAATCTGCCCCAGTGGGCTTTATTTCTCAAAACTGATAGAAAAACTGGCCTTGTTGTCCATAGCAACCAATCACAGTGCAGCTTTAATTTTTCCACAGCAGTTTAAGAAATGAAAGCGGTTGCCATGTACAATAAGGTCTGTTTTTTTCTTTTAGAACACTTTTGAGAAATAATGCCGACGTTTTTTTTTTATTTTACATATTTGATCTGTTTTGGTTGGTGTGCCCACATACTGGAGTTTGAATTTACCATTTATGAACTGTAAATCCCATGTTTCATGTATTCCATGTAGGCATTGACCTGGCTTTCATTGAAAATGGCTACATTTACCACACAAAATATGACACGGCTGACCGGATTCACACGGACTCTATCCAGAGGGCAGGTAAATGATGCTTTTCAGTCATTCTCTGTATTTCTTTAAGCCTGTCCTTCCACTTTTCACGTTCTTGTCAACCTCTGGTGGCCAGACCTGTTAGCAATGTTTAAAATCGCTGAAAGTCCTTTTTCAGTGACTTTTAAATATAGTTCCTTTTTCGGTGATCTGTTATTAATGTGTTAAAATGAACTATGGATATAGTAAAAAAAAAAAAAAAAAAAAATGTAGAGGGCACGGTATCAATGGGACTACCAGATCTTGCTACAACACCCATATCTCTTTAATAATACAGGAAAACTCATTGATGGCTCTGGGTTTTTCTGTTTCTTTCGGCTCCGCGCTTTGAGCATTGAGGACCTTTCCCTTTCGTTTTTGTTTTTTTTAGCCGAACTGACAGCTGCTCAATAGTCATCAGTTAGAAAATGACAATGTCCGCTTTTTATGGCCAGCTATTTTACCAGCCAGGAACAAGTGTTCCCGGTATGCCGTACCGCTTATGTCTTTTGGCAGGTAAACCTTTATTTGTTGATTTGACAACTGTAATATGTTCTATCAGTTTTGGCTCCTGGTGCTCATTGAAAAGCTGTCACAATTTGCATCCCTGCCGATTTTTTTTTTTTTTGATTTTTTTTTTTTTATATATATTTTTTTTTTTCAGTGCTTTTTTTTTTTTTTTTCTCCTAGTCCTCGGTATCTGTCTGTTAGTCAGGTGCCCTGTCACTCGTGTCCAGTAGGTTGGTACTTTTTGTCCCGGGAGTCCTTTGATCATTAGCCTTACAACTTGCCCTCACTTCTCAGACCCTACCTCTATAGACAGGACACATGGCTGAGAGCAGATTGTCATGGCATGGAATCATTTTTGAACAAACTAAGGGTTCCATATCACTGCTTCATTATGGACAGGACTTTGTTGAACCTTTCGATTTTAATTGAGAGTTTAGTTTCACGTAAAGTCAGGACCAAGGCCAGTGTAAGGCGGAGTAGGCACCTGCCTAGGGCATTATTAAACCTCAGACATGGAGGGGTGCAAGTTAACAAAGACTATCTTTTTAAGTTTTGCATGTGTCTGAGCAGCTGAGGCACTTTTTTCCCTTGTTTCTGCACCTTTAGGATGCCCCCCATTTCCACACTCTTCTCTCATTGTCTCCATTGCTCACCTTTTTTCCTCTGACCTGAAGGCTCCTCCTCTGCTTTGCCTTTACTCCTCCAAAGCCACTGATCCAGTGGTGAGTAAATTTGAATCCTTTTTGCTGGCATCTGCCACTTGGGGGAGCTTCTTGCTCATGAATTCATACAGCTAGTATTAAAGGGGTTTTCCCATCAGACATTTATAACATATCCATAGGATATGTCAGATAGATGCAAGTCGCACCTCTAGGACCTGCACCTTTCTCTAGAACGGGGCTCCCTAAACCCCATTCTAGCTTTTTGTGCTCATGCTTCCTCCCAGCCACTTACTGATTACATGGTCGGGGTTAACGTAAATGAGCGTAGCTCAGCAAGCTATTCCCATAGAACTGAATAGTAGTTACGGAAGACGCGTAGCTCGATGCTACGTTCCTTCCTTAACTGCCATTCACTACCATGAATGCTGGTTCCGTAACTCCCGACCATGTAATCAGTAAGTGGCCAGGAGGCAGCGTGAGCACAAAAAGCTAGAACAGGGTTTAGAGGGCCCCGTTCTGGATATAGGTTCGGGTCCCACATCTATCTGAAATTGATGACCTATCCTGTGAATATGTCATAAATGTCCCTCATGGGAAAACCCCTTTAAGTTCTGACGGCTATATAAATCCATATGCAGTGAGCTCCCCTAGTGGTAAACATGTGGTTGCATGGTGACAACAATAGAGAAAAAGTCAACTAAGCCACAACGCTGTGCTGGATTTGTCATATGGTGGATACCAACACGCCCTATTGACTTATAGTGGGGGTTTGCCAATGGCTTGAAAATGTATGTGTAAAGTTCACTCCGTCTCCTGGGCCACAGGGTAATATATAATCTGCCATGCGTGTCGTACCTTTTTTCTACTTTTTATTTTATTTTTTTCAGGCCACTGGGATTCGTTTCTGTATCTTGTGATTATTTAATTGATTCATATGCTGTATGTCTGATCGTTATAACTTTTAGGAGTTTGTCCACGATCTATCCTGTACTTTTAATTAACTTGGTGTTCTTCTTTAATTTTCTGTGTTTTTAATATATTAATAAAGATTAGATATATTTTTCTAAAAGTTTTTGTTTGGGTTCGTTTGGATGTTTATAATCTTTGTAGGTTAGTTATAATGCCATTTTGTTTGGGGTTCCATTGTGGTTTCCATCATTGCGCTGCATGCTGCACTATTCTCGCTGTCAAATCCCCTCCAGCCATGTGTACATCCTACAATAAATATGATGATAAAAAAAAAAAATTGTTGCAAATTTGGTCCTCAAGCATTGATCTCGGGGAGGGGTAATGTGAACATATGGCCGAATATTGTGCCATGTATGGGCTTATCTAGAGACCCTGTGTCAGCAGGGTAGAAGCCTAGCACAAGTGTCAGGTAAACCATTGTCATTCTGAGAGCTATTACACTGAATTTCAGAAAAGTTGTCGGGAGGGAGCGTATCTTGAAGAGCGCTTGTCCCGGCCCTGTCTAGAGTATTTTGCACTTCCTCACCTCTAAGTATTTCAGTACCAGAGTTCCCTATTCCCTCTATTTCAGGAGGTCTGGAGCTTGTAATGTGTCTGACGGGAAGCTGAGCATGAACTTGTCTGATGAGCGATATTCGGGGGCGTTGGGGGGGGGGGGGGGGTGCTTGGGCGTGTGGCTTCTGCTCACCATAGACATGAGAGCACTTTTGATATTATGTTAAATTGTACCTCTAGAAATGTACCTCCCTTCCCTTGTCCCAGTTGTTCAGTGATTTTGTTAATACTTAAATTCAATAAATCCTACACATTATAATAACGTGTCATTTTTTTTTTCCCAAGGTGACAATATACTGAGTGTCTTACGATATTTGGCGTCCTCTCCTCTACTTGCTGACTCCTCAGAGTTCCGCCATGGCAATTTGATCTTCTTTGATTTCAGTGGCATGTTTGTGGTGTCTTATCCAGCTCGCATTGGAACCATTGTAAACTACGTAATAGCAGCTGTCACGTTATTTTATCTAAGCAAAAAGACCATTAAATACAGAAGAAAAGGTAAAATTTACAAATGTACATTGTCTAGAAAGACCATAATGCTGTTGTTTTTCATGGGGTTTTAATCTCCCATTTGATTCAAATACAAATGGATCTGCTTACCAGTATGTATTTGCTATTACATCCCCATATACTGACTCTGTTTTGTTTCGTCATATGTATTTAGGCACATACTATCCCCGGGACCTCATAACTGGACTGTTCATCAACGTGATAAGCTGGATTTCTGCGCTTGTAACGGTCCTGATTCTAGCGGTACTGGTGACTCTCACTGGCAATGCCTTGTCCTGGTATACACACTTTTATGTTGCAGTGAGTCTGTATGGGGCTGCTGCTGTGGCCAAGCTCATATTCATGCACACAATGGCTAAAACCTTCTTCTTTGCTGTAAGTTTATTGCATTCATTTTTAATCGAATGTAAATGTTTGATGGGTCGGAGTTGTGCCATAAGGAAAAATTTCGATCAAAAGAACCAGTTCCTTTTGAAATGACTTTCGACATTAACATTTGGAAACCATTTCCATTCTCAAAAATTCACATGGATGTATCGGAGGGGGGGGGGGGGAATATGTTGCTACAGTCCAATTATTAAAGACCTCAAATGTTCCTGTGGTCTTACAAAAAGTTATAAACCCCAGCATAACTTATCAGTTTGATATAGAGGGCAAAGACTATGTATTTTATGTACATATATTTTGTACATTATTATCCTTCATTGTGGTATAATTATGCAGATTTTGAAGGCATTAATATTTTAGGGCCCTTCAGTATTTTGCTATGGGGCCCATTTATGTCCCCCTTTTCTTTCCTAATATTCTTTGCAGTTAACCTTGTAACTGGTCGATCTTTCCATTAATGTAATAGGCATCACTACCATACGGCAGGTTAACAGGGGTTAACTCTTTTCATTAGCTCATTTACATGTTTACCTAATGAGATGTACCAATGGAATCTCCTGTCATCCGCTAAATCTGAGCGCCATATATAAAGGGAACTTGTCGGGTGGTTTATGCTGCCCTATATGAGAGCAGCATATGTTAGAGGTAGGGAAGCTAAGCTCTGATATATAGGTTTATATGATCTGAAGCAAGATTTCTGAGTAAAAAGCAGAGTAAATCCGGACAGGAGTCCGAGGAGAAACGGTTAGTTCTACTAACCCCTCCCACACAGGCTGATTGACAGCCTTCTCTGTGCACACACTGATACAGGGAAATCTGTTAATCACTGTGTGTGGGCGGAGTAAGCCGGACTCTCACTTTCTGTCCTAGGAGTCCAAGAATAGTCACTTTTACAGTATTACATCAAGCTGATCGCCACATTTGAAAACGCACTCTGCAAAGGGATAGGTAAAGCAGTCCACAATTGTCAAACATTCCAGCATGATGTTCTGGCTGTGTGCCCCCCCCCCCCGCCCCCCCACCAAAGTTTTTGGAGGTAGGGATAGGAGTAGAGGTTCCCCAGCTTGTGAGGAAAATTTTGATGGGTTTTCTCTTGGTGTAAAGGGTCAGGAATCCCTGTTCTGCAGTGAAGTTTACCCATGCTGGTGATAATGCAGATGGTTGATACTTTAATGTCAATGCGTAGAAGTAGATGTTTTTTTTTTTTTTCAGAACATGCAACATGAGCCCAATTGTCACGGCAGCCAGCTATTGCCAGACAATGTAAATAACACACATTCTACACCTCCACAATGTCTTCGATGTAATGTATACTCTTGTGTCCTTATAGTGGATGTTGCTTTGTTTTGACCGTACACTTTTTCTCTTCCTCAGAATACAAGCAGACAGTATTTGGGAGACCTGTTCTTCGATGTTTCCTTGTTGTCATGGGGCATTCCAATGATGATTCTTACCCAGAAAGGCCTCTGCTCGGCCTACTTCTTCGCTATGTGGGTGATTTTCCCGTTGGTCACAAAACTGATTGCTGAACGAGAATCTGTTCATCAAGGTACTGAACTCCACTGTACAAGCACTATTGGTTTGGGCTAAAATTCTAAATATCTGTGCTGCTCTAATGTTTCAGGTATAATTTAGTATACATCCTTAAAATACAGAAATCTATCCAGCAGCAACGAGGCAAGCTAGTACTGTATTATCAAACATTCTGGATTATCAGATAGAGAATGGTAATTGTAGTCATTTGTGTAGGGCTACAAAGCATTCCAATTGTCTGATCTTTTATGTTCAATGGGGATTATTGTGCCAGAAACCAGAGCTTCTAATATTCATACTTATGTATGTAAATGTATCTGAAGGTTCCGAAAACCGTAGTAGTGATCGTGGGACAGACGACGTTCTTTTCTTTCTGACCGTAATCGTATTGACATCATTATGGATACCCTTCTCTCCCCAGATTGTGTCCTACTTCCCAGTAAATAATAATAATTATCTCTCTATTAAAAATTAAATTAAAAAAAATGCAAATTACAAATGGTAAAAATTACCAGATTTAAAAGTTACCTGCGCAAAAATTTGGCAATCTGTTCAGAAAACCAAATTTTTCATTCAAATATTCACTGGGGGACACAGTACCATGGGTATAGGGCGCTGACACTAGGTAAATATAAAAAAAAATCTGTGGCTCCGCCCAGTGTGCTAATCCCTCTGCTGAGCACTCCGCTCCTCCAGGTTTAGCCTAGCGTCCGTAGGTTGCAGACATGTCCTGCACTGCTGGCAATTCTGCTATATTTATTTTTTTAGTTTTATTTATTTCCAATTCTTTCTCCGGTTCAGGGTGAAAGTCCCTCATGTGTTCCACTTGGTGACTCCGCTGCAGGCACTGGGTGGAAGGAATTCCCACTGTTTCAGTGGATACCTGCCATTTGGAAGGATGTTTCCCGCCTTGGTCTTCCAGTCCCCTATTATTACAACATCGGTGGTTGGGGATGCTTGACAGCCACACTATGTGTATGTGTTTTCCGAAAGGGCGACAGGCTGCGCCTGAAGACGACCAACAGGTAAGTTCTCTAACCCCACTCCCCATGCCATTGGGAGCTACTGTGGTGGTGAAGCAAATTCAGACTGTCAGCGGTCTTGTGGGGGGGGGGGGGAATAGATATATATATATATATATATCTATTACAGTGAAGGAAATAAGTATTTGATCCCTTGCTGATTTTGTAAGTTTGCCCACTGTCAAAGACATGAACAGTCCAGAATTTTTAGGCTAGGTTAATTTTACCAGTGAGAGATAGATTATATTAAAAAAAACAAACAGAAAATCACATTGACAAAATTATATATATTTATTTGCATTGTGCACAGCGAAATAAGTATTTGATCCCCTACCAACCATTAAGAGTTCAGCCTCCTCCAGACCAGTTACACGCTCCAAATCAACTTGGTGCCTGCATTAAATACAGCTGTCTTACATGGTCACCTGTATAAAAGACTCCTGTCCACAGAAGCAACTAATCAGTCTGATTCTAACCTCTACAACATGGGCAAGACCAAAGAGCTTTCTAAGGATGTCAGGGACAAGATCATAGACCTGCACAAGGCTGGAATGGGCTACAAAACCATAAGTAAGACGCTGGGTGAGAAGGAGACCACTGTTGGTGCAATAGTAAGAAAATGGAAGACATACAAAATGACTGTCAATTGACATCGATCTGGGGCTCCATGCAAAATCTCACCTCATGGGGTATCCTTGATCCTGAGGAAGGTGAGAGCTCAGCCGAAAACTACATGGGGGGAACTTGTTAATGATCTCAAGGCAGCTGGGACCACAGTCACCAAGAAAACCATTGGTAACACATTACGCCGTAATGGATTAAAATCCTGCAGTGCCCGCAAGGTCCCCCTGCGCAAGAAGGCACATGTACAGGCCCGTCTGAAGTTTGCAAATGAACATCTGGATGATTCTGAGAGTGATTGGGAGAAGATGCTGTGGTCAGATGAGACTAAAATTTAGCTCTTTGGCATTAACTCAACTCGCCGTGTTTGGAGGAAGAGAAATGCTGCCTATGACCCAAAGAACACCGTCCCCACTGTCAAGCATGGAGGTGGAAACATTATGTTTTGGGGGTGTTTCTCTGCTAAGGGCACAGGACTACTTCACCGCATCAATGGGAGAATGGATGGAGCCATGTACCGTCAAATCCTGAGTGACAACCTCCTTCCCTCCACCAGGACATTAAAAATGGCTCGTGGCTGGGTCTTCCAGCACGATAATGACCCAAAACATACAGCCAAGGCAAGAAAGGAGTGGCTCAAAAAGAAGCACATTAAGGTCATGGAGTGGCCTAGCCAGTCTCCAGACCTTAATCCCATCGAAAACTTATGGAGGGAGCTGAAGATCCGAGTTGCCAAGCGACGGCCTCGAAATCTTACTGATTTACAGATGATCTGCAAAGAGGAGTGGGCCAAAATTCCATCTAACATGTGTGCAAACCTCATCAACTACAAAAAACGGGAATGGTTGGTGATATTAACTTCCTGTTTGTGGCACATTAGTATATGGGAGGGGGGAAACTTTTCAAGCTGGGTGTTGACCATGGCGGCCATTTTGAAGTTGGCCATTTTGTATCCAACTTTAGTTTTTTCAATGGGAAGAGGGTCATGTGACATCAAACTTATCGAGAATTTCACAAGAAAAACAATGGTGTGCTTGGTTTTAACGTTACTTTATTCTTTCATGAGTTATTTACACGTTTCTGACCACTTATAAAATGTGTTCAAAGTTCTGCCCATTGTGTTGGATTGTCAATGCAACCCTCTTCTCCCACTCTTCACACACTGATAGCAACACCACAGAAGAAATGCTAGCACAGGCTTCCAGTATCCGTAGTTTCAGTTGCTGCACATCTCGCATCTTCACAGCATAGACAATTGCCTTCAGATGACCCCAAAGAGAAAAGTCTAAGGGGGTCAGATAGGGAGTCCTAGGGGGTCAGATCGGGAGACCTAGGGGGCCATTCAACTGGCCCACGACTACCAATCCACTTTCCAGGAAACTGTTCATCTAGGAATGCTCGGACCTGACACCCATAATGTGGTGGTGCACCATCTTGCTGGAAAAACTCAAGGAGATGATATCCTTCCTCGGATTCCTCATTAGACCAAAATTATGCAGGCGTCCTTCATTCTTTTCATTCAAGAGCTATTTCTGAACCAGCTTCTTCGGGGGAGGTCTCTCTCAGATGTGAATGATCTCATTCAGGCAGTGAGATATACTTAGGATTTCGGCTGATCCTGTCCCCTCAGAACGAGTTATTATAACATCGCCACAGACAAACCCCACTCCCCCTTTCCAGATCATAAGGGTTCTGACAAATTGTTTTTGATGCATGGAAACACCCCTGACTGATCTATGCATGTGCCAAGGGTATGGACTATGTTTCCTTTCTCTGAGTGTATTGCCAAATGGTCAGCTCACCCTAAGGTAGATGCTCCCATGGCCCGGCTTTATGAAAATACTACCTTACTGGTTGCAGATGCTTCTGCCTTAAAGGATCCTGTTGATGCCTAAGTGGAATCCATGGAAAAGCCACGTTCAGTGTGGATTCAGTCAGACCCTCTTTTGCAGCATATTGGTTTAGCTTTGCTAGTATTGAACTAGCTACTCAACTACAGGAAGCAATTGATTCAGGGGACTCAAGTGGATACTTCCCTGCTAGCTACACAGCATTTGCACATGTCTAAATGTATCTGACATCTCTGTCCAATCTGCCCAAAGGTCGGCTAAGGCCATGGCTAATGCGGTAGCTGTCCATAGGGCCATTTGGACTAGGAACTGGGATACTGATCGTGCCTCCTAGGAAGGTTTTCACCCTTCTATTTGCCCTAGGATCTCCTATATGGACCTGACCTGGTCTAACAAATTTCTTAGGCTACAGGAAGGCGCTTTTCACTTCCACAACGTCGTGAAAGATGCCGTCCAGTTCCTTTAGTCAGAAGAGAAAGATGGTTTCGTTCATTTCGGTACTCGGCTCGACGTCTGAGGCAGAACTCACGTGACTCCCGTCCCTTCTGAGTGCAGAGACCTTCTTGGAAACTCATTACTGCGGGAGGTTGCATCGACAGGCTACAAAATAGTTTACTTCTCGCCCCACAAAGCGGGGTGATTTTTTTTTTTTTCCGGTCACCGACCACTCGGTGTCCCTCCAGGGCCCAAGCTTTTCCTCAAGCCATTCAAAGCCTCCATCAAGGAGTAATTGTCCCTGTACCAACTTCACAGCTATTCAAAGGGTTTTATTCAAATCTTTTCACATTACAAAGGGACCCTTTTTGGATCTAAAGCCTCTAAATCGACATGTGAAAATTCGAAGGTTTCGCATGGAGTCTCGGTGGTCGATTCCTTGGAGGTCAACGAGTTCCTGTCCTCAAGACATCAAGGTTGCTTTGGGAGTGACAGTACTCCGCAAGAATGCTTCTTGCTCCATCCGCTTCTGCATGAAAGTCTTGGACGATTATCTCAACCTTCGATGCCGAGGCAGTCCCATTTGCTCAATTTCACTCCTTGATCTCTGCAGCTGGCGATTCTATCTCGTTAGAACAAGTCTCCAGACTCCTTGGATCTGATTATCTGTCTGAACCCTTCAGTCAAGAAGGAACATATGTGGTGATGTCTTTCCCCAACATCTCTCGGGGAAAACCCTTCACAACTCTCCACTGGCAAGCCATCACATCAGACGCAAGTATGTCTGGCTGAGGGGTGGATTTCGGCTGCCTCACTGTCCAGGGCACATGGTCCGACCTGGAAGCTCCGCTACGGATCGACATCTTGAAGCTGCGGGCCATCTTCCTGGCCCTGTCTTACTGAGCGTCTTGTCACCAGGGTCTTCCAGTGCAGATACAATTCTACAGCAGTCGCATACCTCAGTCATCAGGGAGGTACAAGAAGCAGGGCTGTTTGGAAGGAATCAGCCAGGATCCTTCGAACTAAATGTCCCAGCAATATCCGCAGTGCACATCCCAGGAGTAGACGTCTAGGAGGCGGATTACCTGAGCAAGGAACGCCTGGATCCCGAGGAATGGTCTCTTCGTCCCGAGATTTTTCACCGCATTTGCATTCGGTCCGGCTTCCCGGATGTGGATCTCTTCACCTCTCACCTCAATCACAAGTGCCCGGACTAAGTCACCAGAACCAGGGACCAAGGCCATAGGAGCCGATGCTCTGGCTCTCCCCTAGTCGTCTTTCAACCTGCTTTTATCATTTTCCGCTCCTTCCACTTCTGTCTCGAGTGCTGAAAAGGGTCAAGGACGCAGGAATCCCAGCCACTCTGGTGGCCCCAGTCTGGCCTCGCAGAGCTTTGTACGTGGATCTCATGCTCCTGTTAGCAGACGTCCCATTGGCGCTTCCGCTCCAGCACGACATCCTTTCCCAAGGTCCAATGTTCCACTCTGCTTTACTTCGGCTGCGTTTGACAGCTTGGCTTTTGAAACTGCGGTATTGAAGTTCAAAAGTTTCTCTGATCCGGTCATTCAGACCATGATTAAGGCCCGGAAGACTCCATCCCAAAGGATTTACCATCCTACTTCGTTGACTTATTTTAGGTGCTGTAAATCCCTTCCTTTCCACCCCCACCGTTTTTCCATCACGCAAATTCTGGCTTTCCTCCAGGTGGTTTTGGATCTGGGAATCAGATTGGCTACAAGTAGAAAGGATGCAATCCAGCGCTGGTATGTTTAAAAGGAAATGGTATTCCAACTTTATTTCAGATAATCATAAAATCCAATACGTATGGGGGTGGTTGCCTCAGCAATCGGCCTACGTGTTTTTTGTTTAGATCGCCTGTCCTTAGTCATGGCACGTTATGAAAGCTGCAAACAAAACGACCTGCATTTATATCCGGTCAGTTCTCCATTGACATTTTTCCCGTTTCATGCTGTGTTCAATCAATGTAACAAACACAAGGAAGTCCAACATCACCTCTGCAAAAGAACAGCTGACCAGCTGGAACTCCCACCTGAGTTTGCAGGAACTAGACTGTGCATCTGACTAATGCAAGCTTCGTCCGAAATAAGTATAAATACAAAAGGATGTTGGGTGATAACTGTTAAAACAATGATCCTTGCAGTGAGCAAAGATATAGAAGCGTAAAATAAAAACCAAAGAATAAGAGAAATGCTATTAGTCACAATGATAAAAATGTCAAACATATACAATATATTTGATAAACTGAAAACCTTTTTGGTAGAACAAAAATTTATTACATTGATAATAAACCGTGTATTTATTAAAGCTTCTCTGCTCTCCTACTGCTCTTGGTACAAACTGAGGAGCTGAGTGCTCAACATAGGGTGTAAGCCCAATAGGCAGAGCCACACTTTTTTTTAAAATATATTTACCTAGTGACAGCGGCCTATAACCATGGTACGGTGACCGCCAGTGAATTCAACGAGAAAGGGATTTTACTGGTAACTACAACAATTTTTAGGTAATAACCAGGTTTTATTTTTCTTTATTGGGGAAAAAAAATTCTGTTAAAAAAAAAAAAATAATCTTCTTCTAGTAAAATATAACAGTGTGTAAATGACAAGCTCAGACCATTGTCTTGATCATAATAACTTATGGGGATGTTGGTATCACTGGGACCAAATATTAAACCGATATTTTTTAAGCAGCAATTTTAAGAGAAAGTTATCTCCTTCTTGTTCACAGGTTCTTCTTATAGATACATAGCAGTGTATCTGCTGGGATTATTTTTCCCTTATTTGCACACAACCTATCACGTGTGGGCAGTTTTTGAGATGTTTACCCCTATATTTGGCCGCAGCGGTACGGAAATTCCACCAGACGTTGTGATGGCTTCCTTTCTTATTTTTAGCGCTATCGTTTTGGTGACTTGTTTTGTAAGTATGTGTTAGTGTATTTCTGTGAGAAGTCTATCTGCAAATTACCCAGTAGTAAAAGGAGTATTGGAGTACCTGTCGCTTCATGATTTATTTAGTATAAATCATTAAAGAGACTCTGTCACCACATTATAAGTGCCCTATCTCCTATATAAGGAGTAATGTAGGTGACAGTAATGCTTTTTATTTAAAAAAACGATCTATTTTCACAACGTTAGGAGCGATTTTGGTTTATGCTAATGAGCTTTCTTAATGCCCAAGTGGGCGTACTTTTACTTTGGTCAGCGTCATGCACTCCTGTACAACGCCCACTTGGTCGAAAGTAAAAGTACGCCCACTTGGGCATTAAGAAAGCTCATTAGTATAAACCAAAATCGCTCCTAACGTTGTGAAAATAGATCGTTTTTTTAAATAAAAAGCATTACTGTCACCTACATTACAGCGCCGATCTCCTTATGTAGGAGATAGGGCACTTATAATGTGGTGACAGAGCCTCTTTAATGTATGTAAATTGTCTCTTTTTTTTTGGGTGATGGCCTACGTCTTTGTTAGGAAATTTGGAGGTTTAAGTGCAGTAATTGGTTAAATAACTTAACCCCTTCCCTGTTTAGCCACTTTTGACCTTCCTGACAGAGCCTCCTTTTTCAAATCTGACATGTTTCACTTTATGTGGAAATAACTTCGGAATGCTTTAACCTATCCAAGCGATTCTGAGATTGTTTTCTCGTGACACATTGGACTTTTAATGGCAAAATTTGCTCAATACATTCAGTATTTAAATGTGAAAAACACCTACATTTCTCTAAATTTAAATGTATCTGCTTGTGAGACAGGCAGTTATACCGCACAAAATAGTCGCTAATTAACATCCCCCACATGTCTACATTAGATTGACATCGCTTTTTGGACATCCTTTTATTTTTCTAGGACGTTACAAGGCTTAGAACTTTAGCATCAATTTCTCACATTTTCAAGAAAATTTCAAAAGGCTATTTTTACAGGGGCCAGTTCAGTTGTGAAGTGGCTTTTAGGGCCTTTATATATTAGAAACCTCAAAGTCACCCTATTTTAAAAACTTCACCCCTCAAAGTATTCAAAACAGCATTTAGAAAGTTTCTTAACCCTTTAGACGTTTGACAGGAATTAAACCAAAGTAGAGGTGAAATTTACAAATTTCATTTTTTTGTTGCAGAAATTGATTTTTAATCCATTTTTTTTTGTAACACAAAGTTTTACCACAGAAACGCAACTCCATATTTATTGCCCAGGTTCTGCAGTTTTAGGAAATATCCCACATGTGGCCCTAGAGTGTTTATGGACTGGAGCACCTAGTGGATTTTGGGCCTCCTTTTTATTAGATAATTTAGGCACCATATCCGGTTTGAAGGGCTCTTTTGGTGCCAAAACAGTGGAAATCCCCCAAAAGTGACCCCATTTGGGAAACTACACCCGTTAAGGAAATTATCTAGGGGTATAGTGAGCATTTTGAGGTTTATTGCAGAAATTATTGGAAATAGGCCGTGAAAATGGAAATCTACATTCTTTCAAAGAAAATGATGGTTTTGCTAAAAAAAATTTCTCATTTCCACAAGGACTAAAGGAGAAAAAGCACCGCAAAATTTGTAAAGCAATTTCTCCCGAGTAAAACAGTACCCCATATGTGGTAATAAACGGCTGTTTGGATACACGGCAGGGCTTAGAAGGGAAAGAGCACTATTTGGCTTTTGGAGCTCAAATTTAGCAGGAATGGTTTGCGGAGGCCATGTCGCATTTGCAAAGCACCTGAGGGACCAAAACAGTGAAAACGCCCAAAAAGTGACTCCATTTAGGAAACTACACCCCTTGAGCAATTCATCTATGGGTGTAGTGATCATTTTGACCTCACAGGTGTTTCATAGAATTTATTAGAATTGGGCAGTGAAAATAAAAACAATCCTTTTTTTTCAATAAGATGTAGCTTTAGCTAAATTTTTCATTTTCTCAACAAATAAAGGAAAAATGGAACCCCAACATTTGTAAAGCAACTTCTCTGGAGTACGGCAATACCCCATATGTGGTTATAAACTGCTGTTTGGGCACACAGTAGGGCTCAGAAGGGAAGGAGCGGCTTTTGGAGCACAGATTTTGCTGTATTTGTTTCTTGACACCATGTCGCTTTTGCAAAGCCCCTAAGGTACCAGTACAGTGGAAACTACCCAAAAGGGACTCAATTTGTGATACTACACCCCTTGAGGAATTAATCTAGGGGTGTAGTGAGCATTTTGACCCCACAGTTTCATAGATTGTATTTGAATTGGGCAGTGAAAATAAAAATTACATTTTTTTTCCAATTTTTAGAGCAAAGTTTTTCATTTTCTCAAAAAATAAAGCAGAAATAGAACCCCAACATTTGTTAAGCAATTTCTCCCGAGTATGGCAATACCCCATATGTGGTTATAAACTCATTTTTGGGCACACGGCAGGGCTCAGAAGGGAAGGAGTGCCATTTGGCTTTCGGAGTACAGATTTTGCTGGATTGGTTTCTGGTCGCTATGTAGCATTTGCAAAAGCCCTGTGGGATGAAAACCGTGGAAACCCCCCAAAAGTGACCCCCATTTTGGAAACTACACCCCTCAAGGTATTCACCTAGGGGTGTAGTGAGCATGTTAACCCTGCAGGTCTTTTGTATAAATTAGTGTGCACTTGATATTGCAGAGTGAAAATGGGATTTTTCAACAGATATGCCAATATGTGGTGCCCAGCTAGTGCCACCATAACAAGACAGCTCTCTAATTATTATGCTGTGTTTTTCCCAGTTTTAGGAATACCCTACATGAGGCCCTAATCTTTTGCCTGGACATTTGACAGGGCTCAGGAGTGAGAGAGTACCAAGCGAAATTGAGGCCTAATTTGGCGATTTACACAGAATTGGTTCGCCATTGCAGAGGCTCAGATGGGAAATAATAAAAGAAACCCCCAGAAGTGACCCCATTTTAGAAACTACACCCCTCAAGGCATTTATGAAGGGGTGTAGTGAGCATTTTCACCCCACAGGTCTTTTCCATTAATGAATGCATTGCGGATGGTGCACAGTAAAAATAAAAAAAATTCCCAGACTTGCCACTGAATTGGCATATATGTCATGCCCAGCTAATGCCACTGTAGAGAGACACCCCAAAAATTGTTAAAAGCGTTCTCCCGGGTATAGCGGTGTCATATATGTGGAAGTAAACTGCTGTTTTGGCACACTGTAGGGCTCAGATGGGTGGGAGCGCCATTTGGCTTTTGAAGCGTAGATTTTGCTTGGTAGTAGTTTTTGTTTGAGTATTGCTGGTGTTTTCGGTTATAATGTGGCGGGTACATGTAAGCTGGGCAGAGTATATCAGGGGCATAGTCGGGGGGTATAATAATGGGGTAAACCATAAAATAATCCCATAGATTTGTGTTACGCTGTGAAGCAATCCTTTCTGCACAAGCCAGTGTCGCACGGATATGTCCTTTCTTATCCCCCTTTTGGTCCACATTCCGTACCTTCGCAGTTTGGGGAATTTTGCTAGGAAGTGTTGTCCTGGTATAATATGGGCACCCTTGCTTCTATGTTCTATGTTCCTGGTTCCCTAATTTTAGGGCCCCGATAAATCGCCTCTTGAAACAGGCCAAATGTGCCCCTCTGACCTGCACAACTGCATATTTTTTATTTCCTGACTTATGGAAGCCTTAACTAATTTTATTTTTTCATAGACTTAGTGGTATGAGGGTTGTTTTTTTGCAGGACGAGCTGTAGTTATTATTAGTGCCATTTTGGGGTACATGCGAGTTTTTGATCACTTTTTATCCTACTTTTCGAGAGGCAAAGTGACCAAAAAACAGCAATTCTGGCATAGTTTTTTTTAGGGTTTTTTTATACAGCGTTCACCATGCGTTATAAATTACATGTTAACTTTATTCTGCGGGTCAGTACGATTCCGGCGATACCTAATTTATAGCACTTTTTTATGTTTTACAACTTTTTGCACAATAAAATTACTTTTGTAAAAAGAATGTCTCTTTTCTGTCACTATGTTGAGAACCATAACTTTTTAATTTTTTCGTCGATGGAACTGTATCAGGGCTTGTTTTTTGCAAGATGAGCTATAGTTTTCATAGGCATCATTTTTGGATACATGCGACTTTTTGATCGCTTTTTATTTCTATTTTTGTAGGGCAAAGTGACCAAATAAGAGATTCTGGCATTACTTTTTAATTATTTATTTTTTTTACGCCGTTCAAATAACATAATTTTATGCCGGTTAAATAAAAGATTTTTATTGTTTAGGCCGTTATGGTCGCGGCGATACCAAATATGTATGGTTTATTTTATTTTTTTTCAATAATAATGGACTTGATCAGGGAAAAAGGGCGATTTGTGTTTTATTTTATTACTTAAAACTTTTATTATTTTTTACAACTTATTTTTTTTTTTCACTTTTTTACACTTTACTTTAGGCCCACTAGGGGACTTGAAGTCATTCACTGACAGCAAGCCGATTAGGTTTCGCCTCAGGGCGGGGGCTGGAAGTGTTCCATGCTAGGCACACCGGGAGGCCAGTATTAGGCCTACGGTTGCCATTACAGCCACCGACACCCCAGCGATTTCATTGCTGGGGTGTCGATGAGTTGCAAACACCTTAAATTCAGCGATCGCTTTTGACGGCTGCATTTAAGGGGTTAATGGCGGGGATCAAAGCTAACTTCAGTCCCCGCCGTTACAGCAGGCTGTCAGATACAGCTGACATCCGGGGATGATGGAACGGACTCCGCTTCTGAGCAGGTGCCATGCATTTGTCGTAAGTAAACGACATTTTGCAGGAAGCACTGGCTTTCCATGTCGTATACTTACGACAAATGTCGGGAAGGGGTTAATCATTGGTAAAAATCTATTGTAATTAATGATTGATTTTTTTTGTTTACCAATGATTTAAAATGTACATCTCCTTTTTTGAGGAAAGTATTTTTCCTTTGAAGGATTTCAGGCTCAAGTATCAAAAAACTCTACGTATTTAAATTTAAAAGGAGTTAATTGAAAATAATTTTTGTGGAACTTGTATCTAGTATATACACCGTTCAGCCATAACATTACAACCACTGACCGGTGAAGTGAATAACATTGATTATCTCATTACAATGGCGCATGACAAGGGGTAGGATATATCAGGCAGCAAGTGCTTGAAGTTGCGGTGTTGGAAAAAGGCAAGCGTTAGGATGTGAGCAACTTTGAGAATTGCCGCTTGCTGTGTAAGGGGCTGCGTAGTCACAGACCATTCATAGGGTCCGAGCTGACTCCTATCCACTGCCGAAAGACTACAATGGGCACGTAAGCATCAGAACTAGAGCAATGGAGCATGGAGCAATGAAACAAAGTGGTCTGTTCTGATGATTTACGTTTTCTTATTACATCATGTGAAGGGCCGGTTGTGTGTGCATCGCTTATCTGGTGTAGAGATGGCACCAGGATACACTATGGCAAGAGGGCAAGCTGGAGGGGGCAGTGTGATGCCCTGGACGATGTTCTGCTGGGAAACCTTGGGTCCAGGCATTCGACTGGATGTTACTTTGACACGTACCTCCTACCCAAACCTTGTTGCTGACCAAGTACACCCCTTCGAGGCAATGATATTCCCTAATGGCAGTGGCCTTTTACGGGGGGGAGATAATGCGCTCTGCCACACTGCAAAATTTGTTCAGGGATGGTTTGAGGAATATGACCGTGTTCATGGTGTTGACTTGGCCTCCAAATACCCCCAAATCTCAATTCGATCGACCATCCGTGGGATGTGCTGGAAAAACAAGTCCGATCAATGGAGGCAGCACCACGAAACTTACAGGACTTGAAGGCTCTGCTGCTAACATCTTGGTTCCAGATATCACAGGACACTTTCAGAGGTCTTGCGGAGTCCTTGCCTCAATGGTTCAGAGCTGTTTTGGTGGCATGAGTGGGACCTACACAATATTAGGCAGGTGGTTTTAACTCCTTGGAGACACAGCCAGTTTTGGCCTTGGGGACACAGCCTATTTTTTTATATCTGACGTGTCAATTTATGTGTTAATCACTTGGGAATGCTTTTACTTATCCAAGCCATTCTGAGATTTTCTCGTGACCTATTGTACTTTGTTAGTGAAAAAATTTGATCGATAAATTCAATATTTATTTCTGAAAAACACCAAAATTTAGGGAAAATTTGGAAAAATTAGCACTTTTCTAAATTTAAATGTATCTGCTTGTAAGACAGATAGTAATACCACACAAAATAGTTACTAGTTAACATTCCTCATATGTCTACACTGTTTGCATCATTTTTTGAACGTGTTCTTATTTTTCTAGGATGTTACAAGGCTTAGAACTTTAGAAGAAATTTTCTCACATCTTCAGGAAAATTTCAAAAGGCTATTTTTTAGGGACCAGTTCAGTTCTGAAGTGGCTTTGAGGGCCTTAGATATTAGAAAGTCCCCATAACTCACCCCATTTTAAAAACTGCACCCCTCAAAGTATTAAACATTAAGAAAGTGTCTTAACCCTTTAGGTGTTTCACAGGAATTAAAGCAAAGTAGAGGTGAAATTTACAAATTTCATTTTTTTTTTTTTGCCAAAATTCATTTGTAATACATTTTTTTTTCTGTACCACAGAAGGTTTTACCCGAGAAACGCAACTCAATATTTATTGCCCAGATTCTAGTTTTTACAAAATATCTCACATGTGGTCCTAGTGTGCTACTGGACAGAAACACAGGCCTCCGAAGCAAAGGAGCACCTAGTGGGTTTTGGGGCCTCTTTTTTTTTTTTTTGAATAGATTTTAGGCATCATGTCAGGTTTGAAGAGGTCTGGTGGTGCCAAAACCATAAAGACCCCCAAAAGTTACGCCATTTTGCAAACTACACCTCTCAAGGAATTTATCTAGGGGTATAGTTAGCATTTTGATACCACTGTTTTTTTGCTAAATTTATTTGAATTTGTATGTGAAGATAGAGATCTACTTTTTTTTTTCTGAAAAAAATGTAATTTTTTTTTACATTTTACAAGGAATAAAGGAGAAAAAACACCCTAACATATGTAAAGGAATTTCTCCCGATTTATAGCAATACCCCATATGTGGTAATAAACTGCTGTTTGGACCCACAGCTGGGCTCAGAAGAGAAGGAGCACCATTTGGATTTCTGATTTTGCTGGAATAGTTTTTAGTGCCGTGTCACGTTTGCAATGCACTGGAGGGACCAAAACAGTGGAAACCCCCCAAAAGTGACCCTATTTTGGAGTTTTTCCTAGGGGTAAAGTTAGCATTTTGACTCCACAGTTGTTTTGCTGAATTCATTGGAATTAGTCTGTAAAGGTAAAAATATACTTTTCTTCTGAAAAAAGTAGACATTTTTAATTTTTACAAGGAATAAAGGAGAAAAAGCACCCCAACATATGTAAAACAATTTCTCCCGATTTACGTAAATATGCCATATGTGGTAATAAACTGCTGTTTGGACCCACAGTGGGGTCCATGTTCACACGCAGTAGCAAAATACGTCTGAAATTAATGGAAATTACGGAGCTGGTTTTCGCCTGAAAACAGCTCCTGATTTTCAGACTTTTTTTTAACAACTCACGTTTTTCGCACCTTATTGGAGCTGTTTTTCAATGGAGTCAATGAAAAATGGCTCCAAAAACGTCCCAAGAAGTGACCTGCACTTCTTTGACGCGGGCGTCTTTTTACGCGCCGTCTTTTGAGAGCGATGCGTAACATTACACCTCGTGGGAACAGAATATCATAAAACCCATTGAAAGCAATGGGCAGATGTTTGTAGGCGTAATGGAGCAGTTTTTTCAGGCGTAATTCGAGGCGTAAAATGCCCGAATTACATCTGGAAACAGTGCGTGTGAACATACCCTTAGGCCTTATTCACACGGACATGTCCGTTTTGCTCGCGCAAAAAACGCTGCATTTTGCACGCGCAAAAGGTCCGTGTGTCATGAGCATATCGGTGCCATGTCGCATTTGCAAAGCCCCTGAGGGACAAAAACAGTGGAAACCCCCCAAAAGTCACACCATTTTGGAAACTACACTCTTTATGGAATTTATCTAGGGGTATAGTGAGCATTTTGACCCCCCCCCCCCCCCACAGATTTTTTGCAGAATTAATTGGAAATAGGCTTTGAAAATAAAAATCTAAATTTTTTCCCCAAAAATGTAGTTTTAGCTTAGATTTTTTTCGTTTTCACAAGGGCTAAATGAGAAAAAGCACCCCAATATTTGCAAAGCAATTTCTCCTGAGCACGGCAATACCCCATATGTGGACAGAAATTGCTGTTCGTACCCACGGCATGGCTTAGAAGGAAAGGAGCATTATTTGGCTTTTGGAGCACAAATTTTGCTGGAGTGGTTTGCGGCGCCGTGCCACATTTGCAAAGCCCCTGCGGGACCAAATTAGTGGAAACCCCCCATTTGGGAAACTACAACCCTGAAGGAATTTGAGGGGCACAATGAGCATTTTGACCCCTCAGGTTTTTTTTGCAGAATTTAGTGTAATTATGCTGTAAAATTAAAAAAACATTTTTGTAATTTTTTTTTTTTTTTTAATAAAACGTGAATATTTTCAATTTTTACAAGGCGTAAATGAGAAAATGCTCCAAACATTTGAAAACCAATTTTTCCAGATTACGGCAATATCCCATATGTGGCAATAAACTGCTTTTTGGACTCAAGGCAGGGTTCAGAAGGGAAGGAGCACCATTTGGCTTTTGAAGCTCAAGTTTTGCTGGAATCATTTTTGGGTGTCCTGTCACATTTGCAAAGCCCCTGAGGGACCAAAACAGTGGAAACCACCCAAAAGTGACCCCATTTTGTAAACTAAAGCCCTCAAGGAATTTATCGAGTGGTATAGTGAGCATTTAGACCCCATGTTTTTTTTGCTGAACTTGGTGGATTTAGGCCATGAAAATGAATATCAAAATTTTTTTACACTAAAATGTTGCATTTTTTAAAATTGTTACAAGGGATAAAGGAGAAAAAGCACCCAGCATTCGTAAAGCTATTTCTCCCGAGTACGGCAATACCCCACATGTGGTCATAAACTGCTGTTTGGACACACAGCAGGGCTCAAAGGCAGGAGTGCTATTTGGCATGCAGATTTTGCGTATTTAATTTTTGGGCGCCATGTCGCATTTGCAAAACCCTGAGGTACCAGAGTACAGTGGAAGCCCACAAGAAGTGACCCCATTTTCGAAACTACACCCCCTCAAGGCATTTATCATTTGCCTGGACATATGACAGGGCTCAAAAGTGAAGAGCAATATGCGCATTTGAGGCCTATTTTGGTGATTTTTACAGCATTGACCCACAATTGCAGGGCTCTGAGGTCAAATAGTAAAAACAAACAAGTAGTGACCCCGATCTTGGAAACTACTAAAGTAGGGCATATTAAGGAGTGTAGTGAGCATTTTGACCCAACGTGTTTTTTCATTAGAAATTCATGCATAGTGGATGGTGCAAAGTAAAACTTACAATTTTCTGATGATATGCCATTTTATTGCACAATATGTTGTGCCACTGAAGACAAATACCCCATAATATGTTAAGCGGATTCTCCCAAGTATGGCGATGCCATATATGTGGATGTAAACTGCTGTTTGGGCAAGCTGTAGGGTTCACAAGGGAGGAAGCGCCATCTGGCTTTTGAAGCGCAGATTTTGCTTGGTAGTTTTTCTGTTTGTGGTATTCCTGGTATTTCAGTTTATAATGTGGGGGTACATGTAAGCTGTGCGGAGTACATCAGGGCATCATAAGAGGGTATTATAATCTGGTTAGTAATTAATAGATATGTGGCCTGTGTCGCACTGATAATTGGTGCCCAATCGTATCTGCTTTTGGAACACTCTGCACATTTTACATCGCCGTATTCCGAGAGCCAGAACTTTATTTTTTTCTCCACCGGAGCTGTGTGAGTGCTTATTTGTTGGGGGACAATCTAGATTTCATTGGTACCATTTTGAGGTACATGCGTTTTTTTTGTTTTTTCTTTTGGATCACTTTTTCTTACATTTTTTGTGGCAAGCGTAGACTAACATAGGTCATGTAGGTTTTACCGCTCTCGCGTAAAAACCGCCTCCGATTGAAATCAATGGGAGGCGTTTTCGGACGTGGTTTCCGCGTCAAACGCATAAAAAAACCTGTGTGAACAGGGCCTAATACATTGCACTACCCACGTAGTGCAATGCATTAGAGCTGTCCATTATTCACTGACAGCAAGCCTATTAGACCGTGCCTCCGGCCGGTGCCTAATTGGCTTCCATACATGGCAGACCAGGAGGCCGTTGTTAGGCCTCTGGATGCCATAGCAACGATTGGCAACGCTGCACATCGCAGCGATGCTGATCGGCTAAAAACCACTAAGATGCCACTAAGATGATCGCGGCATCTAAGGGGTTAATGGCAGGGATCGGAGCTAGCTCCGTTCCCTGCCATTACAGCACGGTTTCAGCTGTAACATACAGCTGATGTCGCAGGCTCGGCTTCTGAGCCTGCGCCATTTTTTTTCTGAGGACGGAAGCCTTTTAGACCCCGCCTCCGAGCGGGACCGAACAGGCTTCCGTACTTTGCAGACAGGAGGCCATTCTTAGGCCTCAGGACTGCCGGAGCAGTCATCGGAACCTCTCTCTTACATCGCTGGGTTCCGATCTGAGCGCTGCATTTTAGGGGTTAATCGTCCGGATCGGAGACTAGCTCCGGTCCTGGCCATGTAGCAGGGTGTCAGCTGCAATATACAGCCGACACCCGCTGGAGATGGTGCGGTCTCTGCTTCTGAGCCCGCACCATCATCGCGTACTATTACGTTGCTTTGCCTTAAGACCTTGGCGACAGCAACGTAATCGTACGAGATATGTCACCAAGGGGTTAATGTTATGGTTGATCAGTGTATACTGATGTTGTTGTTAAATTTGTGATTTTCATATTTTACCTTTTGTTTGTTTTTGGTTTTTTTAGGTCAAGTTTGTTTACCTAGTCAAGAGCACCAAAAGAATAATTCTGTTGTTGGCTGTTGTGTCTGGTGTGACATTTATCCTTGTGTGTTCTGGGGTGTTCTTCCCCTACAGTGCCAATATAGACAGCCCAAAGCCAAAGAGAATTTTCCTACAGGTAATATACATCATACATTGTACATGCTCTGCTATTCGAGAGCTACTCAAATTATATTCCATTCGACTATGTGCAAAGACTTGTCTGGAGAACTTTAATATATTGCCAAGAACTTATTTTCCAATTTAGAACATCTGCTGACGTTTCAATATGTTAGAAGATTACATCAGTGGAGGTCTTTGAGCTTGGCCCTACTATTGATGCCTGGAACCAAGGGTCTATAATCTCAAGCCATTACTCTCCATCATATTCAGTAAAGCCATTGATCAACGTGCGTAATAAGGCGATATGAAAACCAAAGTGCCATTGGAATAGGGTTCCAGCATCCAGACCCCCACGGATGTGATCTTCTAACATACTCTACCTGGATGAGATTGGGGAAGTTGTTTTAAAACCTTTAAGTATATTATTTGTGCGTTTAGAATCTCTCTCAATGTTTTTTCTCTCTACTGCTTCAGCACACAACCCGAATGTTCCACAACTTAAATGGAGATGTGGTAAAGCGAGATTCTGGGATATGGGTAAATGGCTTTGATTACAATGGAATATCACATATCACACCTCATGTTCCTGAATTAAATGATACAGTAAGAGCCCCATGTGGTGATGGTCCATTCTGCGGGTTCCCTTGGTATTTCCCTGTGCACCTCTTAATCAGGTTAGTATTTTTTTTGTTTAAAAGAAAAGTGACCCTTCTAATAGATCCACTTAAACTTTTTTTTCCTTCCTCATCAACAGAAAAAATTGGTACATTCCTGCTCCTCCTCCTCCAGTCTCGGTGGATATGGATTTTAAACTGGAATCCAGAGAAGAGATGCCCTGGGGTGTTACACGCCTGAACTTTAAAGTTAAAGGTGAGTATCTTGCTGCATTTAGAAATCATAACTATTTTCAAGAAATGATAACAATTTAGAAGAAATCTTAGAAATCAATCTAAAAATAAAATCGAACTGAATTGTAAACACAATTTACTGCTGCTTTTTGTTCTGTTAGAAAGTATCCTGTTATTTCATAAGGTACAATCAATCTTCAGGAATTTATTTTGAATATAAACTTTTTACACTTGTATCCTAGTATACATAGAGTATGATGTAGTGAATTCTTTACGGAAATATTTATTTTGGATATAAAAAATAAGGGACATGGATAAACTCTGCATTGTTTCCCCACATGGCAGGACCCAGTCATATAACCGTGTATATCCGTCCACATGAAACTTGCGTGCTGTCCAGCTTGTCCTTGGGTGACGGAATACCTGTATCCGGCAGTGGTGGGGAACATTTTATATATTATTCTCATGGCCTGCAAGCTCCTGCATGGAAATTCTGGATTGAAGTTAAGGTAGGCAGATGGGTCTGTTCTGTTTCTGTTATAGAAATCCATCTTTAGGAAAGGTTTTCCTGCAAACCCCTGACCGAATGCAATCCTAATGTCTAGGCTTAATATGCAGCTTTCACATATAGCTGTAGTATTCCAATGTATAAACTCTCACTTTGTAGAGTCATTTTTTTATTAAATGCAGATCAGAACAAGATAAATTAAATTAATGTCATATCTACTACTCCATTCACAGCTAAACCAGTCAGCTATGTGTATTTGGCACCCCTATAAACATTGCAAATCCTTCAAAGCAAAGAGAAGCCACAAACCATACGTGAGGTGGTGCAGCAGGTACTTGCTTCGATATGATAGCAAGCCTAGCTAATATTTGTGGCTTCTCTTTACTAACCATCTGTACATACTCCCCTAAAGGATCCAAAATTACCCTGTATAGGGTTGCCCATTTCAAGGCGGCTTACCTAGGAACTTCTAGGTATTCCGTAAGGACTCATTAGGACAGATATACAATGCATTCGGAAAGTCTTCAGACCCTTAACAAAATTTGAAAAAATGTAATGTTGAGGCCTTGTGCGAAAATAAAAAAATACAAGCATTTCCCCGTCATTCTGCACTCAATACCCCATAATGACAAAGTGAAAACAGAATGTTCGTAATCTTGGCTAATTTATTGAAAAGGAAAAACTAAAATATTGCATTGACAGAAGTATTCAGACCCTTTACTCAGTACTTCGTTGAAGCCTCCAGTCTTCTCGGGTATAATGCCACAAGGTTTGCACACCTGTATATAGGGATTTTCTGCCATTCTTCTCTGCAGATCCTCTTAAAGGGGTTGTCCCAAGTTGATAAATGGAGCTATAAAGCTCCCCCATGTAAAAATAAGAAGAATTCTAATTACCTGTCCGTCGTCCAGCGATGTCGTTTTCTTGATATCGTTGATTGAAGTTGCGGTCGGTCCCTCTTTGTATTCTGCTCGTTGCCTAGGTTCCCGGCCACCGCTATTTACCTTTAGCGGTGGCCGCGCATGCGTAATGACATCCTCTGCGTCCCGAGCCGAGGATGTCATTTACTCATGAACGCGCATCTCGGCGCAGGAGATGCAGTGGAAGGCACCCGTCGCGGGAAGTCTGCGCTCCGCTAAAGGTAAGTGTGTGTGTCTGTGTATATATGGGTGTGTTTGTGTATATGTGGGTGTATTTGTGTGTATATGTTTGTGTATGTGTGTGTTTTTGTATATGTGTGGATTTGTGTGTGTTTGTGTATATATGGGTGTGTTTGTGTACATATGGGTGTGTTTGTGTACATATGTTTGTGTGTATATGTGTGTGTGTTTTTTTGGTGTTTTGTGTGTGTGTGTTTGTGTATAAGTGTGTGTGTGTTTGTGTATGTGTGTGTGTGTTTGTGTATATATGGGTGTTTGTATATGTTTGTGTGTATGTGTGTGTGTGTATATGGGTGTGTTTGTGTAATGGGTGTGTGTTTATGTGTTTTTGTATATGTTTGTGTGTGGTTGTTTGTGTGTGTGTAGGTGAGTATAAGTATCCGTATTGTTCACATTGCTAACTTTTTTTTAATGTTGCAGATTTTGATGTACCAATTGGACTACGTCTTCGATACGTTGGACTACTGCGTAGATCTACGTTTTTTGAAAATGTTAATAAAATGGTTAACGAGGGTTTTGTTGGGGATTTCTTATTTCAATAAAAAAAAATTGTCTGTTTTTTTTTCAAACTTTATTAGTGCCTAGATAATGGTAGTTGGCTGATTGACAGCGTCCATTATTAAGGCGGTACTTAGTGTTAGCCGGTGCAGAGGCTAGCACTAACCACCCATTATTACCCCGGTACCCACCACCACCAGGGGTGCCGGGAAGAGCTTGGTACGATCCAGTACCCGACCATCTGTTGTGATGGTCGGGTACTGGGGCGGCCGTAGGCTGGTATTATGAGGCTGGGAAGGGCCAAAAACAGTGGACCTTCCCACCCTTGTAATGCTAGGCTGCTGCTGCTGTGTTGTATCGGGCTGGTTATAAAAATGTGGGGGACCCCCACGTCGTTTTAAAAAAAAAAAAAAATTAACAATAGACATTGGGTCCCCCACATTTTTAATAACAAGCCATGTACAAGGCCGCAGCAGCCTGGAATTACACGGGTGGGAGGGGCCACTGGTTTAGTACATTCCCAGGCTAATAACACTGTTTGTGGCTGGTTATGATAAATTGGGTGGAACCCCATGTCTTTTTAATAAAAATAATTTAAAAAAATGACGTGGGGTCCCCCCCATTTTTATAACCAGCCAGATACAACACCGCAGCAGCAGCCTAGCATTACAAGGGTGGGAAGGTCCACTGTTTTTGTCCCTTCCCAGCCTCATAATACCAGCCTGCGGCCACCCCAGAGCCCGACCATCACTACAGATGGTCGGGTACTGGATCGTACCCAGCTCTTCCCGGCACCCCTGGTGGTGGTGGGTACCGGGTAATAATGGTGTTTAGTGTTAGCCTCTGTACCGGCTAACACTAAGTCTCCCCTTAGTAATGGACCTTGTCACTCAGACAGCGGCCATGACTAAAGTGATAGTAATAAAACTTGAAAAGAAAAGACAAAGATATAGATAAAATATTTTATTGAAATAAAGCACCCCCAACACAACCCTCATTAACCATTTTATTGATGAAAAAAAAAGCGTCATCTAAGTAGTCCTCGAAACCGACGTAGTCCAAACACCAAACCTGTAAAAAATCAAAAATATATTTAAAAAAAATGAAATCAAACATGTCGTAGGCTTAGTTTCACTTTCATGTGTGATACTGACTGTTATACCATGTATAGAAGCCTGCGGCAAAGTTGGCTGAGATACAGGGAGCCAGCAGACAGTATCATACATGGCCATACAGAGATTTATACAAACATACATACATACATACATACATACATGCAAACATACATGCACATATACACATACAAACATGACAACATACATACAAGCAGACATACATACATACAAGCAAACATACATACATACAAGCAAACATACATACATACAAGTAAACATACATACATGCAAGCAAGCATACATGCAAGCAAGCAAACATACATGCAAGCAAACATACATGCAAGCAAACATACATGCAAGCAAACATACATGCAAGCAAACATACATGCAAGCAAACATACATGCAAGCAAACATACATGCAAGCAAACATACATACATGCAAGCAAACATACATGCAAGCAAACATACATACATGCAAGCATACATACAAGCAAACATACATACAAGCAAACATACATACATACATACATACAAGCAAACATACATACAAGCAAACATACATACATGCAAACATACATACATGCAAACATACATGCACATATACACATACATGCACATATACACATACATGCACATATACACATACATGCACATATACACATACATGCACATATACACATACATGCACATATACACATACATGCACATATACACATACATGCACATATACACATACATGCACATACATACATGCACATACATACAAGAAAACATACATACATGCATGCAAACATACATGCACATATACACATACATGCACATATACACATACAAACATGACAACATACATACAAGCAAACATACATACAAGCAAACATACATACAAGCAAACATACATACATGCAAACATACATAAATGCAAACATACATAAATGCAAACAAACATACATACATACATACATACATACATACAAAAATAAACTCACCTAAGACGTTCCCACGAAGAGCTGAACGGTCCCGTCACTTTTCTTCTCCCATTCACAATAACAGAGCGATGGGCGCAGGTGACGTAATCACGTGGGCCTGATATGAATACGTCATCTGCGCCACAACGCATTGTTACTATGAATGCGAGCGGCGCCAAGAAGAAGGAAGATGGCAAGTGACGGGACCGTTCAGAGCGCCGTTAGAACGTCTTAGGTGAGTTTATTTTTTTTAAAATATATTTTTACTTGTTCGCCGGGTGCTGATGCAGCACCGATGCGGCGGGTACAAAAAACAAAAATGTAGTGACAGGGAGGGGGGGGGAGGGAAAAGTGGCTTGCCGAAACGGGGTGAATGTAGTGTAGTGTAGTGTACAGTACATTCACGGTAAGTTCGTCTCAATCGGGCTTACCATGCCCGCTTGAGACGAACATTCTCCCGATGCTGCTAGAACTACAGTATCTAGCAACATCGGGAGCGCGCAGACTGCAGAGCGGAGTGGCTTGATTGACATTGAGCCGCTCACGCCCCTTTTTAGAAAAGATAACCAGCACTTGCTGAGTTATCAAGTGTAAAAAAAAGGCACTTAGGAAATGAATTTGTAAAAAATTTTAACACCAAATGTTTTAAAATTCATTTCCTGCTTAGAATGTATAAAAAAAAAAATTTGAGTCCACTTGGGACAACCCCTTTAAGCTCTGTAAGGTTGGATGGGGACCGTCGGTGGACAGACATTTTCAGATCTCTCCGGAGAGGTTTGATTGGGTTCAAGTCAGGGCTCTGGCTGAGCCACTCAATGACATTCACAGAGTTGTCCCTAAGCCACTCCTGTGTTGTCTTGGCTGTGTGCTTAGGGTCATTGTCTCGTTGGAAGGTGAACCTTCTGCCCAGTCTGAGGTCCAGAGCACTCTGGATCAGGTTTTCATTAGGAATACCTCCTGTACTTTGCTCCATTCATCTTTCCCTCAACCCTGACCAGTCTCCCTGACCCAGCCGCTGAAAAACACCCCCACAGCATGATGCTGCCGCCACCATGCTTCACTGTAGGGATCATATTGGGCAGGTGATGAAGAGGAAGGTTGAAAAGTGTGTGGAAAAATTGCAATTTTTCCACACACTTTTCCACCTTTCCCTATATTATACGATCGATCTATTGTCAGCTGTGAGATCTTATATAGACAGGGCTGTGTCTTTCCAAATCCTGTCCAATCGAATGAATTTACCACAGGTGGACTCCAATCAAGGTGTAGAAACATTTCAAAGATGATCTGCCCCAGCGCTAAATTCCATGTGTCCTAGCAAAGGGTCTGAATATATATGTCCATGTGAAATTTACATTTTTCATTTTTAAATTCTGTTCTAATTTTGTCATCATGGGGTATTGAGTGCAGAATCATGGGAAAAACTAGTGTTTTTTTATTTTGGCACAAGGCCTCATCATAACAAAATGTGAAAGGGTCTAGAGACTTTTCAAATGCATTGTATATGTGGGCCAGTTACATCTGCCTATTACTAAACCGATATGAGACCACCAGGAGTCCAGCCTAAACAACAAAACACTTACCCTATGTGATGGTAAGATTGTTCTTTATATTCCTTTTTAAAGGATCAGAGCCGCTTTACATTGACCATTGTTTGTTGGTAGTTTAATTTAATTTGATCTTCTCTACCATTGGATAAATTATGTTTATTTTCGGATTTATTAAGTAATGTTTTATTAATCTAGTACATGCCATTGACTTTTTGGTACAGGTTTGACCTGCAGAGGGCTGCAGTAAAACTGCACAATCGTCCAACTGAGTGCCGAGATGTCAATGATTTAGAATAAATAAGTAAATCCGCAAAGACCGGAGATGGTTGACTTGAATACAAATATTAGAGATTTTAATATTTGTGATAAATTAGTACGATAAATGTATTTTTTTTTGTTCCTAATTGTCCATTCGCCTGTGGTGTGGTTAGAACCACATTGAAAAACCGCACGCGTTGTTAGGTTATGTTCACACGGCCTATTTTCAGCCGTTTTTCGGGCCGTAAACGCACCGAAAAACGGCTAAAAATGCAGGGGCTGAACTACTCCAAACACCTGCCCGTTGATTATAATGGGAAAATCGGCGTTCCGTTCCAACGGGGTGTTTTTTACGCGGCTGTTTTTAAAAACGGCCCGCTAAAAATAAAACTTGGAAAAAGAAGTGCATGTCACTTCTTGAGCCGTTTTTGGAGCTGATTTTCATTGACTCAATAGAAAAACAGCTCCACAAACATCCATAAAAAAGCCGCAAAAAATGCAAGTTGCTGTTCCCTTGAAAACCGCTCCCTATTATCAGCCGTCTTTTGTTAAGCGTGTGAACATAGCCTTACCGTGATTTAGTGCATTTTTCGATGCGCTTGTGTTTCTTACCACATCGAAAAATGCACCAAATCACTGTAAAATGCATGCGTTTTTTTGCTGCGGTTCTTACCACAACGTGTGAATGGACCCTTACTGTGTATATCACCCAGCCACTGACTTTGATTGTTCTTTTACAGGGTTCAGATGGACACCTCGATGAAATAGTCACAATTGCAGCTGCTTCACATTATTTCATTGGGGAGAATAAACACTCACCTGAGCTTGACTCTTTACTGCGGAGGTTCCCAGACTGGAGCTTTCCATCCAGCTGGGTCAGTTCATATAAGCAGTATGTGTATTGATGTCTTTCTATGCCGGCATCCCCATAGTGCTGTAAGTGCATGTACCATAGCAACGAGGTTAAGGTGAACGAATTCTGGGAAATGCATTGCATTAACAGTACGAATTCAATGATAAATGGACCACTACAATTGCGTACTCTGATGCTTAGGGAAATGGGTGAGTTCATGATCGTGAAAACTGCACTGAATTTTCTAGTGGGACATGGAAAATAAAAATTCCTGTATATGCTGTGTATTATGAACTACGATCATGCAAAGAAGAACATTCTATATGGACTTATAAAATTTTTCACACTGGATTATCCCTGTTTACAAAACATCAATGTGGTCTAAACGAATGTTACTTGTACGATCTGTTTTTATCACATTTACTCTGGGACAGCTAGTCTTAATGGTATATGTGCAATGTCTCACAGGCTGCATTATAAATGTGCTCTTTTACATGGAAAGTAGGAGTTTGCATATCCTGAAAGAGACTCATCTGTTCATAATAAAGATTCCAAATCCGTCCTGGAGGGAGCACCCTAGAATTGCGTGAGACCTTGTACTTCGCTGTATGTTGACAGGAATTACACTGCAGCCACAATTCAAGACGATTATCATCTTTCCTGATATTTGGGATTTAGTAAATACTTTTTCTTTTGTTTTTACCATGAAATTACAATTCTGGAGCATATTTTCTTTTGCCATTCCTCTGTTATTCCTCCTTGAAATATATGCTTTAGTTGGCAACTGAAAGTGACCCTTTCCCTTGTCGATGGACTGTGTCCATACACACCAACACTGTTCAATCGGTGTCTACATAGTCTGACTATGTCAGCACTCACACCCTATTGACAAAAGGAATAGTAACCACCATTTATTAATATATTTCTAGGAGAAATAACAGAGGAACACCACAACACATTTGTTTAAAAAAAAAAGATTCTCCAGAATTGTTATTTTATGGGTAATGCAAGTATTTACATGACACCTAAAATGTTGTTCTAACAAATCTACTAATTCATGGAAATAAAAGGTTTGTTAACTTCCCCCCTATGTTCTGATTTTATCAACTTTATAAAAGTCGCAGATGACTTAAAAGCCGCAATTAGCGTGAAAAATTGTGACTTTTAGACTGTTTACGGCACTCTTGTTCAGAAAAAAATAGGCGGGGCCGCCCTCGGCCCAACAGATTTCTTAGAGTTTGTACCAGAAACTACCATAAATTATAGCGGAAGTCTGCGCACCTCAGCGCTCCGCTTCCCCGGAACATACAAGGTTCTGATGCTGGGCAATGTCAGGGCCTTATTTGTGATGCAGCAAACAATATCCATATGCTGAACGTTGTGTGCTGCATGCCTACATCACATATAACATCCTGCCGCTGCTTGGCGTCAGGACCTTGTACACCATGTTCCAAATTATTATGCACATTGGATTTAAGTGTCAAACATTTAATTATTAGTTTTTCAATTAAACTCATGGATGGTATTGTGTCTTAGGCTGGGTTCACACGACCATGTTACGTCCGTAATGTATGGAACGTATTTCGGCCGGAAGACCCGGACCGAACACACTGCAGGGAGCCGGGTTCCTAGCATCATAGTGATGTACGATGCTAGGAGTCCCTGCCTCGCTGCAGGACAACTGTCCCGTACTGTAATCATGATTACAGTACGGGACAGTAGTTCCACGCAGAGGCAGGGACTCCTAGCGTCGTACATCACTATGATGCTAGGAGCCCGGCCCCCTGCTGTGTGTTCGGTGCGGGTCTTCCGGCCAAAATACGTTCCGTACAGTACGGACGTAAACTGGTCGTGTGAACCCAGCCTCAGGGCTCTTTGGATCATTGTAATCAATCTCAGACACCTGTGATAATTAGTTTGCCAGGTGTGCCCAATCAAAGGAAAACTACTTAAGAAGGACGTTCCACATTATTAACCCCTTGAGTACCCAGCTCATTTTGGCCTTGAGGACCAGACCCATTTTTTCAAATCTGACATGTGTCACTTTATGTGGTAATAACTCCGGAATGCTTTTACCTATCCAATTGATTCTGAGATTGTTTTCTCGTGACATATTGTACTTTAGGTTAGTGAAAAAAATTTGTCGATAAATTTATTGCTTATTTGTGAAAAACACCAAAATTTAGAGAAAATATGAAGAAATTATGATTTTTCACATTTTAAATCTATCTGCTTGTAAAACAGATAGTAATACCACACAAAATAGTTACTATTTCACATTTCCCATATGTCTACTTTATGTTTGCATCGTTTTTTTAACATCCTTTTATTTTTCTACGACGTTACAAGGCTTAGAACTTTAGCAGCAATTTCTCAAATTTTCAATAAAATTTCAAAAGGCTATTTTTACAGGGGCCAGTTCAGTTCTGAAGTGGTTTTGAGTGCCCTATATATTAGAAACCCCCATAAAACACCCCATTTTGAAAACTGCACCCCTCAAAGTATTCAAAACAGCATTCAGAAAGTGTTTCAACCCTTTAGGCGTCTTACAGGAATTGAAGTAAAGTAGAGCTGAAATTTGAAAATTTCATTTTTTTTTACAAAATTCATTTGTAATACATTTTTTTCTGTACCACAGAAGGTTTTACCTGAGAAACGCAACTCAATATTTATTGCCCAGATTCTGCAGTTTTTAGAAATATCCCACATGTGGCCCTAGTGTGATAATGGACTGAAACACAGGCCTCAGAAGCAAAGGAGCACCTAGTGGATTTTGGGGCCTGCTTTTTTTAGAATATATTTTAGGCACTATGTCAGGTTTGAAAAGGTCTTGTGGTGTCAAAACAGTGGAAAACCCAAAAGTGACCCTATTTTTTAAACTACACCCCTCAGGGAATTTATCTAGGGGTATAGTTAGCATTTTGACCCCACAGGTATTTTGCTATGTTTATTGGAGTTAGTCTGTGAAAATGAAAATCTACTTTTTTTCTGGAAAAACGTAGAAATTTCGAATTTTTGCAAGGAATAAAGGACAAAAAGCACCCTAACATTTGTAAAGCAATGTCTCCCGATTACGGCAATACCCAATATGTGGTAATAAACTGTTGTTTGGACCCACAGCAGGGCTCAGAAGGGAAGGAACGCCATTTGGATTTTGGAGTGCTGATTTTACTGGAATGGTTTTCGGTGCCGTGTTATGTTTGCAATGCCCTGGAGGGACCTAAACAGTGGAAACCCCCCAAAAATGACCCCATTTTGGAAACTATACCCCTCAAGGAATTTTTCTAGTGGTATAGTTAGCATTTTGACCCCACAGGTTTTTCGCTGCATTTATTGCAATTAGTCTGTGAAGATGAAAATATACTTTTTTTTCTGAAAAACGTAGAAATTTCGAATTTTTGCAAGGAATAAAGGACAAAAAGCACCCCAACATTTGTAAAGCAATTTCTCCCGATTACGGCAATACCCCATATGTGGTCATAAACTGTTGTTTGGACCCACAGCAGGGCTCAGAAGGGAAGGAACGCCATTTGGATTTTGGAGTGCTGATTTTACTGGAATGGTTTTCGGTGCCGTGTTATGTTTGCAATGCCCTGGAGGGACCTAAACAGTGGAAACCCCCCAAAAGTGACCCCATTTTGGAAACTATACTCCTCAAGGAATTTTTCTAGCGGTATAGTTAGCATTTTGACCCCACAGGTTTTTCGCTGCATTTATTGAAATTAGTCTGTGAAGATGAAAATATACTTTTTTTCTGAAAAAACATAGAATTTTCACATTTTTACAAGGAAAAAGGGAGAAAAAGCACCCCAACATTTGTAAAGCAATTTCTCCTGATTACGGAAATACCCCATATGTGGTCATAAACTTCTGCTCAGAAGGGAAGGAGCACCATTTGGATTTTGGAGCGCAGATTTGGTTGAAATGGTTTTCAGGCGCCATGTTGCATTTGAAGAGCCCCTGAGGTATTAGTACAGTGGAAACCCCCAAGAAGTGACCCCATTTTGGAAACTACACCCATTGAGGATTTTGTTTTAGGGGTGTAGTGAGCATTTGGACTCCACAGATGTTTCATAGAAGTCATAAACATTGGGCAGTGAAAGTGAAAATTTGCATTTTTTCCAATAAAAAGTTGATTAAGCCCCAAACTTTTCATTTATACAAGGGGCAATAGGAGAAAGAGCACTGCTCAATTTGTTACCCATTTTCTCTTGATTACAGCAATACCCCATATGTGGCTGTAAACTGCTATATGTGCACATGGCAAGGGTCAGAAAGGAGGGAGCACCATTTGGTTTTTGATCACAGATTCTGCTGGAATATTTTTCAGGCATCATATTGTGTTTTCAGAGCCCATGAGGTACCAATATAGAGGAAACTCACAAGATGTGACCCAATTAAGAAAACGACACCGCTCAAGGTATTCATCTAGTGGTATAGTGAGAAATTTTACTTTTCAGATTAGGAATTAAAACAAAATTGGTAGAATTTTAATTTTAATTTATTTTACAAACGCGTGGGTTTGATGAAACATTTTGGGGATGTATCAAGCACCAATGAGAAAAAAAAGAACTCACAATTCATTCATTTTTTTTTCCTGTGTTCATTGATACCCTATATAGGACCTTTTTGTATTGAGGCACACGGTGAGGCCCGGAAGTGAAGGTGTACCATGAGCCTCTTCAAGGCCTAGTTTTTGCTTGGGTGATTTTGGGCCACCATGGTGGTATTCATCTAGGGGTATAATGATTTTTTGTTTTGTTTTATATATCCAATTGGTGCACAAGTGGACAATTTTTAAATGAAGGTGACATAAAATTTAAGATGAAGTTTATATGGACATCCTGAAAATGGCATGAAAAAAATTAGTAGTCCACTGAAGAATGGTAAATTCTGAAACATTCTTTCATGCAAAGCCCTGGTTTGGAGGGGCAAGTGCTGCATTGATATATTGTATCCTTTCGGATACCCCTCTTCGCGCACACGCGACATCGTTTTTGTGGATGGCTCTTTTTTTCGGTTGGGGGGACTTCACTGGGGAAGTGCTGGCCAGGGACAATTCTATTTGCCTCACTTCCTGAAGCCCTGCTACTCGCTCCTTCCTCTTGGTCTTTAAAAATTAATTTTTTAATTACTTTTTCAAGGTACTCGAGGTACCTAGAACGATTGCCAGCACTTCGGTACAAAATAAAAGAATTGAGGAGGGCCATTTCAATTAAATATACGGACAGTTTTTTGTACCATACTTTCGTCTTTCGCATGGCACAGTATGGCTTCATTAGTTGATCTCCCAAATCCACCCCTCCCATATGCTTGTTGTAGGCCTGTATGCATACAGGCTTTGAAACAGTGGTGCTTGTTCCACGCACTGAAACTGGGCTTGTGGTGTTGCCATGCATGGTGGAGAGCATGAGGACCTCTTTTTTGTCCCTGAATTTTACCAGGAGCACATTTTCATCATATCGTGCCCTGGTTTCGCCAACTGACAGTTTCTCAGCAAGAAAAGGCTTTGGGAGGTATTTTAGATTCCTGCGAGCAGTGCCACAGGCCATTGTTTTCCTTTCAACAAGGCACTTAAAAAGCGGAACGCTGGTATAAAAGTTGTCGAGGTATAGGTGGTACCCCTTATCCATCAGAGGATGCAGCAGGTCCCACACTATTTTACCGTTTGTGCCAAGAACTGGGGGGCACTCTGGGGGACTAATCTGTTTGTCTTTCCCCTCGTACACACGAAAGGAGTGTGTGTATCCAGACTGGCTCTCGGACAGTTTATATATTTTTATGCCATATCTGGCTCTTTTGTTTGGCAAGTATTGTCGGAAATGAAGCCGTCCTTTGAAATGGACTAACGATTCATCAATGGCTATGTTTTTTTCAGGAACATAAACTTCTGCAAAAACCAAATTAAAATATGTGATGATGGGCCTAATTTTGAACAGCCTATCAAAATTTGGATGATCCGGGGGGGGGCACTGCTCATTGTCAGCAAAGTGCAAAAACTTTAAAAGGGCCTCAAAACGTTTTCGCGGCATCACAGCACGGAATACAGGTGTATCGTACAAAATATCTGTGGACCAATACGATTTGATGGTGGGCTTTTTTACAAGGCCCATGTGGAGCAAGAGCCCCCAGAAGGTTGCAATTTCATTTGCATTGGTTGGGTGCCAAGCTTGGGTTCTGGCATAATGGGATGTCGGATTTTTGCCTAAGAATTGTTGTGCATATAAATTTGTTTGCACAACCATTAGGTCAACTAAAGTATCCGAAAAAAAACATTTAAAAAAATCTATTTCCTGAAAGTCAGTTGGATTTATTTTTATGCCAGGGGCAGAGGTAAACGCAGGAATTTCAGGTGTGTAAGAGGTAGGCGGTAGCCATATGGGGGTCACTGGTGCTGGGGTCACTGGTGCTGGGGTCACTTGTGCTGGGCTCATTCGGATCACTAGCCCTGCTTCGTTTCTGAGGGGGTTCCTCATCACTGGAGGAGGATAACACAAACTCAGATCCACCCTCACTGGCGCTATCTGTATCTGAACATAAAATGGCATATGCCTCCTCCACGCTAAATAGACGAGACATTACGGGTGTGTAATAACACTGCACTAACCCTGACGTGCAAAACTAAATTCCTGAACAGTATTGGCAAGGAAACTGTGACGTGCAAAAGTAGCACACAAAATTACTACTAAATTACTAAAACTTTTTTTGTATTTTTTATATTTTTTTTATGAAGAACTAAAGGATAGGGCAGTAAAGAGGGCTGATGGGCACTAAAGGGGGCTAATATACTGATGGGCACTAAAGAAAAGTATTATATAGGTTTGATTGTTACTAGGGAGGACTGATGGGCACTATAATGAGCAGCAAAGGGGGCTGGTGGGCACTAAAGATTGCTGGTGGGCACTAAAATGGCTGATGGGTACTAAAGATGGCTGGTGGGCACTGGAGAGGGCTGCTGGGCACTAAAGGGGGCTAATATACTGATGGGCACTAAAGAAGCGTATTATATAGGTTTGATTGTTACTAGGGAGGACTGATGGGCACTATAATGAGCAGCAAAGGGGGCTGGTGGGCACTAAAGATTGCTGGTGGGCACTAAAATGGCTGGTGGGTACTAAAGCTGGCTGGTGGGCACTGGAGAGGGCTGCTGGGCCCTAATGGGCACTAAAGAATATTATTAGTTATATTCTGAGGGATGATGGGCACTATAAAGGGCAGATGGGAACTATAAAGGGCAGATGGGCACTATAAAGGGCAGATGGGCACTAAAAACGCTGTTTTTCCACTGTTTTCAACTGTAGTTCTGTCACTCTCCGATCTCCTCACAGTTCTCACAGAAATGAGGAGATCAGAGACGCTGACAGGAGCTTTCTCCGGTTTCCTACATCATAGATAGCTGTCATTGGTCAGTCTCTAAAGACTGACCAATCACAGCAATCGCCGACATCGGGGCATGCAGATCTGTCCCCAGCACGGCAACAGAGGCGGTCAGCTATCACTGACAGCTGCCGCCATGTCGCTATCACTTTGTGATTTCACAGAGTGACAGTTTGATCCTTCGACGTAATAGTACGGCGAAGGTACGCTGGCATATGCGGCCAGCGACGTACTATTACGGCGAAGGTACGCAAGGGGTTAAGCAGGCCACAGGTTTCAAGCAATATGGGAAAGAAAAAGGATCTCTCTGCTGCTGAAAAGCGTGAAATAGTGCAATACCTTGGACAAGGTATGAAAACATTGGATATTTCAAGAAAACTTAAGCGTGATCATCGTACTGTGAAAAGATTTGTGGCTGATTCAGAGCACAGACGGGTTCGTTCAGATAAAGGCATAATGAGGAAGGTTTCTGCCAGACTAATAGGATTAGGAGAACAGCTGCTAAAATGCCATTGCAAAGCAGCAAACAGGTATTTGAAGCCACTGGTGCCTCTGGAGTCCTGCGAACCTCAAGGTGTAGGATCCTCCAGAGGTTTGTAGGTGTGCATAAAGCTATTATTCGGCCACCCCTAAACAATGCTCACAAGCATAAACGGTTGCAGTGGGCTCAGAAATACATGAAGACTAATTTTCAAACCGTTTTGTTTACTGATGAGTGCCGTGCAACCCTGGATGGTCCAGATGGGTGGAGTAGTGGATGGTTGGTGAATGGCCACCATGTCCCAACAAGGCTGCGACATCAGCAAGGAGGTGGCGGAGTCATGTTTTGGGCTGGAATCATGGGGAGAGAGCTGGTAGACCCCTTTAGGGTCCCTGACGGTGTGAAAATGACCTCTGCAAAGTACGTAGAGTTTGACGGACCACTTTCTTCCTTGGTACAAAAAGAAGAACCGTGCGTTCCGTAGCAAAATTATCTTAATGCATGACAATGCACCATCTCATGCTGCAAAGAATACCTCTGTGTCATTGGCTGCTATGGGCATAAAAGGAGAGAAACTCATGATGTGGCCCCCATGTTCCCCTGACCTCAACCCTTTTGAGAACCTTTGGAGCATCCTCAAGCAAAATATCTGAGGGTGGGAGGCAATTCACATAAAAATAGAAGCTCTGGGAGGCTATTCTGACATCCTGCAAAGATATTCAATCAGAAACTGTCCAAATACTCACAAATTCAATGGATGCAAGAATTGTGAAGGTGATCTCAAAGAAGGGGTCCTATGTTAACATGTAACTTGGCCTGTTCAGTTTTTTTTTTGATTGAAAGAGCTTTTGATTTCTGTAAATATGTCGTCCTGATGCTGCAAATTCAACAAATTACCATTTTAGTTCTCTTTACAACCTTTAAAATGTTTTGATCTCTGTTGTGCATAATAATGTGAAACAGTGCATTTTGAGTTTTTTACTTCTAAAAAAAAATCTGTTATCATTAGGAGATTTGTTCAATAAAATTTGCATTATACTCCAACGGTTGATGGCTTTAAGATAATACTGACTGTCATTTGCATCGACTATTTAGGAAAATCAGCGAAAAATAACATTTGCATAATAATTTGGAACGCGGTGCGTACACTGCAGTCTGATGTGGGAGCCTGAGAATATTGAGGGGGGGGGAGGGAAGCGGAGGGGTAAGTAAATGTTTCTATAGAGGAAAAAAGTAGGATCCAGCGATGTGTATATATAAATAGGGAAACTCTGTTTCCACTTTATTGATCACGAACAATAAAAGGTGAACACAGGAGAGATGACAAGGTGGTTGAATTGGCAAATGAAAGGAAGCCTACGCGTTTCGAGCACAGTCTGTGCTCTTATTCATGGCTGATTCATGACAAATATTCAGGGGACTGTTAGGCTGCTGATGGCATCTATGATTCACCGCCGTGAGCCGTAATAAAGATGAGGCCACTCAGGATGCTCTGCCTCTGGAAGTCCCATCTCTTCCCAATTTTGATAAAACCGGGATAGACTACCCCCACCATGCTTCTTCTGTTGTCATTGTTGGTGAGTCTTGTTTTTTGGGTCATTCTGAGGCCTGAAAAGGAAGCCTTTGTTGTTCATAGAAAACTTTGAGGCCTTGAAATCCCTTCGATTTTTTTTTTGTTTTTTTTATTCATCCTCCTGGGACGAAAGGATTCAGTTTGTTTTCCTTGACTAGCCCTTTTTCCTGTCTGAGGCCTTTTCTAATTAATCGTGTAGCGGGGGGGGGGTCTAAACACAAAAATAGCCAGAACAGGGAATGGAGCATAGCCTCCCATTTAAGCCTATTTCCTCCGTCCAAGTCTTCAACCAGATAGCCCTCTTAGCTGAATTTGATAGGCTACCGATCTAGCAGAGAGGCTGGACAGAATCTACCGAGGCCTCAGCCCGAAATTCTGCAGCCTTTGATAGAACCGGGAGGGCACAAAGGATCTGCTCTCTGGAGGTTTTATCTCTGATACGTAGATCTAACTATGTAAGCCAGATTTTTAAAGATCTTCCCACACAAGTGGCTGCAATACCTGGCTTAAAAGCTCCCGTAGAAGCTTCCCAAGTTATTTTTAGATAGTAATGTGCCTTCCTATCCATGGGGTCAGAAAGGGAAACTAGATACTCCAAAAGGTAAAAGCATTCCTTCTTGAAATTTTGGCAACTGGAGCATCAAGTCTAGGGGTACTATCCCAATCTTTACAGATCTCCTCCTCAAAAGGATATTTCCTCTTTCAAAACTTGGGATACTAATCTTTCTGTCAGGGTTCTTCCATTCCCGTTTAATGAGACTTGCTATATTTTTATGAATAGGAAACGTTCTTTGCTTTCTAGGCCCTAAACCAGGGTATCAAACTCCATTTTCACCGAGGGCCACATCAGCCTTAGGGTATGTGCACACGGTAGCAGGCTTTTACGTATGAAATGGCACTGTTTTCAGGAGAAAACAGCTGCCTCGATTCAGACGTAATTGCTCCTCCTCGCATTTTGCGAGGCTTCTCTGACAGCCGTGAATTTTGAGCTGTGCTTCATTGAGTTCAATGAAGAACGGCTCAAATTACGTCTGAAAGAAGTGTCCTGCACTTCTTTTGACGAGGCTGTATTTTTACGCGCCGTCGTTTGACAGCTGTCAAACGACGAAGCGTAAATGACAGGTTGTCTGCACAGTACGTCGGCAAACCCATTCAAATGAATGGGCAGATGTTTGCCGACGTATTGTAGCCTTATTTTCAGACGTAAAACGAGGCATAATACGCCTCGTTTACGTCTGAAAATAGGTCGTGTGAACCCAGCCTAAGGATTGCCTTTAAAGGGCTGATTGTAATTGTAAGACTGTATAAATGGAACAGCTCGCTTAGGCTTTGTTCACATCTGCGTCAGGGCTCCGTTCCGACGTTCTGTGAGTTTTCTGTCGGAACCGAGCCCTGGCTGATAGAAACGGAAACCTATGGCTTCCGTTTCTATCACCATTGATTTTAATTGGGACATGATACGGTGCCAATAGTTTTCGTTTGTCTCAGTTATGCAAGGGTTCCGTAGTTTTGACGGAATCAATAACGTAGTCTATAATGGTGTTGATTCAGTCAAAACTATGGGATCCTTGCACAACGGAGACAAATGAAAACCTATGGTTTCCGTTTGTGTAAGTCAGGGCTTCGTTCTGACGGAAAGCTCAGTTGGAACAGAGTACTGATGCAGATGTGAATGAAGCCTTAACTGTTAGGGTATGTGCACACACACTAATTACGTCCGTAATTGACGGATGTATTTCGGCCGCAAGTCCCGGACCGAACACCGTGCAGGGAGCCGGGCTCCTAGCATCATACTTATGTACGACGCTAGGAGTCCCTGCCTCGCTGCAGGACAACTGTCCCGTACTGAAAACATGATTACAGTACAGGACAGTTGTCCTGCAGCGAGGCAGGGACTCCTAGCATCGTACATAACTATGATGCTAGGAGCCCGGCTCCCTGCACTGTGTTCCGTCCGGGACTTACGGCCGAAATACGTCCGTCAATTACGGACGTAATTAGTGTGTGCGCACATACCCTTAAGCAGTAGTTACATTTGCAGTTTTACAATTACAATTAGCCCTTTGCAGACAACCATAAGGCTGAAACATATTGTTAAATAACCTGGGACGCCATATCACATACCATCCTCATCCATTGATCATGTTCTGAAAATAACAACAAACCCAAAACAAAATGCAATTACAACTATTCAAAGTAAGGTTTTTAAAAATGCTTACCTGTTTTGTTTTCTGTCCGGATGTCTGACACCAGTTTCCCGTGTTCAGTGTGTCAATGTCTGGTTTTAGGTCTTGTGCAGTAGCAGTCCGTAAAACAGTGTGGAGTTTGTCATCGGTGATGTGTGATCTGTGCTTAGTCTTGTTTAGATTCATTATTGAAATGTCTTCACACAGATAGGTGCTCTTAAACATGGACAGAGCACAGCCACCATGAAGTCGGAGCTGTGGCATCAAAGCAGAAGGCAGTAGATAAAAAAAAAAACAAAAAAAAACGAGGACTTTTACTAACATCCTCGAACTTTGCTCTCAGGCCACTATGTCTTTGAATATCAATTAACTCCATCTGAAGGTGATGGGGGTGCACGGTCTACATCAACAATGATAGGATTGGCAAAGCTTGAGTGCTGTGCTCTAAAGTTAGAGACGTGTCGATTAAACTCCTTAATTAACTAGCTCACTTTGATAGCAAACTGAAAGCATGAAAAAGCACCGGGAACTGAGGTGGAGATGCTCTGACAAATAGGAAAGTGGGCAAGATTGCCTTGATCGAGTTGGGACTGCCATAGGTGAAGTTTACACTGGAAAGCTGTGATCATGTCAGACTTGTGATGACTTGTTTGCGTCCCTACAGCCTCTCATTCAGTTGGGTGAAATGCTTGGTTATATCACATAACATAGCACAATCACATAGCCAGTTTGGATCTTACAGTTCAGGCAAGGGTTTTCCTTTATTTTGCATGAAAAGTGCAATTTCTTCCCTAAGCTCAAAAAATAGTTTGAGGACTGTGCTCCTGCTCAGCCACCTTAGGGTATGTTCACACGGCAGCGTCCGTAACGGCTGAAATTACGGGGATGTTTTCAGGAGAAAACATCCCCGTAATTTCAGCCGTAACGGCATCTGCAGGCGCTTGAACGCCGCGTCCATTACAGACGTAATTGGCGCTGCTTTTCATTGTAGTCCATGAATAACGGCTCCAATTACGCCCCAAGTGACAGGTCACTTCTTTGACGCGGGCGTCTATTTACGCGCCGTCTTTTGAAAGCGACGCGTAAATAAATGCCTCCTGTGAACAGACAAACGTCAGCCCCTTGCTTTCAATGGGCAGATGTTTGTCAACGCTATCGAGGCGCATTTTTCGGACGTAATTCGGGGCAAAAACGCCCGAATTACGTCCGTAATTAGTGTGTGTGAACATACCCTAACTTCTGTATGGTATGTGACGTCTTCATGCTCAGAGTCCATCTCCTGCAAAAAAAACAGCTCAAACTGCTGATGATTCAAGCTACGCGCCCGAACGAAGTTCACTGTTTTCGTGACTGTGGTGATAATATAATCTAGTTCCAGAACCTTTCCACACAGCTTCTTTGTGGATAATGCAATGATACGTTAGAATAGATGTGGCAGTTACTGTTTTGCATGTTCTCCTTCTTTTCTCCACACACTGCAGGTGCACCATCGGTAGTTAGCCCCACCAACTTTTCCCAGGGTAATTTATGTTTACTTATAGACTTCTCGACTGCATTAAAAACATCCTTCTCTGTTGTCATCCCATGCATGGCAGCTACATCCAAGAGCTCCTCAGTGGCAAAGAAGTCCGCCTTAACGCCACTTCTAAAAAAAAAATGGATAGATGTGCTGTATTAGTGTTTTCTGTGCTTTCCTCAACAGCTAATGAAAAAGTCATGTAACGGTGTGCGTCTTCCGGCAGCTGTGTTGTTAGATTTCCTGCTAGTTCCTTAACTCGGTTTTGCGATGGGGTTTCTTGACAAACTGCCATTTTTAAAAGTCTGTATCTGATCAGGATACACCTGCTCACACACCTTCAGCATGCACTGCTTCAAAAATGCACTATTAAAAAACACTTTTTTTCTTATTTTTTTTCAGCCACAATAAAGCTAGCTTCCACTGCTGCATCATTTTTGGCTGTAGCTTTTGTGAACATATTCTGCTGTAATTGCAGTCAGCCTTTTAATTCTTGGACAACTTGTTGTTTGGTTTCTTTAGGCTAAGTTTTGCATACATAGCTCCGTGTTTGGTCTCAAAAAGCTGACACTGCCTCATAATGCAAAAGACATACCAGATTTTCTCCTTGAAGCACAAACATGTATTCGCTTTCCCATCTTTCATTAAATTGCCTTCCTTCTGCATTAATTTTTCTCTTTGTGGACATTTTGGGATTCAAACTGTTCCACCAGAGATGTTATGGTGCGCCACCTAGGTAAAAGACCAAGATGTCCTTTAGGACCAGGTTAGATAAAAGACAGGCCCTTCCACCTCTTCAGCACTGAGCTGTGTCCCAGTTTTCATACATGGAGCCTCAGGTTATTGGATTCTGTAGAATTCCTGTATCCAGGGGTGGGTTCCGGCCGGTTCTCCCTAACCGGTTGTTAAAATGACAGCCGGTTCGCAGAACCGGGTGAAGCGGAAAGCCGAGACCGGTCCTCTGCACTCAATTGTATCCGTGTCCTTAGGACGCGGATACAATTGAGTTGACTAGCGCTGCCCTGGCGAGGCACATGATGCCTTGCCATTCGGCGCTTTAGTGATGATGCAGTCAGGGCGATGACTATGAGGTCATCGCGCCACTGCATCTTTCCGATGGAGGACGGATGTCGCTGGAGGATGGTGCGGCAACGGGACAGGTAAGAAAATCCGTTTTTTTCCTTCTACTGTGGGCACTATAGGGGACTATACAGGGAACACGAACTACAGAAGACTATATAGGGAACTAACTACAGGGCAATATATAGGGAACAATAACAACAGGGGACTATATAGGGAACAGTATGTACAGAGCTTGGTTCTGGAGTTATATTCATCATAACAACCAAGCTCATACACATATACAGCAACAGAACCAAGCTCAGAACACAAAATATATATAAAATATATATTATTTTTCTCTCTCTCGCTCTCTCTCCTACCTAGTCCTCCTCAATTAATTAGTATATCAAAAAGTTTAATTTATTTCAGTAATTCAATTCAAAAAGTGAAATTCATATGTTATCTGGATTGGTCTATTTCAACAGTTAATGAAAACCCAAAATTTAGAAACTCAGAAAATTGGAATATTAAATAAGCCCAATTTCAAAAATGTATTTTAATACCGAAATTTCGTCCTACTGAGAAGTCTGTCCAGTATCTGACCTCAATACATGGTCGGGGCTCAGGCTCTGCATGAATTACTGCATCAATGCGGCATGGCATGGAGGTGATCAGCCTATGGCACTGCTGAGCTGTTATGTAAACCTAGGTTGCTTTATCACTGACTCACAAAATAAATTTTGCATTTCATTTGGAAATCTCAGTCCCAGAGTCATTTTCCAGCAGGACTTGGCACCTGCCCACACTGCCAAAAGTACCAATACCTGGTTTAATAACCACAGTATCACTGCGCTTGATTGCCCAGCAAACTTGCCGACCTAAACCCCATAGAGAATCTATAGAGAATCTATGGAGTATTGTCAAGAGGAAAACAAGACACCAGACCCAACAATGCAGACGAGCTGAAGGCCGCTATCATATCAACCTGGGCTTCCATAACACCTCAGCAGTGCCACAGGCTGGTCACCTCCATGTCACGCTGCATTGATGCAGTAGTTCATGCAAAAGGAGCCCCGACCAAGTATTGAGAGCAGATACTGGACATACTTTTTAGAACATTATAATATTATATGAGTCACTTAAATTTTGGGTTTTCATTAAAGAGGCTCTGTCACCAGATTTTGCAACCCCTATCTGCTATTGCAGCAGATAGGCGCTGCAATGTAGATTACAGTAACGTTTTTATTTTTAAAAAACGAGCATTTTTGGCCAAGTTATGACCATTTTCGTATTTATGCAAATGAGGCTTGCAAAAGTCCAAGTGGGCGTGTTTAAAGTAAAAGTCCAAGTGGGCGTGTATTATGTGCGTACATCGGGGCGTGTTTACTACTTTTACTAGCTGGGCTTTCTGATGAGAAGTATCATCCACTTCTCTTCAGAAGGCCCAGCTTTTGGCAGTGCAGATCTGTGACGTCACTCACAGGTCCTGCATCGTGTCGGCACCAGAGGCTACAGTTGATTCTGCATCAGCATTTGCAGGTAAGTAGCTACATCGACTTACCTGCAAACGCCGATGCTGCTGCAGAATCAACTGTAGCCTCTGGTGCCGATGTGTCCTCGCTCGTCTGACACGATGCAGGACCTGTGAGTGACGACACAGCGTGATCTCTCGAGAACACGGCTGTGTCTGCACTGCCAGAAGCTGGGCGTTCTGAAGAGAAGTGGATGATACTTCTATGCACAACACCCAGCTAGTAAAAGTAGTAAACACGCCCCGATGTACGCACATAATACACGCCCAGTTGTACTTTTACTTTTCAACACGCCCAGTTGTACTTTTGCAAGCCTCATTTGCATAAATACGAAAATGGTCATAACTTGGCCAAAAATGCTCGTTTTTTTAAAAATAAAAACGTTACTGTAATCTACATTGCAGCGCCTATCTGTTGCAATAGCAGATAGGGGCTGCAAAATCTGGTGACAGAGCCTCTTTAACTGTTCCCATAATCATCAACATTACAAGAAAAAAATTCTGGAAATAGATCACTCTGTGTGTAATGAATAATATATGAGTTTCACTTTTTTAATTGAATTACTGAAATCAATTAACTTTTGATGATATTCTAATTCATTGAGAAGAACTAGTGTATATACTGAGACTTGTTCTGGTGTCGTATATATGTACCGAGCTTGCTCCTGGCACCGTATCTGTGCATTAGCCGAGAGAGTTGTTGCGTCTTACTGCGCACGGTCTTCCACCCTTCTCATGTGCACAGCCTAACTAAATGTGCTGAGCACGCTTAAGATATTGAATGTGCGCATATACGTCTATACGTAATGGGTGAGTTTAATAATGAGCGTCGGTAGGTATGTTAGCTTATGTAATTATATACATAGTGTGGCAATCCACACTAAAGCATTCTGGACAGGAAATGTCTTTATTTAGAATCCACTTTAATGTAGGGGTAATTGGAATATCGTAGTTGTTTTATTTTATTATTAGAATAATTTTCAATGGCGCGATGCAACGCAAAACACTGTGGACCCCCAACCCCCCCCCCCCCCGCGGCGCGTATGTCTTTGTCTGCAAAACAGGTAACCTGTTAAAAATTTGAATCCCACCCCTGCCTGTATCTGAACTTACATACAAACGGGTACGATCTCATGTAGCAGAAGCTGCACGGCCAAGATACAATCTCGATGTGGGAGTAAACATTGCAGACGTTGATGACAGCAGTGCGCTGCAGCTCCACCTCCACCTCATGGTGTGGAGGAGAGGACGGGGGCTGCTGCGTCACAGTGGATTGGGGGAAGACTGTGCTGCCGTGCGCAGGGACTCCTGTCAAACTTAGAAGTCCTTCTGTTGTGGCACTGCATGTAAAAGCCAGATTCGGATTTGTACATGCAGCGGAATTCGCGGGCCACATAAAATGAGGTGGCGGCCCAGATTCTGCTTGCGGGCCTTATGTTTGACATGTGTGCCCTAAACCCTCAAACGTTATGTCCTGGACATGGTTGCTCTTACAGTTTTAACCCCTTAACACTCAGCGACGTACTATTCCGTCACGCTGACCGCCCCATTCGCGCTCAGTGACGGAATAGTACGTCGCGGGAGTAACGGCCATTTCGGCCATCTTCCTGACACATACAGGAGCTGTGACAGCTGCTGTCTTGTACAGCGGTTGCCGCAGCTCCTACAGCGGGGACCGATCGCTGTGTCCCCTCTGATTAACCCCTTAAAAGCCACGTTCAATAGCGATCGCGGCTTTTTAGGGGTTAAGTAACCATCGCCCGCCTGCTACATGATAGTGGCCGGCGATGGGGACTATGGCAACCGGACACCTAACAATGGCGTCTGGCTATGCCATCGACCGAAGCCTAGTGGGTCCTGACAAAGTCAGGACCCACTATGCTTGCTGTCAGTGAGTAGCTGACAGCTCTAATACACTGCACTACGCATGTAGTGCAGTGTATTAGAATTGCAATCAGGGCCTCCTGCCCTAGTGGGACAAAGTAATAAAGTTAAAAAAAAAAGATGTGTAAAAATAAGAAAATAAAAGTTTTTAACCCCTTCCCGACATTTGCCGTACATGTACGCCGAATGTTTGGGACCGGCTCAGAAGCTGAGCCGGTCCCATCATCACCGGATCTCAGCTGTATCTTACAGCTGACATCCGGCTGTAACGGCGGGGACCGAAATTAGCTTCGATCCCCGCCATTAACCCCTTAAGTGCAGCGCTCAAACGCGATCGCTGCACTTAAGGTGTTTGCAGCTCATCGGAACCCCAGTAATGAAATTGCCGGGGTTCCGGTGGCTGCAATGGCAACCGGAGGCCTAATACTGGCCTCCCGGTCTGCCTAGCACCGAAGCCGGTCAAGATCCGCCCGGCGGCGGAGCCTGATCGGCTTCCGTAGCTGCCGGCAAGATGGCGCCGGGTCAGGAGCTGATCCGGCGTCATCAGCGGTGGAAGTCAGCTGTACTGTACAGCTGACATCCACCTGTAACGGCAGGAACCGGAGCTAGCTCCGATCTCTGCCATTAACCCCTTCGATGCAGCAATCGAAAGCGATTGCTGCATCGTAGCGGTTACTAGCAGATCGCCAGCCCTGACAGGCAATCAGGACTGGCGACTGCTGTTATGGCAACAGGAGACACAATTGTCTCCTGCTCTGCCATTACGGAAGCCGATTTAGGCCCCGCCGGGAGGCGAAGCCTAATCGGCTTGCTGTCAGTGAATGACTGACAGATCTAATACATTGCACTACATAGGTAGTGCAATGTATTAGAAAAAAAAAAATCTGACCGTTGGACCTTCAAGTCCCCTAGTGGGACTTGAGAAAAAGTGTAAAAAAAGTGTAAAAAAAAGTGCAAATAATGAAAGTTTGAAAACAATAAAAGTTTCAAGTAATCAAATAAAACACAACCCCCCTTTTACTCTTATCAAGTCCTTTATTATTGAAAAATAATAATAAACCATATGTATTTGGTATCGCCGCGACCGTAACGACCTGAGGTATCAAAATATTATATTATTTATTGCACGCGGTGAACAGCGTAAAAAAAACCTTAAAAAACGTTACCATAGTTTCTGTTTTTTAGTCACTTTGATCACTTTTTATTCTAACATTTGTAGGGCAAAGTGATCGCATGTATCCAAAAATGGTACCTATAAAAACTATAGCTCGTCCCGCAAAAAACAAGCCCTCATACACCTCCGTCGACAAAAAAATGAAAAAGTTATGGTTCTCACAACTTGGCGACAGAAAAAATACATTCTTTTTACAAAAGTAATTTTATTGTGAAAAAAGTTGTAAAACATAAAAAAGTGCTATAAATTAGGTATCGCCGGAATCGTACTGACCCGCAGAATAAAGTTAACATGTAGTTTATAATGCGTGGTGAACGCTGTATAAAAAAAAAAAAAAAAAAAAAGCTGTGCCAGAATTGCTTTTTTTTGTTTACCTGGCATCCCAAAAAATAAGATAAAAGGTGATCAAAAAGTTGCATGTACCCCAAAATGGTACCAATAATAACTACAGCTCATCCCGCAACAAACCAGCCCTCATACCGCTACGTCTATGAAAAATAAAATTAGTTATGGCTCCAATAAGTCAGGAAATAAAAAAATATGCCCAAACATATCCGCTGGAAGCGACGGTGCCCGTATTATACCAGGACAACACTTCCTAGCAAAATTCCCCAAACTACAAAGGCGCGGAGTGTGGACCAAAAGGGGGATAATAAAGGACGCCATATATCAGTGCGACACCGGCCTGTGCAGAAAGGATTGCCTCACAGCGTAACACACATCTATGGATTATTTTATTGTTTTTTTTTACCCCATTATTATACCACCTGACTATGCCCCTTATTTACTCCGCCCGGCTTACATGTACCCCCACATTATAAACGGAAACACCAGTAAGACTCCAAACAAAACTACTACCAAGCAACATCCACGCTCCAAAAGCCAAATGGCGTTTCCTCCCATCTGAACCCTACAGCGGCCCAAACAGCAGTTTCCTTCCACATATATGGCACAGTCATACCCGGGAGAACCCTTTTAGCAATTTTTGGGGTGTGTGTCTCCAGTGGCATAAGCTGGGCACGACATATTTGCCACTGAATGGCATATCTAGGGAAAAATATAAATTTTTAATTTGCACCATCCACAGCGCATTCATTTATGGAAAAGACCTGTGGGGTGAAAATGCTCACTACACCCCTTAATAAATGCCTTGAAGGGTGCAGTTTCCATAATAGGGGTTTATTTTTATTATTTCACATCTGAGCCTCTGCAGTTGTGAACCAATACTTTGTAAATCGCCAAATTAGGCCTCAATTTGACATGGTACGCTTTCACTCCTGAGCCTGGTCGACTGTCCAGGCAAGAGATTAGGGCCACATGTAGGGTGTTTCTAAAACCAGGAAACCCAGCATAATAATTAGAGAGCTGTCTTGTTATGGTGGCACAAGCCGGGCACCACATATTGTCCACATATCTGTGGAAAAAATCCCATTTTCACTCTGCAACATCGAGTTCACACTAATTTCTACAAAACACCTGCAGGGTTAACATGCTCACTACACCCCTAGGTAAATGCATTGAGGGGTGTAGTTTCCAAAATTGGGTCACTTCTGGGGGGTTTACACTGTTTTGGGCCCACAGGTGCCCAGAAACCAATCCAGCAACATCTGCACTCCAAATGGCGGTCCTTCCCTTCTGAGCACTGCCGTGTGCCCAAACAGCAGTTTATGACCACATATGGGGTATTGCCGTACTCGGTAGAAATTGCTTTACAAATGTTGGGTTCTTTTTTTTTTCCTTTATTTGTTGCGAAAATGAAAACATTTGCGCTAAAGCTACGTCTTATTGAAGAAAAAGGATTGTTTTTATTTTCACTGCCCAATTCTAATAAATTCTATGAAACATCTGTGGGGTCAAAATGCTCACTACGCCCCTAGATGAATTCCTCAAGAGGTGTAGTTTCCTAAATGGTGTCACTTTTTGGGCGTTTTCATTGTTTTTTCCCCTCAGGGGCTTTGCAAATGTGACATGGCTGCCGCAAACCATTCCTGCTCAATGTGATCTCCAAAAGCCAAATAGCGCTCTTTCCCTTCTAAGCCAAGCCGTGTCTCCAAACAGCCGTTTATTACCACATGTGGGGCATTGTTTTACTCGGGAGAAATTGCTTTACAAATTTTGTGGTGCTTTTTCTCCTTTAGTCCTTGTGGAAATGAGTAAAAATAAGCTAAACCTACATTTTCTTTGAAAAAAATTTAGATTGTCATTTTCAGGGCCTATTTCCAATAATTTATGCAAAAAACCTGTTGGGTCAAAACGCTCACTATACCCCTAGATAATTTCCTCAATGGGTGTAGTTTCCAAAATGGGGTCACTTGTGGGGGGTTTCCACTGTTTTGTCCCCTCAGGGGCTTTGTAAATGTGACATGGCCTCCGCAAACCATTCCTGCTAAACTTGAGCTCCAAAAGCCAAATAGCGCTCTTTCCCTTCTCAGCCCTGCCGTGTCTCCAAACAACCGTTTATTACCACATGTGGGGTATTGTTTTACTCGGGAGAAATTGCTTTACAAATTTTACGGTGCTTTTTCTGCTTTAGTCCTTGTGGAAATGAGAAAAAAAAATCGCTAAACCTACATTTTCTTTGAAGAAATGTTGATTTTAATTTTCACGGCCTACTTCCAATAATTTCTGTAAAAAAACTGTGCGGTCAAAATGCTCACTCTACCCTTAGATCATTTCCTCAATGGGTGTAGTTTCCCAGATGGGGTCACTTTTGGGGGATTTTGACTGTTTTGGCACTGCAAGAGCCCTTCAAACCTGACATGGTGCCTAAAATTTATTCTAACAAAAATAAGGCCCCAAAATCCACTAGGTGTTCCTTTGCTTCTGAGGCCGGTGCTTCAGTCCAGTAGCACACTAGGGCCACATGTGGGATATTTCCTAAAACTGCAGAAACTGGGCAACAAATATTGAGTTGCATTTATCTGGTAAAACCTTCTGTGTTATAAAAAAAAATTGTACTAAATATTTATTTCTGCAAAAAAATATGAAATTTGTAAATTTCACCTCTACTTTGCTTTAATTCCTGTGACATGTGTAAAGGGTTAAGACATTTTCTAAATGCTGTTTTGAATACTTTGAGGGGTGAAGTTTTTAAAATGGGGTGACTTTTTGGGGGTTTCTAATATATAAGGCCCTCAAAGCCACTTCACAACTGAACTGGCCCCTGTAAAAATGGCCTTTTGAAATTTTCTTGAAAATGTGAGAAATTGCTGCTAAAGTTCTAAGCCTTGTGAGGTCATAGAAAAATAAAAGGATGTTCAAAAAACGATGCCAATCTAAAGTAGACATGTGGGGGATGTTAATTAGCAACAATTTTGTGTGGTATAACTGCCTGTCTTACAAGCAGATACATTTAAATTGGGAAAAATGCTAATTTTTGCAATTTTTCGCAAAATTTTGGTGTTTTTCACAATTAAATACTGAACATATCGAGCAAATTTTGCCAGTAACTTAAAGTCCAATGTGTCACGAGAAAACAATCTCAGAATCGCTTGGATAGGTGAAAGCATTCCGGAGTTATTACCACATAAAGTGACACATGTCAGATTTGAAAAATGAGGCCCGGTCAGGAAGGTCAAAAGTGGCTAAAGAGGGAAGGGGTTAAAAGTAATAAGGGAAAAAAATATGAACAAACAAACTATACATAATTGGTATCGCCGCGGGCGTAACGGCCTGAACTACAAAATTATTTTGTTATTTATCCCGCGCGGTGAACACCGTAAAAGAAAATAATAATAAACCGTACCAGAATCACAATTGTTTGGTCACTTCACCTCTCAAAAAATGTAATAAAGAGATCAAAGTCGCATGTACCTAAAAATGGTGCTGATCGAAACTACAGTTCATTACGCAAAAAATAAGTCCTCGCACGGCTTTCTTGATGGAAAAATAAAAAAGTTCTGGCTCTTAGAATATGGCAACACAAAAAGTAAAATGATTGTTTACAAGTATTTTTATTGTGCAAAACGCCATAAGACATAAAAAAAACTATAAACATATGGTATCGCCGTAATTGTATCGCCCCGCAGAATAAAGAGAATATGTCATTTATAGCGCACGGTAAACGCTGTAAAAAAAAAAATAGAATAAAAAAACAATAGTAGAATTGCTGTTTTTTATTCACCACGACACCTAAAAATAGAATAAAAACTGATTAAAAAGCCGAATGCACCCCAAGAAAACTACAATAACTTCCTCAAGGGGTCTAGTTTCCAAAATGGGGTCACTTTTGGGGGGTTTCCACTGTTTTGGCACCACAAGACCTCTTCAAACCGGACATGTCCCTAATAAAAAGGAGACCTCAAAATCCACTAGGTGGTCCTTTGCTTCGGAGGCCGGTGCTTCAGTCCATTAGTGCATTAGGGCCACATGTGGGATATTTCTCAAAACTGAATAATCTGGGCAATAAATATTGAGTTGCGTTTCTCTGGTAAAACCTTTTGTGTTATAGAAAAATGGTATAAAAAGGATTTTCTGACCAAAAAAAATTAATATGTAAATTTCACCTCTACTTTGCTCTAAATTCCAGTGAAACACCTAAAGGGTTCATAAAGTATTCACAACAGCATTTAGAAAGTTTAAGGGGTCTAGTTTCTAAAATGGGGTGTTTCATAGGGGTTTCTAATATATAGGCCCCTCAAAGCAACTTCAGAACTGAATCCTAAAAAAATTAATAAATTAGGCAATACTTCGCTTCTTAATTTATACTGATAATGAGCAGTGCCCACCCCAAGCTGACCCCAGTTTTGACCGTTTGTATAAACGGAGACCCCCTATTAGACCATTTCAGTGCCCGGTTTTGCCAAGCATACACCCCGAGAATTATATTTCTATTGAGGAGTCCTTGGTACATTTTAAAGGGAGGCTTCAATTCCGCCAGTACCTGCCAGGTAAGAGGGCAAGGTATGGCATGAAGCTGTATAAGCGGTGCATCAGCGTATACCTACAAATTTAGGATATATGAAGGAAAGGACACCAGTATTCAGCCCCCAGAATGCCCCCACCCCCTTACTGGGAGTTAATGCAAAAATTGTGTGGGATTTGGTGTAATCCTGGAATTTCAAGAAGGTGGTTATCAAGAAACTCATTTTTAGGGACCAAGAAGGGGGGCACCCAGTACTTTTGGAAGCGAGGCCACACGCATCGTACCAGGGCAACACTTTCCATGACAAGTTCCCCAAACTGGCAAGAAGGGAAAAAGTCAAAAGAGGTGCGAAGTCTGCTATAAGAGGGGGATAAGGGAGGACACAATATATCAATGTGACACGTGTCCCGCAAAACTAAGGCTCTGTATGAGTGTTTTAAAATGTATCATACATCCCTTGATTTTTAATCTACCCCAGTTTCTTAGCCTGATGCACTCCGAACAGCTTAGCCCCCCTCGTCTTTCCCTTCTGAGCCCTGCTGCGTGCCAAGGCAGCTGATAACAGCCACATTGAAGGTATTGCCATACCCGGGAGAACCCACATTACAGTTTATGGGGTGTATGTCTCCAGTCAAAATGCTCACTACATCTCTAGATGAATGCCTTAAGGGGTGTAGTTTTTAAAACGGGTCACTGCTTGGGGGTTTCAACTGTACTGGTACCTCAGGGGCTTCTGCATACATGACTTCGCACCAGAAAATCCCCAGTAGGCTAAATGGTGGTCCTTTCCTTCTGAGCCCTCCCATGGGCCCAAACGGCAGTTTATCACCACAAATGTGATATTGCCGCACTCAGGACAAATTGGGCAACAAAATTAGTTTTTTTGTTCCCTGTGAAAATAAGAAATTTTGATGAAAAATTACATCTTATAGGAAAAAATTTAATTTTTTTAATTTCACAGCCCAATTCAAATACGTGCTGTGTAAAAACTGTTGGGTCAAAATGGTAACAACAACCATAAATTAATTGTTTGAGGGCTGTAGTTTCCGAAATGGGGCTACTTTTGGGGGATTCCTACTGTTTTGGCACTTCAACACCTCTTCAAACCTGGCATGCTGCCTAAAATATATTCTAATAAAAAAAGAGACGTCAAAATGTACTAAGTCCTTCTTTGCTTCTGGGGCTTGTGTTTTAGTCCACGAGCGCACTAGAGACACATGTGGGACATTTCTAAAAAACTGCAGAATCTGGACAATACATATTTAGTAGTGTTTCTCTGGTAAAACCTTCTGTGTTAAAAAATGTTCTGTAATACAATTGAAATTCAGCAAGAAAAATGAAATTTGCAAATATCACCTCTACTTTTCTTTAATTCTTGTGAAATGCCTAAAGGGTTAAATAAACTTTCTAAATGGTGTTTTGAATACTTTGAGGGGTCTAGTTTTCAAAATGGGGTGTTTTATGGGGGTTTCTAATACATAGGCCCCTCAAAGCCACTTCGGAACCGAACAGGTACCTTAAAAAAAAAAAAAAAAAAAAAGGCTTTGGAAATTTTCTTAAAAATATGAGAAATTGCTGTTTATGTTCTAAGCCTTGTAACATCCAAGAAAAATAAAACTATGTTCAAAAACCAATGCCAATCTAAAGTAGACATATGGGAAATGTGAACTAGTAACGATTTGGCTGGGTTCACACGACCTATTTTCAGACATAATGGAGGCGTTTTACGCCTCGAATTACGTCTGAAAAAACGTCTCCAATACGTCGGCAAACATCTGCCCATTACTTTCAATGGGCTTTACGATGTACTGTGCCGACGACCTGTCATTTTACGTGTCGCTGTCAAAAGACGGAGCGTAAAATTACAGCCTCATCAAAAGAAGTGCAGGACACTTCTTGAGACGTTTTTGGAGCCATTTTCTCAGACTCCAATGAAAACAGCTCCAAAAACTACCGTAAAAAACGCAGCGAAAAACGCGAGTAGCTCAAAAAACATCTGAAAATCAGGGGCTGTTTTCCCTTGAAAACAGCTTCGTATTTTGAGATGTTTTTGACTCTGCGTGTGCACATACCCTCTTGGGTGGTATAACAATCTGTATTACAAGCAGATGCATTTAAATTCTGAAAAATGCTATTTTTTTATAAATTTTCTCTAAATTTTGCAATTTTTCACCAATAAACACTGAATATATCGTCCAAATTTTACCACTAACATAAAGCCCAATGTGTCACGAGAAAATCTCAGAATCGCTTGGATAGCTTTAAGCATTCCGACGTTATTTCCACATAAAGTGAAATATGTCAGATTTGAAAAATGGGCTCTGAGCCTTAAGGCCCAAACTAGGCTGCGTCCTTAAGGGGTTAAAGAGCTAATCCACGTCCTCCGCTAAAAACAGACACCCCCACCCCTCTTCAGAGAAATTTTCTCTTAGGGACTTAAAGGAATTCCTAACTTCGGCCCTTACGATATCTTTTATGCTAGATGGCAAGCTTGTAGATTCTTCAGTGAATTTTATGTAAACAATTCTGACAGTCTTTTATTGTAGGCAGCTTCTAACTTCTTGTTACAAACAGCACATTCTTTATTGCAGGTTTTATCCAATTTCTTCCTGGGGCCCTCTAGCGTTCAAGAAAAGGTACAATATTAGCCAAAGGTTCATGGTCTTACCATATGCAAGTCCTGCGGCCATCTACAAGTACCAGAGTAGATCTCGTGGCATTCAAGCGGCCAACGCATCCTGCTGCTTCTCCTGGCTTTCCCATCATGGAAGGATGTAGTTCCATGTTCTCTAGAGCTAAATAGGCCCTGGATTGGCTGGGAGGCCCCCTGGCTTGGATGCTGTAAGCCCCTCCTCCCCACTATGGCTGTCAGAACCACCACTTCCTGGGACGTAGGGCGCGTCACCCTGCCCAATGTTACACACCACAGCGACCAGAAGTCGTCACAGAGTGGGCCTGAAGCTGCCAAGCGCTGGGTCATGCGGTCCAGCTCCACACCAGGGAACAGAGCATGACAAAGGTAGACCGCTCTCCCTCCACAGGAGATCTCAGCTCGTGAGATCAAAAGCCACCTCCAAGGAGGGAAGTGGTGGCCGGGAGAAGAGGGAGTAACCGCCCAGAGACTCAAACCTTCAGAGCTCCCCTAGGGAGAACAGGTAAGAACCTGCTAGGGGGGTCTGCTACCCAGAGAGAATGGGATGTCTCACCATGCACTGCTTCAAAAATGCACCCTCTGAAAAACACTTTTTTCATGATTTTTTTTTTCCAGCCACAATAAAGCTAGCTTTCACTGCTGCAACACATCAGAGAACATATATGGCATAAGTTCTAATAAACTTAAAGAAATTGGGATGGGGGGGCAGGGCATGCACACCTGTCTGCAAAAGAAAGCCTTTTGAAGTAATCTCCCATTAACGGAGCCTGCTGGAGGCAGGTTTTTGCAGGAGGACCAGGGCTCTATGGATTATGGGGGATCTGGAAGATAGTAGATGCATACAAAAAGTATGGTGGGATTGCCATGTAGAATTCCTTCAAGGATGATGTGCCTACCCTGTGGGTTCTAGAAAGATCAACAACATCAAGAACACAGAAACGAACAACACAACAGGTCTTGTAATTCCCATGAATAAAATGTACTGGATCGGAGCAGCTGTCAGCAGGAGGTGTACATGCTGAAAGAAAGGTAATCCAAAACGTCAAGCAGCAGGAGTCCTACCTCTGCAGCACTTTGTAAGAGCAAAATTAAAAAAAATTGATTCATGAAGCAATATCATGATATAGGCCTAGCAGCAAACCAGGGAAGAATTACTCTTGGGGACATACTACCATGTGGAGAGCAAGAATTTGAGCGCTAGGATGGGAGTCTACACCTCTTATTTACGGTGATGGAGGAAGGGACGGACACTTCCCAGTCCATAATCTTGGGACAGGCTACATTCACATGACTGTGAAAAACGGCCATGCGATGGCGGTTTTTAGAACAATGACGTTTTATGGGTGTATTCACATGGCCTATTTTTTTTTTTTTTTTTTTTTTTAAACAGCCTGTGAATACTAGAATCACAAAAAAAAAAAAAGACACCTTTTCTAATAGTTTGGGCGTAACTAATAGGCTGTATGCCAGCATGGTGCACTACATGTAATCATCTGACTGGCACACTTGTAGAAGCTATATCTGTGTAATGAGAATACTAAGCAGCCACCCCCCTCTTGAATAGTAGGGGTGAGAGCGCCGGTCCCATCAGTATTTTTGCACCTGTGCAATCTCCCTCGATGTAGCATTGTAGTGTCTGCGCCTTCATGTGAATTGGTGCATGCATCTGCCATTGTGAGTAAGTTTGGCTTTTTTCAGTGATTTTAAATTAATATTGCTCAGTTTTGTGATTTGCCTGTGAATACTAGCCATCAAAAAATAGGACATGTCCTATTTTTGGCCATTTTCACAGCCAGACGGCCCCCCATAGAATTTAATGGATCCGTTTTTACCGGCTGTTTTTTAGGACTCAATCCTTGTGACGTACAGTAAAAACTGATCCTGGCCCAGGACAGTGACGTCATGGGATTCACCTGGAGTAGAATCCCAGTCTAGCTCATTGCAGATGCTCTGGCCGGGCATCCCGCTCCTGGAGAAGCCCCTGGCGTCACTATCCATGCATGAACAGTGACGTCAGGGGTACTCCTGGAGCGCAATCCCAGCCAGGCGTTGCCGACACTCTGGCCGGGGATTCCGCTCCTAGAGGGAGCTACAGTGGCAATATCTACAGAGGGGTGGTAGTACTGCTATCTTCAGGGGGAGCTGAAAGTGCTCCATGCTCGGCAGGGCGACCGCTGTGTTATACAGCCGACACCTCACTCCAGCAGGCGGAATCAAAGTTCAATTTGATTCCGCCCGTTTAACACCTTAAATGCCGTGGTCAATAGTGACCGCACCATTTAAATGGTTAGAATCAGGGGGGCACCCCCTCAAACACGCTATCTACATATGTAAATTGACAACTGGGTGTTAGCATTCCCACTATCAAAAAGGTGTGCTACCCAATCCAACACTGTTTACAGTATCAGACTGCGTAGGGACACACCCTGTTGACAAGGGAAATCATAACATCTATTTATTCATACATTTTCAGGAGGAATAACAGAGGTGCTACAGATTTATTTCATAGGGAAAAAAAGAGCAATATCGATTTATGTCGAAAAAAGACAGAGAGATGCAGCTGCAGTTTCTCTCTTGCCCCTCCTCTGTAAAGCTACATGTACAAGGAGTCAAAGTGAAGAGACCGTTACGTTTAAAAATAAATAAATATGAATTAAAAAAAAAAAAGCTTTCAACACTCCACAATATTGCGCTGTACTTTGCCACACCAAAAATCTGCAGCAAATCACCCGTGACCCTACAGCTGCTGAGTGATTGTGACTATGGGATATTGATAAAGGCTGCCTCACATTAAAAAGGGTCCATGTGGGGATAGATACCATCTTCCTGAATGTTTGAATATGATGTGCTCTCTACGAGCAAAACCAAGAAAAGATGGTGAAACCAGGGTTAAACCGTAATAACCACAAGTCAAATATGTATGTAAAAGCAAGTTCCGATAGCTTTATTACTTTAATAATTTATTGCACTTATTTGAATTAGTGTGTGACAGAATTGTGCATTGAGCAATGTAACAAACTCCAGGAGATGTTTGTCCCTAGACTGTAAGAAAACGCATAAATGTGTCTGGAAGATGCCCCTTTTATTTGAATACCATTTTGGGTTAAGAAAAAATAAATAAAAATTAAACACAGGTTTCAGAACTATTTTCCACTTAAAAATATAGTCCATATTTTTTTACATAGCTCTTACATGACATTTACTGGGGTTCTGAAACCACTAATTGTTGTAATTACATTAAAACCTGCACCCCAAATAACTGTACAAAATTTGTTGTTTTTTTTATTTTGTGTGTCCTGTGACTTAATTTCTCTTGACCGCTCCATTGGCTTAATATCACTGCACAAAGTGGCACGTACAAACACAACCCGACAGAAATCCGATGTGTAGTCAAATTGTTGTTAAAGAGAACCTTTCACCTGCCCGTACATGTGCAGCTGAGTGCAGCATGTAATAGGCAGGGCTTGAAAAACCCTGCGGCACTTTTACATTTTTTTCTACCCTACCCCGTTATTTAGATATTGGTGCCGTTATATTTGGCGCCCGATATTTAAATAACCCCCTGAACGGTCAATGGGGCGTGTACTGGCAAGAGCGCGTGTAACATCGCTGTGACACTGTCCAATCAGCTACGGACAGTGTAACAGCAAGAGCTGGAGAGAGGAGAACATATGCTTGCGCACGCACTCACTCTTCAGTTCCCGGCAGACAAGGACAAGACTGATCTCTTGCGAGAGATCAGTCTTGTACTTGTCTGCCGAACTGGAAAGGGGGCACGTCACTGCTACGGACAGTGCAAGAGCCTGCTATGGACAGAGCAGTGCAGTGCAAGAGCTGGAGAGAGGAGAGCGTGCATGCGTAGCAGTGACATGCCCCTTGCCAGTTCGGCAGACAAGTACTAGACTGTGTGATCTCTCGCCAGAGCTCAGTCTCGTCCTTGTCTGCCAAGAGCTGAAGAGAACTGGTCTTAGCTTTCTCCTCTCCCCAGCTCTCGCTGTAACATGGTCCATAGCTGATTGGACAGTGTCACAGCCATGTTACACGCCCCCTTGCCGTGAAACACCCCATTTGACAGTTCAGGGGGTTATTTTAATATCGGGCACCAAATATAACGGCACCGAAATCTAAATAACAGAGAAGGGTAGAAAAAAAATAAATGTAAAAGTGCCCCAGGGTTTGTGCAGCCCTGCCCATTACATGCTGAACTCAGCTGCACATGTATGGGGAGGTGAAAGGTTCTTTTTAAGTGTGATGGCATCCACACAACTTATGGGCGTATGGTCATCTTTTAGCTGTTCAAAATAGCCCCAATTTCAGCCTGAGCAGCCCCAACTAGAGGGCATACACATGACCTTATTCAAGATCAGTGTGATACAGGTCCTGACTACAGTGGTAATGCATTCTCATGAAGGCATGCATCCATCAGAGGTCATATGCTGTACCATATTCGCCTCTAGAAGTACTGCTTCAGTGCTAATCTTGAGGGCAATATGTGGTAACAGAAAACTGAACATCTGTAAGTGACATGGCCTTTGGCTGCGTTCACACTATTGGATGGCTCGGTTAACCTGTTCGGACGTATTTTTTCCCCACATGGTTTTGGGGGCATCTATATTCTCCCGGCTTCCATTCCATTGAGAAATGAAAGGGGAAACTGACCCTTCCTATACTAATGTGAATTCACCTATATGTGAGCATATAAGTACAGTGATCCCTATATCTGGGAAAATTACATTAGCATCAACTGTTACTTGTAAATGAATCCTAGCAACCAATTCCTTATTTCAGGTTATTATAGTCCCTTGTATAAAGTGTAGTATAAATCTGCACAATCCTGTGAGATCTGTCTAACAGCTTAGTAGTTAAGGCTTATGATGGTGGATACAGTATCCCAAGTGTGCCTGCCCAAGGTAGAATACCTTATTTTTATTTATTTTTTTAATTATTATAGGGGATCTACCATATTCCTTGCAATCCTTTTTCAAATAAGATACAGTTATTTTGAGCATTTTTTACATTTTAGGTAGACTCCAGTATGAGGAGGACTAGATATGTTCATATCAGAGCCAGCTCCCCCAGAGTCATTGTGAAACCTGTGTTGTTACAATCACCCTTTATCTTCCACCACATTCAGATGTTGCTAGAAACATTTGGTCCACATAATAATCAAATAGATCTATTATAAAAATAAACATGTATGTCTTGTATAAAATAATATGTATGCTTTTTTTCCTCCTCGTTACAACTGCACAGTACAAACAGACAGATTTTTATATCGTAATACTGTAATGTAAAGATATCAGCCTTAGCTTTCAAAATTTGGGGACATCAACAATGAGAAGAAATGGAGGTTTGACATGGAGGTTTGACAAAGTCCACATGTACTTTGTTTTCCATCCAAACACACACTTTTTGGAAGGTAAAATAAAAGGTCAAACATAATAAAATGGTCAAAAACACATTTTTGTCTATAGTTGAAATTAACGTTGCAGATATTATGAAATATAATTGCTGACTTTATTTACAAAAAAAACCATGTTCAAGTGAATTATTGTACAAAGGTAATAAATAAAAACCTTATTGTACCGTATTTTAAAAATAAGCTAGACAACAGAAAGATTTGTTCTGGGGTCAGTCACAGTAGTTGAAATGCTGATTCTGTAGATGCACAGTGTAGTGGATGAACTGATATTATAGAGCATCGTGTCCATTGCAAAGTGCAAAAAAATGGCTTTCCAGCTACTGACAGGCTGGCGCTGACGGACCTGCAACTTTTAATCTTACAAATTTATAATAATCTTTATAATGTTTAGAGAAGTATTCACAAAAAATACACATTATTTACACTGTCATATCAAACTTTTTTAGATGTATGATGGAAAGATCATAGCACCCCAATGTTCGGCAATGTCGAAATCTGCTCCGCTGATCCAGCAAAGTGGATAACACAGGTCAGATTATGTATTCCAAAAGCCTACACGTAACTTCTATCTTACTCCTCCCAAAAACGAAGGAGACCCAAACATTAAAATTGATACTCCTGCAGTTGTTGGGTTATGAGAAGATTAAATAAATAGTTGGATAAAGCCGATACTCTGTAACAGCCACAACTGGGAAATAGCCGATGGAACCACATAATAAGTAAGATTAAAATAGGGATTACACCGTCACACCAATGGGTAATTTATAATCCCGATTCTCTAGTGGAGGTCTCCTTGCGGTGCTTCTACACACACTTGTAGTACATTTATCCTCTTACCATATAGCTCAGGACAGTTTTTTGTCCAGGATATCGAAGCAATTGATTCCAAATGGACAATGCCATGAGTTCTTATTAAGAAGACTAAAAATGTATTTAAGTAAAAAAAAAAATATATATAATAATAATATACAAACAAAAACACAAACATAAGGCTTCAAATTTGCTGAGTGATGGTTTCTTGGAAACCACTGAGAAAAAGTCCTTTCACACCCATTAAAACGGTCAGCTATATGACCCGCCACATGTAATAGATTCAGTCTATAACACTGTTATGATTTCAGCCTGAACAGCTCTCGGCATTAAGCGATAATACAGTCATAACTTCCCTCTTGAAGAGCTTCGTCTTGCTCTTGTCTCGACACATTCTCCTCGTGTCTGCTGACGTTACAGCTGCCCGTGTCACTTTGAGGGCTGGCACTGTGGCTGGAGGAGCTGCGGCTGTCCTCTGCCCTGGGGCTGGATTGCTCTGCGACCTTTGAGATGACTGTGGGCTGAAAAGCTTCAGGTTGCGCTTGTTCCACTGTAACTTCACTCAGCTTCTGAAGTTGAGGTTTTATTAGGTTTAGTAATGGCTTGTATCCAGGGCTGCAGAATAATAGATATTGTAACTTGAAATAATACTCACATAAGGCATATAAACACAGTAGACAAGTAAAGCCTGGATGAGAGGATGGAAATGTTATTTAGAGATTATGAGATTAGCTGCATGGACATGTAAAACGGCCGCCATCAGCATCTACTGTTCGTAAAAAGTAGCAGATCATAAAGGTTACCTAGTTTTTACATTTATATAGACGTACACCTTAACATTTTTTTAAATTTTAAATTTAATTTTTTTTATCAGTCCAAGTAACAGGACATCAACTTTTGATTTGTGAAGCTCAAGTTTCGCACTATAAAACCCCCCCTTGGCAAGCCATAAAATCTTAGTGATCTCGCGGGCACAGGAGTTGTGTCGCAAGATCACCCGCGGAGGCACAGTTGTGGTTATCTGCTCCGACAACTGGAGAAAGCCCCCTTCCTCCTTTGTTTACACCCAGTATTGATCGCAGCAACATTTACAGAGGTTAAAACGGCTCACGGATCACCATAACTGTATTGAAAGATGCATTAACCCCTTAAAGGGGTTGTCCGAGATACCATCATATTTAAAAATAAAATTTCATACATTTACCCTTATACAGACATAAATAAAGCAGTATTTAAAAAAAAAAATCCACTTCCCACATATCTTCTTTGAATTTAGCGCCGTTTGTTTACATGCACTCCAGGTCCGGTTTGTTGATGTTTCCTTCTGATAAAACGTTTTTTCCCTGCATGCATTGCAGGCTGTAATGAGCGTGCATGTACAGCCTACCAAGAGTTCATGTGAGCTGTCCTTGCTTGTCCCCGCTGACATCCACTTTGCGCTGTGAGGAGTAGTAATTTTTTTGGCACCCCAACACCTCCGTAAAGGTCATCCCCCACCTCCATAGGAGGTCACACTCCCCCTCTCCCCACCTGTACGTAGCGCTATTGTACCTCACCGAAGGAGCGGAATCCCACTGTGGTCGTGGATTCCGCTCCTGGACGCTTCGCTTGATGTCTCTGTCCATATATGGACAGAGACATCAAGCGATCCGTTCTGGACCGGAATCACCGGCCACAGTGGCGCTATGTACATAAAGGCGGGGGGGTGTCTACAAATGAATGTAGTTCTAAAACAAATAAATGTGCCGGTGCTGACATTATACCTCGTAGACCGGGATAGTCATACGCTGGTGCCGTCCTTGTTCACTGTGAACACGCACAGGCGCACTCACAGTGAACAACTACATAGGCTGCGCGGGGACTAAAGAACAAGCAACAGCAGAAACGACACATCATCAGTGACGGGTCGTATACCATCCGAGGTCTCTCTGGTCCGAGACCATGTGATCAGTATACGACACGACAGTGGAGGAGGCAAAAAACGTCACGTCGGAGCTCATGTGATGAGCAGGAAAAAAGCAGCCGGAGTGGAGAACAGAAGCAAGATTGCAAGGGTAAGTATATTATGAAATTGTAAATATCTGCAATGTGGTTTTAAATGTAAAAAAATAAATCAAAAAAATCTCGGACAACCCCTTTAAGGACCAGATTATATTGGGCCTTAAATAATAATTGTGGTAAAACCCCTTTTATCACTTATCCACAGGATAGGTGATAAATGTATGATCACTGGGAGCCCCCCACGATCTCTAAAACAGGGGTCCCGACCCCGTCCCTCCTCACTGCACAATCGCAGTGAGGAGAACTTTAAAATCGAGCGGCCCCGCACATTCAAAGTCTATGGGAATAATAGCAACAGCCGAGTGCTGAACTCAGCTGCCTCAGTCAGCCCCATAGATATTGAATGGAGCGGCAGGGACCCCCGTTCTACTAATCGGTGTGTCCCCTCGAGATTATACATGGATCCTGTGGATAGTTGATAAAGGCGTTTTCCCTCAATTAACATTTAAGGACTAAGCATTTTTTTAATTAATTTTTTACACTTTTCATTGTCCCATTCCAAGAGCCAGAACTTTATTTTTTGGTCAATGTAGATGGCTTGTTTTTTTGTGGGCAGAGGTGTACAATTTTGGGGTACATATAATTATTAGCTTTTATAAAATTTTCTTCTTTGGGGTGGGGGTGAAAAAAACCTAGCAATTCCACCATAGCTTTTTTGGCATCTTTGTTCCGCCGTTTACCGTACACTAAAAATAAAAAGTTACCTTTATTCTACAGTTTGGTATAAGTAAGGCAACACCCAATTATAGTTTTAAGTTTTAGTACGTTTCCAGAAAAAAAAAAAAAAAAGGCTATTTTAATGGAAGAAAAAAAAAAAAAAGTTATTTTTGTGTTTTGATGGCTTTCCGAGAGCCATAGTTTTTTTTTATTTCGTTTTCCGTCTATGTAGTAGTACGAGGGCTTAATTTTTTATGGTAGGGGTTGTAATTGATATTGGTACCATTTCGAGGTAAATACAATTTATTAATTTTAATTTAAAAAAATTGGGGGATGCAAGCATTATCGCATGTCAGTATTACACTGACAAACAACAAAAATAGGCCATGCCTCTGGTATGGGCTACTAGGCAGATACTTATGGCCGACCTGGGGACTTTTTAGGTTGCCATGGTAACCCATCAAAACCCTGCGATCGTGTCGATGGGCTGGCAGAGGAATCCCCCTCACTTTATCAATAGCGACCGGTACATTTAATGGTTTAAACGGTCAGGTTCGGGTTTCTCTGATCCTGGCCATTACACTGAGAGTCTAGCTGTCAATCACCACCGGGCTCCACTGTAGCTTATGGTGCCTCAATGTAAGGCAATTCATGATGTACAGTTACGCCATTGTGCGTTAAGGGATTTAGGCACAGCAAACAATGACATACATAAGGGTGCGTCAAAGGGTTAAGGTGCAATGTAAGACCATAAACCGGTTTTGCAATTATGACCAATTAAGAGGTTTGACGGATGGTTATGTTTTTAAACAAGTGTTTATAGCCACTAGCATTCACATGCGGGCAGGAAGGTGATTGGTAATGGGACACCCTCAAGAGTTTACAGGTTGGGAAAAAAGATATATTTTTTTAAAGTGTTCAAACTCACCAGTTATTAGTGGCCCAGGCATCCACAGCCTGTATTCCGTTCTTCATGCCCTGTAACATCTCTTCGGCAACTTCAGGGCATTGCAAAAAGTTCAACACTTGGTTAATGACTGAAGAATCTCGCAGTATAAGACCAATAATCACACACCACTCCAGGCAGCCTGCCTCCATGAAAACATGCAACAGGTAACTGTAGAGAAAAAAAACCCAACATGTTAAATCACATGCAGCTCTACATCAATGCCCACTTAACCTTACCGCGCTATGAAAAGTTAATCCTAGTGTTCACAATATAGTGATCATAGGAAACTAAAAACATTCATATACACAATATGGGTGAAATGACTCACAGTATACATGTGTGTGCCTCTATCATCCCCTTTATATAAAACACTTAAAATAAATCCTTTGTGACTTAAATTTTTACATAACTAACACATACCGTAGTTGGACTTGAGATTTGTGAGGTCCCTTATTGGCCAGTTCCATTGAAATATGTTCTAGTTCGGACTGTGTCAGACTTAGGGTGGAGAAGTTCTCATCCACCATCGTCCAGTCCCCATCCACCATGGAACTTGTTTCAGTGAGGTCAGTTGCTGAACCAATGCTACATTCATCGCCTAGAAATACAACATTCAAAGAAAGAAAACAATTATAGTCTGCAACAAGTTAAAATATGGAGGGGATTTGATCCAATACACACTTGAGGATTAAAGCTAAGGAGCTCTGGGATGTGTATTAAACAAAAGTTTCTCTGTCCTGTAAATTTGGCACTCAATTTCTCATATGTGCTCCTGTACATTTACAATGCATCATTGGTACATGACAGTCCAAGACATAGCATATAATATGCGATCTTTGTTGTTAATCAGACACTTGTCGTTTTCTCCGCTTAGACTTCCACTTCCAACGTGTTAAGACTTCTGACCGTCATGAAGTTCTGCGCTAGAATTCTGGAACGGTTAGACTAGAAGACAAGAGTATGAAAGGAACATTTGTATGTATACCTTTATTTAATAAAGGAAAAAGGAGTGCATCCTGTGTGTGCAGACTGTGAGACGAGGCCGTGTCCATTTCTCGATGAGCGGCTCCAATACTACCCATCCAAGTGTGACTTCGAGGAACGCTTGGAACATCACTATCCACATCCAAAAAGTTCTCAGTAGACTGGGACTTCAGGATCTGCTCTCCAATCACTGCATAGAATAGCAACAGGACAATAGTTTTGTCTTTAAAATTCCAGACTAAAAATGTGTGTTTACCCCAGGCTGACTATTTGTATGGAGCAAAAAACATCTTATAAGGGAAAAATGATAGTAGTCCCTGCATCCAAAAAGCACATTGGAACATTCAGTTCAGGATCAGTCATATCAAACCATGCTTTCCACATGTTAACAACAAAAACAACTTTTTTGGGAGTAGTCTGCAAGTTTTCGCTGTCAGAAGACTGGCATTATTGCGTAAAAACTGATTTTTCTGCGTAAAATTAAGACTTTTGCCAATCCTCTGTAAAATCTTGAATGGAGTAGCTCAATCATTATTATGTTTTTTTTTTTAGGAATTAACATATCTAATTTCCACTTGAGCTGTGAAGGCAAGACTGGGGAACCAAAATAACTTTTGGATGATGCTTGGTAAAGAATAGAGGTCATACCCTTATAGTTATTGAACCTAGTTATTATATTAATCGTGGCACCAACCAGATACACCAATCTAATTTTTGTTATTAGTAGCCATAAAAGGCACGTCTAAACTGGTAATGTTGAAATAATGCATTATTTGGTAAATTAAATGTTTTTCGTAACATATAAAATGTTTTCATTTCACCCTCACGAATAATATGCACAGCCAATTTGATAATATACTATAAAACCTTTACTTAAAGGGGTTATCCCATGAATCATGTTCATACCCAAATCCAGAAATTATGTTAATAGCTGTTTTAGGCAATGTTTTCAGACTGAAAAATTTGAGGCTGACCCTCAGGTTTCTACCAGAGATTGGCAGTTTCATCTGCAGCTAATCTGCGCGTGACTACCAAACATGGTTTTCGACATGTTACTTTTTCTGCAGTGTGGAAGTCAGCACAGAACGCGTGAAAACTTCTGTCATCTGCACACAACATTAAATTAACTTGTATTTGTTTTATGATAAAAACACGCTTAATTTTTTTGCTGCCCTGTGTCCCCCCTGGTGCTGCTGGGGGAGGGGCTCTGAGCTGAATCAGTCTCCTTTCCGCTCTGGTAGCCCACAATATAGTCCCTTCTTACTTTCCCTGCAGATAAGTAACATGGGATCCAGAAAAGTGAAGATATATACTGTGTGACATCCATAGTATGAACTCCCTTACTCTTTTTTTTATTTCATTACATTTTCCTTGGTTTCTGAGTGGGCATTTCAAGGGTTCATATCAGATGTCAGGATATAGAGATTTACAGTCCTAACAAGCTGAGAAAAAGATGAAGTCTTCTCATCTATACTGCCATGCTACTGCAGAGGCTCTGCTCCTTCCTGGACAACTATGGCAGAAATCTATTCCTATTGGCTACACTGCAGTGAACAGTGGAGCCTTATGTAGAGACCTGACTGAGGGGAGAGTGACTGAGCATGTGTGTCCACCAGCACTCGGCGCATTAGGTGGACGTGCGCATTGCTATATGTCTTGTATGTAAATAAATGTCAGAACTCTTCGCTGGATAATTATTATGTTTTTTTTTTTTGGAAACCTCATGTAAATGGCAAACAATGTTAATTATTTTATGACCTATACAATGATTATTATATGTAATGGTGGAAAAAAACATTATAAAATTATACCTCCAGCTACAGATCAAAAAAAGCCATTGTCAAAAAATGTGCTGCATATCTTTTTCATGCCATTTGGCGTTTATATTTTATCTTCTTCACAACATAAAATATGATTTTCACCAGTAAGCAAGACTGCATCTGAAATTTATCCTGGGAGGGTCCTAGAATAGCCCTTAAAAAATCATAGGAAACAAACTCTAAAGGGGCAGATTTACCGAGGCTGGCATTTCATACGCCAGTCATAGTTATCTGCTTATTAATACATTTATTGCATCTTCCAGCGGGACATGCGGCGCAAGGAACTCTGCCTTGTGCCATCCATTCACCTTCCCCTATCATTGCACATAAAATAAAAAATAATTACACTCAACCTCGCCGCTCTTCTCCTCTCTGGCTCCCTCAGTGCACACCGGCTTATACAATGTCCTAACTCCGGGCAGCGCCAGGGCCTTATATGCGACACAGCACTCAACTTCATCAGCGTTGCTTCACACACAAAGTCCTGACACGGATGTCCGGCGCCAGCACCGTGTATGAGCCACCACACCCGGAGGATAAAAGGGAGCATTCATTTTTTTCAATTATTTTTTATTTAATTGACCGGTGAGGGGTGGGGGAGCAAGGTTCAGTGCCCAGCCCGGGCCTCTACCTTGCTACATCTGACAGAGTGAAATCTATGCCAGCTAGGACATGGCGTAGATTTCCCCTTTAATTTACGCCAGTTTTCTGGTGTAAATTATAATAAATTTGTTGCCTGCTGTGACCCTGCAAATTTTGTCAAGCCACTCCCCCTTTCCACAAAAGTGACAAGGACAGTGGAAAAAAAAAAAAAACACAATTTTTGGGCCCCTTTTGCAACCTTTCTATGCCAACGTTTTATAAATTCCCCACTAAGAGTTTGTAGCCAAGTACAGCAAACACACCTGTCCGGAACTTGCCATTCTTAAATGGAGAGCTAATGGAAGAGACTGGTATTACTGGAAAAGGCCAAAGGAAATCCTTATGAAGCTTCTTCAAGGCAGTAACAAAATCTTCCACCCGTGCGGCCCGTGTGCGCTCCTTGCATAGCCAGCCTATGAGTTCAAATCCGAGCTGAGCAGAGAAACAGCCAAGGTCTTTCAGCCGGATTTCTTCCAGCAGTCGCCGAGCATGCCGCCACAACATCATGTCAATGTACATGTTCTCTGCGCAATCACTGTCTTTACTCCACCTAAACACAGACAAGAAGATACTCACAGCAAATAAACCACCATCAAGTCACCAAAGCAACCTCCGCTTTACATAGCATCTGTATTTATACATATATTTGATGCAGGAGTTTGTCCAGAATGGTTTCATGTATGTCTTAATATCATCAAGGGGAAATTCTGGGTATCGTCACTGCCCAATAAGAAAATGCATACCTTCCCGTAAAATATTCCACAAATCAAGTCTTTATGGATGCTCATGGCACCTGACTGACAGAAATGTCTACTTATATAATAAAATAGTTATGTAAAAACATGTAATAAGTAACAGTAATAAGAACAACCAGTTCCAAGGTGTTTATTGAATATCCCCTCACAATGCTCATGAAGCTTATGGAAAAAGTTCCAGAAAACGGCATTGTAAGCGTATAGTCTGACGATATGTTAGGAGTAAGCCGGTGATATAGAGTCTGGTTTGGAGATGTCAAGAATTCGGTTTATACTCACCGTTTACCAGCAGGGCCAGAAGGCATGCTCAGCGTTTTCTGAAGGCTAAACTTGCCAACAGGAAGATTCTCAGCACATTGGGACAAACTTATGCTGCGGTTTCTAAAAAATTCAAAACCACCGGCAGAGGTCGGCTCCTGGACAAAAACACAGACGACATCAAAAACTATTTTTCTTTCACATGTAAGAGAAACCAGCATGTTCACTCACAATCACATATAAAACATATATGCAGCTTTGACCGATACTAATAGAGACAGACAATTTATTGAAACGATGGTTGTCAGAGTAATGCGGCAATCTACAATGTGCCAACGACATCCATTACAACCAGCGGAAAACTTGGAAACATAGGAAAAATATATGTACTACAGAGTAACAGGCTAAATAGATGTATGGAAAAAAAAATGTAGATAGGGATTCCTGGTACCCCCTTGCAGAAGTTTATATGGTTTCCTTTATTTATACATTCTGACACACAAAACAGAATTTCAAGAGGCTATTATCAAATCCTAACTGTTATTATTATAGTTAATATAGATGGCCAGTGATGTGACAATATAGATGGCCAGTGATGTGACAATATAGATGGCCAGTGATGTGACAATATAGATGGCCAGTGATGTGACAATATAGATGGCCAGTGATGTGACAATATAGATGGCCAGTGATGTGACAATATAGATGGCCAGTGATGTGACAATATAGATGGCCAGTGATGTGACAATATAGATGGCCAGTGATGTGACAATATAGATGGCCAGTGATGTGACAATATAGATGGCCAGTGATGTGACAATATAGATGGCCAGTGATGTGACAATATAGATGGCCAGTGATGTGACAATATAGATGGCCAGTGATGTGACAATATAGATGGCCAGTGATGTGACAATATAGATGGCCAGTGATGTGACAATATAGATGGCCAGTGATGTGACAATATAGATGGCCAGTGATGTGACAATATAGATGGCCAGTGATGTGACAATATAGATGGCCAGTGATGTGACAAGTGGAAGCGTCAATGGAAAACAAACTATATGGTTACACAATCTTGGGTGAAGTAATAAGGAAATTCCAGTACATTATTGCCTTTTTTGTGGATAAGATTTTAGTCAAAAACTCACAAAATTATAAACTTGAAAAAAAATGTGATGTGTTGGAATTTTCTTTTCGCCGTACCTAACCATTGTGTAACCATGAAGTAGAATTACTATGAGGTCTCCAGTCTCATAAGGCCCTGCTCACACAGAGTTTCTGCAGGCAGAAAATTCTGCCTCAAAATTCCGTTTGGAATCTTGAGGCAGATTTTGATCTGCCTGCACGCCATTTGCTGCATCTTTTGCTCGCGCAAATTGAGTGCCACGGGCAAAAACGCCATGAAATACGCTTTCTCTGCCTCCCATTGATGTCAATGGGAGGTCAGAGACGTAAACGCCCGAAGATGGGGCATGTCGCTTCTTTTTCCCGCAAGCGTTTTTTTCCGCTGGCGGAAAAAAACAGCCTCCGCCGCCCATTGAAATCAATGGGAGGCATTTTTGGACGTTTTTGGCGCTTTTTCCGACGCGGTTTCCACGTAAAAAAAAAAAACTGTGTGAACAGGGCCTAACAGTTCCTACTGACAACACTATCAACCTAGGGCTTCAAGCAAAAAGGCATATAATTCTTTAAATTATACAGATAATCAAAATTGAGCCTTAGGTGCGGTGTGTGATCACTTGTAATAAGGGACAATTCTGGTAATTATTGTCTCGATTAATATCATCCTGACATAATAGTCAAGTCTTTGTGTAAAAAGATTGCAGAAGAAATGAGTGCTTTAAACGGATGTCCCAAGTAATGTTTACCTGCGAAGTGGGAGTCGCTGGAGGGGTGTCACATTCACCTGATCCGATAGCCTTCAGAAACCGTATCATGTGCCTGCAAAGATCCCACTTGCCCTGCTCCAATGCAGTGTTAAATAGGAGAGTTGCATGCTGTCTGCTTACCGCTGCTGCCTCCATGTTCTGTAACAAGACATAGATACTTTGATTTCAACTAGTAATCGTAAACAAAAACTAATATCTATAGTATGTCAATTTATAGTATAAACAGATTAAAAGTTTTCATTCCCCCTCCTGACATAAAAAAAATTACAAAATGTTTTTTTCCCCCATGCAGCTATGATATAAGAAATCCTGCATGCAGACTTAATTGGTCCAACTGAAATGCATGCTCAGATATCCAACGCACTTGCACAATTTTTCTAGTGCCAGAGGTTCACTGATAAACACCCCCCCCCCCCCCAACGGCCCAATTATTAATATTAAAAAAGAAGAGATAAAAAAAATTATATATATATATATATATATATATATATATATATATATATATATATATATATATTTCTGGGATTCAAGAATTTTCAGATTTCAACAGTATATAATGTATAAGCTAATAAAGGAGTTGTATACTACATATATATGGCTACCTGGAGGATGATGAGATAAGAAGCAGCTGTGTCAAGGTCCTGAGCCATTAGGCACTCCTCAAATAAGTCCTTAGGGTTGCCTACAGCAGCAAACAGGTAATTCCAAAGGGCATACTCTGTCTTCCGAGCACAATGCACCACTGTCTGAAGAAAGAGGGGGAATTCCGTGATGAATTTAGCCACGGTGGGGAGAAGTGGGTCGGGAATGGGTTCCCGTGAGGTAGCTTCTTCTTCCAATACTTCATGGAGCATGAGTTCTAGCACATGTGGGAAATAAGGTAAAGAGGCACAAGAGTGGGCTAAGAGCAAAGCTTGCTCTCCTAAATTCCTGACTAACAGCTGTCTTAGGATGTGGTGGAGGTAGATCTGGGAGGTCCTCTCTACAATACAGTAAGGGAACTGAACCTCCAAATGTTCAGCAGGAGAGCCAAGGTTGTTCAAACAGTCATAAGCCACAGTTTCATTAATGGCTCCAAGAACCAGAGCATCTTCAAACAGAACTGCAAGTGGGTAGATGTTGATGTGAAAAGGCAGCATTATCCGTCTGGACAGGAAGGAATGTGGTTTACGATGATCTCTGGGGAACAAAGGAAGCCAAACCTTCATGCCTGCTCCACCACAGCTAAGCCACAATGCCTCCAGCAGATGCCGCTTTTGCTTGTTGGCCCGACAGGTGCTCCAGACATTTTCCACAGACTGTGCTAGAACCACCGGAGCACAAAATGGCAGCTTAAATAAAAGGAAAAAAACATTAAAACAGATAACTCAACATTCGTAAATCTTGCAATTCAGGTCCAGTCTACTGATACTTTAGCACACCAGAACGAATATAGAGGAAAAAAAACAAAACTATTCCATTGGAATTTCCAGTATTGCTTACAAGATTTTTTTTCTTTTATTACAAAAAAAAATAAAAAAAAGTTATCTACAATCACATGGGTAAATTATTCGATGTAGACACACTATCGATAAATAGTTTGTTTTAAAGTAAAGAGAAGTCAGGAAAATAATTAATTAGCCAATGCCGGAAAGATCTCCAGGATGTACATCTAAGTCACAATGTGGGAAATTAAGTCACATACACGACAAACATGTCTGTCCGAATGCAATAAGGGATTAAGGCCCTGCTCACATCTGCGTTCACTATTCCATTGTTCTGCCCCATCAGAAGAATGAAAATGCTGGAAGCGACAGTTCTGTTTAACAAAGGAGACACCGGCACTCAATGAAACCCATAGACTTTGGCTCCGATCGTTTCCCGCCTGAATGTCCGTGATTTTACCAGAAACCATAGCGGAGCATGCTGCGATAAGGTTTCCGGTAATCTCTGCCAGATCTGCGACGCAGGCCCCTAACGAAGCCTCCAATGCAGAGGTGAACAGAGCCGGAGACATTTGTCTATCACATTTTACAACTGCTTCTCATACCAAATATATCGAATATTATTTCAGGCAGTTAAATTATGTAGTAAATCTAGCTAAACACAGGATCAGAACTACAAATTCAGGTCTTAAAGCCAAAACACAAGAAGGTAAGATGATAGCGTGGATCATAAATAAAAGATTTATATAAAGTATATATATATTTCGCTACAATCCCATAAATGTAGACAAATCTCCAACATTTACCATCTCTACAAAAAATGTTCCAACTTTAGATGCTAAACCATAAATGCTGCATAGGGTGCGAAGCACTTGTTTATACAAAGTCTGTATTGCTAGATTACCTTCATTTGATCATAAAAATGCCATAACTTATTTGCATGATGTGGAGGACTAGAGGATACAAATGGATCAATGTACATAGCAGGTCCATACATTACTACATGGACACGTGTATACCAAGTTTTGACACATAAGCCACATGACATGCACATGATGCGGATTTTCCACAGCTTAAGGCCTTATTCACACAAACGTGTGAGTTTTGCGCGCGCAAAAAAAGGCAGCATTTTACGCGCGTCGCAGTTGCGTGTGTCATAAGTGTTTGCTGCGTGATTTTCACGCATATGCCATCTTTATGACATGCGGTTTTGATGTTTAGAAAAAGAAATAAAGGAAGTGCTTTTATTTTTTCCTACATTTCTTTATCTACTGTTGCGCGAATCACGCGCGTCACAAGGAAGTGCTTCCGTGTGCTGCGCACGATTTTCACGCACCCATTGACTTCAAATGGGTGCGTGATGCGTGAAAAACGGCCAAGTATAGGACATGTCGGGAGTTTTACGCAGCGGACATACGATGCGTGAAAATCACGGACAGTCTGCATGGCCCCATAGACTAGCATAGGTCCGTGCGAAGCGCATGATTTTCAGGCGCGTATCACAGCCGTGAAACACGGTCGTGTGAATAAGGTCTAATACAGTACAAGCAACGTTGTGGAAATTTTCTGCATGTAAATTGACCTGAGGTGCGGTTTTTAAAATCTGCATCATGTCAATTTATCTTGCAATTCTGAGACAGAAATGCATCTGAAAGAATATGACAAAAAAAAAGAAACACACTAAAATCCACGGCATAAAATCTGCACCTGCTTCCGTATCAAAATGTGAAATCCACACCAAAATCTGCATAAGGAGGACAGATTTTACCGGTGTTTTTCTTCGGATTGGATGTGGAAAATTCTGCAATGTGTGCATGTAGCCTTAGTGAGACAAATTTGTTAACTATAGAGCTTCTTTAAACTTGAATTGCTTACTTACAAGTTTTCGCTGCTGTGTGTTGGCATCTTTTTCACGGATTTGAGGACCTGACCGATCCCGTTGTAACATTATTAGCTGGCCTGCTAGATTCAACATAATGCTTTCTGCATCACACGCCTAAAAGGATAAATAGATCTTAGCAATTTTTTAATTAACCTTAGGCTCTGTTCACATCTGCATCCTGGTTTCCTATATAATGTGCCAGATTAGTAATATAACGGATACCACCGGCAGCCAACTGCAATGACTTTTAAAGAGGTCCGTAGGGGGGGGCGTGGCCTAGCGGTGAATGTGAGGACGACGCGTGTGACCTGAGCTCCTGCTGTATTCATCCTGTCAGTCCTATATATCCCGCTGAATTCGGGGAAAACGTTATCCCCTGTGACTTACCTAGATCTGGAGGTGGCGGTGCACGAGTGCCCCGCCGTAATAACACGCTCGAAGAAGCAGAAATCGCCGCCAGCGAATCCCAGGTCCCGCTCTCGAGATGGCGCCGGCGAGAAGGATGGCCGGACTAGAGGCCTCAGGCAGGAAGCAGCAGAGAAGCTGGAGAGGTTCGCCCGCATGCCGAGAGCAGGGGGTGCGGCTGCACTGCAGAGAACATCGGCTGGTGATCAGGCAGCTGGAGGCTCCTCGTATGGATCAAGGTACTCACCTTTGGCAGGGGACATGAGGAGGAGGAGGAAATGTGCAGTGCCATGCGGGATCAGCCAGGTGCTGGAGGGCAAAGTGGAGCAAGGAAGGGGGAACCCTCATTACAGGACATTTTTGCTGCAGTGAAGCAGAATTCCATGGTCCTCACTGCCTTATCATGCCACATGGGTGGATTGAAGGAGGACATTTTGTTGCTCAGAAATGATCTGCAAAAAGTAGCGGAACGCACCACTGCTGTGGAAGGGAGAGTATCAGAAATGGAGGATGCTATTCCTAACATAAGGCTGGATGTACAAGCGCATTCTCAGGCGGTGGCTGCATTACTGGCAAAGACGGATATGGGAGAACCAGCTGAGACGGCACAACGTTCGCCTAGTGGGGGTTCCGGAACGAGTGGAGGGCACGAATCCGGATGACTTCTTTGAAAAATGGCTGATCGACACATTTGGCAGAGAGGAGTTGACTCCTTTATTCGCAGTGGAGAGAGAGCACAGAGTGCCGACCAGACCCGGTCCTCCGGGGAGACCGCCGAGACCCGTTCTCATAAAGATTCTACACTACAAGGATAGAGATAAGATTCTGAGGAAAGCGAGAGAACGTCAAGATATCTCCTTCAATGGGGTGAGAGTGTCCTTCTTCCCTGATTTCTCTATGGAAATGCAACGGAAAAGATCGCAGTTTATGGCTATAAAGAGGCGCCTCAGGGCGTTGCAAGTGCAATACTCCATGATGTATCCTGCCCGCCTAAGAGTGATGACCCTGGGAATGACTTCCTTTTTCCTTATATGTTGAAGGGGTGGCTGTTTATTTGCAAAGGGCAGTGGGGGTAATGGTCAGTTGAGTATGATGAGTGGATTGCAAGCTATGGTATCGCTGATTGTGCGGTGGGCGGTGTTGACCTGCCGATGCCTGTCGTTATGGGCTATGACAGATTTATTGGGGTTGCTACAGGGGGGGGGGGGGCAACTCAGCCGGTCGGATATTCAAGCTTACGGATACAGGGTATGATGTATTGGGTTATGTTGATGGGATCACTAATTGTCTGTCCTGGAATGTTCGAGGCTTGCGTGACTCCAGGAAAAGGCAGGCGGTATTTGAGTTTATTAAGCAGCAGGAGGCACGTGTGATTGGACTACAGGAGACGCATAGGACTAGGGACTCGGCTTCCATGATACATAGGGCTTGGATAGGCCATAGTTTTCATTCCTACCACACTACTTATTCCAGGGGGGTGAGTCTTCTCATACATCGGGCGGTACCATTTATTTGTCATGATTCCTTCCAGGATCGGGAGGGGCGGTATGTTGGGGTACACTGTTCTCTCTATCATTGGGAATGTATGTTGGTGGTGTTGTATGTTCCTCCTCCCTTTTCAAGTAGGTGTATTAAGAAAGTAGTGGAAGAATGGTCTAGATTCCCAGAGGTGCCTTTACTTTTGATGGGGGATTTTAATGCTGTAATGCATACTGGTATGGATAAATTTGGCACGGTAGGGGGAGGGATAACAGCGTTTGGTCATCTGGTTGCTGAAATGGGTTGGCGGAATATATGGAGGAATAAGCATCCAAGTCAGTTTCAGTACTCTTGTGCTTCTTCAACATATCAGTCTCTCTCCAGGATTGACTTAGTCTTGTGCTCGCCTACAGCGGTGCCCTTTGTGGCCCAGATAGAGTACCTACAGAGAGCTTTATCGGATCATTCTCCTTTGTTAATGAAGGTAGTGATGGAGGGGAGGACAGGGCGGGGTCAGGGGTGCTGGAAGCTCAATGCCTTTTGGCTCAAGTTGATAGATAATAAACAGATTCTAGACCTAATAAAGGAATATTTTAAGTTCAACTCGGGTACAGTGCCGCAGGAGATACTGTGGGACGAGATGAAGGCTTGGTTGAGAGGGGTGTTCATCCAGCACATTTCGGCAGTAAAAACCAGGTCTAGACAGTTAGGGGACGCGCTGTTGGAAAGGGTGTCGGAGACAGAACGGTTACATATCGCGGATAATACACCGGACACTATGAAGCATTGGGTAAAGGCACAGAGGTCGTTAAAGCAGCACTTGTTGGAGAGGGCGGATAACAAACGGATGTCTTTGAAACACCAATATTATGAGGAGGGGGAGACCACAGGACAGTTGTTGGCCAGAATGGCACAGGCCCAGAGGGAGAATAATTATATACATGCCATTAGGGGGAGGGGGGAAGGCCAGAGACTGATACAGGAAGGATATTGAAAGTCTTTCAGCAGTTTTATTCCGATTTATATGCCTCAAGAGCAGAGCACACAACACAACAGTTGGAGGAGTATTTAGGGGAGATTTGTCTTCCCAGGTTGGGAGGGGAGGAGAGACTGACATTGGAGGAGCCTATCTCTCTGGAGGAGCTCCAGGCAGTGAAAAGGCTCCAGGGCCGGATGGTCTTCCGGTGGAGGTTTTTAAGGAATATGGGGAGGAACTCACACCTCAGCTACTGGTTACTCTGCTGGAAAGTTTTGATAGGGGGAGGCTCCCGGATTCAATGTATGAAGCTACTATAGTGGTTCTGCCTAAGGAGGGTAAGGATCTTCAGCTGCAGGGCTCATATAGACCAGTGTCCCTATTGACGGCTGATATTAAAATCATAGCGAAGGTCTTGGTGCTTCGACTTTCTAGAGTAGTGGCTGGGGTGGTACATGGAGACCAGGCCGGCTTTATGCCATCTAAGTCGACGGCGGTGAATCTGAGACGGCTGTTCTTGAATTTGCAGGTTCTTCCGGATAATCCTGGGGGGAGAGCCATTCTTCCCTTAGATGCTGCTAAAGCGTTCGATTGCGTGGAGTGGGGCTATTTGTGGTCAGTTCTGGAAAAAATGGGATTCGGTCCTAATTTTATAAAATGGGTAAGGTTGTTATATGTAGCCCCGACTGCAAGACTAAGGGTGAATGGGGCCTTCTCTGATCGGTTTGCGCTGGATGTCCCTTGTCACCTTTATTTGCGCTGGCGGTGGAACCACTGGCGTGTGCAGTACGCCAACACAAAGACATACAGGGGTTGAGATATGGGGGAATGGAGGAGCGAATTGCATTATACGCGGATGATATGCTGTTGTTCATGGCGGATACCGAGCACACCCTACCGTTAGTTATGGCCCTGATCAAACGTTTTGGGAAATATTCGGGATTACTTATTAATTGGTCGAAATCGGCTCTTATGTTCATGGATCCGGGGGTTATCCAGAATGGGGAGGGGGACGCTGTGATACCGGTGGTCATGGAGTTTAAATATCTGGGGGTTCAGGTGACGGCGAAAGTGCAGGATTATATGTCCCTTAATGTGGTGCCAATGAGAACAACGATAAAGGCCAAAGTGGAGGCTTGGAACAAGCTCCCACTCTCTGCTCTGGGTAGGACTAATTTGATCAAAATGATCCTTATGCCTCAAGTGCTGTACGTCATCCATAATTCCCCGGTATGGATCCCCAAATATTGGTTTAGGAGGCTGCATAACCTTTTTAGAGACCTGGTGTGGAAGCGGGGTGTGTCCAGGATTAAACTGGAGAAGCTACAATTGCCTAAGGATGAGGGGGGCTTGGCTCTGCTCAATGCGTGGGTGTATTACTTAGCTGCCCAGTGTCAGCATTTTTGGGGGTGGGAGCGGGAGGAAACCCGGGGGTCCTGTGCGCGTATTCTATCATATCTGGAGGGGGGGGGGCATGCTTGAGGAGAATCTGCTGGCAGGACTGGAAGCACGCAGTTATAAGAGGTTGGCGAGTACTCAACCCACCCTGCTTCGCATACATAAGGTGTGGTGGCAATGTAAGCACTTGTTGGAGATAGGGGATTGTACTAAATATACTCCACTCTGGCGGAATCCATATCTGTGGGAACTGTGCAAATTGGAAGGGATGCAGGGGTGGGAGCAGCGAGGCATTATCAGACTGATTCAGTTGTAGGAGGGGGACATACTCAAATCCTTTCAGCAATTAAGGTATGGGTTTCAGTTGGATTCCCACATGTTCTATCAGTACCTGCAGATTCGGCATGCTGTGCAGACACAAGCTGCTAGTGTAGACATGACGATTCATGCAACGGGAGTGTTGGAACATATTGCGAAAGCAGTTACGTCAAGGTGGTTAATCTCATTGGTCTATCGCAGGTTACTGTCGGAACATCTGGGATATCTTATGGCACCAGTCAAAGCTAAAAATGGGAAAGAGATGTGGGTCCTATTCCTAAGGACCACTGGGAGGTTGTCTTGGCGACATCATGTACTCGGTCTATTAATGTAGCGCAGCGGAGGTCCCAATTATTTCTGATACATAGGGTGTATAGGACCCCCTGGGTTCCGGAAAGGATGCGATTACGGGTGGATGCCATGTGCCCTAGATGTCCGGCAGAAAAGGCAGACATCTTTCACATGTTTTGGGCCTGCGGGATTTTGTGGACCTTATGGAAAGAAATGTCAGAGTTACTGGGCCGAGTGTTTGAGGTGCAGATTTCGTTGGATCCCGTGGTAATGCTGCTGGGGTATGTTGGTGATCTGGAGGGGGATAGGTTGTCCTGTTTGGCAATTGTGAAAATATTATACCAGGTTAGGAAGGGAATGGCAAAACACTGGCTAGATGCGGAACCACCCTCGAAGCAAGAAATTATAGGTGCGCTTAACTTTCAGGTTCTGATGGAATATAGGATATATTCCAAGAGGGGGTCCAGGAACAAGTTTGAAAAACAATGGGCTAGGTGGATTGATCACTCTGGGTGTGCTTCCTCGGAACTCCTGGCGCTCCGCGCGGTTGTTTCAGTCTAAATGGTCCTGAGGTTCCAGGGAATACTACTGGCACATGGGGCACTGGAGCAGGGGTGGCGGGGTCCCACATTCGGGAATGGTGGTACTGATGGGGGTGTGCATATAGGGAGTTGGAGGGGGACGGGGAGTGGAACTGGGGAGGAGAAGGAGATAGGGTATGGAAGCCTGTAACGAGTCGGCCGGCTGGGGTTTGCGTGGGGAGGGGGGAGTTGTGGAAAGGGGATTGTTTTGTTGAAAATACACGCTTGGGTCTTTGATGCTCTGTTTTCACAGCTTATCAGATTGTATAATGATCTGTACTGATGTGGAGTTTGTTTAATAAACTTGAACTCATTAAAAAAAAAAGGAGGTCCGTAGGGTTCCGCCATGCTGTTGTTTATTTTGACAGGATGAATAGCGCTGCGTGCAGCACTATTCTTCCTGTCAAAATCGGAAAGAATCTGCGATGAAGGCTCCAAACAACATCCCAATCAGATGTGAACAGAGCCTTAATTTTGCTTTATATTTGTATTAAAAGAAAAAGTTCCCAAAAAGAACAGAAATACACAGCACAGGTTTTATTTCTGATAAGAAAGCATAGGTACTGCACCTGTTGGGGCATTTTTAGTGAGATGCCGGTCTCTGTCCTCACAGACGTTAGAGTAACGGATACCACAAGTGAAGGATGGGGAATGTACCGAGACATGGACACTTCTTGAAGGACTTGTAAACAGACCAAAGGATGAGGACTGCAGCAATAAAACCAAACAAAAAATTATGATGGCCCTAAAAATTAGGCACAATATATAGCAAAAAGATATATAAATGTGATCGAACATTATACATGCGCATACATATCACACACACATTTATCTTTGTAAATATTTCAGTTTAGTAGACAAGGGATAGGAAAGCCAGTAGTATTAACCTCCTTTTGGGAGTTTTCTGAATTACAAATACCACAAAACACACAGTATTAGGGTCAGTTCACACAGAGTTTTCTCACACTTTGACGTGGAAACCGCCAAAAATGTCTCCCATTGATTTCAATGGGAGGCAGAGGCGTTTCTTTCCCGCGGTCAGTTCTTCGGGCGTTTACATCTCTGACCTCCCATTGACATCAATGGGAGGCAGAGAAAGCGTAATATTGCGGGGTAGTTTGCCTGCGACGCTCAATGGCCGCAGGAGAAAAACGCAGCGAAAATGGGAGTGCAGGCAGAGCAAAATCTGCCTCAAAATTCCAAACGGAATTTTGAGGCAGATTTTCTGCCTGCAAAAAACTCTGTGTGAACCCAGCCGTAGAAACCTGATTTGATGAAACTTTTTCTTTAAACAACTCACCCTTCAGATTTTCTTTCAATACTGTAGAGGCAGAAAGAACAGTCAGCACGAAAAATGATCAACATATCTCTGAACACGCTAAGAAGCAATGTATCCAGCTGCACTTTGGTCACATGTGCAAAAGCATTGTCTAGGTTGGACGTACGAAGATAAAGCCGTAGCTGGGAAGAAAAAAAAAAAAAAAGGCAGTTAAAAAAATCTTGGGAGGGTAAGAATTTTTACAATGGAGACGGAAAGAAAAACTTACTATATAAAACTTAAGCAGTGAAGATACTAAGTTGTAGCTTTATTTTATGGATTTGTAAACAATACGCACCTCCTCTTGGCGATCATTTAAATTATAACATGCCAGAACAATGAAGTCATTCCACCAAGCCAGGCCTCCCGTCACCATCATGTTCTGTTCCTGAAAACATATGGTATATGGGATTACTGCTCGTAGCCCAACACCTCTATCAGCCAGAGTGGAGAGTCACTCCAAAGGGTTGTTCACCCTCTGGAGGACTATTACACTGTAAACAATTCCTTAGAATGACCACCATGTAATACCACACAACCAAACAAAATGTGTGACCAGCCGCAGGCTGTCGCACTAGTGGTGATCAGCTGACTGACAGCAGGCCCTCATTTAGAAGGGGTTGACCAAATTAGTGCCAAATACAGGATCAAATGCGGCTTTCCTAACCACGCAGGGTCCAATCCCGTCCTTTACACTAAATATACGGCTCCTGCACAGAGCCATGCTACTTTATTTTTCTTCTAGTGGATTTTAATTCTTTTAGTGCTCTTACTTGAGTGATATTCCCAAACAGCTTCCATTTCTTAGTAAGCAAAGAGTAGTGTGCAAATCCACATTTTCCAGAAACCGCAACATTTTGGCCAATCTGGTCTATGGCAGAATACTGTAAAAAATGTAAATAGTTTTAACTTACAGCACAAATAATAATATAAAAAAACACACCATGCAAAGATTTAAGTATAGTAATATGCATAACGGATGAAGAACTTGTCTTATGTACAGGTCAGTCGGGAGTACAAGCAATTGCTTAATGGACACAATAGCAAACAGAAGTTCTTCCATGCCCAAAATACGTATTCATTAATGTTAACAAACCATCTGTCTTCAGAGGCAGACCGTGCATGTGAAAGGGGGTAAAATATTATGGGACTCCATTTTGTAAGCGTATAAGACTCCATCTTGTATGAAAGAATCCATTTTGTATTTTGAAGAGGCACCTGCTTTTTTCAGAAAGTACACTCATGCTAGGATTGTTTGAACAATTCTATGTTTTTGTTCCGTAGTTTATGTTTAGTCTTTCTCGTTAACCCCTTAACGCTCCATGACCTACTATTAGGTCATGCTAACTGTAGCGTTCGCGCTCAGTGACCTAATAGTAGGTCATGGAGTAAACACGGCGCCGTTCGCGCGGGGCGCGTTCATGAGCTGTGATAGCTGCTGTTTCCGACAGCAGACTATCACTGCTCAATGTGCCGGGACCGATCGCGGAGCTCCCCCGCCGATTAACCCCTCAGAAGCCGCGTTCAATAGCGATCGCGGCTTCTTAGGGGTTAATCCGCCATCGCCGGCCTGCTATGCGATAGCGGCCGGCAATGGTGACTATGGCAACCGGACACCAAACAATGGCGTCCGGCTATGCCATAGACGGAAGCCTAGTGGGTCCTGACAACGTCAGGACCCACTATGCTTGCTGTCAGTGAGTAGCTGACAGTTCTAATACACTGCACTACGCATGTAGTGCAGTGTATTAGAATAGCGATCAGAGCCTCCTGCCCTCAAGTCCCCTAGTGGGACAAAGTAATAAAGTTAAAAAAAAGTTAAAAAAAGATGTGTAAAAATAAGAAAATAAAAGATTTAAAAGTAATAAAAGTAAAAGTCCCCCTTTTTTCCCTTATCAGTCCTTTATTATTAATAAAAATATATAAACAAACAAATAAACTATACATAATTGGTATCGCCGCGTCCATAACGGCCTGAAGTACAAAATTATTTTGTTATTTATTCCGCACGGTGAACGCCGTAAAAAAAAATATTAATAAACCGTATCACAATCACAATTGTTTGGTCACTTCACCTCCCAAAAAATGGAATAAAAAGAGATCAAAAAGTCGCATGTACCTAAAAATGGTACTGATCGAAACTACAGTTCGTTACGCAAAAAATAAGTCCTCGCACGGCTTTATTGATTGAAAAATAAAAACGTTCTGGCTCTTAGAATAAGGTAACACAAAAAGTGAATGATTGTTTACAAAACGTATTTTATTGTGCAAACGCCATAAGACATAAAAAAAAACTATAAACATCTGGTATCGCCGTAATCGTATCGCCCCGCAGAATAAAGTGAATGTGTCATTTATAGCGCACGGTGAACGCTGTAAAAAAAAACGAAAAGAAAACAATAGTAGAATTGCTGTTTTTTAGTCACCACGCCACCTAAAAATAGAATAAAAACTGATCAAAAAGTCGCATGCACCCCAAGAAAACTACAATGAATTCCTCAAGGGGTCTAGTTTCCAAAATGGGGTCACTTTTGGGGGGTTTCCAATGTTTCGGCACATCAAGACCTCTTCAAACCCGACATGGTGCCTAATAAAAAAGAGGACTCAAAATCCACTAGGTGCTCCTTTGCTTCGGAGGCCGGTGCTTCAGTCCATTACCGCCCGAGGGCCACATGTGGGATATTTCTCTAAACTGCAGAATCTGGGCAATACGTATTAAGTTGCGTTTCTCTGATAAATCCTTTTGTGTTATAGAAAACAAAATGGTATAAAAAGGATTTTCTGACAAAAAAAAAAAAAAAGTTAATTTCACCTCTACTTTGCTCTAAATTTCTGTGAAACACCTAAAGTGTTCATAAACTTTCTAAATGCTGTTGTGAATACTTTGAGGGGTCTAGTTTCTAAAATGGGGTGTTTGATAGGGGTGTCTAATATATGGGCCCCTCAAAGCAACTTCAGAACTGAACTGGAACCTAAAAAAATAAATAAATGAGGCAATACTTCGCTTCTTACATTATACTGATAATGAGCCGTGCCCACCCCGAGATGACCCCAGTTTTGACGGTCTAATAGGGGTCTCAGTTTATATAAACGGTTTCAGTGCCCGGTTTTCCCAAGCATACACCCCCGAGAAGTGTATTTCTATTGATGAGTCCCTGGTACATTTTAAAGGGAGGGTTCAATTCCGCCAGTACCTGCCGGGTAAGAGGGCAAGGTATGGCGTGAAGATGTATAAGCTGCGAGAGTGCATCAGGGTATACCTACAGGTTTAGGATATATGAAGGAAAGGCCACCCCCAAACCAGACTGCATCCTGGACTACAATAGGTACATGGGAGGGATGGACTTGTCAAATCAAGTCCTGAAGCCCTACAGCGCCATGCGGTGTGGTATAAGAAGCTGGCCGGGCACATCATACAGATGGCTTTGTACAATGCGTACGTGGTACGTCGATGTGCAGGCCAGAGGGGAACTTTCCTGGAATTTCAAGATCTAATCTTTAGGGACCAGGAAGGGGGGGCACCCAGTACTTCTGGAAGCGAGGCCACACGCATCGTACCAGGGCAACACTTTCCAGGAGAAGTTCCCCAAACCGGTGGAAAGGGAAAGAGTCAAAAGAGGTGCAGAGTCTGCTATAAGAGGGGGATAAGGAAGAACACAATATACCAATGTGACACGTGTCCCGAAAAACCAGGGCTCTGTATAAAAGATAGTTTTAAAATGTATCATACATCCCTTGATTTTTAATTTACCCTGATGCACTCCGCACAGCTTACCCCCCTCATCTTTCCCTTCTGAGCCCTGCCGTATGCCCAGGCAGCTGATAACAGCCACATGTAGGGTATTGCCGTACCCAGGAGAACCCACATTACAATTTAAGGGGTGTATATCTCCGGTGGCGCATGCTGGGCACACTATATCGGACACTGAAATGGCATATATATATATATATATATATATATATATATAAAATTGCAAATCTCACTCTGCACCATCTGCTGCGCATTATCTTTTACACAGTATGTCACGAACACCACTCCCGGCACACGTGACTTGGATGCTACTGTAAAGGGGAACTCCCCTTGTCCACTCTCACTATTACACACACCTATCGCAACAGGCTAATAACGAGTTAAAGCGCACCCCAAAACCAGTTCACACATCCACACAAAACGCTGCCACCACTTGCCGTATTAGGCCGACAAGAGCCTCCTCCTGGTAACGCACACGTTCACCCAGGCACACACTGAATCTAAATAGCATTCAACAGATTATGCTTTTCCTCTTCGAAGTTGTGGGTAGGTTTAGAGCAGCAAGGAACAAACTTATTAATTTTAAGGTTTAATATACGAAAGTACAGTGCTTACAAAAAAGGTTACAAAAATGATGTAAATAAAATGACATACGTATAAGCAAAACAGTTACAAAATAAAAGGGAATAAAGCAAAAGAATAACAGACCTCTTACGTATTGGATAGGTTAGAGATCCCGCTGAGGAGAACAGCTTGAAGGTGGACAGAACTGCAATGTGGTCGCATCTCCTGTGGTCTGACACTGTGTATTTCTTGGTATGCCACTATAAAGGGTCCAAACAAGACCCCTCACCCCTCCTCCTGGTCAGGTGGAAGGAGGATGGCTAATTACATGCAAAACAGGGAAAGTTGTCGGACACAATTCTAATCGGTCATAACTCTTTATATGAATCTCGTAGCGAGATACCATGTCCGACAAGTTCCCGGGCATATTTTAACCAACCCTGGCATACCAAACACGACTATGAAATATTAATAATTGTAACCAACATTCAGTTCTGGGGTTTCTCATGGCCGAGAATCCCTGCGCTTGAGACCCAAGGAGCGTCTGAGGTCCTGGATCATATACACCTAGCTGGGTTATATACAATATGAATTATGACAGGGGGGGCTTTGAAGGATTATATTTCTTTTGTCCCATACAGCCATTTCTGTAGACATGTGGGTACTGGAGTCTCTCTGTCTGGCTTCCAAAGTATTGATTAGATTAGCACCCAGGTGTGATGGGAGCCCCACAGAGACAAAGTTGGTCCTTGTGTTGTCATGCAAACTAATTTGATTATGTCTCTGGAAAAGGACATCCTGATTATCCCCCCCACCGTCAGGGACATTTACCTGATGCATGGGTTTTAAAACATAACTCATGACACCTCTCCCTTTTATAGATGGCATGGGAGATTTATTCACAACCTGAAAATAAGGAATATTACATCCCCCAAGGACTGGTTTATCACACCTCCCCCTTTATGATGTGCCCTGGGAAATTGACTTACAGGTCATTTCCCAAGCACATCCCCTTGGCGGGATAACCCATCTGCGTTCCCATGTTCACTTCCCTTCTTATGCTGGATCGTAAAGTCATACTGCTGTAGAGCTAGGCTCCACCGCAGTAATTTGCTATGTCAGTTCCCATTTTAGGCCAATAAAAGTTATGAGCAAGCCTGGCTTTTGTCTTCTGTACCCCTAAATGTCCAGCTAAGGGGATCTCATGGGCAACCCTCATTAATTGTTCACGAAACTGGTGGGGTACTATGAGCTGTTGCTCTGTTAACCATGCCTGTTGGTGATCACAGGGAATAGTCTCCCTATACAGCCTGCCTTGATCCCAGAAGATCCTCTCCTTGTCAGATTCGTCAGGTGTTTTTCCAGCAAGGTCCCTTAGCTTGTCTAAGCTGGCATCATCATGTAAAGCGGCCTGGAACTCTTGGCTCTGGGTGGCTAGGAGGGAAGTAAAAGCGACAGCCTCGCTGGGCTCCTCTGTGGCACTTTCTGGGCTGTTAGCTGGCAGACAGATATCTAAGTTATGGCTATTTTGACTGCGGGTCACGGCTGATATGTAAGTCCGCTTCTGGCTAACTAGGGTCTGGGGGTCAATCTGAGTATATACCATATTACCGTTATCAGGACATATCTCTAGAGCATCACTGGTTATATGACTATTACCGATTACCTTAGTAGCATCCCCCAATAGTATGGCATTACATGGTTCCACATGGTCACATAGCACATTAACATCATTAGACAGTTCTACATGGCAGGGTTCAGAAAGATCAAGAGGGGAACATATTACCTTATCATCAACATCACACATTTCAACAGAGCTTGCGGGGTCATCAGCAACATCTGATGCAACATACTGAGATACTAACCGTCCCAGGTCAGTACCTAATAAGACATTCGTGGGAATATTTTCAGACACCCCCACTTCTTTTAACCCCCTCCCTGTACCCCAATCAAGGTACACCCGTGCCATGGGCAAAGCGGGGTGGACTCCCCCAATCCCTGTGACAGTCAGGGTTTTTCCAGGAATAATGTCCTCCATAGACACAAGTTCGGGACGGACCAGAGTCATCTCAGCGCCGGTGTCTCTCAGCCCCACAGTGACGGTATTGCCCACAGTAACCGACTGTAGATTGTCACTGGGTTTCCCCTGAATCCCACCCACACACAAAACAGCTGGAGAGGACCCAGGTGGCTTGGGCAGGGGGGCATTCTTCTTTTTCTCAGGGCAGGTAGTGCTGAGGTGGCCCAATTTGTTACACACAAAACACCTGCGGGAATCAAATGCAGGCCTGGTGGGGGGAACAGGGCCAGGACCCCCTGAGGGTCGGTTGGCAAAAGAAAATGTGTTTGTAGTTGGCTTACCCCCTTTCCAGTTGGCAATAGAAGGTTTCCGCACTGCTGGTTCCCGGTTGGCAAGATAGGCATCCGCAATGTGTGCTGCCTGGGCCGCATCCTTGGGCTCTCGGTCCAATACAAACTGTCGCACTTCCACAGGGCAAATGTGCAGCAATTGATCTTTAATAATCAGATCCTCCAGGCCCTCAAAGGTAGTGATGGAAAACCCTCGGATCCACTGCTGGAGGTTGATTCTCAGGCCATCTACCACATCCGAGTAGCTGTCATTAGGTCCACGTTGTAAAGTCCGGAATCTTTTGCGGTACACCTCTGGGGTGAGGTTATATTTCCGGATCAAAGCTTGTTTGATGGCATCATAATCCCCATCCTGGTCTAGGGGAAGAGCTGCAAACACTTCCAAGGCTTTGCCCTTTAACCCTGGGGTTAGGTACCTGGCCCATTGCTCACTGGGTAACTGGTACTGTCTGCAAGCCTTTTCAAATCCTCTTAGGAAAGTGTCCAGGTCCCCATCCTTTTCCATAACAGGAAAGTGCTCCAGACGGGGTTTAAAGGTGGTTATTGTATCCCTGGACTCTCTGTTCTGTGGTGTAAAAGTGTGCAATTGGAGTCGTGCTAACTCCAGCTGGTACTCTCGCTCCGCCTGGCGCTCTGCCTGGCGCTCTGCCGCCTCTCGCTCTGCCTGGCGCTCCGCAAACTCTCGCTCTGCTTGGCGTTCTTGTAAAATAAGCTGCATACGCATTTGGGGGTCACATTCACTCATCTGTTGAAGAATTAGGGGCAAACAAGAGTCCACTCCACTCCGAGAACTGCTGCTGCTGGCACCCTCTGGGTCTGCCAGTTCCGGAGCCATATCCATTGCTTGATCCCCATGTGCTGTATAGGTCCCTGGCTCAGGTACCACATGGCGTTGGTGCTTGGCATCATCCTCTACCAACGCCCGGATCAGCATTTCTTTTGTTTTGTCAGTCCCATCCAGACCTCTCTGCTCACAAAGGCTGATCAAAACGGCTTTGTCTTGCTTCTTGTAAGTAGCTGCCATCTTAGCAGTTACTTGCCAAATAAAAATAGAAAAGAAAAACAAGAAGGGAGGGGAACTGTATGCAAGTATGTCTTAATTAATAAAAAAAAATAAGCACTGAGTTTGTCCTTATAGACCGGTGAGCTCCTCGCAAGGATTCTGCCAGTCCTTAAGTGCAAGGGTTAATTACTTAATCCAGGCACTTAATGCTCTAATAAAAAATAAAATTATCCCACCGCTGCCACCACTCTGTCACGAACACCACTCCCGGCACACGTGACTTGGATGCTACTGTAAAGGGGAACTCCCCTTGTCCACTCTCACTATTACACACACCTATCGCAACAGGCTAATAACGAGTTAAAGCGCACCCCAAAACCAGTTCACACATCCACACAAAACGCTGCCACCACTTGCCGTATTAGGCCGACAAGAGCCTCCTCCTGGTAACGCACACGTTCACCCAGGCACACACTGAATCTAAATAGCATTCAACAGATTATGCTTTTCCTCTTCGAAGTTGTGGGTAGGTTTAGAGCAGCAAGGAACAAACTTATTAATTTTAAGGTTTAATATACGAAAGTACAGTGCTTACAAAAAAGGTTACAAAAATGATGTAAATAAAATGACATACGTATAAGCAAAACAGTTACAAAATAAAAGGGAATAAAGCAAAAGAATAACAGACCTCTTACGTATTGGATAGGTTAGAGATCCCGCTGAGGAGAACAGCTTGAAGGTGGACAGAACTGCAATGTGGTCGCATCTCCTGTGGTCTGACACTGTGTATTTCTTGGTATGCCACTATAAAGGGTCCAAACAAGACCCCTCACCCCTCCTCCTGGTCAGGTGGAAGGAGGATGGCTAATTACATGCAAAACAGGGAAAGTTGTCGGACACAATTCTAATCGGTCATAACTCTTTATATGAATCTCGTAGCGAGATACCATGTCCGACAAGTTCCCGGGCATATTTTAACCAACCCTGGCATACCAAACACGACTATGAAATATTAATAATTGTAACCAACATTCAGTTCTGGGGTTTCTCATGGCCGAGAATCCCTGCGCTTGAGACCCAAGGAGCGTCTGAGGTCCTGGATCATATACACCTAGCTGGGTTATATACAATATGAATTATGACAGGGGGGGCTTTGAAGGATTATATTTCTTTTGTCCCATACAGCCATTTCTGTAGACATGTGGGTACTGGAGTCTCTCTGTCTGGCTTCCAAAGTATTGATTAGATTAGCACCCAGGTGTGATGGGAGCCCCACAGAGACAAAGTTGGTCCTTGTGTTGTCATGCAAACTAATTTGATTATGTCTCTGGAAAAGGACATCCTGATTATCCCCCCCACCGTCAGGGACATTTACCTGATGCATGGGTTTTAAAACATAACTCATGACACCTCTCCCTTGTATAGATGGCATGGGAGATTTATTCACAACCTGAAAATAAGGAATATTACATCCCCCAAGGACTGGTTTATCACACAGTACCTGTGGGGTCAAAATGCTCACTACACCTCTAGATGAATGTCTTAAGGGGTGTAGTTTTTAAAATGGGGTCACTTCTCGGGGGTTTCAACTCTACTGGTACCTCAGGGGCTTCTGCATACATGACTTAACACCAGAAAAGCTCCAGTAGGCCAAATGGTAGTCCTTTCCTTCTGAGCCCTCCCATGGGCCCAAACGGCAGTTTATCACCACAAATGGGGTATTACCGCACTAAGGACAAATTGGGCAACAAAATGGGGTATGTTGTTCCTTGTGAAAATAAGAAATTTTGATCAAAAATGACATCTTATTGGAAAAAATATAATTTTTTTCATTTCACAGCCCAATTCAAATAGGTGCTGTGAAAAAACTGTGCGGTCAAAATGATAACAAAAACCATAAATTAATTCCTTGAGGGGTGTAGTTTCCAAAATGGGGTCACTTCTGGTGGGTTTCCATTGCTTTGATACCTTTGGGGCTCTGCAAATGCAACATGGCACCCGAAAACCAATCCAGCAAAATCTGGACTCCAACAAACACATAGCGCTCCTTTCCGTCTGAGCCCTCCCATGGGCTCAAACGGCACTTTATCACCACAAATGGGGTATTGCCGCACTAAGGACAAATTGGGCAACAAAATGGGGTATGTTGTTCCCTGTGAAAATAAGAAATTTTGATCAAAAATGACATCTTATTGGAAAAAATATAATTTTTTTCATTTCACAGCCCAATTCAAATAGGTGCTGTGAAAAAACTGTGCGGTCAAAATAACAAAAACCATAAATGAATTCCTTGAGGGGTGTAATTTCCAAAATGGGGTCACTTCTGGTGGGTTTCCATTGTTTTGATACCTCAACGCCTCTTCAAACCTGGCATGCTGCCTAAAATATATTCTAATAAAAAAGAGGCCTCAAAATGCACTAGGTGCTTCTTTGCTTCTAGGGCTTGTGTTTTAGTCCACGAGCGCACTAGAGCCACATGTGGGACATTTCTAAAAACTGCCGAATCTGGACAATACATATTTAGTAGTGTTTCTCTGGTAAAACCTTCAGTGTTACACGAAAAAAATTGAATAAAATTGAAATTCAGCAGAAAAAATGAAATTTGCAAATTTCATTTCCACATTGCTTTAATTCCTGTGAAATGCCTGAAGGGTTAAAAAACTTTCTATATGCTGTTTTGAATACTTTGAGGGGTCTAGTTTTTAAAATGGGGTGTTTTATGGGGGTTTCTAATACATAGGCCCCTCAAAGCCACTTCAGAACTGAACTGGTACCTTCAAAAAAAGGCTTTTGAAATTTTCTTAAGAATATGAGAAATTACTGTTTATGTTCTAAGCCTTGTAACGTCCAAGAAAAATAAAAGAATGTTCAAAAAACGATGCCAATCTAAAGTAGACATATGGGAAATGTGAACTAGTAACTATTTTGGGTGGTATAACCGTCTGTTTTTCAAGCAGATGCATTTAAATTCTGAAAAATGCTATTTTTTGTAAATTTTCTCTAAATTTTGCAATTTTTCACAAATAAAGACTGAATATATCGACCAAATTTTACCACGAACATGAAGCCCAAAGTGTCACGAGAAAACAATCTCAGAATCGCTTGGATAGGTTTAAGCATTCCGACGTTATTACCACATAAAGTGAAATATGTCAGATTTGAAAAATGGGCTCTGAGCCTTAAGGCCCAAACTAGGCTGCGTCCTTAAGGGGTTAAGGAGAATACAGATAAATATTTACCCGTTTTATTACAAAAAAGACATATGCCGACCACTACCATCTGGGAACATGGTTTTGTTTACTACAGGTGTGGGTCGTGATGACCCACCCATCAGTCGGGTGACGTAACATGTTATGGGAAATTCTGTTCTTACACAGGCCTTACTTGTTAGTGATTGGTTCAGCCAATAGCGTACAATGGGGAGATGGTTTTGCTGAACCAGAGTCAATGTCACATTGTGAACGATTGGCTGAAGCCAAGCCTACTCCCTTTTCGAAAGATATTACTGTAACACATTTAACAATAAAATCCAGAGAAGTATTTTTGTGTATACAAGCATTGACTGTCTTACTTCTCTCCGATATAACTTATGGATCTGGATAAGTGTACTAGTGGGAGTCAGTTGATACACCCATCTAAAACCCTCAGTCTAATATATTTTGGCCAGGATTGCGTCACAGTGACAGTGCAGGTGAACAACACATAGCTAAGAGCAACTAAACATTAGGGTTTTAACCAAAGCCTAACTCCAGTATTGCGGTGTACGGATTACAAAAGACGTAATATGGACAATTATTTTGCTATGTTGAAGAATAACTCTGAATTAGAGAGTCTGGAGGGGCTTATGCTAGCTCATGAAACAAACCGTCATGTAGAAATCTGGCATAAAGCCATCACCCCCTGGTTTTCGTCTTGCTGGTGTAAGATTCACACGTTGCATAAAAATCAGACATTTTTACGCATCTCAAATCTGAGGCTTACCTTCGGGTTTCTGCCGTGGATAAGCAGCAAATCTGCAAGAGGAATAGCCCCATTGTCATTTAATGGGGATAATCCCCTCCTTTTCCATGCAGAATCCAGGGAAGCAAGTAGCATGCTGATTTTTTTTCTGCGGGGCACACAGAAATCCGCACAAAAAAAATTCTCTAGCATGTGAATAGGGTTGTGGAAACCCCGTTCACATACATGTGATGGGGATTCTCATAAGATTTGACGCAGATTTTAGCGCAGAAACCGTACCGAAATTTGCGTTGAATCCGACATGGGTGAACGGTGCCTAATTGGAATGTGTGAATAGCAGTCAGAGAAATAGGGGGAAGGTTCCTATTGTCTACAAATCAGAGACACTACAGCCTAATAAGAAGGCCAAAAAGACTGTATGCTTGTTCGGCCCACAGCTATTTTGGAATTCAACATGCTAAACCTTTGTTTCTTTCAACAGTTGCCATTGGAGAACAGTTGTTAGGCCCCCATACACATTATATTGTCTGCGTACTTGCCAATAATAATCTAATGTATATGGGCAGTTGAAGTTTCACCACTTTCCACAGAGTAAGATCCGACTACTTTATTAATTAATAAATTTGTCGCATAGTCAGCTGTCCGCGTGCCACTGAATAAAAGCTACACCAGCCTGGAGCTGGCATAGATTTCCGATATAATTGATGCCAGTTTCTGGCGTAAATTATAGTAAATGTGTTGGGCCGCAGGTTGTCACGCCCACTTTTTATGTGTGCCAAGAGTGGTGGAAACAACCTAAAAGTTGCACATTTTGAGGAAAACGGACGTAGAAATGTTCACTTTCCCCTATTATACTTATAGTTTAGGAGGGGGAGATAAAATGGATGCCCCAAGGAACAAAAAAGACAAGGATAATTTAATAATAGTATCAAACATGAGAAAAAGATCATGGTAAGCTAGGATTTTTTAAGTTGTGTTCCAGGCATTGGGAAAAAAGAACAAATTACTCACCCTAATTGGCCAATTGCTCTCAAGGTAGGTGCTGTGTATCTGAGAGAAAAAAAAAAAAAGATGATTGTATTACAATAAAAAAAATAAACCTTTTTATTGAAAGTTTGATGGGTAATGGTCCAACGCCCAAGATCCCAAACATTCAGCAGAACGAAGGGGCCATGGAGTAGCCAAAGTGTCGAACATTCGAGGGTGGCTGTGCTTGGTACTGCAGGTCCGTCTCATATTCTGATCGACTGGAGTCTCGGGTTTGAAACCACCACCGATTAAACATAGATGACCTACCCCTATATACAAATAGCAGAAAAGGGAAGCAGCACCACTCCATACGTTGTGAAAAATCAAGTGATTTTATTCCAGAGATGCAACGTTTTGGCTAACATTAAACCTTTGTTAGCCGAAACGTTGCATCTCTGGATTACAAGCACTTGATTTTTCACAACATATGGAGTGGTGCTGCTTCCCTTCTCTGCTATTGGTCTATTGTTGAGGCCCTAAAGGGCAGGACCTCTTGGAAAGCGTGCACTAGGATTTAAAGAGTACCTGACACCTGCCCAAAAAAACTAAATCTCAGTTAGATTGCAAGCGCCTCACAGTTTATGACATTTCTTTCTTCTAGCCCCCACCGTTCGAGATATCGGGGCCGTTCGATCAGGTGTCCGAAATGTAAATGAGGCCTTTGATTGTCAAGTGGGCGGTTATCCCTTATCAAGTGACTGGTGTTATCCGCTCACTTGACAGTCAAAGGCCTCATTTGCATATCGGGCACCAAAGCCAACGGCACAGATATCTCCGCAACGGAGGTGGCTAGAATAAAATAAAAAAAGCGTCAGAATCACAGAATCTGCGAGGCACCTGCAATATTACTGAGATGTCAGCTGCAGTTTTTTGGGCAGGTGACAGGTTCTCTTTAACTTACTCTTTGGTCTGGAGTGCTGTTCTAATCTATGTTTTCTACCCCAATATAGGCACATCAATATTTAACTCCTGGAAAACCCCTAACATAAAAAAAATAATAGTAAAAACACCATTAACTGAAGAAACACCAAACCACAAATCTGACAAGTCTAACACGTGGCACCTTACCTGTAAATATAGCCCCACTAGGAAGAAACTAAAATTCAGGATCATAAAAGTTTATACAGTACTTTCTACCTATATACACCAAACATTCTATAATTTATTTGAACAATCCCTGCTCTTTTATATCATCTTATAGAAAGGTTAACCGAAGTTTAGTACATAGGTCCAGGTAGGTAAGCTGGCAGCTTTTGTAGATTTCATGACATAACTATAGATACCTATTGCGGATTTGATCATATCTAACAAACAGATTCAAGCCAGTGGCGTTTTGGCGCAGTTGTTGCATGCGGTTTGCTTTGGATTCTAAAAAAGAGAGAAAGGGTTCTCCGGGATATATAGTTTTTTATTTTTTATTTAGACCTCTTACTCTTGAGGAATAAGAGGGCTTTGCAATATGAGGTTTATTGAAATGACCCCCTCCCTATGGGACCTACTGACCAATGGAAACATTGCAGCGACACTCAGGTCTGTACATGCCCCCCCCTTCAGGTTGTGCAATGTACAGGACACTTTTTTCTGCAGCTGTAGCACATATGTGACATGGCTGCAGCAGAGAATGCCTCTATGTGCAATGTATAGACTTTGCAGTAGTGCAATGTTTATGTGGGAGCCAGTTTTGGGCATTTTTTTGCTAAACATTATATTGCAGAATTAACCCCTTAGATGCTGCGGTCAATAGCAAACACAGCATCTAAGCCATTAGAAAGAGAGGAGCGACCCCCCGTCCATCACTGCCTCAGAACTTTAAAAAAATTCCCAGCTTTCCCCAAAAGCAAAATTTACATAACTGGTATTGCCGCATCCATAAAAATCTGAACTACTACGATATAACATTATTTAAAGAGGCTCTGTCACCACATTAGAAGTGTCCTATCTCTTACATAATGTGATTGGTGCTGTAAACGTTGGATTACAGCAGTGGTTTTTATTTAGATGAACTATAAATTTTGACCAAGTTATGACCTATTTTAGATTTATGCAAATGACTTTCTTAATAGGCAACGGGGTGTGTTTTTACTTTTTGACCAAGTGGGCGTTGTAAAGAGAAGTGTATGACGCTGACCAATCAGCGTCATACACTTCTCCATTCATGTACTCACACATCGTTATCTGTTACTTACTCACACATTAACGTTACTGAAGTGCCTTGGGAGTGAATAGACATCACCTCCAGCCAGGACGCGATGTCTATTCACAATCCCGACACATCAGTAACGTTTGTGTGAGACTTAAAGCACAGCACATCGAGATCACGTTGTGCTGTCATTTACAGCGTGATCTCGCGAGATCACGCTTGCGGTCATTAAGTCCCACACAAACGTTACCGAAGTGTCGGGATTGTGAAAAGACATCGCGTCTTGGCTGGAGGTGATGTCTATTTACTCTCAAGGCACTTCAGTAACGTTAATGTGTGAGTAAGTGACAGATCACGATGTGTGAGTACATGAATGGAGAGAAGTGTATGACGCGGATTGGTCAGCGTCATACACTTCTCTTTACAACACCCACTTGGTGAAAAAGTAAAAACACGCCCCATTGTCTATTAAGAAAGTCATTAGCATAAATCGAGAGTAGGTCATAACTTCGTCAAAATTTATGGTTTTTCTAAATAAAAAACTACTGTGATCTACATTATAGCGCCGATCACATTATGTAAGAGATAGGGCACTTATAATGTGGTGACAGAGCCTCTTTTACCTGCACGGTGAACGCAGTAAAAAAAATAAAATGTAAAAAAAAACAAAAACTTTTTTTGGTCACCTCATCGGTGTACCCCAAAAACAGTACCATTAAAAACTAGCACTCATCCCGCAAAAATAAGCCCTCACACCACTCAATCGAAGGAAAAAATAAAGTTATGTCTACAGAAAACAAAACAGGATTTTTGCACTTACTAGTAAAATTCCTCGCTCGTTGAATTTCACTGGGGACACAGAAGGGCAGAAGCCTGATGCCACACCGCCCAGGAGGCCCCAACTGCCCTAGTAGAATGAGCAGTGACCCGGAAGAGAGCTTCACTACCCTTTGTACAGTAGACCTTTTTAACGGCCAACCGTATCCAGCTAGAAATGGTGGCCTTTGAAGCCGGGCCACCCTCACGAAGGCCCTCAGGAACAATAGGGAGTCAGACTTCTGGAAGAGCCCTTCAAATCTACATTGCAGCTAAAGTCCTAATGACATCCAAGCAACGTAAGGCACGTTCTTGTGGATGAGAAGGTTTAGAAGAAAACGAAGGAAGGACAAACCGTAAATGGAGATTTGCAGGACAAGGTTGCCAGCTCAGAAACTCTACGGATAGAGGTGATCGCTACAAGGAAAACTACCTTCCAGGATAAGATCGTGAGAGACTTGCCGCAAAGGTTTGAAGGGTGCAGCCTGGAGAGCATCACGGACCAGATTGAGATCACAAAGTTCCAGAGGCGTCTGATAAGGAGGAGCACAATGTGCGACTCCCTGCAAAAAAGTCTTAATTGTAGCACGGAAAGCCAAAATGCATTAGAAAAGAATAGATAGGGGTGAATCCTGCCCTTTTAGAGTAGCCAATATGAGTCCCTGATCTAAACCCACTTGGAGGAAAGACAGAATTTTTTAGGATGGAAAAACGGAGGGGGTGGAACTGATGGGATACACACCACCTAAAATAAGCCAACCAAGTACAACGGTAAACCCTTCGGGATTGAGTCTTCCTGGCCTTAATCATGGTCTGAATGACCAGATCAGAGAAACCTTTGAACTTCAAAACCGCAGTTTCAATAGCCAAGCCGTCAAATACAGCAAAGGTAAAGCAGAGTGGAACATTGGACCTTGGGAAAGGATGTTGTGCTGCAGAGGAAGCGGCTGCGGGGTGTCTGCTAACAGGAGCAAGACATCCGTGTACCAAGCTCTGCGAGGCCAGTCTGGGGCCACCAGAATGGCTGGGGTTCCTGCATCCTTAACCCTTTTCAGCACTCGAGGCAGGAGTGGAAGGGGCAAGAAAAGATAGAGGTTGAAGGACAACCAGGGAAGGACCAGAGCGTCGGCTCCTTTAGCCTTGGGGTCCCTGGTTAGGGTGACCAAGTCCGGGCACTTGTGATTGAGGCGAGAGGCAAAGAGATCTACGTCTGGGAAGCACCAGCGAATATAAATGCGGTGCAAGATCTCTGAAGGGTCAGACAATTGGGACGCTAACTGCTGAGGAAGGTGTTGTAAGGCATTAAGGGGTAATATGCTCTCTAATCATGAGAGCTGCGGAGTTCTGTAGTGGTTTAGGCAGAGGGTATTGAACACAGACTGGATCAGCCTGCCCGCATGGAAACTTAGTATTGCACCACGTACACGCAAAGTGTGCTACAATGGGGGGGGGGGGGTGTCTTAGGAGCTTATCCCTTTGAAGACATATTATGAGCCTTTTACAAACAACATTATAGCCAATGGCTATTCTACCAGACCACCTAGGTGCTGTGCCCCCCGTGGAGCAGGAATATTTCCAGTGCTGTATGACTTCTGTACACTGCTTCACTGTACCAAGGAGTTTATTACCAGTGATCGAGTGAAGAAAAAAACCCTCCCCATCAGCCAAAACCCACACGCTGGCTGGACATGTGACTCAGGTCTCGTCTTGCGACCAATCAGAATGCGGAAACTGCGCGGGAAGATGGTGGGGCGGGGAGGACATCGGGAGGGAGAGCGGGCGGGAACGCGAGGGGTGTGGCCAGCTTGCGGCCTAGCAGAGAACCAAAGACCAGGGCTAAATTAATGATTCCGCCGGTGGAACGCCGTGGTTTGTTCTGCAAGGCCAGTCTGAAGAAAACAGAAGATAATGCTGAAGAATGTATGTAAAGCTCCATGCATATGACCGTAAAAAAATCTCTAATTGCGGACCATAATACAGTGCGCAATTACGAACCTGCCCGGTTCTATTGGACGCGGACACCTTTCCGTATCGCTACGGATAGGTGTCCGTGCCGGGAATCATGGAGCATGTCCTACTTTTCGCTTTTTACGGGCCATGCTCCCATATGGGAGCACGGCCTGAAAATGCGGCCCACAAACGCGGGCACGGACGGCCGTCGACTGCATTTTCGTAATTAAAGGCACGGCCGTGTGCATGAGGCCTTAGAAAACACCTCAGAATTTAAAAAAAGCCTCTATATAGAATGCCGCAAGCCCGCTGACATCGTCTCATTTGCTCCACCACCACAGCAACCCCCAAGTGGGGACACTTACCGGACAGTCGTGTTCATGGCACAGCCTTTCACCTCTTCTGAAAAACGCACACACACACGTAGTGTGGCTGTCCGGCATTCTCGACCGCCGTTGTGGTAATAATAGCTTACTGGGCGACCAAGACAGGAGGAACATCCACCATAGAGGTGGGCATCCACTGAAGTAGGAAGAGTATGCGCCAGAATGGCGGGCATCCACTGAAACAGTGGGAATTCCTTCTGCCCAGTGCCCGCAGGGGAGTCACGAAGTAGAACACATGAGGTACTCTCACCCTGCACCTGAAAAGAGAAAAAAAAAAACAAAAAAACAAAAACAAAAATAAAAATAAAAAAATCTTGCAGAATTGCCTGCAAAAATCACCCCAAAAAGGACCCCATTTTGGAAACTACACTCTTGAGGAATTAATCTAGGGGTGTAATGAGCATTTTGACCCCACAGGTGTGTCACAGATTTTATTAGAATTTGGACATGAAAATGAAAAAATTTATTTTTTCCAATAAAATAGTTTTAGCTAAAAAAAAAAAAAAAAAAAGGCCCCCCCCCCCCCCCCAACATTTGTAAAGCGACTTCTCCAGAGTACGGAAATACGCCATACGTGTTCCTAAAATGCTGTTTGGGCACATGGCAGGGCTCAGAATTGCAGGAGCACCATTTGGCTTTTGAGCACAAATTTTGCTGGAATATTTTAGGAGCGCCATGTTGTGTTTGCAGAGCCCCTGAGGTACCAGTACAGTTGAAACCCCCAAGAAGTGACCCCATTTTGGAAACTACAGCCCTCAAGGAATTTATCTAGGGGTGTAGTGAGCATTTTGACCCCACAGGAGTTTTCCAGAATTTGATGCAAAGTACAAATTTTTCACAGTTACGAAATTTCAGTACCCCATATGCTGTGCCCAGATTTTGTTATTGAGATACTTCCACCATAAATTGTTACGCAGGTTCCCCAGAGTACGGCAATACCCCACATGTGGCCATTGTCTGCTGCCTGGGCACATGGCAGGGCTCAGAATGGAAGGAGCACCAGTTAGACTTTTGGAGCTTCGATTTTGCTGGAATGGTTTATAGTATAAAAATTTGTATAACATTTATACTGACAAGTCTATATAACTTTGTATAAGTTTGCATAAAATTTGGATGAAAAAAGTCACTGATTAGCCACAGGAATCCAAGACTAAAATATGTGCAGCTGTGTTCAGATGGTCTTTCCGGGTACGGCCTAAGCACACGGCAGGGCTAAGAAGAAATTTTATTAGAAAGTTTGGATAAAATTTTGGAGAGAAAATCCTGGATTAAAAATCAGTCATAGCAATGTCACTGATTAGCCAGAGGGATGCAGGACTGATATTTGTGCAGCTGAGTTCAGGTGGTCTTTCTGGGTACGGCCTAGGCACGCGGCAGGGCTAAGAAGGGAAAAAGTGGCATGCGGTATAATATTACTATAGCTGTGCGAAGTACATTAGGGTAAATATAGAAGGCGGTTCAAAAACCAGATCAGAATTTCAGCGACGTATGTTTTTTTTCTTTCTAAATACTCCTTCGTGCACAGTCCTGGCTTCTCGGGGCACGTGTTGCACTGATGGATGGTATATTTTCTTATGCCGTTTTTAACGCATACCTTGCACCGTTTTTGGCTCTTTCCCATCGTAACATTTTGGGGAACTTCACTGGGGAAATGTTGCCCCGGCACAATGCGTGTGTAATGTCGGTGGCTGCAGGCTGTCAGCTCCAACCTCCCCCTGACAGCCGCAGCCACGCGTCGGCAAGCGCTGGCCCTAGCCTCCTCCTCAGGAGACGCCAGCGCTTGCGTCCACTTACCTCTGCCGGATCACGTAGGTTGAGCGCACGCACCGGACCTCATGGATGAACTTTGACCCGTGAGTACCCTGGACTATAAGAGGGGTCCAGCCCCCTAGTTCTATGCCTGAGCGTTGTTGTGTTCCCTAGTTTGTCTGTGATGGCATCCTAGTGTGTTTCCTGTTCCAGTCCCTGCCCCTGTACCTATACTTGTTTCCAGTTCCTGTTCCTAGCAATCCATACCTTCCTGGTCTAGCACTGTGCTGTGCCTAAGTCATGCCGTGCTGCATCCACGTCTGACCTGCTTCACCTCGCCTGATGTCCGCCTGCTACCTAAGTCCCAGCCGAGCCTGCCCTGCTGCTGTCTGAGCTGCCATAGGTACCTATAGAACTATAGACATTCACATGCTCCCTGTTGGCCAGCTGCCTTACCGCCAAGGCGGTATGGCCCAGTAGGTCCACAGACCCTTCGTGACAGCGTGCGGCCTCGCTTCCAGAAGTACTGGGTTCCTCCACTTCCTGATCTCCAAATATAAGGGACTTTATTACCACTTCTTGAAATTCCAGGAAAGTTTCCCACTGGCCTGAAGATCTGAATAGCACGTAAGCATTATACAATGCTATTTGCATGATGTGCACGGCCAGTTTATTGTACCACACCCCTGATTTCTGCATGGCATTGTATGGCTGCAGCACTTGATCTGAGAGATCAATCCTTCCCATGTATTTACTGTAGTCAAGAATGCAATTGGGGTTGAGGGTCTCTGTACTGGTACCTCGTACAGGGACGGGGGTTCTGCCATGGCCATGGATGGTTGTCAATATATAAGGACAAGATCTCTCTTGTCCTTATAATTGACACACAATAGGTTGTCGCTGCATTGTTCCCTACTCTCACCTCTTATGAGTTTTTTGGCCGAGCAGCGACTTAGCGAATTGTGCCGCATGCCACTGTGCTTCTGAAAGCGAGGCTCTTGAAAAGTATTACGCTGGTATAGTAATTAGCTAGGTAGAGGTTGTAGCCCTTGTCCAGCAGTGGATGCACCAGATCCCACACTATCTTGCAGTTAACTTCCATGAAGGGGGGAGGGGGCATTCTGGGTGATGAATAGTGGTGTCCTTGCCTTCAATTATTTTAAATTTGTAGGTGTACCCTGATGTAGCTTCGCACAGCTTGTACATCTTCACGCCATACCTTGCCCTCTTATTCGGCAGGTACTGGCGGAATCAAAGCCTTCCTTTAAAATGAACTAGGGACTCGTCAACAGCAATGCACTTCTCGGGGGTGTATACCTGGGCAAATTTGGCACTGAAATGGTCTAATAGGGGTCTAATTTGAAATAGGCGGTCAAAGCTGGGGTCATTTGGGGTGGGCACTGTGTATTATCGCAATAATGCAAAAACCTGAACATTTTCTCAAAACGAGTCCTGGCCATCGCCATGCGGTACATGGGGGTGTGGTACAGTATATCTGTGCTCCAGTCTGTTTTTATGGATGGCTTTTTCAGAAGCCCCATACTGAGCACAATACCCCAGAACTTCCTCATTTCCATGGTGTCTACAGGGGTCCACCTTTTGGGCTTGGCGTAACTAGATGAGGCATTCCGGGCGATAAACTGTTGGGCATATAGGATAGTTAGGGTCACCATTAAGTCAATACATTAGTTAGTGAAAAACTTTTGAAACGGCAAGGTTACAGGAAATATACTTTTTTAAATGAATCCCTGGGGTGCCCGTAAACCCAGGGACCTGGGGCTTGTAGTTCTCGGGGATTTGGGTCCACTACTCTCGGGGGCTGGTGTAGTAGACGACCGTGGGGTGACGTCTTGACGGTTCTTCATCCTCACTTGATGAGGAAGAGGAGAGGTAGAAGAGGGTTTCTGTGTCACTCCCAGACTCGCTGTCCGAAGCAATGGTGGCATATGCCTCCTCAGCCGTAAATACTCTATGGGCCATTATGCGCTTTATCAAATAGGTATCTTGTGCAAAATCCTACCTAACTAACCTCTTAATTAAAAAAAATATATAAAACTCCAAAAAAAATATGTCTTTTTTTATATAACAAAAGAAAAAAAATCAAGTGCTCGGAAAAAAAGTAGAGCAAGGCTTGTATTAGGCAGTCTGTTATGGCGAGGTCACTGATCCACCAGGGGTCACAGAAGGAGTTGGAGTCACTAGCAAAACCTACCTAACTAAACGCCTATATGTATTTTTTTGAGTTTTATATTTTTTTGTATTTTTTTTTAAGTTTTTTATTTTTTTAGAACAAAAGAAAAAAAAAAAAAAAGCTCTGATCAAAAGTCAATGATCAAAACACAGGACAGCAATACTCGCCCCAGGTGTTTACAAAATAAGTGATGTTATATATTATAAATGGCAAAAAAGTAGGAGAAAAAAAAAAAAACATCCTGTAGCAAGGGTTTTAAACAGTGATCAGCAACTTATTCAGTTACTGATCAACTACAACAACAAAAATTACAGCACAGTGAAAGTAATCACCAGGGAGAGTGATCAGGGGGTAGTGGTGTATATATATATATATATATATATATATATATATATATATATTTATTTTACATACACACCTCTCGACACAACCGCTCTGCTCCCTCTCAAGAACTGCAATGAGGGGCAGAGCAGAATCATAATGAAAAAAGCCACCAGTGTAATATGATTGGTCTGTCACGACAGACCAAATCATAGCAATTGCTGACGAGGGACCAGTCTGATTGGTCCCTCGGTGACCTATAGTGATTGGCTGCTGTCCGTGACAGCAGCCAATCCGTTGTCTTCACTCCCCCCGAGGCCCGATCGCCACCTCCAACATGGCGACGGTCAGTAATGACTGACCTGTCGCGATGATCGCCGATGAGGGACCGCTGCGATGGGTCCTTCAGCGTTAAGCAGTGATAGTCTGCTGTCCAGGACAGCAGCCATCACTGCTCTAAACCGGTGTCTGGAGACACAGGTGCCTGTTAACCACATCACGTTATAGGCCGTCAGTTTGAGTTAACAGGACAACACCTGTGACTGACTATTACGTCACATAGCGGGAAGGGGGTCAAAGGAAAAAAAAAATCCAAAAAAAATAAAAACAAACAACTTGTCCCGGAAAAAACAAGCCCTCATACGGCTACATCAATGGAAAATGTAAAAAAAAAAAAGTGGGGAGGGAAAAACGATAATGAAAATCAGAAAAATGGCTGCGGATGCAAAGGGTAATGTATGGATATTTCTTTGGCCGGATATATTCCCACCTGTAAGTGATATTTCCCTGTTTACTTATTTATAGTGGAAAAAGTTTCTCTTCAGAAGGGCTATTAGAGAGGCCAAGAGCATTTATAATTTATGGCATGCAGCTGTCATTGAGAGGTGAGAAGATGGAATAAGTGATGTCAAGCTTTTTCAACAATCCCGGCCTTGATATAGCCAAGCTGCACCTCCACTGATCATTTTAAAAAGTAAAGAATGAAAACACAAATGGGAAATATATCTGCAAAAGTATATACCTTTCCATCTGACAGTTAAAGCGTATCTCTACTGTTGCTGAGACTTTCAAAATTCCCTACAGCTTTGCGGATACCCATCAGCAGACGACAGGCTGTTTTGTGGCAGTTTGTGGTCTACATCACATGAACAGTCTATCTAGAATTTCCACAACTGTCCTACTGTATATCTGGATCCAATATCTGCTATTTAAAGTGAAGCACCGCTGTTGGAATTTCTTGAATATATTACAGAACTGAATTACTAGCAACTGCCTTATTAACGAATACTTAATTCAAGATAAATCTATCAATTACAAAAAAAAAAAGTGAATAAACTTGCATTACAAATAATTTTATGAGACAAAGTTGCTCTTTACACTGAGGGATGCATATGAAACCTGGTCTATGTTTTCACCATAACCAAAAATCGACAAAATCTTACGAAAACTGTGAAAGGCAAAGCTGCTGAAACATTTTTTGCCATTAGACTCAAAAGATAAAACCCACTACCTTCAGCTCTATGTAAACACACGTCACAAGTTTGCTTTTCACTCAAGCTGAATTTTACACATTGCTTCAGTAGACGCTTCTAGACTGGCCCAGGCCTAGACAATGTTCTGACACAACAACTATGAATCAACATTAGAAAAATGTATTGCAACGCAAACTCTTTCATATGCAGTTTGTCACCCAGAGCTGTGCTCCACGGATCGACTCTAGCTAAAAGGCTTTATTTCACACTAGGGGCATTGTAATGGGGCATGAAAAAACCCCACGATAGGAACGCTAGAATGCTGCAAGCTCCAGTTAGATAACATGTAAACAGCACTGTCAAAAATGTTAACTTCAAACATCCCCTAGTCTTCTAAACTTCATACATGTCTGAACACATAAATGCTAAGAAAGACAGGGGAAGGACAGAACAAGTATAGCTGAATTCATACATTTACATACAACTTAGCAGCGTTCATTACAACTCATCAAATGGAAATAGACACACAATGGCAATCGCCCGAACTTTGAAACTGATCCCAGCAATCAATGGTGTTCACCATGCTGTGAATTCACTAGAATGGAAAAAAACTTCCATTTTCTACGTTCTTTGGCGAGTGCTGCAACTTCTTCCCTCATTAGACTTTATTAAAACTCAGTGTTCCACAATTTATAACATTTAATCCTAATACACTTTCCCTCTCGGAGGTCAGTCATTAGGATCAATACTATATTTCAAAAACGTGATATGTCAGAATGATACTAGACACAATGATTTATTTATTTCGTCACATTCCCACTGGCTCAGAAGTTTACATATACCCAGTTGACTGTGCCTTTAAATAGGTTGGAAAATTCCAGAATATGATGTCATGGCTGTAGCTTCCGATAAGTTAATTGACATAGTTTCAGGTAATAGGAGATGTACATGTGACAGAAGTTTAGGGTCAAGGTATCAGTAAGAGAATAGTGGACCGCCACAAGGCTTGTACATCCTTGGGGACAATTTCAAAATACCTGAAGGTACCATGTTCATCTATTAAAAATTATAATATGCAAGTTTAAAGCACCATGGAATCACCCAACCATCATACTGTTCAAGGAAGGAGACGGTTCTTAGTTCTAGGGATGAACATACTGTGATGCGAAAATACAAATCAATCCAAGAACAACAGCAAATGACCTTGTGAAAATACTGGAGAAAACCGGTACAAAAGTATCTATATCCACAGTTAAACGTGTCTCATACGGACATGACCTGAAAAGGCCACTAAGCAAGGTAGAAGCCACTACTCCAAAACCACCATAAGAAAGGTTGAAGTTCGATTTGCACATATGGACAAAGATCTTACTTTTTGGAAATGTTTTCTGGTCTGATGAAACCAAAATGACGATCGCTATGTATGGTGGAAAGAGGGGGAGGCTTGCAAGCCAAAGTACACCATCCCAAGAGTCAGGCGGTTGAAGCGTCAGGTTGTCGGAGTGCTTTGCTGCAGGAGGGACTGGTGCAGTTCATAAAATAGATGGCATTATGGAGGAAGGAAAATTACATGGAGATTTTGAAGCAACATCTCAAAACAGTTAGAAAGTTAAAGCTTGGGCACAATTGAGTCTTCTAAATGCACAATGACCCAAAGCATACTTCCAAAGTTGTAGCAAAATAGCTTAAAGAGGCTCTGTCACCAGATTATAAATGCCCCATCTCCTACATAATCTGATCGGCGCTGTAATGTAGATAACTGTGGTTTTTATTTTGAAAAACTATCATTTTTGAGCAAGTTATGAACAATTTTAGATTTATGCAAATTAGTTTCTTAATGCCCAACTGGGCGTTTTTTAACTGTTGACCAAGTGGGCGATGTACAGAGAAGTGTATTACACTGACCAATCAGCGTCATATACTTCTCTCCATTTAAGTCCATCTGTATTCACAGCACAGCGTAATCTCGCGAGTGCTGTGTGAGTAAGTCCCACAGAAACTTTACCGAAGTATCGGGAATGTGAATAGACATCGCGTCCTGGCTGGAGGCAATGTCTATTCACTCTCAAGACACTTCGGTAAAGTTACTGTGGGTGTATGTGACAGCATAGCGTGATCTCGCTGTGCTGTGAATACAGATGGACATGAATGGAGGGAAGTGTATGACGCGGATTGGTCAGCATCATACACTTCTCTTTACAACGCCCAATTGGTCAAAAGTTAAAAAACGCCCAGTTGGACATTAAGAAACTAATTAGCATAAATCTAAAATTGTTCATTACTTGGTCAAAAATGATCGTTTTTCAACATAAAAACCACTGTTATCTACATTACAGCGCTGATCAGATTATGTAGGAGATAGGGCACTTATAATCTGGGGATAGAGCCTCTTTAAGTACAACAAAGTGAAGGTAATGGAGTGGCCATCGGAAAGCCCTGACCTCACTCGAAAAAAATTTTTATAGGCAGAACTGAAGATGCGTGTGCGAGCAAGTAGGCCTACAAACCTGACTCCGTTACACCAGTTGTGTCCAGAGGAATGAGCTAAAATTCAAGCAGCTTATTGTGAGGGGCGACTCCAAAATGTTTAACCCAAGTTAGACAATTTAAAGGCAATGCTATTAAATACTGACCACAATTATGTAAACTTCTGAGCCACTGGGAATGTGATGAAAGAAATGAAAGCTCAAATAAATCATTGTCTCTAGTATTCTGACATTTCACATTCTGGAAATATAGTAGTGATCCTATCGGACCTAAGAGAGGGAATATGTACTAGAAGTAAACGTCAGGAATGGTGAAAACCTGATGACTTCAACTGTACTAATCAAAATAGCACACAAAGAAGAAAGCGGCCCATACAAATGACATTAAAATTGGTCAAACACAAATTTTGGCCGACAACTATTGTGCATGGGGGCAGCCCGACAGTTACCCAACAGAAGATATTGGATTTCAAGATGCCCAATCCTTTGTTCAACAGGGAGATAAGCTGCAGTCAGGGGGTTAATAGCACATTAAATATCCAGACAGATTTCCCTACATGGAGCTGCAACAGAACAAATGTACGGCACAGCTATTTTTGTAGGGATCTGCGGTCTTTGGCACACACAAGAAGTTGAAAAATAATTTCTATCCTTATTTCAAACAAAAGTACCTGAACAACGTGCCAGTGTCTATGTCCCAATAAAGTGCTTAAGCCCTGAGAATCTACATTTCCTACAGGGAATTGACTTCTGTCACGTATAGACTTGTTCTCAGGATGTGATGAGGAGCTTCTAACACGTTGTGTCCGAGTTGCATCCCCGCAGTTCAAGTACAAGCGATCTTCTCCTTGAAGCAATACTTGCTCTTGGTTGCTCTGCAAGAGAGTAAGATTGTACTTTAATAAAAGAAAAACTTTGTGAGAATTTGCTATGTATAGATTACAAAATACAAACCAGATATAGGACTGCTGGAAATATTTAGGGAAATGCTGCAATTTTAGTGCAACAGTGATAGGTGAAGCTATGGAACAAACGCTCTTGCAATTGTGGTACAGCTAAAAAACTCATTAAGAAATGGGATGCTGCTATGTATGCGAATGTTGTGAGAAAAACCGTGAATTGTAGCTTGCCCCTTATGTACATTAAGCAGTACACTAAATAGCCCAGTTTAGTGATGCTTGCAGTATTTTTATACTGAGGTTTTTGTTCTTTCTATACATGTGCTGTCTTCCAAAAAGAAAAGTTGAATACTGCATCGGATGCAAGTCAATAGACACTGAAAAATCTGATCTGTGTATACAGTTCTGAGAAACCTCCGTACAAGTACAGCATAAAATACAGGCCAATCAATGGGGGAAAAAAATGAATTGGAACCTATGAGTTCCTGAGGCCTTATTCACACAGCACAGATGTCGCCTCATTGATTTCGATGGGAATCCGGGTGTCCGCTTAGACATTGCTGAAATTGTGACATGCCACTTATTAATGTGGAATTCGCCCAGAAAATTTAGCGAATTCCTACATATATGTGGATTAGCCATATTGAATGCAAATCTGAGGCAGAAATCGACAAGCACAAGCAGATTTCTGATGCAGATTTCCCTTGAAATACACATCAGATTTTTCTACCTCTAATAAGAGACTTGTGAACATCAAAGTGCACTGGGTGCTAGAGAATTTTAGTTGTCCTGCAATTCTTTGCTTTTGCTGTTGGGGTGCTGCAGGGAAAGCAAACAATTTTCATTGTGATACCCCCTATGAAACTAGCTGTTCTGTAATCAGCTTGACTCCAATATGTTGCAAAAATTTTGTAGTTCAACCAGAGGTTTTTTTTCTGCTCGAAGTAGAGGTAATGATAAAGCAGAATAGGCAGATTTTATACTGGCTATGGATATTAAAAACAATTGTTGTTAACAGCAGTCCTTAAGAATACATTTGAAGGCTATGTAAACTTTTATTTTAGGAAATGGATGTGTTGTGTTAGGTGTTTTTAAACATGTTTCAAATTGATATTTAAAAATGTCTTTGTCTTTTGCGATGCATCTTCTATGTATGCACTATACATAGAAGCTGTATAGTGCCGCTATAAGCCAAATCAGTTAGTCGGAATGACTATTTCATGAACGTATAGGTGATCAGTATTAGGCTACATTTACACGAGTGTGACAGATTTACACGCATAAAAACGCGCATAAATCTGTCAGTGTGCGCTTTTGCATTAGTGTGCTTTGTGTGTGGCATGTACTTTTCACACACTTGCAAGCGCTTTTTTTTTTCTTCAATGTAATAGATGCGTGAAACATGGACAGCACATGGATGTGTGTCCGTGTGCTGTCTGTAGTTTTCACGCACCCATGGACTACAGTGGACGACTAGGGGTGTGAAAACGCACTAATATTGGACATACAGTGAGCTTCAAGCAACGGACACTCGCTGTGTGAATTGCCCCATTGAAATCAATGGGTCCGTGTGCGGTGTGTTGTTTCAACGCACAGCACACGGACGAGAATCACGCTCTTCTGAATGAGCCCTTAGGGTTAACCGGTTATCAGACACAAACAAAAGCTGCTGTCAGCTGAGCCGCTGGTCCAGCAGACTGGCTGGGCTTACAGCGGCGCTATGCAGCTTCTATAAATAGTGCATACATAGAAGCTGCTTCGCAAAAAGAGGAAAAACATTTGTAATAAATGTAAATTTGAAACAGGTTAAAAAAACACAACAAATACATTTGCTAAAAAAATTGTAAAAAAAACAAAAAACAAAAAAACAAACAGATAAACACAAGAAAAGACAAAAAAAAAATAAATAAAAGCTACAGAAATGTTTACATAGCCTTTACACAAAAAGAAAGACACCAGACATTAGCCACAAACTTCAAATTAAATTCAAGACAAATTAGCGAAATAAATGTTGAGGTCATATCACATGAGACGGCAAGCGTCACAGAAGCTCAAATCACTTACCATGCATGGGTTCACAGTAAGAGCACTCTTAATAAACTGAAATTGCAGTATTCCAGACTGCTTGGGTACAGTTTTGTCACTTGCTGCATGTCCGATGCAATCTGATGCAATTGCCCATAAGTGATAGCCTTCAGGTCCCCAGCTCTGCAACAAACAAGAAACTTAAAGCGTACCCTATGATTTCACTTATTTTAATCTAAGTAGTTACAAACAACATCTCCTTATACTGGCTCCTGTCATATCTCAGACCCTGGACATAGGTTTGCAAGCACCACCTTAAAATAACCTCATCCTCCTTTAGAGACAATTTGTTTCAATCCAAAGTTTCCACTCGGATCACAAAGACAGAATTTTCGGTGGTGGATAAATAACGGGTCCTATAGGATTTAAAGGGGTTTTCCAGTCCGTAAAAATTGATGGCCTCTCCTCAGGACAGGCCATCAATAGCTGATCACTCTCGGTCCGACTGCCGGGACCACCGCCGATCAGCAGTCGGACCCCGAGCGATCCGCTATTGATGGCCTATCATGAGGAGAGGTCATCAATTTTTAGGGACTGCAATACCCCTTTAAGGCTTCGTTCACATCTGCGTCAGGGCTCCGTTCCGACAGAGCTTTCTGTCGGAACGGAGCCCTGATTGACACAAACGGAAACCATAGGTGGATCCTATTGATTTCAATAATGACGGATCCGTTGCCAATGGTTTCCGTTTGTCTCTGTTGTGCAAGGGTTCCGTCTCTTTGACGGAATCGATACCGTAGTTGGCTGCGCTATTCATTCCGTCAAAACGACGAAACTCTTGCACAACAGAGACAAACTGAAACCATTGGCACCGGCTCCGTCACCATTGAAATCAGTGGTGATGGAAACTTATGGTTTTCGTTTGTGTCAGTCAGGGTCCCGTTCTGACGAAAAGCTCAGATGGAACGTCAGAACGGGACCCTGGTGCAGATGTGAACAAAACCGAAGTATTTTTTTATTTTTTGTAAGCGAAAAAAAATAATATAAAGTGTTTTTTTTTTTTTTTAATATAGATACGGACCCCCACATTCTCCCACTCCAAATATAGGAGAACAAAAGCAGACATTTCCTTATCACATGGAAGAATAGATTTGAAGATATCTCTACGTTAACGTATCTACAGAGGTTATGTTGGTCAACTTTTCTTAGGGGACAAGATATCATTTACTCTGAACTTCTCACTCCTCATGATAAGTTTCATTGTAGGACTAGATGAGAATTTGAGATTAGGATGGAGTAAAGGCCCTTTTACATGGGCCAAACGAGTGTTCAAAGAACGCTCGATCCCGATCATTGCCCTGTGCAAACAGGGCAACAATCAGCCGACGAACGAGCAAACTCTCGTTTATCGGCTGATTGTATCGTATATGCAGCAGAAAATATTACCGTTGTCAGCAGCACATCTCCATATGTAAACATGATAGAAATGTATGGGGATGAGCGATAGTAGTAACGAGCGCTCGTCCCCAGGCATAGCTCCTTGTGAAAGGAGCAAACGAACGCCGATCAACGAGCTGACTCGTTGAACGGCACTCGTTTACACGGCTCACGTCACGTCGGGCCGTGTAAGAGGACCCTCAGAACTAGAGAGATGGCATACCTGATATCCAAATGATCTATTAACGGTCTATCCTTAAAGGGGTTATCTGGGATCCAAAAGTTGCATTGCAATAATTTATTTATGTGAAACAAAGCAACTTCCCAATATACTTTAATTTAAAATTCTGTACTAAACGGTGCAGTTCAAAACTCACGAATTGTTCCCGGAAGTGCTGGAGCTTTTCCAAAAATGATGACGCTCCGACACTGCCCCTCGTGACTGAGGGCTTGCTTCATGTGCTGTTCGTGAACATGATCGCAAGGGGCTGTCACATCGCTTGAGTTCCGAGCAGAGCAACAGCTAGCGCTTTGCTCGGGACTCCAGATCTGCCCCCAACGTCCATATTTGGTCAATTCAGGATCTTCCTATCGCTGGAGTTCACGAGCAGAGCATCAGCTGAAGCTCTGCCCGGGGACTCCAGCACTTCTGCCAACGTCACTGTCCATATATGGAAAATGACGTCGGCAGCAGTACTGGAGTCCCCAAGCAGAGCATCAGCTGATGCTTTGCCTGGAGACTCCAGCACTTCTGCCCACATCGCGGTCACTGTCCATATATGGACAGTGACGTCGGGAGCAGGCCTGGAGTCCCCAGGCAGAGCATCAGCTGATGCTCTGTTTCGGGACTCCAGTACTGATGCCGACGTCACTGTCCATATACGGACAGTGACCGCAATGTGGGCAGAAGTGCTGGAGTCTCCAAGCAGAGCATCAGCCGATGCTCTGCTCGGGGACTCCAGTACTGCTGCCAACGTCACTGTCCATATATGGACAGTGACTTCTGCAAAAGTTCTGTAGTCCCCGGGCAGAGCATCAGCTAATGCTCTGCTCGGTGACTCCAGCGATAGGAAGATCCTGAATTGACAAAATATGGACGTTAGGAGCAGTGCTGGAGTCCCGAGCAAAGCGCTAGCGGATGCTCTGCTCGGGACTCAAGCAATAGGCAATGTCACAGCCCCTTGGGTTATGTTCACGAATAGCACATGAAGCAAGCCCTCAGTCACGAAGGGCCGTGTCGGAGCGTCATCATTTTTAGAAAAGCTCCAGTATTTCCTGGAACAATTCAGGAGGTTTGAACTGCACGATTTAGTACAGAATTTTAAATTAAAGTATATTGGTAAGTTACTTTGTTTCACATAAATACATGCAACTTTTGGATCCCGGATAACCCCTTTAAACACAGGACAATAAAATCGGGCAAAAAAGTGATCATATGAACGCTCGTTCCTGATCATTGCCCTGTGTAAAACAGGGCAAAGACCGGACAATGAACGAGCAAACGCTCGTTCAATCGGCAGCTTATACATTTTATGCAGCACAAAATATTATCCTTGCTGACATAATGGAAACGCATGGACAAGCGATGGTAGTAAGGATCGCTCGTCCCCATACATTACTTATTATAGTACCTTGTGAAAGGAGAAAACGAGCACCCATCAACGAGCTGTCTCGTTGATCGGTGCTCATTTTTATGACCCTCAGCACTTTTAAGGTGCTACGGGAGAAAACTAGGGTTTCTATTTATGTTATTTGTCATATGGGTGAAATATAGCATTAACAAGTTTTGTTCGCATCTGTATTATATCATATCAGACAACACACTTGTACTTGCTAGTACTGTATTTATTACCAAAATTACCTGTTTGAAAAACAATAAAAATTAAGTGAACACTAAATAGTTACAACATTTGTCTCTCTTAATGTCATATCTTTGGAGGACTGTTCTTTTTTTCTGATACAGAGCTCAAAATCTATTGCTTTTATTCATTCAGCCACTAGGGGCGCTTCCTGAAACTCCCAGTGCGTGTGACCAGCAATTTGACAAACGTGGTAGTGATCCACATATCCATCTTATTAAAACCATCTTAAACAAGTGGAGATCTTGCAATGTCACAAACAGACGATGTAGTCTGATGCTAATCATTAATCGAAACGTGTTCATGCCACACTAGCAAATCGCTCAATCTTGAACAATCACAAACAAAAACATGAAATAATTTGGAGCAGAACTGTACGTGTCAATGGAAAACACATGTGAGACCTACATAGATATCTCTAATATGTCGTAAAATAGAATTTTGAGTGGAAAAACAAAATAGAGAAAAAAAATATGTAAAAAGTATAATAAAAAAAATAATATATGGAGGAATCCTAAGCAGAACACATTCTAATAAGTGATGCATACTTACCATTGAGCTGATTTTTAAAGTCTCTTTCTTTGTGCCATCTGCTCTGTATCTAAAAAGACAGTGATTTGATGTTAAAAGGAGACTCCACTTAAAATGCAGAATTTCCCTATTTCCTTCCACAATACAGAACTGTACGATGTAATATAAGGCGGGATTCACACGACCAGGTCGGGTCCGAGCCCGAGTGCCGGCCGGTAAAATCGGCCATTCTGCCCGGCCGGTTGGCATAAAGTTATGCATCCGTGCCGGGCCGGGCAGATCCGGACAGTGACATCAGCGGCAACTCCTGAAGGGGAATCCCCATGTGTTCGGGGATTCCGCTTCAGGAGTTTCCCCTGATGTCACTGCCCAGATATGGACAGAGACATCAAGCGCTCTGTCCAGGAGCGGAATCCCCGAACACACGGGGATTCCGCTCCTTCAAGGAGCTAAAGTGCGGCTAGCACATAGCAGAGCGGGGAGATACCTCCCCGCTCTGCTATAGTGGCGTCGCTACAGTAGTAGCAGCCGCAGCTGCTGCTGCTACTAGCGGCGCCATCAAAGGTGTCGCCGGGCCAGGGCGCTTTTAAAACAAGCAGGAGAAGGGAGCCAGCGCAGCGCTCCCTTCCACCTGCTGTACACCCCGGCCCTGCCACACCGTGTACAGCGATGCCATTCGTCAGAATGGCATCAACTCCTCCTCCTCACATGCACTCTGCGCTGTGAGGAGGAGGAGATAGAGCGCAAGAGCCGGAAAACCCGGCCGTCACTCGGGACACATCCCGGTGATGGCCGGGTATTACCCGGCCCCATAGACTTCTATGGGAGCCGGGCGGCCGGGTACCCGAGCGAAAATAGAGCATGTCCTATTTTTTGACGGGCGGTTTTCCCGGCCGTCAAAAAATCGGTCGTGTGAATAGCCCCATTAGGGGTCTATTATTCCTAATGCAGCCGGGTGCCGGCCGATTTATGAACGGCCGGCACCCGGCCGGGAAACCCTGCCGTGTGAATGAGGCCTAACAAGCGGATGAATGTCCATTCTGTAACTGCTGAATATACATTTCAGAATGAGAACCTGATCTTAATAATAGGTACTTGTGAGGACAAATGTATTAGTAGATAAGCTTAGGTAAGACAATGCAGGGAGAAGCAGCCTGTGATTACTTACGCAAAGTCTCCTCCAAGAGTACAAATCAGATGTGCCCCAAATACGCTCCACAGGGAAAGTCCTCCACATTCCCAAGTCACCATGACAACGCTATAATCAGGTGACCATCGTATCAGCTTCACCGATCCAGTCTTGTTCCAGATATCTAATGTTACCAGATAAAACAAGTACATTCCAGGATTTCTATGGTGGTTCCAGACAAACCATGTACATAATTATGTAGAAGAGAAATAAAAAATTATACCTGCTACAAGCCTTTGCTGCCAACGCACATACTATTTTTTGGATTTTAAATCTATAAGGCCCTGTTCACATCACGTTTGTGATGTAGGTTTACAGTGTACTTAGGCAAAACTCCCGATGTACACTTTAAAACGTGCTCATAGGGCTCCAGAAGAGTGTCCGTCGAGCTGGTATTGACATCAGTATAATGGAACAAAAAAAACTATATGGAATTGCTTAGCGGTATACACTATTCCAGTTAACAGAATTCTGGGGGGTGGGGGGGGGGATGACCGTATTCCACGCAGTACATTGTTTTTTTTTAGATTTTAAATGGGAGTCTATGTGTGAGGTATGCAGCTTTATGGCATCCGTCAAAGGCCTCCATCGGACAGATACGTCTCCTCAGAGCCCAGCAGCAGAGAGTAGTGGGCAATGTTATAGACAGGAGGGGGCCATTGTGGAGAGGCAGCAGAGGTCGGCTCCTGTTCTGGTAGTCTCTGCAGAGAAGCTTGTTTGTGTTCATATGGGGGGATGTTATGTGTGTAAGGGGATGGCAGCTTTCTGTTGTATGAATATTGCCATGGGCCATATATGCCATCTCCCCATATCTCCCCCCATGTGTGGAAATGAGAGAGGAGGGGAGGGAGCTGCACTACTGTAGTTCCCCCTCCTACCCTGAACCTCCACTTGCCCAGCTGCAGCTCTCCCTTCACCTTTCTCCTCCTCATCCCTCAGTTTAATGCCTCCTCTCTCCATCCCCTGCCAAACAGGCTGGAGTAGTTGGCCGTTTGCTCACAGCAGCATCAAAATGGTGGTCTCAAACTGCTTTTTTATCTTTGCCAGCAACAACTGTCCATATATTGGAATTTGGACAGTTACTTTAATAGAGTTTCCCCAGGCGGAAATGAATGAAGCTCCAGTGACGTAACTGTTCATATATGATTAGAGCTTCCCCAGTGGAAATAAAAAAAAGCAGCAGAAGAGTCTCCAAAAGGAATAGTTTCTCAGATTCTGCCTGCGGATACTGGCCACATGCTAACACACAAAGACTCAGCCCTATAGATCAGCCGGCCGAGTCACTGCAGAGAGGCAGGGAGTCAGGGAGTCAGGCCAAGGTACATGGGATGGGAGATATTTGGCAAAGTATTAAGGGGGATGAGCTGTATAGAGGAAAAAAAAAAAGCTTATCCCAGTGTATGCCTTAACATTATGTGAACAGAGCCTCACACACCATCCCATCATGCTATTTTTCAGGTTCTACAAAATATATTTTATTTTACTTTTTGTTTTTTTTTAATATTTAATAAAAAAAAAAATAGCAAGTTCCTAAAAGAAACCAACTTCTTTTAAAAATAGTGTACACAGAGTGAAGAATTATTCTGGTCTTACCTGGGTACTGCTTAGGAGTGAGCTCCAATTTATGAGAAAGCTGCATAGCGCCAGTTGTGTTGTCTATCGTGTATACAAGTACAGAGCTGCTAGGGAGATGAAAACAAAAAGGCACAGTGGGTTAGGACTTTCTAAATAACCGGGACAAATTACAGCTAGCCATTTACTTTTAGAGAGAGCCATTATCCTGGTTCACCCACATACATGCATGATTGACACACAGAGAAAACATAGGATCTGACAGGTTAAAAACGAAAGATCTGCTCATTTCTATTAACCTGGCCATAGACACGAGATAAAAGGTCAGCCAAAAAGACAAAAGGGTTTGACCATTTTCCGCAAAAACATTCTTTCATCCAAGCAATAATCGATCTGTTGAAGTTTCCATCTCTTGTTTGCTAGTTCGATAAAATGTTAAGGCTTGTGATAGGTGCAGCCAGTCAAGAACTGACCGGAGGTTATAAAAAGGTTTCTTTCCCCCTCTATCTTTACTTCCTACTGCAGTTGACAATCCGACAATCTTTGAAACGATGGCTAGATACGTGCTAAATACACACGTTATTAACATATGTACCCGCAACTCTATGAAATGCTGTCGAAAAGGGGACCATTACTTTTTCACATGATAGAGGCATTTAGACATTTTTTTTGCATAAATCAAAAAAATGTCATAACTTGCTCAATAATAAAAAACAACAAAAACTAGTGATCTACATCAAAGCGCCTATTAGATTAGGTAGGAGATAGGCAAGTTATAAACTGGTGACAGAGCCTATTTAACTAGTGGCATAATTTTACTTCATGGATTTGAGCGCAACAAATCTACTATAAAATCGGTATGTTTTCCATGCGGATTTGGATGCAGATTTGCTACGGACTGCTGCGGATTTCACCCACAGAAACCATCTGACTTTTACAGAGTATTTCTTGCAGTCAAATACGTTAAGTAAAATTACGCCAAGTGTGAATCCCCCTTATAACAAAGAAGGCGGCTTGTCGCCTCTGGAGCTTGAACCTTTTTTTTTTTCCTCCTTTCTGTGCGAAAGACCTGCTCTAGTGTTAATATCCTGGCTACACTTTCTCTACAAGTCATAGCATAAACAGACTACATCTTCCATATAATACAACAGTAAATAATGTAGTTAATAGGCTATAAAGGTCTGATGGAGGACCTATAGGTCTCAGAGTTCAATTTAGCACAAGACATGTGTTATGATTTCAGATTTATTTATTATGATTTATGTATCATCAATAAATGGAATTGGTTAAATCAGGTTTCGAATAGAAACAGAATTAAACATTTTTGTTTTCCACAATTTGCACATGAAAAAACAAACACAGCCCTTGCAATATGACAGTTTTAGCACTGGCTACTAGAGCAGTCACAATAGGCTGACACTTCTTGTTTTTTGTAGCTCGCTTGTTAGTGTAGCTGTATAGTATATAGTGGTCCTGCAGTGCAGAGGAATGGCGGCTCGGGACCCCCGTTCTAGTAATTGGTGGGGGTCCAAACGATGAAACATTTATCACCTATCCTTTGGATCAGAGATAAATGTCCTTCGTGGGATTACCCCTTTAAGCATATTCTATCTATATAAAGCCTGATACTTACTTGCCACATCCAAATGCCATTAATCTGTATTTATTGTTTACTGCCACACAGGTTCCATCGAAAACATCCTGTGCCCAAACCCCATGAATCTGCTGTTGGCAGAAAAAAATATTGCTTTACTACATGCTAAAAAGAATCGGATCATTTTACACAGCAAGCAAACTCTACAAATCAGTAAAATACATTGGAGTTTGTTACCACAGGGAAACACAGTTGTCTAGTCAGTTGAGGGAATCTATTTTCTGAATTGATGCACTAGCACCAGAAAGTGAAATGAGACTTGAACAAGGAGATCATACATGGATAGTAGGAGACGCGCACAGAAAGTCATCAATCTGATAGTGTGACCATCTACAAATGCACAAGAGACTATTGCCATACAAAACGGAATTCTGCAGATTTAAATGTAACAAGAGCGTTTTTATGCTAAACACATTGCAATAGTTGACGTCCTAAATGAAATGCTGCCCTTCAGCTCTACTTATATGCCTTGTTTTAGGAACAATTCCCTTGTTGATAAATATTAGACATATTATATATAAATCTATGTTGCAATGCTTTCCAATGACATTTTTCTAGCAAAAAAAAAGTAACTCAGATCTTCTGCTGTTCGGCCCCCTGCATTTGCGGGCCGTGCTCCCATTAGAAAAGTATGGGAGCTCGGCTCGTAAAAATCAAAAAATAGGACATGTCCTATTTTTTACGGATCATTTCTACGGCCCGGACACTTTCCCGTAAATATACAGGAAGGGGTCTGTGGGCAATAGAAATGAATGGGTCTGTACTTTGATCCGCAATTACGGTCTATAATTGTGGCTCAAAATTACGGCTGAGTGCATGCGGCCTTAGTAAGTAGATTTGTGTAAATGCAGACTACTAGTGTACAGAGTCTATACTTTTTATATACAAACTATGAGCTATGCACTTCAGCATAGGCACTATTGTGTATATGGATCTTCCGTATGGGGCACTGTAATGAGTACTCTGTGGCAATGTTACAGTACTGTGCAAAATCTAGAGGACCAACCTTTGGTTTATTTAATGCCCAGTCCAAACAACCACTATATAGTAATTATTATATTTGTAATTTTTTTTTAACAAAAAAAAAAAAGTACATATTTAACCCCTTGCGTACCTTCGACGTAATAGTACGTCGCTGGCCGCTTATTCCAGCGTACCTTCGACGTACTATTACAGCGCAGGAATAAACTGTCACTATGTGAAATCACATAGTGACAGAACAGCGGCGGCAGCTGTCATTGACAGCTAACCGTCTCTGCTACCGGCCTGGGGACCAATTAGCAGTCCCCAATGCCGGTGATTGCTGTGATTGTTCAGTCTCTGAAGACTGACCAATCACAGCCGTCTGTGACGTCGTCTGCAGGAGAAAGCTCCTGTCACTTTCTCTGATCTCCTCACTTCTGTGAGATACGTGAGGAGATCAGAGAAAGCGGTGTAAAAAAACAAAACACTATTTTTATTAACCCCTTCCCGAAAATGGGCGTATAGTAACGCCCTGAGGATGAAGCGGGCACAGGAGCTGTGCTCGCTCCATCTTCATCAGATGTCGGCTGTAATATACAGCCGACATCCCACTGCAACTACAGCGATCACTGTCCTCTCCGATCGCTGTCGTTTAACCCCTTAAATGCCGCTGTCAATAGCGACAGCGGCATTTAAGTGATTGATACAGAGGGAGGGGGCTCCCTCTGCACCCCATTGCCCCCCCCACGAAAAATCGCGGGGTTCTGATGGTTGCAATGGCAACCAGGAAGCCTAGCAACGGCTTCCTGGTTGCCAGGTACGGGAGCCTATTAGGTCCTGCCCAAGGCAGGACGTAATAGGCTCAACTGTCAGTTGTAAAGTGACAGTTACAATACATCAGTACATACAGAAGTAGTGCAGTGTATTGTATAGGGGATCAGAAGATCAGATCTTCCAGTCCCCTAGTATGTGTAAAATAAAAAGTTAAAAAAAAGTTAAAAAAAAGTTTTAGATAAATAAATACAAGTTTTACGTAATAAAAACAATAATCGCCTTGTTTCCCTGATCAAGCCCTTTATAATTAGAAAAAAAATGAAAAAAAAAAGACAAAAACTAGACATAATAGGTATTGCCGCGTTCAAATCGGCCTGACCTAAAAAAATATCATATTATTTATCCCGCACGGTGAACACCGTAAAAAAAATACCATAAAAAACAATGGCAGAATTTCCTTTTTTGGTCACGTTGTTTCCAAAAAAATGGAATAAAAAGTGATCAAAAAGTCGCGCGTAGCGAAACATGGTACCAATAAAAACGACAGTGTGTCACGCAAAAAATTTATGTACTCCGCCCAGCTTACATATGCCCCCACATTATAAGCTGAAACACCAGTAAAACACTAAACAAAACTACTACCAAGCAAAATCTGCGCTCCAAAAGCCAAATGGCGCTCCTTCTGGGCCTGGCAGTGTGCCCAAACAGCGGTTTATGACCACATATGGGGTATTACCGTACTCTGGAGAACCGCTTAACAATTTATGGGGCGTATGTCTCCAGTGGTGCAAGCTGGGCACAACGCATTGGGCACTGAAATAGCATATATGTGGAAAATGTCAATTTTCAATCTGCAACATCCAATGTGCACTAATTTCTGAAAAACCTTTGGGGGTCAAAATGCTCACTACACTTCTAGATGAATTCCTTGAGGGGTGTAGTTTCCTAAATGGGGTCACTTCTCGGGAGTTTTCACTGTACTCGTACCTTAGCGCAATGCAACATGGCGTCAAAAACAAATTTTGTAAAATCTCCACTCCAAAAACGAAATTGCACTTTTTCCGTTTAGACCCTTGCCGTATGTCCAAATAGCCGTTTACAACCACATATGGGGTATTTCCGTAATCAGGAGAAATTGTGTAACACATTTTGGGGTGTCTTTTCTCCTGTATTCCTTGTGGAAATGAAAAATTCTGAGCTAAAGCTACAGGTTATTGGAAAAAAAAAATGTTTTCATTTTCACGGACCAATTCTAATAAAATCTATAAAACACCTGAGGGCTCAAAATGATCACTACACCTCTAATTTAATTCTTTCAGGGGTATAGTCTCCAAATTGGGATCACATCTGGGGAATTTCTACTGTACTGGTACTTCAGGGACTCTGCAAATGCGACATGGCCCCCAGAAACCAATTCAGCAAAATCTGAGCTGCAAAATCCAAATGGTGCTCCGTCCCTTCTGAGCCCTGCCATGGGTCCAAACAGCAGTTTATTACCACATAATGGGGTATTTCCGTAATCAGGAGAAATTGCTTTACAAATGTTGAGGTGCTTTTTCTCCTTTATTCCTTATAAAAATTAGAAAATTCTGTGTTTTTTCCAAAAAAAAAGTCTCTTTTCATCTTCACAGACTAATTCCAATAAATTCAGCAAAAAACCTGTGGGGTCAAAATGATAACTATACCACTAGAAAAATTCCTTGAGGGGTATAGTTTCCAAAATGGGGTCACTTTTGGGGGGATTCCACTGTTTAGGTCCCTCCAGTGTGTTGCAAACGTGACACGGCACTGAAAACTATTCCAGTAAAATCAGAGCTCCAAAATCCAAATGGGGGTCCTTCCCTTCTGAGCCCTGCTGTGGGTCCAAACAGCAGTTTATTACCACATATGGGGTATTTCCGTAATCGCGAGAAATTGCTTTACAAATGTTGGGGTGCTTTCTCTCCTTTATTTCTTGCAAAAATTAGAAATTTTTACGTTTTTCCAGAAAAAAAGTAGATTTTCATTTTCACAGACTAACTCCAGAAAATATAGCAAAATACCTGTGGGGTCAAAATGCTAACTATACCCCTAGATAAATTCCCTGAGGGGTGTAGTTTAAAAAATGGGGGTCACTTTTGGGGGTTTCCACTGTTTTGGCACCACAAGACCTCTTCAAACCTGACATGGTGCCTAAAATATATTCTGAAAAAAGGAGGCCCCAAAATCCAAGAGGTGCTCCTTTGCTTCTGAGGCCTGTGTTTCAGTCCATTAGCGCACTAGGGCCACATGTGGGATATTTCTAAAAACTGCAGAATCTGGGCAATAAATATTGAGTTGCGTTTCTCTGGTAAAACCTTCTGTGGTACAGAAGAAAATGTATTACATATGAATTTTGTAAAAAAAAAATGAAATTTGAAAATTTCAGCTCTACTTTCCTTCAATTCCTGTAAAACGCCTAAAGGGTTGAAACACTTTCTGAATGCTGTTTTGGATACTTTGAGGGGTGCAGTTTTCAAAATGGGGTGTTTTATGGGGGTTTCTAATATATAGGGCACTCAAAACCACTTCAGAACTGAACTCGTCCCTGAAAAAAAATCGCTTTTTGAAATTTTCTTAAAAATATGAGAAATTGCTGCTAAAGTTCTAAGCCTTGTGAGGTCATAGAAAAATAAAAGGATGTTCAAAAAACGATGCAAACATAAAGTAGACATATGGGAGATGTTAATTGGTAACTATTTTGTGTGGTATTACCATCTGTTTTACAAGCAGATGCATTTAAAATTGGAAAAATCATAATTCCTTCATATTTTCGCTAAATGTTGGTGTTTTTCACAAATAAGCAATGAATTTATCGACCAAATTTTTCCACTAAACTAAAGTACAATATGTTACGAGAAAACAATCTCAGAATCAATTGGATAGGTAAAAGCATTCCGGAGTTATTACCACATAAAGTGATACATGTCAGATTTGAAAAAAATGGGTCTGGTCCTCAAGGCCAAAATGAGCTGGGTACTCAAGGGGTTAAAACCGGAAAAATAAATAAAACAAAAGCCTCCATCAATAAGTATCATATAAAATGTATTGGTGTTTAACCCCTTTGCTGCTGTGACCAGTTTCACACTTGACATGTAATCATAAAACCTGAATATTTAATTTACAAAAGATCCTATTATACCACCGTACACCATACCCATATTTTCTGAAATTAGACACCAGGCGCATTGTGGAAACATAACCCAGCCCTTTACACTTATGTACGCCTTTATGCAATTTTACATCAAAACTTAACGTCGTGTAAAAATACATACAAATTCATGATTGTGGCTAAAATTCGGACTCAAGCAGAGCCTGGAGACACACAACACCTTCCAAAAATAAAAAGTTCAGGATGGGCAGAGATCAAGAAGCTACAAAAGTGGGCGAGCACACTAAACATATACGGAGGAGTGCAAAACCGTTGCCCTATAAAATATAACTAAATATTGGCAAAAAGAACGGAATTGGACATCCAGCGAATAAAAAATAAAACAAAAAACAACATTTTATTTAAACCAGAAAACGATCAAACATTGTAACCAAAAATACATACAGCAATCCATAATAAGATCTAACATAAGGTGTGTAGAAGCACCCAAAAAAGATATGACGTGTCAGACTAAACAGAAAAGAAGATACATATAGATACTCCACATCAAGTATCCACTACAATGAAGCACATACCCAGCTAAAATTTAGGTCTGAATATCTGTACAGGTGCGGCAGCGGGTCACACACCAAGAAAACCGAGCCCCACGTATATTGCCGGAAAGAACTCGGCTTTTACGTTGTGTAAAAAATGCATACAAATTCATGATTGTGGCTGCAATTCTGAGCTAAGCAGAGCCCGGAGACTCAACACTTTCTAATAATAAAAGTTCCGGATGCGCAGAGACCATACATGCCACTTATGTCTACACACACATATCAAATCACCAGAACTGAAGAAATCAAATCTCTGCGATTCAGATGTAGGTAAATACCTAAGTTACGGAGTCAGTACATGGTCCGATTAGATGTGCAACTGCTCCTCTTCGTACCCCTGTAGTAGGGGAAAAAAAAAAAAAAAAAGACCCCCTAAATGTGACAAAGCACATATCCTCTCTAATTGGTAAGGGGGTCATAACATGAAGAAATGTTCCTGTATCACCCCTTGGGAGCGAGATTACAATAACAAGCTGTGATCTTTCTTCCCAATGTCACCGAGGCAAAAAAACAAACAAAAAACACGACGCATAATTTATCATGCCGCTCCTTGACTTCAAACAAGTGCTGCTCCCCAAATATTGCAACTAGAGCTTTGAGCCTGGTATCATTTGAAAGCTCAGATTCTGTGCTTCAATATACCCAGATCTAAGCTCCAATCCACCAAAGTTAAGGGCCAGGCAACTCCATGTTTTGGATGGTGAGTGTCCGATATTAAAAAAAAAAAAAAAAAAAATTGAACTGAGTATGTGTTGTATGTAAGCAGTGGTGGGGGATTAGTACAAGTTTGGAGAATTAGCACATGGAGTTAATAATTTCTTTGTGACTGAAGGTGTCAAATACATTTTAATATGTTACCTTCTGAAAAATATTTGACTTACAAAAATTGATTCTACAGAAAGATAATGTTCCCAAGCACACACCTGCGAAGATCACTTCTGCTGACCAAACAAAGACGTTCGTTTGAAGATCAGTACAATGGACAGGACGCCACCGAGCTCAGACTTCAACATCATTGAATGGGTTTGTGAATACTGCACCCAAATTTAGACACTGAACTTTGGTGAGGTTTACAAGTATCAACGTAAATATATCTGTAGATTTAGGCTGCGCTCACACCGTTGTCTGGCTTTTCATTGTTCTTCTTCATCAGAGGAGCAGTACAATGGAAATCCCAGAAGCGGCGCTACGGTAGCACGATGAACACTACCGGCGGCCAACGGTTTTACTGGAAATCTTAGTGCAGCACGCTGCACTTTTGTTTCTGATATTTTCGGGTGGATCTGCAACGAAAGCCCCTACCAGAGCCTCCAAAGTAGATGTGAACTAGGCCTTATGTCTCCCAAAAAAGAATGGAAGCTGCAATAAAAGGAAAGGGTGGACACACAAAATACTAAAGATTGATATTACATTTAGTTGTTGAGGCCTTGTGTAATCTTCTACTAAATATTGGTTTTCCTTTTCATTTGCTGACACTGAAGAACTGATAATTCATACTTTCTTGGCCACTTCGGCGTTAGGGTTCCGTTGATGGGTTCAGTCAGAACTTTCCATCGGAGAAACCCATCAACGGAAAGGCCAACTGAAACCATAGCTTCCGTTTGCATTACCATTGATTTCAATGGTAATGCTCCGTTGCAAATGGTTTAGGTTTGTCTCCGTTCCATAAGGTTTCAGGTTTTTTTGGTGGAATCAATAGTGCAGTCGAGTATCAAGGGTATTAAAGACATGAAAAGGAGGTATCTGACTTCTGCATAGTACCGTATATGGATACCATAATGCGTCTCATCTGGAACAGTCTGGTTTGTGGCACCATTTATTAGGAACTATATACCATAAATCCTAATGGATACAATTTGGACTCATGCATCTGCTTACATCTGCTGTACTGGACACTGGTGTGATGAATCCAACACGACCATCGTTAAAAACAACAGCAAACCCATCGAGAGTTACACAGTACTCCATATCCCGGATGTGGACACCATCAAAGTCTAAGAATGAACCTGCTGGGGAGAAAATAAAACAATGATACACAGTACAAGTTTATTTGAGGTCTTATACTGGTAAATAATACTGTTGGCTTTTCTGCTTTAGTTAAATTGGTTGTCCAGGATAAGAAAAACATGGCTGTTTTCTTCCAAAAACAGCACCACACTTGTCCACAGGTTGTTTGTGGTATTGCATCACAGCCTGATTCACTTCAATGGAGCGGAGCTGCAACACCAAACAATTTATGGACAGGAGATGGGCTGTTTCTGAAAGAAAGGAGCCAAGCTCTCATCCTGGACAACCCCTTTAACATCCAACACAGCTGAAATTTTTCAATTGTACAGTCTTTTTTAATATTCACTGCAACCTCTACTAAAGAAAAACAAAAAAACCTTCAAAATTACAAAGAAAAAAAAAAAAGTAGGTAAGCAGCAAAAAAAAATAATTTGATGGGTGCAAGCTGCTGGAACCTCAAATCGTGAGCTGAAACAAATAGTAATCACAAGAAACAGCAACACTCCAAACACAGAGAAAATTTGTGGTTACTTTATTTGCGCGTTGGCCATATTTCAAGCTTCACTTTAAAATATTTCATTTTTTTTTACAGGTACAGCTATTTTTTGCTACAAACAATTAATTTAGGCACAATGAAAATTAAAAAAAGGATTGGGATTTATCAGATTTTATCAGCCAGAAATGTATTTCGATGAATCGAGCATGAATGCAGTTTTGTGCAGTTTGGAATTAAACTGAAATATATTTTTTTTGTTCTTCCTTACTGGTCTGTAAATTTTAGTGAGCAATTTCCAAAAGATAGAATGCCAGCTGTAGAGTTGGATAACCATGTGTTCTAGGAAAATATATACTTTAATTACTGGGTACGGTTTTGCATCTTTACGGATATACGTGTAAGACGTCCCTCTTTGAGCAGATATAAAGCTTCTGTTTCCATGTCCTTCCTCGGTTTGTAAATGTAATGAAGAATAATGCATATTAAGGCTATGTACACTGTTGACATCGTGGTGTGGTTTTTTTTTTAAATTTGTGCATCACACACAGCCTTAATGTGCATTATTCTTCATTACATTTACAAACCGAGATGTAGAATTGCAGGGAAGGGATAAGGAAAAGTAGTGCGATCTAGTAGAATATGAAAAACAACAAATACTTTATTAATAAATTATTTTAAAACAAAAAAAAAACAACAACATTCATCATTTAACATTGTTAAGTGCCAATGTCCCCTAACTTGGCACTGAAGACAAATATGTCTTAGATGGACAGACTACGTGTGAAAATGAATTGGTAGCCTGAGCCTGAATAGGGCAAATAACCAGTGAATTATATATATGGGCTTGAACTGCCTGCCATATAGTACTAACCTACTACTGAGCAGTCTGTAGAACGGCTTTGTAATAGGTGTGAGTTAGAAAGACAACATATTGTGTCTCTCACAAGGGGCTATGCATATGACCTTAAACCCAAAGGGAAATGACCAGTTGTGCCTTAAGAAAATGCATAGGGCACAAGTCTCCATGTACTAAATACTAAAGGTTCCTTCATCGGGCTGTGGGGGAACCCGTAAGATTAACAATGACGGCGTGATTGTGAGTTACCAAACTATGCCATGTTTGTCTCTATACAAACCTATTCACATGCGGCGTTACTCACAATCACGCCGTCATTGTTAATCTTACGGGTTCCCCCACAGCCCGATGAAGGAACCTTTAGTATTTAGTACATGGAGACTTGTGCCCTATGCATTTTCTTAAGGCACAACTGGTCATTTCCCTTTGGGTTTAAGGGCATATGCATAGCCCCTTGTGAGAGACACAATATGTTGTCTTTCTAACTCACACTTATTACAAAGCCGTTCTACAGACTGCTCAGTAGTAGGTTAGTACTATATGGCAGGCAGTTCAAGCCCATATATATAATTCACTGGTTATTTGCCCTATTCAGGCTCAGGCTACCAATTCATTTTCACACGAAAACATATATGTCCATCTAAGACATATATTTGTCTTCAGTGCCAAGTTAGGGGACATTGGCACTTAACAACATTCATCATTTAACATTGTTGTTTTTAAAAAAACAACACATTTATTAATAAAGTATTTGTTGTTTTTCATATTCTACTAGATCACACTACTTTTCCTTATCCCTTCCCTGCAATTATACATATCAATATTTTGGTGGTGTACACCTAGTGTGAACTCTTTGCTCGAATTATTCATTAAATTATAAAAGGGCAACATTGAAATATATATTTCTGATTTACAAACCGAGGAAGCGCATGGAAACAGAAACTTTATATCTGCTCAAACAGGGACATCTTACATGTATATCTGAAAAGAAGTAAACCGTACCAAGTAACTAATGTATTTCTTTTCCTAGAACACACGGTTATCCAAATCTACAGCTGGCATTCTATCTTTTGGAAATTGCTCACTAAAATTTACAGACCAGTAAGGAAGAACAAAAAAAATATATAGATTTCAAGCTTGGTCCAAGAAATGCACAGGAATTGCAGTTAAACTCACGCGTATACGGAAATTGGGAGGTCAGGAGCGGTATTTTCATCAGAGTAGACACTCTAGACTGGGGAACCACCAGTGTATAGTGAGCACTGCTGGGGCTATCAAGACCCATAACAGTTCTTAGTGTGAACAGATCACAGTACAGAGAAACACTGGGCTATAAGAAGGATCAACTAGAAAGAAGGGCTGTCTTCTGGAGGACGAGAAAATCCGCCCAAGTGACAGAGTTTTGCTTTCTGCCCCTAACAGCATCCAGCTCCTCTCTCCCTGTAGAAGCAGTCAGACTGCTCCCGCCGGGCATAGACTGGCAGCACGGTACGCTTCTCCTGCATAAGGCTGTACGCATCATTGCAAAACTACATGGAAATACAGGAGGTTATTTGCCACAATCTCGGAGAAACTGTACAACGAAAGTATTTACATGCGGTTTTGCCACTTAGCAGTAATGGTGCAGCTTCTTCTGTGTGAATGTGCCTCTTACTACTAGAGGAAGGCGGCAATTTTTACTATTCGCTCCCCCTGCACAATGGACAGAAGTGCTGCAGATTTTTCTTGTGGATTTGCACATGGAAAATCTGCAGCAGATTAGTCCCAGCCATGTGGATGAGATGTGACCCAAATCTCATCCACATACTGTAGAAAATTATCCAAAACGGAAATCAGAAAAAGCTGCCGACTTGAAAAATCGTTATAGATGTTAACTGCAGATTTCACCCTTTTCAACGTTGAAGGGGTGAAATCCGCAGTGAATCTGCAGCAAAATCCACACGCAAAACATGCAGATTTTGCGGTGAAAAAAATCTGCAATGAGTGAGTGAATGAGTGAGTGAGTGTGTTTGTACCCTTAGAGGCAAGTGAAATGTAAGGCAAGGCCCTCACATCCCTAGTTGCAGTGAGGACACAGCCTAAGGCCCTGTTCACACAAAGGTTATTTTTACGCAAATTATGATGCAGAAACCGCGCCAAAGAACAGCTGAAAATCGCCCCCCATTGACTTCAATTGTCTGCAGAGGAGTTTCTTTTTCTTTGATTCCGCCTCTGACCTCCCACTGAAAATCAATGGGAGGCACAAAAAAACCCACGGCACTGGTTTCTGAGCATTTTTCGCTGTGCTTTTTACCCGGTCCTTGCATTAGCTTCATTGGCCGCGGGTGAAAAACACTGAAAAAAAAAGGCCTGCAAAAATCTGTGTGAACAGGGCCTTACAGCGTATTATCGCTGGATCCTAACTTTTGAAGTTGGTTCCGAGCCACCTGGTTAAGATATGTCCAGTCAGTATCTAGCATGAATAAGCGTTCACATGTTGCAGTAGTGTGCCGCGAAGCCAAAAACTGCACGCGTTTTACCACAAATTGCCGTGGTTTGTGATGCGGTTATTGGCCGTGTATTTTTTAAAAGGTGAAATACATGTTTTGAACCCAGACCAAAAGTCTCAGGCAAATGGATGTATTATTTAACCGGTTCCTGACCGCTGGCTGTGTCTTTTTTGACCTTTGAGGGATAGACTACAATAATAAAATAAAAAAAGTTAACTTAGAATAAAGTGCAAAAATATTAAATAAATACACATAAAATACCCACCCCAAAAAAAGTTTCCCCCCACCAATCTATGTCGTAACACTAGCCTTGAGTCAATTACCCTAAAATAGACATGTAATATATTAAAATTTACGGTAGACAAGGACGATCATAAATAAAAGGCCTATTTTGGGATAAAGAATACATGCCACTTGGGTGGCATGACCCACTTGAATTATGCAATGGACAACAGAAATGGTCATTAGGTTACCTACCATTCAAGTATTCCTGTGGTTAATGCATTATTTATTTCATTCTAATTATTTTTATTTTTTTTAAAAGGTCTTGAAAACCTAGGGGGGTCACAGTACCTCTGGATGGCTGCAAATCAACTGAAAACGGGATGGTAGCCAAGTTGATAGCTTTCCTTCCATTTGTCATGCCTTCCCAGTGAATGAGGTGAAGCAAGCAATCCTCTGTGGCCACCAGAAGGTCGTTCATCATGGACTGGATACTAGAGAAGAGAACCATACATTGAACGGATGAGGATTAAAAAGCAGTTCATATTTTGACACATTTTTCTTTTAATTCTATTGTGCCAATATTGCATTCTATGTATACCTTGTTATTGGAGCCTGTAAATCCAGAACCTTCTTGGTCTCTAGATTTAATGCTGGAGCACATTGTTCCTCCTTGTAACGAGGTATCGTCTTCACATGAGAGCTTCCTCTATTAAGAAAGAACAGGAAAAAAAAATATTTAGCTATGGTATTGTATAATAAACATGGACTGGATTACATTAGATTCATTTTCATTAAAGGGGTATTCAGGTTCCAGCAAAATAAAAGGAAGGCTGTGTTCACACATGGCAGTCGAAATGCATTTTTTTTTGCTGCAATTTTTGCATTATGGTGGAAAAACCTACACAAAAAATGCTGAGTTGACAATGACATGTAAACAGAGCCTTATTATTTGTCTAATGAACAGTTATACAATATTCAAATATATCTTCTGTATCAATTGCTTACAGCCTTTAAGATCTTAGCCAATAAAAACTTTCATTAAAAAAAAAAACTGATACAAATCAGTCCTGGTCACGTGATGGACATACAGGAGAACAGCTTGTTAAAATACACAGTTCTGATCACTGTACTGTAACCAGTCCAGCAGCTGTGTGTCAAAAAATCCACTGAAAATAAACAATAAAGTTCCCTACTGAATGGCAGCAAGCAGAGATCTTGAAAACTGGGAAAAATAGCTACATCAAGACAGGCACTTGATAAAATTCCAGTGTCTGCACATAAAAAAAAAAAATCTCCTAAAAGTCAGTTCAAAAAAGTTTTATTAATGAGAAAACAAATACACACTATATCGTGGTAAAAACTAACGCAGTGTTGACCACACCTCAACGTCTGAATATACCAGAACGCTAGTAAGAAAAGGATTGGCAGCAAAATCAGCTAATTCGTTTTCTGTTACAATAACCTCAAGGAGCGGCATTGACTAGTTTTGCTGACATTTTTGTAATTGCGTTAAAAACTGTGGCAGGTTAAAAAAAATTCTATGCGGAAATTCTGCAGCATTGACAGTAGCAACAAAGTGGATGAGATTTAGAACATGTCATGCCACATGCTGCGGAAATGAATGCAGCGGAAAACGTAACAAATTGACCTGCGGTGCGGAATTGGATTCCGCAGCACGTCAATTTATGCAGCGTTTTTGTTGATTTTCTGTTGCGGGTTTTGAATTCAAATGGGGATGCAAAACCCGCAATAGAAAGTTAAGTGTTGCGACTTTTGTTGCATAATCGCAGCGTTTAAGCCGCAAAAACCGCAACTCCGGAAAACCAAAAAATAATTTGGCCTCTTAGGACGACGTTTCGGCAAATGTGACCTCTGCAGCCAATCACAGGCTGAAGCATCACATAGCCTGCTACTTCATCGTAGAAGGCCAGACAACGCGCAGAGAAGACAGAGGGGGTAAGTATGAGCGCTTTCTTTCCACAACGGAAACACTGTTCGAAAAACCGTACCACATTGAGATTTTTCGGACTGAATGTACTGCGGGTTCCAGGTCAGACACGCTTCATGATTTTTACTCCTTCTCCTGAGGTGGAGCTACCTCCCAGCCTCTGACGCTGTCCTATCAGCATGAAGCTGCTTCACACAGTGAGAGAGCCTGGGGCTGGAGGGGAGGGGATCACTTCAAACAGCCATATCTCAGGCTGTGGACCACCTAGAACAGCGGTGGAATATGAAAGAGGAGATTCTGATCTTTCATGACACAAGGATCGCAGTTCTAGCTGTGACACAACCGGAGATATGGCCAGTTGAATACACAGTCTGGAATGGAAGCTGCGTACTATAATATCAGGCTGTGGACCACCTAGAACAGCGGTGGAATATGAAAGAGGAGATTCTAATCCTTCATATGACACCAGGATCGCAGTTCTAGCTGTGACACAACCGGAGATATCGCCAGTTGAATACACAGTCGGGAATGAAAGCTGTATATTATAATATCAGGCTGTGTTGCTTGGCAGGCAAGGGGGAGAAGCTGTATGACGATTGGACAGCGTCATACAAAAATCATTACATTGCCCAGAGGGAAAAGAGTTACCTCCTATTTGGCTATTGGAGCCACATTAGCATATTTAGAAAAATGCTCATAACTTAAGATATTTGCACACTTGGGGTCAGTTCAGACGTAGTGTAAATACTGCGAATTTTCCGCAACGGAATTAGTTGCAGAAAATCCGCAGCATAATACAGTAGCAGAAAAGTGGAGGAGACCGAACAAATCTCATCCACACGCTGCGTAAATACGGAGCAGAAAAAAAAAGCTCAGAATTTGACCTGGAGTGCAGGTTTTTTCCCATTGAATTTAATGGGGAGGTAAAGTCAGCAACAAATAGCAGATCTTACTTTTTCTGCGGCGAAGTCACAGCTATTCCACCACAAAAAACGCAACTCAGGAAAAAAAAAATCATCATCATACTTACCGAGAAGTCTGTTTCTTCCTCCAGGCCGGCCTCCTGGGATGACTTTTCATCCCATGTGACCGCCGCTGCAGCCAATCACTGGCTGCAGCGGTCTCCTGAAATAAAACGTCAGCCCAGGAGGCCAGCCTGCATCCCAGGTTTGGTGAACTCAGCCTTAGAGTGGATCGATCAACATACTATGATACTCAGAGAAGCATTGTATGGAGATTGGCTAACAGTGGAGCAAACCTAACAGTACAACACATTTTTACACCGTTTGGGCTAACAGCAGCTACCAAAAATGACAGAGCATTCCTAGCTCCCCCCGCCTCTCTCAGCTTCCTTTCGACTTGCTCACCAGTGACTGAAGGCTACAGTGTATCTGCATGGGGGGGGGGGGGGGTATTCCCTCAAATACAGCAGACTCAACTACAGTCTGCTGTATTCTTTGCTTTCTGAACAATTTTTCAATGCCATTTGGGCGAATAGTGTAGAGGACCTGTCTCCATATTATGCTTCCCCTAAGACTCTTATATTTTCTTTAAAGATCTAAATTAAAATTAAACATAAGACACATAAAAATATTGGTAGAAAAGGAACAGGACTGCATTCATTGGTTGGCCATTTACACTGCATAACACTACAGTCCTGAACAAAAGTTTTGAGACTGACAAAATTTGGTTTTCAAAAAGTTTGCTGCTTCAGTTTTTATATTGGTCCCATCATCAATAACTTCAAGGAGAGATGTTCAATTCCAGTGAAGGCTTCAGGGCACCCAAGAAAGTCCAGCAAGTGCCAGGACCGTCTCCTAAAGAGGATTCAGCTACGGGATCGGTTCAATACCAGTGCAGAGCTTGCTCAGGAACGGTATCAGGCAGGTGTCAGTATATCTGCACGCACAGTGAGGCGAAGGCTTTTGGTGTCAAGAAGGGCAGCAAAGAAGCCACTTCTCTCCAAGAAAAACCATCAAGGGCAGGCTTACCTGCAGGAAGTACAGGGATTGGACTGGGGTAAAGTTATTTTCTCTGATTAAGCCCCCTTCAGACTGTTTGGGACATCTGAAAGAATGGTTGTCCGGAGAAGGAAAGGTGAGCGCTACCATGAGTCCTGTGTCATGCCAACAGTAAAGCATCCGGAGACCATTTGTTTGTGGAGTTTCTTTTCACCCAGGGAGTGGGCGCTCTGTTCATAACCAAAATTGTCACTTCCAAGAATAAAGAATAGTATCTAAACATCCAACAAGAGCAACTTCTCCCAACAATCCAGGAGCAATTTGGTGATGAACAATGCTTATCCAGCATAAAGGAGAACCATGTCACAAGGAAAAAGTGATAACTAAGTGGCTCGGTGAACAAAACATTGTAATTTTTGGTCCTTGGCCAGGAAATTCCCCAGATCTCAATACCATTGAGAACCTGTGGTCAATCCTCAAAAAGCGGGTGGACAAATTTACACAGAAATTGTGATAAACTCCAAGCACTGATTAGGCAAGAATGGGTTGCCATCAGTCAGGAGTTGGCCCAGAAGCTGATATCCAGCATGCCACGGGGAATTGCAGAGGTCTTGAAAAAGAAGGATCAACTCTGTAAATATTAAGTCTTCACATAAATGGGAAGCATTGGTCAATAAAAGTTTAACGTATGAAATGCTTATAATTGTACATCTGCATACCATCTGACTAAAGGATCTAAAAACACAGAAGCAGCAAACTTTGTGAAAACCAAAATGTGTGTCAGTCTCAGAACTTTAGGCCAGGACTGTACAGAAATGTAAACGTTTTGGCATCTGATGATCAGCTCACCGGCGGGGGATCTGTCTAGAGAAGCCGGGTCTTCCTAGATTGACAACCCCTTTAAATGCAGCAACTAAATTTATATATAGGTGATTGTAAATCAAGGCATGAGAAAATGAAAGACAACGTAGACTGTATTCGATTCTTTAGGGTTACATATATAAAACAGTCAACTATCATTGCGTCGTCTACACACACACTGTAAAACCCACTATGGGAAAGTTCTCAGAGATCCTGCCACAAAACGTAACATATTTCCCCAAGTCTATTTTTTTCTGTTTGAATTGCTATGACCTTTAAACAACAAATATGTGTTGCCAGCAGAGGCAGGGAGGAATGTTCAGCCGGCACTGCCACATCAGCAGCAGCTGCGCTCCATACTTATCGGAAACACACCAGCAGCACAGAGTGTGTAGAGGTCTCATATACTCAAATTACTAAAGGAAATACTGACAGTCAGGTGGTTTGGAACTGCGGAAAAATATTCCTCACCTGTTGTCAAAGTATTCTCACGGATGTAAAGCCCGAACCACTGCATTTCTAAATGACAGACTAGTTACTTGTATGCAAAGTACGCAAAGAGGAAGCACTTGCCAATGGCAAGTAAATAAACTTCTGAAGCATCCAGGTGTTGACCCCTGGCCACAGAAAGTAGCGAAAGATTTAAATGTGAACCTGACAAGGCGGCCAATAATATCTATGAAGAAGCTTTTAATAGCTGGTTTATGTTTGGTTTCCTATCTGCTCCCTCCATTATTACGCTTTGCGCAGTTCTTTTACACATTATTATGCATCAGAAACGGGGGAACAAAATGGGATTAGAACTATCTTTGTTTCAGTTCCTCACCATTTTCTAGATCTCTACTGCTGTTCATGAATTGAAGCTTTCTTTATTTTCTCATTTAAAAGGCTGAAAACCTATCCAGACCTCATCCTACATTCACACAGCTGAAGTTTGTTACAATGTATCAGTGCAAGTTCGGCTGGGTTTACCCTGTGCTTTGCTGCATTTTTTTACATCCGTTTTTTTGTTTTTGTAGATAAACTCCCATTGAGAAACATGGGAGTTATCAACCAAAAAAAAACCGCACGTTAACACCTTGCCGACATTCGTCACATGGATGCGTCATGGAAAGCCAGTGCTTCCCGCAATTTGCCGTATCCATACAACAAATGGAGACGGGGTTACAGTGTAAAAGTTAAACGTTACAAAGTAAAGATGGCTGCTGTTCAGAACACAATGACAATGCCATGGGGGGTGGCTCGTGGAGCCTTGTCCTACATATGGGCCTAGTAAAAAAAACAAAGATTAGGCAATACTGGAGTGTGGACATTTTATTCAACACCCCATCATACCGCATGGCAATGACCCGGACAAGTTTTGAAAGAATTCTGAAATTTTTGCATTATAATGATAATGCACAGTGCCTGCCCCGTGGTGACCCCAGATATGACCGCCCATTAAAAATCAGGCCAATGATTGATTATTTCTGCACCAAATTTCAAGAAGCTTACACACCCGAAAATAACATTGCAATAGACGAGTCGCTTGTACATTTTCAGGGGAGACTAAAATTCCGCCAATAGCTGCCAAGCAAGAGGGCGAGGTATGGAATTAAAATGTACAAGCTGTGCGAGAGTAGCTCAGGGTACGCCTACGTTAGTGGGAAAACCGTGTGGGATTTGGTGCACCCACTGCTGGACCAGGGTTATCACCTTTACGTGGATAACTTCTACACCAGCATCCCATTATTTAAATGCCTCTCCACCAGAAATACTGTAGCATGTGGCACCGTGCGCAAAAATCAGAGAGGCCCCTCTAAAAATCTGATTGGGCAAACCCTGAGAAAGGGAGAAAGCAGGTCACTAAATAGTGAGAACATATTGCTGGTTAAGTAGAAGGACAAGAGGGATGTCCTTATGTTGACCACAATACACGGTAGCGGCAGCACCCTTGTCCCTGTCCGAGGTAGCACTGCAATGACCCCCAAGTCAGATTGCATCCTGGGCTACAATAAGTACATGGGAGGGATTGATCTTTCTGATCAAGTCCTTGTGGGAATGAAAAAAAATTAGCTAAACCTACATTTTATTGGAAATTTTTTTGTAGATTTTCATCTTCACGGCCTACTTTCAATAATTTCTGAAAAAAAACTGGGGTCAAAACGCTCACTATACCCCTAGATCAATTTCCTCAAGGGGTGTAGTTTCCAAACCAGGGCCACATGTGAGATATTTCTAAAAACTGCAGAATCTGGGCAATTAACATGGAGTTAGTTGCGTTTCCCTGGTAAAACCTTCTGTGTTACAAAAAAAAATAAATAATCTGCAAAGAAAATAAATATGAAATTTGTAAACTTCACCTTTACTTTGCTTTAATTCCTGTGAAATGTCTAAAGGGTTAAAAAACTTAATTGTAAATATGGTTTTGAATACTTTGAGGGGTCTATTTTTTAAAATGGGGGGACTTATTGGGGGTTTCTAATATATAAGGCCCTCAAAGCCACTTCACAACTGAACTGGCCCCTGAAAATATAGCCTTTTGAAATTTTCTTGAAAATGTGAGAAATTGCTGCTAAAGTTCTAAGCCTTGTAACGTCCTAGAAAAATAAGAGGATGATCAAAAAAAATTATGCCAACATAAAGAAGCCATATGGGGGATGTTAATTAGCAACTATTTTGTGTGTTATAACTGCCTGTCTTACAAGCAGATCCATTTAAAGAGACTCTGTCACCACATTATAAGTGGCCTATCTTGTACATAATGTGGTCGGCGCTGTAATGTAGATTACAGCAGAGTTTTTCATTTAGAAAAACTATCATTTTGGACGGAGTTATGACCTATATTAGCTTTATGCTAATGAGTTTCTTAATGGACAACTGGGCGCATTTTACTTTTTGACCAAGTGGGCGTTGTACAGAGGAGTGTATGACGCTGACCAATCAGCATCATACACTTCTCTCCATTAATTTATACAGCACATAGCGATATAGCTATATCGCTATGTGCAGCCACATAAACACACAATAACGTTACTGCAGTGTCCTGACAATGAATATACATTACCTCCAGCCAGGACGCGATGTCTATTCAGAATCCTGACCACTTCTCTGCATGTCTGATTTACAGCACAGCGAGATCTCGCTGTAAATGACAGTTTACAGCGTAATCTCACGAGACTACGCCTACTATGCTGTAAATCACAGACGTGCAGAGAAGTGTCAGGATTCTGAATACACATCCTGTCCTGGCTGGAGGTAATGTATATTCATTATCAGGACACTGCAGTAATAATAGTGTTTGTGTATGTGGCTGCACATAGCGATATAACTATATTGCTATGTGCAGAGTAAATGAATGGAGAGAAGTGTATGGCACTGATTGGTCAGCGTTATACACTTCTCTCCACAACGCCCACTTGGTCAAAAAGTAAAAAAAACACACTCAGTTGTCCATTGAGAAACTCATTAGCGTAAACCTAAAATAGGTCATAACTCCGTCAAAAATGATCGTTTTTCGAAATAAAAAAAAACCACTTCTGTAATCTACATTACAGTGCCGATCACATTATGTACAATATAGGCCACTTATAATGTGGTGACAGAGCCTCTTTAAATTTAGAAAAATGCTAATTTTTTAAATTTTTCATTACATTTTGATGTTTTTTACAATGAAATACTGAATGTATCGAGCAAAGTTTGCCAGTAACATAAAGTCCAATGTGTCACGAGATAATCTCAGAATCGATTGGATAGGTAAAAGCATTCCGACGTTATTACCACATAAAGTGAAACATGTCAGATTTGAAATATGAGGCTCTGTCAGGAAGGTCAAAAGTGGCCAAATAGGGAAGGGGCTAAAAACGCATGTTAAAAATGCATCAATGCACAGGGTGAACCCAGGCTAAGGGGTGAGCTCGCACTGAGTCTTTTGGCTATGATTTTGATGTGGAAACTGCATCGGGGTCAGCGCCAAACCCCCCCCCCCCCCCATTGATTCCAATGGGAGGCAGAGCCTTTTTTTTTTCCCCCAGGGGCGTCTATGGCCACTTACGGGGAAAACAAAAAAAAGGGGGAGGGCATGCTCTCTTTGAGCTCCCATTGAAATCAAAGGAAGACAGAAAAACCCTGCGTCTCGTTTTAACCATTTTTGGCAGCGGTTCTTGCATTAGATTCAACAGCTTAATAAAATAATAGGCGGGCAAGAAATTCATAAAACTTTTTTCGGCTGGAGTGTATCCGCCCTGTGCAAGGGAATTTGGGGCGAAAAACCACACCAAACTGTGGTGTGGTGTGGTTTTTCACCCAGAATGTCCGCTGCGGCAAACTGCAGCATTAGCTGTCCTGCTAGCAGGCCGGCCTTCTGGGATGACGTTTCATCCCAGAAAACCGCTACAGCCTGTGATTGGCTGAAGCGGCAATCACATGGGATAAAGCGTGATCCCAGGAGGCCGACCCTTAGACATCATCCAGGCCAGCCTCCTGGTATGAGGTTTCATCCCATGTGACCGCTGATACAGCCCGTGATTCACTTCTGGGTAAGCATGAGATTTTTTTTTTCCCCCCCGAGTTGCGTTTTTTGCAGCAGAATCGCTGCGAGCCCACCGCAGAAAAACGCAACAACTGCTATTGGTTGCGGGATTTACCTCCCCATTGAATTTAATGCGGAAAAACCGCAACAAATAAGCTGGGTTTTCCCGAATACAATGGACATGCTGCGGAATAAAATTCTGCACCGCAGATCAATTGGAGCGTTTTTTCCCGCTCTGTATTTACGCAGCGTGTGGATGAGATTTTTTTTATCTCATCCACTTTGCTGCTTATTTGCTGCAGATTTTTTGCACTAATTCGGAGGCGGAAAAAACGCAGTATTTACGCAACGTGTGAACTGACCCTTGCAGACAAATTCTCCAGCAAATCTGCACTGAGGGCACACAGCCTAAGGGCTTATTCAGACAAACGTGATATACGTCCGTGCAACGCGCGTGATTTTCACGCGCCTCGCACGGACCTATATTAGTCTATGGGGCCGTGCAGACAGTCCGTGATTTTTACGCAGCGTGAGTCCGCCGTGTAAAACTCACAACATGTCCTATATTTATACATGTCCTATGTTTTTCGCGCCTCACGCACCCATTGAAGTCAATGGGTGTGTGAAAATCACGCGCAGCACACGGAAGCACTTCCGTGGGACGCGCGTGATTCGCGCAACAGTAGTCAAAAGTATGAATGAAAACAGAAAAGCACCACGTGCTTTTCTGTTTACAAACATACAGAGTGTCATCATGATGGCGGCTGCGCGAAAAGCACGCAGCCACGCATAATATGGTAATGACACGGAGCTGGTAAGTGCGCTTTTGCGCACGCAAAACGCTGCGTTTTTGCGTGTGCAAAACGCACATGCTCGTGTGAATCCGGCCTAAAGCTGCACACCGTTGCTGTCAGGTGTGACCTTACCCTTAGGCCTCTTTCACACGGCAGTATTTTGGTCAGTAGTTTGTAAGCTAAAACCGGGAGTGGAACCTACACAGACAAAAATTGGAATGGAAATTTACACCACTTCTGTGTTTTAGACCCATTATTGGATTGTAATAAAGACATTCACCTTTAATGGCATAAATCAGCCCTTCCTTCTTACACCATGTCAGTGTCCAGGAGCTACAATACGTAGCCCAGAGGCAGTCATCCAAGCTACCTGAAAAACGCTTCCCTTTCACGAAAAGGAAATGCACACTGATGTGAACGAAAGTGAAATGTTCTTACAGATCAGATGCTTGGAGATGTTCTTTCAAAACCAGTTCAACACCTGAGCAGCTGTAGAAGGTATCTGCCTCACTGCAAACATTGATAGCATTATAGTCAATGGCCAACTATGCAGCCTCCAGAAAAAGCAGAGCAGAGCCAAAAAAGGTAACAAAAAGTGGCAAGTTCTAGCAATAGGTGGTGGTCGGTAAGGACTTTTACCAGGGAAGCTTGTAAGACCCCCACCGAGCGGCCATTAATGGCATATGCTAGCGATGTTTCGGCGAAGACAGCCCTTTAAAAAAAGTGATAAACCTCAAAATATACCTACAATAAATTTTCTTAAACAGATTACGGAAGTAATGTAAAATGGCCAAAAAACCTGGAGCCCTTATCTGAACTTTGATTTCCATGGTACCCTATAGTCCAGTAGAACAACATGGAGTCTTGGTGTTTTGTCTGTAATACAAAGACCATAGTAAGGCCTCGTGCACACGACCACATTGGTTTTGCGGTCCGCAAAATCACAGGTCCAACGCAGTCCATTGGACCGCAAAAGACCTTGGTAGTGCATCAGTGTGTCAACAGGATCCACTACAGTTCACCAGTTCAGTGAAGCCGCAAATCCAGATCATGAAAAGAGTTGTCCTGAGTTTTTGCGTTCCGGCTTCACGGCCCAAGCACAGTTCCGTGAAACCCACGGTCATGTGCATGGGACCATAAAAATGAATAAGTCTAACTTATCCGCAAAAATGCGGAGAAATTGAGGACGCAAATGCAGTCGTGTGCATGTGTCCTAAGGCTTTGTTCCCATGCCCGTGGTCAATTCAAGTGAGCAATGTATATTTTTCACCAGAAAGGAGTCGGCTATAGAGAAAGCAGAAAAAAGGCTTTCCCAAAAAGGTAGGTTTGGAAAAGGTTTTCCCGCTTTCCTCTGAAAGAAGCCAATACAATTTTGCCATAAAATATACAGCATTCATATGGCTGACAGGGGCAGAACCGGTAGGAACACTAGCTAATGTTCCTCTTATTAACATTCACAATTTATGGACTATAGACTTCAGTTATACCATGACTTTTACCCAAAAGGTGCAACGAACAATGCACACCACCTTCTTCTGAAAATCGCTCTCCTATAAATGTCTGCATGCTTGGTGCCCCCTGTGTGACCGAATTTAGAACTTCTAGAATCCGACTGGTTGTTATATGCAACACCTATTGTTTCTGCACATTATGGATATTTTATAAGAACATCCAGGAGAGAGAGAGCACATGAACAGGGCCGGCGTTAAGGGAGGGGGCACAATTCCCAGGGCCCCCTGCGGCAGAACTACCACTATAGCACCTATAGCGGCTGATACGGGGCCCGCAGCACATAACATTTATGGGCCGGTCAGCACGAGCCCCCTCATGCCCGGATCGCTAGCACAGGGGGCCCCCAGTGCTAGCGACTGCCACAGTCAATTGTATATGCATCCGCAGATACAATTAAAAGGGAAGGTGTCATGAATTTTTTTTATTTTATCATATTTCTTTTAATATATTAACATACATTTTATTTATTTGTGTTCTCATGTTCTACTTTTTCTTCTCTATGGGGGCTGCCATTTTTTTTAATCTCTGTATGTGTCGATTAACGACACATACAGAGATGGAATACGGCACATACAACCCCATGGAGAATGCGAACGGGAGCCGTTCCATTCACAGAAGCGTACGCCGTCTGTGTGGGAACGGCGCATGCACTGCTCCCACACAGACCAAAACGAAGCTAGTTCGCAGAGCGAAATCCGGCGCCATTTTCATGTGGACCAGAAGCCGCTGCTGGACAGTCAGATGACGACTTCCGGCCATATGTTCAGGCGCAAGGAATAGGAGCGTAGACAAGCGGAAGCAGCGGCAGCAGGTAATTTATGTTCGTGTATGTGATGTGTGTATTATGTTCGTGTGATACTGTCTGCTGAGCACTGTATCTAATCCTCCTACACTGTGCAGTCGCTCAGAAAATGGCGGCACACAGTGTAGGAGGTTTGAAGATTCAAACGCTTCCTTCTCCTGGCACTAGCCAGAAGAAGGGAGGGGGGGGGGGAATTGTGTGAGGACACTAGAGAGTGTGTCCACACCAAATTTGCAGCATAAATCAATGAGGTTGCTTTATGACAGACCATGCTGCAATTTTGGGAACTGTTCCAGCTAGTGCCCAGCACATGGAAGTGTTATAAATTAAAATCTAATTTATAATATTTCCAGACTTGTGAAAAAAAATTAAAACAATATGTAAATCACTTAAATAATAATTGTTTAAACTGGAAAAAAAAATAAAAAATTCTAGCGACACATTCCCTTTAAATACTATGGCGGAGCAGCTCCCTGCTCTGCCATTCACTAGGATACAGACCATAAGACACTGGGCGTCACACGCCGGCCAACGCAAATGTTCCGTCTCGGCATCTCAAAGCGGTGGAGCAGCTCCATCCGTCGCGGGAACGGGTGCTACGAGAGTACATATTTTTTTTTGTTGTGGGGCTGTGTATGGCACGATCTACAGGGGTCATTATTACTGTGTGGGGCAAGGTTACGGATGGAGCATTTTTATTGTGTCGAGCACGAAGGGATCATTAATACCATCTGGGGAACTGTGGATTACGAGTTTGTTTAGAGGATGGGGAATAGGTGGGGAGGATGCTGGAAAAGCAAGAAACCAACATGTCTGCGTGTCAAATTCTGCAGCGACGAGTTGTGGCTGGAATAAGAAGACAGTGGTCTGGACCGGATGTAGAAAAAAAAAAAAAAGGAAAGTGAACGACTCTAAATCAGAGAAAACACCACCTGTGAGTCATTGGATATAAATGTCCTGTAATCACTTATATTGTCTGCAGAGCTCGTGTGTATATCTGCCATTTGCCACTATATGGTCACTATACGGTGGTAATATTGGTCTTTGTTCACTATGTGGTTATGGCATGGCGGTATTATTTGGACCTTATAATATTTGCCTTAGTGAGTTGTGTTCAGTAACAGTATACAGGTAATATGTGATCTGGTGTAGTGGTATGATTTAATAAACGTATAGGTATATAGATAATTTTTGTGTGCGAGAGGGGGGACGTATGCTTGCAACACTCCTGGACATGCTAGAAATCAGCGATGCAGTTGTCTGCACATAGACTTCTGAATTGACTATTATTGATACAATAATTCATCATTTGGGACCCCACTTTTAACTTTGCCTAAAACCGGCACTGCACATGAGTGCATATCACTCAAAACAATCTTGGTCACCCAGAGGATTCCCCCTCGACCAAACATACCCGGATAGACATAGGTTTGCCAGCAGATCCTCACAATTTCAACAAGATCTGTAGGCAATCTAAAGTCTATAGAGACTAGCCAGCCATCTATCATCTAAAGCGCCAGCTCAATGGTAACATTTGTTTAGCCGACATCTATTTCTCCTTACCCAATCCTAAAAATGCATGCTCTGCTGAATGTGAATGTTTATTTTAATAGGGAGAGGATAATAAATCACTGCCAGGGCACCCCTGACTTCAGATTATCTTCCGTGGAAACAAGGGATTCTTCTTTACCCTGCCACAAGAATACCCCCATACAAATTAGATAGTTAGCTGATCATGCTGAAAACGGCGAGTTAAACTGGATTTTATCAAAGGCTTTGTTCACATCTGTGTTGGAGGCTCCATTAGGGGCCTCCGGCGCAGATCCGGCAGAGATTACCGGAGAAAATAGTGCAGCATGCTGCGCGATTGTCTCCGGTAAAACTACGGACACCCTGACGAAACCCATTCAAGTCAATGGGTTCTGTCGGCGGCATCAGTCGTGCAATGGAACCATTGCCTCTGTTATTCCCTTGTTCTGCTCCTCTGATGGAGCAGAACAACGGAACACACAAACGCAGGTGTGAACCAAGCCCAACATTTAAAGCCAACTTCAGGAAAGCTCATCAAATATGCCAAGTAAAACAATTAAATTTTCATACGCTGTAATCAAAATACCATCTCTCTACAACCAAAAACGTTTGCTTATGTGGATCAGCAAGCCATTTAAAATATGAATTATTGGCTCTCTAAAATATATGCCATATTTCTACATCTTACTGTCCGCAAGGGAGGGCAGCGGCAGGTTGTTTGTATTCTCTGCAGTGCCTCTGCGGTGAAGAACTTCTGCTAATAAAGAAAGTATTTTAATAACATAACACATTAGGCAAAAACACTCGTGCAGTTTTGATGCAGTTTTTTTTTGTCAAATACAGGAGATGCAGCAGTCTTTTTTTTTTTTTTCTACCTTCCCCTTCTTTTGGATTACAAAACTGACCCAAAACTTGTGTGTGATTCTGGCCTTAGGGAATTGCTGGTACATTCCAGTGTTCTAGAGACAAACTGATTTGCGGCTGAACATTGTTACTTTATGTACATTTTGCGTAAACTCTCTAATTTCCTCTTGCGAAGACAAAAGGTCTAGACCAGGGGTCTCAAACTCGGTCAGATAAGTGGGCCACATACAGAAAAAATGTGAAGTTGACAGGCCGCATTACTTTCAAGTTTGATACAATACAAAATTAGTTAGTTATTTGAACTACAATAACTATACTATAACGATACTACATTACTATAATAACACTAGTACACAAATACTACATTACTAGAATACTAGATTACTAGAAGAATAATACTACATTACTATAATACTAGATTACTAGAACAATAATACTACATTCCTATAATACTAGATTACTAGAACAATACTACTAGATTACTATAAGAATACTACATTACTTAAATAATAGCGCTAGTTTTAAACTTAACGGAAATTTGACAAATTTCTCCACATGCTTATTTCAACAATCCAGTTTTACAGTTAAGTGTCGCTAAATGCAGTCCGGCGGCTCAGTTGGAAGACACACAAATGTCAAGATTAGGCAGCCCCTTTTTAGATCGTGCCACAGTGCCCTCGGTAGATCATGCCAAACCCCCCCTAGATAATGCCAGTGTCCTCTGTAGATACTGCCACACACACACACACACACATAGCTGCTGCCACAGTGTAGATCATGCCCTCTGTAGATCATGCCACCGTGCCCTCTGTAGATCATGCCACACACCCCTAGATAATACCACAAACCCCTAGATAATGCCAAAAACACCTAGATAATGCCAGTGTCCTCTGTAGATACTGCCACACACACACACACACCCGTAGATGCTGCCACACACACACACACACACACACACACGTAGATGATGCCACACACACACCCTCTGTGGATCGTGCCACACACACACCCTCTGTGGATCGTGCCACACACACACCCTCTGTGGATCGTGCCACACACACACACACACACCCTTTGAGGATCGTGCCACACACACACACCCTTTGAGGATCGTGCCACACACACACACCCTTTGTGGATCGTGCCACACACACCCCCTTTGTAGATCGTGCCCACACACACCCCCTTTGTAGATCGTGCCACACACACCCCCTTTGTAGATCGTGCCACACACACACCCTTTGTAGATCGTGCCACACACAACCCCTTTGTAGATAGCTTCATTGGTGCTCCGTCTAAGAGTGGAATCCCCGGTCAGAGCGTTGCCGCCGCTTTGGCCAAGGATTCCTCTGCTCCTCGGACGTCAGGGGCAACCCCAGAGCCGGTGTCCCAGAGCGGAGCACTAGTATAGGCTCTGCTCCGTAACTCTGGGGAAGCCACCGACATCACTGTTCAAATATGGACAGAGATGTCAGGGGCAACCCCAGAGCTGGAGTCCCGGGCAGAGCGCTAGTAGCGCTCCAACTGGGACTCCAGTTGTGCACCTGACATCACTGTCCAGTTCTGAGGAAGCCCTAGACATCGCTGTCCATATGTGGACATCGATGTCAGGGGATACCATAGAGTCCCGGAACAGTGCCTATACTAGCGCTCTGCCAGGGACTCCGCTCTTGGGAAGACCCTGACAACACTGTCCATATATGGACAACGGTGTCAGGGAATTCCACAGAGTCCCGGAGCAGAGCCTATACTAACGGCTGTGTGTCCCGCGAGCCGAAGGTGACAGCCTCAGGGGCTGCGTGCTTGAGACCCCTGGTCTTGAGGAAATACTATACATCTCTTCAGACTATTGCGTTTCAACACATAACCTGTCATTTCCAACACTGGAAAAACGAAGAACTTAAAAATTAGGCCTCATGCACATGACCGTGCATTACGGTCCACATAACCTCTGCAATTGCAGATAGTATAGGACACATTCTATTCTATGGGCCAATGCACACGACCGTGGTTTCCACGGTCCGTGAATTGGCCAGGAGCCTGGAAAGCAAAAGAATAGGACAAGTTATTTTACGGGCCGCATTTGCGGTACGGGCTACTTAGAGTCCGTGCACATGCAGATGATACTCCGCGGCCGCCCGTGCCCGTAATCACGGGATGTGCAAACGGCTACAGCTGTGTGCACGAGGCCTTATACTGCCCCAAAGTAAAAAGCAAACAAAAAACATACACACATACAGGAATACTCCAAAATGTTCTAAACTTTACAATCAATTATGTATTTTTAATTTAGGTCTTAAATATAATGTAGAATATTGCTTGGTTTCTGAATAAAGGTTCACTAAAAAGGTATGCATTTCTTTTAAACTATAGTGGCTGATCCACAAATTTTGAAGCAGGGCAGTTTTTTTTTATTTTTCGGAAGAAATCCAATCAAATATTTTTGCTGGTGTTCCAGGCTTTAGGAGGGTTTAAACGTCAAATCGATGTAAAAAAAATATATATATGTTTGAAAAACAGCCAGAAAGGTGCTCTCCTTGGTATAAAAAAATAATAAAAAAAAAGGACTATATAAAATACTATACTATTTTTAGCCAAAGTGGTGTATAGCATTTGTAGAAAAGGCATGTACAAATCTGTGTCGGAGGCTCAGTTAGGAGCTTCCGTCACAGATCCGGTTCAAAATATCAGAAGCAATAATCAGTGATCGTGTGTGATCTATATATATTTTCATTCCACAGTCTGACTCTGTTCGCAGCATTTGCACTACACATATATACATATATCTGCAGCATTTGCAGTAGAGTGTTTGATACTACATACAGAAACATAAAAAATGTTTTTTTTTACACAGACACTCAAAAATTATCTATAAATACCACCAATCAGCCAATTTGACATAGGAGCCAATGCTTACTGGCTCACTGTGCCCACGCCTGACTCACTTTACACTGCCCATTGGTTCCATGCTGTCCGCTCAGCAGAAGACTTAAAAGAAGAAGTACATAAGCGGTTATGAGAACCTCTGCTTATTGCTTATTTTGACTTTCGTCAGTGCGGGACCATCGAACAAGATTTCAGATATATAATTAAAAATACGCCTAAGACTGAACTCAGAGTGTAGGATGGGTCAGATTTGCCACTGTAAGGAAGAGGGGATTATTCATGGAAGAAAAGTAAAAACACATTCATCTTCTGTAGTGACAGCCTATTGGCTGGTCTCTGCAGCTTGTGACTGGATGCAGTGGTCACATGGGACAAAAGGTCATCCCAGCAGGCTGGCATAGCAGACCAGCCAATATGAGCACACAAGAGTCGCTACCGGGGAGGAAAGTATGTGGTGTTTTTTTTGTTTTGTTTTTTAATCCTTTGTCCACAGTGCCAAACCCGGCCAAAAATATGCACCACAAACTTTATTTGGTACGGGCTTTCTAGCAGAAATTCCCTGTGGAATCCGGGTCGGATTTTCTGCGAAGTTTTAGACCCGTATGTATTTACCCTTACAGGTGTCAACGATGGCTGCAGAGGAGTTATTCTGACCTCTTTTTAACCCTAAGAATAAGGGATTTTGAATAAATGTATTTAAAAAAAAAAAAAAATTTTTTTTTTAAATCCCTCCCTACTTGCGGCATGCACAGAGGCGAGTCTCTGCATGTAAACATTGCAGTGGCGCTCAGTCTGTACATTTAGAGTGATCAGTGGAGGTACGAACCCCACTGAGAAGTACGAAAAGGCTATGCTGCAGTACCAGGCACGGCCAAATTAACAGACAATCCACTGAATGGTCCAAGGTGCTAAGGCTAGGCCATCAATGTTTTTCCCTGGAAAACTACCGTAACTCTATAAACAAGAAAACATAGGCCAAAAACGAGTTATGCAGTTCAGACAGTAAGCGTAAAACTAGCCAGAACCTGTGAATCTAGAATATTAGATCGCGGTCTAAGATACATAAATCTACTCATGAGAACAGAATTAAAACCAGAAAATGGAATCTAAGAAGGTATTCACCGTTCCTGTTAGAACTTGTATTTGTCCTACACAAAAAGACTAAAAATTATTCAAAAAAAAAAAAAAAAAAAAAAGCTGAAAGATGTACAAAAGAAGATGTTAATGAATGTAACCAACATAAATGCCTGAAGGAACGCGAAGAAAGCTGTTGAGGCCTATTCAGCAGAGACATGAAAACGTTCTTGCCATTAAAATCAGCAGATGAGACCATCAGGGACAGGCAGAAAGACATGCACAGACCGAACAGAGTTCTTTGCAAAACATGTTATACGGTTTTTAACTACTTCCTGCTTTATTTCTCAGACTATATGCATACATCTTCACAACGATCACATTAAAATGGTATAAGTTAAAGGCTATGGACCCCTTTTATGCTGAATTGCTTATTTTTAATTTGCATCCTAAACGCAAAATTAAGCAACTTTCTAAATAGCCTTCTCCATTCCCTTTCTTTACCTGCTCCTATACATATCAGGCACTTTGTTTTACGGTTAGCCACTCCGTTCTAGGCCGCCATTGGATCTCGATTCTAACCATTCAAATCCCACAGCGTCTGCTGGAAGGGACCGGATGTCAGTCTCCATGCAAGTCTATGAGACTCACATCAAGGCTCTAAGACTTGCATTGAGAGACTGACTTACAGTCCCTACAGCAGATGCTATATGATTTAGGAAGTCAGAATGGGGATCATCCAACATTGGCCGGGAACAGAGCGGCTAACCATAAAACAGTGCCCAGTAAGGAATTACCTTTCACCTAATCACAAATTTTGCCAGAATGCTTCATCAACCCTTGCTACTTCATTGGTGTATAATTTCCTTGGTATTTTTGATGGAAAAATAAAACCAATATTGAACAATAAATACGTTTTTCTAAAAATAATTATCTGCCATTTTGCTGCTGTAGAGTCTGTGGAACTCCTTTACCTATCAGATTCAGATTGTCCTGCGGTTTCTGACAGCACACTGCTCCTGGCTGTGTCACTCTCTCTGCTCTCTCCCTCCTGTCTGTCAGTGTTAGAGATAGCAGCAGCGAGGAGGTGGAGTTTGTAAATGGCAGATCAGAGTGCAGATGGTAGAAAAGCACCCAAGTGTTCAGAAAGGTGAGATCATACAAGCTGTATTAAGTCAGAGTGAAGCTAGGGAGGAAAGAACACACTGCATTCTGTAGGGGGCGGAGATCATTCCAACTGTGTAGCACCCAGACTCAGCAGTGGGAGGAGGATCACACACTCCTCAGGATCCGTTTCTGCCACCACTAGGAAGAGGAGATCACTTATGGGCAGTAGAAGGAGATAACAGTATAGGGATGGATATGTTCTGATACATGAGAGCTAGTGAAGGCAGCAGCAACCTGGAGTGACAGAACTCACATCCAGCTTGTACTACAGGGAGGGACACAGCAGAAAAGTCTGAAACTAGGAGCAGATTTTAAACTCCATATCAGGATGTCTAAAATTGAATGAAGGAATGACGATTGTAGTCCGAAACGGCAACAATTTCTTTTCTAACTAAGGCCTCATTCAGACGAGCGTGTAACTAGTCAGTGTGACAGCCGTTAAAACAACGGCCGTAACACGGGTACAAGTATTTCAATGGGGCCATTAACATGGCCGTGGTTTCAATGGAGCATGTGAAAGGTCCGTAGAAGAATAGGACATGTCCTATTTTCTTGCGTTTTCACGCATCCCTCCATGGACTCTAGTCTATGAGGGATCCGTGATAACACGTCCCGCACGGGTGCAACTCGGACATGAAAAACATCACTTTTTCACGTCCGAGGTTGCACACTCTTCTATCTTCAAAGTTGTCAAAAGCCATGTTATCAAATCAGGTGGTAAAGACAGACCACCTGCATGCTTGTCTCAAAACCAACTTTCAAGATAGTGCAAGAAGCCTACAGATACAATAAAATATATGGCTTAAAGAGGCTCTGTCACCAGATTTTGCAACCCCTATCTGCTATTGAAGCAGATAGGCGCTGCAATGTAGATTACAGTAACGTTTTTATTTTTAAAAAAACGAGCATTTTTGGCCAAGTTATGACCATTTTTGTAGTTATGCAAATGAGGCTTGCAAAAGTCCAAGTGGGTGTGTTTAAAAGTAAAAGTCCAAGTGGGCGTGTATTATGTGCATACATCGGGGCGTTTTTACTACTTTTACTAGCTGGGCGTTCTGACGAGAAGTATCATCCACTTCTCTTCAGAACGCCCAGCACCGGCAGTGCAGATCTGTGACGTCACTCACAAGTCCTGCATCGTGTCGGACACATCGGCACCAGAGGCTTCAGTTGATTCTGCAGCAGCATCGGCGTTAGCAGGTAAGTCGATGTAGCTACTTACCTGCAAACGCTGATGCTGCTGCAGAATCAACTGTAGCCTCTGGTGCCGATGTGTCCTCGCTCGTCTGACACGATGCAGGACCTGTGAGTGACGTCACAGCGTGATCAGGCAGAAGCTGGGCGTTCTGAAGAGAAGTGGATGATACTTCTCATGAGAAAGCCCAGCTAGTAAAAGTATTAAAAACGCCCCGATGTACGCACATAATACACGCCCACTTGGACTTTTACTTTTAAACACCCCCACTTGGACTTTTGCAAGCCTCATTTGCATAACTACAAAAATGGTCATAACTTGGCCAAAAATGCTCGTTTTTTAAAAATAAAAACGTTACTGTAATCTACATTGAAGCGCCTATCTGCTGCAATGGCAGATAGGGGCTGCAAAATCTGGTGACAGAGCCTCTTTAAGACGGATACTACCGTTATCTATACTATTGTTATGATAATCTGGTCTACATTGTAAATCTCAGAATTGTTCTTTGGTATGCGCTTCTTCATTCTTCTCTACACAAACACAATCCTCCCCCTCTGTTTGCAGTAGTCACAACAGCATGAAAGAGAGTGCAGAGAAGAGTAGAGTAGAAAATACTAAGATTGTGTCTGCGGGTGGGGGAGTGAACCCTATGTGCCCAGCACAAGAAAGCCAACAGTCTGAGTAATCGGCCTAAGAGATAAACCATACATAGACAAGGAATGCAATAAATACAGTACTGTAGTTGGACAAATTTCTGTTTGTAAAGTGTTTTAGTAACAATTCAAGGTTCATGTTTTCAAAATACTGATGTAACATAAAAAAGGGTAATGCCTCATGCACACAAACGTAATTTTTTCCTCCCGTAAATACTGGTCCTTGGTCACACGTATTCGACCCGTATTGCACCAGTATTTACGGACCCGTGCCCGTAAATACGGGTCCGGTGTCACCAGTATTCCACCCGTATTTATGGGCACGATTTCAAAAGCAAAATTGCACTGCACTAATCGGCAGCCCCTTCTCTCCATCAGTGCAGGATAGAGAAGGGGCAGCCCTTTCCGTAGTAAAAGAAATTCATACTTACCCGGCCGTTGTCTTGGTGATGCGTCCATCTTTCGACATCCAGCCCGACCTCCCTGGATGACGCGGCAATCCATGTGCCAGCTGCAGCGTGTGATTGGCTGCAACGGTCACATGGGCTGAAACGTCATCCCAGGAGGTCGGACTGGAGGAAGAGGCAGGGAGTTCTGGGTAAGTATGAACGTCTATTTTTTTTTACACGTTGCTCTATATTGTGATCGGAAGTCACTGTCCAGGGTGCTGAAAGAGTTACTGCCGATCGTTTAACTTTCAGCACCCTGGGCAGTGACTATCCCCTGACGTCGCCTAGCAACGCTCTCGTAAGTACGGGTGCACACACGTAGTCACCCGTAATTACGGGAGCCCCATAGACTTCTATGGGCCTGCCCGTGCCGTTATTACGGCCTGAAATAGGACATGTTCTATATTTTTCAACGGCACGGGCACCTTCCCGTAAGCATACGGGGAGGTACCCGTGGCCAATAGAAGTCTAAGGGCCTGTAATTACGGGCCGCAATTACGGCCAGTGATTACGTGCGTTTTTACGTTCGTGTGCATGGGCCTAAATCTCTGATTTCTGCTGGAGATTCTCTGGCAAATTCACAACAGATTTTTCGGAAGGTAAAATGCATTGTGTGCACATGGCCTTACAGCCTCTTGGTCATTTGAAAACTTCCAGCGTTCTGTTCTTGCAACAAGCTGCACTTTTCAAACCACTGCAAGCATAAAAAAAGGTCACTAGCACAGGGGACGGAAATGCTGCAGATTTGCGCACAGAAAAATCTGTCAGATTACAGCTCCAGCCATCTGGATGAGATATGAACAAATCTTACCCACATGCTGCAAAACATATTCCGTTCCTTAAATCAGAGCATGCTGCGGATTTTGTTGTGGATTTGCAGAGGAAAAAAACAAAAAACAAATCTGCAACCTAAGGGTATCCACAAACGTAGCGGATTTGTTGCGGACAACGCAAAATATGCACGCGTTATGTGCGGATTTCACGGCTTCTACATTGAAAAGGGTGAAATCCGCAGGTAACATCCAGAAGTGAATGAGCATGTGGCAGATTTGAAAATCCAGCGCATGCTCTGAATTGGAGCGGAAAACGTTCGGCAGTCAGAAAACAAAATAAAAATACATGTATATCTAACCACATGCGCGCACAGATGTACTAGGTTTATATTTATTGAACAGATTAAAAACAGATTATGAATACATAAAAAAGAAACAAACAACTTACTTTGGATACACAGGTTCATATAAATACTTGTCTTCAGCAACAGGTACAATGTCAAAGAATAGAATGTATCCCTTGGCAGTCTGGAAAAACAGAAATAAAGATGTAACACTCACATAACAGCTTCAATTCTATAGATAATATGGGCAAGTTATAAAAACACTAGAGCAAAAAGAAAATTAGGAGTTGCCCAGAGAAACCAGATTCCCGCTCGAATTTTCCAAAGGGCATCTTAAAAAAATGGAAGCTGGAGTCTGGCCGGCTGTGAAGGCAAAACATCTACTCAACACCATTCCTACTTTTGATAAAATGTCAAATGTACCATGTAGTCTAGGCATTTCTTAGATTAACCTCACGTGAATTCAGAAGTGCGGTGTTCCTTTTGCAATTGAATCCTTGTACTGATCATCAAAACGTGTAAATTGATCCTATACAAAATACATTATACACCATAAATAGTTACTGTGGCCTAGAGGGAGCAGGGCTGTGGGGCTAAAAGTACAAATACTACTAGGGAATCAGTCAGCTAAAATAAAACATAAATTAAAATAAAAATAAAGCATCAAAACGTTTTTTTGGGGGGGGGGGGAACATACATTTGTTCACAGGCCTTTTTCCCTGCCAGGCTCTCCAACATGGTACAGACACCACAAAAAAATGAAGAAGCTACCTTGGATCACGCAAATATATCTTCTGTCCTAAGTGGTAAACTGTCCTGCTGAATGAATATAACATGGAGTCATGCATACAGAGGATAAACCTTTTTAGTGCGGTGTTTATAGAGAAAGTGAATGCAGGAAGGAGCACACATTGCAGTCATTCTATGACAGCCGCTATATACTCGGGTCAGCTCAGAAGGAGCGATCTGTAGAGGCTTCTGCCAGGTTCATGATGCTTGATAGAATCCCCGACAAAATAAAGTTCCATGCATTTGGTGGTCACTAGAGTAGATTTTCTAGACACCATGGCGACCTGGTTATGTCCAGGCTTGTGTTAGGCCAAGTTCACACTTAGCGGTAGTGATGCAGCACAAAGTCACATTAATATGGCTTCCGCCACTGAAGCAGTAGTTCTAAGAAATATTCCTAGAACGTGTAAAACAGAAAATTATTATTTTTTTCCCCTCAATTTAGTGAATAGGGAAGAAAAACACAATACGCATTTAAGGCATTGGGCATGTTGCCATTATGAAAAAACAAATGCAGTATGTCCACAAAACACTTGGCTCTGGGCCACATTGTTTCTTATTTTTAAAATTCTGATTGAAATGTGGTGTGGAACAGCATTGGGCAGACTGCACAACAAACTCCAAGTGTGAATTAGGCCTTAAAACAACAGAGGGGGGGGGGGGGGAATAAAAAAAAAAAAAGGTCTGCTTACCACAGCAACCAGTCATGTTCCATCACCACTTACAAAAAAATAGTGGAGACGGAGTAATAAAGCCACATTTGGTCTTAGATCATTTTTTAAATGAGTCCCATGATGCATATGAATCAGGTTATCAAGAATAACTTCAGAATAAAGAAAAATAAAAAAAATAATAATAATAAATTTTTCCCTCAAAACTAGGATTTAAGAACATCACGGATCAGAGTCAGGACTAATGGATTCAGAATGACATTCATGTTCTCCCAGTGTTTAGCATTTATACAGCCGTGCGCTTCTAATAGGGAGCTATTCTCTAAATCATTCACGGCTTCTTGTTCTCAGTTCCGCAAGCTGTGACAAACCAAACACATTGAAGGAACAGAGGAAACAGTCAGCATTAAAATACAGATGCAAGCTAAAAGATGCTGCTCTGTTATCATAATGTACTAGTTCCCGGGACAAGCATGAGAACTATAGTATTGTACACTGTTAAACACAAAAGTCATCACATCTGCTTAAAAGAGGAACAGAAATTTCGGAACATGAACCATAATAACCTAGGGTTGTTTTGCTCTAGCTTGCAATGAATTACTCAAATAGGATTACCATCAATAAGACGGATTTACTAAAACTAGACATGCTTTGTAATGGCTACCAGAAGGAGTCTTCACAACAGTATATGAATGTATATATTGCAATAATTCAATACACTAGGAGCCGGCCTGACCACCCCAGGAGACTATTTAGCATTTCTTAGTGGCCAGGCCATATAAACTCATCAATATCAAAAAGAATGCATTGGCTACCTAGGGAAAGTCCAGCCCCGCCATATAAATATACTGTCTGTGTGCTTTACATTCAAAGCAGATTCAAAAACGCAAAATAAACTGAACATTGCATAATAATCAATTGATCAAACCTTTGTAGATGCAAATATCTACTTAATAAAACGGAAGGTCACATAAAACATTTTACTTGAAAAAAAAAAAAAAGCTACTGTATATATATTCAATATAAAGTGAAGGAAATAAGTATTTGATCCCTTGCTGATTTTGTAAGTTTGCCCACTGTCAAAGCCATGAACAGTCTAGAATTTTTAGGCTAGGTTAATTTTACCAGTGAGAGATAGATTATATTAAAAAAAAAAAACAGAAAAATCACAGAGAAATAAGTATTTGATCCCCTACCAACCATTCAGAGTTCAGCCTCCTCCAGACCAGTTACACGCTCCACATCAACTTGGTGCCTGCATTAAAGACAGCGGTCTTACATGGTCACCTGTATAAAAGACTCCTGTCCACAGACTCAATTAATCAGTCTGACTCTAACCTTTACAACATGGGCAGGACCAAAGAGCTTTCTAAGGATGTCAGGGACAAGATCATAGACCTGCACAAGGCTGGAATGGGCTACAAGACCATAAGTAAGACGCTGGGTGAGAAGGAGACAACTGTTGGTGCAATAGTAAGAAAATGGAAGACATACAAAATGACTGTCAATCGACATCGATCTGGGGCTCCATGCAAAATCTCACCTCGTGGGGTATCCTTGATCCTGAGGAAGGTGAGAGCTCAGCCGAAAACTACACGGGGGGAACTTGTTAATGATCTCAAGGCAGCTGGGACCACAGTCACCAAGAAAACCATTGGTAACACATTATGCCGTAATGGATTAAAATCCTGCAGTGCCCGCAAGGTCCCCCTGCTCAAGAAGGCACATGTACAGGCCCGTCTGAAGTTTGCAAATGAACGTCTGGATGATTCTGAGAGTTTTTGGGAGAAGGTGCTGTGGTCAAATGAGACTAAAATTGAGCCCTTTGGCATTAACTCTACTCGCCGTGTTTGGAGGAAGAGAAATGCTGCCTATGACCCAAAGAACACCGTCCCCACTGTCAAGCATGGAGGTGGAAACATTATGTTTTGGGGGTGTTTCTCTGCTAAGGGCACAGGACTACTTCACCACATCAATGGGGGAATGGATGGAGCCATGTACCATCAAATCCTGAGTGACAACCTCCTTTCTTCCACCAGGACATTAAAAATGGCTCGTGGCTGGGTCTTCCAGCACGACAATGACCCGAAACATACAGCCAAGGCAACAAAGGAGTGGCTCAAAAAGAAGCACATTAAGGTCATGGAGTGGCCTAGCCAGTCTCCAGACCTTAACCCCATCGAAAACTTATGGAGGGAGCTGAAGATCCGAGTTGCCAAGCGACAGCCTCGAAATCTTAATGATTTACAGATCTGCAAAGAGGAGTGGGCCAAAATTCCATCTAACATGTGTGCAAACCTCATCATCAACTACAAAAAACGTCTGACTGCTGTGCTTGCCAACAAGGGTTTTGCCACCAAGTATTAAGTCTTGTTTGCCAAAGGGATCAAATACTTATTTCTCTGTGCACAATGCAAATAAATATATATAATTGTGACATGTGATTTTCAGTTTTTTTTTTTTTTAAATATATAATCTATCTCTCACTGGTAAAATTAACCTAGCCTAAAAATTCTAGACTGTTCATATCTTTGACAGTGGGCAAACTTACAAAATCAGCAAGGGATCAAATACTTATTTCCTTCACTGTAAGATCAAGACAGGTCCACTGGGCTATTATACCAAACCGCAAAATTATTGTGTTTTTGTGCCTGTTCAGCGTATGTGCCGGGAAAGCTCCCAGCTCATACGCCGAACGTATCCATAGACCCCCAATCACCTGACTATGCAGTGGTTCGTACTGATCAAAAGTGGTCCAAGGACGGACAACAGATGAACCGGCGACAGGGTTATGTGCGCCCAACGCTCTGTGTGGGGAGTGAAGGCTAGCTCGTAGCACAAGTTGCTGAAAGAGTTAATGCTGGCTACGATAGGTGTCAGAACACCTGTTGCATTGAAACAATTGTATTCATGGTTATACAAACGCCATTATTTTTTGCACCATCTGGAATAATAGCTGGTGTAACAAGGAGTTAAACATGCAAAACCTCCCAGACGGTTCTCAGATATTTTGTCTGGGAATGTCAGTCTATTCTTCCAGCATTCCACTTCTACACACTCCCAAGGGACTCCTCAAATGTTTCCACTTGTAGGCGCACAAACTTTCTATTCACACGAATAAAATATATGTTATGAAGGCTCAAAATGAAGCAGCAGGTAAGAGGGGGGGGGGGCATTTGTATCAAAAGTGGTGTTTAGAAGACCCCTTACTTCTGCCAGCGATTGCCATTTGTAAAATACAGTATAGCATGAAGTGTCACGTTTATGACAACAGAATCTCTGTTAACACTGGCAGGTTTGCCAGTCAGTCAGGATTTCCACTATTCGTGTGGTCAAAAATACTGGAACCCTGAAGAAACCCCATTGTGAAAGTCAATGGGGTTTGTCAGGGTTTGTCTGTGTCCACTTGCAAACAGATCCATCCAGTCATGGCTCCATCGTAAGCACAAGCCATTCTGTTAGTGTGAACAATGTTCAAAAGTGTGAAAAAAAAGCCTTCACTAGCATGTCGTGCACGAGCAGAATTATTCTATGGAATAATTATGGACAGTGACCTCAGGAGCGTGAAAGGGATTAGGAATGTTTCAAAGAGAACATTTTGCGTGGACTCAGTCTTTATGGTTGGCGTCCATTTTGGATCGTTGGAATCCATCTTGTGGCCTGAAGGAGCCATTTTGAGTGAGATCAATGAGTCATGTCGCTTTAAGGGTATGTTCACACGATAGCAGGCATTTACGGCTGAAATGACAGCCTGTTTTCAGAAGGACACAGCTGCGTCGTTTCAGCCGTAAATGCTCCTCCTCGTAATATACGAGGCGTCTGTGACGCTCGTATATCTTGAGCTGCTCTTCATTGAGTTCAATGAAGAACGGCTCAAATTACGTTGCAAAGAAGTGTCCTGCACTTCTTTGCCGAGGCAGTCAATTTACGCGTTGTCGTTTGACAGCTGTCAAACGACGACGCGTAAATTACAGGTTGTCTGCACAGTACGTCGGCAAACCCATTCAAATGAATGGACAGATGTTTGCCGACGTTTTGCAGCCCTATTTTCAGACGTAAAACGAGGCATAATACGCCTCATTTACGTCTGAAAATAGGTCGTGTGAACCCAGCCTAAAGGCTATGACATCAATGTCATCATTGTCTGAAACTATTCTATGTTATTTGTTCTTGAGATGAATGTTCATATTTAGGCCTCATTCACACGGCAGGGTTTCCCGGCCGGGTGCCGGCCGTTCATAAATCGGCCGGCACCCGGCTGCATTAGGAATGATAGACCCCTAATGGGGCTATTCACACGACCGATTTTTTGACGGCCGGGAAATCCGGCCGTCAAAAAATAGGACATGCTCTATCTTTGCCCGGGCACCCGGCCGCCCGGCTCCCATAGAAGTCTATGGGGCCGGGTATTACACGGCCATCACCGGAATGTGTTCCGAGTGATGGCCGTTTTTCCCGGCGCTTGCGCTCTATCTCCTCCTCCTCACAGCGCAGAGTGCATGTGAGGAGGAGGAGTTGATGCCATTCTGACGAATGGCATCGCTGTACACTGTGTTGCAGGGCCGGGGTGTACAGCAGGTGGAGGGAGCGCTGCGCTGGCTCCCTTCCCCTGCTTGTTAAAAGCACCCTGGCTCGGCGACACCTTCGATGGCGCCGCTAGTAGCAGCAGCTGCGGCTGCTACTACTGCAGCGACGCCACTATAGCAGAGCAGGGAGGTATCTCCCCGCTCTGCTATGTGCTAGCCGCACTTAAGCTCCTTAAAGGAGCGGAATCCCCGTGTGTTCGGGGATTCCGCTCCTGGACAGAGCGCTTGATGTCTCTGTCCATATCTGGGCAGTGACATCAGGGGAAACTCCTGAAGCGGAATCCCCGAACACATGGGGATTCCCGTTCAGGAGCTGCCGCTGATGTCACTGTCCGGATCTGCCCGGCCCGGCACGGATGCATAACTTTATGCAAACCGGCCGGGCAGAATGGCCGATTTTACCGGCCGGCACTCGGGCTCGGGAACGACCCGGTCGTGTGAATCCCGCCTTAGTCTCTCTCTAGTATGGAGAATACAGATGAATATTGACTTATTTTTGTGTGATAAAGAGCCACTCAACCTTTCAAGTCTATGGAGAAAGATCATGTTTTACTATAAGGTAGGGGGTAGTCTGACTCCTAGCATCTATGACGTGGTATATTTTGGAAACACCAAAAGTTCCGGAATACCCTCATAACTTTTGAACGGCTCGAGGTAGGGGGTTGAAATTTGGTGGGATTTAATGGGGTCGTAACATCTAACAGTTAAAGCCCAAAAAAAAAAAAAAAAAAAACATCCCAAGATATTGAACGTTAAATTTATCATCTTCATTATCGGCTACTGCCGATGTTCGCATTACCCAAAATGTACCGCGCGGAGGTCACATATACATCTCATCGGGGTGCTAGATTAATGCGAGTCCCCTTGCCTCCCATGAAAAAAACAGCTCCAAAAACATCCCAAGAACTGACCGGCACTTCTTATTCACAGACTTTTTTTTACGCAGCCGTTTTTCAAACGCTGTTTTTCCCATTTAAATCAATGGTCAGTTGTTTGGAGGCATTCTGCTTCAGATTTTTCGGACGTTTAGGGCCCGAAAAACGGCCATGTGAACATACCCTCGCTGTATTAAATCAAATGTTCGAAATGATGTCCTTCAACAACTTGACAGTGTCCTAAGCCTCCGGCAGGGCTTAAAGAGGCTCTGTCACCAGATTTTGCAACCCCTATCTGCTATTGCAGCAGATAGGCGCTGCAATGTAGATTACAGTAACGTTTTTATTTTTTAAAAACGAGCATTTTTGGCCAAGTTATGACCATTTTCGTATTTATGCAAATGAGGCTTGCAAAAGTACAACTGGGCGTGTATTAGGTGCGTACATCGGGGCGTTTTTACTACTTTTACTAGCTGGGTGTTGTGCATAGAAGTATCATCCACTTCTCTTCAGAACGCCCAGCTTCTGACAGTGCACAGACACAGCGTGCTCGAGAGATCACGCTGTGTCGTCACTCACAGGTCCTGCATCGTGTCAGACGAGCGAGGACACATCGGCACCAGAGGCTACAGATGATTCTGCAGCAGCATCGGCGTTTGCGGGTAAATCGATGTAGCTACTTACCTGCAAATGCTGATGCTGCTGCAGAATCAACTGTAGCCTCTGGTGCCGACACGATGCAGGACCTGTGAGTGACGTCACAGATCTGCACTGCCAGAAGCTGGGCGTTGTGAAGAGAAGTGGATGATACTTCTCATCAGAACGCCCAGCTAGTAAAAGTAGTAAACACGCCGCGATGTACGCACATAATACACGCCCAGTTGTACTTTTACTTTTCAACACGCCCAGTTGTACTTTTACTTTTCAACACGCCCAGTTGTACTTTTACTTTTCAACACGCCCAGTTGTACTTTTGCAAGCCTCATTTGCATAAATACGAAAATGGTCATAACTTGGCCAAAAATGCTCGTTTTTTAAAAATAAAAACGTTACTGTAATCTACATTGCAGCGCCTATCTGCTGCAATAGCAGATAGGGGTTGCAAAATCTGGTGACAGAGCCTCTTTAATAGAGGCCTGTCAGAATCACGATATACTGCAATACATCACGATCGCTGGTTGAAGTCCCCTAGGGGGGACTAATAAAAAAAGTAAAAATGAGTTAGTTTTTTTTTTGTGTAAAAAAATGTAAATTAAAGAGTTTAAAAAAAAAAAAAAAAAACCTTTTCCCATTTATCCTGGTTTAACCCGCACGGTGAACGCCGTAAAAAAAATAAAAAAATTTAAGAATTCTAAAAACGCCAATCTCTCTATTTTTTGGTCACCTAATCTCCCACAAAAAAAATGAAATACAAAGTGATCAAAACGTCGCATTTACACCAAAATGGTATTATTAAAAACTACAGCTTATCCCGCAAAAAATAAGCCTTCATACCATTTAAAAATCAACGAAAAAAAAAAAAAAAAAAGTTATGGCTCTCAGGATTTGGCGACACAAAATACATTTTCCTTTTTACACTTCGGTTTTTACTTGTAAAAGTAGTAAAATATATATAAAAAAACAAAACTATATATATATATATATATATATATATATTTATTTGGTATTGCTGTAAATCGTATTGACCCACAGAAGTTAATATGTTGTTTTAATTGCATAGTGAATTCTGTAAAAACGGCGCACAAAAAACCATGGAGGAATTTGCTGGGTTTTTTTTTCATTTTCTACCCCACAAATATTTTTTTTCCCATTTCCTAGTACATTATATGGCAAAATAAATGGTTCTACGAAAAACAGGTCCAGTTGAAAATCTGATGATCAAATTGTGTCATTGTATCGCAAAATTCAACTCTTCTGTCATATCATCTTCGGATAGTTCCTGAACTAGACGTACTTTATAAGGATGATAATGATGCCTCTTCAAAATTCAACGGACTGATGTGGCGCTGATATCATTTTGTTGTGCTCCACGAGACAGATGTATGAGGATTACCATGTACAGTGAGCAGAACATCTAAAGCTTTTTCATCATTACTAGCATGTTTGGGTCTTCCGGATCTTGGTGGGTCTTCAATTGAACCGGTTATTTAGAAACGATGAACAGATCTTTTAACAGTTGACAATGAAATTGGATCACAGATAGGATAAGTGGCATTGAATAAAGCCGCTACTTCTCGATAGGATTTTTTTTCTTCGTCATGCCATCTCAACATCAATAAAGTGATGGCCATGGCGCGGGGTGTGGACCCACTGGGCTGTACCGCGTAGCGGGATAGCAGCTGGCCAAATAGGTACAAAACAATGTCTATAGTCCAGAACGGGTACCTGAGGCAGTGTAGACAGTAGCGGAGACACAACTTGACTTTCACCGTAGATGGCACAGTAGATACGATAGCACGGGATACAGGGTACAGGCAGCAGAAACAGGTAACACTGGGAGACCATTCGCAAGACAAACTTTAGGTATACAAAAACGCTCAGGCAAAGAACACGTGGGCAGAGCCCTTTTTATAGTCCAGAAGCATTCTGGGCTAATTACTGATAGACAGCTGGACGCGTACTGGCCCTTTAAGGCCATGCACACGCGTGCGCCCTGCGGGAACCAGTCACAGAACCCGGAAGCGAGTGTCGCCGTCTCCCTGGAGGGAGATGCTGCCGGGAACACAGACGTCCATGGCCGGAGCCGTCAGATGGTAAGTCTGAACGACGGTCCACAGCCATGGACGTTACAGTGATCCTTTCCATTTCGGTCAAATACATTTTGTGATAGGACAATAGAAATATACAAAAATGAAAATTACTCTCCGAATTAGCGCTCTGAAATTCACAAGCGACTACCAAAATGTGTACACATGAAATCATGTTACAAATCATAGACAAGGTCCATTTTGTATTGCCAAGGTCGATTGTAATACGACGTTATTTAAAGTCACCTTGATGTGACATTTCCAAGCTCACACATTTAGAATTTTACCCGCACGGTAGATTTTGGGCAATGCTAACTAGGGGGAGGGGTTAATTGCTCTCAGGTGAAATAAATTAGCCTGCAACACGCACTCTGAGCTAGCTGAATTAAGTGGAGTTATAAAACCAGAGTTAAAAAAAAAAGTTAAAGCCCCTGTAAGTACTCTTTTTACTTTTTCAATTGTTCATTGTTTTTTTTGTAATTGGGATAATGGACAGCAAGATTGGAGGTTTTCTTCAGTGCACAGTTTGCCATATGTATGCACGACCAGAGCCGGAGTTCCAGGGTGAATATCTCTGTAGCAGATGTGAGCATGTTGGTCACCTGAAAGCTCGCATTAGAGATCTGGAGGAGAAAAATGCAACACTGAGGAGGATAGACAATCTTGAGCGGAGCATGCTGCTGACAGAATAAGCAGTTAGTGGGGTAGATCTGGAGGGTGAAGACCTGTGGTTTCTGTTGGTTTCAGTCAGGGCTCCGTTCTGCCGGGAAGCTCCAACGGAACGTCAGAACAGAGCCCTGACGCAGATGTGAACGAAGCAAGTCGTGCTTCAAAATGGAGCTTAAAGAGGCTCTGTCACCAGATTTTGCAACCCCTATCTGCTATTGCAGCAGATCGGCGCTGCAATGTAGATTACAGTAACGTTTTTATTTTTTAAAAACGAGCATTTTTGGCCAAGTTATGACCATTTTTGTAGTTATGCAAATGAGGCTTGCAAAAGTCCAAGTGGGCGTGTTTAAAAGTAAAAGTCCAAGTGGGCGTGTATTATGTGCGTACATCGGGGCGTTTTTAATACTTTTACTAGCTGGGCGCTCTGATGAGAAGTATCATCCACTTCTCTTCAGAACGCCCAGCTTCTGGCAGTGCAGATCTGTGACGTCACTCACAGGTCCTGCATCGTGTTGGACACATCGGCACCAGAGGCTTCAGTTGATTCTGCAGCAGCATCGGCGTTAGCAGGTAAGTCGATGTAGCTACTTACCTGCAAACGCCGATGCTGCTGCAGAATCATCTGTAGCCTCTGGTGCCGATGTGTCCCCGCTCGTCTGACACGATGCAGGACCTGTGAGTGACGTCACAGCGTGATCTCTCGAGAACACGCTGTGTCTGACCACTGCCAGAAGCTGGGCGTTCTGAAGAGAAGTGGATGTTACTTCTCATCAGAACGGCCAGCTAGTAAAAGTATTAAAAACGCCCCGATGTACGCACATAATACACGCCCACTTGGACTTTTACTTTAAACACACCCACTTGGACTTTTGCAAGCCTCATTTGCATAACTACAAAAATGGTCATAACTTGGCCAAAAATGCTCGTTTTTTAAAAATAAAAACGTTACTGTAATCTACATTGCAGCGCCTATCTGCTGCAATAGCCGATAGGGGCTGCAAAATCTGGTGACAGAGCCTCTTTAAAAAGTGGCAGGGTAGAGTTTACTAACGCAATCCATGCTGACAACGTAGGAACCTTAGGATACTTCCAATTCAGGAGTATAGTTTTTTTGCCATAAAATAAGGAGGAGCATAATAGGAGATCTAACGGCCACAATAGGTATAAGTTCTTCAACCAGCAATAAAAAGACAAAGTCGGACTCAAAAGTTTAAGTTCCAGAAATTCTAACACTTCAATTCAGAAAGCATTAATAATTGGACACTCCCAAAACATATGCAAAAAGAAGCCATCAGCTCCCTGGCAACGAGGACAGACAGGAGTAGATATACGTGCCATCCGAAATAATTTGGAAGGCCTGTAATAGATTTGGTGAAAATGTTTTAATTGGATAAGGCGGTCTCCTGCAGATATTAAGGGGCCTGTTAGAGCGGATAGCATTTCCTTAGGGTTGTCCGTAGATACAGAGGAAAAAGTCTGAGGCCAGCGGTCCAAGGCTCTATCAAGTTTATTGGAAGATACCTTTAACAACGGTCTATAGAAACACAGATAACGGTTCAGTGAACGTCTCCTGTGTCACCCAATTCTCCACTGGGGATGTACATAATCTAGCATTATATCCAGCAAATTGTGACCAAAAAGCATGTCTGAGCTGGAAATACCGGAACCGGAGATGGGTCGGGATCTGATGCTTAGTCCTAAGTTGTGTAAAAGGTAGCCACCTCATCTTCTACCACCACATCCTCCAAAGTAAGCATACCCAGATTTGCCCACTCACCAGGAAGCGGGTTATACCAGAGTGTTGTCCTAGGCGACCACGACTGCTCCTCGGAGTTAAAGAGCAGCATTGATCTCTGCCAGACCTTCAGTGTAGTCTGCAATGGAGTCGTAAGTGCCCTGGGGGAGGGGAGCCTCCTATAGATATAGATATAAAGCCCTGGAGAAGTCTATGAACCAAGGAGGGAGGCTTCCAGCTCAGTACAGGGATTAAAATGTCTATGGGTAAACCACTGACAAACATATACCATTTGGCTAGCAAGGAAGTGGAGCTATAAATTTGGGAGGGTCAGCCCACCCTGCTCAGTAGGTAGTTGTAGTGTACCCAGGCCAATTCTAGGAGTATCGCCTGCCCAAATAAAAGATCTGCGATCCTTATCAATAATAGAGTACAATGACAAAGGCAGCCATCCTGGAGAATTGTGGAATAAACAAATTAATTCTGCCCGCGACTGAGAGGGAGGCGTTTCCATCTATCAAAGTTCACCCTGAGTCGCTGCACCAGTGGAATAACATGGTCAGGTATAAAATTACCAATATTAGAATTGATTACTATAACCAGATAAGTGATTTTGTCTGCCTATTGCATCAGGGAAGGAAGTACAACACTCCTAGCCATATTATCTATTGCCATTACCAGAGATTTGGACCAATTCACACGGAGCCCAGAGAAGGAGGAAAATACGTCGATCAAAGACATTAGTGCCTGCAGAGATGGACCCGGATCATTGATGAATGGACGTGCATCATCTGCATAGAGGGAGACACGCTCCTCCCTCTCCCCCACCCTAAAGCCCTTTATATCAGGAGAGGCTCTTATAGCAAGTGCTAGTGGCTCAATGGCCAGTACAAAAGGGGAAGGAGACAGCGGGCAACCATAGCAACTGATCCTTGAAAAACAGACAGCACACGGATGTCGAACGCGTTTGTCACGTACCCATAGACTTTAAAGGGCGAGTCCGGTCCACAAAAACAGACCAGAATATGGAATGCTGTGAGTTTCTTGCAACGGACAAAAGCTACGCGAAGAGAGAAAAAAAAAAGTGTGAATAGCCCCATTGAGTTGCATGGGTCAGTGCTCTGCCTGTTAAAACAGACAACACACGGACGAGAAATATGGAAGGGATGTGACTGCAGGATCTGACTACACTGGGTTTGCTTGCCGTCTGTTACCAAAGAGAAACATAGGTCTGCATAGGAGCTGTAGACACAAAATAGGAAATGTGTAATGAAGACTAATTTGCAAAAGTTACTTAATTTTTCCATTTAGATGCAGTAAAAAATAAATAAAAAATTGGTTGCGAAGGTGAATCTCTCTTTAAGAAACACCAGAAGATAAAGAGTGTTGGTACCACTTATCATGACTGTTCCAAAAATCCATTGCAAATGACAAGTACAGTCACAAATATCTCGGCAGTATAATGTGAACAATTATTACTACCCCATGTTTGATTTTCAGAGGAGTTTTCAGGGCTTTGGATTTTGCCTGTACTACATTGCCACTTATTTTTTATTACCCAACACGCAAATTGGTGTCAGGTTCATTTTGAACAAGAATTGTGACCATCCATGTAAAACAAATATTGTTTGATCTGCAGCCCAAATATCTGGCAGCATACCGGTTATGCTGTACTCCGTGACCTTTCAGTGGCTTTCCAGATTTACTAGATTATATCTTGGTGAGATTTCAAAGTGATTAGGGCCTGTTCACATCAGCATTGCCTTTGCGGTGAGGGGTTCCGGAGGTTTCCGTCATGTTAACCCCTCAACGGAAAGGCAAACGGAAACCTTAGCTTCCGTTTGCATTACCATTGATCTCAATGGTGACGGAAATGTTGCTAAAGGTTTCCGTTTGTCACCATTTTGACAGGGTTCTGTTTTGACGGAATCAATAGCGTAGTCAACTGGTTCCTCCGACAAAGCTCAGACGGAACCCCTCAACATAAAGGCAATGCTGATGTGAACAGGCCCTTAAACAGGAACGTAAAGGACATGTCAGCCTGTAAAGGATAGAAGCCTAATGTGGCTATAAACCAGTATACTGGATCAGTCTGTTTCAAGTTTCTTTTTTTTTTCCTGGCTCCTTCCTTGAATAACAGGAAACCAGTTCATGGAAAGAAATCTGAAACCCTCTATTTTTCAGCTCCTCAAGTTAAGCAGCTGTTGCTGAGGTAAAGTCTGTAGGACTCTTAATTATAATAGTTAGGATATCCCTTGATAGTGTTTTATTAGAGTCCACCTTCGCAAGTCTATTACTCTTCAGCTTTTCAGGGATGCATCATTCATTTACGTGATCAGCTTAAAAGCTTTACTAAATAGAGAAATGCACAGCTAACTAAACAAACAACGGAACGAAGAAGCCAGATATAGGATTCACTAATGCCTAGTCAAATACAGGGTAAGAGTACATTTACAGAAAGTGACTCTAGCCGCACACAATCACGAGCTTTGGATTTTATCTATATAGTCTCTGCACTGGAGCTACAAAAGAATGGTTTCAGCAGATACTCTGCAGGATCATGCTGTATAAAAATCTAGTTCCAGTGTAAAGCTGGATATACGTTTTCTGAACGACTTGTTGTTCACGATTGGCCTGTGGAGGTTGTCCACTTTTAGCAAATTATTGTAATCTTTTGCATAATTAAAAGTTATACAATTTTCCAATACAGTTTCTGCATTAAATTTGTCATGGTTTTCAAGATCTCTGCTTGTTGTTCTTCAGTAGGAACATTCATTGCTTACTTCCAGTGGATAACATGTGGTCCATGGTCATGTGATGGACACACAGGTACTGGGATCGTTAGTAGACACAGTTCTAATACACATACTGTAACTATCCCAGGACCTGTGAGATCACCACATGACCCTGGAAAGAGGAAAGGCATAAGCCAGTGGCGTAGCTATAGGGGTTGCAGCGGTCGCAATTGCGACCGGGCCCCGAAGCCAGGGGGGCCTGCCACCCCCCATCAATAAAAAGTTACTATAGTAACTGGGGCCGCGGGCCCCTGTTACGATCGTAACTGACGGTACTTACCCGCCTGGTTCCGGAGCACAGCGGAGGTCCTGACGTCACAGCGCTGTGCGCAGCACGTCACAACGGTATGCGCCGCGCACAACATCCCGACCCTGGATAGAGTCAGGACAGGACGTCCGCTGCGGCTGAAAAGGAGGGTAAGATTAATATCCCTGTCTGCTGAAGCTGATCGGTGGGGGTCCGACTCCCGGGACCCTGCCAATCAGCTGTTTTGAAGGGGCCGCAGCGCTTGTATGAGAGCTGCTTCCCCTTCATTCTGGTCACTTACTCACACTTACGATGTAGCAGGCTTAGAGGACCCATGAGACAGGATCACAGATTGTGTGATGCGGTCTGCTGGGCCCTGTATCTAAGCCAATTACATTGTATGCTTAGGTACAGGGCCCATGTGTGATCCTGTCTGATGGGCCCTGTATAAGCCTACCACACGGTAGGCTTATATACAGGGCCCCAGCAGACAGTAATCTTATACTGTATAAGATTACATACAAGGCTCCAGACGACAGTAATCTTATACAGTATAAGATTACGGTCTGCCGGACCCTGTATCTAAGCCTACCTTGTAGTAGGCGGTTAGATACAGGGCCCAACAGACAGTATCACACATGGGCCCCTTATTTAAGCCTACCATATGTGTTACTAATCGTTTTGTTTTTTACAGGTTCAGTCAGTGGACTACGTCGGATTCGAGGACTACTTCGATGACGGCTTTTTTTTTTTATTATCAATAAAATGGTTAATGAGGGTTGTGTGTTTTTTTTTTTTATTTCAATAGAAAAATTATTTTATGTCTTTTTTTTTTAAACTTTATTACTACCGCCTTAGTAATGGCCGCTAGCTGATTGACAACATCCATTACGAAGGCGTGGCTTAGTGTTAGCCGGTGCAGAGGCGAACACTAACCCCCCCATTAACACCCAGGTACCCACAGCCACCAGGGGTGCCGGGTACGATCCAGTACTTGACCATCTGTAGTGATGGTCGGATACTGGGGCAGCTGCGGGCTGGTAGGCTGGGAAAGGCCAGAAACAGCCCCCCCCCCCCCCAGTAATGCTAGCCTGCTGCGGCTTTATTGTATCTGGCTGGTTATGAAAAACCCACATCATTTAAAAAATAAAAAAATAAAAAAAATTGGAAAGAACCATGTGGGGTCCCCTCCCAATTTTCATAACCAGCCAGATACAACATAGCAGCAGTAGGCAGCATTGCCAGGGTGGGAAGGGCCACTGTTTTTGGCCTTCCCCCGCCTAATACTACCAGCCTGCGGCTGCCCCAGTGCCCGACCATCACTGCAGATGGTCGGGTACTGGTTTGTACCCGCCTCTTCCCAGTACCCCTGGTGGCTTTGGGTACCGGGGTAATGAGGGTTAGTGTTAGCCTCTGCACCAGAATAACATTAAGCCCCGCCTTAGTAATGGACGTTGTCAATCAGCCAGCAGGTCTATGTCTATGGGACCCCTATCTGTAGACTATGAGGGACAAGACTTTGTGGTTTAAAGTTTATTCTCCGGGGTCCAAACGTTTGCAGCTCAGAAAGTCAGTTACTTGATTTAATTTATTTCAATTTGTATTTTTTATCTAATCCTGAACTTTATTATTCTTTATTTTTTTATTTTTCATTCTTATTTCTGGAGCACCTACCCACAAACAATAATATAGTCTCCATCAGATTCTGAAATAAATCTGTATTGTACCTTTTTAGTGAATGGTTGACACTTTTTTTAACCCCTTAATGACCAGCCTATTTTGGACCTTAATGACCAAGCAATTTTTAACGTTTTTCAATCGTCGCATTCCAAGAGCTATAACCTTCTTATTTTTGCGTCGACATAGCTGTATAAGGTCTTGTTTTTTGCGGGACAAGTTGTATTTTTTAATAGCACCATTTTTAGGTACATATTATTTATTGATTAGCTTTTATTAACTTTTTTGGGGGGGGGGAGGGGGGATAGAAAAAAATCTGAAATTTCGCCACTCTTTTTTTGCGTCCTAAATCTACGCCGTTTACCGTGTGGTATAAATAACACAATAAATTTATTCAGCGGGTTGTTACGATTGCAACGATACCAAATTTGTATAGTTTTTGTATGTTTTACTACTTTTACACAGTAAAAACGCTTTATTTGTTTTTGTGTCTCCATATTTGAAGAGCCGTAACGTTTTTATTTTTTCGCCGATGCAGCCGAATGAGGGCTTTTTTTTTGCGGGACGACTTGTAGTTTTTATTGGTACCATTTTGGAGTAGATGCGACTTTTTGATCACTTTTTATTACATTTTTTTAAAGTCAGTATTCACAGAAAACAGCAATTTTTCCATCGTTCATTATTTTTTTTTACAGCGTTTACAGTGCGGGTTAAATAATGTAATAGATTTATAGTCGGGGTCGTTACGGACGCGGCGATACCAAATATGTGTAACTTTTTAACTTTATTTTGTTTTTTTAATAGTAAAGCATTTTGTAAGGGGAAAAGCTGGGTTTTTCATTTTTTTTCTAATTAACTTTATTAAACTTTTTTTTCACTTTTTTACTAGTCCCACTAGGGGACTATAATATGCGATTCTGCGATCGCATTTATAATACACTGCAATACTTTTGTATTGCAGTGTATTACTGCCTGTCCGTTTAACACGGACAGGCATCTGCTAGGTCATGCCTGCGGCATGATCTAGCAGGCATTCACTCCAGGCAGACCTGGGGGCCTTTATTAGACCCCCGGCTGCCATTAGAGACACAGACACTCGGCGATCGTATCGCCGGGTGTCGGTGGGAGAGAGAGGGAGCTCCCTCCCTCTCTCCAAAACCACTCAGATGCGGTGCTCGCTATTGAGCACCGCATCTGAGGGGTTAAACGTGTGAGATAGATACTAATATCGATCTCACACGGCAGAGCAGGGACGCTCCCAGCCCTCAGCTACCTCTGGCAGCTGAGAGCAGGGAGATTTGACAGCTCCCTGCTCTGTTTACTTATTCCGATGCCGCGACGTAAAAAGTCTATGGCATCGGAATAAGGCCCGTTAGTGACCGACGTAGAAACACGATGGGCCGGTCACTAACGGGTTAAATTTAGTTTTTATTGATGTTTTTAATATGACAAACAGAGAATGTATGCATCGGTTTAGCCAACATGGCTACAAAAGCAGTATTACTCTTAATTAACATTATAAAGCATACAATGCAACATATGAAAACGAAGAATAAGGAACAAAGAAAATAACATTCATGGCTGCTTACACATGTAGTTAGACAGAGAAAAAGGATTGTATGTCCTATAATCAGGCACCTAAAATTATACAAATGGTCAGGTCGGTAGATTCTCACATCAAGAGTGAAAGGCCATGAAGAGAACATGGGGAAACAGGTCTCTCCAGAGCTTATAATATGTTGGCTCGTATAGTTATACATGAGAATCACATAAATAAATAGATCCGCATTTAACCCCTTCCCTCTTTAGCCACTTTTGACCTTCCTGACAGAGCCTCATTTTTCAAATCTGACATGTGTCACTTTATGTGGTAATAACTCCGGAATGCTTTCACCTATCCAAGCGATTCTGAGATTGTTTTCTCGTGACACATTGGACTTTATGTTACTGGCAAAATTTGCTCGATATGTTCAGTATTTAATTGTGAAAAACACCAAAATTTAGCGAAAAATTGCAAAAATTAGCATTTTTCTCAATTTAAATGTATCTGCTTGTAAGACCGGCAGTTATAATACACAAAATTGTTGCTAATTAACATCCCCCATATGTCTACTTTAGATTGGCATCGTTTTTTGAACATCCTTTTATTTTTCTATGACCTCACAAGGCTTAGAACTTTAGCAGCAATTTCTCACATTTTCAAGAAAATTTCAAAAGGCTATTTTTACAGGGGCCAGTTCAGTTGTGAAGTGGTTTTGAGGGCCTTATATATTAGAAACCCCAAAAAAGTCACCCCATTTTAAAAACTTCACCCCTCAAAGTCTTCAAAACAGCATTTAGAAAATGTCTTAACCCTTTAAACATTTCACAGGAATTAAAGCAAAGTAGAGGTGAAATTTACAAATTTCATATTTTTCTGCAGAAATACATTTTTAATACAATTTTTTTTATAACACAGAAGGTTTTACCAGAGAAATGCAACTCAATATTTGTTGCCCAGTTTTTGCAGTTTTAGGAAATATCCCACATGTGGCCGTAGCGTGCTACTGGACTGAAACACCGGCCTCAGAAGCAAAGGAGCACCTAGTGGATTTTGGGGCCTTATTTTTGTTAGAATATATTTTAGGCACCATGTCAGGTTTGAAGGGCTCTTGCGGTGCCAAAACAGTCAAAATCCCCCAAAAGTGACCCCATCTGGGAAACTAGACACCTCAAGGAAATTATCTAGGGGTGTAGTGAGCATTTTCACCGCACAGGTTTTTTACAGAAATTATTGGAAGTAGGCCGTGAAAATTAAAATCAACATTTCTTCAAAGAAAATGTAGGTTTAGCGATTTTTTTTCTCATTTCCACAAGGACTAAAGGAGAAAAAGCACCGCAAAATTTGTAAAGCAATTTCTCCCGAGTAAAACAATACCTCACATGTGGTAATAAACGGTTGTTTGGAGACACGGCGTGGCTGAGAAGGGAAAGAGCGCCATTTGGCTTTTGGAGTTCACATTTAGCAGGAATGGTTTGCGGAGGCCATGTCACATTTACAAAGCCCCTGAGGGGACAAAACAGTGAAAACCCCAAACAAGTGACCCCATTTTGGAAACTATACCCCTTGAGGAAATTATCTAGGGGTATAGTGAGCATTTTGACCCCACAGGTTTTTTGCAGAAATTTTTGCAAGTAGGCCCTGAAAATAATAATCTACATTTTTTCAAAGAAAATGTAGGTTTAGCTAATTTTTTCTCATTTCCAGAAGGACTAAAGGAGAAAAAGCACCACAAAATTTGTAAAGCAATTTCTCCCGAGTAAAACAATACCCCACATGTGGTAATAAACGGCTGTTTGGACACACGGCAGGGCTTAGAAGGGAAAGAGCACTATTTGACTTTTTGAGATCACATTTAGCAGGAATGATTTGCGGAGGCCAGGTCACATTTGCAAAGCCCCTGAGGGGACAAAACAATGAAAACGCCCAAAAAGGGACTCCATTTAGGAAACTACACCTCTTGAAGAATGCATCTAGGGGTGTAGTGAGCATTTTGACCCCACAGATGTTTCATAGAATTTATTAGAATTAGGCAGTGAAAATAAAAACAGTCCTTTTTCTTCAATAAGACGTAGCTTTAGCGCAAATTTTTTCATTTTCTCAACAAATAAAGGAAAAAAAGAACCCAACATTTGTAAAGCTATTTCTCCCGAGTACGGCAATACCCCATATGTGGTCATAAACTGCTGTTTGGGCAAACGGCAGGGCTCAGAAGGGAAGGACCGCCATTTGGAGTGCAGATGTTGCTGGATTGGTTTCTGGGCACCTGTGGGCCCAAAACAGTGGAAACCCCCCAGAAGTGACCCCATTTTGTAAACTACACCCCTCAATGCATTTACCAAGGGGTGTAGTAAGCATTTTAACCCTGCAGGTGTTTTGTAGAAATTAGTGTGCGCTCAATGTTGCAGAGTGAAAATGGGATTTTTTTCCATAGATATGCCAATATGTGGTGCCCGGCTTGTGCCACCATAACAAGACAGCTCTCTAATTATTATGCGGTGTTTCCCGGTTTTAGAAACACCCTACATGTGGCCCTAATCTTTTGTCTGGACATATGACAGGGCTCAGAAGTGAAGAGTACCATGCGGAGTGGAGGCCTAATTTGGCGATTTACAAAGTATTGGTTCACAACTGCAGAGGCTCAGATGTGAAATAATAAAAAGAAACCCCTGAGAAGTGACCCCATTATGGAAACTGCACCCCTCAAGGCATTTATTAAGGGGTGTAGTGAGCATTTTCACCCCACAGGTCTTTTCCATAAATGAATGCGCTGCGGATGGTGCAAATTAAAAATTTATATTTTTCCCTAGATATGCCATTCAGTGGCAAATATGTCATGCCCAGCTTATGACGCTGGAGACACACACCACAAAAATTGTTAAAAGGGTTCTCACGGGTATGACGGTGCCATATATGTTGAAGGAAACTGCTGTTTGGGCACGCTGTAGGGTTCAGGGCCGAGGGAGCACCATTTGGCTTTTGGAGAGCGGATTTTGCTTGGTACTATATTTGTTTGAGTATTGCTGGTGTTTTATAATGTGGGGGTACATGTAAGCGGGGCGGAGTATATAAGGGGCATAGTCAGGTGGTATAAAAAAATAAAAATAATCCATAGATGTGTGTTACGCTGTGAAGCAATCCTTTCTGCACAGGCCGGTGTCGCACTGATAAATGGTGTCATTTCTTATCCCCCTTTTGGTCCACACTCCGCGCCTTTGTAGTTTGGGGAATTTTGCTGGGAAAGTATTATCCTGGTATAATACGGGCACCGTCGCTTCCATCGGATATGATTGGGCCCTCCCTTCCTGGTTCCCTAATTTTAGGTCCTTGATAAATCGCCTCTTGAAACAGAAGAAATGTTCTCCTCGGGCACAACTGCATATTTTTTTATTTCCTGACTTATTGGAGCCATAACTAATTTTATTTTTCATAGACGTAGCGGTATGAGGGCTGGTTTGTTGCGGGACGAGCTGTAGTTATTATTGGTACCATTTTGGGGTACATGTGACTTTTTGATCACCTTTTATCCTATTTTTTGGGATGCCAGGTAAACCAAAAAACGCAATTCTGGCACAGCTTTTTTTGGTTTTTTTTTATACAGAGTTCACCACGCATTATAAACTACATGTTACCTTTATTCTGCGGGTCAGTACGATTCCGGCGATACCTCATTTATAGAACTTTTTTATGTTTTACAACTTTTTGCACAATAAAATTACTTTTGTAAAAAGAATGTATTTTTTCTGTCGCCAAGTTGTGAGAACCATAACGTTTTAATTTTTTTGTCGACGGAGTTGTATGAGGGCTTGTTTTTTGCGGGACGAGCTATAGTTTTTATAGGTACCATTTTTGGATACGTGCGACTTTTTGATCACTTTTTATTGTAATATTTGTAGGGCAAAGTGACTAAAAAACAGAAACTCTGGTAACGTTTTTTACGGGTTTTTTTTACGCTGTTCACCGCGTGCAATAAATAATATAATATTTTGATACCTCCGGTCGTTACGGTCGTGGCGATACCAAATACATATGGTTTATTATTATTTTTCAATAATAAAGGACTTGATAAGAGTAAAAGGGGGATTGTGTGTTATTTGATTACTTGAAACTTTTATTGTTTTCAAACTTTTATTTTTTGCACTTTTTTTTACACTTTTTTATACTTTTTTTACACTTTTTCTCAAGTCCCACTAGGGGACTTGAAGGTCCAACGGTCAGATTTTTTTTTTTCTAATACATTGCACTACCTATGTAGTGCAATGTATTAGATCTGTCAGTCATTCACTGACAGCAAGCCGTTTAGGCTTCGCCTCCCGGCGGGGCCTAAATCGGCTTCCGTAATGGCAGAGCAGGAGACCATTGTGTCTCCTGTTGCCATAACAGCAGTCGCCAGTCCCGATTGCCTGTCAGGGCTGGCGATCTGCTTGTAACCACTACGATGCAGCAATCGCTTTCGATTGCTGCATCGAAGGGGTTAATGGCAGGGATCGGAGCTAGCTCCGGTTCCTGCCGTTACAGGTGGATGTCAGCTGTACAGTACAGCTGACTTCCACCGCTGATGACGCCGGATCAGCTCCTGACCCGGCGCCATCTTGCCGGCAGCTACGGAAGCCGATCAGGCTCCGCCGCCGGGCGGATCTTGACCGGCTTCGGTGCTAGGCAGACCGGGAGGCCAGTATTAGGCCTCCGGTTGCCATTGCAGCCACCGGAACCCCGGCAATTTCATTACTGGGGTTCCGATGAGCTGCAAACACCTTAAGTGCAGCGATCGCGTTTGAGCGCTGCACTTAAGGGGTTAATGGCGGGGATCGAAGCTAATTTCGGTCCCCGCCGTTACAGTCGGATGTCAGCTGTAAGATACAGCTGAGATCCGGTGATGATGGGACCGGCTCAGCTTCTGAGCCGGTGCCAAACGTTTGACGTACATGTACGGCAAGATGCGGGAAGTCAGTACTTTCCATGACGTACATGTACGTCAAATGTCGGGAAGGGGTTAATTACACAGAATTACATATATAAACGGAGGGCGAAACATTTAAGTTGAGGTAATAGCGGGCACAGAAGCTCCCGATGTCACAAAGTCAAACCATGTGGACCAATGACTTGTAAATTTGCCTACAGAATTAAGCCGAATCGCCACCATTTTTTCCATGGTGTAGTCAAAATTAACCAGATTAATCAGCTCTGCTACCGTCAGGGGAACATGGGATTTCCATGTCCATGGTTGACTCTTTTTAATGTAATGCCTTCAAGTATGAATAAGTCGTTAACAATTTAGAATATGACTATATTTTTTGATCTTTGAAATGATTTTTAATAGTTTAGACGTACTTATGTGATTGCATTTTTTACCAACTATAACTACAATATTTAAAATAAATCTAAATATCTATTTTAACATTCCCGATCTGCAAGTATTAACTTATTCTTGATTCTGTGGGACAAATATTGGTATATATTGTTGCATGTACCGACATGATAAATTAGTGTAAAAACAATGTTGCTTTGTAATGGTCGTCTCTTTCGATTTACATAATAAGTAGCATTACCTACCCTAATTGGACACTATATAAGTTGTACATACCTGGAAGGTGATGACGGCTGATGACGTCCCGGTGGGGGATGAAACGCGTTAGCCAATGAAATTTCTCTAATTGACATGTGCATGCCTGACGTTAATGGTGGCGATTCGGCTTAATTCTGTAGGCAAATTTACAAGTCATTGGTCCACATGGTTTGACTTTGTGACATCAGGAGCTTCTGTGCCCGCTATTACCTCAACTTAAATGTTTCGCCCTCCGTTTATATATGTAATTCTGTGTAATTAAATGCGGACCTATTTATTTATGTGATTCTCATGTATAACTATACGAGCCAACATATTATAAGCTCTGGAGAGACCTGTTTCCCCATGTTCTCTTCATGGCCTTTCACTCTTGATGTGAGAATCTACCGACCTGACCATTTGTATAATTTTAGGTGCCTGATTATAGGACATACAATCCTTTTTCTCTGTCTAACTACAAGTGTAAGCAGCCATGAATGTTATTTTCTTTGTTCCTTATTCTTCGTTTTCATATGTTGCATTGTATGCTTTATAATGTTAATTAAGAGTAATACTGCTTTTGTAGCCATGTTGGCTAAACCGATGCATACATTCTCTGTTTATGTCATAGCAAAAACTTCAATAAAAACTAAATTAAAAAAAAAAAAAAAAAAAAGTCAACCATTCACTAAAAAAGTACAATACAGATTTATTTCAGAATTTGATGGAGACTATTATTGTTTGTGGGTAGGTGCTCCAGAAATAAGAATGAAAAATAATAAAAATAAATAATAAAGTTCAGGATTAGATAAAAAATAAATTTAAATAAATTAAATATTTAATAAATAATATTAGACAAAAATGAAAAAAATAAATAAATATAATTAATAAAAAAATAAAAGAAAGAGAGAGAGAGAGAGAGAGAGAGAGAGAGAGAGAGAGAGAGAGAGAGAGAGAGAGAGAGAGAGAGAGAGAGAGAGAGAGAGAGAGAGAGAGAGAGAGAGAGAGAGAGAGAGAGAGAGAGAGAGAGAGAGAGAGAGAGAGAGAGAGAGAGAGAGAGAGAGAGAGAGAGAGAGAGAGAGAGAGAGAGAGAGAGAGAGAAAGAAAAGAAAAGGAAAAAGAAAAAATAAGAATAGAAGGAAGAAAAAGGCCACTTGGCTTTTTGAGAAGAAATAGCCGGGAGTAATGGCCCAGCCCTCTGATGGCTCTAGCGGTCAATGAAGAGACCACTAGAGCGGTCACTCGGAGCAGAGGGGGCGGGGCTGGCAGCGTGCAGTGCAGAAGCACTTGCACAGCAAGCACCTGCTTTAGACGCAAAACATAGTTTTGATGGTCATGCAACTTGCAGGACCGAGGCAAAAGGTAGGATTACAATGACTCAAAATTCTGACAGATTCCCTTTAAACGATAAAGGGGACGCAGCACCCCAGGGGTCTAAACCTCACCAATGAAATATTGATGGCCTATCTGAGGCAAAAGCTCTTTAAAGAGGTTGTCCTCAGTATAGGCCATTAATAGCTGATTGGCGGAGAGTCGGACCCCGACCCATCAGTTATTGATGCCCTATCCTGAGAAAAGACCATCAACTTTTAGGGACTGGACACTTGTCCGTCAGTCTCAAAGACTTTCCGCAAGCTTCTTAAATGAACAACCTTCGGCCCAATTTCACGTCCGGTTACGCGCGTGAAAATAACGCACGTCACACGGACCTATGCAAGTCAATGGGGCCATTCAGATATTGTGTTTTTCACGCTGCGTGAAACTCACTCCATGTCCTATTCTTGTGCGTTTTTTGCGCATTACGCACCTATTGCAGTCAATGGGTGCGTGAAAATCACAGACAGCACATCAGTGTGCTGTGTCTGATTCACGCAACAGTTGCTAAAGAAATGATGAGAAAGAAAACCACCTCCTTCAGTTTATTTTGCGGACGTAAAAAACGTATGACATACGGATGACATACGCGCGTAAAAAACTCAGACAAGCACCATACACGGATGTCACACAGAACTGCAACGTAGGAAAAACGTGCGCAAAATGGACACGTTCATGTGAATAAGGCCTTAGGTTGGTCTCCACCCCACTGATTGCAAGAGGATGGGTTTAGGTTGCTTGGTCTCCCACTGCAGACAGCGTTAGGGCTTTTTCTCACACAGGTTTTTTTTTTGTTTCTTTAACTCATGCAAAAATGCTTGCAGTTTTAAAGATTTTTTTTAACATGCGTTTTTATAGATTGTGACATTTTGTACAGTCATACCTTCAGCATGCTGCATTTTAATAAAAACTCCAGCCCCCCTGAAAAGCTACTAAAAGCGCTACAAACCACATGGGGTTCGTGCTGCAGCATATTGCCCCGGAGCCACAGACAACATTTTGCTGCAGATATATGTAGCTCACAGAGAATTTAGAATTTTAAATATTTGCAAAAATCCAGAAAACCTTTAAAGAAGAAGTGGAAAAGTGTATTTTTTGCTTATGTTTTAGTGTTTCTTTCAGTACTGCATACAAAAATACAGCTTTCATACCTTATAAATACAACAGACAAAAGTTTTTTTACACATGATCTCGACCTACAATATAAAAAGACCTACATTTTCCACAAATGTTACCCTGAAACAGTATAAATCACCCATAACTTTAGTTTAAATAAGGCACCCCTTCTGAGCTCTGTGACTGTCTTTAGGACTAAAAAATTATTTTGCAACAAACACGGACCTGCTTGAAAACGAGGACAATATATATTGAATAACTTCAATTTAAAATCTACCATCCTTAACAGGAAATGTACAAAGGAAAGACACTGTCAGTTTCTTTACTTGTTACAAATGGGTCAAGTGGAAAGAGAAGATGAGAGCGTCTGACCCATGTGAGACACTGGGGGGATCCAGTCAGCGATGTACATCAGTAGTCACCACTTCAGTTTTTTTTAGTCATTACTACCATGCTAATTAAACGGTCTCTTTAATCGGTTCAGGATCGGGCTATTTTCAGCCTTCAGGACCAGACAGTTTAACGAATGTTTTTTATTCGTTAGGCTAGCGATGTGATTTGTGCAAGGTTTTTTTTCATAGACAATGCAGGTTTCTTCTTCTTTTTTTTTTTTTTTTAAATCATTTTTATACCTTTGTGCTATTTTAGAATTTTCAGGCTTCTAGTTTCAAAATACATAAAACAAAATACTTTTTTTTTACTTTTCAGCTAGTTTTTTTTCTGGTAAGACTATAGTTTTACCCTAAAATAGACATTTTCTTTGTGATAGTCATGGTCTACCGTAAATTTTACATGTCTATCTTAGGGTAATTCGGTCACTAGCATTATGCCAATGATTGGCGTGGGGAACGCTTTTTTTTTTTTGGGCTTGGTATTTTATGTGTATTTACACTTTAATTTTTTATTCTGTCCCTCAAAAGGTCAGAAGAGTCCTTTGGGGACTTTAATTATTTTTTTTTTCACTGTAACTTGGGCTGCATAGCAACACCAATTACAGGGGAAAATCAGCCCTCTTAGGCCCACTTCACACTGAGTTTTTTTGACACGTTTGACGTGGAAACCGCGTCAAAAATGCCTCCCATTGATTTCAATGGGAGGCACACCCTTTATTCCCCCACGAGCGGTAAATAACGCTTGCGGGTAAAAAGAAGCGACATGCCCTATCTTCGGGCGTTTACGCCTCTGACCTCCCATTGACATCAATGGGAGGCAGAGAAAGCGTATTTCGCTGCGTTTTTGCCTGTGGCGCTTAATGGGCGCGAGCGAAAAACACCACGAAAAACGCGGCACACGGCGTGCAGGCAGATCAAAATCTGCCTCAAAATTCCAAACGGAACTGAGGCAGAATTTTATGCCTGCAAAAATCTGTGTGTGAACTGTGTGACCATTGTTACTAATAGGGCTGTGCTGGGTCTACTTAGAGTAGTCTTTTTTTTTTTTGTAACCTAAATAAAATATTTGTATTCCCTTTGTGTGCATGGCTGCTTTCTCAACACACCGCTTCTTTCGTTGCGGCTTTTCAACATATCCCATTGGTAGACTTACTGTAACAACAATAACGTTGCTGTCCGGCCTCCATTCTGACTGCTTGTAAGCTCCAAACTGGGCCGCTGCCTTTGCAGACTCCTTGTAACTGGCTATTAATACACTCGGCTGAAATACAAAAGAAAACAACATTAGAAGACGAGACAGGCAGCCCTAGAGCTGTATTCTCAATTAACTGTGCATAGTGGTGTTTTTTCAGAAAATGAAACACAAATCAGGTTTTTTATTTTTTTTTAACAAATGGTTAAGGATTTCATTTTTTTGTTGCGATCCACATAAAATAGAAATATTCATATTTTCACATTGGCCACTAGAGCATTCAAAATAGGATGAAGCTTCTTGTTTTCTGTAGCTCACTTGTCAGCTTTGCTGTATAAACTAGTAGAGAATGAGCAGAGTCACCTCATCATTAGGAGGGTGGAGAAAATAAAGAGGCTCTGTCACCACATTATAAGTGCCCTATCTCCTACATAATGTGATCGGCGCTGTAATGTAGATAACAGCAGTGGTTTTTTTATTTAGAAAAACAATCAATTTTGACGGAGTTATGACCAATTTTAGATTTATGCTAATGACTTTCTTAATAGACAACGGGACGTGTTTTTACTTTTTGACCAAGTGGGCGTTGTAAAGAGAAGTGTATGACGCTGACCAATAAGCGTCATACACTTCTCTCCATTTATGTACTCACACATCGTTGGGCGGAGTACATCAGGGCATATGTAAGCTGTGCAGAGCACATCAGGGTATATGTAAGCTGTGAGGAGTACATCAGGGTATATGTAAGCTGGGCGGAGTGCATCAGGGTATATGTAAGCTGGGCGGAGTGCATCAGGGTATATGTAAGCTGGGCGGAGTGCATCAGGGTATATGTAAGCTGGGCGGAGTGCATCAGGGTATATGTAAGCTGGGCGGAGTGCATCAGGGTATATGTAAGCTGGGCGGAGTGCATCAGGGTATATATATGTAAGCTGGGCGGAGTGCATCAGGGTATATATATGTAAGCTGGGCGGAGTGCATCAGGGTATATGTAAGCTGGGCGGAGCGCATCAGGGTATATGTAAGCTGGGCGGAGTGCATCAGGGTATATGTAAGCTGGGCGGAGTGTATCAGGGTATATGTAAACTGCGCGGAGTACATCAGGGTATATGTAGGCTGGGCGGAGTACATCAGGGTATATGTAAGCTGGGCGGAGTACATCAGGGTATATGTAAGCTGGGCGGAGTACATCAGGGTATATGTAAGCTGTGCGGAGTACATCAGGGTATATGTAAGCTGTGCGGAGTACATCAGGGTATATGTAAGCTGTGCGGAGTACATCAGGGTATATGTAAGCTGTGCGGAGTACATCAGGGTATATGTAATCAGTGCGGAGTACATCAGGGTATATGTAATCAGTGCGGAGTACATCAGGGTATATGTAAGCTGTGCGGAGTGCATCAGGGCATATGTAAGTTGGGCGGAGTACATCAGGGTATATGTAAGCTGTGCGGTGTACATAAGGATATATGTAATATGTGAGGAGTACATCAGGGTATATGTAAGCTGTGCGGAGTACATCAGGGTATATGTAAGCTGTGCGGAGTACATCAGGGTATATGTAAGCTGTGCGGAGTACATCAGGGTATATGTAAGTTGGGCGGAGTACATCATGGTATATGTAAGTTGGGCGGAGTACATCATGGTATATGTAAGCTGTGCAGAGTACATGTAAGTTGTGCGGAGTACATCAGGGTATATGTAAGCTGTGCAGAGTACATCAGGGTATATGTAAGCTGTGCGGTGTACATAAGGATATATGTAATATGTGAGGAGTACATCAGGGTATATGTAAGCTGTGCGGAGTACATCAGGGTATATGTAAGCTGTGCGGAGTACATCAGGGTATATGTAAGCTGTGCGGAGTACATCAGGGTATATGTAAGTTGGGCGGAGTACATCATGGTATATGTAAGTTGGGCGGAGTACATCATGGTATATGTAAGCTGTGCAGAGTACATGTAAGTTGTGCGGAGTACATCAGGGTATATGTAAGCTGTGCAGAGTACATCAGGGTATATGTAAGCTGGGTAGAGTACATCAGGGCATAATAGGATGATGTAATAATGGGGTGAATGAATAATCCATGGATTGGTGTGGTACACTTTGAACCAATCCTTTATGCACAGGCCGGGTTTTTAGGGTATAATTCAAAATATCTGCACTCCAGTATTGCCTAATCTTGGACTTCTTCACTAGCCCTATAAGCAGCACAAGGTCCTAATCTCCACTGCATCTACGGGGTCCACACGTGGGATCTAGTAAAGGTTGATGTGGGGCATTTAGCGAAAAAAGACTGTACCTAAAAAATTTGTCTGGGCCGTCATTTAGCATCATTGCGTTTTGAGAGACATAACGTGTTATTTTTAATGGTTCCATTTTGGGGTACATGCAATTTTTTTTTTATCCCCATTTATTTCATTTTTTTGGGAGATAAGGAAACCCAAAAACAGCAATTCCAGTCTGGTTTCTTCTTTTTTTACAGTGTTCACCGTGCAGTATAAAGAACATGTTAACTTTATTCTGCGGGTCGATACGATTACAGCGACACCAAATTTACATCGTTTTTTTTACGTTTTACTACTTTCCCCACAATAAAAAATCATGTTTTAGTGTCGACATATTCTGACAGCCAAAACTTTTTTATTTTTCAGTTGATATCGCTGTGGGAGGGCTTGTTTAATGCGTGACGAACTGTGGGGTACCATTTTGGGTTACTTGCGACAATTTGATCACTTTTATTACATGTCTTTTGAGAACAACAGTCTTGAGGCATTACACAGCTTTTTTGACTGAAAAATAAAAAAAAGCTGTGGCTCTAAGAATATGGCGAAACAAAAAATAAAAGGATTTAAAAAATAAACATTTTATTGTACAAACACTGCAAAAGCAAAAAATAACTATGTACATCAGGTATCGTCACAATCGTATCGACGCGCAGAATAAAGTTAAATTGGCATTTATAGCACACAGTGAACGCCGTTAGAAATAAGAATAAAAACCATTGTCAGAAATGCTGGTTTTTGGTCACCTTGCTTGCCAAAAAATGGAATAAAAAAACAAAAATGATCAAAAAATAATTGTGTGTACCCCAAAATGGTACCGATGAAAACTACAGATTGTCCCGCAACAAATAAACCCTCACACCGCTCCGTTGGGGAAAAAATAAAGAAGCTATGGCTCTCAGAACATGGCGACAAGTTGTGCAGCGTTCCAAAATCAGATAAGATCGGGCGCCATTTATCAGTGTGACACCAGCCACATATCTATGGAGTATTATTTATTTACCGCTTTATTATACCCTCTTATGATGTCCTGATGTTCTCCGCACAGATTACATATGCCCCACATTATAAACGAAGACACCAATAAAACCCTAAGGGTATGTGCACACACAAAAATCCAAAACGTCTGAAAATACGGAGCCGTTTTCAAGGGAAAACAGCTCCTCATTTCCATACGTTTTTTTATTCAAAGTCATGTTTTTCATGGGGTTTTTAACGGACGTTTTCGGAGCCGTTTTTTCTATAGAGTCTGTGAAAAACGGCTCCAAAAACTACTGAACAAAACGCCGTATTTCCCATTGAAATCAATGGGCAGATGTTTGGAGGCGTTCTGCATCCGACTTTTCAGCCGTTTTCCGGGCCGTTTACGGCCCGAAAAATGGCCGAAAATAGCCCGTGTGAACATACCCTAAACAGAACTGCCAAGCTAAATCTGCACTCCAAAAGCCAAATGGCGCTCCCTCCCTTCTGAACCTTACAGAGTGAATAAACAGCAGTTTACATCCACATATATGGCATCGCCATACCCGGGACAACCCGCCTAACATTTTATGAGGCTTTTGTCTTCAGTGGCACAAACTCAGCACCACATGTCGCGCACTTAAATGGCATATCAGTGGAAAATTGCAATTTTCACTTCGCACCATCTGCTGCGCATTAATTTCAAATGAACAAAACACCTGTGGGGTCAAAATGCTCACTACACTACACCCCTTAAAATGCCTTAAGGGGTGTAATTTCCAAAATAGGGGTCACTACTTGGGGGTTTGTTTTACTATTTGACCTCAGAGCCCTGTAATTGTGGGCCAATGGTGTGAAAATCACCAAAATAGACCTCAAAACGCACATGCTGCTCTTCACTTCTGAGTGCCAGGCAAATGATAAATGCCTTGAGGGGTGTAGTTTCTAATTTGGGGTCACTTCTTGGGGGCTTGATATTCATTTTCACAGCCGAATTCCACTAAATTCTGCAAACAGCCTGTGCGGTCTAAATGCCCACTATACCCCTAGATAAATCCATTGAGGGGTGTAGTTTGCCAAATGGTGTATTTTTTGGGGGTGTTTCCACTGTTTTGGCACCACAAGACCTCAGCAAACCTGACATGGTGCCTAAAATATATTCTAATAAAATGTAGGCCCCAAAATCCACTAGGCGCTCCTTTGCTTCTGAGGCCGGTGCTTCAGACCATTACCACACTAGGGTCACATGTGGGATATTTCCTAAAACTGCAGAATCTGGGCAATAAATAATAAGTGGAGTTTCTCGAGTAAAACCTTCTGTCTTACAGAAAATGTTGTTTTTACATTTCCCCTCTACTTTGCTTTAATTCCTGTTAAACACCAAAAGGGTTAAGAAACTTTCCAAATGCTGTTTTGAATACTTTGAGGGGTGCATTTTTTTTTTAAAATGGGGTGATTTATGGGGGATTTCTAATATATAAGGCCCTCAAAGCCACTTCAGAACTGATCTGGCCCCTGTAAAAATAGCCTTTTGACATTTTCTTGAAAATGTGAGAAATTGCTGCTAAAGTTCTAAGCCTTGTAACGTCCTAGAAAAAGAAAAGGATGTTCAAAAAACGAAGCAAATATAAAGTAGACATACGGGGGATGTTAACTATTAACTATTTTGTGTGGTATTACTATTGGTTTTACAAGTAGATGCATTTAAATTTAGAAAAATGCTAATTTTTGCAAATTCTCTTGGTATTTTTCACAAATAAACACTGAATGTATCGACCAAATTTTAAAACTAACTTAAAAGTACAATGTGTCACGAAAAGCCAATCTCAGAATCGCTTGAAAAAATAAAAGCTTTCCAAAGTTATCACATAAAGTGACATGTCTGATTTTAAAAAAATGGCCTGGTCCATTAGGCTCGGTCACCAGATTTTGCAACCCCTATCTCCTATTGCAGCAGATAGGCGCTGCAATGTAGATAAGAGTAACGTTTTGTTTTTTTTTAAAACGAGCATTTTTGGCCAAGTTATGACCATTTTTATATTTATGTAAATGAGGCTTTCTAAAGTACAACTGGGCGTGTATTATGTTCGTAAATCGGGGCGTTTTTACTTCTTTTACTAGCTGGGCGTTCTGACGAGAAGTATCATCCACTTCTCTCCATAACGCCCAGCTTCTGGCAGTGCAAAGACACAAAGCGTGTTCTCGAGAGATCACGCTGTGACGTCACTCACTTCCTGCCCCAGGTCCTGCATCGTGTCGGCACCAGAGGCTACAGTTGATTCTGTAGCAGCATCGGCGTTTGCAGGTAAATCGATGTAGCTACTTACCTGCAAACACCGATGCTGCTGCAGAATCAACTGTAGCCTCTGGTGCCGATGTGCCCTCGCTGGTCCGACACTATGCAGGACCTGGGGAAGTGACGTCACAGCGTGATCTCTCGAGAACACGCTGTGTCTGTGCACTGCCAGAAGCTGGGTGTTAACGAAGAGAAGTGGATGATGCTGATTCGTCAGAAAGCCCAGCTAATAAAAGAAGTAAAAACGCCCAGATGTACGCACATAATACACGCCCAGTTGTACTTTTACTTTTCAAAACGCCCAGTTGTACTTTAGAAAGCCTCATTTACATAAATATAAAAATGGTCATAACTTGGCCAAAAATGCTCGTTTTTAAAAAAAAAACAAAAAAACACGTTACTCTTATCTCCATTGCAGCGCCGATCTGCTGCAATAGGAGATAGGGGTTTGCAAAACCTATAAAACCAGCAATACCTGGTGGCAGTGGGTGAAAAATAATTTCTATATAACCCATAATTATCTTCTTAGTCGGCACTGTAGCTTTAGTATTCCGTTTTCTAGTGTTCCCACACCGTATGCTAATGAGCAGAAAAGAGTCAGATCTTCGTTTGAAAAGAGTCAAATCTTTGTTTGAAAAGTCATATCTTCATTCCTCAAGTCTTTCCGAGTTTACTCCGCCTCCTTACTTTTGATTGACCGCTCCTCGCCTTCCCCAGCACACAAAATCCTGCGCTTGTGCATTGATGTCCTCTTCTGGTGTGTGCGCACAACAGGACGCCGGATTATTACGATAAAAGGCGCAAAATGTTCGCAGACCGTTATTTACACTGGGAGAAGGAGTTTAGGAGAGGGGATAACGGCAATGAACTTTTGATAGCAACGGCCAGTGAGGGATATGTGAAGTTCAATAGGTGAAATGCTGATGACAGGTTCCCTTTAAGGGGTTAAGGCTGAATGCACACGTTGCTTGTAACATGTGGATTTCCTGCGCATATTTTCATGCGGCAAATCCGCAGCATAACAGTACTGGCAAAGTAAATGAGATTTCAAGAAATCTCATCTACATGGTGCAAATTTTTCTACGTGTAAATTATCCTGCGCTGCGTATTATAAAATTTGCAGCACGTCAATTTAACCTGCGTTTCCGCTTACGAATTGTATCTGACCAGTTTTAAAGAAAAACGCACCAAAGTAAGCAGCATAAAACCGCACCTATTTCCGCAAACTGTAAATACCGCGCCTAAAAACACATTAAAAAAAGCTGCACCATTGGGAGTGGGTTAGCTGCGGAATTACGTGTACACCCGTGCAGTTTTGGTGTGGATTTTCCACATCCAATTACTCAACGTGTGCACGTAGTCTACGGCTGGGTTCACACGACCTATTTTCAGGCGTAAACGAGGCGTATTATGCCTCGTTTTACGCCTGAAAATACGGCTCCAATACGTCGGCAAACATCTGCCCATTCATTTGAATGGGTTTGCCGACGTACTGTGCCGACGACCTGACATTTACGCGTCGTCGTTTGACAGCTGTCAAACGACGACGCGTAAAAATACAGCCTCGTCAAAGAAGTGCAGGACACTTCTTTGGACGTAATTTGAGCCGTTTTTCATTGAATTCAATGAAGAGCAGCTCTAAATTACGTCCGTTAATGAGTCCTCGCAGAATGCGAGGACGAGCAACTACGGAGCGATTTTCTCCTGAAAACGGCTCCGTAATTTCAGGCGTAATGGTCGATATCGTGTGCACATACCCTAAGACAAGAACTTATTGCCAATGGTGCAACCTTTTTTTTTTTTTTTTTATGAAACTAGAGACTGTGTAAGATGCCAACCAAAGACGGATGGCTAAAAAAAACTTGATCTGATGCGTTGGATATTCTGGTAGTTGTCGGGTGCAGTTGCTGGCAATACTTGGAAAGTGGTTTGCGCCAAACTACAGACGTGCACCCAGTCACAAGCCCAGGTCAGAGCTCAATCGTTAATTTGCCGCTTAAAGAGGCTCTGTCACCAGATTTTGCAACCCCTATCTGCTATTGCAGCAGATAGGCGCTGCAATGTAGATTACAGTAACGTTTTTATTTTTAAAAAACGAGCATTTTTGGTCAAGTTATGACCATTTTTGTAGTTATGCAAATGAGGCTTGCAAAAGTCCAAGTGGGCGTGTTTAAAAGTAAAAGTCCAAGTGGGCGTGTATTATGTGCGTACATCGGGGCGTTTTTAATACTTTTACTAGCTGGGCGCTCTGAAGAGAAGTATCATCCACTTCTCTTCACAACGCCCAGCTTCTGACAGTGCAGATCTGTGACGTCACTCACAGGTCCTGCATCGTGTCAGACGAGCGAGGACACATCGGCACCAGAGGCTACAGATGATTCTGCAGCAGCATCGGCGTTTGCAGGTAAGTCGATGTAGCTACTTACCTGCAAATGCTGATGCTGCTGCAGAATCAACTGTAGCCTCTGGTGCCGACACGATGCAGGACCTGTGAGTGACGTCACAGTGCTGCACTGCCAGAAGCTGGGCGTTGTGAAGAGAAGTGGATGATACTTCTCATCACAACGCCCAGCTAGTAAAAGTAGTAAACACGCCCCGATGTACGCACATAATACACGCCCACTTGTACTTTTACTGTAAACACGCCCAGTTATACTTTTGCAAGCCTCATTTGCATAAATACGAAAATGGTCATAACTTGGCCAAAAATGCTCGTTTTTTAAAAATAAAAACGTTACTGTAATCTACATTGCAGCGCCTATCTGCTGCAATAGCAGATAGGGGCTGCAAAATCTGGTGACAGAGCCTCTTTAATAGTATGGTATGGTCGTGCACAGAGAGATCATTCATGGTTATTCTGTGAAGGTGAAGTCATCCAGAAGACAGACATCTGAAATCTCTAGTATATGATCAATTATATGTGAACAGGTCCACTTATAAAGAGTGAGCCTGTACCGGAGGTCCATGTTTTTACAGGAGTTGTCCGGTTTGTTTACCCTTTTAACATGTAACAGGTCCCCTGACGATGAGGTGATTATGGGACCCCCTGTCTGGACCTCCATGATCAGCGGTTATGGCTGCAAGTGGCCGCCGTATTCTTATTGCTTTTACAGTGAAGCTTCATGTAGACATATAGCTTTACATAGCACCCATTTCTGTAAAGGTGGTCATACATATACACGTTCTGACGTTCCGTCTGAGCTTCCCGTCAGAATGGGACTCTGACTGAAACCATAGGTTTCCGTTTGCATCACCATTGATTTCAATGGCGACGGATCCGGTGCCAAAGGTTTCAGTTTGTTTCTGTTGTGCAAGGGTTCCGCCATTTTGACGGAATGAAAACTGTAGTCGACTGCTATTGAAATCAATGGTGATGGAAACAGAAACCTATGGCTTCCGTTTGTTTCAGTCAGGGTCCCGTTCTGACGGGAAGCTCAGACGGAACGTCAGAACGGGACCCTGACGTAGATGTGAATGAAGCGCCTTAGATAAAAGTCAGCTGAACCTGTAGATTTCAGCAGGAACGGGGAAAGATCTAATGTGCATCAGGGCAGCCGGTGGCTACAGTCACAGGAACGTAGTCCACCTCGGACGTGGAAAACTGCCATTTTCCACGTCCGAGGTGGACCCGTGCGGGATGCGTGGTCATGGATCCCCCACAAACTACAGTCTATGGAGGGATGTGTGACACCCAGCAAAATAGGATATGTCCTACTTTTCAACGGAGCGACAACGGTCGTGTGAACGGCCTCATTTAAATGCATGGGTCCGTGTGGCGGCTGTTTTAACTGCCGTCACACGGACGAGATTCACGTTCGTGTGAATGAGCCCTGGCAGTCCCCCAGAAGATAAGCCGCTGCAAATCCCACTACAAAAGTACATGAACAGACAATTCATGCTAAAGTGGTTTTATTTGGATAAAAGATAAGAAACTACGACACAATCATAAAAACTGCCATCAAATTGCCATTATTGTGAGAGGCTAAATGAATGGGTCAGGCAGAGTAGAAATGATAGGGAAGTGCACGTACAGAATACAGCCATCTGAATTATAGCTGAAAACATGCGCAATCCTACCACAGAAACATGAGAATTTCAATGTTGTACAAATACCTTCAATCATTAAAAACAAAGTGGAAAAATAAATACTACTTACAAAGCATGACCTCATAAGGCTGAGTTCACACAGAGTTTTTTGACGAGTTCTTTGATGCGGAAACCGCGCCAAAAAAACGGCCCGAAAATGCCTTTCATTGATTTCAATGGGAGGCGGAGGCGTCTTTTTCCCGCAAGCGGTAAAACCACCTGGCGGGAAAAAGAAGCGACATGCCCTATCTTCGGGCGTTTACGCCTCTGACCTCCCATTGACTTCAATGGGAGGCAGAGAAAGCGTATTTCGCGTTGTTTTATGCCCGCGGCGCTCAATGGCCGCGAGCGAAAAACGCACCGAAAATCGGTGTGCAGGGAGAGGAAAATCTGCCTCAAACTTCCAAACGGAATTTTGAGGCAGAAATTCCACCTGCAAAAAACTGGGTGAACATAGCCTAAAACCGGTGAATAGTCATGGCGTCCGCATAGTTTATATGGTGAACGCATGAGTTTCATTCCATTTGCAAAGCAGCAACAATCAACAACAAGATTCCAGAAGCACCTGCGTAGTTCATTCAGCTACCAAGTCTAGCAAGGAGTAGACATCGACTTCCAGTCAGACTCTTTGCCATGGCCACAGTCATTCCTATGCAGGCCAAAATTTACAGTAAACCGCGACTTTGGCAGGACCCAATGTATAAAGCTGCAGTAAGTCACAAGAACTAAGTCATTGCATGCAATCCAACATCTGGCCTGACACACACAATGTCAGACCTTGGGAAAAACCAGCTTTACAGGAGCAACGGCTGGGAAGTTTTCTAATGAAGCTGAAAAAAAGCCGCGGTGGTGATCAGCTCAGGCATTTAGCCGCTGAAAGAAACAGATAAGGAATGTTACAGCTGGAGAACAAACCCAGCAAGCCCAAGGCCAAAGCAGACGTGGTAAGATTGTCGTCATCTATAGTACTCAAAATCTGCACAGAAAACACCTTGAATTCATGGAAGGGCTCATGCGCACAGACGTGTGCCAGCTCGGTTTTGTACAAAGCCATAATAGGGCTTCCCCAGAGGTACATGTTCGACAAACTTCTGACATGTCATAGGGACGTGTCAGAAGTTTGTATTGGTGGGGGTCCGAGCACTGAGACCCCCACTAATCTCTAGAACAAAGCAGCTGAAGCGCTCGTGTGAGCGTTCAGCTGCTTCGTGTCTGTTCGGCTAGTTCCGGAAAACCGATGTATCGGAGTACGGGCTCATAGACGTTGTATTGAGTCCGTACACCGATACATTTATTTCCGGAAAAATCCGAACAGACACGAAGCAGCTGAGCGCTCACACGAGTGTTTCAGCTGCTTCGTTTTAGAGATTGGTGGGGGTCTCTGTGCTCGGACCCCCACCAATCCAAACTTCTGACATGTCACAATGACATGTCAGAAGATTGCCGAACGTTTAGCTACACTTTAAGGGAACCGGTCACATTGAAAATTCTGTACAATCTGCAGATATCAGGTTATAGAGCAGAAGGAGCTGAGCAGATATATATAGTTTTATAGGAAAATATTCAGTGTATTTTAGGATTTTAAATCCCTGCTCATTCTGGGCTTAAGAGTCCAGTGGGCGGTCCTACTCAGTGATTGTCAGCTATCTCAGTATTCACACTCACACAGGTATGGCTGTCAATCACGGTTTAGGACTGTCCACTGAACTTCGAAGACCAGAATAAGGACTCCTGCTCATGACCGGAGTTTTTATCCGAAATTATGGATCCGTATTTGCTGATAAAACACTGGCCCATTCATTTCTATCAGCCACGGACACCTTCCCGTATATTTACGGGTGTGTGTCCTGGTCGTAGAAATGACCCGCAAAAAAATATAGGACAGGTCCTATTTTTCACATTTACAGACTGTGCTCCTATACTTATTACTCTGAGCACGGTCCACAAATGCGGGTGACACTCCGCGGCCTGCCCGTGCAGTATTTACGGACCTTAAATACTGCACGTGCATGAGACCTAAGTAGGGAGGGCGCGCACACGCTCTCTGCAGAACGACCACAGTGTGATCTCGCAAGAGAGATCACACAGCACAAGCCGCCCTGACTGTTTGTAGCGGATTGGACAGTGTCAGAGCGATTAGTAACCCCCCCCCCCCCCTGCCATTTAGAAATAAAGAAACGCCCCATTGACCGTTCATGGGGTTATATACATATCGGACACCAAATATAAAACGGCACCAATATCTAAACAACAGAGGAGGATAGATTTTTTTTTTTTTAAAGTGAGACAATTTTTGTGCAGCCCTGCCGATTACATGCTGCACATGTGAAAAGTTCTCTTGAACATCTTCCATAATCCAAACCTCCAACTCCCGTCCCCTAGACCAGTCGTCTGGAATGCGCCTCCCTGGTCAATCAGATTACTTCCAAATATCCAAAGTTGTAAGCGTCTCCTGAGAACACATCTTTTTAGACAGGCCGAACACATTCCCTAATCTGACTCCTTTCATTGGCCCCCCTTTTACATTAGTCATCAGAACCTGACCCCTTTATTCAGCAGTATCCCCCATACTATTTGCACCCTAATGCACTTCATATCGGTCATACACTGATGCTGGCTGGTGACCGGCTCATGCAGCTTTATGTGAACTACTCCATATGTATAAAGGATGGCTGGAACTTTTTACATTTTGTGTCTCCCCCTATTTCCTCATAGATTGCAAGCTTTTTGTAAACGGGTCCTTACTTCTATCGTTTGACGCGTTTATTCATTTTGTCACTATGTAATGTCTGACATGGTCTGTACACGGTCCCTCTGAATTATAAAGTGCTGTGGAATATGTTGGCGCCAAAGAGGATGATTAGGATTATTATTATTATTATGTGCATATGGAGATTGGCTGACAAGTAACGTCTCTCTGCGGTCCAGTGCATAGTTATACGTCCTGCATTTATTTCTACCTGTATAAGCGGTGTCTTTGAACATTAGATGATTTTATTCTTCCTGTACACTGAAGACGCTCCCGTCCCCTACAGTCAGGTCCAGAAGGATTTGGACAGTGACACAATTTTCATCATTTAGCCTTTGTACACCACCAAAATGGACTTGAAACAAAGCAATGAAGATGTGAGTGGAGACTCCGTGCATGTCCAGGAGGAGCTCAAATAGAAAGAATTGACATTTTATTCCTGGGAAAAGACACGGCTCACCGCTCAACGTATTTTCACATCTAGGCTGCCTTTTGTGCACAAGTACTGTAAACACTTATAATACTAGGAAATTGGACACATTCTTTATAGTTTGCACCTGAGATTCCATGTCAGATTGCGATTAGCGGACTCTGATATATTTCCAACAATAACTTGTACCAGAATGATGGGAAGGAAAAAAAACAACACAGTATGGAGAAGACAGAGGGAGGGCTCATGATCTGAGGAGTAGAACAACTATCAAACATGGTGGAGACCGTGTTATGGCATAGGCATGTTTTGCTGTGATAGTAGCAGGAGGCGTTCTGTATCGTACACAGCGAGACTTTCTAATCAGATTTAGTGAAATTCAGCAAAACCGATCGTACGGCACTTCACAGCACAGATGATTAATGGCCCAAAACATAGCACCAAAGCAACCCAAGAGCTTATTACAGGCAAAGAAATAGAATATTCTTTAATGGCCGAGTCAGTCACATGAGCTTAACCGGAATGAGAATATGTTTCACTTAGTGAAGGCAAAAAATACCCACAAGTGTCGCAGAAGCCGAAAGCGGTAGCAGTAAAGGCCTGGCAAAGCCTCTCAGAGGATATAAACTCTGCCCTTGGAGATATTCATAGGTTCCAGACTTCAGGCAGCCATTGACATATTAAAAACAATCCTAAGGCTGGATTCACACGAGTATGTTCGGTCTGTAAAGGACGGAACGTATTTCGGCCGGAAGTCCCGGACCGAACACACTGCAGGGAGCCAGGCTCCTAGCATCATACTTATGTACGACGCTAGGAGTCCCTGCCTCTCCGTGGAAATACTGTCCCGTACTGAAAACATGATTACAGTACGGGACAGTTGTCCGGCAGCGAGGCAGGGACTCCTAGCGTCGTACATAACTATGATGCTAGGAGCCCGGCTCCCTGCACTGTGTTCGGTCCGGGACTTGCGGCCGAAATATGTTCCGTCCTTTACGGATGTAACATGCTCGTGTGAAGCCAGCCTAATATTCATAATTATGTTAGTTTGGCCAATTACGGTTGAGCCTATGGAGGGCCTAAACGACTGCAACGCCTAAACGGTTAATACAATAGTTTTGTTAAACCCCTTAAATTGAAGCTGGAAGTCTACACATTAGGTCACATCTTCATTGCTTTGTTTGAAATCCATTGTAGTGGTGTGCAGAGGCTGAACTGTGGAAATCATGTCACTGTCCAAATACTTCTGGGCTCGAAGGTACACGGAAAGTGATTCCCCAGCTTCTAGCAGGACCTGCTGTATCAGTACTGTACTCCCTTGCTCTGCCGCAAGCCTTTCTGAAAATGTTCAGACACCTCCTCAGTCACAGAAAAAATATATAAAATCCATTTACAGTTTAATACTAGACAAAAAAAAAAAAACTGGAAAAAAAGGGAGAAGTAGCAGTAGCTCTCCCTCGGTGTGTCAGGTAGAACGTCTCCTGTGATGGTGGTCAAATTGTATACGACAGTAAAAAAGAAAAATGTACATTTACAGAAACCAGCAGAGGAAAGAAAGACCAAAAAAAAAGCAGGTGACACAACAATTCTGGCCGCACGACATCGAATACACAACTACAGCTGCCTAGGAAACGATTGTGACTTTATATAGTGACATGGATGACACGTTAACCTCATAAAAAAAATCTATGTAAATCTTTCTGGTGATTCTTAGAACCGGAGAAGATTGAAATAAAAAGCAAACAAAAAAACAATACACAACAACAACAAGAATCCATATTTTTTAGTATCTGAATGGCTGTTAACAGGGAGCAATAGATTGCATTGAGGAAGAGATTTTACATTTGGCTACTGATGAGCTGTTCAATACAGTCAGACATGTGAACACTGACATATAAACAGACGTCATCTAACAGCTGGATACAACTGATGTCATTAGTCGTAATGAGTGGACACAATTGTTTCATATTAATAAAGCGCTGCATTCATGACCATGCGAACAAGTGGGACTGCCACCAGCATGTTCTACGCACCTCCTAAACAATAGGATTCAACTTATCCGTTTTACATGCAAAATAATATTGTTAAGCAGTTTTAGGATTTGTGTCAATATGTAGCCATCACAAATGAAGATTTTTATAATAAACAAATATTACTACCATTACTATACCCATCAGGACTTATTAGCTAAATATAGTAGTCTCAGCAATTCACTGCATTTACCATTGATACGTTTATTTCTATTGAAGCCTAAAACAAGTGCGGAGGGAAAAAGAGAACATCCCATAAGGATTCTCTGTACAATCCATTAAAAGTAAGTAAAAGCACTGGCCAGGTCATCTTATAAATGGCAGATCTAGGAACCGTCACTAGATCCCAGGGAGAAGCAGCAGCTGTAACGCGACGTGTGAACACTGGTAACATGCAATAATAGGGAGTCAGTGATATAACAAGTAGGGACACTCACCCTGCTGTTCCATATACTGAGCTGAGTGTGGGACAACACTGCCAAGAACAGGCGCTGCGGGTCTGGCTGGATATGAAAGGGCTTCTCCACACTTTTCAAGGGGCACAGCAGCCTCTTGGGCCAACCGCTGAGAAAATACATGACGCCTGTCAATGCACAGTCCGGCGCACAGGGGCGAACATCACTCCGTACTCTTCCGCCGGATTAACCCCGGTACAAACAGCCCCCGGCAAACCATCTATACGGTATGTACCGGAAACGACGAACACCCGTACTGTAACCCCCGCAATACACTTCCCTGCGGAACTCCACCCATCGAAGCTCTCCCAACCAATGAGCGTAGGGTGATAGCAAAGCCAATCACTAGGCGGCTCTCATGATTAGCAGTCGGCAGGAACACGAGCTATGATTGGGTGGTTGCTTTTGTAAATGCTGGAAGCATGGTCTGGGAGAGTTTGAGGCAAAAGTTCCGAGCGGACGTCAGAAGGGAACACGGGCGCGATGAAGGTGCCCATTGTGCGTCTTTTATTAGTGACAGGGGAGGGGAAGATGAGGTGATTTACCTTCTGGCGGGGAACTCTTAGGACAGTAGAGTGAAAGAATAGTTTTGTGTAATGATTATATGTTTATAGGAAAGCTATTTATATGTGTGAAGAATGTCCCTGACTATAAGGGTATGTTCACACGGCAGCGTCTGTTACGGCTGAAATTACGGGGCTATTTTCAGGAGAAAACGGCTCCGTAATTTCAGCCGTCATGGCATGTTGAGGCGCTTTTTCGCTGCGTCAATTACGGACGTAAATGGAGCTGTTTTTCCATGGAGTCAATGGAAAACGGCTCCATTTAACGCCTGAAGAAGTGACAGGTACTTCTTTGACGCGGCCGTCTATTTACGCCCCGCCTTTTGACAGCGGGGCGTAAAAAAAATGACCGTCGGAACAGAACATCGTAAGACCCATTCAAATGAATGGGCAGATGTTTGCCGACGCTATCGAGCCGCATTTTCGGACGTAAATCGAGGCGGAAAATGCCAGAATTACGTCCGTAAATAAGCCGTGTGAACATAACCTAAGGCATTCCTTCTCAAGAAGCAGAAATCCCGGCCCACAGGTTCTTCTGGCACAAACGGCACGGTGGGAACTCCCGCGGAGGTCGAGCTCCCCGGCCCAGTTATTGACTGCTGAAACTTGTACGCTGCTGTTTAACCACCTAAAGGGAAGGTGTCATGATTTTTTTTTTTATTATTATTATTTTGCTTTTAATAAAATGTAAACAAAAAAATTATTTATTAGTGTTGTGACTAAACTTTTTACTGTGCTTTTACTTCTCTATGGGGGCTGCCATTTTTTTTTCATCTCTGTATGTGTCGATTAACGACACATACAGAGATGGAATACGGCACATACAGCCCCATATAGAATGCCAACAGGAGCTGTTCCATTCTCAGAAGGGTACGCCGTCTGCATGCGCCGCTCCCACACAGACCAAAACTAAGCTCATTCGTAGATCGAAATCCGGCGCCGTTTTCATGTAGACCAGAAGATGCTGCCGGACAGTCAGATGGTGGCTTCCGGCCATATGTTCAACGAAGGCGCAAGAGGCGGCGGCGGGAGCAGGTAATTTTGTGTATGTTATGTGTGTATTATGTTTGTGTGATACTGTCTGCTGAGCACTGTATCTAATCCTCCTACCCTTTGCAGTTGCTCAGAAAATGGTGGCACACAGTGTAGGAGGTTTGAAGATTCAAACCCTTCCTTCTCCTGGCACTAGCCAGAATAAGGGAGGGGGGATTGTGTGAGGACACTAGAGCGAGTGTGTCTACCCCAAATTTGCAGCATAAAGCAATGAGGTTGCTTTACCACATTGACCATGCTGCAATTTTGGGAACTGCTCCCTCTAGTGGCCAGCACATGGAAATGTTATAAATTTGAATCTAATTTTATAATATTTCCTGATTGTTTTAATTTTTTCACAAATGTGTAATCACTTAAATACTAATTGTTTAACTGGAAGAAAAAAAATTCTAGCGACATTCCCTTTAAGGCCGTTTTTTGAATTCTCCTTTTTTAACTCCCCGCCTTCCAAGAGCCATAACGTTTTTATTTTTCCGTCAATAGAGCGGTGTGATGTCTTATAATTTGTGGGAGGAGTTGTAGTTTCTATTTGTAGCATTTAAAGTTCCATATAATGTACTGGGAAACTGAAAAAAATATTATTTGTGGGCTGAAATTGGGAAAAACCCTCTATCCCTCCATTATTTTTTGGGCTCCGTTTTTACATCTTTACATCTCCTATTGCAGCAGATCGGCGCTGCAATGTAGATAACAGTAACGTTTTTATTTTTAAAAACGAGCATTTTTGGCCAAGTTATGACCATTTTTATATTTATGCAAATGAGCCTTTCTTAAGTACAACTGGGCGTGTTTAAAGTTATGTCCAAGTGGGCGTGTATTGTGTGTGTACATCTGGGTGTGTTTACTTGCTTTACTAGCTGGGTGTTGTGAATGGAAGTGTATGATGCTGACGAATCAGCATCATCCACTTCTCTTCACAACGCCCAGCTTCTGGCAGTGCAGACACACAGTGTGTCCTCGCTCATCCAACGCGATGAAGTTCCTGTGGGAGGAAGTGAGTGACGTCACAGCGTGATCTCGCGAGAACACACTGTGTGTCTGTGCACTGCCAGAAGCTGGGTGGTAACGAAGAGAAGTGGATGATGCGGATTCGTCAGCATCATTCACTTCTATTCACAACGCCGAGCTAGTAAAACAAGTAAAAACGCCCAGATGTACATATACAATACACGCCCAGTTGGACATAACTTTAAACACGCCCAGTTGTACTTAAAGGCTCATTTGCATAAATATAAAAATGGTCATAACTTGGCCAAAAATGCTTGTTTTTGAAAAAAACTAAAAACTTTACTGTTCTCTACATTGCAGTGCCGATCTGCTGCAATAGGAGATAGGGGTTTGAAAATCTGGTGACAGCCTCTTTAATTAAGTTACCTACTACTTTTTATTATTTTTTTGCTGTATTTTTTTTTTATTCCACATGGTGGGAAGTATTAACCCCTTTCCCTCCGCAGCCATTTTTTTGGATTTTCACTTTTGTTTCCCCCCCCCCCCCACCTTCCAAAAGCCATAATTCTCTTATTTTTCCATCAATATTGGCGTATGAGGGCTTGTTTTTTGCGGGACGAGTTGTAGATTTTCACCGCACCATTTTTTTGTACCATATAATTTATTTGGAAACGAAAAAAAAAAAATACATGTGGGGTGGAATAGGAAAAAAACAGTGATTCCTCAACATTTTGGGTGGTTTTGCTTTTACGCCGTTTTGCTTTTACGGATTTTTTTCCATAGATATACCAATATGTGGTGCCCAGCTTGTGCCACCATAACAAGACAGCTCTCTAATTATTATGCTGTTTCCCAGTTTTAGAATCACCCTACATGTGGCCCTAATCTTTTTCCTGGACATTCGACAGTGCTCAGGAGTAAAAGAGTACCATGCAAAATTGAGGCCTAATTTGGCGACTTACAAAGTATTGGTTCACAATTGCAGAGGCTCTGAAGTGAAATAATAAAAAGAACCCCCTGAGAAGTGACCACATTTTAGAAACGACACACTTCAAGGCATTTATTAAGGGGTGTAGTGAGCACTTTCACCCCACAGGTCTTTTCCATAAATTAATGCGCTGCGGATGGTGCACAGTAAAAATTAAAAATTTTCGCCAGATATGCCAATTCAGTGGCAAATATGTCATGCCCAGCTTTTGCCACTGGAGACAATCCCCCCCCCCCCCCCCCCCAAAAAAAATTGTTAGTAGGGTTCTCCCGGGTATGGCGATTCCATATATGTGGAAGTAAACTGCTGTTTGGGCACAATGTGGGGCTCAGAAGGGAGGGAGCACGATTTGGCTTTTGAAGCGTAGATTTTGTTTGGTAGTAGTTTTGTTTAGAGTTTTACTTGTCTTTCAGTTTAGAATGTGGGGGGAATATGTGAGCTGGGCAGATTACATCAGGGGCATAGTCAGGTGGTATAATAGTGGGGTAAACAATAAAATAATCCATAGATGTGTGTTACGCTGTGAAGCAATCCTTTCTACACAGGCCGGTGTCGCACTAATAAATGGGGTCCTTTCTTATCCCCCTTTTGGTCCACACTTGGCACCTTTGCAGTTTGGGGAATTTTGCTGGGAAGTGCTGGTATAATACGGGCGCCCTCACTTCCAGCAGATATGTTTGGGCCCTCCCCTTCCTGGTTCCCTAATTATAGGGCCCCGATAAATCACTTCTTGAAACAAGAAACGTTCCCCTCTGATCTGCACAACCGCATATTTTTATTTCCTGACTTATTGGAGCCTTAACTCATTTTGTTTTTTCATAGATGTAGTGGTATGAGGGCTGTTTTGTTGTGGGACGAGCGGTAGTTATTATTGGTACCATTTTGGGGTAACTTTTTTTGATCACTTGTCCTATTTTTTGGGAGACAAGGTGACCAAAAAACAGCAATTCTGGCATAGTTGTTTTTTAGCTTTTTTTTATTATACAGCGTTCACCACTTGTTATAAACTACATGTTAACTTTATTCTGTGGGTCAGTACGATTCCGGCGATACCTAATTTATAGCACTTTTTCATGTTTTGCAACTTTTTGCACAATAAAATTACTTTTGTAAAGAGAATGTATTTTTTTCTGTCGCCAAGTTGTGAGAACATTACTTTTTAATTTTGTCGTCGACAGTGCTGTATGAGGGCTTGTTTTTTGCGAGATGAGCTATAGTTTTTATAGGTAGCCTTTTTGGATACATGCGACTTTTTGATCAGTTTTTATTAATTTTTGTAGGGCAATGTGACCAAAAAACACAAATTCTGGCTTTTTTTTTTTTTTTTACGCCGTTCACTGCGTGGAATAAATAACATATTTTTATAGTCTAGGCCGTTACGGTCACGGCGATACCAGATATGTATGGTTTATTTATTTTTTCAATAATAAAGGACGATTGTGTTTTATTTTATTACTTTGAAAAATGTATTATATTTTTGACCCTTTTTTTTTTTTTTTTTTTTTTTTTTTTTTACACTTTTCTTTAGTCCCACTAGGGGGTTTGAAGGTCCAACTGTCAGAATTTTTTTCTAACACATTGCACTACCTATGTAGTGCAATGTATTAGATCTGTCAGTCATTCACTGACAGCAAGCCGATTAGGTTTCAGCTCTGGGCAGGGCCTAATCGGCTTCCGTAATGGCAGACAGGAGGCCATTGTTATGTCTCCTGTTGCCATAGTAGCAGTCGGCAACCGTGCGATTGCAGGGCACAGCTGCCGATCTGCTAACAACCACAAAGATGCAGCGATCGCTTCATCTAAGGGGTTAATGGCAGGGATCAGCGCTAGCTCCGGTTCCTGCCATTACAGGGGAATGTCAGCTGTAAACGTACAGCTGACATCCATCACTGATGACGCCGGCTCATCTCCTAAGCCGGCACCGTCTTGCCGGCCTCTACGGAAGGCTTTCAGGCCCCGCCTCTAGGCGGGGGCTGCAAGTTTTCCATGCTAGGCAGACCGGGAGGCCACTATTAAGCCTTCGATTTTCCATTGCAGCCACTGACACCACAGCGATTTCATTGCTGGGGTGTCTGAGTTGCAAACACCTTAAATGCAGCGATCGCTTTTGACCGCTGCATTTAAGGGGTTAATGGCGGGGATTGAAGCTAACTTCGGTCCCCGCCATTAGAGCAGGGTGTCAGCTGTATCTTACAGGCTGTCCACTTCTGAGCCGGTGCCATGCATTTGTCGTAAGTATACAACATTGTGCGGGAAGCACAGGCTTTCCGTGACTTATATTGACTAAATGTCGGGAAGGGGTTAACTGGTTCCCGACCGCTGGCTGTATTTTTACGGTCAGGGTCCTTAAAACCCGAGCCATAGACTTTTTACGGCTCTGGTTTTAATTTGCTGCCCACGCGATCGGGCAGCTGAATGTCGGGTCTCCGGCTGTCAGTGACTGCCGGGGACCCTGAGGAGAAGATAGGAGCAGCTTTCGCTGCTTCTGTCTTCTCAAGTCTTTTTACACAGCGCTCAATGAACGTTGTGTATAGGAATAGAGGCAGCAGCAGCGGCGCTGTCTCTATTCCTCCCGGTGATCATGTGACAGGTCACATGATCGCCGGGTGCCGTTAGTGACAGACTGCGGCTGGGTCTTACTAGACCTAGCACAGCCCTACCAGTGACAATCACTATGAGAGGGCTGATTAGTTACAGTGGAAAAACATGGTGTAAAAAGAAAAAAATATATAAAGTTCCCCAAAGTTCTTTGTTGTGCTTTGAGGGACAGACCATAGTAATAAAAAAAATAGTAAAGTAAAAAAAAAACAAACGTACCCCCCCCCCCCCCCCCCCCGTAAATCATTGTTGTAATGCTAGCGCTGACCCAATTACCCTAATATAGACATGTAATATATTAAAATTTACGGTAAACAATGACTATTACAAATAAAAGGTCTATTTTAGGGTAAAACTGTTATTACAAAAAACGTAAAAAAGCTTATTTTTTTACTATTTTCAAACTTTATGAATAAATATTCTAAAATGGCAAACAAGGTGTGTAAAAACGATAAAAAAAGAAACCTGCATTGTCTACGGAAAAAAACGTTGCAAAAATCACGTTGTTAGCCCAACAAATAAAAAAGTTATAGCCATTTAACTAACACGTGCTAAAAATGGCTAAACGGTGTCTGGTCCTGAAGGCTCAAAATAGCCCGGTCCTGAACTGGATAAAGACAGTTTGTATGTTTCTAAGTTTGTAAGTTTATCTTTGACCTTGGTTCCCATATGAGGTTTAGAAAGAAGGAACGGGAGGGAGCGAGATGAGAGGGAGACATGCTCAAATATGCATGTGAGTGTCTCCCCCATCTTACAAGAATGATTTTGCCAAGAAAGATAGGCCACCTGCAAACCTTGATGTGTGAAGAATTACATTAATGCATTGAAATATTCTCATTGGCTGAATCAGAGTTATTATCCTATCGTAAATGATTGGCTGAAATCAAGCCTACACCTTTTCTGAAATCATATTATTATACTTGTTTAGAGTATTTTGAGCATATCAGCAGCGTCTGTGTGTTATCCCTCTCCGATATATCAATAAAACATGATTTGAAACTGGATAAATCACTGGACGGGTGGGTATCGGTTGACATACCCAATACAAATTTCAGTCTAATATATCTTGGCCCATGATTGCGTTAACACAAATTTATAGCACTTTTTTTTATGTTTTACAACTTTTTGCACAATAAAATTACTTTTGTTAAGAGTATTTTTTTCTGTCGCCAAGTTGTGAGAACCATAACGTTTTTAGTCAACAGAGCTGTATGAAGGCTTGTTTTTTGCGAGCTATAGTTTTTATATGAATACTGGGAAGACCCCAGCAGTTGGCAGGCACGTAATGGATACAAAAAGGAACTAAGTGTACCAAGGTACACTGAAAGCCAATTTCCCAACTGCTGACTGATATTATTAAAAAATAACTTTTAATGATTTTACCCAAGGGGGGGCTAAATTCATTGTTTTAAACAGCCCATTTGTCTAGCAAATCCAGCACACGAATCCAATTTTGAATTTAACTTGAATCCGTCCCAGTACGGCAGTCTGCAGCTATCCAGCTGTCATATCTGTCACTGGACAATTTCTAGCACTCTGTGCTCTGTCTGGCAATACATGCAGACGGAGTGTAAACTGAGCGTGTGTGGCAGCAATATCGGCTATAACTTTTAAATTGTTCGTATACAGTGTTTATGTCCACCAGGACATTCTTAGTGGTAAAATCATTAAAAGTTATTTTTTAATAATATCAGTCAGCAGTTGGGAAATTGGCTTTCAGTGTACCTTGGTACACTTAGTTCCTTTTTGTATCTATAGTTTTTATAGGTACCATTTTTGGATACGTGCGACTTTTTGATCACTTTTTATTCCAATATTTGTAGGGCAAAGCGACCAAAAACCAGAAATTCTGGTATAGTTTTTACAGGTTTTGTTTTTTGTTTTTTTTTACGCCGTTCACTGGTGGAATAAATAACATAATATTTTTAAAGTTCAGGCCGTTACGGTCGTGGCGATACCAAATATGTATGGTTTATTTATTTAAAATAAAGGACTTGATAAGGGAAAAGGGCGATTGTATTTTATTTTGTTACTTGAAACTTTTATGTTTTACAACTTTTTTCAGTTTTTGTTTTTTTCCCACTTTTTTTTCTAAGTCCCACTTGAAGGTCCAACTGTCTTTTTTTTTTTTTTTTTTTTCTTTCCTTATACATTGCACTACCTACCGCTTTTCATCGCTGCATCTAAGGGGTTAATGGCAGGTCGTTACAGGTGGATGTCAGCTGTAACATACAGCGGATATCCACCGCTGATGACGCCGGCTCAGCTCCTGAACCAGCTCCATCTTGCCGTCGGCTACAAAACAGCTTCCATGCTAGGCAGACCAGGAGGCCAGTATTAGGCCTCCGGTTGCCATTGCAGCCACCGGAACCCTGGCAATTTCATTGCTGGGGTGCCGATGAGCTGCAAACTCCTTAAATGCAGCGATCGCTTTTGACTGCTGCATTTAAGGGGTTAACGGCGGGGTTCAAAGCTAATTTTGGACCCTGCCATTACAGCCGGATGTTGGCTGTAATACACCACTGACATCCGGCTATGATGGCACAGACCCCCGCTTCTGAGCCAGTGCCATCCGTTTCTCGTATGGATACGGCAAAATGCAGGAAGCACTGGCTTTCCATGACGTAGCTATACGGCAAATGTCGGGAAGGGGTTAAATAAAGATGCAAAACACAATACTGCCGTGTGATAGAGGCCTATGGATGATTTTCATCAGTATTGGGGTATGTTCACATGGCTTATTCTCGGCCGTTTATTGGGGCCGAAAAATCAGAGGCAGAACGCCTTCAAACATCTGCCAATTGATTTCAATGCGAAATATGGCGTACTGTTCCGACGGGGCACTTTTTTACGCGCCTGTTTTGTAAAATGCCGGCGAAAAAGTGCATATCACTTCTGGAGCCGTTTTTCATTGACTATAGAAAAACAGCTAAAAAAAACGCCACAAAAAAGGCTAGTTGCTTAACCCCTTAATGACCGCCTATACGTGTTTTCACGGCCGCCATTAAGGGTACTTATGCCAGAGCACCGCCTTTTTCACAGCGGTGATTTGGCATAAGATAGCGCCCCCGGGAGGCGCTTAAACTCCATGTACTCATCTACGGAGGTAGCTGAGGCCTCGGAGCACAGACTGAGGACCGTTTTATCCGGGCCCCGGTCAAGTGATCGCTGTTCACCGAATAACGGCGATCACTGTAAAAACAGCAGCGGTTAGTTCTCGTTCTTCTCACAGAATATATTCTGTGAGAGAAATGGTAAAAATAAGGTCCACATGTGGGGTATTGCCGTACTCGGGAGAAATTGCTTTACAAATGTTGGGGTGCTTTTTCCTCCTTTATCCTTTGTGAAATTTTAAAAATTCAGCATTTTAGTGGAAATAATGTTGATATTCATTTTCACGGCCTAATTCTAATAAATTCTGAAATAGACCTGTGGGGTCTAAATGCTCACTATACCCCTAGATAGATTTCTTAAGGGGTGTAGTTTCCCAAATAGGGTCACTTTTGTGTGGTTTCCACTGTTTTGGTTTCTCAGGGGCTTTGCAAATTCTACATGGCACCCGTAAACCATTTCAGCTAAATTAGAGCTCCAAAAGCCAAATAGCGCTCCTTCCCTTCTAAGGCTGGGTTCACACGACCTATTTTCAGACGTAAACGAGGCGTATTATGCCTCGTTTTACGTCTGAAAATAGGGCTACATTACGTCGGCAAACATCTGCCCATTCATTTGAATGGGTTTGCCGACGTACTCTGCAGACAACCTGTCATTTACGCGTCGTCGTTTGACAGCTGTCAAACGACGACGCGTAAAAATACAGCCTCGTCAAAAGAAGTGCAGGACACTTCTTTCAGACGTAATTTGAGCCGTTCTTCATTGAACTCAATGAAGCACAGCTCAAAATTTACGGCTGTCAGAGAAGCCTCGCAAAATGCGAGGAGGAGCATTTACGTCTGAAACGAGGCAGCTGTATTCTCCTGAAAAGTCTGTCTTTTCAGACGTAAAAGCCTGCTACCGTGTGCACATACCCTAAGGGTATGTTCACACGCACTGTTTTCAGACGTAATTCGGGCATTTTACACCTCGAATTACGCCTGAAAAAACGTCTCCATTACGCCTACAAACATCTGCCCATTGCTTACAATGGGTTTTACGATATTCTGCTCCCACGAGGTGTAATTTTACGCATTGCTGTCAAAAGACGGCGCGTAAAGACACGCCCGCATCAAAGAAGTGCATGTCACTTCTTGACGTTTTTGGAGCCGTTTTTCATTGATTCCATTGAAAAACTGCTCCAATAACGTCCGTAAAATATACGCCGCGAAAAACGCGAGTTGTTAAAAAAAAAAAAACTTCTGAAAATCAGGAGCTGTTTTCAGGCGTAAAACAGCTCCGGAATTTCAGACTTATTTTGCTACTGCGTGTGAACATACCCTAAGCCCCACTGTGGGTCCAAACAGCAGTTTATTACCACATATGGCATATTTACGTAATCGGGAGAAATTGTTTTACATATGTTGGGGTGCTTTTTCTCCTTTATTCCTTGTAAAAATTAAAAATGTCTACGTTTTTTTTCAGAAGAAAAATGGATTTTTACCTTTACAGACTAATTCCAATGAATTCGGCAAAACAACTGTGGAGTCAAAATGCTAACTTTACCCCTAGAAAAACTCCAAAATAGGGTCACTTTTGGGGGGTTTCAACTATTTTTTGCTCCTTCCAGTGCATTGTAAACGTGACACGGCACTAAAAACTATTCCAGCAAAATCAGAAATCCAAAATCCAAATGGTGCTCCTTCTCTTCTGAGCCCTGCTGTGGGTCCAAACAGCAGTTTATTACCACATATGGGGTATTTCTATAATCGGGAGAATTTGCTTTACATATGTTAGGGTGTTTTTTCTCCATTATTCCTTGTAAAAATTAAAACTTTGTACAGAAAAAAAGTAGATTTTTATCTTCACATACTAATTCAAATAAATTTAGCAAAAAAACTGGTTTCAAAATGCTAACTATACCCCTAGATAAATTCCTTGAGGGGTGTAGTTTGCAAAATGGGGTAACTTTTGGGGGTCTTTATTGTTTTGGCACCACCAGACCTCTTCAAACCTGACATGATGCCTAAAATATATTCTAAAAAAATAATTAGGCCCCAAAACCCACTAGGTGCTCCTTTGCTTCTGAGGCCTGTGTTTCTGTCCAGTAGCGCACTAGGACCACATGTGGGATATTTAGTAAAAACTAGAATCTGGGCAATAAATATTGAGTTGCGTTTCTCGGTTAAAACCTTCTGTGGTACAGAAAAAAATGTATTACAAATGAAAAAAAAATTTTATTTGTAAATTTCACCTCTACATTGCTTTAATTCCTGTGAAACACCTAAAGGGTTAAAACACTTTCTGAATGCTGTTTTGAATACTTTGATGGGTGCCGTTTTCAAAAATGGGGTGATTTATGGGGATTTTCTAATATATAAGGCCCTCAAAGCCACTTCAGAACTGAACTGCTCCCTGTAAAAATAGCCTTTTGAAATTTTCTTGAAAATGTGAGAAATTGCTGCTAAAGTTCTAAGCCTTGTAACGTCCTAGAAAAATAAAAGGACGTTCACATAAGACATATTGGAAATATAAACTAGTAACTATTTTGTGTTGTGTTACTATCCTTTTTACAAGCAGATACATTTACATTTAGAAAAATGCAAAGTTTTGCAAATTTTCTTCAAATCTTGGTGTTTTTATACAAATAAAAATTGAATTTATCGACCAAGTACAATATGTCACGAGAAAACAATCTCAGAATCACTTGGATAGGTAAAAATCTGCTTCGTCCTGAAGGCCAAAACTGGCTCAGTCCTGAAGGGGTTAAAAAACAGCTCCATATTTTCAGCCATTTTTAGGTTAAGCGTGTGAACATACCCGAAGGGTATGTTCACACATCCTATTTTCAGGTTTTTTTGCGCCGTAAACTCCCTGAAAAACGTCTGAAAATACGGAGGCTGAACGCCTCCAAACATCTGCCCATGGATTTCAATGGAAAAAAAATGCATTTCGTTCCAACTAGGCATTCTTTCACGCGGCCGTTTGAGAAAAAAGTACCGTAAAAAGATGTGCTTGTCACTTCTTGAGCGGTTTTTGGAGCCGTTTTTCATTGTCTCAATAGAAACCAGCTCCAAAAACGGGCGTAAAACACGCATCAAAAAACGCCTGATGCATAAAAAACGGCTGAAAATCGGGGTCAGTTTTCGCTTCAAAACAGCTCCATATTTTACAGCCATTTTTTGTTGAGTCTGAACATAGCCTTAGGGTATGTTCACACGCTAAACTAAAAACGACCGTAAGATACGGAGCTATTTTCAAGGGAAAACCGCCTCTGATTTTCAGCCGTTTTTAAAGCATCAAGCATTTTTACAGACGTTTTGTAGCTATTTTTCTATTGAGACAATGAAAAACGGCTCAAGAATTGACATGCACTTCTTTTTACGGGATGTTTTTTTACGCGCCGCTTTCTCAAACGGCCACGTAAAAAACCGCCCTGTCGGGTCGAAACGCCGTTTCTACCGTCGAAATGGGATTGGGCAGATATTTGAAGGCGTTTAGCCTCCGTACTTTTCCAAAAAACGGCTGAAAATAAGCCGTTTGAACATACCCTGATTTTCAGCCATTTGGAAGCTGAAAATGAAGCTTCTTTTAGGGTATGTGCGCACACAAAATCAAAAATGTCTGAAAATACGGAGCTGTTTTTAAGGGAAAACAGCTCCTGATTTTCAGCTGTTTTTTAAGCCCTGTTTTTTAAGTCAGATCTTGGAGCTATTTTTCTATAGAGTAAATGAAAAATGGCTCAAGAAGTGACATGCACTTCTTTTTCGCTGACTTTTTTTTTCCGTGACAGTTTTTCAAAACGGCCACATAAAAAAATGCCCCATCGGAACAGAACGCTGTTTTTCCCATTGAAATCAATGGGCAGATATTTGGAGGCGTTCTGCTTCAGAACAAACGGCCGAAAATAAGCCATGTGAACATACCCTTCATTTGAATCTTCTTATGAGGCGTTTTTCATAGTGTTCAATGGAAAATCGGCTCCAAAAAACACCTCAAGTGACATGCTACTTTTTACAAAGCGTTTTTTAAAACCGCACCATAAAGACACCTCGTATGACCTAAATGCCGTTTTTCCCCATTGATTTCAATGGGCAGTTATTTGAAGGTATTCAGCTGCCATTTTTTTCAAGCATATTTTGGGGTAATTATGCCCTGAAATACAACTGACAAAAAAACAGCGTGTGAACATACCCTTAGGCTGGATTAACACGAGCGTGTGTGTTTTTTTTTGCGTGCAAAAAACGCTGTGTTTTGCGCGCACAAAAGGCACTTAACAGCTCCGTGTGTCAGCAGCGTATGATGCGTGGCTGCGTGCTTTTCGCGCAGCCGCCATCATTGACACTGTATGTTTGTAAACAGAAAAGAACGTGGTGCTTTTCTGTTTTCATTCATACTTTCTACTGCTCTTGCGTGAAGTGCTTCCGTGTGCTGCGCATGATTTTCACGCACCCATTGACTTCAATAGGTGCGTGATGCGCGAGAAACGTACAAATATAGGACATGTCGTGAGTTTTACGCAGCGGAAGCACGCTGCGTGAAAATCACGGACATTCTGCACGACCCCATAGACTAACATAGGTCCGTGCGAGGCGTGTGACAATCACGCGCGTTGCACGGACCTATTATACGTTAGTCTAAATAAGCCCTTAGGCTATGTTCACACGGCAAACCAAAAACGGTCGTCAAATTTTGCGTTTTTTGCGGCAAAAATCTGCACCAACGTTTTTCCAGCTCATATTGCTGCTGAAACGCTGTAAAAACTGCAACAAAACAAATCTGTTGCAAAATTTCTGCTCCCCATTGAAGTCTATGGGCAAAACAGGCAGCATCTTTGCAACAGAAACCGCAGTATTAATTGACGTGCTGCGGAATAGAAAGTCGTACTGCAGTACATTTTCCACTTTTCTGCATTTTTTTTTTTCCAGCAGCTTGGGCATTAGATTGACTAGATCTCATTCACTTTGCTGCTACTGTAGATGCTGCGGAATTTCCGCACACAATTTCATTGGGGAAATTCCGCAGCGTTTACACTACGTGCGAACCCAGTCTTAGGGTGTTTCAAAACATTACATAATATGTTCAACAAAGAAGGGAAGCTAAAGCATACAGAAAGTTGTAGTAAAAAACAAAATCTGAAACCCACTCTTATGAATACGTCGGTATTTCCATCTATCCTGTAATACTGTCCATAAATACGAATCTGTACAAAAGGAGGGAGATTGCAAATGATGTCATCAACATGTTGCCTAGCAATGCTTCCGTAAATACGGATGGTTTACGGATGCACATCAGTTACCGTCCATATTTACGGAAGCTCTCAGGGACTTCTATGGGAGAGTCCTTGCCGTAATTACTGTCAAGAATAGGACCGGTTCTATAATTTTTTTCAGCAGACACCCAGCAGTAAAAATACTGAAAGGTGTCCGTGGCCAATAGAAATGAATGGGTCCGTAATTACTGATGAAAAATACAGTCGTGTGCATGGAGCCTCTGGGTAGGAACACACACTGTGTAAACACTGCGGAATTTCCGCAACTGATTAATTGCGGAAAATCCGCAGCGTATTACAGTAGCAGCAGTGTGGGTGAGATTTCACCAAATCTCGTCCCCACACAGTGGGGGAAAAAGCCGCCTAAAAAAACGCACATATTGACGTGTGGTTTCTTCAGCCGCAGCATGTAAATTAACACTGCAGAATCGCTGCTCTTCTGTTTTGGATTTTCCCCATAGAATTCAATTAGGTGCTTAACCCCTTAATGACCGCCGATACGTCTTTTTACGGCGGTCATTAGTGGGCTTTATTCTAGAGCGCCGCCAAACTACGTCGCTGCATTAGAATAAAGTAAACAGAGCAGGGAGCCGTGAAATCTCCCTGCTCTTAGCTGCCAGAAGCAGCTGAGGGCTGGGGGCGTCCCTGCTCTGCCGGGTGAGATCGATATTAGTATCGATCTCACCTGTTTAACCCTTCAGATGCGGTGCACAATAGCGAGCACCGCATCTGAATGGTTTTGGAGAGAGGGAGGGAGCTCCCTCTCATCTCACTGACACCCGGCGATAAAATCGCCGAGTGTCTGTGTCTTCTATGGCAGCCGGGGGTCTAATAAAGACCCCCAGGTCTGCCTGCAGCGAATGCCTGCTAGATCATGCCGCAGGCATGACCTAGCAGATGCCTGTCCGTTTTAAACGGACAGGCAGTAATACACTGCAATACAAAAGTATTGCAGTGTATTATAATAGCGATCGGAGGATAGGGAAGTCCCCTAGTGGGACTAGTAAAAAAGTAAAAAAAAGTTTAATAAAGTTAATTTAAAAAAAAAGTGAAAAAAAAAAAATGAAAAACCCAGCTTTTCCCCTTACAAAATGCTTTACTATTAAAAAAAAACTACAATAAAGCAAAAAAGTTACACATATTTGGTATCGCCGTGTCCGTAACGACCCCGACTATAAAGCTGTTACATTATTTAACCCGCACTGTGAACGCCGTAAAAAATAAAATAAAAAACAATGGAAAAATTGCTGTTTTCTGTTAATCCTGACTTAAAAAAATGTGATAGAAAGTGATCAAAAAGTCGCATCTACTCTCAAATGGTACCAATAAAAACTGCAAGTCGTCCCGCAAAAAACAAGACCTTATACAGCTATGCCGACGCAAAAATAAAAAAGTTACAGCTCTTCGAATGTGACAATGGAAAAATCTAAAAAATGGCTTGGACATTAGGGCCCAGAATGCCAGCAGGGGGAAGGGGTTAAAGCCGCAACAAAGTAGTGTGTGTTGTGACATTTGTGGAGGAATCGCAGCGATTCTGCCGCAAAAATTGCAAGTAAGCAAGTAAGAAAACAAAAAGTTATACTTACCCAGTGTTCCCTGCTCCTACTCCAGTCCGGCCTCCTGGGATGACGTTTCATCCCATGTGACCGCTGCAGCGGTCACATGGCCTGCAACGTCATCCCAGGAGGCAGGACCACACACAGATGAGAGGGAGGGGGTAAGTATGAAAGTTTTTTGTTTTTATTTCCGGCGCTACTTTCTCCAAGGAAATTGCGGCCAAATAAACGCACCACAACTGATTTTAGGAATGCATTACCTGCGGTGTTAGGGCGGATGCGCTGTGCAGCTTGACGCCCTGAACACGCCGTGTGTCACGTTAAGTTCGTGGACCCACTGGGCAGCTGGCCAACAGGGCGCAGGTTACAGTCTATAGTTCGTATAGGGTCCGTGTCGCAGCTCGGACAGTAGCAAGGCAGGCTCGCCTGGGACTAGGCAGCGGGTAGACGACAGGCGTAGATACAGCACAGCATGGCACTTGACCAGGATAGCACGGGATACAGGAACAGGGAACACTGTAAGGGTATGTTCACACGAGGGCGTCCGTAACGGCTGAAATTACGGGGATGTTTCAGCCTGAAAACATCCCCGTAATTTCAGCCGTAACGGCATGTGCAGGCGCTTGAACGCCGCGTCCATTACGGCCGTAATTAGCGCTGCTATTCATTGGAGTCAATGAATAACGGCTCCAATTACGGCCAAAGAAGTGACAGGTCACTTCTTTGACGCGGGCGTCTATTTACGCGCCGTCTTTTGACAGCAGCGCGTAAATTACGCCTCGTGTGAACAGACAAACGTCTGCCCATTGCTTTCAATGGGCAGATGTTTGTCAACGCTATTGAGGCGCTATTTTCAGACGTAATTGTGGTCAAAAATGCCCGAATTACGTCCGTAAATAGGCCGTGTGAACATACCCTCACTGGAAAACACCAGGAGACCATTTGCTTAGACAAACTAGGATATGACAAATAACGCTCAGGCAAGAATCAGAAGGGCAGAGGTCTTCTTAAAGTCCAGGAAATCATGTGAGCTGATGATGATTGTTTTCACCCTAAGGGACACAGCGGACCGGAGCGGAAGAGAGCGCTGGATTCTCATAGGAAGGAGATGGGGACCAGCACTCATAGATCCATGGCTGCGGGCGTCAGGAGGTACGTAAACTGGACGGCCATGGACGCTACACAGTGTGTGTTCCCTAAAAATCCATAGAAAAGTATAGTGCAATGCTTATGTGTTTTACAACACCCTAGTTAGGGTATGTTCACATGGGCTATTTTCATCCGTTTTTCGGGTCGTAAATGCGGGGTAAAACAGCGTTCCGTTCCCACGGAGCGTTTTAAAAAAAAAAACGCCTTGGAAAAATAAGTGCATTTCACTTCTGGAGCTTTTTTTGGAACCGTTTTTTATTAACTCAATAGAAAAACAGCCATAAAAAACACAAGTTGCTTAAAAAACTTCTGAAAATCAGGGGCTGTTTTCCCCTGTATTTACAGCCGTTTTTTGTTAAGCGTGTAAACATACCCTTACACGTGGTGTGGCTTTTCAAGCCCTCCACTTGCTCTTTTCTCCTAAGGGTATGTTCACACGGCCGTTTTTCAGCCGAAAAATCGGAAGCAGAACGCCTCCAAACATCTGCCCATTCATTTCAATGGGAAAACGGCGGTCTGTTCCGACGGAGCGTTTTTCGCTGCGTTTTTTTTCCCCTTAAAAGACGGCAGCGAAAAAGTGCAGGCCACTTCTTGGAACGTTTTTGGAGTCGTTTTTCATTGACTATAGAAAACCGCTCCAAAAACGGCCGTAAAAAACGCAACAAAAATCGCGAGTGGCTCAAAAAACGTCTGATCTGAACCTCCTAGATCTGATTGGCATTTGTCAAGGCCTTCCCAAGCATAAATTGTTTATATCTGCAACCTTGAGAGGACAATGTTTGCTGGAGGTTGCTGACGGAGCTCTGTTCGATGTCTGGATTTCTTGGCCATAGAGACCATTTCACCAAAGAATATACTATTATTAAAACACAAGTATTTCATCCTCAGCGACCTCCTGAATGCTCCGAAATGCAAGTAAACATTGCAGCTCACTCCATACTCTGTCAGTCTGTACGTTACATGTCGTGCAGCGGTCATGTGCCTTGTCATGTGACCATTGTGATGAATGGATTTGGCAGTGGTAAGACTACTGGAGGTGGGGAGCTCGCTTCTAACTTTGCTATGGGGCCCAATGAATATCCTTTGCTCTCCTGTCCATGCTCTTCTGGGTTGGGAACCTTCAGGGAGGTGTAACGACAGCCATGTTGGTTGTCTCCTGACTTTCCTAGATATACACTCCTCAACATTGAAATTGCAACACTGAGAAGGGCAAGCCGTAAGGTTATGCAAATCGAGGAGGTAGCAGGTGTCGCTGAGATCTTCAAATGATCACATTATGCTCCAATCTGTGGCATGTGGGAGGGGCATAAAAGCCAAATTGAAAGCAAAGGTTTTTTTTTTAGCCACACCTCAAAAAACGGATGTTCATGGTGTTTGTCGAAGTGCCAGTTATCGCCACTTGTCTCAAACGGAGAGGGACATAATTCTTGAACTAAGACTCCTCCAAACCGATGTATTTTTCTCCCTCAGGGAAAGATCCAGCCTTTGATAGAAAGGGTCTCGGTCCTCCTTTTGGATAATTTGACTTCTTTCAGATGAGCTATGTCGGTCCTAGGCCTTTTAACCTCCTGTACCCCAGTCATAATGTGGGCTCAGTTCAGGTCCAGACCTCTGCAGAGGGACATATTCGAAAAGTGGGAAGCAAGCACTCACTAGATTGCTCCTTTCCTCGGTAGCCCGACACTCGCTCAGGTGGTAGATGAAGGTAGAGAACCTCAGGAAGGGTGTTTCATGGGAAATGTCCCCAACCCTGAACATTACAACAGATGCCAGTCCTTGGGGGTGGGGTGCCCATGGCGAATCCTTCTGCCTTCAGGGTCAGTGGGATCCTCAAACCTCCATAAGATCTTCCAACTACAGGGAGCTGGAGGCAGTACTTCAGGCAATAAAAGACACTATTCCTATACTTTCGGAAAAAGGGTAAAGGTTCTTTCAGACAACTTGACTACAGTAGCATACATAAACCATCAGGGAGGTACGAGATCAGGGCTTCTGATGAAGTTAGCTACAGAGATCTTTTCCCTAGCTGAGCTACATCTATCGTCCCTTTCAGCTGTCCATCTAAGGGGAAGGGACAATCGGGTGGCAGACTTCTTGACCAGAAGACAAGTGCTGCAGTCAGTGGTCCCTGAATCAGGAAGTCTTCCAGATGATTGTGGCCAGGTGGGGGAATCCTTCCAAAGACCTGTTCGCTACCAGGGAGAACAAGAAGTGACCCAGATTATCTTCCCTAGATCCCAGGGAATATACAGTATCGGTAGATGCTCTCTCCCAGAGTTGGAGCCTGGAACAGGGTTATGCCTCCAACCCCCCCCCCCCCTCTGATCCTTTTTAAGAAGATATTATCAATATAAATGCTTAGGTTAGGAAGGAGGTTTGTTTGTACCGGTGAAACTTATTTTATGTAAATTAGTTTTTTGGCGCTGATTTTGACATGGAAACCAGGTCGGAATCAGCTCCAAGAAATGCCCCAAATCGCCCCCCCCCCCCCCCCATTGATTTTAATGGGAGGCAGTCGGTTTTGTTTTTTTCAGCCTCCGACCTCTCAAGTCAACAGGAGGCTAAAATAATGTGCGGCGCTCGTTTGTAGCGTTTATTTTGGTTTTTGCATTCAATTCAACGGCTGCAGGCAAAAAATGCTGAAAAAAAATCTGGCTCAAAATTCCTGTCTGACTGTCAAAAAACTCTGTTTGAACAAGGCCAAAGACCTTGAAGTTTCTCATGTTACTGTGACTGCAAATCTAGTCCTAATCATCAGCCCTCTTCCACCTTTATTCTTGAGCGGGTGTATTCAGGTGTTGTGGTTAACGTGTGTTTTTTTTACCATGAGTTGATTTGTTTTTCGACCTGGTTGGGTTTTTTCAGATACGTGTTTTTTTTGTTTGTTTTTTTTTTGCAGTTTTAGGCTGGGTTCACACGAGCACATTAACGTCCGTAATGGACGGACATATTTCGGCCGGAAGTCCCGGACCGAACTCAGTGCAGGGAGCCGGGCTCCTAGCATCATAGTTATGTACAATGCTAGGAGTCCCTGCCTCTCTGCAGGACAACTGTCCCGTACTGTAATCATGTTTTCAGTACGGTACAGTAGTTCCACGGAGAGGCAGGGACTCCTAGCGTCGTACATAACTATGATGCTAGGAGCCCGGCTCCCTGCACTGAGTTCGGTTCGGGACTTCCGGCCGAAATACGTCCGTCCATTACGGACGTTAATGTGCTCGTGTGAACCCAACCTAAACGTCTGAATAGACCCTTAGGTTTGGTTCACATTATGCGTTTTTGTTTGCTTGATGTACTCCCATTGAGAGACGTGGAAGTTTATCTTCCAAAAGAAAAAAATGCACGTTAAAAGCACACCGAAAAGGCACATTATGAACCCAGCATTAAAGCGTACCTAACTTTTCAGGTGACTTTTCAGAATAAGCTGTCATATGTGTGTGCATAAAGGAATAACACTATTTCTAGCCATTATATGACTTGTATATGGCATTATTTTTTTAGCAGTTTTCCCCTCTGCACACTCTATCTCTAATTGGCAGTTTTCTAAAGTAGTGGGTGGAACCTAACGGCTACCATGTCTTCTATACACTGCACAAACACAGAAGAGGAGAGTCCTGATCTGATATCTCTATCTATCACATACATATAGAAGCTGCAGTAGCATGGAGGAGATTATACAACAGTAATGAGCAGGGTAGCTGTAAATCCAGCACTGGGGGATATAGAAATCTTACCAGCAGCTGATGTCTCCTCTCTCTGCTCCCTCCTTCTCCCCCTCCTCTCCCCATAGGCTTTTATAGACTCTGTCTCTTCTTTCTTTTTTCTTTTTTTTCTTTTTTTCTTTTTTCTTTCTCGCCCCCACTTCCTGCAGTCCGTCTGCTCTGTAACAAGAGAAGGATTTTGCTGACAACCGGGATTGTTCAGAAGAATACAGGGAGGGAGACACCTAGTGGCAGTTTCTTCACACAGAATTTGCATGTATAAAACAAAATTCTAACAGGAAGTACATTACAAAGATATATATATATATATATATATATATATATCTCAGGTATACAATTAGATTAGAAGAAATTGCTTACCAATTAAGGTATATTCAGACATTGGCGTTAAAGCTCAGTTAAAAACGCATTTTAAAACTCCGAAAACTGCAAGTTTTCCAAGTACTATGACTGCAAAAAAAGCTCAAATCATCACCCCTTCACCCCTTCACCTTCATTCTTGACCGCATCGAAAAAAAACACATCGAAAAACGCTACCGGATCGAAAATCGCATTAATACATGCGATTTTCGATCCGGTAGCGTTTTTCGATGTGTTTTTTTTCGATGCGGTTTTAACCTCTGAATACACTCTTAGGCTGGGTTCACACTGCAGTTTTAACATGCATTTTTTTTATTGATAAGCTTCCTTGTCTCTCAATGGGAGATAATCTACCAAAACAAAAAAAATGCATGTTAAAAACGCACGAAAATGCACAATGTAAACCCAGTCTTAAAGTGTACCTAAATTTTCGGGTGACTTTTCAGAATAAACTGTTAAGTGTGCACATAAGGAAATAATTCTATTTCTGACCATTATATAACTTGTATTCTGGAGAAGAGACACTAACCGAGTGGGACGCTGGTTTAGAAATTATCCACATAGGTAATAACCCTGATCCAGCAGTGGGTGCACCAAATCTCACACTATTTTTTTTCACTTACCAGGAAGGGGGGGGGGGGGCATTCTGGGGGGTTCAACTTGGGGTTCTCCGTGAACTTTAAACCTCGCACTGCTAATATACTGGGCAGGAGTTTGCCGAATTTGTCTCAGGAAATGGACTTCTCGGGGGTGTATGCTTTTCAAAATTGAACAACCTAAACAAACCTCACACCAAAACAATGGCGTATACAAGGGTCCCTCAATATAGCAGACAACCTAAAAGCGAACCAAAAAAAGGGACATGACCCTTAAAGAAATAGTATACTGATGATATAAAAGAGTACAAAAGTCTTTATTAAATATATTGAACAATGACCTAATCTGATACAGGATAAAAGAGGAACCATACACGGAAAAAAGTACAGCAGGGTCAGATGAAACAGACCATGGACAAACCGAGTCAACCATCCAAGGATAACTAAAAACACACACACAAATAACCCACCAGAAGGAGTCTACAGGGCGAAACGCGCGTCGAGGCGTTCACTCATTCATCCACTTTGGAACTTTTTGCACCGCTCTCCATTATGTCCCAGGGTATGTGCTGGCCTTCTGTCCTTACATAATTTATGCATTACGATCAGCTATGGTTACTTTGTCTCTTGGCCATCTGTGCCTTCATGTTCTAATAGGGCTCTTCCAGTCTACTTAGACATTACTTCTCACTAGTTAGGCAGCATTTTGATTACATGTGGGTTTGGCTATTTTGTGCTCACGTTTACTCTCCTTCTGGTGGGTTATTTGAGTGTGTGTTTTTAGTTATCCTTGGATGGTTGACTCTGTTTGTCCATGGTCTGTTCCATCTGACCCTGCTGTACTTTTTTCCGTGTATGGTTCCTCTTTTATGCTGTATTATGTCATTGTTCAATATATTTAATAAAGACTTTTGTACTCTTGTATATCATTAGTATACTATTTCTTTAAGGGTCATGTCCCTTTTTTTGTGTATTCTTTTCCTACCTGGTGCTAAAATGATTAAGGATTGGCCTTATTTTAAATATGTTTGTCCTATGTGGGGTCATCTTGGAGTGAGCACTGTGCATTCTCCGTATTTACTGCATACCGTGTCCAGGACATGCGGTAATTCCGGGGTTGTACAAAATAGCCACGCTCCAGTATTCCCTAATCTTTAGCTGCTTTGCTAGCCCCATATACAGCACAAGGCCCCACAACGTCATTACTGGTGCATCTACAGGGGTCTACCTGTGGGGTCTACCAAATGATGACGTGGGGTGTATAAAGTAGTCTGGGCCCCCACCATCATTGCGTTCCAAATTAAAATTTTTCCTTCGACGTAGCTATTTTTTAATAGCTTAATTTCAGGGGAACATATAATGTATTGAAAAACTTTTATTAACCTTTTCTTTGAGCAATGAACAAAAAAACCAGCAATCCTAAAACATTGGGTCGATGACCTATGTACGCTAAGAGGAAGACTTAAAAAAAATTCACTCTTCTACTCTTAAGTAAATGTCAACATCATATATAACATGTGTATGTGGGTGCTTGTGAAGGGAATCTGTTGTCGAACACGGATTCCTCGAAGTTTGAGGATATGTGAATGACTGTGTCTATGCTCATTTAACCCCTTAATGACCGGGCCTGAAAAGACCTTAATGACCAGCTCAATTTTTCTGTTTTTGCCTCTCTGCCTTTCAGCAGCCATAACTTTTTTTTATTTTTTCATTGACGTGGCTGTATGAGGCCTTGTTTTATGCGAGAGAAATAGTATTTTTTTTTCCCCCACAGTTTGGGGTTAAAAAGAAAAATTTTTTTACGGCGTCAATATACGAAAAAGCGATTCTCGGCATAGTTTTTCTTGTTTATTTTTTATCCCTTTCACGCTAAATAACCCATTATATTAATTCTTCAGGTTATTACGGTCGTGTAGATACCTGATATGTGTAGGTTTTTTGTTTTTATTTAGTGTAGGGGCAATAAAATGTATTTTATGCAAAATAAAGACTCTTTTTGGGACTTTTTTTTTAGTTATTTATTTTTGTTAGTTTTTTTTTTTTAAATCCCATCAATGGATAACTTTTATTTGTAACTTTTTTTTTTTTTTTTACTTGTAATGTATTAGCATACTCCTGTATGCTAATGAATTACGCTGTGTCACTATGACACAGGCTGCTGATCGGGCAGCACATAGTGTGCCCGAACAGCAGGCAAACTGAACAGACAGCCCTGGGGTCCTTTGTAGGTCCCCAGGGCTGACTGCAGAGGGATTCCCTGGTGTTTGATCGCATCACCGGTATCCCGGTGATGCAATCAAAGAGGGGAATTCCCTTTGATCATGCCGCGGGTTAAACAGCTGGAGTCCGAATGTTTTCCGACCCCAGCTGTGTTCAGGAGGCTGCTCTAAGATCAGGAGCTGTAAGTTGCAGCTCCTGCTTAGAGGATGAGCGCTCATGAGCCTCAGCTGCAGCGACGCCAAAAGTCGTCCCTGTAGACTAAGCACCTGCACCGCCTGACGTCAAAAGACAGTGGACGGTCAGGAAGGAGTTGACACTACTTTGTTGAAAATGTTATCGGGTTCCTGCGAGGATTGCACACTATGTACCATACTACCCCTCTTTTTGCTTCAGAGGCTTTATTGATCCCGATGACTAGCTCAATATTTGGTGGTCGTGCCCCAGACTGGTTTGATTTTTGTCTGATATTTATTGTATTATACATAGTTTATTTAATGTTGTCTTACACCAACATCCCTGATTCGCTCTCTTGCATTATGAGGTTAAAACTCTAAGTCACCTCCAGTTTTGGCTCCATACCTTAATATTCCAGCAGAAAAAATGCGACATAGATAATTTCAAAACCACAAAAAAGGCCATACTTACTAAGTGGGTGGGTGAAAACCCGTTCCCAGCAGGACGCAGACAGGTCAAAAAATGCTGCAGAAGGAGGGTGCATTAAATAGTGATAGCCACTCCCACTAGTCTTGGGGGGAGTGGCGAACTAAGTGCTCACAAGTGTGTGATAAATGAATGTCAGTGTTGGTGTAGTGCCAAGGTGTGAATGTATGGTAAAAAAGAAAAGTGTATGTATGGAAGTGTCAGAAATGTGTGATAGTGTAATAAGAAATAAATGTGTGATGAATGGGGGTCAGTGCTGTGAATATTACATGGGGTGTCAGTACTAAGTGTAATACGTGGAGGGACAATGTGCTGGTCGTCAGTCATGGCATATCTTGCCGAATCACAGCCCATTTGTAACGCCGCTACGGTTAGCTAAGGTGGGCTGCTCTGCATGCCAAGCCAAACGCCAGCACATCATGCCCTCCCAGCATATAAGACCTGGCTGCGTCCTGAAAAAAAGTATACATAGTAAACATATCCATGAAACATGGGGTATTCGTTGTTATTTTGGCCAAAATACGCAAAGCTCGCAACCCAATGTCCAGGGTCCCCAGTGTCTTGCGAGTCCCTAACTAGAACTTTTCGTTCCTAATTCACAAACACCAGCAGAAAAAATGGGACATAGATAACTTCAAAACCACAAAATGCTGGGAGGGCATGATGTGCTGGCGTTTGGCTTGGCATGCAGAGCAGCCTGCCTTAGCTAACCGTAGCGGCGTTACAAATGGTCTGTGATTCCTCAAGATATGCTATGCCTGACGACCAGCACATTGTCCCTCCACGTATTACACTTAGTACTGACACCCCATGTACTATTCACAGCACTAACCCCCATTCATCACACATTTATTCATCACACATTTATTTCTTATTACACTATCACACATTTCTGACACTTCCATACATACACTTTTCTTTTTTACCATACATTCACACCTTGGCACTACACCAACACTGACATTCATTTATCACACACTTGTGAGCACTTAGTTCGCCACTCCCCCTAAGACTAGTGGGAGTGGCTATCACTATTTAATGCACCCTCCTTCTGCAGCATTTTTTGACCTGTCTGCGTCCTGCTGGGAACGGGTTTTCACCCACCCACTTAGTAAGTATAGCCTTTTTTGTGGTTTTGAAGATACCTTAAGGCCCTGTTCACACAGAGTTTTTTGACGAGTTTTTTGGGGCAGAAACCACACCAAAAAACTCCTCAAAAACCGCCCGAAAATGCCTCCCATTGATTTCAATGGGAGGCAGACGAGTTTTTTTTCCACGAGTAAAAAAAACTCGTCGTGGTAAAAAGAAGCAACATGACCCATCTTGAGGCGGTTTCCTCCTCCAAAACCCCATTTCAATGAGTCAGAAAGAGGAAAAAAAAACCTCGACGAGTGTTTTGACGAGTTTTTGTAAAACCACTGTGCAAAAACCTACTGGAGCAGTTTTTGCAGGAGGAATTTTCCTCCTGCAAAAAACTCCGTGTGAACACAGCCTATATTCCTAGCTCCTAAACGGACTATTGCTTACTCATGGAAAAAGTTAAAGGGTTTATCCCACAAATAATATTGTTTATTTACATAAAGCAACAAATTCTAAACAAATTTAGTATTTAACCCCTTAACGACCGGCGTGTAATCTTTTTATGTCGGCTGTTCGGGGTAGTTTTTCTGAAGCGCCGCCTTTTCACGTCTGCTCTTCAGAAGAAGTTTTCCTGCATCGGGTGGGGTGATCCTGAAGCTCAGGGTGTTAACAGCCTTGGGCTTCAGGGCATCGATTGGAGACCACTAGTAGTGGTCTCCGGTCATGTTTAACCCCTCAGATGCAGCGGTCTATAGTGACCGCCGCATCTGAGTAGCTTTAGAGGGAGGGGTCTCCCTCTCTCTCCCCATCGATACCCCGTGGTGCCGATGGCTTTTATGGCAGCCTGGAGGCCTAACTAAGGCCCCCCAGGTATGCCTTTAGTAAATGCCTGTTAGGCACTGACAGGTGGTAATACACTGCAATACAGAAATATTGCAGTGTATTATAAAAGCGATCAATAGATCGCATAGTACAGTCCCCTAGTGGGACTAAAAAAAAAGTTTCATAAAGTTTGAAACAAATAAAAGTCCAAGTAAAAAAAAAAAAATCAAAAACCCACTTTTCCCCTTAAAAAATACTTTATTATGTGTAACTTTTTACTTTTTTCATATTTGTTATCGCCACGTCCGTAACGACCCCAACTATAAAACGATTGGATCATGTAACCCGCAATGTGAACGCCGTTGCTGTTTTCTGTTCTTCCTGCCTTCAAAATTTTTTATAAAAAGTCGCATGTACTCCAAAATAATACCAATAAAAACTACAAGTCGTCCTGCAAAAAAAAAAAATGCCCTCATAAAGCTGTCAGGAGGGGGCGGAGCTAGCGGCCGGACTGCATGGGCATGTGCTGCTGAGCTCTGTAGATCCACCGACCTCTAACAGAAGCTTTTGATAGCCTGGCACTCCTAGCAATGGTGAAGTACGGAGGGGGAAAGCCCAGAGATCATACTGGATCTCAAAGACCAGCTGGATCGCAAGGCGACTTGGACAAATTTGTTAAAACACGGCCGGCAGTGGCAGCGGCTAGCGGATCCAAGATGGCGCCTGCCTCACCTGCACGTGGAGCAGAGCAGCATGCTGAAACATCGGAGGGGGAGAGTGGAGCAGAGAAGACTATGGAGACCGGAGAACTTGCTCTTTCCAGGGCCTTCTTCAAGCGGGTGCTTCATAAAGCCCTAGAACCGATAGTACAAGAGCTATCTAATATAAAGGAGGAATTTAAACATATTGGCCAGAGAGTGGAAATGATGGAAACGACACAAGCGGCCATATTGGAATATAATGCAGCAGCTTCCCAGAGTTTCTCGGTGTGCCAAATCATTTAAACACCCTATATATTGCCTTGGAAGATCAAGAAAATAGGGGTAGGAGGAATAACATTGGCTTCCTTCTGATGCCATATTAGATAGGGTGCAGCATATTTGTCGTATGGCAGTTGACTCAGACTCCCCTCCTATCCTTATTATAGAAAGGGAACACAGGGCGCTCTGCCCAAAGCCGAAAACCTCTGATCCCCCCTTATGATGTAATTTGTTGCTTTCTCAACTTTAGAGACAAGGACTTAGTTCTGTCAGGAGCCAGAGAGCATGCTCCGCTTGTGTTCAATGGTGCATCTATTGCTTTGTTCCAAGATTTGGCCTCCATAACTTTGCAGAAAAGGAGAATGATGAAGCCACTTACGGATTGGCTTAAGAATAAGAAAATAGCTTATTGCTGGACATTTCCATATGGGATCTCTTTGATTTACCATGGTCGAAGGTTTTTCGATTTCTAAATTTCAGTACTCGCATCAAGTGTTTCACCATTTGGATATCGCGCCGCTTCCTATTGAAAACTGGGACGTTGTCCGGGATTTAACCGCTCTCTCTGCTGTGATTCCTATTGCTCCTTGGGAATCGATGGTCTCCCCGAAGCAACAGCGGTCGAAGAAGCGAGCCGGCCGCCTGCCTCCGAAACGACTGATCCGTGAGGAGACTTGAAGAGATAGCTACATGCTCAGAGGAATTTCTTCGTCAAACTTGTTAAGGCCTTATTTGCTAGACTTCACTTTGTTCTCATTCCTGGCTTTTGTTCATAGATACGTAACTATTGCACTTGTTCCTGTGTATGTGTCTAAGCTAGTTCAGATATATATAAGGCTTTCTGATTTGTATTAACCATCGCTACCTAACTCCTCACTTATTTACCTTGATATATAGTACTGTTATTCATATGGTGGGTGTCATTGAGTAGTGGCGATAGAATGGTATATAGACTAACCACTATCTCTATTGAGTGAGCTTTCAGAGGTACGGTGGAAGAACCGTTTGGACACAAACCCCCCCCCCCCCCTTTTTTTTTTTTCTCCTTCTCTTAGGGATAATATTAGTCCTTCGTGGATGTAGCTTCCCAGGTAACAAACTGTGTGTAGGTCTGACATTCCGACTACTGGAGGAAGAGCTTGTTCTGTTACACTAATTACATGGCTCATTTAACGGTTGCTTCTTACAATGTTAAAGAGGCTCTGTCACCAGATTTTGCAACCCCTATCTCCTATTGCAGCAGATCGGCGCTGCAATGGAGATAAGAGTAACGTTTTTATTTTTTAAAAACGAGCATTTTTGGCCAAGTTATGACCATTTTTATATTTATGTAAATGAGGCTTTCTAAAGTACAACTGGGCGTGTATTGTGTTCGTTACATCTGGGCGTTTTTACTTCTTTTACTAGCTGGGCGTTGTGTATAGAAGTATCATCCACTTCTCTACACAACGCCCAGCTTCTGGCAGTGCACAGACACAGCATGTTCGAGAGATCGCGCTGTGACGTCACTCACTTCCTGCCCCAGGTCCTGCATCGTGTCGGACGAGCGAGGACACATCGGCACCAGAGGCTACAGTTGATTCTGCAGCAGCATCAGCGTTTTGCAGGTAAGTATCGACTGTGTCTGTGCACTGCCAGAAGCTGGGCGTTGTGTAGAGAAGTGGATGATACTTCTATACACAACACCCAACTAGTAAAAGAAGTAAAAACGCCCAGATGTAACGAACACAATACACGCCCAGTTGTACTTTAGAAAGCCTCATTTACATAAATACAAAAATGCTCATAACTTGGCCAAAAATGCTCGTTTTAAAAAAAATAAATAAAAACGTTACTCTTATCTCCATTGCAGCGCCGATCTGCTGCAATAGGAGATAGGGGTTGCAAAATCTGGTGACAGAGCCTCTTTAAGGGGTTTCATTCTCCGTCCAAGCAATGGCAGATTCTCTCACTGCTGAAAAAACGACATTGCTCAATTGCATTTCTACAGGAAACACACTTTAAATTTAATCTACCCTAACTTGTCTTATTCATGTTACCCCACGTGGTTCCATAATGGCTCAGATAGCGCGGCAGCGAGAGGTGTTATTATTGGGTTTCAGAGAGGGGTGCCCTTCTCCTACATTGCACATGCGCAGGATCCAGATGGCAGATATTTATTTCTTAAAGGGAAAATTGGGTCACAACTCTTTACATTTGCAAATATTTATGCTCCTAATCTTGACCAAATTTCTTGGTTACTAGACATGCTTACTGAATTAGAATCGTTTTAAGGAGGGGGTTGTGGTTATGGGAGGTGATCTGAATGTGACATTAAACCCCTCGGTAGATTCCTCTTCTAAGCAATCCTCTATCTCTTAGGGCCTGTTCACAACACCGTTCGCTTTCTGTTCTGAGGTTCACCCGACGGAAACCTTTGACGGAACCCCGGAACGGAAAGCGAACGGTGATGTGAACAGGCCCTTACAGAGCCTTGGGTAACTTGAAACGAGCTTTGCATAACTCACAATTTGTAGATGCATGGAGAAGGTTATTACCCTCAGCTGTTGATTATACCTTCTACTCAGCTGCTCATAAGTCATATCATCGTCTTGACTATATATTTATATCTCAGGAACATTTACAATATTGTTCTGCAGCTACTATAGGGGTCCAGCTGCATTCAGATCACTCCCCTGTGTTTCTGTCCTTTCAAATACCTAATGACTTGCAAAGGTCTCCAAAATGGCGCACGAATGAGATGCTTTTAGGGTTGGAAGACAATAAAAAACACCTTCTTTATTGGAGGAATATTTTCAATTAAATGATACCCGTAAGGTGTCGCTGCAGGTCCTTTGGGACACTCATAAGGCGTACATTCGGGGACATCTTATTTGCTTGGGAGCGAGGGTTAAAAAAGATAGGGACAAACAGATAGCACTGCTGACGGCTCAGAAACAGAAGTTAGAGGGTCTGCATAAAAAAATCATTAGCATCACTGCAACAGACAGTTACAGGCTCTTAGGATTGAATTGAAGGATATTTTGAACTCTGAATTTCTGTAAAATACTATTTACACTCTCAACAGAAGTTCTTTGCTCACGGTGACAGCCTCTAAATTCATGATGCAGAGACTCAGGAAAAGGCCTGCTCAGAGTTTTATTCCCCTGATTAAGACATCGCATGGGCGCATGATCTCCTCTTCGAAAGATATTGCAGAACAGACTTTTCTACACTGAATTGTATAATTTGGAATCACACTCTGACGCTAATACCCTTTTAGATAGACAACGGAAGACTGATGCGTTTCTTGCGTCTTTAGATTTACCATCTCTCACTGTGGAGCAGTCTGAATTTTTAGCTAGCCTGTTTACAATATCGGAGCCAGGAGCAGCCATTAAAAGCACACCTAAAGGGAAGAGTCCGGGGCCTGATGGATTTCCTATTACATATTACTCTACCTTTTGAATCTATATTACTCCCTCACCTTTTTTCTATTTGTAATTCAGCATTTCTGGGGTGCCCCTTTATTACGTCGGACACACGCTTATATCTCATTGATCCCAAAGGAAGGGAAAGATTTATCGATTTGTTCTAATTATAGGCCCATTTCATTACTTAAAGAGGCTCTGCCACCACATTATAAGTGCCCTATATTGTACATGATGTGATCGGCGCTGTAATGTAGATTACAGCAGTGTTTTTATTTAGAAAAACGATAATTTTTGACGTAGTTATGACCTATATTAACTTTATGCTAATTAGTTTCTCAATGGACAACTGGGCGTGTTTTACTTTATGACCAAGTGGGCGTTGTACAGAGGAGTGTATGACGCTGACCAATCAGCGTCATACACGTCTTTCCATTTACACTGCATATAGCTATGTGCAGTCACATAAACACACTATAACACTACTCATGTGTCATGACAATGAATATGCATTACCTCCAGCCAGGACGTGATGTGTATTCCTTCTCCTGACCACTTCTGTAGCGTCTCTGTGAGGCACAGCACAGAGAGATCTCGCTGTGAATGACAGCTTAAAGCGTACTCTCGCGAGACTACGCCTGCTATGCTGTAACTCGCAGACGCTACAGAAGTGGTCAGGAGAATGAATACACATCACGTCCTGGCTGGAGGTAATGTATATTCATTGTCATTACACGTGAGTAGCGTTATAGTGTGTTTACATAGCGATATCGCTATATGCAGTGTAAATGGAAAGAAGTGTATGACGCTGATTGGTCAGCGTCATACACTTCTCTCCACAACGCCCACTTGGTCATATAGTAAAACACGCCCAGTTGTCCATTGAGAAACTTATTAGCATAAAGCTAATATAGGTCATAACTCCGTTGTCATGTCCGTGGCTGCGTGCTGTCCGCTCCGTTCTTCCCCTGACAGCCGCAACCACGAGTCGGCAAGCGCTGGCCCCAGCCTGCTCCTCAGGAGAAGCCAGTGCTCGCGTCTACTCACCAATGCCGGATCCCGTAGCGTGCTCGTTCCCGCTCTTAAAGGGGCAGCGCGCGCACTGGACCTCGTTCCTGAACTTTGACCCGTGAGTACTCTGGACTATAAGAGGGGTCCAGCCCCCTAGTTCTATGCCTGAGCTTTGTTGTTGTATCCCTAGTCTGTCTTGCAAATGGCCACCTAGTGTTTCCTGCTCCCAGTGTTTCCTGTTCCTGTATCCTGATCTAGTGCTGTGCTTTCTGTAGCCGTGCTGTGCTGTATTCTACGCTTGACCTGCTTCTCCACACCTGACGCCCACCTGCTGCCAAGTTCCTGCTACCCAGCCTTGCCACTGTCCGAGCTGCCACAGGTACCCTATACGAACTATAGACTCTGAACTGCGTCCTGTTGGCCAGCTGCCATACCGCCAAGACGATACGGCCCAGTGGGTCCATGAACCCCTCGTGACAGTAAGCTCAGGCCATGGACCCTGCTGGTCGATCCAAGACCATGACGACGTCACAGGAGATGCGGGCGGATTTGCTGGATCTCCAGTCTCGACAGGACCAACTCCTCCAAGCTTTGAACACTCTTGTTCGTCAGCAGGAAGCAAGAGCTGCCGTTCCGCCTACTATACCTCCTGGCAGTGTTGATCCACAGACTACACCTCCTGGCAGTGTCGACCCGCGTTTTTCTTTGCCACTTCCGGACTGCTAGGATGGAGATGCAGGTTCCTGCCGTGAATTTTTGAACCAGTGCCAGATCTATTTCGGCCTGTGTTCTAGGACATTTTCATCTGACGGCGCAAGGGTCGCTTTCATCATCTCTCTCCTCACTGGCAAGGCTCTTGCATGGGCAAACCCTATCTGGGAGAGACAAGGACCGGAGACCTGTGACTTCCAACCCTTTCTCTGGACTTTTCGCATGGTGTTTGAGGTGCCTGGATGGGCCTCATCTGCAGTGGCTGCCTTGATATAATCTACGCCAAGGAGACACCTCCATGAGTGAGTACGCCATACACTTCTGCACCCTGGCGGGAGAACTGTTGTGGAACAATGAGGCACCGGTGGCTGCATTCTGGAATGGACTGTCTCCTAAGATTAAGGATGAACTTGCTGCTCGAGACCTGCTATCTACCCTGGATGACCTCATCCTTCTGTCCGCCCGGATTGATATGCGGATCCGAGAAAGCCTCCAAGAGGTTCGTCGGGAGGGAGACCCTCCTAGTCTGGGACCTACTTTGCAGCAACCCCTGCTGTGCTCAAATGTTGATCCTCCTAAGGAGAGACAACGCAGACGCACTTCGAGACTTTGTCTTTATTGCGGCCTCTGTGGTTATCTTGTGCGCCTGTGTCCCCTAAAGTCCCAAAGGCTAGGGTTGCTAGGAGTGACAACCCTTGGGTAAAAAAGGACTTTCGTACAAATTGTCCATACCAGCGACCGTAGTGTCCGGCGAGAGAATGCATCAGGTCTCTGCATATCTGGACTTGGGATCCGCTGATAATTTCATCCGTAGAGACCTGGTGGACCTTCTTCAGTTGCTTACCACCCCTATGGAGAGCCCGTTGACAATTGCTTCTGTAGATGGTCTACCCCTGCCAGACCCAGTTATTGCTGTGACCAAACCACTGAGGTTCCAAGTAGGGGCTCTCCACTCTGAACTGCTGTCGTTCTATGTCCTACCCAGAGCCGTTGTTCCTGTGTTGCTGGGCCTGCCTTGGCTCCAATTGCATGCCCCAGTCCTGGACTGGAACTCTGGAGAGATTCTCCAGTGGGGCCCCGAGTGTCACAATCGTCGCCTGGGACAGATTTGTTTGGCGCAGTCTCCTCTGCCTCAGTCACTGGCATTTTGCTTAATTTGCGGACGTCTTCAGCAAGAAAGAGGCGGAGACACTGCCTCCACATTGGGCGTATATGACTGTCCTATCGAGCTGGTTCCTGGTGCTTCCCTTCCCCGTGGCAGGGTATATCCTCTCTCTCTGCCAGAGACTCTTTCTATGTCCGCCTATGTTAGAGAGAACTTGGAGCGGGGCTTCATACACAAATCTTCCTCTCAAAAAGGATGGTTCTCTTCGTCCCTGTATAGACTACCGGGGTCTCAACCAGATCATGGTGAAAAATAAGTATCCATTGCCATTGATCTCAGAATTATTTGACTGTATATGTGGTGCCAAGATCTTTTCCAAGTTAGACCTGCGGGGGGATTACAACCTAATCCGGATTCACCAGGGTGACGAATGGAAGACTGCATTTAACAACCGGGAGGGACACTATGAATATCTAGTAATTCCCTTCGGCCTGTGTAATGCTCCCGCGGTCTTCCAGGAGTTTGTGAATGATGTTTTCCGTGACGTCCTCTATGTTTGTGTAGTAGTCTATCTTGATGACATCTTAATTTTTTTTTCTCCATATCCTATGACTCATCGGAAACATGTCCGTCAAGTCTTGCTGCGGTTAAGGGACAATCATCTGTACGCCAAATTGGAGAAGTGCATATTTGAGAGAGATGCTCTACCCTTCCTGGGCTACATCATTTCGAATAGAGGTCTCAAGATGGATCCTGAAAAGGTAAAGTCCGTCCTGGAATTGCCACGTCCTCAAGGCTTGAGGGCCATACAGCGCTTTCTGGGATTCGCCAATTTTTACAGACAGTTCATCCCAAACTTCTCTTCACTAACATCTCCTATCTCTAACCTCACCAAGAAGGGCATGAACGGCAAGGTGTGGACTCCTGAGGCAGAGTCCGCATTCAATACCCTGAAGAGTGCCTTCAAGCCAGTCTCTATCCTCCATCATCCAGACGTTTCCCTACAGTTCTCGTTGGAGGTGGACGCGTCCTCTGTCGGTGCTGGTGGACTCCAGTTCCAGAGAGGTTTCAAGGGCAAGTCTAGGGTATGTGGATATTTCTCTAAGCTCTTCTCTTCCGCAGAACGCAACTACTCGATTGCGGATCGGGAGTTACTGGCCATCAAATTGGCCCTGGAGGAGTGGAGACATCTACTAGAGGGCGCAACTCACCCCATCCTGATTTTTACTGACCACAAGAACCTTACCTGCCTCCAGACAGCCCAACGGCTGAATCCTCGTCAGGCCAGCTGGTCACTGTTCTTTGCCAGGTACCAGTTTGAGCTACATTATCGCCCGGCTGACAAGAATGTGAGGGCCGATGCCTTGTCCAGGTCTTTTGAGACGGAAGACACTATGGAGATGCCCCAGAACATTATCGACCCGTCCTGTATTGTTTCAGTCAATCCACTGCAAGTTGGGGACATCCCTCCAGGGAGAACTTTTGTGCGCATGGCTGACCGAAGGAGAGTCCTCCGCTCGGGACATGCCTCTAGACTGGCAGGTCACGCGGTGATCCGTAAAACCCGGGATTTGATTGCCCGTCATTTCTGGTGACCCACGCTGCCCAAAGATATAATGGACTTTGTTCCCTCCTGCTCTGTGTGTGCAGCTAACAAGGTCGCTCACTCCAGACCCGCTGGCCTGCTCCAGCCATTGCCTGTGCCCGATGCTCCCTGGCAGCATATAGCTATGGACTTTATTACGGACCTGCCTCTCTCTGCCGGATGCAGCACTGTCTGGGTGGTGGTGGATCGATTTTCAAAAATGGCCCACTTCTTTCCTCTGACCGGTGTTCCGTCTGCTCCTCAACTGGCCAAACTGTTTATCCAACACATCTTCCGCCTGCACGGCTTGCCGCCGCATATTGTGTCTGATCGGGGGGGGGGGGGGTTCAGTTCACCTCGAGGTTCTGGAGAGCCCTCTGCGGACTTCTAGGTGTGAAGTTGGACTTTTCCTCGGCCTACCATGCTCAGTCCAATGGACAGGTCGAGAGGATCAATCAAATCTTGGAGAACTACCTGCGTCAGTTCGTCTCTAGTCAACATGATGACTGGGTACAGTTGCTTCCGTAGGCTGAATTCTCCTACAACAATCATACCAGCCAATCCACAAGGAACACTCCGTTCTTCATAGTCCTTGGCCAACACCAACGAATACCTCTCCCGGTTCCTGATTCATCCAAGTTACCAGCTGCTGACGCGGCCTTTAGGGACTTTCTACAAATTTGGCGGCAGACTCGATCCTCCATCCTGCTGGCAGTTGACCGTATGAAATGGAGGGCGGACACAAGGAGAAGAGAACCACCTCCGTTTCTTCCTGCCACAAAGGTCTGGCTGTCCTCCAGGAACATTCGACTAATAGTACCGTCATGCAAGTTTGCTCCCAGGTTCCTCAGACCATTCGAGATCCTACAAAAAAATCAACCCTGTCGCCTTTAAGTTCGGCTGCCTCCTACCCTCAAGATCCCCAACTCCTTCCATGTATCCCTCCTGAAGCCAGTGGTCCTAAACCGCTACACCAAGACTCCTAGCCCTGTGGTTGTCGCCAGCGGCCCTTCAGACACCTTTGAGGTTCAAGAGATCCCGGACACCAAAAGAGTGAGGAAAGACCTTTTATTTGGTGGATTGGAAGGGATTTGGTCCTCAAGAGAGATCTTGGGAGCCAGAGGAGTACCTCAATTCCCCTGCTCTTCTGAAAATGTTTCTCTCTCTCGCTCTGGTCCCAATAAGAGGGGGATACTGTCATGTCCGTGGCTGCGGGCTGTCAGCTCTGTTCTTCCTGACAGCCGCAGCCACGAGTCGGCAAGCGCTGGCCCCAGCTTCCTCCTCAGGAGAAGCCAGAGCTCGCGTCTACTCACCAATGCCGGATCCCGTAGGGTGCGCACGCATGCTCGTGCCCGCTCTTAAAGGTTTAGCGCGCGCACCGGACCTCGTTCCTGAACTTTGACCTGTGAGTACTCTGGACTATAAGAGGGGTCCAGCCCCCTAGTTCTGTGCCTGAGCTTTGTTGTTGTATCCCTGGTCTGACTTGCAAATGGCCCCCTAGTGTTTCCTGCTCCCAGTGTTTCCTGTTCCTGTATCCTGATCTAGTGCCGTGCTTGCTGTAGCCGTGCTGTGCTGTATTGTACGTCTGATCTGCATCTCCACACCTGATGCCCAACTGCTGCCAAGTTCCTGCCTAGCCAGCCTTTTTACTGTCCGAGCTGCCACCGTTACCCTACACGAACTATAGACTCTGACCTGCGTCCTGTTGGCCAGCTGCCATACCGCCAGGGTGGTACGGCCCAGTGGGTCCACGAACCCCTCGTGACATCCGTCAAAAATGATAGTTTTTCTAAATAGAAAACACTGCTGTAATCTACATTACAGCGCCGATCACATCAAGTAAAATATAGGCCACTTGTAATGTGGTGACAGAGCCTCTTTAATATAGATTTGAAATTGATGGCTAAAATGATAGCAAATAGATTGTCCAATATCCTTCGTAAATTGATCCACTCTGATCAAGTCAGCTTTACAAAAAATAGAGAGGGGAAGGATAACACAGCCAGGGTCCTCCATTTACTATATCTTGCACGACAACGCAAAAAACCACTGGTACTTTTGGGAACAGACACCGAAAAGGCTTTTGACCGGGTTAGTTGGGGCTACATGAAGAAGGTTCTCCACAAGTTCAATTTTCCATCTGCCTTAAAGAGGCTCTGTCACAAGATTTTCAAACCCCTATCTCCTATTGCAGCTGATCGGCGCTGCAATGTAGATAACAGTAAAATTTTTCTTTTTCAAAAACGAGCATTTTTGGCCAAGTTATGAGCATTTTTATATTTTTATTCAAATGAGCCTTTCTTATGGACAACTGGGCGTTTTTAATCTTATTTCCAACTGGGCGTGTATTGTGTTCGTTACATCTGGGTGTGTTTACTTGTTTTACTAGCTGGGTGTTGTGAATGGAAGTGTATGATGCTGACTAATCGGCATCATCCACTTCTCTTCGTTACCACCCAGCTTCTGGCAGTTCACAGACACACAGCGTGTCCTCGCGAGATCACGCTGTGACGTCGCTCACTTCCTCCCACAGGAACTTCATCGTGTCGGACGAGCGAGGACACGCTGTGTGTCTGTGCACTGCCAGAAGCTGGGTGGTAACGAAGAGAAGTGGATGATGCTGATTCGTCAGCATCATACACTTCCATTCACAACACCCAGCTAGTAAAACAAGTAAACACACCCAGATGTAACGAACACAATACACGCCCAGTTGGAAATAAGATTAAAAACGCCCAGTTGTCCATAAGAAAGGCTCATTTGCATAAATATAGAAAATGCTCATAACTTGGCCAAAAATGCTCGTTTTTTAAAAATAAAAACGTTACTGTTATCTACATTGCAGCGCCGATCAGCTGCAATAGGAGATAGGGGTTTGAAAATCTGGTGACAGATCCTCTTTAATATCTGCTATATTTGCAATGTATGATACTCCTTCGGCTTCTCTGTCCGTTAATGGTTTATTGTCGTCACCTTTTCAGATTTCTAACGGCACAAGGCAAGGCTGCCCACTCTTACCGATGCCATTTGTACTGGTGATGGAGACTCTACTGCAGGCCATTCGTTGCCATCCTATTATTAAAGGGAATGTGTCGCTAGAATTTTTTTTTATTTTCAGTTAAACAATTCGTATTTAAGTGATTATACATTGTTTTAATTTTTTCACAAGTCAGGAAATATTATAAGTTAGAATATAATTTATAATATTTCCATGTGCTGGCCACTAGAGGGAGCAGTTCCTAAAATTGCAGCATGGTCAATGTGGTAAAGCAACCTCATTGATTTATGTTGCAAATTTGGGGTGGACACACTCTCTCTAGTGTCCTCACACAATCCCCCCTCCCTTATTCTGGCTAGTGCCAGGAGAAGGAGGGGTTTGAATCTTCAAACCTCCTACACTGTGTGCCGCCATTTTCTGAGAGACTGCACAGTGTAGGAGAATTAGATACAGTGCTCAGCAGACAGTATAACACAAACAATACACAAATCACATACACGAACATAAATTACCTTCTGCTGCCGTCTCCGCTCCTATTCCTTCGCTTACTTGAACATATGGCCAGAAGTTGTCATCTTACTGTCTGGCAGCGGCTTCGGGTCCGCATAAAAATGGCACCGGATTTCGCTCTGCGAACGAGCTTCGTTTTGGTCTGTGTGGGAGCGGCGCATGTGCCGTTCCCACATAGACGGCGTACGCTTCAGAGAATGGAACGGGTACCGTTCGCATTCTCTATGGGGTTGTATGTGCCGTATTCCATCTCTGTATGTGTCGTTAATCGACACATACAGAGATGAGAAAAAAGGCAGCCCCAATAGAGAAGTAAAAATAAGAACAAAGTAAAAAGTAGAACATGAGAACACAGATAGATAAAATTTATGTTAATATATTAAAAGCAATATAATAAAATAATTAATGACACCTTCCCTTTAAGGGGCTTAGTGTGGAGGGTAGGGAACACAAGGTGGCAGCATATGCTGATGATTTGTTGGTGTTAACAACTAATCCAGATGTGGCTCTCCCCCCAAATCCAAAAGTTATTTCTTGATTTTGGTAGCTTATCTAACTTTAAAGTAAATCCTAGTAAGTCGCAGGCTGCTGGCTTTAATCTTCCGACTCATATTGTCACAAAAATAGCTGCAAATTCTCCTTTTGAGCTCCTCAACAACTAACATATTTGGGGGTTAAGATAGATGGGGATTTATCACTTTTGTATCGACTGAACTATATCCCAATGTTGAAAACCTTAGGCTGGGTTCACACAACCTATTTTCAGACGTAAACGAGGCGTATTATGCCTCGTTTTACGCCTGAAAATAAGGCTACAATACGTCGCCAAACATCTGCCCATTCATTTGAATGGGTTTGCCGACGTACTGTGCAGACGACCTGTCATTTACGCATCGTTGTTTGACAGCTGTCAAACGACGACGAGTAAATTGACTGCCTCGGCAAAGAAGTGCAGGACACTTCTTTGCAACGTAATTTGAGCCGTTCTTCATTGAAGTCAATGAAGAGCAGCTCAAGATTTACGAGCGTCAAAGACGCCTCGCATAATGCGAGGTGGAGCTTTTACGTCTGAAACGACGCAGCTGTTTTCTCCTGAAAACAGTCTGTCTTTTCAGACGTAAAAGACAGTTCACGTGTACACATACCCTTACAATCCGCTATTCAGAAATTAGATGTTCCATTCCTTTCATGATTCGGGAGGAAAAATATTGTCATGTCACTGATAATGCCTAAATTGACTTACCTGCTTCAAGTTTTGCCTATTGTAGTCCCAAAGTAATTTTTTCATTCCATAAGATGGTTGATGTCTTGCTTTATATGGCAAGGCAAAAAAGCGAGAATAGCGAGATCATTACTTTCTGCTCCTAAAGGCATAGGACTTCCTGACCCGGAAAGATACTCCAGGGCGGTTCATCTTGCTCGTATTGTGGATTGGGTCAGGGCTCCTGTCCATAAGACATGGTTAGCGATAGAGGAGCAGATGGTACCCATGACATTTAGGGTATGTGCACACACACTAATTACGTCCGTAATTGACGGACGTATTTCGGCCGCAAGTCCCGGACCGAACACAGTGCAGGGAGCCGGGCTCCTAGCATCATACTTATGTACGATGCTAGGAGTCCCTGCCTCGCTGCAGGACAACTGTCACGTACTGAAAACATGATTACAGTACGGGACAGTTGTCCTGCAGCGAGGCAGAGACTCCTAGCATCGTACAGAAGTATGATGCTAGGAGCCCGGCTCCCTGCACTGTGTTCCATTCGGGACTTGCGGCCGAAATACGTCCGTCAATTACGGACGTAATTAGTGTGTGTGCACATACCCTTAGAGCGTTGCTATTTGTGCCTCCACAACAACTTGAAGACAGGCCCATTACTAATCCAATCACCAATGTTACTTAGTTGGCTTGGCGCTGGTTCATCCGCTCAGATAATTCTCACTTTTATCCATCCCCCCTACTGCAGATACGGGATCTGGTGGAGAGCGCTCCCCTGACACAGAGATGGTACCCCGAGACAGACTAGGTCTTCGACGATGCCTGTCACGGACTTGCTAGATCCTCAGGGCCAGCCTTTGTCCTTAGCTGACTTAGCTCGGAAGTTAGGTATATCACTGTTGCATCTTCCTATTCTGGTTTATTTAAAGAACAACATGGTTAAGATAAGTGAATTAGCACTTTTTAGGCGGGCTTCCCCGTGGTTTGAAACCATCCTTACAAATCCATTATACCAAAGTAAAGTCATCTCTGTGTTATATAAGAGGTTGTCATATTCGTCTGTAGTCTCCACCCTAAGATTCGTGCAGCAGTGGGAGTCAGATATTGGAGAAACATTTACTGAGCAAGAAGTTTCGCTGCTTTTACGCACTCCGCATAAAGCGTCGAGATGTGTAAGAATTCAGGAGAATGGCTACAAAATTCTATCAAGGTGGTATAAGACACCGGATAAAATTGTTCGCTTTGCTCCAGGCACTGCCATTGTATGTTGGAGATGTTTGGAGGAAATGGGTTCTTACTACCATATTTGGTGGTCGTGCAAGAAGATACAGTCTTGGTGGAAGGAGATTTTCGAGAAATGTAAATTTGTTTGTGGTACTGATTTTGTGCCCCATCCAAAATTGGCTTTGCTTGCCATTTTTCCCTGGGAAATTGGGGATGAAGTCAACACTTCTATTTAGGGCAGATTCAGACGAACGTTGCGTTTTTGCGCGCGCAAACAACGTGGCGTTTTGCGCGCGCAAAAAACATTTGACAGCTGCGTGTGTCATCCGTGTATGATGCGCGGCTGCGTGATTTTCGCGCAGCCGCCATCATAGAGATAAGGCTAGTCGACGCCGGTCACTGTCCAAGGTGCTGAAAGAGCTAACTGATCGGCAGTAACTCTTTCAGCACCCTCGACAGTGAATGCCGAACACAATATCGAGAAACCTGTTAAAAAAAAAAAAGAAAAAGTTCGTACTTACCGAGAACTTCCCTCCCGGCCGTTGCCTTGGTGACGCATCCTTGGTGACGCGCCTCTCGACATCGGCCCCACCTCCCTGGATGACGCGGCAGTCCATGTGACCGCTGCAGCCTGTGCTTGGCCTGTGATTAGCTGGAGCTGTCACTTGGACTGAATTGTCATCCCGGGAGGTCAGACTGGAGGAAGAAGCCGGGAGTTATCGGTAAGTCAGAACTTCGTTTTTTTTTTTTACAGGTTCATGTTTATTGGGATCGCTAGTCACTGTCCATGGTGCTGAAACAGTTTGATAGCGGCCTTCAGCTCGTCAGCATTGTTGGATCTGGTGTCTCTTCCTCTTGACAATACAGTGATACTGTGGTTATTAAACCAGGTATTGGTACTTTTGGCAGTGTGGGCATGTGCCAAGTCCTGCTGGAAAATGAAATATGCATCTCCATGAAGCTTGTCAGCAGAAGGAAGCAAGGAGCATATGGAACTGCAAAAAGAGCTAACGGTGCAGCAGGACCACCACGTATGGTGCATGGTACCTATGGTGCCACAATCCCTGAAACCGAGTGAGAAGACTGAAGGATATGCCGCTTGGAGGCACAAAAAAAAATGACAGTCGGCACAGAACATCGTAAGACCCATTCAAATGAATGGGCAGATGTTTGCCGACGCTTTTGAGCCGCATTTTCGGACATAATTCAGGGCTAAAACGCCTGAATTACGTCCGTAAATAGTGTGTGTGAACCCAGCCTTTTAGTAAAAAAGACATGAAATGAAAGTTTCTACAGCAAATCCATTGTGTGGATAAGCCCTTAGGCTACATTCACACGTTGCACATTTTGCTGTGGAAAATACAAGAAATTCGCAGGTAAAAGTTTTTTAAGTTTTCATGAGTAAATCGGTGCGTTTTCATGCTATGGGTTTTGGTGCGTTTTTCCTTAGAGCTAGGCAGATGCAATTTGCAAGTGGAGATGAAGTGACATGCTGCAGATTTTAAAATACACACCGCAGGTCAATTTACGTGCCGAAAAACGGCACGTAATACACCTTGAGCCTTAGACCTTCGCTGGGAGGTGGACTAAATATAGTTTTGATATAAGAGGTCTTACATCCGCTTGTCTTCATGTAGGAAATCGTTAAGACATGTAAGTTTGAGTCATCCACCAAGCAAATGAAGAGACATCCAACCCAGGTGAAAAAGACTCGCTACAAAAAAGGGGGTGAAGTCGTGAAACAGCAGACTGTAATTTCAACTTAAATCGTACCATCCTCCACAGTAGTATAGAATAAGGATTGATTGAGTCTTAACTTTTTTTGGGATCGGCTTTGTACTTCGTAATAGAGCCGTCCAGGAAATAGGAGCAAAGAACTCCGATTCCACCGGAACTCATTAAGGCGCCACGGTAGGATTATGAATTAACATTAGTTGTGCCAACCTGGGCTGTCCTATAATATTTAGCTAAATTAGGAAGCAACAGCCCCCCAACGCTCTTGTGTTAAAACGTTGTAGACCCTTTTATGCATGGCCGTCTTCCATCCCATATAAAGTGGGTGAGGTCACGTTGAAATGTTTGAAGTTCAATAAAGCATTTTTAATGGAGAATTTTTTTTTTATTTTTTTTTATATACAGATTTTTTTGTTAAACATTTTATTTACCATTTTTCTCACAAGGAGACTAGGTTATGTGATAACTTATATAATGTATAATGCTGAAAGGTATCCTATCATACAAAATTAGACTACCCAGGATATTTGTGCCAAGCTGGAATAACAGCACTTTTCTCGCACAATCACTATTCAGAGTCTAAGTCACTAGTATGGTGAAAATGACTACTGCATTCTGGGGCGTTTTCTCACAAAAGATTGTCTGTTAGGCCTTATTCAGACGAGCGCATTATATGTCCGTGTGCTGTCCGTTAAAAAAACGGACAGCACACAGACCTATGCAGTTCAATGGGGCTATTCACACATCTGTGGTTTTTCACACAGCATGTGTCCGTTGCGTGAAACTCACTGCATGTCCTATTCTGATTTGTTTTTGCGGACCACGTTGCCCATTGAACTCAGTGGGTGCATGAAAAACACGGACCGCACACAGATGACATCTGTGTGCTGTCCGTATTTTTCACGCACCAGTTGCTAAAGAAATGATGAGAAAAAACAAATAAACAGGAACACTGATCTCAAACTGAATCGCATGAAATACGGTCTTAGTGTGTTGCACACACATCTTTATTTCTGACCTGAGAAAGGGGTCCTCTGTACACCGAAATGCATTGTCTGTAACTAAAACAAGTAATTTTCACCATACGAGTGACTTAGATTCTGAATAGGGATTGCACCAGAAAAGTGCTGTTATTGCAGCTTGGAACGAATATCCTGGCTGGTCGAATTTTGGATAACTTGCAGACCCCTAGCGAAGTGGGCACCATTTGCAAAGGGGATTTTGGCACTGGCAGCAGCCCTAAACTTGTACAAACCTAAATATAGTGTTGTGCCTACAAATTATCACAACATTACAAGGTGAGCCTTGACATCAACTGTATCACAAGTAATATGTTGTGAACGTACTTCTTTTATTCATCCCATATTCTACAGGTATCTATTAGGCAGGGCCGAATTGGTATACTAAAATGCCAGACCTGAGGGGCCATGTTAACGCATGTCGCCAAGGGGTCAAAAGCCCTGTGTTTGCCCCTGAAAGCAGAGCAAATCGAGTGTTTCAAACAATATTTATTTTAGGCTATGTTCACACATATATAATTTTTACAACACTATAATTAAATATAATTTAATATTAAAATACTTGTTCCTACTCCAGCCCACCAAGTCTCCTAATGACATAAAAAAAAGTTATAAAATATAGTCGCAAATAAATTTTTTAATAAACATGATTTTAAAAATAAAATAAACTTTATTTAGCAAACTAAACAGTACTAACGTATACATATTTAGCATCTTCATAGTGATAGCTACTCGTATAATATAGTAAACATAATAAAGATCAGTGATCAGTTTAAAAATGTAAATAAAAAAAATTATTAATCTAAATGAAACGTTAATTTTCATTAGCCAAAATTATACATAAAATACTCATACAGCTACTCTGATTTAAAAGAGACAAAAACAAGAAAATGCTTCTGTACCTTAACATCAAAATTGACTTCAGGAAAGTGTGTGTCAATTTTAGTTGAAAATTAATACAGAAGATAAAACACTAGATGGCGCCATTAAATAAAAAATGTTCGTGTTTATTTTGAAGCAGTATGTTCGCTACGTTAGCTTTATCATTCTTAGGCCAGGTTCCCACGGGTTGGATACGCTGCGTAAAAACTGCACAGCGTATCCAACCTGGAACTTGCACCTTCCGTCTGAAAAACCGCACCACATTGTGGTGAAGTTTTCCTAACAAAATTTCCGCGGAGAAATGCAGCACTGGGGTAAAAAAAAAACCTGTTCATACTTACCCTCTCCCACTTTTCTGCACATACTCCGACCTCCTAAAATGACGTTGCAGGCCATGTGACGCTGCATCATGTGATTGGCTGCATCAGTCACATGGGATGAAACATCATCATAGGAGGCTGGACTGCAGAAGGAATCAGGGCGTCCTGGGTAAGTATGATTTTTTTTTTTTTTTTTCCTGTGTTGCGATTTTTGCAGCGAATCACTGTGATTCCACCGAAAAAGTTGCAACATTTGGCTTTCTGTTGCAGGTTTTCCATCCCCATTGAATTCAATAGGGAAAAACCGCAACAGAAAATCAACGAAAACAAAGGCAAAAATTGACATGCTGCAAAATTAAATTGCGCACTGCAGGTCAATTTATTAACGTTTACACTGGTTTTTTACCTCAGAGTGGGCAAAAGATTTTCTAAATCTCATCCACTTTGCTGTTACTGTAAATGCTGCAGAATATCCACGTAGAATTCCATTGCAGAAATTCTGCAGCGTTAATGCTACGTGGGAACCTGGCATTAGACGGGCTATGTCAAGGGAAAAATAAAAACGTTATAGCTTTTGGAAGGCGGGGAGGAAAAAAAAAATAAAATCCGAATATTGGCTAGGTCTATATGGGTTAAAAGGCAAAAATTATTTTCTAATAAAAGGGGTTTTATTGTGTAAAAGTAGTAAAACATAAAAAATCTATATACATTTGGTATCGCCGTGTTCATAACGACCCGTTGAAAAAGTTATTATATGGCAAAATTTTGATTTTTTTTTTTTTTTTTTTTCCATTACCCCCCCCCCCCCAAAAAAAATAAAAAAATAAAAGTTAATCCATAAATTATATGTACCCCAAAATGTTGCTAATAAAAAGTACAACTTGTCCTGCAAAAAAACAAGTCCTTATACAGCTATGTCGATGCAAAAATAAAAAAGTTATTGCTGTTTAAATTCGACGATTGAAAGAAAAAATTGCTTGGTCATTAAAGGCTGAACAGACTTCGCCTCCAGCCGCTGCAGATTCTGATAAACGTCCTGGCACGGCTGGAGGCGATGTGTGTTCAGTCTTCCGTCGCTCCGGTGAAGGACTTGTGGGAGGACGTCACGTCACAGGGTGATCTCGCGAGATCACGCTGTGCTGTGAAACTACCTCGGCATGAATGAAGAGAAGTGTATGACGCTGATTGGTCAGCGTCATACACTTTTCTTTACAACGCCCACTTGGTGAAAAGTAAAAAAAACACCCAGTTGGGCATTTAGAACAAATTAGCATAAAACGAAAAATTATCATAACTTGGTCAAAAATAAACGTTTTAAAAAACAAACAAAAAAACTTATCTACATTAAAGCGCTTATTAGATTAAGTAGGAGATAGGGCAGTTATAAACTGGTAACAGAGCCTCTTTAAGGCCTAAAATAGGCTGATCACTAATGGGTTAAATAGGTTTCTTTTGCTTTACTAGTGTCAAAACTGTACTTGGTGTTTTCCTGAAACTAATATGAGAACATGTTTGTTGTGAAAACATAAGCAGAAGCAAAAAGTATGTAACTTAGGAAATACTGAAAATAGAGCTGCTCCTAGAATATTTCACTTCTGCAAATCAATAATGGGATATCCCTCAGACCATGTTCACACGCCATATGTTTGAGGCAGAAAAATACGATTTCAAGAGAAAACTGCCTCTGGAGCGGATTTTTAAAGTGTTTTTGATTTTTGCAAGTTTTTCTGAAGCGTATTTTGAACGGATTTGGATGCGTATTATTTTCTAAGCATTTTTTTTAGTAGTATCAATGGAAAATCAGCTTGTAAAACTTTTCAAGAAGTGACGCCACTTCTTTTTTTTAAAGTGTTTTTTTATGAGCCAGTTTTTAATAACAGCAGTGTATTTCCAGTTGAAACCAGTGGAAAGTTCTTTGCGATTTTACGCTCCAAAATATGCCTGAAAATACGCTGTGTGAGCATGCCCTAAAGCACTCAAAATCTGATTATCCAGGGTTGGTTGCAGTTAATTCCTAATATCTAGTTCCACCTATATAATTCTGTTAGATATTTAGTAGGGCAGTCATACTGGGTGTGAGGGGACTAGAAGATACTACCGATTACATGTGTGGACGTAAATAAAGGCATATATATATATATATATATATATATATATATATATAAAAAAAAAATCGAGCAAAAAAGCAGCACTCGATAGCAAAAAATGAAATTTATTCACCCAACACAGCAACGTTTCACTTCCTCCATGGAAGCATTTTCAAGCAATTAGTGAAAAGCACACACAGGTATATATAGGGAGCACAAAGCTCAATTAACAAATCATCTAAATAGCAGCAATTATACACTTCATATTGAAAAAAATACCCCGTGTAACAAAATATTACATATATGTGTACAAGAGTCAAACATTGACAAATGGTATGAAGAACTTTAAAATTCCAACGAGTGTCATACGTGCCTATAAAATAGTGTAATGCATTAATTGCATATTGATTAATAATCACATTATAATACACAATAGCTGGCACTCACCAATCTGGAGAAACAAGGACATCCTGAACAGAACATGTGTGGAATTAAAATTTCCGGCGTTACAAACACCGAACTGCACATGCCCCAACTCTATCTGTCCATTGGGTAAGGCTATCACATGTGATCTAGTCGATAAATGTCAGTAAAGTCAGTTAAAATATAACTTTTATTATGTATCAAACAGACAGACAACACTAAAGAGTTAAAATTATATCAAGAGACGGCGAGTGTGTGTCAAGGAGTCAGTGTGCATGTACCCAGTACAACGCTGGACGCAGTGGGAGAGACTGATTCGGCAGCTGCAGACTGCCGTGCATAGAAACAGTACCCCACGGGTATAGGCAATGACTAGACCGTCAATGATGGATTAAGATGGCGTTAGCCCCCCCGACATGTTTCGCTGCAGAAGCAGCGTCCTCAGGGGATAACACGGGGCTAATGAGCGCGCGTTTGAAAAACTGCTCCCTATAAAGGCTCGTGTATATGACGTCCGCATGACGTGTCGCGGCAAACACCCTCCTCTGGGCCAATCAGATAATCACAAATGACAAGCCCCCACGCCAAAATGAGTGGCATGGCAGCAAGCCAATAGGACGCCGTGGTCAGGCATCCAATCACCACGAGAGCTGGGCGCAAGCGCACACCAGTCAAAACGGGTGATAGTCATTTAGAGAACTAAATATACGAGGAGACTGACAACAAGGGCAGCCAGTGAAGAATGCAGAACGGCTCCCAATCAAAATATATAAATCCAAACGAGTGGATACCGCTAAGAGCCTCAAACGATAGTGACAATAAATGTCAAGTACCATATAAAACAGTATAAACGTCATGATAACCACAGGGAGAGCATAAATCCAGCTGCACAACGTAGCATGCAGAGTCAATGCACACAAGTGCATGATACTATATATACATACATACGTCCAGTGGACAGAACCAAAAATAAGAGAGCAGGGATCAAAGCAAGTCGTGTGTTGTGTCAAATAACAGCATCAATGATAATTAAAGTGCTTATCAAGCATTAGTAGAGTATAACTAGATATACATCAAAACTGTATATGTGGTGATCAGTGTATCACATAACTGTCAGACCGACAGAAATATCACAAGAAAAAGTATGTTCAGCAGGAACGATTAATTCAGCAAAAAAGGTTTCGCAAAAAGGTTTATGACAACAGAAGAAGAGGGTTCAGTACCTCCTACAGAAAAGCCATGAAGGTGAACCCCTCATTTAGGCCATTAGGACTCAGAGAACTGAGCCTATGTATCCATCGTGCCTCCTCCTGCAGTAGCCTCCTATCTAAGTTACCGGCCCTGGGTCCAAGTTTCAACTGCGTAATGCCCCAAAATTGAAGGACCCTGGAGTCGCTCCCATGGAAAGATCTCACGTGTCTAGAAATAGAGGTGTCCTCTTTCATATTAATACTGCTAACATGTCTAGAAATTCTTCTCCTGAGTTGCTGGATGGTCTTGCCAACATACAGTTTGGGGCAAGGGCATCTGGCGACATATACAACGCCAGTAGTTTGACAGTTAATAAAGTGTTTGATGGAAAATTGACAACCATTTAGGGGGTTGGTAAAACACTTGGTCTTGGGCATATATGTGCAGAAGGAGCACCTACCACAGGGGAAGGATCCCACCGTGGGGGCTGAAAGCCATGTATCACGAGGAATAAGTGGTCTAGAGTAATGACTCCGCGTGAGAAACTCACGAAGGTTCCTACCGCGTCGAAAAGTCACATTTGGAATGTCAGAAATAGCATCCGCTAAGTCAGGATCAGACCGCAGAATAGCCCAATGCTTCCCTAAAATCTTAGATATCTGAGTGGAACAGGTGTCAAAGTTGCCAATACACCTAATTTTGGAACCTACAGATCTTTCCTCAGCATTAGTTTTTCTGCCATAAAGCAGTTCCTCTCTAGGAGTGGCCTTGGCTCTGGCATAAGCTCGATGTAGGATTTTTTTGGGGTAGCCTCTTGCCAAAAATTTGTGGAAGAGGGCATCACATTCTAATTTGAAAGTGTGTTCCTCGGAACAGTTCCTTCTGGCCCTGAGGTACTGACCAATAGGTATCCCCCTCTTAAGTGCTGGCGGGTGAAAGCTACCATATTGTAAGAAACTATTGGTAGCAGTCTTTTTTCTAAAGACATTAGTGTGGACACCGCCACCAGAATCCAGAGAGATCTGAAGATCAAGAAAATCAATGGTGTTTTTGTGTATGTGGTGAGTGAATTTCATGCCAATATCATTGTGATTAAGTATATCCATGAAATCATGAAAGAGTGTAGTGTCACCATCCCAGAAGACCAGTATATCATCAATATACCTCCCCCAGAATAGTATATGACACGTGAAAAAAAGTAAATCTTCATTAAAAATTAAAGTGTCCTCCCACCACCCTAGAAATAAATTTGCATAAGTGGGTGCACAAACTGTGCCCATTGCTGTGCCCTTTACCTGGTGGTAGAATTTACCGTCAAATAAAAAATAATTGTGAGTTAATAGAAATTTAAGAAGTGAAAGTATCAGAGTGTTGTGTGCCTGGAATTGTATTCCCTTGGTATTCAAAAAATACTGGACCGCCTGTAAACCCAAATCATGCTTGATATTAGTGTAAAGTGATTCTACATCAATAGTGGCGATTAAGGTAGTGTCAGTGACATTGATCCCCTGGATTCTGGTGAGGGTGTCCTTGGTGTCTCTCAGGAAAGAGGGTAAGGCCTTAACAAAAGGTGCCAACATTTCGTCAACATATGTGCTGATGCCCTGTGTCAGGTTGTCGTTTCCAGAGACAATGGGTCTCCCAGGAACTGGTCTTGTAACCTTGTGAATCTTTGGGAGTGCATAGAAAGTTGAAATAGTCGGAGTGGAATTGTACAAGAATTTAAATTCGTCTGAAGTGATAAGTTGTCCAGACTTAGCATCATCCAATAGGGAGCATAGCTCAGATGTAAAAAGATTTGTAGGGTTCCTTTCAAGGATGACATATGTAGATCTATCATCAAGTAATTTGTGGACCATGGATGTGTAATAAGTACGATCCATGACAACAATATTACCACCCTTGTCTGAGGATTTTATAATAATTTCATCGTTATTACACAGTGTGTCTAGTGCATCCTGTTCCATTTTATTCAAATTATGATTAATGCCATGTTTGTTGGCTTTGAGTTTCCCCAATTCGGAGCTCACCAGTTTAACAAAGACATCGATATGTGCGTATTGTGCAAAGGGAGGGGTCATCCTAGATCGAGGTCTTAAAGAAGAGAAAGGGCCAGTAGCTGAGCTGATGCGATGTTCGTTTTCATCAGACAAGTCCTCAAGGGCCTGTAGGGTCCTGCGTTCACTAAAGTCCATTTGATGTTCATCATTGGTCTTGGTCTTAAAATATTTATGCAATGCCAGCTTCCTGGCAAAAAGATGAATGTCCTTAACCCAAGAGAACTCATCAAAGGCAAATGTAGGGGTATAAGAGAGACCTCTCCGTAAAAGCGACTCCTGATGGGGGCTTAACTGTACAGAAGAAAGATTGTAAATCTGTAAATCATCTAAGGTGTCAGTAACAGATGTTATTTCGGTTGGTTCCATGGGGTGTGATGTGTCCCTAAAAAAGGAAAGGCATTCGGGGGACCACTCATCAGGGAGCTCGTGGCCGATGTAGATATAGGGTTTCTCCCCAGAACGTCTACACTTGAAATTGTCCCCATGATGTTTGGGGTTGATGGAACATTTGTGGTCATAGTCGTGAAGGAGGGACGAGCCAGAGAGGAGACTGATGGTGTAAAAGAGGTAGAGGAAATAGAATGTTGTCCACTGCGGGGAGAACATGGTGCAGAGAATTTTTGAGATGCAATGGGTGCTCTCTTGGAAGGATTGTATTTGTTGCCTCTAGTTTTACGTTTTGCTCCCAACCTATTGTCATCAGAAGATGGTCTTGAGTCGTCTGTTCCAGATACGTCAGACTCTGAAATGTCCCCTGGTCTGTATGTACGGTTAGGGAAAGAAGCAGCTGGAGTACGAGAGCGATAGGTATACACCTGCCCTGTGTCAAAATCCCTGCGATCACGTATATATTTTCGGTGTTTTCTTTCCTTTATCTCTTTTTGTAGATATTCTATATTTTTTTGTAATTTAAGCTCACACTCTGCAAACTCAGGAGTTGAACTGAATGTTCGTATTTCTACAATTTCTTTCTCCAATTGTGTGCTTATTGTGCTAAAGTCTCTTTTTTCAAACTCCAGCAGATAGTGTAACATACGAGATGAACAGTCACTCAAAATCTGCTCCCATCCCTTCCTAAAAGTGTCATCATTACGGTATGAATTTGGAATAATATTGATGCGCAGTCCCCTATAGATGATTTTCTGTTGGATGTATGTTTCTAGGCTGGTTATCTCCCAGCAGGAACGGACATATTGTTTATAAGTTTTCTGTAAATCTCTAAAGGCTGACTGCACATCACACTTATTCAGAGGAATATTTTCAGTGGAAAAGACAAAAGCCGCATCCGATGATAAAACATCAGGATTTAGCTCTCTGGACAAGAAACCAGCCATAGCAGATAGGAAACAGCGGAGAAGAACCTTTGATTATGCTGAAAATGGCTAGAAGATAGTCAAAAAACTACTGATGTATATCATAGAGTGAAGTACCAGAGTACCACGTCACAGGGTCAAATATACGGGTGATTAACCCAATTCAATATGAAAGGGCAAAAAGGAGACCCTCTAGTGGCTGGCAGGGATAATTAGACAATGAAGAGAAATGTGCCAGGGCACAGAGTCCCAATTTCCCAGCCACCAGTCGACTAGTCGATAAATGTCAGTAAAGTCAGTTAAAATATAACTTTTATTATGTATCAAACAGACAGACAACACTAAAGAGTTAAAATTATATCAAGAGACGGCCAGTGTGTGTCAAGGAGTCAGTATGCATGTACCCAGTACAACGCTGGACGCAGTGGGAGAGACTGATTCGGCAGCTGCAGACTGCCGTGCATAGAAACAGTACCCCACGGGTATAGGCAATGACTAGACCGTCAATGATGGATTAAGATGGCGTTAGCCCCCCCGACATGTTTCGCTGCAGAAGCAGCGTCCTCAGGGGATAACACGGGGCTAATGAGCGCGCGTTTGAAAAACTGCTCCCTATAAAGGCTCGTGTATATGACGTCCGCATGACGTGTCGCGGCAAACACCCTCCTCTGGGCCAATCAGATAATCACAAATGACAAGCCCCCACGCCAAGGTTAGACTAGGATAGACTCCCTATGGTTTCCACATTCAGTGTATGCAGTCCTAATGTGGCAAATATTATCAGAAAACATTGGGGAATTCTGAGTAACTACTATGATAAAGTGATAGAATTTCAATCCCCTCCTTTATTTTCATACAGAAGACCCCCGCAATTTAAGGGACAGATTGGTCGTGACGGATGTCAGTACAAGGAATGTTCAGGGCAGAGGTAGACAACAGGACTCGACACGGAACGGTTGTTTTCCCTGCCTGTCCTGTGATAGTTGTGCGCTTATTCTCAAAGGCAGTTCTTTTTTGCATCCTACTACCGGTAGAGCTTATAAGATTACCTCCTACTATACATGCAGAAGTGACTATGTTATTTATGTTCTTCAATGTCCTTGTAATTTGATTTATGTGGGGGAGACCACAACTGAATGTAGACTGAGATTAAACAATCATAAGTCTAGCATACGTACAAAGAAGGTAGAACTCCCTGTAGCGAGACATTTTGTGGAAATGGGTCATAGTGTACAACAACTTAGATTTTGCATCATTGATAGGGTTCCCCCCCTCAAATGGGGAGGGAATAGGGAATTGATCCTTAAACAACGGGAGGTTCAGTGGATCAATAGACTAAATTCCCTCTACCCTAACGGTCTCAATATTGATTACCCCTTGAATGTATTCAAATAAGTATTTTATTACATCTAGGACATTGTGGTCCAGATGGTTTTGAGAGGTCATTCTCTTCATGTACAGCCTTTAGATTTGGCCTCTGCGGCGTTCCTTGGGGATTCCTTTGCCTAATGATATCTGTTCATGATCCCTTCACTACTCTAGATATTGTCTGATGTATAGGAATAGGAAAGCTATTATACTGTAATTTTTAATATACCTCTTCTTTCTTCTTTTTTATAGATTGAAGTCTCGATATTGATATTGGAAGACACTTGCCAACTGGAACAAGGAATTCTGTACACATGTGGCCTCTTTTTTTCTGTCATAGGAGAGTGTTATTGAATAAAAAAAATGTTCATTTAAATTTTTATTTAGATTTTTCTTTATCTATGTGAACTGCAATAATGTTGTTGATTTTGCACAGCTCCACGACATCTGCCATCTATGTTTGTTCAGTATCATTTGGGTTGCTTATTGACTCTTTTTATATATATATATACGTTTTGAGCCGTGAATGATAGCTCCGCAACGGGGGAGTTCTGATTCGAAGGTACAGGTTTTTGCTCATTTTCCAGAGATCCCTTAATAGGAGTAATACTACGCGCCTCTGTGTTGATGATAGATCATCGCATTGGTTGAGTATTTCTTCGTGGGACTTGAGTTCTGCACGCTATGCGAGCGGGCGTTCTCTTGTCTCTTGGGACATAAGGTATTCCAATTGAGCAAAACCTACCACTGTGCATCTTATACACAGTTTTCATACACTCCTTCTTGACTAGCGGAATGTGTTATTCACAACTTCATTAGAGGTATTTTAGTGGTATCTCCACCCTGTAAACTGTAGTTCTGGCATATTTGCCCTTAACAAACATGGCGTATTATGTTGCATTGACCCTAACACGACTGTGCGATTTGATGGGCCTCTGCTAGTGATGTAATCATGTCAGCTGTTGCGTCGCTGTGCATCGTCACGGCGAGTCAGATCACATGTGATAGCCTTACCCAATGGACAGATAGAGTTGGGGCATGTGCAGTTCGGTGTTTGTAACGCCGGAAATTTTAATTCCACACATGTTCTGTTCAGGATGTCCTTGTTTCTCCAGATTGGTGAGTGCCAGCTATTGTGTATTATAATGTGATTATTAATCAATATGCAATTAATGCATTACACTATTTTATAGGCACTTATGACACTCGTTGGAATTTTAAAGTTCTTCATACCATTTGTCAATGTTTGACTCTCTTGTACACATATATGTAATATTTTGTTACACTGTTACACGGGGTATTTTTTTCAATATGAAGTGTATAATTGCTGCTATTTAGATGATTTGTTAATTGAGCTTTGTGCTCCCTATATATACCTGTGTGTGCTTTTCACTAATTTCTTGAAAATGCTTCCATGGAGGAAGTGAAACGTTGCTGTGTTGGGTGAATAAATTTCATTTTTTGCTATTGAGTGCTGCTTCTTTGCTCGATTTTTTTTCCATATACCTTACTGGGAGAACGTCACTCCCTGTTATTTGAAGCTTAGCACCAGCTGTTTTTGTTTTTTTGCACAGTGCTGCTCCTATTATATGTTTCTTTCTATATATATATATATATATATATATAAAAGAATGTTAGGGATTGGTGGGAATAGAGTGTGACGGGGATCTGAATACATAATTTTACTTTCAATTGCCATCATGTTGAACTTCAGGGACCAAGGGTGGTGCAGCGCATTTCATAACCCCCGCCTTCGGTACCAGGAGAGCTTGTCCCATCCCTGCAGGATTGGATCCAAAAAAAGTAGAGGAAGTAAAAAATTCCCTTTTAGCATTTACGTCTGGTTAAAGCCTTTTTCACAGGAACGTGTAAAACGTCCATGTGACGGACGTTGGAACAACGGCCGTCACACGGACCTATATAATTCAATGGGGCAGTTCACATGGCCATTGTTTCAACGGAGCGTGTGAAGGGTCCATGAGAAAATAGGACATGTCCAATTTTTTTTGCGCTTCACGCATCCCTCCATAGACTTTAGTCTATGGGGGATGCGTGATAACGTGACCCGCAACGTACAGCACGGATGCACCTCGGACGTGAAAAACATATGCCTTTCTATGAAATCCGAGGCAAGCATAGGTACAGTAGTGTGCTCATGAAAGCAGTATTCCTCCATACAAAATAGAGCTGTAATACAGGCATGTGCATGAGCCTTAAAGGGGTTGTCCCAAGTTGACTCAAATATTTTTTTTTTTTATACATTCTAAGCAGGAAATGAATTTTAAAACATTTGCTGTTAAAAAAATTTAAAAATTCATTTCCTAAGTGCCTTTTTTCTACACTTGATAACTCAGCAAGTGCTGGTTATCTTTTCTAAAAAGGGGCGTGAGCGGCTCGATGTCAATCAAGCCGCTCTGCAGTCTGCGCTCTCCCGATGTTGCTAGATACTGTAGTTCTAGCAGCATCGGGAGAATGTTCGTCTCAAGCGGGCATGGTAAGCCCGATTGAGACGAACTTACCGTGAATGTCATCAACCCTACACTACACTACACTACACTACATTCACCCCATTTCGGCAAACAACTTCTCTCTCCCCCCCCCTGTCACTACATGTAATTTGTGTATCCGCCGCACCGGTGCTGCATCAGCACCCGGCGAACAACTAAAAATATGTAAAAAAAATAAACTCACCTAAGACGTTCTAACGGCGCTCTGAACGGTCCCGTCACTTGCCATCTTCCTTCTTCTTGGCGCCGCTCGCATTCATAGTAACAGTGCGTTGTGGCTCAGATGACGTAATCATATCATGCCCATGTGATTACGTCATCTGCGCCCACCGCTATGTTATTGTGAATGGGAGCAGTAAGAAGAAAAGTGACGGGACCGTTCAGCTCTTCGTGGGAACGTCTTAGGTGAGTTTATTTTTGTATGTATGGTGTCATGTATGTATGTATGTATGTGTATATGTGCATGTAGGTATGTTGTTATGTATGTATGTGTATGTATGTATGTTTTCTTGTATGTATGTCGTTATTAATGTATGTTGTCATGTTTGTATGTGTATATGTGCATGTATGTATGTTTTCATGTATGTATGTATGTATGTTTGCATGTATGTTTTCATGTATGTATATTTGCATGTATGTATGTTTTCTGGTATGTATGTTGGCATGTTTGTATGTGTATATGTGCATGTATGTTTGCCTGTATGTGTGTTTGTGTTTGCATGTATGTATGTTTGCTTGCTTGTATGTATGTTTGCTTGCTTGTATGTATGTTTGCTTGTATGTATGTTTGCTTGTATGTATGTTTGCTTGCATGTATGTATGTTGTCATGTATATATGTGCATGTTTGTATGTTGTCATGTATATATGTGCATGTTTGTATGTATGGTTGCATGCAAGTTTGCTTGTATGTATGTTTGCATGTATATATGTGCTTGCTTGCATGTATGTATGTTTGCATGTATGTATGTATGTATGTATGTATGTTTGATATACGTTTAAATTACTAAGATGTAATTATTCTGCCTGTATAAACGTTTAAAATAATTGTTTATTAACAAAATATTTATTAAAATTGGTAGGGCACAGAGTGCCAAAAGATCCAGGTACAGGCGTTGGCAACCAGATCAAGAGCGCAGACCGAGATGTATGTGACAAAAAGATAAATAATCAGCGAGCACCCATTCATGGATGCCTGATTATATCACAGGTGAAACGATCACATAAAAACTGACTCAGAGTGCTTGGCAAATATTGATGAGATCTGATTGCCACAGATTAGTTAACAGGCACACTCCCAACGCGTTTCTGCACCTTGTAGGGGAGCGTCCTCAGGGGTACGAGTTGCCTGAATTGATTAACGTACAGTTGCCTGTCAGCTGATATTCAGCTGTTCGTTTTAGTGTAACGGCGCATATGAGACATCTGATGGTGGTCTGACGCGCGCCGTGGAAACTCGGAAGTTTTATTCACCCAAGCCCAACCCATAGGGGCGTTGCGTAGTATCGGGCCGTCCAATGAAGGAATAAGGCGTGTGAGAACACACGCCCCTCCAGAGGGCGGATCCATAGTAACCACGCAGCCTATGAAAAAGATGCATAAAGCATCAGTGGTAACAAGGGGGAGCTAAAGGTGGCCAGAACATACAGCGCCGATACCAACGCTGGAATAAGCGCTATGTGTGCAAAACAGGTGATCTAGTGAGCAAAACAAAGCACAAAAGCCCACAAAGTAGTGTATCAATAGTCAGGATCGGACAAACTATGAATCATCAGATCCAATGTAGGTAAACAGTACAGGAGAGAACGCTGAAAGCGGTACAGGAACGAGCTCATAAGCACTCCCATTACATATCAATGAAAGAAACATGCAGAGATACAGTAGTTGGGCAAGGCAATTTATAAGAACGGAAGGTAGGATATAGACTCATTGAGGCCCAGTGGCTTGATGGTTTGCATCCTGAAAATCCACTGGGCCTCCTTCTGTAGAACACGTCTGTCCCAATTACCTCCCCTGGCAGAAATACTGACATGTTCTATACCTTGGAACTTAATAGAGGAGGGGTCTCCCTTGTGGTGGTCCCATACATGTCGAGAAACAGAGGTGTCAGCTTTATTCTGAATGTCACAAATATGGTCCCGAATCCTGCGTCTGAACTCCCTTATTGTCTTGCCGACATACTGCATGCCACATTGGCACGTAATCAGGTACACCACCCCCTTGGTGAGGCAGTTGATAAACGACCTATTGGAAAACGTGACTCCTGTCACAGTACTTTTGAATATTTTGCTTTTCCAAACAGAGCTACATGCTTTGCATCTACCACACTGGAATGACCCAGTGACGTTAGTCGAAAGCCAAGTGGTGACAGCAGGTGTCTTCAGATGGCTGTGTACCAATCTGTCCTTAAGATTACGGCCCCTCCGGAAAGTGATCTGAGGACGGTCCCCAACTAAACCACCTACGTCCGGGTCTGCTTTAAGGATGTCCCAGTATGAGGTAAGAATATTTCTAACCTCAGCGTGCGCAACATCGTAGGTACCAATTATCCTCATAACGTTGTCCTTCTCTGGAGATACTTTAGGGTTCAGTAGGGACTCCCTATTTGATGTAATAGCATGTTGGTATGCCGATTTCAAGACACCACTGGGATACCCTTTGTGCTCAAATCTCTTTCTCAGACCATTGGCCGACATTTGAAAGTCTGACAGTGTGGTACAGTTCCGCCTCGCTCTAATATACTGACCCTTTGGGATGCCCATCTTCAGGGGTTTAGGGTGACAACTATCCCATCTGAGAAGGCTATTGGTGGCCGTGCTTTTCCTAAAGATTTGTGTCTGGATATGTCCCTGGTTAGTCTTCTCTATTTGGATGTCAAGGAATGTGATATGATTATCCTTGATTTCAGAGGTAAAATAAAGACCCAGGTCATTGATGTTCAGAATAGAGACAAATTCTCCAAATTCTGCTGTTGTCCCAGACCACAGTATCAAAATGTCATCAATGAATCTTAACCATAACACAATGGAAGAGACATATTTCTCCATTCTATCACAAAACACAAATTCTCTCTCCCACCAGCCCAGATAGAGATTGGCATAGGTAGGAGCACATGGGCTACCCATGGCAACTCCTCTGAGCTGGTGAAAGAACTTATGTTCAAAGATGAAGAAGTTGTGCTCCAACACAAAACGCAACAGGATGAGCACAAACTGATTATGCACACCAAAATGAGCCCCTCTCTCATTGAGAAAATATTCAACAGCACCACATCCCAAAGAGTGAGGGATGGAGCTATAAAGGGCCTCTACATCAAGACTTGCCAAATGGACATTGGATTCAACTTTGATCCCTTCAAGCTTCCTGAGGACCTCCATTGTGTCACGCACATAGGACGGAAGTGCCGTCACGAAGGGCCTCAAAATCCTGTCCAAATAGATGCTAGCGTTCTGAGACACACTATCAATCCCAGAAACAATGGGTCTTCCTTTTAATGGACTAAGACCCTTGTGAATCTTGGGAAGACTGTAGAAAGTGGCTATCTGAGGACATTGTCCCACAATAAATGACAACTCTCGAGCATCAATGATCTTCGCTTGTTTAGCCTCCCCCACAATCTCTTTGAGTTCAGCCATGTATTTTGCAGTAGGATTGGCACTCAGGATGCTATAGCAGAGTCTGTCCTTCAGGATGTTATGACACATGGTGACATACTGCGCACGGTCCATCACAACAACATTACCCCCCTTGTCCGAGGGTTTAATTATGATCCCCGTGTCACTCTCCAGTGTCTTGAGTGCAAGTGTTTCATCCCGTGACAGATTAAAATATGGATGTTGATCTGCCACTAGTTTCTGCAGTTGATTTGTAACAACCGTGAGAAACACATCCAGCAGAGTGCTGTCATTGATTGGGGGATTGGTGGTTGAGGGAGCCCTCAGATCAGTGAAGGGGCCCTCACCCACTCCCCGTTGCCCCTCATCCAATAATTCCTGCAATACCCTGACATTTGCAAGATCTTCCTCCTGAATGCCAAGTTCAGCACATTGTCTTCTATCATGTGTACAAAAGAACTTCCTCCACTTCAATTTTCTAATAAATAAATTAAGGTCCTTCACCCAGGAAAAGAGATCAAAACGATTAGTGGGAATAAATGATAGACCCTTTTTCAGAACGACAGTCTCATAGTGCGATAAGGTTCTCCCAGACACATTGATAATTTGCATTTCCTCATCAACACAAGGAGCACCCAGCGTTAGTTGTCCCTGGGGTCCCTGTGTAGGTAGTCGAGGATGGGGTGGCTCTTGCCTAAAAAACCATCCCTAATGGGGGCTCTTCCCCTAGTTCTCCCTCTTGGGGTACCCCGGGAAAATGCTTTACCCTGGGTCCTATTATTCCGAGCTGTCCTAAGAGGATATCTCTGAGTGTCCGTATCTGATAGATCTGGTTCAGAGGAGGACAACTCAGTCTCTACCTCCTGATGCCCCAGTTGTTTCAGGCCAAACTCAAAAATTCTGCCCTCCTTAAAATCAGTTGTGTCACGAACGTATTGGAAATGCTTGCGTTCCTTAATATGTGCAGTGAATTTTTCTACAGTTTGTTGAAGAGTAGTTTCTCTTCTTTCAAATTCAGCAGTGCCAGAAAACTTCTGGGCAAGCTCAATACCGTCCCTCAATTCCTTGGAGCTACGTGAGAGCAGATTTTTTTCGTCTTCTAATAGAATACCCATAAATCTGAGAGACGAATCAATCGATTCTTTCTCCCATCTCTTGAGTAAATCCACTGACCGCAGTCTAGCTGCAGGGGTAAGTGAAATTCTAAGCCCTCTTGGGACAATGCTGTTCTTAAGATATGTCTCAATGGTCTGGACCTCCCACCATGATCTGATGTGATCCTTGTATGACTTGGTGAGCTGTTTAAATGTACCATTGATACTTAAATTGTGTGATTGTGGCAGTAATTCACTCTCAGAGAACACCTCTCTCGCATCACACATCCATCTTTCCACATTGATATCAGTTGTGAGAAAGCCTGCCATCCCCCTTAGAGAATGAGATTTAGAGAAATAGTACAAGAGATTACTGTGTAGAGGTATACGTTTAAATTACTAAGATGTAATTATTCTGCCTGTATAAACGTTTAAAATAATTGTTTATTAACAAAATATTTATTAAAATTGGTAGGGCACAGAGTGCCAAAAGATCCAGGTACAGGCGTTGGCAACCAGATCAAGAGCGCAGACCGAGATGTATGTGACAAAAAGATAAATAATCAGCGAGCACCCATTCATGGATGCCTGATTATATCACAGGTGAAACGATCACATAAAAACTGACTCAGAGTGCTTGGCAAATATTGATGAGATCTGATTGCCACAGATTAGTTAACAGGCACACTCCCAACGCGTTTCTGCACCTTGTAGGGGAGCGTCCTCAGGGGTACGAGTTGCCTGAATTGATTAACGTACAGTTGCCTGTCAGCTGATATTCAGCTGTTCGTTTTAGTGTAACGGCGCATATGAGACATCTGATGGTGGTCTGACGCGCGCCGTGGAAACTCGGAAGTTTTATTCACCCAAGCCCAACCCATAGGGGCGTTGCGTAGTATCGGGCCGTCCAATGAAGGAATAAGGCGTGTGAGAACACACGCCCCTCCAGAGGGCGGATCCATAGTAACCACGCAGCCTATGAAAAAGATGCATAAAGCATCAGTGGTAACAAGGGGGAGCTAAAGGTGGCCAGAACATACAGCGCCGATACCAACGCTGGAATAAGCGCTATGTGTGCAAAACAGGTGATCTAGTGAGCAAAACAAAGCACAAAAGCCCACAAAGTAGTGTATCAATAGTCAGGATCGGACAAACTATGAATCATCAGATCCAATGTAGGTAAACAGTACAGGAGAGAACGCTGAAAGCGGTACAGGAACGAGCTCATAAGCACTCCCATTACATATCAATGAAAGAAACATGCAGAGATACAGTAGTTGGGCAAGGCAATTTATAAGAACGGAAGGTAGGATATAGACTCATTGAGGCCCAGTGGCTTGATGGTTTGCATCCTGAAAATCCACTGGGCCTCCTTCTGTAGAACACGTCTGTCCCAATTACCTCCCCTGGCAGAAATACTGACATGTTCTATACCTTGGAACTTAATAGAGGAGGGGTCTCCCTTGTGGTGGTCCCATACATGTCGAGAAACAGAGGTGTCAGCTTTATTCTGAATGTCACAAATATGGTCCCGAATCCTGCGTCTGAACTCCCTTATTGTCTTGCCGACATACTGCATGCCACATTGGCACGTAATCAGGTACACCACCCCCTTGGTGAGGCAGTTGATAAACGACCTATTGGAAAACGTGACTCCTGTCACAGTACTTTTGAATATTTTGCTTTTCCAAACAGAGCTACATGCTTTGCATCTACCACACTGGAATGACCCAGTGACGTTAGTCGAAAGCCAAGTGGTGACAGCAGGTGTCTTCAGATGGCTGTGTACCAATCTGTCCTTAAGATTACGGCCCCTCCGGAAAGTGATCTGAGGACGGTCCCCAACTAAACCACCTACGTCCGGGTCTGCTTTAAGGATGTCCCAGTATGAGGTAAGAATATTTCTAACCTCAGCGTGCGCAACATCGTAGGTACCAATTATCCTCATAACGTTGTCCTTCTCTGGAGATACTTTAGGGTTCAGTAGGGACTCCCTATTTGATGTAATAGCATGTTGGTATGCCGATTTCAAGACACCACTGGGATACCCTTTGTGCTCAAATCTCTTTCTCAGACCATTGGCCGACATTTGAAAGTCTGACAGTGTGGTACAGTTCCGCCTCGCTCTAATATACTGACCCTTTGGGATGCCCATCTTCAGGGGTTTAGGGTGACAACTATCCCATCTGAGAAGGCTATTGGTGGCCGTGCTTTTCCTAAAGATTTGTGTCTGGATATGTCCCTGGTTAGTCTTCTCTATTTGGATGTCAAGGAATGTGATATGATTATCCTTGATTTCAGAGGTAAAATAAAGACCCAGGTCATTGATGTTCAGAATAGAGACAAATTCTCCAAATTCTGCTGTTGTCCCAGACCACAGTATCAAAATGTCATCAATGAATCTTAACCATAACACAATGGAAGAGACATATTTCTCCATTCTATCACAAAACACAAATTCTCTCTCCCACCAGCCCAGATAGAGATTGGCATAGGTAGGAGCACATGGGCTACCCATGGCAACTCCTCTGAGCTGGTGAAAGAACTTATGTTCAAAGATGAAGAAGTTGTGCTCCAACACAAAACGCAACAGGATGAGCACAAACTGATTATGCACACCAAAATGAGCCCCTCTCTCATTGAGAAAATATTCAACAGCACCACATCCCAAAGAGTGAGGGATGGAGCTATAAAGGGCCTCTACATCAAGACTTGCCAAATGGACATTGGATTCAACTTTGATCCCTTCAAGCTTCCTGAGGACCTCCATTGTGTCACGCACATAGGACGGAAGTGCCGTCACGAAGGGCCTCAAAATCCTGTCCAAATAGATGCTAGCGTTCTGAGACACACTATCAATCCCAGAAACAATGGGTCTTCCTTTTAATGGACTAAGACCCTTGTGAATCTTGGGAAGACTGTAGAAAGTGGCTATCTGAGGACATTGTCCCACAATAAATGACAACTCTCGAGCATCAATGATCTTCGCTTGTTTAGCCTCCCCCACAATCTCTTTGAGTTCAGCCATGTATTTTGCAGTAGGATTGGCACTCAGGATGCTATAGCAGAGTCTGTCCTTCAGGATGTTATGACACATGGTGACATACTGCGCACGGTCCATCACAACAACATTACCCCCCTTGTCCGAGGGTTTAATTATGATCCCCGTGTCACTCTCCAGTGTCTTGAGTGCAAGTGTTTCATCCCGTGACAGATTAAAATATGGATGTTGATCTGCCACTAGTTTCTGCAGTTGATTTGTAACAACCGTGAGAAACACATCCAGCAGAGTGCTGTCATTGATTGGGGGATTGGTGGTTGAGGGAGCCCTCAGATCAGTGAAGGGGCCCTCACCCACTCCCCGTTGCCCCTCATCCAATAATTCCTGCAATACCCTGACATTTGCAAGATCTTCCTCCTGAATGCCAAGTTCAGCACATTGTCTTCTATCATGTGTACAAAAGAACTTCCTCCACTTCAATTTTCTAATAAATAAATTAAGGTCCTTCACCCAGGAAAAGAGATCAAAACGATTAGTGGGAATAAATGATAGACCCTTTTTCAGAACGACAGTCTCATAGTGCGATAAGGTTCTCCCAGACACATTGATAATTTGCATTTCCTCATCAACACAAGGAGCACCCAGCGTTAGTTGTCCCTGGGGTCCCTGTGTAGGTAGTCGAGGATGGGGTGGCTCTTGCCTAAAAAACCATCCCTAATGGGGGCTCTTCCCCTAGTTCTCCCTCTTGGGGTACCCCGGGAAAATGCTTTACCCTGGGTCCTATTATTCCGAGCTGTCCTAAGAGGATATCTCTGAGTGTCCGTATCTGATAGATCTGGTTCAGAGGAGGACAACTCAGTCTCTACCTCCTGATGCCCCAGTTGTTTCAGGCCAAACTCAAAAATTCTGCCCTCCTTAAAATCAGTTGTGTCACGAACGTATTGGAAATGCTTGCGTTCCTTAATATGTGCAGTGAATTTTTCTACAGTTTGTTGAAGAGTAGTTTCTCTTCTTTCAAATTCAGCAGTGCCAGAAAACTTCTGGGCAAGCTCAATACCGTCCCTCAATTCCTTGGAGCTACGTGAGAGCAGATTTTTTTCGTCTTCTAATAGAATACCCATAAATCTGAGAGACGAATCAATCGATTCTTTCTCCCATCTCTTGAGTAAATCCACTGACCGCAGTCTAGCTGCAGGGGTAAGTGAAATTCTAAGCCCTCTTGGGACAATGCTGTTCTTAAGATATGTCTCAATGGTCTGGACCTCCCACCATGATCTGATGTGATCCTTGTATGACTTGGTGAGCTGTTTAAATGTACCATTGATACTTAAATTGTGTGATTGTGGCAGTAATTCACTCTCAGAGAACACCTCTCTCGCATCACACATCCATCTTTCCACATTGATATCAGTTGTGAGAAAGCCTGCCATCCCCCTTAGAGAATGAGATTTAGAGAAATAGTACAAGAGATTACTGTGTAGAGGTATACGTTTAAATTACTAAGATGTAATTATTCTGCCTGTATAAACGTTTAAAATAATTGTTTATTAACAAAATATTTATTAAAATTGGTAGGGCACAGAGTGCCAAAAGATCCAGGTACAGGCGTTGGCAACCAGATCAAGAGCGCAGACCGAGATGTATGTGACAAAAAGATAAATAATCAGCGAGCACCCATTCATGGATGCCTGATTATATCACAGGTGAAACGATCACATAAAAACTGACTCAGAGTGCTTGGCAAATATTGATGAGATCTGATTGCCACAGATTAGTTAACAGGCACACTCCCAACGCGTTTCTGCACCTTGTAGGGGAGCGTCCTCAGGGGTACGAGTTGCCTGAATTGATTAACGTACAGTTGCCTGTCAGCTGATATTCAGCTGTTCGTTTTAGTGTAACGGCGCATATGAGACATCTGATGGTGGTCTGACGCGCGCCGTGGAAACTCGGAAGTTTTATTCACCCAAGCCCAACCCATAGGGGCGTTGCGTAGTATCGGGCCGTCCAATGAAGGAATAAGGCGTGTGAGAACACACGCCCCTCCAGAGGGCGGATCCATAGTAACCACGCAGCCTATGAAAAAGATGCATAAAGCATCAGTGGTAACAAGGGGGAGCTAAAGGTGGCCAGAACATACAGCGCCGATACCAACGCTGGAATAAGCGCTATGTGTGCAAAACAGGTGATCTAGTGAGCAAAACAAAGCACAAAAGCCCACAAAGTAGTGTATCAATAGTCAGGATCGGACAAACTATGAATCATCAGATCCAATGTAGGTAAACAGTACAGGAGAGAACGCTGAAAGCGGTACAGGAACGAGCTCATAAGCACTCCCATTACATATCAATGAAAGAAACATGCAGAGATACAGTAGTTGGGCAAGGCAATTTATAAGAACGGAAGGTAGGATATAGACTCATTGAGGCCCAGTGGCTTGATGGTTTGCATCCTGAAAATCCACTGGGCCTCCTTCTGTAGAACACGTCTGTCCCAATTACCTCCCCTGGCAGAAATACTGACATGTTCTATACCTTGGAACTTAATAGAGGAGGGGTCTCCCTTGTGGTGGTCCCATACATGTCGAGAAACAGAGGTGTCAGCTTTATTCTGAATGTCACAAATATGGTCCCGAATCCTGCGTCTGAACTCCCTTATTGTCTTGCCGACATACTGCATGCCACATTGGCACGTAATCAGGTACACCACCCCCTTGGTGAGGCAGTTGATAAACGACCTATTGGAAAACGTGACTCCTGTCACAGTACTTTTGAATATTTTGCTTTTCCAAACAGAGCTACATGCTTTGCATCTACCACACTGGAATGACCCAGTGACGTTAGTCGAAAGCCAAGTGGTGACAGCAGGTGTCTTCAGATGGCTGTGTACCAATCTGTCCTTAAGATTACGGCCCCTCCGGAAAGTGATCTGAGGACGGTCCCCAACTAAACCACCTACGTCCGGGTCTGCTTTAAGGATGTCCCAGTATGAGGTAAGAATATTTCTAACCTCAGCGTGCGCAACATCGTAGGTACCAATTATCCTCATAACGTTGTCCTTCTCTGGAGATACTTTAGGGTTCAGTAGGGACTCCCTATTTGATGTAATAGCATGTTGGTATGCCGATTTCAAGACACCACTGGGATACCCTTTGTGCTCAAATCTCTTTCTCAGACCATTGGCCGACATTTGAAAGTCTGACAGTGTGGTACAGTTCCGCCTCGCTCTAATATACTGACCCTTTGGGATGCCCATCTTCAGGGGTTTAGGGTGACAACTATCCCATCTGAGAAGGCTATTGGTGGCCGTGCTTTTCCTAAAGATTTGTGTCTGGATATGTCCCTGGTTAGTCTTCTCTATTTGGATGTCAAGGAATGTGATATGATTATCCTTGATTTCAGAGGTAAAATAAAGACCCAGGTCATTGATGTTCAGAATAGAGACAAATTCTCCAAATTCTGCTGTTGTCCCAGACCACAGTATCAAAATGTCATCAATGAATCTTAACCATAACACAATGGAAGAGACATATTTCTCCATTCTATCACAAAACACAAATTCTCTCTCCCACCAGCCCAGATAGAGATTGGCATAGGTAGGAGCACATGGGCTACCCATGGCAACTCCTCTGAGCTGGTGAAAGAACTTATGTTCAAAGATGAAGAAGTTGTGCTCCAACACAAAACGCAACAGGATGAGCACAAACTGATTATGCACACCAAAATGAGCCCCTCTCTCATTGAGAAAATATTCAACAGCACCACATCCCAAAGAGTGAGGGATGGAGCTATAAAGGGCCTCTACATCAAGACTTGCCAAATGGACATTGGATTCAACTTTGATCCCTTCAAGCTTCCTGAGGACCTCCATTGTGTCACGCACATAGGACGGAAGTGCCGTCACGAAGGGCCTCAAAATCCTGTCCAAATAGATGCTAGCGTTCTGAGACACACTATCAATCCCAGAAACAATGGGTCTTCCTTTTAATGGACTAAGACCCTTGTGTGGACCTTCCCACCCTTGTAATGCTAGGCTGCTGCTGCTGTGTTGTATCTGGCTGGTTATAAAAGTGGGGGGGGGGACCCCCACGTCATTTTTTTTTATTATTTATATCAAAAAGACATGGGGTTCCACCCAATTTATCATAACCAGCCACAAACAACACAGTGTTATTAGCCTGGGAATGTACTAAACCAGTGGCCCCTCCCACCCGTGTAATGCCAGGCTGCTGCGGCCTTGTATATGGCTGGTTATTAAAAATGTGGGGGACCCAACGTCTATTGTTAAATTTAAAAAAAAAAAATACGTGGGGGTCCCCCCCTTTTTTATAACCAGCCCGATACAACACAGCAGCGGCAGCCTAGCATTACAAGGGTGGGAAGGTCCACTGTTTTTGGCCCTTCCCAGCCTCATAATACCAGCCTACGGCCGCCCCAGTACCCGACCATCACAACAGATGGTCGGGTACTGGATCGTACCAAGCTCTTCCCGGCACCCCTGGTGGTGGTGGGTACCGGGGTAATAATGGGTGGTTAGTGCTAGCCTCTGCACCGGCTAACACTAAGTACCGCCTTAATAATGGACGCTGTCAATCAGCCAACTGCCATTATCTAGGCACTAATAAAGTTTTAAAAAAAACACAGACAATTTTTTTTTATTGAAATAAGAAATCCCCAACAAAACCCTCGTTAACCATTTTATTAAAATTTGCAAAAAAACGTAGATCTACGCAGTAGTCCAACGAATCGAAGACGTAGTCCAATTGGTATATCAAAATCTGCAACAACATAAAAAAAAAGTTATCAATGTGAACAATACTTATACTCCCCTACACACACACACACACACACACACACACACAACCACACACAAACATACACAAACACATATAAACACACACCCATATATTACACAAACACACCCATATATACACAAACACACCCATATATACACAAACACACACACACAAACACAGATATACACTAACACACACACAAAAATATACACACACATACACAAACACCCATATATACACAAACACACCCACATATACACAAACGCCCACATATACAAAAACACACACAAACATATACACACAAACATATACACAAACACACACAAACATATGTACACAAACACCCATATGTACACAAACACACTGTGACAACTTGGGGACCACTTAGCTCATGGGATCGCCATCTCCCAGGTGAGATGGTTGGCACACATAGAAAGTTCACTCCAACTCCTTGAGAAAAAGGTTTAAAACAGCCGCAGCTAGCTTTATTGTCTTCACAACAGCAATCAGTGGTACAACAATAAACATACAAAATAAACCCTAGGCCGTCCAGCCTCTAACTAACATATTCAGTGTCCCTCACTATGTGACACTGAGCCTTGTGCCCAGCACCTCAAAACTTTCAGTTTTACCTCACACGGTGGTGACTCTCACAGGCTAGCATGCCTGTCTTCCCCAGACTGAGAGCCCTGTGTGGACAGCACACACCTGATATAAAGAGCCGTCTCAGGTGGAGAATAACTAGGCTCATCAGACAGCCCAAGCACCAGCAGAAAAAACCCTCTCTGCTGTACATGCTCCCTGGTTGCTTAAAACCTGAGTTTCTGCCCTGTCCAGTAGCTGCACTGCTACAACACACATATACTAAAACAAACACACACACACAAACCTATACACACAAACATATACACAAACACACCCATATATACACAAACACACCCACATATACAAAAACACACAAACATATACACACACAAACATACACATCTGCACAAACACCCATATATACACAAACACACACACACACACACACACACATATACACAAACACACAGATATACACTAACACACACACAAACAAATATACAAACAAACATACACACAAATACACCCATATATATATATATATATATATATATATACATACACACACACACACACAAACATATACACAAACACACCCATATATACACAAACACACAGATATACACAAACACTCACAGACACACACATATACTTACCTTTACTGGAGCGCAGACTTCTCCACGCGACGTGTGTCTTCCTCGGCATCTCCTGCGCATGCGCCGAGATGCGCGTTCACGAGTAAATGACATCCTCTGCTCAGGACGCAGAGGATGTCATTACGCATGCGCGGCCACCGCTAAAGGTAAATAGCGGTGGCCGGGAACCTAGGCAACGAGCAGGATACAAAGAGGGACTGACCGCAACTTCAATCAAGGATATCAAGAAAACGACATCGCTGGACGACGGACAGGTAATTAGAAAACTTATTAACTTTTCATGGGGAAGCTAACTAGCTACATTTATCAACTTGGGATAAACAGTTCACACAGGGCGGATACACTGCGTAATAGCACGCAGCGCATCCGCCCTGTGCGTCGCAGGGAATTCCGGACGAAATAGCGCACCAAACTGGTGCAGTTTTTCGGCCGGAATGTCCGCTGTGAAAAACTGCTACACTTAGCTAGCAGGCCAGCCTCCTGGGATGACTTCTCATCCCAGGAGACCGCTACAGCCTGTGATTGGCTGCAGCGGAGGTCACATGGGATGAAGCGTCATCCCAGGAGGATGAAACACAGACTCCTAGGTAAGTATAATATATTTTTTGTTTTCTGAGTTGCGTTTTTTACAACGGGATCGCTGCGAACCTGCCTCAAAAAATGGAACAACTGCTATTTGATGTAGGATTTACATCCCCATTGAATTAAATGGGGAAATCCTGCAACAAATAAGAAGCGATTATGTAAATACAATTGACTTGCTGCGGAATAAAACTCTGCACTGCAGGTCAATTTCTGAACAGTTTTTCCAGTATTTATGCAGCGTGTGGATGAGATTTGTTTTATCTCATCCACTTTGCTGTACTTTACTGCGGAAATCCGCAGTATTTACGCAACGTGAACTGGCTCTGAGGGCTTATTCAGACAAACGTGATATACGTCCGTGCAACGCGCGTGATTTTCACGCGCCTCGCACGTACCTATGTTCGTCAATGGGGCCGTTCAGACTGTCAGTGATTTTTACGCAGCGTGTGTCCGCTGCGTAAAACTCACGACATGTCCTATATTTGTTGGTTTCTCGCGCATGAAGCACCCATTGAAGTCAATGGGTGCGTGAAAATCACACGCAGCACACGGAAGCACTTCCGTGTGACGCGCGTGATTCGCGCAACCGCAGTAAAAACTATAAATGTAAACAGAAAAGCACCACGTTCTGTTTACAAACATACAGAGTGTCATAATGATGGCGGCTGCGCGAAAATCACGCAGGCATGCATCATACGCGGCTGGATCTTTTGCGCGCGCAAAACGCCGCGTTTTTTGCGCGCGCAAACCGCACCCGCTCGCGTTAATCCGGCCTGAGGGTCAGAATCCATGTCTTTTTATGTTGTTGCTTTAACCCCTTAATGACCAGCCTATTTTAGACGTTAATGACCAAGCCATTTGTTTACGTTTTTCCATCGTCTCATTCAAAGAGCTATACACTTTTTATTTTTGTGTCGACATAGCTGTATAAGGTCTTGTTTTTTGTGGGACAAGTTGTAATTTTTAATAGCACCATTTTGGGGTACATAGAATTTGTTGATTAACTTTTATTTACTTTTTTGGGGGGGGAATAAAAAAAAACAGCAATTTCGCCACACTTTTTTGCGCCCACTTTTTTGCGTGTGGTATAAATAACACAATAACTTTATTCAGCGGGTTGTTGCGATTGCAACGATACCAAATTTTTATAGTTTTTGTATATTTTACTACTTTTACACAGTGAAAACACTTTTTTTTTTTTCAAAATTATTTGTTTTTGTGTCTCCATATTTGAAGAGCCGTAATGTTTTTATTTTTCTGCCGATGCAATTGTAGGAGGGCTTTTTTTTTGCGGGACGACTTGTAGTTTTTATCGGTACCATTTTGGAGTAGATGCGACTTTTTGATCACTTTTTATCAAATTTTTTTTTAAGGCTGGATTCAAAGAAAACAGCAATTTTTGCATGTTTTTTGATTTTATTTTTTATGACGTTCACCGTGCGGGTTAAATGATGTAACAAGTTTATAGTTGGGGTCGTTACGAACGCGGCGATACCAAATATGTGTAACTTTTTTACTTTATTTTGTTTGTTAATAATAAAGCAGTTTGTAAGGGAAAAAGTGGGTTTTTCATTTTTTTTACATTTTTTTATTTTTTTTTCACTTTTTATTCAACTTTTTTGTAAACTTTTTTACTAGTCCAACTAGGGGACTTCACTATGCGATAATCCGATCGCATTTATAATACACTGCAATACTTTTGTATTGCAGTGTATTATGCCTGTCCGTGTAAAACAGACAGGCATCTGCTAGTTCATGCCTCCGGCATGATCTAGCAGGCATTCACCACAGGCAGACCTGGGGGCCTTTATTAGGCCCCCAGCTGGGGCGTAACTAGGAAAGACTGGGCCCCATAGCAAACTTTTAACTGGGGCCCCCCCTCCCCTGGGTGTCACACACCCCCCCCCCCCCTTGTAAATAGTGCCTTTTTTTACAGCCCCCCCTGTAGATAACGCCATACAGCCCCCTCTGTAGATAGCGCCATACAGCCCCCTCTGTAGATAGCGCCATACAGCCCCCTCTGTAGATAGCGCCATACAGCCCCCTCTGTAGATAGCGCCATATAGTCCCCCTCTGTAGATAGCGCCATACAGCCCCCTCTGTAGATAGCGCCATACAGCCCCCTCTGTAGATAACGCCATACAGCCCCCTCTGTAGATAACGCCATACAGCCTCCTCTGTAGATGGCGCCATACAGTCCCCCCTGTAGATATCTACAAAGGGGGCTGTATGGCGCTATCTACAGGGGGGCTGTATGGCACTATCTACAGGGGGGGCTGTATGGCGTTCCCTACAGGGGGGGTCTGTAGGGAACGCCATACAGCCCCCCCCTGTAGGGAACGCCATACAGCCCCCTGTAGGGAACGCCATACAGCCCCCCCTGTAGGGAACGCCATACAGCCCCCCCCTGTAGGGAACGCCATACAGCCCCCCCCCTGTGGATAGGGGATACATGTCTTTTGTTTAATGGCAGAGCGGGGAGATACCTCCCTGCTCTGCCGTAGTGTTCAGTGGCGTCCCGCTGTAGCAGCCGTAGCGGCTGCTAGCGGAGCCTCCGGCCATGGTGGGGGCCCGTGCCGGCGGGCGACACGGGCCCCCTCATGCCGCGGGCCCCGTAGCAGCCGCTACGGCTGCTATAGCGGTAGTTACGCCACTGGCCCCCGGCTGCCATTGGAGACACAGACACTCGCCGATCTTATTGCCGGGTGTCAGTTGGATGAGAGGGAGCTCCCTCCCTCTCTCCAAAACCACTCCGATGCGGTGCACGCTATTGTGCACCGCATCTGAGGGGTTAAACGGGTGAGATCGATACGAATATCGATCTCACCCGGTCGAGCAGGGACGCCCCCAGCCCTCAGCTACCTCTGGCAGCTGAGAGCAGGGAGATTTGACAGCTCCCTGCTCTGTTTACTTATTCTGATGCAGTGACGTAAAAAGTCTATTGCATCGGAATAAGGCCCGTTAGTGACCGACGTAGAAACACTATGGGCCGGTCACTAACGGATTAAAGTAGGTCCCGAGTCTGGATCAATATTTTGTTTATGTCCCTACAGTAAAGCTCCTGCACCTGCAATCTAGCAGGAGAGGATCGGGTGGCTGGCTGTCAAAGACAGCCAGTCTCTGAGGAGAAGAGAAATGCAACTTATTACCAATTCAGCCTTTTCTTTTGAAGTCTAAATAGAGATCGAGGGTCTGTTCTGTTCCGACGGGGCGTTTTTCTATTTACGCTGCCGTTTTGAAAAAATGGCGCATTAAATAAAGCCTTGTAAAAAGAAGTGCAGGTCACTTCTTGAACCGTTTTTGGAGCCATTTTTCATTGACTCTATAGAAAAACAGCTCCTAAAACGGCCGAAAAAAACGTGAGTTGGCTAAAAATTAGGAGCTGTTTTCCCTCCGTATTTTCAGACGTTTTTTAGTAAGCGTGTGAACATACCCTAAGGAGTGCTATGTAGTGAATAGAGGCAGCGGCAATGCCTGGTTCCCCTTGACATAACGGAGCTGCTGGGTCCCAGCAGACCCAGCTCAGCCAGTGACTAATGTCTCAACAGAGGACTGTATTCCCCTGTAATGGGCGCTCCTATGGCAGCTATACTATAATTTTAAAATATATATTTTGTTTCTTTATGTACATGTTACCCCTAATATTATTCTGGTAGCCCAAGAAAAAAAAAAAAGTTAAGTCCGTTAAACCATCACATGCACAAAATTGCTAAAAAGTGTCAGATAAATTTAATCCAGTTCTAAATGACCAAAGACAAAATCCTGATTGCCTGCAACTGACACTTGGGGTAGCCTACTGCATACAGATTTAGACAGCTCCCCTTAAACTCAGGGAGCATATTGCAAACAGATCCATATGCGCTAAATTCCCCATAGTGGTTACTGCAAGCTGCCTCAACTTTATCATTGCTTCAATAGCCATTTTTAGTTTTAGTCTTTCCCTCCCAACCTTCCAAAATCCATAACTTTTTTTTTAATATTTTCGTCTACATAGCTGTTTGAGGGTTTTTTTTTTGCAGGACAATATAATGTACTGGCAAGCCTTTAAAACTGATTTTGAGGGGTGGAATAGAAAAAAACAGCAATTCCTTCATTGTCTTTTGGGTTTAGTTTTTTGGTGCTCACAAAACTGTAAAAATGACATGTTAACTTTATTCTGCGGGTAAATACGAATATAGCGTTATCATATTTAGAGGTTTTTTTACCTTTTACTACTTTGACAAAATAAAAACAATTTGTAAAGGAGAAAATTAGTTTTGTTGCATATTCTGAGACCTATACTGCGTAAATTTTTTCATAAATGGAGTGGTCTGAGAGCTTGTGTGGGGCAAGCTGTAGTTTTAGGCGGAATTCACACGACAGGGTTTCCCGGCCGGGTGACGGCCGTTCATAAATCGGCCGTCACCCGGCTGCATTAGGAACAATAGACCCCTAATGGGGCTATTCACACGACCGATTTTTTGACGGGCCGGGAAAACCGGCCGTCAAAAAATGGGACATGCCCTATTTTCGGCCTGGTACCCGGCCGCCCGGCTCCCATAGAAGTCTATGGGGCCGGGTAATACACGGCCATCACCGGAATGTGTCCCGAGTGGTGGCCGGGTCTACCGTCGCTCGCACTCTCTCTCCTCCTCCTCACAGTGCAGAGTGCATGTGAGGAGGAAGAGGGTCTTTTTTTGCTCCCTGGCCGGGGATTCCGCTACAGAAGAAGTGAGTGACCAAACTGTCCATATATGGACACAGTGACATCACTCACTTCTGAAGCGGAATTCCCGACCTGTGGCAGGGAATTCCTCTCCAGGAGAAGTCAGTGACTACACTGTCCATATATGGACATTGAAGTCAGTGACTTCTCCTGGAAGGGGGGGGGGGAAGGGTGTAACCTACAGGGGGCTGGGTGGCATCACCTACAGGGGGCAGGGTGGCATCACCTACAGTGGGCAGGGTGGCATCACCTACAGGGGGCAGGGTGGCATCACCTACAAGGGGCAGGGTGGCATCACCTGCAGGGTGCTGGGTGGCATTACCTGCAGGGGGCTGGGTGGCATTATCTACAAAGGGCTGTGTAAAGGATCTGCCAGACACTGCTTCTGTGTCGACGCCCGTGGTTAGTCAGTCTGCACCTGCTCCAAAGTCTGGTCGAGTGACCCCTCCTTCTACCAATCAGGCTGGGAGGCTGAGGAGTGGGAGAGCCTATCACAGCCTGGCCAGACGGAGCTAGCTCCCGCCCTCTGTCTATTTATACCTTCACTTCCTGCTCCTCCAGTGCCTGTGATTCTGTTTGTTTCCTGGCTCTGCTGCGGCTGCTTGTACTTTTGTCCTCTGCTCCATATTGACCCTGGCTTACTGACTACTCTCCTTCTCTGCGTTTGGTACCTCGTACACTCCTGGTTTGACTCGGCTCGTTCACCACTCTTGTTGCTCACGGTGTTGCCGTGGGCAACTGCCCCGTTCCCCTAGCTTCTGTGTACCCTTGTCTGTTTGTCTGTCGTGCACATAGTGAGCGTAGGGACCGTCGCCCAGTTGTACGCTGTTGCCTAGGACGGGCCGTTGCAAGTAGGCAGGGACTGAGTGGCGGGTAGATTAGGGCTCACCTGTCTGTCTCCCTACCCTGTCATTACATAATCACAGGCCCATATACCTTTTCTACCCTGGTCCCTGACACTACTATGCACCCCCTTCAGACCCTGGCTCAGCAAATGCAGGGCCTCTCCCTACAGGTCCAAGCCCTGGCTCAGAGGGGCGACCAGCATTATGCTACCCTGGTAGTGCCCCCCGCCTCACCTCTTGAACCCCACCTCAAGTTGCCTGACCGGTTCTCAGGGGACCGGAAGACCTTTTTTCTCCTTTCGGGAGAGTTGGAAGATCTATTTCCGTCTAAAGCCCCACTCCTCAGGTCCTGAGAGCCACCGAGTGGGTATAATTATGTCCCGTCTCCAGGACGGGCCCCAAGAATGGGCCTTCTCCTTGGCTCCCAACGCCCCTGAACTTTCATCTGTTGACCTTTTTTTTTTCTGCTCTCGGGCTCATATATGACGAGACTGACAGGACTGCCTTTGCCGAGAGTCAGCTGGTGACCTTACGTCAGGGTAAGAGACCCGTTGAGGAGTACTGTTCGGACTTTAGGAAGTGGTGTGTAGCTTCTCGGTGGAATGACCCTGCCTTGCGGTGCCAGTTTAGATTGGGTCTGTCGAACGCCCTGAAGGACGTGTTAGTTAGCTATCCCTCTTCTGACTCTCTAGATCAGGTTATGGCTTTAGCGGTACGTCTTGACCGACGTCTCAGGGAACGACGACGAACGTTTTTGTGCCTCCTCCTCTGGCTCCCCCATGATGGCTCCCGAGGTTCCGTTGCTTCGTTCTTCCACGGAAAACTCGGATGAACCTATGCAACTCGGGGCCTCCGTGTCTCCCCAACAACGTAGAGAGTTCCGCAGGAAGAATGGTCTCTGCTTCTACTGTGGGGATGACAAGCATCAAGTGAACAACTGTCCTAGGCGTAAGAATAAGCAGCCGGAAAACTTCCACGCCTAAGTGACCATCGGGGAGGTCGCTTGGGTGTACAGGTATTTCCCGTAAATATGAAACCTAATAAGATCTTGCTTCCCTTTCAGGTATCTTTTGAGGGTAGGTCTTCCACCGGCAGTGCCTTCGTGGATTCAGGGTCTTCTGCTAATATTATGTCTGTGGAATTTGCTATGTCTCTAGTTATGCCATTGATTGATTTGCCTAAACCTGTCCTGGTAGTGGGTATCGACTCCACTCCACTTGCTAATGGTTATTTTACGCAGCATACCCCTGTTTTTTAACTCATTGGTGGCTCCATTCATTTGGAGCAGTGTTCTGTACTGGTTATGCAGGGATTATCGTCCGATTTGGTTTTATGCCTTCCCTGGTTGCAGATGCATAATCCCACGTTTAACTGGAATACTGGGGATCTTACCAAATGGGGTAATGAATGCATGACGTCATGTTTTTCTGTTAATTTTATCTCTCTCCCTGAGGAGGTGAACACTCTACCTGAGTTTATTCAGGACTTCGCTGATGTTTTTTCTAAAAAGGCCTCCGAAGTGTTACCTCCTCATAGAGAATTCGATTGCGCAATCGATTTGGTACCAGGAGCTAAGCTCCCTAAGGGTAGGATATTTAATCTCTCTTGTCCCGAACGTGAAGCCATGAGAGAGTATATCCAGGAATGCCTGGCCAAGGGTTACATTCCCCCTCTACTTCTCCGGTAGGTGCTGGCGGCTTCTTCGTAGGGAAGAAGGATGGTGGTCTTAGGCCGTGCATTGACTACCGAAACTTGAATAAGGTCACTGTAAGGAACCAGCATCCCCTTCCTTTGATTCCGGATCTCTTCAATCAGGTTCAGGGAGCCCAATGCTTCTCTAAGTTTGATCTACAGGGGGGCTTATAACCTTATCCGCATCAAAGAGGGGGATGAGTGGAAGACTGCGTTTAACACGCCCGAAGGTCATTTAGAATACCTCGTCATGCCCTTTGGGTTGTGTAATGCTCCCGCGGTCTTCCAGAATTTCATAAATGAGATCTTAAGAGACTACCTGGGGGTATTTCTTGTAGTGTACCTTGATGACATACTTGTCTTTTCCAAGGACTGGTCCTCCCACATTGAGCATGTCAGGAAGGTGCTCCAGGCCCTTTGGGAAAACAATCTGTTTGCTAAAACCGAAAAATGTGTGTTTGGGGTGCAGGAGATACCATTTTTGGGTCAAATCCTCACTCCTCATGAATTCCGCATGGATCCTGCCAAGGTTCAGGCTGAGGCGGAATGGGTCCAACCTGTCTCCCTGAAGGCGTTACAGTGCTTCCTGGGGTTTGCTAATTATTACAGGAGATTTATTGCTAACTTCTCGGTCATCGCTAAGCCTCTTACAGATCTCACTCGCAAAGGTGCTGATCTCCTCCACTGGCCTCCTGAGGCGGTCCAGGCTTTTGAGGTCCTTAAAGGGAATGTGTTGCCAGAAAAACATGTTTTGTTTTTTTTTAAATTAAACATTTAGTGTGTGGGTGATTAAACATTGTTCAAATTTTTTTTATTTTTTTCACGAGTCAGGAAATATTATAAATTAATTCTAATTTATAATATTACCCATTTCTGGTCACTAGATGGAGCTATACCCAAAATTGCAGCATTGCAAAATTGGGTAAAAAGCCCTCGCTCTAGTGAGCTCTCAGCATTCCCCCCTCCTTTATCCTGGCTAGTGCCGGGATAAACGAGGGCTTTGAACGGTGTAACCTCCTACACTGTGTGTCGCCATTTTTTGAGCTAACACACAGTGTAGTAGGTTTACATACAGTAGTAAACACACACAAACACGAACATACATTGAAATCTCTTACCTGCTCCTGCCGCCGCGGCTCTCTCCGGCCCGTCTGCTGCCGCTGGTGCAAGTGCACAAATCCGGAAGCCGCGACCGGAAGTAGTAATATTACTGTCCGGCCGCGACTTCCGGTCCACAGGAAAATGGCACCGGACGGCGCCAATTTCGAATAGGACTGTGTGGGAGCGGCGCATGCGCAGTTCCCACACAGACGCCGTACACTGAAGTCAATGGGACGGGAGCCGTTCGCAGTCCCTATGGGACTGTGGCTGCCGTATTCCATGTCTGTATGTGTCGTTAATCGACACATACAGAAATGGAACAAAAAATGGCAGCCCCCATAGGGAAGAAAAAGTGTAAAAATAAGAAAAAGTAAAACACAAACACACAAATAAATATAAACGTTTTTAATAAAGCACTAACATCTTTAACATATAAAAAAAATAATTTGTGATGACACTGTTCCTTTAAGAAGTGCTTTATCTCGGCCCCAGTGCTGATTCAGCCTAACCAAATGGAACCATTCATCGTGGAGGTTGACGTCTCCGAGGTGGGAGTGGGTGCTGTCTTGTCCCAGGGTACCAGGTCCCTCACCCATCTCCGTCCCTGTGCCTACTTCTCCAGGAAGTTCTCACCCACTGAGAGTAACTATGACATTGGCAACCGTGAACTCTAAGCCATTAAATGGGCATTTGAAGAGTGGCACCACTTCCTGGAGGGGGCTAGGCACCAGGTTACGGTCCTTACCGACCACAAGAATCTGGTTTTCCTAGAATCTGCCCCGAGGCTTAACCCGAGACCAGCTTGATGGGCATTATTTTTAACTAGATTCAACTTTTTGGTAACCTATAGGGCTGGGTCTAAAAATATTACAGCTGATGCACTGTCGCGTAGCTTCATGGCCAGCCCTCCTGCGGAGGAAGATCCTGCTTGTGTTTTGCCCCCAGGTATAATAATTTCCTCTGTTGATTCTGACTTCGTTTCCGAAATTGCGGCTGATCGAGGTTCAGCTCCCGGGAACCTTCCTGAGAACAAGCTGTTTGTTCCCCTGCAATTCCGGCTAAGGGTACTCAGGGAAAATCATGATTCTGCACTATCTGGCCATCCAGGCATCCTGGGTACCAAGCACCTCATTGCCAGAAACTATTGGTGGCCTGGGTTGCTTAAAGACATTAAGGCCTACGTCGCCGCTTGTGAAATTTGTGCTAGTTCCAAGACTCCCAGGTCCCGCCAGCGGGCTTGCTATGTTCTTTGCCCATTCCCCAGAGACCTTGAACCCATATCTCCATGGATTTTATCACCGATCTGCCTCAATCTCAAGGCAAGTCGGTGGTGTGGGTTGTAGTAGACCGCTTCAGTAAGATGTGTCACTTTGTGCTCCTCAAGAAACTACCCAATGCTAAGACGTTAGCTACTTTGTTTGTCAAGCACATCCTGCGTCTCCATGGGGTTCCTGTCAATATTGTTTCTGACAGAGGGGTACAATTTATTTCATTGTTTTGGAGAGCCTTCTGTAAAAAGTTGGAGATTGATCTGTCCTCCTCCTCGGCCTTCCATCCTGAAACTAATGGCCAAACTGAGAGGACTAATCAGTCTCTAGAACAATATTTAAGGTGTTTTATCTTTGACTGTCAATATGATTGGGTCTCCTTTATTTCCCTCGCTGAATTTTCCCTTAATAACCGGGTCAGTAACTCGTCAGGGGTCTCCCCCTTTTTCTGTAATTTTGGGTTTAATCCACGGCTCTCCTCCGTTTCACCTGGTGGTTCCAACAATCCTGAGGTAGATGTCGTTCATCGGGAACTGTGCACAGTCTGGGCCCAGGTTCAGAAGAACCTAGAGACATCCCAGAGCATACAAAAGACTCAGGCAGATAGAAGACGTTCTGCTAACGCCTTGTTTGTGGTCGGGGATCTGGTGTGGCTGTCTTCAAAAAAATTTCGCCTTAAAGTCCCGTCCAAAAAGTTTGCTCCCCGGTATATAGGGCCGTACAAGGTCATTGAAGTCCTTAACCCTGTCTCCTTCCGACTGGAGTTACCCCCGTCTTTTCGAATACACAACGTGTTTCATGCCTCCCTCCTGAAACGCTGCTCCCCGTCCTTGGCTCCCTCGAGGAAACCTCCGGTCCCTGTTCTCACCCCTGAAGGGGTAGAATTCGAGGTGGCCAAGATTGTGGACAGCAGGATGGTTAAAGGCTTTCTCCAGTACCTGGTCCATTGGAAAGGATACGGGCCTGAGGAGAGGACTTGGGTACCCGCTGGGGATGTTCACGCTGCAGTATTGCTCAGGAGGTTCCATCTTCGGTTCCCCAATAAGCCAGGGCCGCCTAGAAAGGGTCCAGTGGCCCCTCATAAAAGGGGGGGGGTACTGTAAAGGATCTGCCAGACACTGCTTCTGTGTCGACGCCCGTGGTTAGTCAGTCTGCACCTGCTCCTAAGTCTGGTCGAGTGACCCCCTCCTTCTACCAATCAGGCTGGGAGGCTGAGGAGTGGGAGAGGCTATCACAGCCTGGCCAGACGGAGCTAGCTCCCGCCCTCTGTCTATTTATACCTTCACTTCCTGCTCCTCCAGTGCCTGTGATTCTGTTTGTTTCCTGGCTCTGCTGCGGCTGCTTGTACTTTTGTCCTCTGCTCCATATTGACCCTGGCTTACTGACTACTCTCCTTCTCTGCGTTTGGTACCTCGTACACTCCTGGTTTGACTCGGCTCGTTCACCACTCTTGTTGCTCACGGTGTTGCCGTGGGCAACTGCCCCGTTCCCCTAGCTTCTGTGTACCCTTGTCTGTTTGTCTGTCGTGCACATAGTGAGCGTAGGGACCGTCGCCCAGTTGTACGCCGTCGCCTAGGACGGGCCGTTGCAAGTAGGCAGGGACTGAGTGGCGGGTAGATTAGGGCTCACCTGTCTGTCTCCCTACCCCGTCATTACAGGCTGTGTGTGGCAACAAATTTAAATGAAATTCATCCGATTTTAAAACGGACAGGGAAAAAAACGGATGCAAAACGGGTCAAAATCGGCAGTTAAAAACGGCAACATGGCCCGGAACGGAATCGGAACGCATGCAAAACGGATGCAAACCGGCCAGGAAAAACGGCCGATTTAATCGGCCGACACTCGGACCCTGTCGTGTGAATGAGGCCTAAGGGTATGTTCACACAGGCTATTTTCGGAAGTTAGAAATTCGGAAAGTGGTGTTCTGTTCTGACGGGGTGTTTTTTACGCACCCGTTTTTCAAAACGGCCACGTAAAAAAAACAGCTGCGAAAACAAGTGCATGTTACTTCAGCCATTTTTGGAGCCGTTTTTTATAAACTCTATAGAAAAACAGCTCCAAAACGGCCGTAAAAAACGCAGCGAAAATCGCGAGTGGCTTAAATAAGTCTGAAAACTAGGATTTATTTTCCCTTGAAAACATCTCCGTATTTTGAGAAGTTTTTTTTATTTTGTGTGTGCACATACCCTCATTGGTACCATTTTGAGGTACATATGACTTTTTGATCACTTTTTATTCCATTTTTGGGGGAGGTAAGGTGACCAAAAAACAGCAATTCTGTAATTTTTTTTTACTGCATTCCCCCTGAGGGTTGAATAATGTTATATTATAATATTTAGACTTTTACAGACGCGGCGATACCAATTATGTTTCTTATGTTGACTATTTTTTTTAGTTTTTTCTTTTTTTTTAAATTTCACCTAGGGTGTTGAACATGTGATCGTTAGGTCGCTAGAACAATCCACTGCAATACTTATATATTGCCGTGTATTGTGCTTTGAGGGTATGTTCACAAGGGGTATTTTCAGCCGTTTTTCGGGCCGGAAACGTCCCACAAAATGGCTAAAAATGCGGGGGCTGAACGCCTCCAAACATCTGCCCATTGATTTCAATGGGAAAAACGGCGTTCCGTTCCCACGGGGGGTTTTTTACACGGCCCTTTTTAAAAACCGGGGCATAATAAAACGCCCCGTAAAAAAGCAGTGCATGTCACTTCTTGAGACGTTTTTGGAGCCGTTTTTCATTGACTCAATAGAAAACCAGCTCCAAAAACGGCTGTAAAAAACGCCGCAATAAACGCAAGTTGCTTAAAAAACAGCTGAAAAACAGCTCTGTGTTTTCAGCTGGTTTTTTTTTTTAAGCGTCTGAACATAGCCTAAGTTTCCTCCTGTCAGTGTACCCAGACTGCCATGACAACTATCGGCAATCATGGAGGGGGCAATGAGTTGACTATTGACCCCGGCATCTAAGCGGTTAAATGGGCGTTAGTGCGAGGTAATATACAGCTGACACCCACGGCATTAACTCTATGGCTGTGTTGTGGTAAACAAGGGATTTGGAACTCTATCAGAAAAATTTAGCTGTGACTCCTATAAAGCCGGGATCACAGTGTAAATACTGTGGATTTTCCATAATGCATTTCTTTGCGGAAAATCTGCAGCATATTACAGTAGCAGCAAAGTGGATCAGATTTGCACAAATCTTATCCACACGCTGCCTAAAAAAACAGCCGAAAAACCGTTCACGTGTTAAACGCCCGTGGGATGGCCGTTGAAACAGCGGCCGTCCCACGGACCTATGTAATGCAATGTGGCCGTTCACACAGTCGTTGTTTCAACGAACCATGTGAAGGGTCCTATCTTTTCACGCATCACGCATCCCTCCATAGACTCTCAACTATGGGGGATGCGTGACATCACGTCCCGCAGCGCTGAGCACGGATGCACCTCGGATGTGAAAAATTGCAGTTTTTCACGTCCGAGATGCGCAGCGCTCGTGTGAATCAGGCCTCAATCTGCGGTGCAGTTTTTTTAATCAAGCAGCCTGTCAATTTGTGCTTTGGAATCGCTGCTTTTCTGTTGCAGGTAATCCCCATTGAATTCAATGGGGAGGTAAAACCCGCAAGAAATAACAGATGTTGCGTTTTTTGCAGCTGAAAAGCCACGACTCCGCTGCAAAAATCGCAACTCAGAAAAAAATGAAAATATCATACTAAGGGCTTATTCAGACGAACGGGATATACGTCCGTGCAACGCGCGTGATTTTCACGCGCGTCGCACGGACCTATATTAGTCTATGGGGCCGTGCAGACATGTGCGTGATTTTTACGCAGCGTTAGTCCGCTGCGTAAAAGTCACGACATGTCCGTTCTTTGGGCGTTTTTCGCGCATCACACACCCATTGAAGTCAATGGGTGCGTGAAAACCACGCATGCCACACGGAAGCACTTCCATGCGAACAGCGTGATTCGCGCAACAGCTGTCAAAAGGATGAATGAAAACCGAAAAGCACTACGTGCTTTTCTGTTTACAAACATCCAAATGGAGTGTCATAATGATGGCGGCTGCATGAAAACCACGCAGTCACGCATCATATGATGCTGCCACACGGAGCTGTCAAGTGCCTTTTGTGCAGGCAAAAAAACGCGTTTTTTGCGTGCGCAAAAGTCATCATTTACGCGAGTGTAATATACGCGCGTGCTTTTTACGCGTGTCGTACGCACCTATATTAGTCTACGGGGCAGTGCAGACAGTGCGTGAATTTTGCGCAGCGCGAGTGCGTTGCGTAAAACTCACGACATGTCCTTTCTTTGTGCGCTGTTCGCGCATCACGCAGACATTCAAGTCAATGGGTTCGTGAAAACCACGCATGCAGCACGGAAGCACTTCCGTGCGAACTGCGTGATTCGCGCAACAACTGTCAAACTCTAAATGTAAACAGAAAAGCACCACGTGCTTTTCTGTTTACAAACATCCAAACGGAGTGTCATAATGATGGCGGCTGCGCAAAAATCACGCAGCTGCGCGAAAATCACGCAGTCGCGCATCATACACTGATGACACACGAAGCTGTTAAGTGCCTTTTGCGCACGCAAAACGCCGCGTTTTTTGCGTGCGCAAAACGCACACGCTCGTGTAAATCAGGCCAAAGGCAGACGCTCGTGTGAATCCAGCCTAAGGCCTGATTTACACGAGCGTGTGCATTTTGCGCACGCAAAAAACGCGGCGTTTTGCGTGCGCAAAAGGCACTTAACAGCTCCGTGTGTCATCAGTGTATGATGCGCGGCTGCGAGATTTTCTCGCATCCGCCATCATTATGACACTCCCTTTGGATGTCTGTAGACAGAAAAGCACGTGGTGCTTTTCTGTTTACATTCAGAGTTTGACAGCTTTTGCGTGAATCACGCAGTTCGCACGGAAGTGCTTCCGTGCGGCATGCGTGGTTTTCACGCACCCATTGACTTCAATGGGTGCGTGATGCGCGAACAGCGCACAAAGATAGGACATGTCGTGAGTTTTTTTCCAGCGGACTCACGCTGAGCAAAACTCACGGACTGTCTGCACGCCCCCATAGACTAATATAGGTGCGTACGACACGCGTGAAAAGCACGCGCGTCGCACGCACGTATATCACGCTCGTGTAAACGAGGCCTAAGGCTGTATTTACAGTACATGGAACATTTTTGTCAGGGTTTTGTTTTTTACAAAAATGGCACAGTTTTGCCTCAGTGACAAGCTACAAAATCGTCAAAAAGCAGAAAAAAAACCCTGAAGAAAGTCTAATGTAAATACACCCTACGAGAATACGTACATGAACAGGTTTTTTTTTTTGGTTTTTTTACGGTTTTGTCTTTTTTTTGCCTCATGACAAAAAGCAGCAGTTTTGACAAAAAATTTGGAGAAAAACAGTACAGTACATGTAAGGGTATGTTCACACGGCCTATTTACGGACGTAATTCGGGCGTTTTTGCCCCGAATTATGTCCGAAAATAGCGCCTCAATAGCGCTGACAAACATCTGCCCATTTAAAGCAATGGGCAGACGTTTGTCTGTTCACACGAGGCGTAATTTACGCGCCGCTGTCAAATGACGGCGCGTAAATAGACGCCCGCGTCAAAGAAGTGACCTCTCACTTCTTTGGCCGTAATTGGAGCCGTTATTCATTGACTCCAATGAATAGCAGCGCCAATTACGGCCGTAATGGACGCGGCGTACAAGCGCCTGCACATGCCGGTACGGCTGAAATTACGGGGATGTTTTCAGGCTGAAACATCCCCATAATTTCAGCCGTAACGGACGCCCTCGTGTGAACATACCCTAAACATAATCTTTTTCGTTTGCAGTTTTGTACATTAATTTCTCCAGGTGTTTTTGAAGTTCTATAGTTCCTGGAGCATGCTGCGTTTTGTTGAAACTCCAAAAATCCAAACATTATGTATGTAGACTTTACAATATTTTATATATTAGACTTTTAACTAACTAGCGTTTTAGCCTAAAAAAAATGCTGTAAAAAACACCTCGTGAAACTGCTGCCAAATGCTTGGTGTAAAACTAGCTTGACGGAAACATTTAGGGTATGTTCACACGGGCTATTTTCAGCCGTAAACGTCCCGGGAAACGGCTGAAAAAAAGCAGTTCCGTTCAGACTGGGTGTTTTTTTACGCCTCATTTTCAAAAAAACGGCGAGTAAAAAGACGCCCCGTAAAAAAAAGTGCATGTCCCTTCTTGAGCCGTTTATCATTGACAATAGAAAAACAGCTCCAAAAACGGCCGTAAAAAACGCGAGTTTGATTAAAAAACGGCTGAAAATCAGGGGCTGTTTTCCCTTCAAAACAGCTCCGTATTTTCAGACGTATTTTGATAACCGTGTGAACAAACCCTGAGGGTACTGGCCCTTGTGAATACACCCTTAATGGGAAGTTCAGACCTGCGGATTTTCCGCAATGGATTTTTGTTTCGGAAAATCCACAGTATAAGGCCTTATTCACACGAACGTGTCCGTTTTGCGCACGTAAAAAACGCTGCGTTTTTCTTGCTTTGCAGTTCCGTGTGACATCCGTGTACAGTGCGTGTCTTTACATGAATATATCATCCGTATGTGGCGCGTTTTGTACATCCGCAAAATAAACTGAAGGAGGTGGTTTTTCTTCCTCATCATTTCTTTAGCAACTGTTGCATGAAAAACACATGGGACACGGATGTGCGTCCGTGTGCTGTCCGGGATTTTCACGCATCCATTGACTTCAATGGGTGCGTGATGCGCAAAAAACGCACAAGTATAGGACATGCAGTGAGTTTCATGCAGCGGACACACGCTGCGTGAAAAACACTGAATGGCCCCATTGAATTGCATAGCTCCGTGTGACGTCCGTTGTTTTAACGTGCGTAACACGGACGTGAAATATGCTAGTGTGAATAAGGCCTAATACAGTAGCTGCAAAGTGGATGAGATTGGTGCGTTTTGTTTAATCTGCAGCATGTCAATTGTACTTGCGTAATCGCTGCTTATGTGTTAAAGGTAAAAGCCGCAACAAAAAGCAGATGTTGCGTTTTTTTGCGGCGGAAAATCAGAGATTCCGCTGAAAAAAACACAACTCAGAAATAAAAAAAATCTTATACTTACCCAGAATTCTGCGTTTCTTCGTCCAGTCTGGACTCCTGGGATGACATTTCATCCCATGTGAATGCTGGGATGAAACGTCACCCCAGGAGGCCGGGCTGCAGGACGACAGAGGGAGGCGTCAGAAACTGCTGACCTGGTGATCTAGGCGAGGGAGAGGGAATTTTAAACTTGCCTATTTTCTCGGTCATGCAACTTGCAGTTTATCACCACTTCAGCCTTTTCTCTTGAAGTCTACATAGAGTTTAAAGAGACTCTGTCACCACATTATAAGTGTCCTATCTCTTACATAAGGAGATCGGCGCTATAATGTAGGTGACAGCAGTGCTTTTTATTTTTAAAAAAACGATCTATTTTCACCACGTTATTAGCAATTTTAGCTTTATGCTAATGAGTTTCTCAATGGACAACTGGGCGTGTTTTACTATTGACCAAGTGGGCGTTGTACAGAGGAGTGTATGACGCTGACCAATCCGCGACCAATCAGCATCATACACTTCTCTCCATTCATTTCCTCAGCACATAGGGATCCTTAGAAAACCAAAAGAGAAAGATTGACACTGAGAGATAAGGAAACAGTAAATATACAAAAACTTTATTGAACAATAATGGTACAAAATAAAAAGAATCCAAAAAACCACAGTAAAAACAAGGATCATAGGCTGGTAAAGGAAATCAAACCATGCGACTATGTGAGGAACAGGTAAATAAAGTGCATATGCGTCCTTTAAATGATGTATATAAATACCTGTAAAATAATGGTCTGTACACAAGATAATACAGTAGTGAACATCAATGTATATAGAGTGGTGCAGACTGTATAAATGTATTTAGATGGTTGAGTCATAATAAGGCAGCAGACGTAACTGCACCAGTAACAAATGACATGATAAAGTATCAAAGATCAAGAAAATATGTAACCCAAAATACAAAATACTAAAGATGTAAAGGATCTGCCAGGCACTGCTTCGGGGTTAATTCCCTCTTATTTGTGCCATTAAGTAGTAGCCACTTCACACTAACCTCCAATTCCAGCTGACTAAAATCTTTCACCCTAGGCAGGGCTGGTGTAATGGTGAACTTTCCTCCGTTGATTGTTTCTTTTCTGCCCTCGGACTTATTTATGACGAGACTGACAGAACTGCCTTTGCCGAGAGTCAGCTGGTGACCTTACGTCAGGGTAAGAGACCTGTTGAGGAGTATTGCTCTGACTTTAGGAAGTGGTGCGTAGCTTCTCGGTGGAATGACCCTGCCTTAAGGTGCCAGTTTAGGTTGGGTCTGTCGAATGCCCTGAAAGACCTGCTAGTTAGTTATCCCTCTTCTGACTCCTTAGACCAGGTTATGGCTTTAGTGGTACGACTTGACCGACGTCTCAGGGAACGACAACGTGAACGTTTATGTGTTTTTTCCTCCGACTCCCCCATGATGCCTCCCGAAGTCCCGTTGCTTCGTTTCTCCCCTAAAGACTCAGAAATACCTATGCAACTCGGGGCCTCCGTGTCCCCTCAACAACGTAGAGAATTCCGCAGGAAGAATGGTCTCTGCTTCTACTGTGGGGATGTCAAGCATCAAGTAAACAACTGTCCCAAGCGTAAGAATGCTGTCAGAGAGCTCCCGCGTCTAAGTGATCATCGGGGAGGTCACTTGGGCGCACAGGTATTTCCCGTAAATATGAAACGTACTAAGATATTGCTTCCCTTTCAGGTCTCTTTTGGTGGTAGGTCTGCTACCGGCAGTGCCTTCGTGGATTCAGGGTCCTCTACTAATATCATGTCTGTGGAATTTGCTATGTCTCTCGCTATGCCTCTGATTGATTTGCCTAAACCTGTTCCGGTAGTGGGTATCGACTCCACTCCTCTTGCTAATGGTTATTTTACACAGCATACCCCTGTTTTTGAACTCCTTGTTGGCTCCATGCATTTGGAGCAATGCTCTGTACTATTGATGCAGGGATTATCGTACGATTTGGTTCTAGGTCTTCCCTGGTTGCAGTTGCATAATCCTACGTTTGACTGGAATACTGGGGAGCTAACCAAATGGGGTAATGAATGTTGTACGTCATGTTTTTCTGTTAATTCTATTTCTCCCCCTAAGGAGGTGAATACGCTACCCGAGTTTGTTCAGGACTTCGCTGATGTTTTCTCTAAAGAGGCCTCCGAAGTATTACCGCCTCATAGAGAATACGATTGCGCTATCGAATTGGTACCAGGAGCTAAGCTTCCTAAGGGTAGGATATTTAACCTTTCTTGTCCCGAACGTGAAGCCATGAGGGAGTATATCCAGGAATCCCTGGCCAAGGGTTACATTCGTCCCTCTTCTTCTCCGGTAGGTGCTGGCTTCTTCTTCGTAGGGAAGAAGGATGGGGGTCTTAGGCCATGCATTGACTACCGTGGCCTGAATAAGGTCACGGTAAGGAACCAGTATCCCCTTCCTTTGATTCCTGATCTCTTTAATCAGGTTCAGGGGGCCCAATGGTTCTCTAAATTGGATCTACGGGGGGCGTATAACCTTATTCGCATCAAAGAGGGGGATGAGTGGAAGACTGCGTTTAACACGCCCGAAGGCCATTTCGAATACCTCGTCATGCCCTTTGGGTTGTGCAATGCCCCTGCGGTCTTCCAGAACTTCATAAATGAGATTTTGAGAAATTACCTGGGGATATTTCTTGTAGCGTACCTTGATGACATATTGGTGTTTTCCAGGGACTGGTCCTCCCACATAGAGCATGTCAGGAAAGTGCTCCAGGTCCTTCGAGAAAACAAACTGTTTGCCAAAATCGAAAAATGTGTATTTGGGGTACAGGAGATACCATTTTTAGGTCAAATCCTCACTCCTCATGAATTCCGCATGGACCCTGCCAAGGTTCAGGCTGTGGCTGAATGGGTCCAACCTGCCTCCCTGAAAGCGCTACAGTGTTTTTTGGGGTTCGCTAACTATTACAGGAGATTTATTGCTAACTTCTCGGTCGTCGCTAAGCCTCTTACGGACCTCACTCGCAAGGGTGCTGATGTCCTCCATTGGCCCCCTGAGGCCGTCCAGGCTTTTGAGACCCTCAAGAAGTGCTTTATCTCGGCCCCCGTGCTGGTTCAGCCCAACCAAAGGGAGCCATTTATTGTGGAGGTTGACGCGTCCGAGGTGGGAGTGGGGGCCGTCTTGTCCCAGGGTACCAGCTCCCTCACCCATCTCCGCCCCTGTGCTTACTTTTCTAGGAAGTTTTCGCCCACGGAGTGTAACTATGATATTGGCAACCGCGAACTTTTAGCCATTAAATGGGCATTTGAAGAGTGGCGCCACTTCCTGGAGGGGGCTAGGCACCAGGTAACGGTCCTTACCGACCACAAGAATCTGGTTTTCCTAGAATCTGCCCGGAGGCTAAACCCGAGACAAGCTCGATGGGCGTTGTTTTTTACCAGATTCAATTTTTTGGTTACCTATAGGGCCGGGTCTAAAAATATTAAGGCAGATGCACTGTCGCGTAGCTTCATGGCCAGCCCTCCTTCGGAGGAAGATCCTGTTTGTATTTTGCCTCCAGGTATAGTCATTTCCTCTATCGAGTCCGATTTAGTCTCTGAAATTGCTGCTGATCAAGGTTCAGCTCCTGGGAACCTTCCTGAGAACAAGCTGTTTGTTCCCCTGCAATTCCGGCTAAGGGTACTTAGGGAAAATCACGACTCCGCACTATCTGGCCATCCAGGCATCCTGGGTACCAAACACCTCATTACCAGAAATTATTGGTGGCCTGGTTTGCCTAAAGACGTTAAGGCCTACGTCGCCGCCTGTGAGGTTTGTGCCAGGTCCAAGACTCCCAGGTCCCGACCAGCGGGCTTACTGCGTTCGTTGCCCATTCCCCAGAGACCTTGGACACATATCTCCATGGATTTCATCACCGATTTGCCTCCATCCCAAGGCAAGTCGGTGGTGTGGGTGGTGGTAGACCGCTTCAGTAAAATGTGCCACTTTGTGCCCCTCAAGAAACTACCCAACGCCAAGACGTTGGCTACCTTGTTTATCAAACACATCCTGCGTCTCCATGGGGTCCCCGTCAATATTGTTTCTGACAGGGGGGTACAATTTGTTTCATTGTTTTGGAGAGCCTTCTGTAATAAGTTGGGGATTGATCTGTCCTTCTCCTCTGCTTTCCATCCTGAAACCAATGGCCAAACGGAGAGGACTAATCAGTCTCTAGAACAATACTTAAGATGTTTTGTCTCTGACTGTCAATTTGATTGGGTTTCTTTCATTCCCCTCGCCGAATTTTCCCTTAATAACCGGGTCAGTAACTCGTCAGGGGTCTCTCCCTTTTTCTGTAATTTTGGGTTTAATCCACGGTTCTCCTCCGTTTCACCTGGTTGTTCCAACAATCCCGAGGTGGAGGTCGTTCATCGGGATCTGTGCACAGTCTGGGCCCAGGTTCAGAAGAACCTAGAGGCGTCCCAGAGCATACAGAAGGCTCAGGCCGATAGAAGACGTTCTGCTAACCCCCTGTTTGTGGTCGGGGATCTGGTGTGGTTGTCATCCAGGAACTTGCGTCTCAAGGTTCCGTCCAAAAAGTTTGCTCCCCGGTTTATTGGGCCGTATAAGGTCATTGAGGTCCTCAGTCCTGTCTCTTTCCGGCTGGAGTTACCCCCGTCTTTTCGTATACACAACGTGTTTCATGCCTCCCTCCTGAAACGCTGCTCCCCGTCCTTGGCCCCCTCGAGGAAACCTCCTGTTCCCGTCCTCACCCCTGAGGGGGTGGAATTTGAGGTGGCCAGGATCGTGGACAGCAAGATGGTCCAAGGCTCCCTCCAGTACCTGGTCCATTGGAGAGGATACGGGCCCGAGGAGAGGACTTGGGTACCCGCCCGGGATGTTCACGCTGGGGCATTGGTCAGGAGGTTCCACCTGCGTTTCCCCAGTAAGCCAGGTCCACTTAGAAAGGGTCCGGTGGCCCCTCATAAAAGGGGGGGTACTGTAAAGGATCTGCCAGGCACTGCTTCGGGGTTAATTCCCAGAATTAATCAGTCAACACCTGAGTGTACATCCCTGAGACAGACACCAGCTTCCTCCACTCAGGCTGGCAGGCTTAGGAGTGGGAGAGCCTATCGCAACCTGGCCAGACTCAGCTAGCTCCCGCCCTCGGTCTATTTTAGCCTGCTCTTCCTGTCCACCTGTGCTTGTGAATTCTTTCCTTGAGGTTTCCTGGCCCAGCTACAGCTCCTGCTTCTTTTTGATCCTGCTCCATACAGACCCCGGCTTACCGACTACTCTTCTGCTTTTCGCTTTGTACCTCGCACTCTCCTGGCTTGACTCGGCTCGTTCACTACTCTGTTGCTCACGGTGTTTCCGCGAGCAACTGCCCATTTCCCTTGCTTGTATTCCCTTGTTTGTTTGTCGTGTTTGTCATGCACTTACTGAGCGCAGGGACCGCCGCCCAGTTGTACCCCGTCGCCTAGGGCGGGTCGTTGCAAGTAGGCAGGGACAGAGTGGCGGGTAGATTAGGGCTCACTTGTCCGTTTCCCTACCCCCCCCACCATTACAAAAGAAATGAATGAATGAACACTCACATACCCATGGTAATAGAACAGGATAAATGCAGCCAGAGTCCACCCCAACGCGCATTTTGGCGCTAATGCCTTCGTCTGGGGGTGGTGTAGGGTTGAGGTCAGAGGTCCTTTATTGAAAGTTTAAACCAATGAGCTGGAAGAGATGCAGCTGTAACACGATTACAGCTCATGTGTTGCTGTTGCCCTGTATAATTACAGGTCGCTGTCTCACTGTGGTCGGAATGAGGCAACCACGCCAGTGCCAGCGACGGAGAACCCGAACCGGAAACACGGGACCGAGTCAGCAAGACTCGGTCACGTGGATCAGGCAAGGCTCGCCGTGGATGACACCGACGGGGGCCGGACCCGAACCTCCAATGGGAGAGCGACACAGGGGAAACAATGTAATACATGAGGTATGTGGACGACATAGCAAGATTATACGCAATGTAGCACAAAGTGCAAAATGCAGAGTCTGGAATCACAACCAAAGTTTTATATATGAATTCAGTCGGGAACAATAGATATATATTTTGAGACAGCAAGATCGTAGTCGATGTATGCGGGTAGATATATAAGAAATGTATATTAAGAACAAATGTACACTGAAGTTTTGATTATGTATTAAAAAAACGCAATGTCGATAAAAAACGCGACACAGCCAATGTGACTAAGGCTTTATCAGTATTATGTGAAGTAACACATAAAAATGAAATAATAACTTCCCTACTGGATGAAGAAATTGAATGAAAACAGATGTGTTGGGACAAAAAATGTAAGACCAAGATAAATAATGAAAAACATACTTGGATAGAACAATGTGTGAATGAGGAAAGGATGAAGTAAAATCACAAGTGATGGAAACGTGAATGGTGCAAATATAATGACAAAAATATACAATTAATATTAATAGTGTAGAACAAACTAATGTTCATGATAGTGATTGGAAAGTATGATAAAAACATGGTGCAAAGATATGGGAATAATAATTTACAACGACTATTATAAAGTCTTGTGCATGGGGAGTGCAATAACGTAATGGATAAATAGTTGAAGTGACAAGAGAATATGAGTGTGAGGATGAAGAAAGAATAAGAACATGCATATGAAACCTCCTATAAGAATTATTATTAAAAAATCATGTCAGAGTCATAAGATAATACCCACATAGACATAAATATAGTCTAAAAAATACAATATGTAATAACCGCATAAAAGATTAACAGTAAACTGCAATGGCGTTAATGAGATGACCGAAAACAGACATCCTCATACGTCATTGTTAGGCAGGACTTGAAGTTGAAGTTGCTTGTCATCAGGTATAGTTGGTGTCCAAATAATGTAGGGGAATCCAGATAGAAAGGAACAAAGACCTCAAAAGTTAGGGTAAGTATATTGGTATACGTCTCATCTGTATAACGAGAAAAATATTTTAAAAACATGAAATAATAAAGTACAAATTTAAACACCCAACACCACTAAAAATAGGCAGGCAATCAGAGAAAGGCAGAGAACCCGGCAGTTTCATTGAGGCCTTTAGGCACCATCGTTTGGAGTCTCCAAATCCATTTGCATTCTTTTTGGAGGAGACGTTGCTTTAAATCTCCACCTCTCATATGCGTATTGATGTGGTCAATACCACATACTTTGAGTAATTTGGAGTCACATGCATGATGGGAAAGGAAATGTCTGGGAATTGTTTTTAAGGTTTCAATGTCAGTCACTTTTTTTGCATTATCAATATCTCTGACATGTTCTCTGGTTCTTATCCTGAGTTCTCGAGTGGTCATGCCAATGTAGATTTTTGGACAAGGGCATGTAGCATGGTATATCACTCCTTTTTGTTCTACATGTAATGGGCCAACAGATTTTAAATTGGCCTTCACCGCTAGAATCAGTAAAAGACTGAGATCTTAAAATATTGGGACAACTAAAGCAGTCGCCACACGGTTTGCATCCCCATTTTGGGCCCTTTGTATCAAAAACTTGCCCTGGTTTGGCTGGCGTCAAATAACTATGAACGATGGAATCACGAAGGTTAGGCGCTCTACGGGGTGCCATGGCTGGATAATTAGGTAATATTTTTTGTAGTGTGACATCAGTCAGAAGAACAGGCCAAAATTTTGACATGATATTGCACATTTCCACCCAACGTGAGTTGTATGTGGTCACAAATCTCACCTTTTGTTCTCGCTGATTTTTAACAGATGTTTTTAAAAGTTGATCTCTTGGGGTTCGTAGGGCTCGATGGTGCGCTTGACGGATATTCCGGTGACTATATCCTCGCTGAGTAAATCTGTCCTTTAATTCCTTGGAGCGGATTTGAAAATCCTCAACGGTTGAGCAGATTTTCTTCACACGGAGGAATTGACCCGTGGGAATTGCCTCAATGACATGGCGTGGATGTGATGAGGTTGCGTGCAACAGGGAATTGGTCGATGTGGCTTTGCGATACAAGTCGGTCTGCAAAAAAACATTAGGATCTTGTTTGATACAAATATCTAGAAAATCAATACTTTCTCGACTCCATTTAGATGTGAGTTTTATGTTGAGGTTATTCTGATTGAGTGTCCTAATGAACGAGGAAAGTTCATCAACAGTACCCTGCCAGATCAGGAAGATGTCATCGATGAACCGGGCCCAGAAAAGTACTAGATTCATCTATGGCATCCGATCCGACATAAAAAGGTCTCTCTCCCACAGCCCCAGAAAAAGGTTGGCATATGAGGGAGCGCATGCTGCCCCCATTGCCGTTCCCTGGAGCTGTAGGTAGAACGAGTTGTTGAAGGTAAAAAAATTATGTTTCAGGACAAAGTCCAATAACGTTAAAATTAAAAGGGACACCTCATTCTCAACACTACTCATACGTAAGAAACTCTCCACAGCGTGCAGTCCATCAGCATGGTGGATGCTCGTGTAGAGAGATTCAACATCACAGGTGACAAGGATGTGATCCGAGTCTAAATGTATCCCATCAATTTTTAATAGGAGGTCAGCTGAATCTCTAAGGTAGGATGGAAGACATTCAACGAGTGGCTTGAGGTGGAAGTCAATCCATTTGCAAATCTTTTCAGTTAGTCCCCCGGACCCTGAAATAATAGGCCTACCTGGAGGATTTTTGATGTCTTTGTGGATTTTTGGCAAAAGGTATAACGTTGGTATTGTTGGTTCAACAATGAACAAAGAATCTTTCAAAATGTTAGAGATGATTCCATTGTCATTGGCCCGTTGTAAGATCAGCATGAGTTCTGAACTAAAGGATGATAGAGGATTAAACGTCAGTTTTTTATAACATGCTGGATCTCTGAGTTGACGGTTGGCCTCATTCACATACATTTTACGGGGCCACAATACCACATTACCCCCTTTGTCTGCTGGTTTAATGACTGTGTCCTGCCATGATTTAATTAATTTTAAACTTTTTCTCTCATCTCTTGGCAAGTTGTCATTTTTAATTTTGCTGGAGATGGTAGCCCATTCGTTTGAAACTAGTTTGACAAATAGGTCTACAGCAGGACAGATGGTGAGGGGGGGGAATTTAGTTGATTTGCGCCTTATGCACTCGGGTACCTTACCTGTAGATGTAGTTTCATCCTCATTATATAGTGCTTCCAAGATTTTCAAAGTTTCCCTTTCTTGGGTGGTAGTGATTATGGTGTCTTCTTCTTTGAAGTACCACCTCTTAAAGATCAGGGATCTTCCAAACAGTTGTAGGTCTTTTATTGCTAGGAAGGGATCAAAAGAGGAAGCGGGCGAAAATGTCAAGCCTTTTTCCAATAAAGAGTAGTCACTTTCAGTTAAAGAATGATCAGTTAGGTTAATTACCTTTAGTCCTCGTTGGCCCGAAATAGGTTCATGTTCATCATATCTAGACGTGAACTATATAATGAGGATGAAACTACATCTACAGGTAAGGTACCCGAGTGCATAAGGCGCAAATCAACTAAATTCCCCCCCCCTCACCATCTGTCCTGCTGTAGACCTATTTGTCAAACTAGTTTCAAACGAATGGGCTACCATCTCCAGCAAAATTAAAAATGACAACTTGCCAAGAGATGAGAGAAAAAGTTTAAAATTAATTAAATCATGGCAGGACACAGTCATTAAACCAGCAGACAAAGGGGGTAATGTGGTATTGTGGCCCCGTAAAATGTATGTGAATGAGGCCAACCGTCAACTCAGAGATCCAGCATGTTATAAAAAACTGACGTTTAATCCTCTATCATCCTTTAGTTCAGAACTCATGCTGATCTTACAACGGGCCAATGACAATGGAATCATCTCTAACATTTTGAAAGATTCTTTGTTCATTGTTGAACCAACAATACCAACGTTATACCTTTTGCCAAAAATCCACAAAGACATCAAAAATCCTCCAGGTAGGCCTATTATTTCAGGGTCCGGGGGACTAACTGAAAAGATTTGCAAATGGATTGACTTCCACCTCAAGCCACTCGTTGAATGTCTTCCATCCTACCTTAGAGATTCAGCTGACCTCCTATTAAAAATTGATGGGATACATTTAGACTCGGATCACATCCTTGTCACCTGTGATGTTGAATCTCTCTACACGAGCATCCACCATGCTGATGGACTGCACGCTGTGGAGAGTTTCTTACGTATGAGTAGTGTTGAGAATGAGGTGTCCCTTTTAATTTTAACGTTATTGGACTTTGTCCTGAAACATAATTTTTTTACCTTCAACAACTCGTTCTACCTACAGCTGCAGGGAACGGCAATGGGGGCAGCATGCGCTCCCTCATATGCCAACCTTTTTCTGGGGCTGTGGGAGAGAGACCTTTTTATGTCGGATCGGATGCCATCGATGAATCGAGTACTTTTCTGGGCCCGGTTCATCGATGACATCTTCCTGATCTGGCAGGGTACTGTTGATGAACTTTCCTCGTTCATTAGGACACTCAATCAGAATAACCTCAACATAAAACTCACATCTAAATGGAGTCGAGAAAGTATTGATTTTCTAGATATTTGTATCAAACAAGATCCTAATGGTTTTTTGCAGACCGACTTGTATCGCAAAGCCACATCGACCAATTCCCTGTTGCACGCAACCTCATCACATCCACGCCATGTCATTGAGGCAATTCCCACGGGTCAATTCCTCCGTGTGAAGAAAATCTGCTCAACCGTTGAGGATTTTCAAATCCGCTCCAAGGAATTAAAGGACAGATTTACTCAGCGAGGATATAGTCACCGGAATATCCGTCAAGCGCACCATCGAGCCCTACGAACCCCAAGAGATCAACTTTTAAAAACATCTGTTAAAAATCAGCGAGAACAAAAGGTGAGATTTGTAACCACATACAACTCACGTTGGGTGGAAATGCGCAATATCATGTCAAAATTTTGGCCTGTTCTTCTGACTGATGTCACACTACAAAAAATATTACCTAATTATCCAGCCATGGCACCCCGTAGAGCGCCTAAGCTTCGTGATTCCATCGTTCATAGTTATTTGACGCCAGCCAAACCAGGGCAAGTTTTTGATACAAAGGGCCCAAAATGGGGATGCAAACCGTGTGGCGACTGCTTTAGTTGTCCCAATATTTTAAGATCTCAGTCTTTTACTGATTCTAGCGGTGAAGGCCAATTTAAAATCTGTTGGCCCATTACATGTAGAACAAAAAGGAGTGATATACCATGCTACATGCCCTTGTCCAAAAATCTACATTGGCATGACCACTCGAGAACTCAGGATAAGAACCAGAGAACATGTCAGAGATATTGATAATGCAAAAAAAGTGACTGACATTGAAACCTTAAAAACAATTCCCAGACATTTCCTTTCCCATCATGCATGTGACTCCAAATTACTCAAAGTATGTGGTATTGACCACATCAATACGCATATGAGAGGTGGAGATTTAAAGCAACGTCTCCTCCAAAAAGAATGCAAATGGATTTGGAGACTCCAAACGATGGTGCCTAAAGGCCTCAATGAAACTGCCGGGTTCTCTGCCTTTCTCTGATTGCCTGCCTATTTTTAGTGGTGTTGGGTGTTTAAATTTGTACTTTATTATTTCATGTTTTTAAAATATTTTTCTCGTTATACAGATGAGACGTATACCAATATACTTACCCTAACTTTTGAGGTCTTTGTTCCTTTCTATCTGGATTCCCCTACATTATTTGGACACCAACTATACCTGATGACAAGCAACTTCAACTTCAAGTCCTGCCTAACAATGACGTATGAGGATGTCTGTTTTCGGTCATCTCATTAACGCCATTGCAGTTTACTGTTAATCTTTTATGCGGTTATTACATATTGTATTTTTTAGACTATATTTATGTCTATGTGGGTATTATCTTATGACTCTGACATGATTTTTTAATAATAATTCTTATAGGAGGTTTCATATGCATGTTCTTATTCTTTCTTCATCCTCACACTCATATTCTCTTGTCACTTCAACTATTTATCCATTACGTTATTGCACTCCCCATGCACAAGACTTTATAATAGTCGTTGTAAATTATTATTCCCATATCTTTGCACCATGTTTTTATCATACTTTCCAATCACTATCATGAACATTAGTTTGTTCTACACTATTAATATTAATTGTATATTTTTGTCATTATATTTGCACCATTCACGTTTCCATCACTTGTGATTTTACTTCATCCTTTCCTCATTCACACATTGTTCTATCCAAGTATGTTTTTCATTATTTATCTTGGTCTTACATTTTTTGTCCCAACACATCTGTTTTCATTCAATTTCTTCATCCAGTAGGGAAGTTATTATTTCATTTTTATGTGTTACTTCACATAATACTGATAAAGCCTTAGTCACATTGGCTGTGTCGCGTTTTTTATCGACATTGCGTTTTTTTAATACATAATCAAAACTTCAGTGTACATTTGTTCTTAATATACATTTCTTATATATCTACCCGCATACATCGACTACGATCTTGCTGTCTCAAAATATATATCTATTGTTCCCGACTGAATTCATATATAAAACTTTGGTTGTGATTCCAGACTCTGCATTTTGCACTTTGTGCTACATTGCGTATAATCTTGCTATGTCGTCCACATACCTCATGTATTACATTGTTTCCCCTGTGTCGCTCTCCCATTGGAGGTTCGGGTCCGGCCCCCGTCGGTGTCATCCACGGCGAGCCTTGCCTGATCCACGTGACCGAGTCTTGCTGACTCGGTCCCGTGTTTCCGGTTCGGGTTCTCCGTCGCTGGCACTGGCGTGGTTGCCTCATTCCGACCACAGTGAGACAGCGACCTGTAATTATACAGCTGCATCTCTTCCAGCTCATTGGTTTAAACTTTCAATAAAGGACCTCTGACCTCAACCCTACACCACCCCCAGACGAAGGCATTAGCGCCGAAACGCGCGTTGGGGTGGACTCTGGCTGCATTTATCCTGTTCTATTACCATGGGTATGTGAGTGTTCATTCATTCATTTCTTTAGTATTTTGTATTTTGGGTTACATATTTTCTTGATCTTTGATACTTTATCATGTCATTTGTTACTGGTGCAGTTATGTCTGCTGCCTTATTATGACTCAACCATCTAAATACATTTATACAGTCTGCACCACTCTATATACATTGATGTTCACTACTGTATTATCTTGTGTACAGACCATTATTTTACAGGTATTTATATACATCATTTAAAGGACGCATATGCACTTTATTTACCTGTTCCTCACATAGTCGCATTGTTTGATTTCCTTTACCAGCCTATGATCCTTGTTTTTACTGTGGTTTTTTGGATTCTTTTTATTTTGTACCATTATTGTTCAATAAAGTTTTTGTATATTTACTGTTTCCTTATCTCTCAGTGTCAATCTTTCTCTTTTGGTTTTCTACTTGCATTTTTTGATGCTGTTAGGGTTTTACGCCCTGAAATCAACCCAGTGGTCCACACATATCTATATGTGCGACTTATCCTGGACCTCTGGGGTTATAGATTTCTGTTGCTCCTCCTTTTTTCTACATAGGGATCCTTTTAGATCGCTATGTGCTGTCTTATACCAACACATTAACGATACTGAAGTGTTTAGACAGTGAATAGACATTCCACGGGATGTCTATTCACAATCTCTGCACTTCGTTAATGTTTCTGTGGTAGTTACAGCAGAGGAAGCGTAATCTCGTTGTAACCTGTCATTTACAGCGTAATCTCGCGGGATTACGCTTGCTCTGCTGTAACTACCACAGAGTAACGAAGTGCAGAGATTGTGAATAGACATCCCGTGGAATGTCTATTCACTGTCTAAACACTTCAGTATCGTTAATGTGTTAGTATAAGGGCTTATTCAGACGAACGGGATATACGTCCGTCGCACGGACCTATATTAGTCTATGGGGCCGTGCAGACAGCTGCGTGATTTTTACGCAGCGTGAGTCCGCAGTGAAAAAGTCACACCATGTCCGTTCTTTGAGCGTATTTCGCTCATCACCCACCCATTGAAGTCAATGGGTGCGTGAAAATCACGCGCACCACACGGAAGCCCTTCCGTGGGACAAGTGTGATTCGCGCAACAGCTGTGAAAAGGATGAATGAAAACAGAAAAGCACCACGTGCTTTTCTGTTTACAAACATCCAGACGGAGTGTCATAATGATGGCGGCTGCGCGAAAAGCACGCAGCCGCGCATCATATGCTGATGCCACACGGAGCTGTTAAGTGCCTTTTGCGCAGGCAAAATGCCGCGTTTTTTGCGTGCGCAAAACGTACACGCTCGTGTGAATCCGGCCTAAGACAGAACATACTGATCTAAAAGGATCCCTATGTGCTGAGGAAATGAATGGAGAGAAGTGTATGATGCTGATTGGTCACTGATTGGTCAGCGTCATACACTCCTCTGTACAACACCGACTTGGTCAATAGTAAAACACGCCCAGTTGTCCATTGAGAAACTCATTCGCATAAATCTAAAATCGCTAATAACGTAGTGAAAATAGATAGTTTTTTTTAAAATAAAAAGCACTCCTATCACCTACATTATAGCGCCCATCTCCTTATGTAGGAGATAGGGCACTTATAATGTGGTGACGGAGTGCTATGTAGTGAATAGAGGCAGCGTGGTCACAAGTGCCACTCTCTGCTCTGAATGACGGCTCTAGCAGCCAATCAGGGAACCACTAGAGTCTTCACTCACAGCAGAGGGATGAGGCTTGCAGTGTGCAGTGTAGGAGTACTTGCACTTCAAGTCCCGTTTCGGTGACTATCAGCTTGCCGGGGAATCAAACTTTGGGAAAAGGGAAATTTAAAATGCCCTTCCTCTCCCCTATATGACCCTGTCACCAGATTTGAGATCTCAAAACTGCTGACAAGTTCCCTTTTAACCCCTTGGAGACTAGGCCAATTGTAAGATTTTAATTTCGTTTTTTCCTCCCCGCCTACAAGAAGCAATAACGTTTTTATTTTTCCGTTGACATAGCCGTATGAGGGCTTGTTTTTTGCAGGATGAGTTGTAGTTTTTCACGGCCTTATTTAATGTACTATATAATGTAGTGGCAAACAGAACAATTCTTTGTGGTTTGAAATGGGTAAAAAAATCTACCTTTTTGTTTTTTGGGTTTCGTATATACGACGTACATCTTGCGGTAAAAAACGTCATGTTGACTGCGGGTCGATACGATTACAGAGATACCAAATTTTTATCGTTTTTTTTATGTTTTACCACTTTTATAAAGACAAAACTATTTGTTTAAAAAAAATGTGTCGCCGTATTCTGAAAGCCATAACTTTTTTTTTTTTTTCTGTCGATTTGAGCAGTGTGAGGGCTTAGGTGTGACTTAGGGTATGTTCACACGACCTATTTTCAGACGTAATTCAGGCGTATTACGCCTCGAATTACGCCTGAAAAGACGGCTCCATAACGTCTGCAAACATCTGCCCATTGCTTGCAATGGGTTTTACGATGTTCTGTTCAGACGAGATGTAATTTTACGCGTCGCTGTCAAAAGACGGCGCATAAAAATATGCCTGTGTCAAAGAAGTGCAGGACACTTCTTGGGACGTTTTTGGAGCCGTTTTTCATTGACTCCAATGAAAAACAGCTCCAATTACGTCCGTAAAAGACGCCGCGAAAAACGCAAGTACTTGCAATTACGTCTGAAATTCAGGAGCTGTTTTCGCCTGAAAACAGCTCCGTAATTTCAGACGTATTTTGCGTTTGCGTGTGAACATACCCTAAGATGTGATCGATAACTGCTGGATACTGCGTATCAGAGACTGACCCACTGACCTGACGGATTTTGGTTTCAGAGCAGGATACAGCTTCTATGTATCCAGGATACATAGAAGCTGTATCTGAAAAAGTAGTTGTTCAAAACACTCTAATACACTGTTTTAGCAAAAAAAAATAAAAAAAAAAAGTCTTCAAAGGTGTACATATTCTTTAATAGGAGGACAGAGATATCAGACCTGGGGACCTCCTTCAGGTCTGAGGAAGGCCTCCAGGTCTGCCATAACAACCATCACCACCCCGAAATTATGTTACGGGGGAGGGGGGGCGATGGGCCGTCCCCTTATTTGAATGGCTTAGATGCTGTGGACGCTATTGACCGCGGCATCTGAGTGGTTAAACAGGCGGAATCGAAGTGATCTTCGATTCTGCCTGTTGCAGTCGGGTGTAGACTGTAACATACAACATACAGCTGACACACGCTCGGTATGGAGCGTGCTCAGCCCGTGATCGCACTCCATACCTCCCCACAGTGTATGTGACATATCTCCAATGGGTTAAAAACTATGTACGCCTTTTGCAAGCAATTTTTTTTAAAATTAAATTAATGTATTTTGTGTTTAAACAACTTTTCAAATCAGTTTAATACATTTTTTATTTTTATTTTTTTTTAAGATACAGATTCTATGTATCCTGTCTACAGAGAAGCTGCATTGTTCTGTCTCAGCCGATCCCATCAGTTCAGCTTAACTGATGGCTTAGCTGAGAGAGGGCCCTGCGTGTCTCTGACACACAGGATCCAGCTAGTAACGATCACATCTAAGTTATGGTAAATTCCCTATGAGTCCAAACCTCGTATGACTATATACTGTATTTTTCAGACTCTAAGATGCAGTTTTAAGCAAGAATAAATCTTGCTAAAAAGTCCCTGCATCTTATAGTAGGCAGTCAAGGGACCCGGCAGCGCCGGGCCCCCTGACTGCTTCTTACTTAACCCCTTCACGACCCATGATATGCACATCATGGAGCGGGGAGGGGATGATGTTTGGAGCGCGCTGAGCCCGCTCCATACACTGCAGGTGTCAGCTGACACGCTGCTCTAACGGCCGGGAACCGCGATGGCGCTGTTACTGGCCGTTTAACTAGTTAAATGCCGCGGTCAATAGCGGCCACTGCATTTATAATGGTCTTCCCATGACGGAAGGATATGTCATAAATGTTAGATAGATTGGGGTCCCATCTCTGGGACCCGCACCTATCTCTAAAACGAGGCCCCCTAAACCGCCGTTCTAGCTTACTCGGCTCTACTGTCTCCCGGCCACTTGCTGGTTAGGTGGTTGGGAGTTACCGAAACAGCCGAGTGTTCGCTGAGCTATGCTGTTTCCGTAACTCCCATACAAGTGAATGGGAGTTATGGAAACCGTGTAGAACCATGAGCTACACTTTTTTCGGAACTCGGTGTCTACGAAAACAGCGTACATGGTCGAGTTACGGAAACAGCGTAACTTGCTGAGCGACGCTGTTTCCTTAATTCCCATAGAACTGAATAGTAGATACGGAAACAGCGTAGCTCAGCAAGTTACGCTGTTTCCGTAACTCATCTATGTATTGCAGCGTATTGTACCAGAGATCTCATGATCGCTGGTTCAAGTCCACTAGGAGAACTAATAAAATGTGTACAAAAAAAGAAGTTTTTCAGGAGTGTAAAATGTAAAAAGAAAATAAATTGGTATCGCTGATGCGAATTATTACAATGAAGTCCGAACTATTACAATATAGCATTATTTGTCTCACACGGTGAACGAAGTAAAAACACTTTGGTCACTAAAAAGAATGAACTAAAATGTGATAAGAAAATCGTATATACCAGAAAATGGTTCTAACAAAAACTACAGATTGTCCCTCAAAATAAGCCCTCACACTGCTCAAACGATGAAAAATGATAAAAGTTATGGCTCTCAGAATGTGGTGAAACCGAACAAATAATTTTTAACCAATAGTTTTTTCTTTGTAGAAGTAGTAAAATATGAATTTTTTTTCCCCTATTGTCTAAAACCTGGGTGCGTCTTATAGTCAGGTGCACCTTATAGTCCGAAAAATACGGTAAATATGAACTTTCCAACAGACATTTTTATTTTGTGAAAGCGGACCTATACATTTCTGGAGCATTTCCAACTGTATTAGGGTATGTTCACACGATAGCAGGCATTTACGTCTGAAATGACAGACTGTTTTCAGGAGAAAACAGCTGCCTCGTTTCAGTCGTAAATGCTCCTCCTCGCATTCTGCGAGGCTTCTCTGACAGCCGTAAATTTTGAGCTGTGCTTCATTGAGTTCAATGAAGAACGGCTCAAATTACGTCTGAAAGAAGTGTCCTGCACTTCTTTGCCGAGGCAGTCATTTTACGCGTCGTCGTTTGACAGCTGTCAAACGACGACGCGTAAATGACAGGTCGTCTGCACAGTTTGTCGGCAAACCCATTCAAATGAATGGGCAGATGTTTGCCGACGTATTGTAGCCCTATTTTCAGACGTAAAACGAGGCATAATACGCCTCGTTTACGTCTGAAAATAGGTTGTGTGAACCCAGCCTTACAGATCTGTAGTTTAATACTTTATTTGCCTCAAATTTGCTTGAAACCATGGCAGGAAGTGTATAAAGACAACTACACATACAGATCTTTAGTGCAAGACCAAAAGATTTCTAAGGGTATGTTCACACGCTGTAGCAAAATACGTCTGACATTACGGAGCGTCTTTCGCTTGAAAACAGCTCCTGATTTTCAGACGGTTTTTAACAACTCGCGTTTTTCGAGGCGTATTTTACGGACGTTATTGGAGCTGTTTTTCAATGGAGTCAATGAAAAACTGCTCCAAAAACGTCCCAAGAAGTGACATGCACTTCTTTGACGCGAGCGTCTTTTTACGCGCCGTCTTTTGACAGCGACGTGTAAAAATACACCTCGTGGGAACAGAACATTGTAAGACCCATTGAAAGCAATGGGCAGATGTTTGTAGGCGTAATAGAGCCGTTTTTTCAGGCGTAATTCGAGGCGTAAAACGCCCGAATTACGTCTGAAAACAGTGCGTGTGAACATACCCTTAGAACTAGAGAAAACAGTTTGAGTTAGGTTTGGGAAATATGATGGGGCTGCTGATTTATTAAAAAAGTGCTCCACGCAATTTCAACACAATGAAAAATGACTAAATAATGATTTAACACAAACAAGTCCCTTCCTGAATTGGGGATAATTTTCTAAAGTTATGCAAGACCTTCCTAGAAATTATTTCTGTTTAGATACCGTTTCTGCTGTACATGCTGCTTAAAGAGGCTCTGTCAAGACCTGGGACAGGAAGGGACGTCACAGCGTGATCTCGCGAGGACACGCTGTGTGTCTGTGCACTGCCAGAAGCTGGGTGGTAACGAAGAGAAGTGGATGATGCTTATTCGTCAGCATCATACACTTCTATTCACAACGCCCAGCTAGTAAAAGAAGTAAAAACGCCCAGATGTACACACACAATACACGCCAACTTGTACTTTAACTTTAAACACGCCCAGTTGTACTTTAGAAAGCCTCATTTGCATAAATATAAAAATGGTCATAACTTGGCCAAAAATGCTCGTTTTTAAAAAAACCAAAAAACTTTACTCTTATCTACATTGCAGCGCCGATCTGCTGCAATAGGAGATAGGGGTTTAAAAATCTGGTGACAGAGCCTCTTTAAAGGGTTATCTTCCTATGCAACCCCTGCCTATATGCCCTATTATGGCACATATTTGTAAAGGCGTTGTCTCACGATTAAAGGGTCATAACACAAAGTGATGGCATATCACTAGTATGCACCTATACTTGGTGATTGGTTGAGGTCCGACTGCTGGGACCCCTACGATCGTGACAATGAAGTGGCCACAGTGCTACTTTGGCACAGCGTTCCCTTTATTATGCAGGGAATTGCAGCATGGCCCTATTCATTTGAATAGAGCAGTGTTGCAGTATTCTGAAGTGCGGGTGGCCATGAGCGGCGCTGTACAGGGAAAAATTGATGAGGGACACCGCGCTAAAGCCACCGCTCAGGCCCGTTCAATCTCCGGATTGGTGGGGGTCCCTATGTGTGATTGGAATAACCCTTAAAATCACAAAAATTTAATCATTGATGATAAATCACTTATATGGGGAGGGGTGGGGTACATCTAGATCAACATTGCAAAAGAATATGCAAAAGAGTTTGTCAAGATGGATTTATGTTTTTTGTACAGTAACCATGTACTATGTTACTTGGAGTGCTATCTGACACAGGATAATCCAATTACTTAACTTTAATACTCTGCCTAAAGTTCCGTTTAAGAAATATTAGCGTTTGCTGTAATGACCAACGATTATTTTTATGTTTATAAAAATGATTATTTGCACGATCAAAGAGCATTTTATAGCTTGTCCTTTAGTCGTTACAACTTTTCACATTAAGTGATTATCTTTTAAGATCTCTGTTCAAGTAAATAGGCCTTACGATCCATAATGACCTGAATGCTCTTCCAGGTAGGCCCATAATAGCTGGCAGTGAATCATTTTAACCCTAGCATTGTCCTCATTGACAGCGTTTCTTGTCCTTTATTACAGGCAAAGTGTATCTACACCGACACTGGGAAGAACATCCTTGACTTTCATAGATCCTTGACTTCTTTGTCGCATTTGATGTTACCAGCCTATACACCAGCATCAAACAGGAGGTAGGTATCGGGGGCGGATTAAGGCCCTGTTCACACAGTTTTTTGACTAGTTTTTTGACGCGGAAACCGCGCCAAAAAACTCCTCAAAAACCGCCCGAAAATGCCTCCCATTGATTTCAATGGGAGTTGGACGAGTTTTTTTTCCGCGAGTAAAAAAAAACGCGTCGCAATAAAAAGAAGCGTCATGACCCATCTTTAGGCGGTTTCCGCCTCCAAAACCCCATTTCAATCAATCAGAAAGAGGAAAAAAAAACCTCGACGAGTGTTTTGGCGAGTTTTTGTCAAACCACTGTGCAAAAACCTACTGGAGCAGTTTTTGCAGGAGGAATTTTCCTCCTGCAAAAAACTCCGTGTGAACACAGCCTAAGGGTACCATGGGTATCGGGGCAGTTCACAAATTGTGGGCCTCCCGAACTCTGAAGACACTGTACTGTATATTTGCAGATTTAGGTTTAGGCGGCCACAGATGTGGCACAGTTTTGAATTTGCTGTAAAAGCAGAACGAGCCATACAGAAGAGATAAAGCAGAATACTTTGAGACCTTAAAGTGTACAGGAGCTTTAAATTGTTTGTTTTGTGGTTTCCGTAAGAAAAATCTGCTGTGCTTTAATATAACCTTAACCCGTCGGTCATTAATGGGCTTTATTCCGATGCAATAGACTTTTTACATCACTGCATCAGAATAAGTAAACCGAGCAGGGAGCTGTCGAATCTCCCTGCTCTCAGTTACCACAGGTAGCTGAGGGCTGGGGGCGTCCCTGCTCGAACTTGTGAGATCGATATTCGTATCGATCTCACCCGTTTAACCCTTCAGATGCGGCGCTCAATAGCGTGTGCCGCATCTGATTTGTTATGGAGAGAGGGAGGGAGCTCCCTCTCATACCACCGGCACCCGGTGATAAAATCGCCGAGTGTCTGTGTCTCCGATGGCAGCCGGGGGCTTAATAAAGGCCCCCAGGTCTGCCTGTAGTGAATGCCTGCTAGATCATGCCTCTGGGAAGGTTTTTACTTTTTTACCAGCTGGGCGTTGTAAAGAGAAGTATATGACACTGACCAATCAGCGTCATACACTTCTCTCCATTCATTTTTAGCAGTACTCGCAACACAGCGTGATCTCGCGAGATCACGCTGTACAGTCACATACTACCACATTAACTTTACAGAAGTGTCTTGGGAGTGAATAGACATTGCCTCTAGCCAGGATGCGATGTCTATTCCCACTCTCGACACTTCGGTAAAGTTTCTGTGAATGACAGCACACGTGATCTCGCGAGATCACACTGTGCTGTGTGAGTAAGTCCCCAAGACACTTTACCGAAGTGTCGGGAGTGTGAATAGACATCGCATCCTGGCTGAAAGCGATGTCTATTCACTCTCAAGACACTTCGGTAAAGTTAATGTGGGAGTATGTGACTGCACAGCGTGATCTCATGAGATCACGCTCTGTTGCGAGTACTGCTAAAAATGAATGGAGAGAAGTGTATGACGCTGATTGGTCAGCGTCATACACTTCTCTTTACAACGCCCAGTTGGTAAAAAAGTAAAAACCTTCCCAGTTGTCTATTAAGAAAGTAATTAGCATAAAGCTAAAATAGGTCGTAACTCCGTCAAAAATGATAGTTTTTCTAAATAAAAAACACTGCTGTTATCTACATTACAGTGCCGATCACATTATGTAGGAGATAGGGCACTTATAATGTGGTGACAGAGCCTCTTTAACGTTTTAATTTCATTTTTATATTTTTTTTTTTGTGACATTTTCGTGCCTTTTTTCTATAATTTTTTTTCATAATAACAACAACAACAAACCACAGCAAACGCATCATAAAGGCCAGATGTGACTCTTAGGGGGGATTCACACGAACGTGTATTGGGTCCGTGCGGGCCGCGTGGTTTTCACGCGCCACGCACAGACCAATACAAGTCTATGGGGCAGTACAGACAGTCCGCGACATGCTCAATATCTCCGCGTATTTCGCGCATCACGCACCCATTGAAGTCAATGGGTGCGTGAAAACCACGCAGGTCGCACAGAAGCACTTCCGTGCGAACCGACTGAAACAGCACACCAGCTGTCAAAAGGATGAATGTAAACAGAAAAGCACCACGTGCTTTTCTGTTTCCAAACATCCAAACGGAGTGTCTTTGAGATGAGCGAACCCGGACAACCGAACCGAACTTCACCGGGTTCGGCCGAACTCGTTTTGGCCGAACCCGGCAAAAAAATTTAAGGTACGCGACGTCAGGAGATAGTCACTGTCCAGGGTGCTGAAAGAGTTAAACTGTTTCAGCACCATGGACAGTGACTTCCGATCCCAATATACATGAACCTGTAAAAAAAAAACGAAGTTCTGACTTACCGATAACTCCCGGCTTCTTCCTCCAGTCTGACCTCCCGGGATGACAATTCAGTCCAAGTGACAGCTCCAGCCAATCACAGGCCAAGCACAGGCTGCAGCGGTCACATGGACTGCCGCGTCATCCAGGGAGGTGGGGCCCGATGTCGAGAGGCGCGTCACCAAGGACGTGTCACCAAGGCAACGGCCGGGAGGGAAGTTCTCGGTAAGTACGAACTTTTTCTTTTTTTTTAACAGGTTTCTCGATATTGTGTTCGGCATTCACTGTCGAGGGTGCTGAAAGAGTTACTGCCGATCAGTTATCTCTTTCAGCACCTTGAACAGTGACGGGCGTCGACTAGTCTCATCTCTATGATGGCGGCTGCGCGAAAATCACGCAGCCGCGCATCATACACGGATGACACACGCAGCTGTCAAGTGGTTTTTGCGCGCGCAAAACGCCGCGTTGTTTGCGCGCGCAAAAACGCAACGTTCGTCTGAATCTGCCCTTATATTTTTACTTTTATTGGTTTTAGCTAACAAAAGTTGCAACACAGCACCATGTGCTATCAATGTTGTTTTTACTTTGAGATTGATGTTTTTATTTCCAAATAACTTTCATACAACATGATCTAGTTTGAATAATTATTTATTGTTAATATTACTGATTTAAATCTGAACAGAACATTTCCAACCGCTAGACATAAAGTTTTTTGTTTTTTTAATTTATTCTTATTATATATAGTAATATTTCCATTTAAACAGGATCAGTCAACTCTCCCCCCATGCCTGATTGAGTAAATACTTGTATTCCCCATAAAATAAAGATTTTGGAGCATATTTTTTTAGAACTCTGCACTGTGCCATTCCTGTTATTCCTCCTATAAATTTAATGAATAAATTGAAAACTGGGTGTTACTAGTTTGGGGTGTGTTCCTACACAGACTGACTGTGTCAAATCAGTGCTTAGGGTATGTGCACACACAAAATAAAAAAACGTCTGAAAATACGGAGCTGTTTTTCAAGGGAAACGGCTCCTGAGTTTCAGAAGTTCTTTAAGCCACTCGCGATTTTCGCTGCGTTTTTTTACGGCCAAAAACGGCTGAAGAAGTGACATGCACTTCTTTTTCGCGGCCGTTTTTTTACGCGGCCATTTTTCAAAACAGCCGCGTAAATAACACCCCGTCGGAACGGAACAACAAAGGAATGGCACAACGCAGATCTCTAAGGGCAATTTCAGATGTAGGATAAAATTTCCACTACAGATCTTGCCACAAATTTGCGTCAATTACGCAACGAATCTGCAGCAAAATTTGCATATTTGACAGTTAATCCAGGCGTTGTAGATTTCAGTCTTTGCGTTGCAAAGGCTGAAATCCGCAGTGAAAGTCCTCTGACTTTCTGCAACAGACTATACATCCTGCGGAGTGTAAATTCTGCACCGCAAGTTAGTTTCCATACTGTGATTTTCCACAACGTCTGCACTAAATTATCTAAAAAGCTATAGAAACCAAAGGAAAAAAGTCTGCTGTAGATTTCCACTGAGGTCAGCCTGCAGCGAGATTCGGCAGAAAACCTGCCACATCGGAGCGAGCCCTAAGTCTATGTTGACAAGGCGGAGTTTGCTTGGCTGGTCTCTCCGCAAATTCCGCCACAAAATTATTCCTGGCGTTAGCAGGAAGATTCCTACTCTCATTCATTTCATTGGGAGGTTTGGGCAGAATTTAGGGCAGGATGCTTCTTTTCCAACCTAGCCACAAGGCATACATACACCATTCTACATTATAAGTCCCTAAAATTACATGACTGTACTAAATATATATCACCAATAAACTAAAGACTGAGCCTATAAGGGTGAGTTCACACGGGACGAATATGTTGCATAAAAGCACGCAGCGTATCCGCCCTGTGCGGAAAGATTTAACCCCTCAATAACCGCCCCCCATCTTTTGACGGCAGATAGCACAGGTCTCGAGTCTGCAACAAAGTTTTTAGCGTCACTGCTTTAAAGCTCTTGCAATCTAGCATTAGCAGGTCTGTTGCCCGATTGTCAATGACTCTGAGGAGAAGATGGAAGCGTTTTTTTAACCATTTTTTGTTTTTCTCTTTTGAGCACTGTTTTATCTTCTTGTTTTATCTTCCTTGTTTTATCTTCCAAATACTGACCAAAATACTGCTGTTAGGGAATGTTCACACAGCGTTCTTTGCAGGCAGAAAAAAATCTGCCTCAAAATTTCTTTTGCGGCAAAAAACACTTCCTCTGCCTCCCATTGATGTCAATGGGAGGACAGAAACGGAAACGCGGGAAGGAAGAGCATGACACTTTTTTTTTTCCGTTCGCTGGAAAAAAAACGCCTCCGCCTCCCATTGAAATCAATGGGAGGCAATTTCGTCCATTTTGAGGCGCGGTTTCTGATGCGGTTTCCGCGTTAAGAACAGCATCAACAATCTCTGTGTGAACTAGCCCTTAAAGTAGCCTTTTTCAAGATTGTGGTATTGTGGACAATATTTAAGATAACAATAGATGTATAAATACATTTTGTTTAAGCTAGTAGTGCTCAAGATATATCATAACAGTATATAAGTTTATGCTATAGAAAGAACATATAATTTATTACGATAAATTGCATATAACGGTCCATTTGATTATTCTTATTTCACAGAGCTGAGGAACGGTCACCTACAAAGAAAAAAATTGAGGTTAAAATCTTTATATAATCAAAACAATAGGGAAAAGTAGCATTTTGTTTTTTTTTGGGGGGAGTGTCACATCAAGCCTAACATACAATGAATTCAGAAATCATTCAAGATTTCATAAGGAAACCGTTTATCTTATAAGGTATTTGAATAAATTATACGATTAAGGGCTTTGGATAAAAAAGTAAGCTTTTGTTAGTCAGCCAGCTGTCCAGGTAACCTATCAGCACCTCTGCGATCGTGTCGCAGGGGCACCGATGGACTGAAAGACATTAAGCCCTTAAGGACGCCGCCTAGTTTTGGCCTTAAGGCTCAGAGCCCATTTTTCAAATCTGACATATTTCACTTTATGTGGTAATAACGTCGGAATGCTTAAACCTACCCGAGCGATTCTGAGATTGTTTTCTCGTGACACATTGGGCTTCATGTTCGTGGTAAAATTTGGTCGATATATTCAGTGTTTATTGGTGAAAAATTGCAAAATTTAGAGAAAATGTTGAAAAAATAGCATTTTTCAGAATTTAAATGCATCTGCTTGTAAAATAGACGGTTATACCACCCAAAATAGTTACTAGTTCACATTTCCCATATGTCTACTTTAGATTGGCATAGTTTTTTGAACATTCTTTTATTTTTCTTGGACGTTACAAGGCTTAGAACATAAACAGCAATTTCTCATATTTTTAAGAAAATTTCAAAAGCCTTTTTTTTAAGGTACCTCTTGAGTTCTGAAGTGGCTTTGAGGGGCCTATGTATTAGAAACCCTGATAAAACACCCCATTTTAAAAACTAGACCCCTCAAAGTATTCAAAACAGCATTTAGAAAGTTTTTTAACCCTTCAGGCATTTCACAGGAATTAAAGCAAAGTGGATTCTTGCTGAATTTCAATTGTATTCAATTTTTTTTCTGTAACACAGAAGGTTTTACCAGAGAAACACTACTAAATATGTATTGTCCAGATTCTGCAGTTTTTGGAAATGTCCCACATGTGGCCCTACTGCGCTCGTGGACTAAAACACAAGCCCTAGAAGCAAAGAAGCACCTACTGCATTTTGAGTCCTCTTTTTTTATTAGAATATATTTTAGGCAGCATGCCAGGTTTGAAGAGATGTTCAGGTGCCAAAACAGTAGGAATCCCCCAATAGTGACCCCATTTTGGAAACTACACCCCTCAAGGAATTCATTTATGGTTGTTGTTACCATTTTGACCGCACAGTTTTTTCACAGCACGTATTTGAATTGGGCTGTGAAATGAAAAAAATGTCATTTTTTCCAATAAGATGTCATTTTTTATCAAAATTTCTTATTTTCACAGGGAACAAAATACTCCATTTTGTTGCTCAATTTGTCCTGAGTGTGGCAATACCCCATTTGTGGTGATAAACTGCCGTTTGGGCCCATGGGAGGGCTCAGAAGGAAAGGAGCGCTATTTGTTCTTTGGAGTCCAGATTTTGCTGGATTGGTTTTCGGGTGCCATGTCGCATTTGCAGAGCCCCAGAGGTATCAAAGCAATAGAAACCAACCACAAATGACCCCATTTTGGAAACTACACCCCTCAAGGAATTCATTTATGGGTGTTGTGACCATTTTGACCCCATAGTTTTTTCACAGAACTTATTTGAATTCGGCTGGGAATTAAAACAAAATTATTTTTTTCAAATAATATGCAGTTTTGGCTGCAAATTTTTTATTTTCACAAGAAACAAAATACCCCATTCTGTTGCGCAATTTGTTCTGAGTGCCGCAATACCCCATTTGTGCTGATAAACTGCCATTTGGGCCCATGGGAGGGCTGAGAAGGAAAGGACCACCATTTGGCCTACTGGGGATTTTCTAGTGTGAAGTCATGTTTGCAGAAGCCCCTGAGGTACCAGTACAGTTGAAACCCGCAAGAAGTGACCCCGTTTTAAAAACTACACCCTTAAGGCATTCATCTAGAGGTGTAGTGAGCATTTTGACCGGAGACCTACACCCCATAAACTGTAATGTGGGTTCTCCCGGGTATGGCAATACCCTACATGCGGCTGTTATCAGCTGCCTGGGCACACAGCAGGGCCCAGAGGGGTAAGACGAGGGGGGATAAGCTGTGCGGAGTGCATCAGGGTAAGTATAATTGGGGTAAATTATAAACCAAGGGATGTATGATACATTTTAAAACACTCTTTCATACAGAGCTCTGTTTATTCGGGACACGTGTCACATTGATATATTGTGTCATCCTTTATCCCCCTCTTATAGCAGACTTTGCACCTCTTTTGACTTTTTCCCTTCTTGCCAGTTTGGGGAACTTCTCCTGGAAAGTGTTGCCGCCTTGGTACGATGCGTGTGGCCACGCTTCCAGAAGTACTGGGTGCCCCCCCTTCTTGGTCCCTAAAGATTAGGTTCTTGATAATCACCTCTTGAAATTACAGGAAAGTTCCCCTCTGGCCTGCAGATCGGCGTAGCACGTACACATTGTACAATGCCATCTGTATGATGTGAATGGCTAGCTTCTTATACCACATCGCATGGCGCTGTAGGGCTTCAGGACTTGATCTGACAAGTCCACCCCTCCCATGTACCTATTGTAGTCCAGGATGCAGTCTGGTTTGGGGGTGGCCTTTCCTTCATATATCCTAAATCTGTAGGTATACCCTGATGCACTCTCGCACAGCTTATACATCTTCACGCCATACCTTGCCCTCTCACCCGGCAGGTACTCGCGGAATTGAACCCTCCTGTAATGACAGGGATAGAGAAACAGACAAGTGAGCCCTAATCTACCCGCCACTCAGTCCCTGCCTACTTGCAACGACCCGCCTTAGGCGACGGGGTATAACTGGGCGACGGTCCCTACACTCAATAAGTGCACGATAGACAACAGACAAGGAAACACAGAACAAAGGGAAACGGAGCAGTTGCCCACGGCAAAACCGTGAGCAACAAGAGTAGTAAACGAGCCGAGTCAAACCAGGAGAGTACGAGGTGCCAAACGTAGAGCAGGGGAGTAGTGAACAAGCCGAGTCAAACCAGGAGTGTACGAGGTACCAAACGCAGAGCAGAAGAGTAGTCAGTAAGCCAGGGTCAATACGAAGCAGGGACAAGTAGTTCAAGAAGCTGCAGCAGGGCCAGGAAACCAACAGAGAAGAATCACAAGCAAGGAGGAACAGGAAAGGCAGGTATAAATAGACAGAGGGCGGGAGCTAGCTCCGTCTGGCCAGGCTGTGATAGGCTCTCCCACTCCTAAGCCTGCCATCCTGAGTGGTGGAAGATGGAGTCAGTCTCACAGACATAGAAGCAGGTGCAGACTGATTACCTATGGGCGTGGATACAGAAGCTGTGCCTGGCAGATCCTTAACACCTCCCTTTAAAATGTACCAGGGACTCATCAATAGAAATACACTTCTCGGGGGTGTATGCTTGGGAAAACCGGGCACTGAAACGGTCTAATAGGTGTCTCCGTTTATACAAACGGTCAAAACTGGGGTCATCTCGGGGTGGGCACGGCTCATTATCAGTATAATGTAAGAAGCGAAGTATTGCCTCATTTATTTATTTTTTTAGGTTACAGTTCAGTTCTGAAGTTGCTTTGAGGGACCCATATATTGGAAACCCCTATCAAACACCCCATTTTAGAAACTAGACCCCTCAAAGTATTCATAACAGCATTTAGAAAGTTTATGAACCCTTTAGGTGTTTCTCAGAAATTTAGAGCAAAGTAGAGGTGAAATTGACATTTTTTTGGGTCAGAAAATCCTCTTTATACCATTTTTTTTATAACACAAAAGGATTTATCAGAGAAACGCAACTTAATACGTATTGCCCAGATTCTGCAGTTTTGAGAAATGTCCCACATGTGGCCCTAGTGCGGTAATGGACTGAAGCACCGGGCCTCCGAAGCAAAGGAGTACCTAGGGGATTTTGAGGCCTCTTTCTTATTAGGCACCATGTCCGGTTTGAAGAGGTCTTGTGGTGCCAAAACATTGGAAACCCCCCAAAAGTGACCCCAATTTGGAAACTAGACCCCTTGAGGAATCCATTGTAGTTTTCTTGGGGTGCATGCGGCTTTTTGATCAGTTTTTATTCTATTTTTAGGTGGCGTGGTCACTAAAAAAACAGCAATTCTACTATTGTTTTTTTATTCTATTTTTTTTACAGCGTTCACCGTGCGCTATAAATGATATATTCACTTTATTCTGCGGGGCGATACGATTATGGCGATACCCTATGTTTATAGTTTTTTTTTATGTCTTATGGCGTTTGCACAATAAAATGAGTTTTGGAAAAAATCATTCACTTTTTGTGTTACCATATTCTAAGCGGCAGAACTTTTTTATTTTTGAATCAATAAAGCCGTGCGAGGACTTATTTTTTGCGTAACGAACTGCTGTTTTGATCAGTACCATTTTTCGGTACATGCGACTTTTTGATCTCTTTTTATTCCATTTTTTGGGAGGAGAAGTGACCAAACAATTGTGATTGTGGTACGGTTTATTATTATTTTCTTTTACGGCGTTCACCATGCGGGATAAATAACGAAATAATTTTGTAGTTCAGGCCGTTACGGACGCGGCGATACCAATTATGTATAGTTTATGTGTTTGTTTATATATTTTTATTAATAATAAATGACTGATAAGGTAAAAAGGGGGATTTTTACTTTTAATACTTTTAAAACTTTTATTTTCTTATTTTTACACATCTTTTTTTAACTTTTTTTTAACTTTATTACTTTGTCCCACTAGGGGACTTGAGGGCAGGAGGCCCTGATCGCTATTCTAATACACTGCACTACATGCATAGTGCAGTGTATTAGAACTGTCAGCTACTCACTGACAGCAAGCATAGTGGGTCCTGACGTTGTCAGGACCCACTAGGCTTCCGTCTATGGCATAGCCGGAAGCCATTGTTTGGTGTCCGGTTGCCATAGTCACCATCGCCGGCCGCTATCGTGTAGCAGGCCGGCGATGGCAGCTTAACCCCTAAAAAGCCGCAATCTCTATAGAACGCGGCTTTTAAGGGGTTAATCAGCGGGGACACAGCGATCAGTCCCCGCTGTAGGAGCTGTGATAGCTTCTGTACGAGACAGCAGCTGTCACAGCTCCTGTATGTGTCGGGAGGACGGCCGAAACGGCCGTTACTCCCGAGACGTACTATTAGGTCATGGAGCGCGAACGATACAGCTGCCATGACCTAATAGTACGTCCAGGAGCGGGAAGGGGTTAAAGAGGCTCTGTCACCAGATTATAAGTGCCCTATCTCCTACATAATCTGATTGGCGCTGTAATGTAGATAACAGCAGTGGTTTTTATTTTGAAAAACGATCATTTTTTAGCAAGTTATGAGCAATTTTAGATTTATGCTAATTAGTTTCTTAATGACCAACTGGGCGTGTTTTTACTTTGGTCAGCGTCATGCACTTCTCTTTACAACACCCACTTGGTCAAAAGTAAAAACACTCCCAGTTGCTCATTAAGAAACTAATTAGCATAAATCTAAAATTGCTCATAACTTGCTCATAAATGATCGTTTTTCAAAATAAAAACCACTGCTGTTATCTACATTACAGCGCCGATCAGACTATGTAGGAGATAGGGCACTTATAATCTGGTGACAACTGGCCATTACAGCGGGAGCCCAGTTGTCAATGACAGATTTTGTGCCTGCACGATCACCACAATGTACATATTAGGGTTAGGTGACTGCAATTAAGCTGTTATAGTATATACATTTGCAAGAAGAAGTTAATAATAAAGCTTGTAATTTATTTGCAGACTGCCTAGTCTACATAGAGCTACTATGCCCTAAACTCATGTGTGCACAAAATAAATCTGAGGTGTTGTCCCGTTCTATCGTTTCCACCTAGGTAAGTAGTGCTTGAATTGTTTTGCAGCTGTTTATCTGCAAAGAATTAACATACACACTAACACAAGCCATGTATATTAACCCCTTTAGGACACAGCCTGTTTTGGCCTTGTGGGCACAGATGATTTTTTCAAATCGGACGTGTCACTTTATGTGATAATAGCTCCGGAATGCTTTTGCCTATCCAAGCGATTCTGAGATTTTTTTTCATGTCCTTTTATTTTTCTAAGACGTTACAAGGCTTAGAAATTTAGCAGCAATTTCTCATATTTTCAAGAAAATTTTAATAGGCCATTTTTTCAGGGTTCAGTTCTGAAGTGGCTTTGAGGGCCTTCTATATTAGAAAGTCCCCATAAATCACCCCATTTTGAAAACTGCACCCCTCAAAGTATTCAAAACCACATTCAGAAAGTATTTTAACCCTTTAAGCGGTTCACAGGAAATAAGGCAAAGTAGAGGTGAAATTTACAAATTTCATTTTTTTTTGCCGAAATTCATTTGTAATAAAAAAAATTCTGTAACACAAAAGGTTATACCAGAGAAACGCAACTCAATATTTATTGCCCAGATTCTGCAGAATTTCAAAATATCCTACATGTCGCCCTAGTGTCCTAATGGACTGAAACACCGGCCTCAAAATCAAAGCAGCACCTTTAGTGGAATTAGTCTGTGAAGATGAAAATCACCTTTTTTTTCTGTGGAGACATAGAATTTTTACAAGGAATAAAGGAGAAAAAGCACCCCAACATTTGTAAAGCAATTACTCCCGATTACGGCAATACCTCATATGTGGTCATAAACTGATGTTTGGACCCAGAGCAGGGCTCAGGAGGGAAGGAGCGCCTTTTGGATTTTGGAGCGCAGATTTTGCTGGATTGGTTTTCAGTGCCATGCCGGGTTTGCAAGGCCCCGGAGAGATCAAAACAGTGGAAACCCCCCAAAAGTGACCCTATTTTGGAAACTAAACCCCTCAAGGAATTTTTCTAGGGGTATAATGAGCATTTTGACCCCACAGAATCTTTTTTTTAGAGCTAAGGTGACAAAAAATCAGCGATTTTGGCGCTTTAAATTCTTTATTTCTTACAGCATTCACCGCGCGCAATAAATTACATTTTACTTTATTCTGCCGGTCGGTACGATTACGGCGATACCATATGTGTGTCGTTTTTTTTACGTTTTGAAGCGTTTGCACGTAACTTTTTTATTTTTTCGTCGTCAAAGCTGTGGGAGGTCTTGTTTTTTGCAGGACGGGTTGTAGTTTTTATTGGTACTATTTTGGGGTAAATGCGACTTTTTGATCACTTTTTATTCTATATCTTGTGAGGGGTGGTGACCAAAAAATAGTGATGCTGACATAGTTTTCCATTTATTTTGTTTGCGGCGTTCACCGTGCGGAAAAAGTAACATTATAGTTTCAGAGTTTGGTTCGTTACGAACACGGTGATACCAAATATGTGTACTTTTTTTTATCGTTTTCATTTTTTTCCTATAATAAATGGCTTATTATAGGAAAACAAAAACTTTTATTTTTACAGTTTTATAAAACATTTTTATAAACTTTTTTTTTTTTACTTTTTGCACTTTCTTTTTTTTACCTGCAGCTCTGATCGCTGCTAGAATACATTACACTACCTAGGTGGTGTAATGTATTCCAACTGTCAGTGTGACGTCACAGTCCCTCTAACAGTAAGGGTGGTTTTACACGAGCGTGTGTGTTTTGCGCACGCAAAAAACGCTGCGTTTTGCGTGCGCAAAAGGTACTTAACAGCTCCATGTGTCATGTTCATATGGTGCGCAGCTGCGTGCTTTTCACTCCGTTTGGATGTTTGTAAACTGAAAAGCATGTGGTGCTTTTCTGTTTACATTCATTTTTTTACTGCTGATGCGCGAATAACGCGCGTCCCACGGAAGTGCTTCCGTGTGGTGCGCGTGATTTTCACGCACCCATTTACTTCAATGGGTGCGGGATGCGGGAAAAACGTAGTGAGTTTTACGCAGCGGACTCGCGCTGCGCAAAAATCACGGACAGTCTGCACTGCCCCATAGACTTGCATAGGTCCGTGCAACCCGCGTAAAATTCACGCGGGTTGCACGGACGCAAATCACGTTCGTGTACATCCGTCCTAAGTCTACGAGGCTGGTCCTCATAGGCTTCCATACAAGGCAGACCCGGAGGCCGTTGCCTGGCCTCCGGATGCCATCACAAGCATCAGCAGCCCCCACAATTGCATGGGGGCTGCTGATGTGCTACAAACCCCTTAAATGTGGTGATCGCAATCGATGCACCACATTTATCGGTTTAATTGCCGAAATCAGCGGCGATGAGCCGCTGATCGACAACACTGGCGTGTCAGCTGTCGGGGACAGCTGATCTCCCAGTTCCTGATGCACACCTTGTCGCTGACAGTGTGCATCCGGAACGATACAGTGACTTCCTGTCACTCTGACAGGAAGCCTATCGAGACCAGCCGAAGGTTGGTCCTGATGGGCTTCCGTCCATGGCAGACACGGAAGCCATTGTTTGGCTTCCGTTTGCCATACTAACTATCGGCCAATCCCGCGATTTCGGACCGGGGTCCGCCGATATGCTAGAAACCCCTAAAATTCGGCGATTGCAACTGATCGCCGAATTTAAGGGGTTAATTCGCCAAAATCAGCGACAAAGGACCGCTGGCCGGCAAGAGTGGAGTGTCAGCTGTCGGCGACAGCTGACCTCCTGGTTCCCAGTGCACACTGTTGCCGACAGTGTGCACCGGAAAAAACTCCGTAACTGTACGTCCTCGTGCGGGAAGTAACTTCCCGCAACGCCGTACAGTTACTTACTCGTGCGGGTAGGGGTTAATGGGGTAACTCAATCTTAATTGGTAGCAGACCGTTATTGAATGTCCATGACCAGCTTAAAGAGGCTGTGTCACCACATTATAAGTAGCCTATCTTGTACATAATGTGATCGGCGCTGTAATGTAGATTACAGCAGTGTTTTTTTATTTAGAAAAACTATCATTTTTGACGGAGTTATGACCTATATTAGCTTTATGCTAATTACTTTCCTAATGGACAACTGGGCGTGTTTTACTTTTTGACCAAGTGGGCGTTGTGGAGAGAAGTGTATGACGCTGACCAATCCGTGACCAATCAACATCATACACTTCTCCCTATTCATTTACACAGCACATTGTGTTCCTACTAGATCACTATGTGCAGCCACATACACACACATTAACGTTACTCAAGTGTCCTGACAGTGAATATACATTACCTCTAGTCAGGACGTGATGTCTATTCAGAATCCTGACACTTTGCTAGCCTTTGTGTGAGATTTACAGCAAGGCAAGCGTAATCTCGTTTTAATTGACAGTTTACTTCGTAATCTACGCCTGCCTTGCTGTAAATCTCACACAATCGTTAGCTATTCTGAATAGACATCACGTCCTGGCTGGAGGTAATGTATATTCACTGTCAGGACACTTAAGTAACGTTAATGTGTGTGTATGTGGCTGCACATAGTGATCTAGTAAGAACACAATGTGCTGTGTAAATGAATGGGGAGAAGTGTATGACGCTGATTGGTCACTGATTGGTCAGCGTCATACACTTCTCTCCACAACGCCCACTTGGTCAAAAAGTAAAACACGCCCAGTTGTCCATTAAGAAACTCATTGGCATAAAGCTAATATTTGTCATAACTTAGTCAAAAATGATCGTTTTTCTAAATAAAAAACTGCTGTAATGTACATTACAGCACCGATCACATTATGTACAAGATAGGCTACTTATAATGTGGTGACAGAGCCTCTTTAAGTCCTCCTCAAGACGCATATACAATTTACTACTATAGGCTGCAGGCCACGTTAGGCCTGCAGCCTATATGGCGCTCGGAAGACACCTGTGCAGGCCTGCGTTATATCACTGCATCCCGCTGGCCTGCGCAAGCGTCCCACCCGGAAGATGTACAGCGCTCTGTCCGTAGCGGGAACGGGGTAAGGTAAGTACAATATATTATTTTTTTTTGGGGGGGGGGCTGTTTGCCAATATACAAGGGGGGTTGCTGTGTAGCACTATATACAAGGGAGGAGCAGAGTGGTGCTATATACAAAGAAGGGGGGGCTGTGTGGCACTATATACAGGGGAGGGGCGCTGTGTTGTACTACATACAAGGGTCGCTGTGTTTCACTACTACATACAAGGGGGGCTGTGTGGCAGTATATACAAGGGGGGCGGCTGTGTGGCAGTATATACAAGGGGGGCGGCTGTGTGGCAGTATATACAAGGGGGGGCTGTGTGGCAGTATATACAAGGGGGGGCTGTGTGGCAGTATATACAAGGGGGGCTGTGTGGCACTATATACAAGGGGGGAGCTGTGTGGCACTATACAAGGGGGGAGTATGGCACTATCTACTAGGGGGGCTGTATGGCACTTTTTACAAGGGGAGGGCTGTGTGGGGCCATCTACAGGGGTCTGTGTATGGCGCTATCTACAGGGAACAGTGTGTGGCACAATCTACAGGGATATGTGTGTGGCGCAATATACAGGGGGCTGTGTGGCACGATCTACTAAGGCGGGCTGTGTGGCACTATATACAAGGGAGGGTGTGCTGTGTGACACTATACAGCGGGAGCTGTATGGCGCTATCTACAGGGGGAGCTGTATGGCACTATCTACAAGGGGGATGTGGGAGACGCGATCTACAAGTGGGGTGTCACAGTGTCTACAGGGGGGCTGTATGGCAAAATCTACAGGGGGCACTATCTATAAGAGGGGCTGCATGTGGCACCTAGGGAAGGGGGGGCCCAGTCAAAAGTTTGCTATGGGGCCCAGTCTTTCCTAGTTACACCCCTGGCTGACAGACATGTCTGGAACCCCTTATCTCGGGGGAAAATATAAGATCTGAGAGGTTATAATCCAACCTGTCAAATCCTTGTTTGCATTATCAAGTGATAGCAGAGATCATTGGCCAGTCCCTATAGTCGTCAGAATCCATTAAAAAAATAAAATAATCCAATGACTATGGTCAGTTTAACCCGTTAGTGACCGGCCCATTGTGTTTCTACGTCGGTCACTAACGGGCCTTATTCCGATGCCATAGACTTTTTACGTCGCGGCATCGGAATAAGTAAACAGAGCAGGGAGCTGTCAAATCTCGCTGCTAGAGGCAGCTGAGGGCTGGGAGCGTCCCTGCTCTGCCGTGTGAGATCGATATTAGTATCGATCTCAAACGTTTAACCCCTCAGATGCGGTGCTCAATAGCGAGCACCGCATCTGAGTGGTTTTGGAGAGAGGGAGGGAGCTCCCTCTCTCTCCCACCGACACCCGGCGATAAGATCGCCGAGTGTCTGTGTCTCTAATGGCAGCCGGGGGTCTAATAAAGGCCCCCAGGTCTGCCTGGAGTGAATGCCTGCTAGATCATGCCGCAGGCATGACCTAGCAGATGCCTGTCCGTGTTAAACGGACAGGCAGTAATACACTGCAATACAAAAGTATTGCAGCGTATTATAAATGCGAATGCAGAATCGCATATTATAGTCCCCTAATGACACTAGTAAAAAAGTGAAAAAAAAGTTTAATAAAGTTAATTTAAAAAAAAATGTGAAAAAAAATGAAAAACCCAGCTTTTCCCCTTACAAAATGCTTTACTATTAAAAAAACAAAATAAAGTTAAAAAGTTACACATATTTGGTATCGCCGCGTCCGTAACGACCCCGACTATAAATCTATTACATTATTTAACCCGCACGGTGAACGCCGTAAAAAAATTAATAAAAAACTATGGAAAAATTGCTGTTTTCTGTGAATACTGACTTTAAAAAAATCTGATAAAAAGTGATCAAAAAGTCGCATCTACTCCAAAATGGTACCAATAAAAACTACAAGTCGTCCCGCAAAAAAAAAGCCCTCATACAACCGCATCGGCGAAAAATGAGTTTTTACTGTGTAAAAGTAGTAAAACATACAAAAACTATACAAATTTGGTATCGTTGCAATCGTAACAACCCGCTGAATAAAGCTATTGTGTTATTTATACCACTCGGTAAACGGCGTAGATTTAGGACGCAAAAAAGCGTGGCGAAATTTCTGATTTTTTTCTATTCTCCCCCAAAAAAAAGTTAATAAAAGTTAATCAATAAATAATATGTACCTAAAAATGGTGCTATTAAAAAATACAACTTGTCCCGCAAAAAACAAGACCTTATACAGCTATGTCGACGCAAAAATAAAAAGGTTATAGCTCTTGGAATGCAACGATTGAAAAACGTAAAAAATAGCTTGGTCATTAAGGTCCAAAATAGGCTGGTCATTAAGGGGTTAAGGGCAGATGTATATATTGTATAACCCCATGTAAATAAAAAAAATACAATGTTCTTTCTTATAAGTCGTTTCCCTTTTTCCCCTTACTGGCACATGTTTTGCTGCTAAAAACAGATATATCTGAATAATTTTATTACAACCAATTTCACAATGAGTAACAAAGTGTTATTATAACCTGTCTAGTGAATAAGAACAAGAAATAGGAACACAAACCTATATATTAGATGCTATTCCTATATGCAAGACACTTTTTTATCAATTCTAATGCAGACTATGACTGCTTCAGTCTGTGAAATTTACAAGCAATGCTTGGAAGACATGTCCTTTATTACAAGAAAGAGAAAGCCATAACAAAAAAGAAACAGAAAGAACAGATTCCGTTTTGACTCATTATCCCTCCATAATTACATTTCCAATCTTTCATGTGCATTCTATTTTTGAAAGACCAGCATGGTGTCACTGATTAGAATAAGGCTAAACATTTGCTGAGGTCGAAGCTACACTGAGAATGATTATGTCCTTAATGGCCACATGACTTTTAATGTTGCGCATTGTATTTTTAACTCTAAGCACTCAAATATTAAATACAAATTTTTCTCAGGGCACGCTTAAAACTGTGAATGTTGGGGAAATAAACTGATTGTCTGGGGTAGCACGTTCCAGAGGACTGGTGCAGCATGAGAAAAGTTTGGCGATAAAAGTGGGAAATTCTGATTATGAAGGATGCTAATCGTAGATCGTTGGCAGAACGTAGAGCATCGGTAGGGTGGTAGACACAGATGAGGGAGGAGATGTAAAGGAAAAATACGTTAAGGTTTCCATATTTTTTTTATTCTATTGTGTATCCCCATTGAAGCATGTGTTTCATGAACAATGCTACCACGTATGTGTTCTGTGTAATATATACATAACTTAAACAACCGACTGAGGCCAGTGAGGTGGAGGGGGGGGGGGGGTAAAGGTGGGCAAGCTCAGGATATGGAGATCAGTATCTGGGTAACAGTTAAAAGAAGGGGTAGGGAAAAAAGTGCCATGAGGCTAGCCTTTTGCTGGCACCCCCTACTAAATATGCCTGGGCAGCTGATATTAGGGATGCAAGTCCATGGATTACATCCCTACAGTAGGGCATTGCTCCTATACAACTAGAATAACAAAAAGACCTCAATAGGAGTGCATCAAAAGTCCGACAGATGCTTGTGGTAGGGGATTCTATTATTAGACGGACAGACAGGGTCATCTTATACCGAGAACATGAATGCCGAACAGTGTGTTGTCCTCTTGGTGCTAGATATTGACAGACTACTCGATGGGGCTGGGGACCCATTGGTACCAAAGAAAAAGTCAGTGGAAGATGAAAGGCCCATAAAAACGATTTTGGAGAACTAGGAGTAAAAGCTTCTCAAGTACAGTACATCCAAGGTAGTGTTTTCAAAAATACAGCTGGTACCTGTCATAGTCCAGACAGTAGTAACGGCAGGCACAGACTGGATCTTTGGCAGCAGGGGATGCAAGACATGGCAGAGGACACCAGACGTGGTGTAACACAGCAGGCGTAATAGACAGCACAACGCGACTCCACACTAGAGATGGCACAAGAACAAGTACAGCATGGGATACAGGATACGGGTAGCAGGGCACGGGAACACCGGGAACAGGATACGACTACGAGACCATTTGCAGGACTAACAGAGGAATACAAACAACAGAGCCCTTTTTATAGTCCAGGGTGATCATGGGCTAATTAAAACATTTTACATGTGCGCACGCTGGCCCTTAAAGGCCGGGTACAAGCATGCGCGTGGACCCTACGGGAGACTGTAGAGTGGAGCGTAAGTGAGTGCTGGCATCTCCTAGGAAGGAGACGCAGGCCGGCACTCACAGATCTATAGCCGTGGCTGTTGAGGGGTGAGTAGGAACGACGATCTGCAGCCGTGGATGCTACAGTATCCCCCCTCTTCTTAGAACCAGAGCGAGAGAGGAATTTCCTAATGAGGGTAGGACCAAACCCTTTTCAGTCCACCAAATAGAAGGTCCTTCCTCCTACCTTCTTGCAGTCCAGAAATCTCCTTTACCTCAAACACATCAAATGGGAGCTGGGAGCAACTGCAGGACTAGGAGTTTTACTGTAGCGGTTCAGGACCACAGGTTTCAGGAGGGACACATGAAAGTAGTTGGGGATTCTGAGGCTAGGAGGCAGCCGAAGCTTATAGGAGACAGGGTTTATCTGTTGTAGGATCTCAAAGGGTCCGAAGAACCTGGGAGCAAATTTGTATGAGGGCACCTTCAAACGAATGTTCCTTGAGGACAGCCAGACTTTTGGTACCCGGAAGAAACTGAGGCGGCTCTCTTCTTCGAGTATTCACTTTTCGCTTCATGCGATCGACTGCCAGCACAATAGAAGACTGAGTCTGTTGCCAGATTTGTAGGAAGTCCCTAAATGCAGAGTCAGCTGCGGGTACCTGAGAAGTAGCCGGAACCAGAAGAGGGATTCGTGGATGTTGGCCGTAGACCATGAATAATGGTGTGGAAGCGGTGGACTCACTTGTGTGGTTGTATGAGAACTCGGCCCATGGAAGAAGCTGTACCCAGTCGTCATGCTGCATGGAGATGAAGTGGCGAAGATAATTCTCCATGATTTTGTTAGTCCTCTCGACTTGGCCATTGGACTGGGGATGGTAGGCTGAGGAAAAGTCCAATTTCACATCTAGGTGTTTACAGAGGGCTCTCCAGAATTTCGAGATAAACTGAACCTCCCGATTAGACATGATATGAAGGGGCAAGCCATGCAACCAGAAGATGTGCTGAATGAAGAGATTAGCCAGTCGAGGAAGAGAAGGTAGGTCAGTCAGCGGATCAAAATGAGCCATCTTGGAGAACCGATCCACCACCACCCAGACCGTATTGCATCCCGCTGAGGGAGGAAGGTCTGTGACAAAGTCCATAGCAATATGCTACCAGGGGGCATTGGGCACAGGCAGAGGTTGGAGCAGACCGGCAGGCTTTGAGTGAGCAACCTTGTTCAAAGGACACACAGTGCAGGAAGATACAAAGTCCACAACATCTTTGGGCAGCGTGGGCCACCAGAAACGACAAGTTATCAGGTATCGAGTCTTACGAACACCCGCGTGTCCAGTCAGTTTGGAGCGAAGGATTCTCCTCCTGTCTGCCAACCGCACGAAAGTCCTCCCCGGAGGGTTGTCCCTCCAACCAAACCTAGGCACTAGAGTTTTTTTGGTTTATGGGGACACAGACGCACAAAATTGCCTCCGAGGCCGCAATACAGACATAGTCCCGAAGTGCGTCTGCGTTGTTTCTCTTGGACAGACAATTTGAGGCGGTCTACCTGCATAGGCTCCTCAGGTGGAGCAGCTGATGAGGGCAACAGGGGTTGCTGAAATGTAGGAGCCAGTCAAGGAAGTCTTCTGGACCGGCGCTCCTCTTGAGACCGTTCCTGAATCTGCATGTTGATCCAGGTACCTAGAAGGATGAGGCAGGTCACGAGCGGCAAGCTCTTCTTAAATTTCAGAGGATAGTCCCTGCCAGAATGTGGCCACTAAGGCATCGTTTTTCCAGGCCAGCTCGGCCACCAGGAACCGAATGGCCTACTCGCTCACAGAGGTGTCTCCTTGGCACAAGGTCAGCAGGGATGCAGCTGCTGAAGAGACTCATCCAGGTTCCTCAAATACTGTGTGGAAAGTTTGTAGGAAGCACTGTAAGTCACAGGTCTCTGGTCCCTGACGTTCCCAGATGGGATTCGCCCATGCCAGGGCTTTGCCAGCAAGGAGAAAGATTATGAATGCGATCCTAGCGCCATTGGAAGGAAATGCTCTGGCAAGTAGACTGAAGTGGATCTGGCACTGGTTCAGAAATCCCCTGCAGCCCCTCGCGTCTCCGTCGTAGTGAGGAGGTAGTGGCAGCGAGAATCGGAAGTCGGCACTTGTACTGACAGGAGGTGTAGCAGGAGGAATAGCCGGAGCAACAGGAAAAGGTGCTATGGCAGATGCAGCTTGCGCATCCAGCCGATGTGCAATGGAATTCACCGGCAGGAGGAGTTGGTCCTGTCGTGACCGAAGGTCTTGTATGTCTGCCTGAATGACTTGTGACGTCATCATGGTCCTGGGTTGGTCAGCGGGGTCCATGGCCTGAGTGTACTGTGGGTGTGTGGACCCACTGGGCCGCACCGCAGTAGCGGGATAGCAGCTAGCCAAACTACAGTGTACCAAGTCAATATATATAGTCAAAGCACCATGGTACCTGTGATAGTTCAGACCGTAGGAACGGCAGGCACAGACGGGATCTTTGGCAGCAGGTGATGCAATACGTGGCAGAGGACACAAGACGTGGTGTAACACAGCAGGCATAATGGACAGCACAACGCGACTCCACACTAGAGATGGTACAAAAGCAATTACGACACGGGATACAGGATACGGGTAGCAGGGCACAGGAACACGGAACAGGATATGACTACTGGGCCATTTGCAAGACTAACAGAGGAATATGAACAATGCTCAAGCAAGGAGTGAAAGGGCAGAGCCCTTTTTATAGTCCAGGGTGATCATCGCCTAATTAGAACATTTTACATGTGCGCGCGCTGGCCCTTAAAGGCCGGGTACGAGCATGCGCGCGGACCATATGGGAGACTGTAGAGCGGAGCAGAAGTGAGTGCTGGCATCTCCTAGGAAGGAGACGCAGGTCGGCACTCACAGATCTGTGGCTGTTGAGGGGTGAGTAGGAATGACTATCTGCGGCCGTGGACGCTACAGCTTGTATTTATATCTGGCTTCCTACACCTGGTCTTTGCTTGTGATTTTCCTAGTCTTCTGGTGTTCTGATCAAGCTCTAACACTCCCTGTACTTCTGACTTCTGGATTTCTTGGAAACTGACCTCGGCTTGTCTCTCGTTAACCCCTTGTTTACCGATTTTTGTTATCTGCTCCCGGCTGGTTCTGACCTCCTGCTGTACCTGATTTCCACTTGCTCTGTTTTGGACTTCTATTTACCCTCTGGTTGGCTGGTTATCTTGTTCATGTTTGCCTCCATTGCACCTCTTATCCAACACTGAACTCTGCTAAGACAACCTGGGTTCTATGCAGCAAAGACCATCCCACCTTGTTGTTGGCTCTGGCGAAAACCTTAGAGTAGCTTTACACTCTATCAGAGTTGTGACGGATTTGAGGTTGTGGTTTATTTGCACGCTCTCTTCCGGAAGTCTCCAGCAGCCTTTGGGAAATCGCTCAACTTGCAATTCCATAACAGCTGGAATTTAGAGCGATAAAAAAGTAGCTTAGAAATTGGTGTAGAAAGGAAGGGTTGAGGTTATTGGAGAATTTGAATTTGAATTCACAAAAATATGGGTGTGGTAGGTATACGTTCACTTGTATTGACTTATATTTAGAACTGCCTGTCTAAACGTTTTAAAACTAATTTTATGAAACAAAATTCATTATTAAAAAATGTAGGGCAAAAGTTGCCAAAGAAATCAGCTACAGGCGTTGGCTAGCAAATCTGGATTGCACACAATAGCTTGCGGGGTGTGAACATGTAGTCAGCACCAAAATAGAAGTGCCTAGCATGTAATAAACACCCCACACATTCACAGCTGCTAGGTGTGCTGGCAAAATATTTGAATGGGTTTGCCTGCCACAGATATAAAAAGACCACTTCCCAACGCGTTTCTGCACCAAGTAGGGGAGCGTCCTCGGGTATATCTTGTCTTATTAATCTTTATTGGTAAAGGGCCGGTCAGCATGTATTATGCTGTTTAAATTTCAGTTACGGCACGCATGAGACATCTGATGTCGGTCCCAACACGCGCCGGCAGAACACTGGGATCTTATGCACATCAAGCCCCACCTCCCTGGCCGGAGGCGTGATCGAGCCGCACCAATCAAAACACAAGACGTCAGAACAGACACCCATTCGATCAGCCGGCCCCCTGGTAACCACTCAGCCAAAGAGATCGATGCAAACAGCATTGTTAGTAACATGGGGGGAGCCAAAGGCGGCCGAACCCAGCAAGATGACATAGCACCAAACTGAACGCTGTGATGTAAACAGAATCGGAAAATGACAGCCCGAAGGCCGTAAATGGATGCGCGTACAGCACAGAGTAGAGAGCCAGGACGACATAGACGCCGGCATCAGTCACCGACGACAAGGCACAAACATACCATAAAGTACGCACATCAGGATCCAATTAAAAATGCAGCAAATACACCGCATAGTAACATAGGCGAGTCACAGAGAGAAAGCACGAATCAGGCTGATAAAGCGAGCAAACCCCCCCCCCCCCCAATAAAAAAGAAATAATAAAAAATAAAATTAAAAAAAATTCAAAATTTAGATATTTTTTTTTTTTTTAAATAATTAGATGGCTGGGGGAGCTTTTAAACTAGGATCTAGAGAAGGGATTATAGGGATACTGAAATGGGCTTAGATATGGAGGATACAGTAAGGGTTAATGGGGATTTTGTGGGGGGAGGGGTTAGCAAGGCAAGTAGGTAGGTGATAAGGAATAAATATGGACCTAGAAAAATGAAAATGTTAGAATGTCAAATCTATGTTGGAAGATGCAAGTGTTGATAATGTTTATAAATGTAAATTAATGCACCAAGGCTGCAATAATGGTATTAACCCCTTAAGGACACGGCCAATTTTAGCCTTGAGGACAGAGCAATTTTTTTTAAATTTCCCTCTTTGCATCCCGACGCTCATAACGCTTTTATTTTTTGTACGACGTAGTTGTATGAGACTTTGTTTTTTGCGGGACGAGTTGTACTTTATGTCGGTACCATTTTTTGGTACAAATACATTATCGTTTAATTTCTATAAATTTTTAATTAGATTAAAATGCAGAAAAAAAGCAGTTTTTTTTTTACACCATACACCGATCATCATAAATAATGTTATAGATATGTTGTTTAGGTTGTTACGGTCGTGGCAATACCAAATATGTCTATATTATTTCATGTTTTGGGACTTATATTTTAAAAAGTTGATTTATTATAAAAATGTGTGTTTCTGTGTATTTTATTTATTTATTTACCATAATTTTTTTTTTACATTCATTTAACTTTTTTTTTAAATCCCATAAAGGGATTTATCATTTTGATTTTTATTTTGTAACTGTAATGTACTGGCATAGATCTATATGCCAGTACATTAGCCTGTTACTGATCGTACACAGGCAGTTGTTAGGGCAGACCTCAGTATGCCCTAACAACAGGAAATATGTTCAGACAGCCCTGGGGTCCTTCACTGGACCCTGGGCTGTCTGGCCATATGAGTTGTGGGCTTTGATCGCGTCACAGTTATTTTCTGTGACGCGATCAATGTGCAGTCCCCTCTCCTTGAACGCCGCGAACAGCTGTCATCGCGGAGTTCAAAGGGTTAACAGCGGAGAGAAGATGTTTCTCTCCTCTCCGCTGTCAGAGCGGGGCCGTGGCTGTGTATTACAGCCGTTGCCCCGCTCTCGATCGCACACACAGAGACGGCACAGACGGCTGTCACACAGGACGAGTATGCTCGTCCTAATGCGCGAAGTGCTCGCTGCTCAGGACGAGCATACTCGTCCTGTGTCGGCAACCAGTTAATGCATATATATTAAATGGAATAAAACTGGGAATAACACAACAAAAGAAGGACCTGGGTATTCTGGTTACAGGTAAGCTAAGCAGAAGTATTTCATGTCAAGCAGCAGCTGTAAAAGCAAATAAGATTGTAGGATGTATAAAAGGAGAGAGCGAGAAACTGTGACACCAATGTAATAATGAGCCTTTATAAATCCCTTAGATGTGATCTTATTAACATGTATAAATAGATTTCTGTGGTCAATACAAAGAAATGGCACATGACATTCATTCCAAGAACTGTACAAGGCACCAGGGAACATTCTATACATGTGTAGGAAAGGCATTTCCGATATCAATATAGGAAAGGGTTCTTTACAGTTAGCTGTTACACTATGGAATGCCCTAACTAAGAGGTAGTTATGGTAGCTGTGAGAGCATTCAAAAAATAGCAAGATGCTAAACTAATAACAAACAAATGCATTATGGGTTATAAACAATTGAGCAATGAACGATGTATGATTGATCTAGCAAAGGTTGAATTTGATGGAAATGTCTTATTTTAGCCCCTTGAGGACACAGTCTGTTATGGCCTTAAAGAGAACCTTTCACCCTTCCATACATGTGCAGCGGAGTGCAGCATGTATTAGGCAGGGCTGAACAAACCCTGGATACTTTATTTAGATATTCTCAAACTTTTAAGAAAGTTTCAAAAGTCGGTTTTTTTAGGGACCAGATTTGAAGTGGCTTTGAGGGGCCTATATATAAGAAACCCCAATAAAACACCCCATTTTAAAAACTGCACCCTTCAAAGAATTGAAAATAGAATTTAGAATGTTTCTTAACCCTTTAGTCATTTCACAGGAATTAAAGCAAATTTGAGGCAAAATTTACATTTTATTTTTTGTTTTTTTAAAGAAATTCAATATAATTTTTTTTTTTTTTCTGTAACATAGACGATTTTACAAGAGTAATATAACTCAATATTTATTTCCCAGATTCTGCAGTTTTTAGCATGTTGCCCTAGTGTGCTAATGGCCTGAAACACAGGCCTCCAAAGCAGAGGAGCACCTCATGGATTTTGGGGCCTCCTTTTTATTAGAATATATTTTAGGCACCATGTCAGATTTAAAGAGGTCTTATGGTGCCAAAACAAAGGAAACACCCCAGAAAATTTAGAAAATATACTTCTCAAAGAATTAATTGAAGGGTGCAGTGAGCATTTTAACCCTACAGTCTTTTTACTGAATTTCTTGGAATTAGGCCGTAAAAATTTAAAGTCTACATTTTTCACTCAAAAGGTAGTTTTAGCTCCGAAATTTTTTCATTTTCACAAAGAATAAAGGAGAAAAAGCACCCCAACATTTATAAAACTATTTCTCCTGAGTACGATAAAACCCCATATGTGGTCATAAACTGCTGTTTGAACTTACTGCAGGGCTCAGAAGGGAAGGAGGGTCATTTTGCTTTTGGAGCGCAAATTTTGCTAGAATGGTTTTTGGGTGCTGTCGCGTTTGCAAAGCCCTGAGAGACCAAAATAGTGGAAATGCCCAAAAGTGACTCCATTAGGGAAACTACACCCCTCAAGGAATCCATCTAGGGGTATAGTAAGCATTTAAACCCCACAGGATTTTGCAAAATGTATTGGAATTCAGCCGTGAAAATAAAAAATAAAAATTGTTTCATTTTCACAAGGGTTAAAAGAAAAAAAGAACCACAAAATGTGTATGTCAAATTCTCCTGAGTACGGCAATACCCCATATGTGGTGAGAACCAGCTGTTTGGACACACGGCAGGGCTCAGAATGGCGGGAGTGCTGTTTGACGTTCAGATTTTGCTTAATTGTTCTTTTTGGTGCCATGTCTTTACTGTGAGAACTGTGAATCTATGGAATAGCCTACCGCAGGAGCTGGTCACAGCAGGGACAGTAGATGGATTTAAAAAAGGGCTAGAACAAAAAAGTATTAGCTCCTATGTGTAGAATTTTTTTCCTTCCCTTTTGCCGTCCCTTGGTTGAACTTGATGGACATGTGTCTTTTTTCAGCCGTACTAACTATGTAACTATGTCGCATTTGCAGAGCTCCTGAGGTACCAATACAGTAAAAACCCCTGAGAAGTGACTCCATTTTGGAAACTACACCCCTCAGAGCATTCATTTAGGGGGTAGTGAACATTTTGACCTCACAGGTGTTTCATAGATTTTATTAGAATTGGGCAATGAAAATTAAAAATTAAATTCTTTGCAAAACGATGTTTTCACTTTCATGATTTTTTTTTACAATGGGTAATGGGAGAAAAAACACCACACAATTTGTGTAACGACGGGGTAGGGAGACAGACAGGTGAGCCCTAATCTACCCGCCACTCAGTCCCTGCCTACTTGCAACGGCCCGTCCTAGGCGACGGCGTACAACTGGGCGACGGTCCCTATGCTCAATAAGTGCACAACAGACAAGGGTACACAGAAGCTAAGGGACATGGGGCAGTTGCCCACGGTGACACAGTGAGCAACAAGAGTAGTGAACGAGCCTAGTCAAACCAGGAGTGCACGAGGTACAAATCGCAGAGCAGGAGCGTAGTCCGTAAAGCCAGGGTCAAAAATGAAGCAAGGTCAATAATCATAGCAGGAGCAGCAGAGCCAGGAAACAGAAAAGAATCACAGGCAAAGGAGGAGCAGGAAATGCAGGTATAAATAGACAGAGGGCGGGATCTAGCTCCGTTTGGCCAGGCTGTGATAGGCTCTCCCACTCCTCAGCCTCCCAGCCTGACTGGTAGAAGATCGTGTCATTCTCTCAGACTTAGGAGCAGGTGCAGACTGATTACCCACGGGCGTCGACACAGAAGCTGTGTCTGGCAGATCCTTTACAATTTGTTACTCAATTTCTCCTGAGTACGGCAATACTGCATATGTGTGGCGCCATACTCTGCTGTTTTTGCAAAAAGCAGGGCTCATAAGGCAAGTACCGGGGCTTTTGAAGCGCAGGTTTTGCTGGATTGGTGTTCGGGCGCCATGTCGCATTTGCAAAGCCCCTGAGGTACCAGAGTATAGTGGAAAACCCAGAGAAGTGACCCCATTTTAGAAGCTACACCCCTCAAGGCATTTATCATTTGCTTGGACATATGGCAGGGCTCAGGAGTGAAAGAGCACCATGCACATTTGAAGCCTAATTGGGGATTTTTCACAGCATTGCAGGGCTCTGAGGTCAAACATTAACACAAACCCCCAAGAAGTGACCCCTATTTTGGAAACTATACCCCTCAAGGCATTTATTATGGGGTGCAGTGAGTATTTTGACCCAATACTACTTTTTTTTTTTTTTTACTAGAAAATAATGTGCAGTGGATTTTCCACAGATATGCCATTTTAGTGCAAAATATGTTGTGACCAGCTTTTGCCACTGAAGACAAATACCTCAGAAACTGTTAAGTGGGTTCTCCCGATATGGGAAGGCCATATGTAAACTGCTGTTTGGGCACACTGTCGGGCTCAGAAGGGAGGGAGCACTATCTGGCTTTTGGAACGTGGATTTTGCTTAGTAGTAGTTCTGTTTGAGGTTTTTACTGGTATTTCCGTTTATAATGTGTGGGCATATGTAGCTGTGCAGAGAACATCAGGACATAATAAGGTGGTAAAAAAATGAGGAAAATAAATAATATTTCACAGATGTGTGGCCAGTGTCGCACTGATAAATGGTGCCATATCTTATTCCGCCTTTTTGAACAGACTGCACATTTTGTGTCGCCATATTCTGAGAGCTGTAACTTTTTTGCGATGGATTGGCGTAAGCAGGGGCGTAGCTAAACGCTCATGGGCCCCGATTCAAAGGTTCTTCTTGGGGCCCCCCCCCCCAAACTTCTCATGGCCGGTGGCCCGCAGATTTTAGCTGCATCGCTGGTTTTCCTAAGTGACCCAACAAGGCATCACTAAGGACTTAAAATATCGAGGAAATAGCCCCAATACATGTGTCCCCCTCAAAAAAAAAAAAAGGGGGGGGGAAGGAATGTGTATGTATATGTGAAAAAAATATATATAAGACAGCATATCTATAGCACTACGACCATATAGCTATGGATAGGATTAGATACGGCTCAGCAGACAGTATCACACATGATAGGATTAGATATAGGGCCCAGCTCGCAGACATTGCTGTCCAGCGCTGGACCAAGGAAAGGTGAGTATAAGAATTATTTTGGTTTTTTTTGTTACTAATTATTTTTCTGTTTGTTTTTTTACAAGTTCGGTTGTTGGACTACTTCAGATTCGAGGACTACTTCGATAATGGCATTTGTTTTATTCTCAATAAAATGGTTAATGAGGGTTGTGTGTGTGATTTTTTATTTTGTGTGTGGCATTTGTTTTATTTTCAATAAAATGGTTAATGAGGGTTGTGTGTGGGATTTTATTTTTTTAAAACTTTATTAGTACCACCTTAGTAATGGCCACTGGCTGATTGACCACGTCCATTATTAAGGCGGGGCTTAATGTTAGACATGAAGAGGCAAACACTAACCCCCATTATTACCCCGGTATCCACCGCCACCAGGGGTACCGGGAAGAGCGGGGTACGATCCAGTACCCGACCATCTGTAGAGACGGAGGGGTACTGGCGTGGCCATAGGCTGTTATTACCAGGCTGGAAAAGCCCAAAAACAGTGGCCCTTCCTTCCCTGGTAATGCTGACCTGCTGTTGCTATGTTGTATCTGGCTGGTTATAAAAATGGGGGAACCCTACATCGTGCTTTCCAATTATTTAATTTTTTTTTAAAAAATGACGTGGGGTCAACCCCCATTTTTCATGACCAGCCAGATACAACACAGCAGCAGCCTAGCATTACCAGCGTGGGAAGGGCCACTGTTTTTGGCTTTTCCCAGCCTAATACTACCAGCGTGGGGCCGCCCCAGTGCCAGATCATGACTATAGATGGTCGGGTACTGGATCATACCTGGCTCTTCCCGGCACCCCTGGCGGCGGTAGATACCAGGGTAATAATGGGGGTTAGTGTTAGCCTTTTCACTGGCTAACACTAAGCCCCGCCTTAGTAATGGACGCTCTCAATCAGTCAGCGGCCATTACTAAGGCGGTAGCGATAAAGTTTAAAAAAAAATACAAAGACAGAAAACATTTATTGAAATAAAAAACCACCACACAACCCTCGTTAACCATTTTATTGAGAATAAAAAAAAGCCGTCAGCGAAGTAGTCCTCGAATCCGACATAGTCCAACGACCGAACCTGTAAAAAAAACACATTAGTAAGGGCCTGTTCACATTACCGCAGCCCTTCCGTTGAGGGTTTGAGTCTGAGGTTTCCGTCGAGTAACCCCTAAACGGAAAGGCAACTGAAACTTCCGCTTCTGTTTCCCTCACCATTGATCTTAATGGTGACGGAAACGTTGTTAAAGATTTCCGTTTATCAACGTTGTGACAGGATTCAGTTGTTTTGCATTGTCGACTGCGCTATTGATTCCACCAAAACGGAACCCGTTCACAACGGTGACAAACGGAAACCATTAGTAAAGTTTCCATCACCATTGAGATCCATGGTGATGCGAACGGAAGCAAAGGTTTGCCTTTCCTTTGAGGGGTTAACCCGACGGAAACCTCCGACGGAAGGACAGTGGTGATGTAAACAGGGTCTTAGATACAGGGCCCATGTGCATGTGTGATACTGTTTGTTGGACCCTGTATCTAAGCCTAAGGTAGGCTTAGATACAGGGTCCAGCAGACAGTAATCTTATACAGTATAAGATTACTGTCTGTTGGGGCCATGTATCTAAGCCTAACACATGGTAGGCTTAAAAGGGATTGTCCAGTCCCTAAACATTGATGGTCTATCCTTCATTTCCCTTACTTGCTCGCACTGTAAACCGCTGACATGTTTGTGTCGGCGATTCACAGTGTGAGAAATTGACCGGAAGGAATGGGAAGTAGCGCTCGTACGAGCGCTGCGCTCCCTTCAAAAAAGCTGATGGTGGGGGTCCCAGGAGTCGGACCCCGACCCATCAGCTTCAGCAGACTGTAATATTAAACTTACCCTCCTCTTCAGCCGCAACAGAGGTCCTGACTCCATCCAGGTTGGGGATGTGCGCAGCACATGACGTCAGAACCTTTGCTACGCTCCGCAAAGAGGGGGGGGGGGTATGTACTGTCAGTTACTATAGTAACAGGGGCCCGTGTAGTTTATTACATAGGCCCCAGTTACTATAGTAACTTTTCAATCCCGACACTACAGCACAGCAAGTGTAATCTCGCGAGATTACGCTATAAACGGTCATTTAAAACTAGATTGCGCTTGCTGTGCTGTAGTGTCGGGATTGTGTTAGTGAAGTGCCAGGATTCTGAATAGACATCACGTCCTGGCTGGAGGTAATGTATATTCATTGTCAGGACACTGCAGTAACGTTAGTGTTTCTGTATGTGGCTGCACATAGCGGTATAGCTATATCGCTATGTGCTGTGTAAATGAATGTAAATGAGTGGAGAGAAGTGTATGACGCTGATTGGTCAGCGTCATACACTTCTCTTCACAGCGCCCAATTGGCCAAAAAGTAAAACACGCCCAGTTGTCCATTAAGAAACTCATTAACATAAAGCTAAAATAGGTCATAACTCCGTCAAAAATTATAGTTTTTCTAAATAAAAAACACTGCAGTAATCTACATTACAGCGCCGATCATATTATCTACGATATAGGCCACTTATAATGTGGTGGCAGAGCCTCTTTAACCGCTTAATGACCGCCGATTAGCCTTTTCACGGCGGTCATTAATGGGCTTTATTCTACAGCGCCGCCATTCCACGGCTCTGCATTAGAATAAAGTAAACAGAGCAGGGAGCCGTGAAATCTCCCTGCTCTCAGCTGCCAGAGGCAGCTGAGGGTTGGGGGCGTCCCTGCTCGAACAGTATCGATCTCACCCGTTTAACCCTTCAGATGCGGTGCTCAATAGCGAGCACCGCATCTGAGTGGTTTTGGAGAGAGGGAGGGAGCTCCCTCTCTCTCCCACCGACACCCGGCGATAAGATCGCCGAGTGTCTGTGTCTGCGATGGCAGCCGGGGGCCTAATAAAGGCCCCCAGGTCTGCCTGTAATGAATGCCTACTAGATCATGCCGCAGGCATGACCTAGCAGATGCCTGTCCGTTTTAAACGGACAGGCAGTAATACACTGCAATACAAAAGTATTGCAGTGTATTACAATAGCGATCGGAGGATCGCATAGTGAAGTCCCCTAGTGGGACTAGTATAAAAGTAAAAAAAAGTTGAATAAAGTTAATTTGAAAAAAATTTGAAAAAAAATAAAATGAAAAACCCACTTTTTCCCCTTACAAAATGCTTTACTATTAAAAAAAACCACAATAAAGCAAAAAAGTGACACATATTTGGTATCGCCGCGTACGTAACGACCCCGACTATAAAGCTGTTACATTATTTAACCCGCACTGTGATCGCCGTAATAAATAAAATAAAAAACAATGGAAAAATTGCTGTTTTCTGTTAATCCTGACTTTAAAAAAATGTGATAAAAAGTGATAAAAAAGTCGCATCTACTCTCAAATGGTACCAATAAAAACTACAAGTCGTCCCGCAAAATACAAGACCTTATACAGCTATGTCGACGCAAAAATAAAAAAGTTATAGGTCTTCGAATGTACAATGGAAAAATGTAAAAAATGGCTTGGCCATTAGGGCCCAGAATGCAAGCAGGGGGAAGGGGTTAAGTTACTTTTGTATGTTTGGTATAGCTGAATTCACTGCCTTGGTTTATCAGCCATCTGTGTTTTGTTCTCAAAGGTCTATAGAAAATACATTACATAGTGATCTTAGATCAGAGATATGCTACTTTAAAAATGACATCTTTTGTTACACCCTAAAACATAGTTTATATCTTGATGCTATAAACAACGCTAAATAAGCCAAAGTCAGCTGCTATCACATGCTGCTTACTAATGTGTGTAACAAGTCAAGCATATCAGCATCTACTAGTATATCTGTTACTAAAGCTTCCTCTAACTTCGAGTCACACAGCAAGTCATATAGATATGTGGCATGCTTATTCATGCTTATTCAGCTTTGTGACTTTATAATGTAGCATTTAATGGTATCCTGAAATAATTCTTAATATAATACAACAGAATAATTATATTAATTATATGAACTAGTTTGTTAGCCCATTTAGTATTACTGTGTAACCCATTCAGACAGTACTCTGATGATATGCACATGATGGTACATGAACCCCCAATTGTGGCCCTATAGTGTTTCTCCCATCTGGACCACTAAAAATGCAGACTTCCAAATGATTAACTGTTTGGTGCTACTCTGGCTTCTCTAAACCCCTAGGGACGTCCACTTATTTCCCATGCATTGACCACTAACTGGGATCATGGGTTTGAATCCAACCACGGACAACATATGCGTGATACTCAGGTTTCCTCCCACACTCCAAAAACATACTAATAGGTTCATTGTCTTCCTATTAATTTAATCCTAGTGTTTGCCTGTCTGAGGTTATTAGACTGTGAGCCTCATTGGGGACAGGCACTGATATGTATGAAAACTACTGTACAGTGGTGTGTAATATGTTGGTGCTATATAAGAATCATAAATAAGTGTAGCTTTACACTGTATTTCTGAGTCCTGAGTGTGCATATTGACATATAGGGCAACCCCTTTTAGGACCAGAAATTTGTTTATTGAAAGTAAATGTTTCTAAGATCATAGGGATACCATATATGGTGGGGGTTATTTTATGTAATATATATTTTATTAAATAAAAAATATTTTATTAAAAAAATAGTGTTTTGCATCTTTTTTCTCTATTTTTAATTTTGTACAAAACGTAATTTTTTTACTTTTATTTTAGTCTCAAAATGGGACTTTAAATTTTCACTTAAATTTTTTTACTAGCAGTATTCTACTTATTGTGACATCCGACAAGTATGTCCTAATAGGAATTTACAAGCAGAGTTTTCTCCTATACAGGCAGCTACCAGGGGAGCAGGGCAATGTATTACTGCCGCGTTCCTACCACTGATCTCGCGGGCACACTGGCAGTAATCGCAAGCTCATTATGACGAAAATGTACATTTTTGTCATGGGTCACTAAGGGGTTACCCTCCCCCCCCCAAAAAAAAAAATGATGTAAAAACTTTTTATTCACACTATTCTATAGTGGCTTAGGTCTATAGTCCAGTACATTAGTCTGTGTAAATTATAAATCAATTGTTTTTGTATACCAAAGTATGCCTTAAAGAGGCTCTGTCGCCACATTATAAGTGGCCTATATTGTACATGATATGATCGGCGCTGTAATGTAGATTACAGCAGTGTTTTTTTATTTAGAAAAACGATCATTTTTGACATAGTTATGACCTATATTAGCTTTATGCTAATACATTTCTCAATGGACAACTGGGCGTGTTTTACTTATTGACCAAGTGGGCGTTGTGGAGAGAAGTATAGGACGCTGACCAATCAGCGTCACACACTTTTCTCTCCATTCATTTATACAGCACATAGCGATATAGCTATATCGCTATGTGCAGCCACATACACAAACCCTAACATTACTGCAGTGTCCTGACTATGAATAGACATTACCTCCAGCCAGGACGTGATGTGTAATCAGAATCTTGACACTTCTCTGCACGTCTCTGTGATTTATAGCATAGCATGCGTAGTCTCGCGAGATTACGCTGTAAACTGTCATTTACAGCGAGATCTCGCTGTGCTGTGCTGTAAATCACAGATGTTCAGAGAAGTGGTCAGGATTCTGAATACACATCACGTCCTGGCTGGAGGTTATGTATATTCATAGTCGGGACACTGCAGTAATGTTATAGTGTGTTTATGTGGCTGCACATAACAATCTAGCTATATCGCCATGTGCAGTGTAAACTAATGGAGAGAAGTGTATGATGCTGATTGGTCAGCGTCATACACTTCTCTCCACAACGCCACTTGGTCAAAAAGTAAAACACGCCCAGTTGTACATTAAAAAACTCATTAGCATAAAGTTAATATAGGTCATAACTGTCCAAAATGATAGTTTTTCTAAATAAAAAACACTGCTGTAATCTACATTACAGCGCCGATCACATCATGTACAATATAGGCCACTTATAATGTGGTGACAGAGCCTCTTTAACAATATGGGCAGATGGCTCCGGGGTCCTTTCTGACCGCATGGGATGCCAAGCAATTGCACAACAGGACATCCCTTTTTCCTTGTACAATGTGATCAGTAATGATAGAGTTTTATCTGATCTCCACTATTTTAATCCTGATAACACTAAAAATGAGCAAAATGCAATAAATTACCTTTTATATATCTTTTCAGTTAGTTTTTCTTTAACACTTTTTTTTTCTTCTTCCCTTTTTTGAATTACTAAGGTACTTGATGGTGACCTTGGTTTACTAAAGCGTATATTAAAGAGTATCTCCAGTTCTGATCAATTATCAGTAAATACGTAATGGTAGAATAAACTTTTATTGACTATTTATTTTTCTAGCTCTAAATAGCTCATATTGTTCATGCTTTGTTTTATTGCTTGTTTCCTAAGGTTCATTGGGCAGGGATGATTGGCAGTTTGCAATTAGACAGCTTGAATTCAGGTGACTGTGGATTTCTTACCTATCCCTATGTATAAATCATTGGTAACAGATTGTGTCTCCACTGTACTTCCCCCTGCTTGCCTTTCTATAGCAACATGTTAATGCATTTCTTTTGTGTTCAATGAAGCATAATGATTTGTGCAACTTTGTGACAAGGAAATGATTACTTTGGTTCCTTTTCACATTGTTGCAACCAACTGTCCCTACGGCATCATGTAGCCATTTTATCAGGTTATTTGGATAATAAGCAATTAAGATTTAAAGTGACAAAGTAGTTTTACAGTAAAACACTTTCTAAAACTACCATAACTATCTTAATAATTAAACATTGAAAACGTTTAGGCATATCCTTATTCGAGGTTTAAAGATTTGTATGCACTAGTTGAAAACAGTAAAAATTGGGTTTTGTATTTTATTTTTTTCATTTCATGGAAAGTTAGGTAGAATACTAGTGGAGGGTTTAGAATAGTGTAGTCCCAAATATTAACTGGAGCAGCAAAAACATAAATCAGAGTGTTGGTGAACACCATTTGAAGGGGGTTATCCCACGAATTGGTAGCCTGCAAAGTACAGTCATACACATATTGAGGCAGTTTAAAGCTAGTAATCTAGTAATTCTCCCTCTCTCCTTCCCATTCTCCTCTCATTCCCTCTCTCCTCTCTCTTTCCCTCTCTCCTCTCTCTTTCCCTCTCTCCTCCCCTCTCTCCGCTTTCTCTTATACTCCTCATGATCCCCTGCTATATCTGTGGCAAACTGACAGCTTCAAACTTTAATCCTAGTTTTGTTTTTAGAAAAACAAATCACATACAGAAACTGCAGGAAAACAACCTTGCGTGATGACTGTGGCTCCAAATCTGGAACTTCCAAATGCACAAACCATTGTGTGTCTATACATGGGAAAGCTGTGTGCCAGTATCCAGCATTTAATATAAATGTCTCTGTGTGTCCTTTCTAAGCCATAACACCAGCTGCATGCCTGAGATCATTTCTCCCTGCAGAGTGAGACGGTTTTGGAGTAATGTTTGGGAGACGGAGCAAAGGGTAGGAAGGGGATGTAAGATAAAAGGGAAGCGGAGCAGTCCAGAGGTAATAAAACACTGCAGCAGGGGAATAGATAGATGCCAAATGTTATCCGTGATACAGATTATACAGATAGATGGAGAAGACATCAGTATGTTGCCTTTTTAGACGAAAAGTCAGTATTTTTAGGAAGTACATGGAGTTTAATAGCTGTTCAGTCCTTTTATCCTCACACAGCTGTGCATCAGAGGCAGCCTGGTGACCAGACCAGAAATCCCTCTGCATCGCTGATGAGACCGGGCTGAGCGGAGAGACCGCGCAGGCGTGTCCACCTCCACCAAGTGTACGCAACTTTACCCTGACCGGGCAAATTTTCAACTTTTAGCCATGTGCCAATTTAAAAGAAAATAGTTGCTCTTTTACTCTTCCAACCTACATGTATTTGGTCTTGTTTTTAAAAAAGAAGTGATATGTTTTCAATTTTTTAAATATGGATGCAAAAAAGGAAAAACAAAAAAGTGAATACGTATGTGAATTTAGGGGATGTTTTTTTTAAATCTGGTGCATGCCACTGGGTAAACACACTTGAATATATATTTGGCAACTTCTACCAAATATGTGTGCATTTTTTTTTACGCTGGGTGCAAGGTGGAGCCAGGGCCAGCCTTAGGATAGATGGCGCCCCATGCAAAATTATCTTTCGGCGCCCCACCCGCATCATTAAAAAAAAATGCCCCATAAAAAAGTATAATGTCCCCTTAGTGTCCCCATACAGTATAATAATAATATTTAATAATATAATATATTACAAATGGGAACTCAGCACTCCAAGGTTTTATGCAATAAGTGATATTTTATTTCACATATAGCGAAAAATAGTAATCCAAAAATAGGTTTAACGTTTTGGTCTATACATTCGACATTCTTCAGACACTACAAAATTAATATACACAAAAAAAAAAAAAAAAGAGTAAGATCAAATCCACAAATATCTACATACAATATTAATCTCCCCTAGGCTTGGGGAGTGGCCTAGCGGTGAATGTGAGCGGACGTGTGTGACCAGAGCTCCTGCTGTGCCCATCCTGAAATCCCTATTTGCCCGCTGAATCCGGGGAAAGCTTTCTCCCCTGTGCCTTACCTTGATCTGGAGGCGGTTGTGCTGGAGTGCCCGGCCGCGATGACCCGCTCAAAGAAGCAGAAATCGCCGCCGGCGAGTCCCGGGTTCTGCTCCCAAGATGACGCCTGCGAGAAGGACGGCAGCACTAGAGGCCTCAGACAGGAAGCAGCAGACAAGCTGGAGCGATTCGCCCACACGCCGAGAGCAAGAGGGCGCGGCTGCACTTCAAGGAAAGTCGGCAGGAGATCAGGCTGCTGGAGGCTCCTCGTATGGATCCAGGTACTCTCCTTTGGCAGCCGATACGAGGAGTGATGATTATGAGGAGGTGAGCGGTGCCATGCGGGGTCAGCCAGGTACTGGAGGGTAGAGTGGAGTAAGGAAGGGGGAACCATCATTACAGGACACGTTTTGCTGAAATAAAGCAGAACACCATGGTCCTCACTACACTAACCTGTCAGATGGGTGGATTGAAAGAGGACATTTTGTTGCTAAGAAATGATCTGCAAAAAGTAGCAGAACGCACCACTGCTGTGGAGGGGAGAGTGTCAGACATGGAGGATGAAATTCCTGCTATACGGCTGGATGTACAAGCACATACTCAGGCTATGGCTGTATTACAAGCAAAGACATGATATGGAGAATCGGTTGAGACGGAACAATGTTCGCCTTGTGGGGGTTCCGGAACGAGTGGTGGGCACGAATCCGGATGATTTCTTAGAAAAATGGCTGATTGACACATTTGGCAGAGAAGAACTGACTCCTCTGTTTGCAGTGGAGAGAGCACACAGGGTACCGACCAGACCCGGTCCTCCGGGGAGACCGCCGAGAGCCGTTCTCACTACAAGGATAGAGACAAGATTCTGCGGAAAGAGAGAGAACGTCAAGATATCTCTTTCAATGGGGTGAGAGTATCCTTCTTCCCTGATTTTTCTATGGAAGTGCAACGGAAAAGATCACAATTTATGAATGTAAAGAGGCACCTTAGGGCGTTACAAGTTCAATATTCCATGATGTATCTTGCCTGGCTTCGGGTGGTGGCCTTGGGATATGATTTCAGTCTTTGAGACACCGAAAGAAGCGGTTAGATGGCTGGACAGCCATGAAAGCCAATTGAGACCGGAAGATGCGGAGAAACGGCGCTGATCTTGGAGTGGACGGGCTTGGACAACGAGGCTGGTGATACAGGACTGTGGCAGGTGCCGTAGACTATTTCAAGAACTGGCACTGACGGCCAACTGCTGTTTATGGTTTCCTGGTGGGATTCCTGGTCGCCGCTGAAGGCCTTTCTGAAGGGCACACTGAGGACTGGGGGAGAGGGTTTTTTTTTTGGACATCGGGTGGTTATAATATGCTGAAGGGCTGGCTAATTATTTGCACAGGAAAGTGGGAGTAATGGTCAGATGAGTATGGTGAGTCGTATGCGGAGTATGGTATCACTGATTATGCGGTGGGCAGTGACTGTCTGCCGATGCTCGTCGACATGGGCTATGACAGATACTATCTGTCGCCCCGACCCTTTTGAGGGGGTAGGTTTATTGGGGTTGCTACAGGGGTTGGGTAGAGAAGGGAGGGGAGGGAGTTTGACTCAGCCGGTCAGATATACACAACTAAACCTACAGCGTAAGAAGTATTGGTTTATGTTAAGGGTTGATGGGATCACGTAATTGTCTGTCCTGGAATGTTCGGGGCCTGCGTGAATCCAGGAAACGTCATGCGGTGTTTGAATTTATCAAGCAACAGGAGGCAAGGGTGAATAGATTACAGGAGACGCATATGACCAGGGACTCAGCATCCTTGATACATAGGGCCTGGATAGGACATAGCTTTCATTCCTATCACACCACTTATTCTAGGGGGGTGAGTCTTCTCATACATAGGGCAGTACCATTTATTTGTCACTCTTCCTTCCAGGATGGGGAGGGGCGGTTTGTAGGGGTACATTGTTCTCTCTATCATTGGGAATGTGTGTTGGTGGTGCTGTATGTTCCTCCTCCCTTTTCAAGATGGTGTATTAGAAAAGTTGTGGAAGAACTGTGTATTGTCAGGATAGGGAGAAAGACAGGTGAGCCCTAATCTACCCGCCACTCAGTCCCTGCCTACTTGCACAGCCCGTCCTAGGTGACGGTGTACAACTGGGCGACGGTCCCTACGCTCAATAAGTGCACGACAGACAAACAAGACAAGGGTACACAAAAGCAAAGGGAAGTGGGGCAGTTGCCCACGGCAACACTGTGAGCAACAGAGAGTAGTGGACAAGCCGAGTCAAACCAGGAGTGTACGTGGTAACAAATGCAGAGCAGGAGAATAGTCAGTCAAGCCAGGGTCAATATGAAGCAGAGGTCAATGGAAACAAGCCGAGTCAAACCAGGAGCGTACGTGGTAACAAATGCAGAGCAGGAGAATAGTCAGTCAAGCCAGGGTCAATATGAAGCAGAGGTCAATGGAAACAGCCGGAACAGCAGAGCCAGGAAAACAAGAGAATCACAGGCAAAGGACAAGCAGCAAATGAAGGTATAAGTAGACTAAGGGCAGGAGCTAGAACCATCTGGCCAGGCTGCGATAGGCTCTCCCACTCCTCAGCCTACCAGTCTGAGTGGTAGCAGATCGAGTCACTCTAGCAGACCTAGGAACAGATGCAGGCTGATTAACCACGGGCGTCGACACAGAAGCTGTGTCAGGCAAATCCTTTACAAAGTGTCTAGATTCCCGGAGGTGCCCTTACTTGTGATGGGGGATTTTAAATCTGTGATGAATACTGGTATGGATAAATTTGGTACTGCGGGGGGAGGGATAACAGCGTTTGGACGACTTATTCCTGAGATGGGTTGGCGGGATATATGGAGAGATAAGTATCCAGGACGGTACCAGTACTCATCTGCTTCCTCAACGTATCAGTCTCTCTCCAGGATTGACTTGGTACTGTGCTCGCCTACAGCGGTACCCTTTATTGCCCAGATAGAGTACTTACAAAGAGCTTTATCGGACCATTCTCCTATGTTAATAAAGATGGAGACGGAGGGGAGGACAGGGCGGGGTCAGGGGTGCTGGAAGTTCAATACATTTTGGCTGAAGTTGATAGATAATAAAAAGATTCTAGAGCTGATAAAGGAATACTTTCAGTTCAATTCCGGTACAGTGCCACAGGAGATACTGTGGGACGCGATGAAGGCATGGTTGAGAGGGGTGTTCATCCAGCACATTATTGCGGTAAAAACCAAGTCTAGACAGTTGGGGGACTCATTATTGGAAAGGGTGGCGGGGACACAACGGTTGCATGTCACGGTTAATATACCGGATACTTTGAGGAATTGGGTGGAGCCACAGAGGTTGATAAAACCGCACCAGTTGGAGAGGGCAGATAACAAGAGGATTTTTCTGAAATGCCAATATTATGAAGAAGGGGAAACTACAGGACGGTTGTTAGCCAAAATGGAACAGGCCCAGAGGAAGAATAATCATATACACTACCGTTCAAAAGTTTGGGGTCACCCGGACAATTTTGTGTGTTCCATCAAAACTCACACTTATATTTATCAAATGAGTTGCAAAATGACTATAAAATATAGTCAAGACATTGACAAGGTTAGAAATAATGATTTTTATTTGAAATAATAATTTTCTCCTTCAAACTTTGCTTTCGTCAAAGAATGCTCCATTTGCAGAAATTCCAGCATTGCAGACCTTTGGCATTCTAGCTGTTAATTTGCTGAGGTAATTGGGAGAAATTTTACCCCATGCTTCCAGAAGCCCCTCCCACAAGTTGGATTGGCTTGATGGGCACTTCTTGCGTACCATACGGTCAAGCTGCTCCCACAACAGCTCTATGGGGTTGAGATCTGGTGACTGCGCTGGCCACTCCATTACAGATAGAATACCAGCTGCATGCTTCTTCCCTAAATAGTTCTTGCATAATTTGGAGGTATGCTTTGGGTCATTGTCCTGTTGTAGGATGAAATTGGCTCCAATCAAGCGCTGTCCACAGGGTATGGCATGGCGTTGCAAAATGGAGTGATGGCCTTCCTTATTCAAAATCCCTTTTACCCTGTACAAATCTCCCACTTTTCCAGCACCAAAGCAAGCCCAGACCATCACATTACCTCCACCATGCTTGACAGATGGCGTCAGGCACTCTTCCAGCATCTTTTCAGTTGTTCTGCATCTCACAAATGTTCTTCTGTGTGATCCAAACACCTCAAACTTCGATTCGTCTGTCCATAACACTTTTTTCCAATCTTCCTTTGTCCAATATCTGTGTGCTTTTGCCCATATTAATCTTTTCCTTTTATTAGCCAGTCTCAGATATGGCTTTTTCTTTGCCACTCTGCCCTGAAAGCCAGCATCCCGGAGTCGCCTCTTCATTGTAGACGTTGACACTGGCGTTTTGCGGGTACTATTTAATGAAGCTGCCAGTTGAGGACCTGTGAGGCGTCTATTTCTCAAACTAGAGACTCTAATGTACTTGTCTTGTTGTTCAGTTGTGCAGCGGGGCCTCCCACTTCTCTTTCTACTCTGGTTAGAGACTGTTTGTGCTGCGCTCTGAACGGAGTAGTACACACCGTTGTAGGAAATCTTCAGTTTCTTGCCAATTTCTCGCATGGAATAGCCTTCATTTCTAAGAACAAGAATAGACTGTCGAGTTTCACATGAAAGCTCTCTTTTTCTTGCCATTTTGAAAGTTTAATCGAACCCACAAAAGTAATGCTCCAGATTCTCAACTAGCTCAAAGGAAGGTGAGTTTTATAGCTCCTCTAAACAGCAAAACTGTTTACAGCGGTGCTAACATAATTGCACAAGGGGTTTCAAGTGTTTTCTAATCATCCATTAGCCTTCTAACACAGTTAGCAAACACAATGTACCATTAGAACACTGGAGTGATGGTTGCTGAAAATGGGCCTCTATACACCTATGTAGATATTGCATTAAACACCAGATGTTTGCAGCTAGAATAGTCATTTAGCACATTAACAATGTATAGAGTGTATTTCTGATTAATTTAATGTTATCTTCATTGAAAAAGACTGTGCCTTTCTTGCAAAAAAAAAAAAGGACATTTTTAAGTGACCCTAAACTTTTGAACGGTAGTGTACATACCATAAGGGGGAGGGGGGTAGGTCAGAGACTGATACAGGAAGGATATTACAAGTATTTCAGAAGTTTTACTCAGATTTGTATGCCTCCAGAGCAGAGCACACACCTCAACAGTTGGAGGAGTGTCTAGGGGAGGTTTGTCTTTCCAGATTGTGAGGGGAGGAGAGAACGAAATTGGAGGAGCCTATTTCTCTGGAGGAACTTCAGGTAGCCATAGGGATACTAGCAAACGAAAAGGCTCCAGGACCGGATGATCTTCCGGTAGAGGTTTTTAAGGAATATGGGGAGGAGCTAACACCTCAGTTACTAGCTACTCTGCTGGAAGGTTTTGATAGGGGACGCCTCCCGGATTCAATGTATGAAGCTACTATAGTGGTTCTGCCTAAGGAGAGTAAGGATATTCAGCTGCCGGAATCCTATAGACCAGTCTCCCTATTGACGGCGGATATTAAAATTATGGCGAAGGTTTTGGCAATTAGGCTTTCCAGAGTAGTGGCTGGGGTGGTACATGGAGACCAGGCCGGCTTTATGCCATCTAATTCCACGACAGTGAACCTGAGAGGGTTGTTCTTGAATTTACAGGTTTTTCCGGATAATCCTATGGGAAGGGCCATTCTCTCATTAGATGCTGCTCAGGCGTTCGATTGCGTGGAGTGGGGATATTTATGGTCAGTTCTGGATAAAATGGGGTTCGGTCCTAATTTTATAAAATGGATAAAGCTGTTATATGTGGAACCAACTGAAAGGATATGGGTGAATGGTGCCTTCTCTGATCGTTTTGCGCTGGCTAGGGGAACACGATAGGCCACAGGTCCTTCAACCTTGGCGTCGGACGAGAGAAGACACATCGGCTCCAGGCGTCAGAGGGTGCAGTTGAATCTGCAGCAGCATCACCGTGTGCAGGTAAGCATAGTAAACTCCCTAGAGACGAGCATATTACCCTCTCGGACGCCTGGAGCCGATGTATCTTCTCTATTCCGACACCAAGGTTGAAGGACCTGTGGGTGACGTCACGCTGTGTGTCTGCAGTGAAAGAAGCTGGTTGGGAACGATGAGAAGTGTATGACGCTGATTTGTCAGCGTCATATACTTCTAATCACAACGCCCAGTTGGTAAAACCCGTAAACACGCCCAGTTGGTAAAACGAGAAAACACGCCCAGTTGTCCATCGAAAAGCTAATTTGCATAAATATAAAATTGCTCATAACTTGGGCAAAAATGATCGTTTTAAAAAAAAACTAAAAAGTTTACTGTTATCTACATTGCCGCGCCGTTCACATGCAATAGGAGATAGGGATTTTATAATCTGGTGACTGAGCCTGTTTAAGGACGCAGCCTAGTTTGGGCCTTAAGGCTCAGAGCCCATTTTTCAAATCTGACATATTTCACTTTATGTGGTAATAACATCAGAATGCTTAAACCTATCCAAGCGATTCTGAGATTGTTTTCTTGTGAGACATTGGGCTTTATGTTCGTGGTAAAATTTGGTCAATATATTCACTGTTTATTTGTGAAAAATTGCAAAATTTGGAGAAAATGTAGAAAAAATAGATTTTTTCTGAATTTAAATGCATCTGCTTGTAAAACAGATGATTATACCACCCAAAATAGTTACTAGGTCACATTTCCCATATGTCTACTTTAGATTTGCATCATTTTTTGAACATTCTTTTATTTTTCTTGGACGTTACAAGGCTTAGAACATAAACAGCAATTTCTCATATTTTTAAGAAAATTTCAAAAGCCTTTTTTTAAGGTGCCTGTTCAGTTCTGAAGTGGCTTTGAGGGGCCTATATATTAGAAACCCCCCATAAAACATCCCATTTTAAAAAGTAGACCCCTCAAAGTATTCAAAAGAGCATTTAGAAAGTTTTTTTTAAGCCTTTACGCATTTCACAGGAATTAAAGCAAAGTGGTGGTGAAATTTGCAAATTTCATTTTTCTTGCTGAATTTCAATTTTATTCTATTTTTTTTTTTTACCAGAGAAACACTAATAAATATGTATTGTCCAGATTCTGCAGTTTGTAGAAATGTCCCACATGTGGCTCTAGTGTGCTCGTGGACTAAAACACAAGCCCCAGAAGCAATGAAGTACCTAGTGCATTTTGGGGCCTCTTTTTTATTAGAATATATTTTAGGCAGCATGCCAGGTTTGAAGAGGTGTTGAGGTGCCAAAAAAGTAGGAATCCCCCAAAAGTGACCCCATTTTGGAAACTGCACCCCTCAAGGAATTCATTTATGGTTGTTACCATTTTGACCCCACAGTTTTTTCACAGCGCGTATATGAATTGTGCTGTGAAATTTAAAAAATGAAATTTTTTCCAATAAGATGTCATTTTTGATCAAAGTTTCTTATTTTCACAGGGAACAAAATGCCCCATTTTGTTGCCCAATATGTCCTGAGTGCGGCAATACCCCATTTGTGGTGATAAACTGCCGTGTGGGCCCATGGGAGGGCTCAGAAGGAAAGGAGCGCTATGTGTTCTTTGGAGTCCAGATTTTGCAGGATTGGTTTTCGGGTGCCATGTCGCATTTGCAGAGCCCCAGAGGTATCAAAGCAATGAAAACCCACCAGAAGTGACCCCATTTTGGAAACTACACCCCTCAAGGAATTAATTTATGGGTGTTGTGACCATTTAGACCCCACAGTTTTTTTCACAGAATTGATTTGAATTGGACTGTGAATTACATTTTTTTTAATTTTTTTCCAATAAGATGTAGTTTTGGCTCAAAATTTCTTATTTTCACAAGGAATAAAATACCCAATTTCGTTGCCCAATTTGTCCTGAGTGCGGCAATACCCCATTTTTGGTGATAAAGTGCCGTTTGGGCCCATGGGAGGGCTCATAAGGAAAGGACCACCATTTGGCCTACTGGGGATTTTCTGGTGCTAAGTCGTAAATGCAGAAGCCCCTCAGGTACCAGTACAGTTGAAACCCCTGAGAAGTGACCCCGTTTTATAAACTGCACCCCTTATGGCATTCATCTAGAGATGTAGTAAGCGTTTTGACCCCACAGGTATTGTGTAAAAGATAATGCGCAGCAGATGGTGTAGAGTGAGATTTGCCATTTTCTATACATATGTGCCATTTCAGTGTCTGATATGTTGTGCCCAGCATGCCCCACTGGAGACATACACCCCATAAATTGTAATGTGGGTTCTCCCGGGTACGGCAATACCCTACAGTTGGCTGTTAACAGCTATCTGGGCACACAGCAGGGCCCAGAGGGGAAAGATGAGGGGGATAAGCTGTGTGGAGTGCATCAGGGTAAGTAAAACTGGGGTAGATTTGAAAATCAAGGGATGTATGATAAATTTTAAAACCCTTTCATACTGGTTTTTCGGCACACGTGTCACATTGATATATTGTGTCCTTCTTTATGCCCCTCTTATAGCAGACTCTGCACCTCTTTTGACTTTTTCCCTTCTTGCCAGTTTGGGGAACTTCTCCTGGAAAGTGTTGCCCTGGTACGACGCGTGTGGCCTTGCTTCCAGAAGTACTGTGTGCCCCCCCTTCCTGGTCCCTAAAGATTAGGTTGTTGATAACCACCTCTTGAAATTCCAGGAAAGTTCCGGTCTGGCCTGTACATCGACGTAGCACGTACGCATTGTACAATGCCATCTATATGATGTGCACGTCCAGCTTCTTATACCACACCGCATGGCGCTGTAGGGCTTCAGGACTTGATCTGACAAGTCCACCCCTCCCATGTACCTATTGTAGTCTAGGATGCAGTCTGGTTTGGGGGTCTCTATACTGGTACCTCGTACAGGTACATGGGTACTGGTGTGGCCATGTATTGTTGTCAATACAAGGACATCTCTCTTGTCCTTGTACTTGACACACAATATGTTGCTGCTAGAATGTGCCCTGCTCTCATCCCTACTTGTTTGCCCAAGCAGAGTTTTCGGGAGGCCTCTCAGACTTATTCTAGCAGTGCCGCATTCCGCAGTACTGCTGGAAGCGAGGCACTTGAAGAGTAGGACGCTGCTATAAAAATTATCCAGGTGGTAACCCTGGTCCAGCAGTGGGTGCACCAAATCCCACACAATTTTTGCATTAATTCCCAGTAGGGGGGCATTCTGGGGGCTGAATACTGATGTCCTTCCTTTCATATATCCTAAATTTGTACGTATACCCTGATGCACCCTAAATCCACAGCAGTCAACTCTCTCCTGCATGCATCATCTTTTCACACTCGTCCAACAGTTAAAGCCATCCCGGTTGGGCAGTTTCTCAGGATGAAGCGGATCTGCTCCACAGACAGACTTTTTGAGCGCCAATCAGACGAATTAAAATCGAGATTCGCTGACAGAGGGTATAGTACACGTCTTATTAAAGCGGGGTACAGCAGGGCTAGGAGAACACCGCGAAGTGACCTTTTAAGAACTAAAACATATCGACCAGTAGACAACAATGTACGTTTCATTACTACTTATAATAGCCAATGGGACAAAATAAGATCAATCCTTGAACATCACTGGTCGATCTTGAGATCAGAACCGAGCCTAGCTAAATATCTTCCCCTAAAACCCACGATGACGGCCAAAAGGAGTAAAAACCTTAAGGACCTTCTTACTAGGAGTCATTATGTACCAAAACACACCAACCCTTTTGGCCCGCGGGAACCCACTATTGGATGCTTTCCATGTGGGGGATGCGTTGCGTGCCCGAACATCTGTAGAGCTAGGGATTTCTCAACAGCTGATGGATTAAGAACATTTAAAATCAGGGAGTACATTTCCTGTAGCTCTACACATGTTGTGTATTATGCACTATGCGCATGCCCTAAGATCTACGTTGGCCTGACTTCTAGGCAGTTGAGGATTCGTACAAGGGAACATGTTCGTGATATCTCTAGTGCGAAAACAATAAGTGATGTTGGACAGCTGAAAACGCTGCCCAGACACTTTAAACAATTTCACAATTGCAATCCTGCTTCTTTGATGATCCGTGGCATTGAACATGTTCATTGTGGCATCAGAGGGGGTAATCTGAGGAAGGTTCTAGCCCAAAGGGAGTGTATGTGGATTGTGAAATTGGGATCCATGACTCCCGTTGGTCTTAACGAACAACTTAATTTCACCTCTTTTCTTTAGAATCCCTTATTTTCACTGGTTTTTAACTAGGATTTTAATTATGTGTGTCTGTTTTTCGTAATCTTATAGGTACTTGCTACACCATAGTTCTGACAGCTCCTTGTGATGAGAACTCGTCCTTCCTGATTTGTATATACTCTGGAACACGGAGGGAGAAGAATCTTTGTCTATTCGTACTCCATCTTTTACGGGGGATATAACATATTTCCTCGACTACATGTCCTTTGTCTAAATATCATCTCTGTTTACATATTGCATGTTACATGTAATGACTCATGTATGTATTTTCTTGCTACTCGCAGTATATTAATACTTGTAATATTTCGATACACTTTTTTCAATTATGTAACTGTTTAGTTTCTGTTTTGTGTTTTAATTTTATTTTATTTTATAATTTTCTTTTTTTATTATTTTTATTTTTATTTTTTATATATTCATATTCACACTTTTTTATTCATATTTTATGATTCTAGGCGTCTGTAATGTCACCTTATTGTGTCTGCAACTCACTGCAACTTTTTGTTTTAACCATTTCCTATGGTTGCATCATTATTTCCCTTCATATTTTATATATGTCGTGGATCTTATATTTCACGGTTAGATACACACCACTTTACACCCCTCTTCCTTCCCTTTTTTTTTAAGGGTTCTAATAGATACTTTCTTTTATTAATGTGTCTTTGACATTGTACGTGCAATAGTGTTTATCAGACATTTGTCTATTTTCTAACTTACTGTACCTTCGGTCTATAATGGAGAAGTTCTGATACAGTTCATCCCTAGGCAGTAGGACAATGCTATATATTTCTCCTCTCCCCCCGTGCTCTCCGTCCAATCAGGTGCGCGCGCCCTCTGTGCGACGCTGGTTTGTGGCCGGCCCTCTTCCTTGCCCCCTGTAGCGCACTGCGCATGCCTGGGATCCCTGTACGCGTCGGGGATTCCTGGTGTGCGCTCGAGTGCTGGGGGCTGGAAGTGGGGCATGCCTCATTTCCGGTCTCGACAGATGACGTGCGCCGGAATCTCATTGGACTGAGTCCCACTCGACTCACCTGGGGCTTGCGCTACATATACCTCTCATCTCTTTAGACACTTTACACCCCTTGAGGAAGCACATCGCGAAACGCGCGTTGGGGTTTTTCAACTGACTTTAGCTCAACTCTCTGCATCTATTGATTACTATGGGTAAGTTGCTGTAACAGTGGGTGGACTTCTGGCTTAAGTTGGCAACAGTCTTTGCATCTCTTTCATCTGATATGACTGATGGTCCTTATACCTTTTTCAGACTCCTGCATGCCTATAGGTCATGCATCACCTGAGCTTTATGATATGTCACTTCTTTGAACTTACGCATACCATTGTTGTCCTGTAGTGTCGATGTATATGACTGGCATCATGAATACATTTGTCCGTCCACTTTAACTTGTGTATTGCTACTGCCCTTCATTTTTTGCAATATAGAGAGTTTGTTGCTTTCTGTGTTTTAGTGAAACTATTCAGAGTCCTTATGTCCAGCTCTGTACCTTTTTATCTTTCATACATGTTTATATATGTTTAATAAAATTTATTTTTTAATTTTGGCTAGTATGCTCCTCTGTGTCTTTAGTGTATATCATTATATATGGGAGTTGCCCTCTTCCTTATTAGGGTAGTATGCTATACCTTAAGCATCCAGCCCCACACGTGCTATTTGAACTGGTTTGTGTGTTTATAATTCTGTATTCTGTGTTTTTCACAGCTACTGGTTCACAGCTAAATATGAATTTCAGAGCCCGTGACGATACATGGCTCTTACAACTGGACAAGATATTCAATGAGGACCCTGTTTTAGTTTCAACCAGTGGTGATAGGGACAGTAGAGAGCTCAGTAACAAATTGAAGCTCCTTTTAAGTAAAAGAACCAAAATTTGGTGGAATAAGGCCTTCCTCACTAAATATATCTCTCGTGGCATGATACCTAGGGGACTAAGGGTGCAAGTGTTTCCCTCATTTGAAACAGAAAATGACGAATTTAAACAAAAATGGGAAAAACTGGCTGATATCTGCTCTATGGGTTTTATGGACCTTTTGGTCCAGTCGAACTCTAATACATTAGTTGACCTGGAGAAGGAGATAGAGGAGTTACAGAGTACCCTTAAAAGAGATTTCCCCAGTGAGATTATCGCTAAGATCCAAGATGATTTAGACAAGGATTATCTAAAGTGGGAAAAGGATATTTGTGCCATTAAATCTGGGAAATTCCAACGGGACTCCCAAGATTATCTTTCAAATAAAGTATATAAGTGGCGCATGAGACAGGGCAGATCCAGATCTAGATCACTTTCCCACTCAAGATCATCATCAGTCTCATCCCGAATGTCAGGTGATGAGGGCAATAAAGTGAGGGATCCTAACACCAATATCATCACTGGAACTAATCAGGGATCCTTTGGCCCAAGGCGGCAGTATGACAGAAATGTTAAACAGAAGAACATACGCAACTATCAACAAGACAGGAATCCAGCCAACAAATTAGAGGTAATAAACCTATCCTCACATGCCCTCTCTGATGCCCAATGTGAAGTCCTCAGTAAAGGGTTGACTTTTTCACCCACTAACCATTTCAATTTCTTTACAGCGTTGAAGGATCTCCACTTATTTTCCCGTAAACTGATTTTGAAAAAACTTCACAGTAGGAGTGGTGACAATTTTGTTGCTTCTTCCGAAATGGAGAGAGAGGCCCTACAGGCTCTTGAGGAGCTTTTACATGAACAGACTACCGAGGTAACAGGTCCTTTCCCCACGTCTATTATCCCCAGATCCACGAGGTTCCCCCCTTTGTCTCTGTGCCCCCAAGTTGAGATTTTCACCAAACTGGTTATAGATGAATTTAAACTTCTATCTACCCGGAGGGAGGGTGACAACCTTACCTCTTGCCAAAGGAAAGCATTGAGTGAATTACAACTGCTGAGTGATGTTGTCATCAAACCAGCAGACAAGGGGGGGAACATCGTGGTCTGGCCTGTGGCTAAATATGAGAGGGAGGTCTTTAAACAATTGCGTGATAGGAATACATATGTCAAATTAACACATAGCCCCTTGTCCTCTTTTTCATCGGAATTGGCCAAGATTCTTGATAGAGCGTTGGACAAGGGACTTATTCCTAAAAAAATCCATGAGGGACTTCTGATAGATGATCCCAAGATACCAACGCTCTATTTGTTACCCAAAGTACACAAGAATCTTGTGGATCCCCCAGGACGCCCGATCGTGTCGGGCATGGGAGGTCTGTGTGACCCTATCTGCAAATTCATCGACTTTTATCTTAAGCCATTGGTCATTGACCTACCTTCATATGTTAGAGACACGACGGAAGTCCTGGGGAGATTAGATGGTATCCAAATTGAACCTGATATGCTTTTGGTCACGGCAGACGTTGAGTCCCTTTATACCTGTATACGGCATTGTGATGGGATGGAGGCGGTCCGCTTCTTCCTGGGGACTAGCAACCGGGATGTAGAGATGTGTGATCTTATTTTAGAATTGCTGCAATATATTTTGACCCATAATTTTTTTGTTTTTAAGGATCACTTTTATCTGCAGACCACCGGCACTGCCATGGGCGCGGCCTGCGCGCCATCCTATGCAAACCTGTTTCTCGGTCTTTGGGAGAGGCAGGTTTTCCTTGGGGGTGGCGCCCGGGCCGCTGAACATGTGCAGTGTTGGTTACGATACATTGATGATGTATTGTTCATTTGGCAAGGGTCGGAGAGTGAATTGACTGGGTTTATGCAGCAGCTTAATCTGAACCCGTATAACATCAAGTTGACATACAAATCTCATAAACAGCAAATTGATTTTTTGGATGTTCTGATTTTTGCTGACTGTGATGGATTTCTTCAGACGGATGTTCACCGTAAATCCACAGCAGTCAACTCTCTCCTGCATGCATCATCTTTTCACACTCGTCCAACAGTTAAAGCCATCCCGGTTGGGCAGTTTCTCAGGATGAAGCGGATCTGCTCCACAGACAGACTTTTTGAGCGCCAATCAGACGAATTAAAATCGAGATTCGCTGACAGAGGGTATAGTACACGTCTTATTAAAGCGGGGTACAGCAGGGCTAGGAGAACACCGCGAAGTGACCTTTTAAGAACTAAAACATATCGACCAGTAGACAACAATGTACGTTTCATTACTACTTATAATAGCCAATGGGACAAAATAAGATCAATCCTTGAACATCACTGGTCGATTTTGAGATCAGAACCGAGCCTAGCTAAATATCTTCCCCTAAAACCCACGATGACGGCCAAAAGGAGTAAAAACCTTAAGGACCTTCTTACTAGGAGTCATTATGTACCAAAACACACCAACCCTTTTGGCCCGCGGGAACCCACTATTGGATGCTTTCCATGTGGGGGATGCGTTGCGTGCCCGAACATCTGTAGAGCTAGGGATTTCTCAACAGCTGATGGATTAAGAACATTTAAAATCAGGGAGTACATTTCCTGTAGCTCTACACATGTTGTGTATTATGCACTATGCGCATGCCCTAAGATCTACGTTGGCCTGACTTCTAGGCAGTTGAGGATTCGTACAAGGGAACATGTTCGTGATATCTCTAGTGCGAAAACAATAAGTGATGTTGGACAGCTGAAAACGCTGCCCAGACACTTTAAACAATTTCACAATTGCAATCCTGCTTCTTTGATGATCCGTGGCATTGAACATGTTCATTGTGGCATCAGAGGGGGTAATCTGAGGAAGGTTCTAGCCCAAAGGGAGTGTATGTGGATTGTGAAATTGGGATCCATGACTCCCGTTGGTCTTAACGAACAACTTAATTTCACCTCTTTTCTTTAGAATCCCTTATTTTCACTGGTTTTTAACTAGGATTTTAATTATGTGTGTCTGTTTTTCGTAATCTTATAGGTACTTGCTACACCATAGTTCTGACAGCTCCTTGTGATGAGAACTCGTCCTTCCTGATTTGTATATACTCTGGAACACGGAGGGAGAAGAATCTTTGTCTATTCGTACTCCATCTTTTACGGGGGATATAACATATTTCCTCGACTACATGTCCTTTGTCTAAATATCATCTCTGTTTACATATTGCATGTTACATGTAATGACTCATGTATGTATTTTCTTGCTACTCGCAGTATATTAATACTTGTAATATTTCGATACACTTTTTTCAATTATGTAACTGTTTAGTTTCTGTTTTGTGTTTTAATTTTATTTTATTTTATAATTTTCTTTTTTTATTATTTTTATTTTTATTTTTTATATATTCATATTCACACTTTTTTATTCATATTTTATGATTCTAGGCGTCTGTAATGTCACCTTATTGTGTCTGCAACTCACTGCAACTTTTTGTTTTAACCATTTCCTATGGTTGCATCATTATTTCCCTTCATATTTTATATATGTCGTGGATCTTATATTTCACGGTTAGATACACACCACTTTACACCCCTCTTCCTTCCCTTTTTTTTTAAGGGTTCTAATAGATACTTTCTTTTATTAATGTGTCTTTGACATTGTACGTGCAATAGTGTTTATCAGACATTTGTCTATTTTCTAACTTACTGTACCTTCGGTCTATAATGGAGAAGTTCTGATACAGTTCATCCCTAGGCAGTAGGACAATGCTATATATTTCTCCTCTCCCCCCGTGCTCTCCGTCCAATCAGGTGCGCGCGCCCTCTGTGCGACGCTGGTTTGTGGCCGGCCCTCTTCCTTGCCCCCTGTAGCGCACTGCGCATGCCTGGGATCCCTGTACGCGTCGGGGATTCCTGGTGTGCGCTCGAGTGCTGGGGGCTGGAAGTGGGGCATGCCTCATTTCCGGTCTCGACAGATGACGTGCGCCGGAATCTCATTGGACTGAGTCCCACTCGACTCACCTGGGGCTTGCGCTACATATACCTCTCATCTCTTTAGACACTTTACACCCCTTGAGGAAGCACATCGCGAAACGCGCGTTGGGGTTTTTCAACTGACTTTAGCTCAACTCTCTGCATCTATTGATTACTATGGGTAAGTTGCTGTAACAGTGGGTGGACTTCTGGCTTAAGTTGGCAACAGTCTTTGCATCTCTTTCATCTGATATGACTGATGGTCCTTATACCTTTTTCAGACTCCTGCATGCCTATAGGTCATGCATCACCTGAGCTTTATGATATGTCACTTCTTTGAACTTACGCATACCATTGTTGTCCTGTAGTGTCGATGTATATGACTGGCATCATGAATACATTTGTCCGTCCACTTTAACTTGTGTATTGCTACTGCCCTTCATTTTTTGCAATATAGAGAGTTTGTTGCTTTCTGTGTTTTAGTGAAACTATTCAGAGTCCTTATGTCCAGCTCTGTACCTTTTTATCTTTCATACATGTTTATATATGTTTAATAAAATTTATTTTTTAATTTTGGCTAGTATGCTCCTCTGTGTCTTTAGTGTATATCATTATATATGGGAGTTGCCCTCTTCCTTATTAGGGTAGTATGCTATACCTTAAGCATCCAGCCCCACACGTGCTATTTGAACTGGTTTGTGTGTTTATAAGTAAAACTGGGGTAGATTTGAAAATCAAGGGATGTATGATAAATTTTAAAACCCTTTCATACTGGTTTTTCGGCACACGTGTCACATTGATATATTGTGTCCTTCTTTATGCCCCTCTTATAGCAGACTCTGCACCTCTTTTGACTTTTTCCCTTCTTGCCAGTTTGGGGAACTTCTCCTGGAAAGTGTTGCCCTGGTACGACGCGTGTGGCCTTGCTTCCAGAAGTACTGTGTGCCCCCCCTTCCTGGTCCCTAAAGATTAGGTTGTTGATAACCACCTCTTGAAATTCCAGGAAAGTTCCGGTCTGGCCTGTACATCGACGTAGCACGTACGCATTGTACAATGCCATCTATATGATGTGCACGTCCAGCTTCTTATACCACACCGCATGGCGCTGTAGGGCTTCAGGACTTGATCTGACAAGTCCACCCCTCCCATGTACCTATTGTAGTCTAGGATGCAGTCTGGTTTGGGGGTCTCTATACTGGTACCTCGTACAGGTACATGGGTACTGGTGTGGCCATGTATTGTTGTCAATACAAGGACATCTCTCTTGTCCTTGTACTTGACACACAATATGTTGCTGCTAGAATGTGCCCTGCTCTCATCCCTACTTGTTTGCCCAAGCAGAGTTTTCGGGAGGCCTCTCAGACTTATTCTAGCAGTGCCGCATTCCGCAGTACTGCTGGAAGCGAGGCACTTGAAGAGTAGGACGCTGCTATAAAAATTATCCAGGTGGTAACCCTGGTCCAGCAGTGGGTGCACCAAATCCCACACAATTTTTGCATTAATTCCCAGTAGGGGGGCATTCTGGGGGCTGAATACTGATGTCCTTCCTTTCATATATCCTAAATTTGTACGTATACCCTGATGCACGCTCGCACAGCTTATAAATCTTCACACCATACCTTGCCATCTTACTCAGCAGGTATTGGCGGAATTGAAGCCTCCCTTTAAAATGTACCAAGGACTCATCAATAGAAATACAATTCTCGAGGGTGTATGCTTGGGAAAACCGGGCACTGAAACAGTCAAAACTGTGGTCCTCTCGGGGTGGGCACTGCTCATTCTCAGTATAATGTAAGAAGCAAAGTATTGCCTCATAACGCATCCTGGACACGGCCATGCGGTACATCGTGGTGTGGTATAAGAAAAAGCCTCTTATTTTTTTTTAAGTTCCAGTTCTGAAGTGGCTTTGAGGGGCTTATATATTACAAACCCCTATCAAACACCCCATCTTAGAAACTAGGCCCCTCAAAGTATTCAAAACCGCATTTAGAAAGTTTATTAACCCTTTAGGTGTTTCACAGGAATTTAAAGCAAAGTAGAGGTGAAATTTACATATTTATTTTCTTTGTTAGAAAAACTTTTTTTTCAATTTTTTTCTGTACCACAGAAGGTTCTACCTGAGAAACGCAACTCAATACTTATTGCCCAGATTCTCCAGTTTTGAGAAATATCCCACATGTGGCCTTAGTGCGGTAATGGACTGAAGCAGCGGCCTCAGAAGCAAAGGATCACCTAGTAGACTATGAGGCCTTCTTTTTTATTAGGTACCATGTCCGGTTTGAAGAGGTCTTGTGGTGCCAATAAATGACATATTCACTTTATTCTGCGTGGCAATAAGATTATGGTGATACCATATGTTTATACTTTTTTTTATGTCTTATGGAGTTTGCACAATAAAATACTTTTTCTTAAAAATTATGTACTTTTTGTGTTGCCATATTCTAGGAGCCATGACGGTTTTTTTTCCCATCAAGAAAGCTGTGTGAGGACTTGTTTTTTTGCGTAACAAACTGCAGTTTCGATCAGTACCATTTTTAGATACATGCAACTTTTTGATCTCTTTTTATTCCATTTTTTGGGAAGTGAAGTGACCAAAAAATAGTGATTCTGGTACGGTTTATTATTATTTTCTTTTAGGGCGTTCACTGTGCGGGATAAACAACTAAATACTTTTATAGTTCAGGTCGTTACAGACGCGGCAATACCCATTATGTATAGTTTATTTGTTTATTTTTATTAATAATAAAGGACTGATAAGGGAAAAAGAGGGATTTTTACTTTTGTTACTTTTAAAATTTTTATTTTCTTATTTTTACATAACTTTTTTTAAACTTTTTTTAACTTTATTACTTTATCCCACTAGGGGACTTGAGGGCAGGAGGCCCTGATTGCAATTCTAAAACACTGCACTACATGCGTAGTGCAGTGTATTAGAGCTGTCAGCTACTCACTGACAAGAAGCATAGTGGGTCCTGACTTAGTCAGGACCGACTAGGCTTCCGTAGATGGCATAGCCGGACGCCTATGTTAGGCGTTCATTTGCCTAGCCATCATCGCCGGCCACTATCGTGTAGCGGGCCGACGATGGTAGCTTAACCCCTAAGAAGCCGCGATCGCTATGGATGAACGTTACTCCGACGAAGTACTATTCCGGCGCTGAGCGCGAACGATGCACTTAGCACAACGGAATAGTACATCGCTGAGCGTGAAGGGGTTAAGGGGTTAAAATGCCTTCAGGAATTTACAGCGTTGTTTGACCTTTTTGTTTGCGTTTTTTCTTAAGTCGTTGAAGCTAGTGCAAAAGGCGCAGGCAAAAAAAGCTCCAAACGGACGACGCAGGTATTTTCGGGCTCCCATTAATTTCAATTGAAGGTCAGAGATGGAAACCACTCGAAGACCATCAGCCCCCCAGTCACAGTAAAATGACCATCAGCCCCCCACTCACAGTAAAATGACCATCCCCCATTCACAGTAAAATGACCATCAGCCCACCACTCACAGTAAAATGACCATCAGCCCGGCACTCACAGTAAAATGACCATCAGCCCGGCACTCACAGTAAAATGACCATCAGCCCGGCACTCACAGTAAAATGACCATCAGCCCACCACTCACAGTAAAATAACCATCAGCCCGCAACTCACAGTAAGATAGCACCACACAGTCCCCCCTTGTAGATAGCGCCACACAGCCCCCTTGTAGATAGTGCCACACAGTCCCCTTGTAGATAGCGCCACACAGCCCCCTTGCAGATAGCGCCACACAGCCCCCTTGCAGATAGCGCCACACAGCCCCCTTGCAGATAGCGCCACACAGCCCCCTTGCAGATAGCGCCACACAGCCCCCTTGCAGATAGCGCCACACAGCCCCCTTGCAGGTAGCGCAACACAGCCCCCTTGTAGGTAGTGCCACACAGCCCCCTTGTTGGTAGTGCCACACAGCCCCCTTGTAGGTAGTGCCACACTGCCCCCTTGTAGATAGCACCCCCCCTTCCTGTAGATAGCGCCACTCTAGCTCCCTGAAGGAGCAGAATCCCCGTGTGGCCGGGGATTCCGCTCCTGGAGCACTCTGCTTGATGTCTCTGTCCATATACGTTGCCGACGCTGTGACCGTGGATTCCACTCCAGGAGAAGTTCCTGTCGTCTGTATCCATTTATGGACAGTGACGTCATTGGCTTCTCCTGGAGTGGAATCCCCGGTCACAGAGTCCGCAACTCTATCGACGGGGATTCCGCTTCAGACGTTTCCCGTGATGTAAGACATCAAGCGGAGCGCTCCAGGAGCGGAATCCCCGGCCACACGGGGATTCCGCTGCTTCAGGGAGCTACAGTGGCGCTAGTAGATAGCAGAGCATGGAGATACCTCCCTGCTCTGCTATAGTGGCGTCGCTACCGCTGTAGCAACCGCATCGGCTGCTAGCGGTGCCACTGCCCATGGGGGGGCACGGCGAGGGCGCCCTCATGCTTGATGTCGCCGCTAGCAGCCGCTATGGCTACTACAGGGGTAGTGACGCTACTAAGTGAAGAAGCGCCTGGCCAGAAAGGTGACTGCCGGGCCCGGGCGCTTCTGAAACCAGCAAGGGAAGGGAGCCAGCGCAGCGCCCCCTTCCACAGTGCTGGAGTGATGCATCCTGTGCAAAGGCACAGATCGCCGGCCCTGGGTGGAGCTTACAATGAATAATGCGCAAACTGCCTTTTAGGAGAGCAAATTTCCCAAAGCTGGTTTGCTGACACCACATGACGATTAGGCTGGGTTCACACGACCTATTTTCAGACGTAAACGAGGCGTATTATGCCTCGTTTTACGTCTGAAAATACGGCTACAATACGTCGGCAAACATCTGCCCATTCATTTGATTGGGTTTGCCGACGTACTGTGCCGATGACCTGTCATTTACGCGTCGTCGTTTGACAGCTGTCAAACGACGACGCGTAAATTGACTGCCTCGGCAAAGAAGTGCAGGACACTTCTTTGCAACGTAATTTGGGCCGTTCTTCATTGAAGTCTATGAAGAGCAGCTCAAGATTACGGGCGTCAAAGACGCCTCGCATAATGCGAGGAGGAGCTTTTACGTCTGAAGCGACACAGCTGTTTTCTCCTGAAAACAGTCTGTCTTTTCAGACGTAAAAGACAGTTCTCGTGTGCACATACCCTTACAGATGTTGTAACGACATCAAAGATTTGAAAATCTGCAGTGTAAAATGTCTGCAGCATGTGGATGAGATTTTTAAAATCTCATCTACTTGTCATGTACTGTGATCCACTGCGGAATTTACCTGCGCAAAAACTACGTAGCTAAAATCTGCAGCGAATCCGCCACAATCACCTAAGGCTGGGGCTACATGGTGACATTGGCTGTGACATAGGTCACACGGCTATAGATCACTGTGTACCGTAGCCTACATCGTAAGTAATGAAAGTCAATGTGGTCGCTTTGCACCCTGCAAGTAACACGCCAGTTTGAATTTCTTGCAACTGTCATGTCACGGCAACTTGCGCTTCGCGATGCAACCACATAGACTTTCAGTACTTGCAATGAAGGCTTCGGGACATAACAAATTCTTTGGGCGTGTGACCTGTGTCGCGGCCAAAGTCACCATGTAGCCCCAGCCAGAAACTGTACAATATATCAATATATATGAGATAGAGATAATAATCTTTTCTTGTATGACAAAAAAAATCTGCATTTTGATAATTATAATATCTTTATTATGGATAAAATAGATAGATAGATAGATAAAAATATATTTATTGGAAAAAAAAAAAAAGATGTGTGTGTGTGTTACATTACTAAGGGCCCATGCACACGTCCAAAATGACAGGCCGTAATGACGGCCCCATTCAGTTCTATTGACCAAGGATGGGGGTCCATGCTGTAGAACTGGGCTGGGAATTATGGCGCATGTCAGTTGTTTTGTTTTTATTGGCCATGCTCCCATACTTTATATGGGAGTACGGCCCACAAATGCGGGTGGACTTCAGCGGCCGGCCGTGCACGTAATCACTGACCGTGATTACGGGCAGCGGCCGTGTGCATGGGGCCTTAGTCTTCCTCTCTGGCAGCCTGCCAGGAAAGGAAGAAGATACAACCAATAAAAAAGTCTTATTTACTTGCAAACAGACTGTCACAATGATCACATGCCCAGAGGCCACACTTATTTGTCTCAGAGGTAATTGAAGCCGGGGGGGAGGAGCGTCAAACGAGGGAAATCTAAAGGATCTTCTGAAACGTCGTTGCAGAATTAAGTGCGGACCGTTTAGATGTTTATAGTCTATGTGAGGTCCGCAACTGGTTAACTAACAGAAATATTCTTCCTGTGACAACCCCTTTAAATCAGATCTGTAATAAAAAAAAAAGATTGTGCTGATTTGCTAATAGGCGCTTTAAAAGAATACAGCGCACTTAGTTAAGTGATTACAGATGCAAAGCAGCCCGTCAAGCACTGATGACAGGGGCAAAAGTAGTCAGGCAGCATAGTCTGATGACAGATACGCTCTAAAAACCCTATAAATTAAGAATTATTTTAGATAAGATCTGTAGGTTTCTAATATATGGGAACATACCTTTTTTCTTGAAGCACTTGAAACACTGACGTCTTTTCAAAAATAAAATTATGACCACAAGGAAAACCACAATAAATCCAATTATAGTTGTTATGATTGCTGTTTGTAATGGTTGAGTATGATGACCAGAATCTAAGGAAAAGATCACAAAAAAATGTAACTGTAGTTAAGGCTTTACTTATAACAATATAATTATTTTATTCAATTGCAGTAAAATTGTACAACTTGAAAAAAATAAATGTCAAAATTTTCAAATTCATACAGTATGTGGAGTAATGTTGGAAATAAATGCTTAATAGTGTAAGCAATCTCATAGCATATACTGACACCTTATGTTTTCTAGCATCAACCCTTATTGCTGCATGAGGGAAAATTTAAATAGTGACTGCTCTGGCACAAGAAATAGGAACAATGGATAGGTGTGCACAGATTGCTTTGTGTTGCCATTTATGAAGATTTAAGCCCCACCCTTACATACTCTGGTCATAAGTTCTAAACCATGTGTTAGGAAACGTCCGTCCCTTTAAGATGGCCATGACTACTAGTCTAGCTTCTGAGCGGCTCTGGTTTTAGTTGCAGAGCTTATCTCACTTCTCTGTCTTTCTTCCTATCAGATTGAAGGGTGGAGTATATACACCCTGGGTTAGTTCTGTCTTCTTTGTTTGTGACTCTCCTTGTTTGCATGTGTTTGATCAAGCCCCTGACTATGCCCTGTACCTTTTGACTAATTGGACTTTTGGAACTGGACCTCGGCTTGTCTCTGGACTTACCCTTTGCTTACTGATTTGGACATTCTGGTTTTGACCTCGGCAATTCCTGACATCCCCTAGCTTTGTCATTTGGACTTTCTGTTTATACTCTGGATATCTTGTTTTCTGTTCTGGTATTGCCTAGATTGCACCTCTTGTCCAATACCGAACGCTGTTAAAGCAACCTGGGTTCTATGCAGTCAATTCCAACCTGCCCTGCGGTGGGCTCTGGTGAAGACCATGGAGTAGCCTTAGACTCTGCTGATCAGAGTTGTGACGGATTTGAGGTTACAGATTTACTTGCATGCTTGTTCCTGACAGTATCCAGCTGCCTTTGGGGATTCGCTCACATAGCAATTCTATCAATTTTCTCTGGGAATTGCTCAACTAGTGATTCCATAACACCATGCCTGGTCATGCCTTCTGCACATAATGCTCACAATAGTACCTAAACTGACAGTCTTAGGGCCCTTTTACACCGGTCAATTATCGGGCAAACGAGCGTCCACAGAAGGCTCGTTCCAGATAATTGCCATGTGTAAACAGGGCAACGATCAGCCAATGATCAGCTGATTGTATCATTTTAAATGCCGAAAAAATTATCGTTGTCTGAAGCACATCTCCCTATGTAAACAGGGAGACGTGCTGCTGACATTATAGAAATGTATGGGGACGAGCGATCAGAGTAACGAGCGCTCGTCCCCATACTAGCTCCTTGTGAAAGGAACAAACGAGTGCTGATTAACGACCTGTCTCATTGATCGGTGCTCGTTTACACGGCCCAGGTCGGGCCGTATAAGACCACCTTTAGGATTTATTTACACCAACGAGTGTCAAATCAGCCGATTTGTTTCCGTGCGGGACCCGATTTCACAGATCCCTCATAGACTTGAGTCTATTGAGGGATCCGTGAAAACAGGGAAAAAATAGGACATGTCCTACTATTTCACGGGCTGTTCACATGGGCCGTTAAAACAACAGCTGTGTAAATAGCCCCATAGAAGTACATTGATTCTTATGCAGCCGCGTGACAGCCGTTAAAAAAATGGTGGTCACACGGCCGATTTCCACGTTCGTGTGAATAAGGCCTTATGATAATGTCCATATCCTCAGCCTCTTAAAAGTCCCTATGAAGTCAGTCTCAAAGTAGTTCCCACAGTATCAGACACACTGTAGTGCCCATAATGCATAGTAGCGCAGAAGAAAACTTAGCTCACACTCCCATGCTGCATCCTTCACTCCTGCCAGCAGCCCGGAAGTTACATATCAGCAGCCTGTCATTTTTATATTCCGTGCCAATCTCGATCATTAAAGATTACCACAAGAGAAGGATACCTGTGTGACAGGGTGGCTCTGTTACTGATTGTTATTGTAGGGACAGTCTTAGGCCGGACATAGGACATATCTGTAAAGGAATGGGTGCTCCCTGAGGTGAAGGGCTCCATTCAGCTCATGTAAGTTGCATTGATTGTTGCCCTAACTGACACAGACTTTACAATCTCAAAAGCTAGTTCAATAGAACTAGAGCATACCCAAAGGCAAGGGAAATGAGAAATCGGCTTTAGTCATCAAAGTTCTAATAATAATAATCACCTTTATTTATATAGCGCCAACGTATTTCACAGCACTTTATAATTCAGAGGGAATATGTACAGGCAATATCAGATATTACATAGTGACAAAACAGATTAACCATTCAAACAAGAAGAATGAAGACCCTGCTCGCAAGAGCTTACAATCTATGAGGAAATAGGAGGGACACAAAATGTAAAAGTACTTGTTCAGTACAATGGTCCAGCAATTATTTTAAAACATATACATAAATCTGCATTAGCCAGTCACAAGCCAGGATCTGTGTATGACAGACATGAAGTGCATAAGGATGCAAGGAATGTGGGGATACTGCTGAATGAGGGCAGGTTCTGATTACTAATGTAATAGGGGGGCCAAGTAATGTGATTAGGGAATGTTATAGGCTTGTCTAAATAGATGTGTTTTCAGGGTACGTTTAACCCCTTCCCGACCAAAACAACTTTCAGATTTTCATTTTAGTTTTTTTCCTCTCCACATTCCAGAAGCCATAGCGTCTTTATTTTTCCGTCGATATAGTACTATGAGGGCTTGATTTTTGCGGGACGAGTTATAGTTTTTCGTAGCATCATTTATTTAGCCGTATAATGTACTAGGAAATGTGAAAAAAATTATTTGTGGGGTAGAAAATGAAAAAAAACTGCGATTCCTCCATGGTTTTTTGCGCGCTGTTTTTACGGATCTCACTGTGCAATTAAAACAACATGTTAACTTTATTCTGCGGATCAATACGATTACGGCGATACCAAATATGTATAGTTTTTTCTATATTTTACTACTTTTACAAGTAAAAACCTAAGTGTAAAAAAGAAAATTTATTTTGCGTCGCCAAATTCCGAGAGCCATAACTTTTTTATTTTTCCGTCGATTAAGTGGTATGAGGGCTTATTTTTTGCGTAGTTTTTAATAATACCATTTTGGTGTAAATGCGACGGTTTGATCACTTTTTACTTCATTTTTTGTGGGAGATTAGGTGACCAAAAAATAGAGATTCTGGCGTTTACAATTTTTTTTTACAACGTTCACCGTGCGGGTTAAATAATGATATTTTGTAATAATTTTGTATATTTTTTTTTTTTTACTATGCTCTAGGGGAGAAATGGGAAAAGGGGGGTTTTTTGAACTTTTAATTTTTTGATTTTTTTTACACAAAAAAAACCTTTATTTAGCTCATTTTTACTCTTTTTTATTAGTCCCCCCAGGGGACTTCAACCAGCGATCGTTAGATCGCTTGCACGATATACTGCAATACTAATGTATTGCAGTATATCGTGATTCTGACAGGCATCTATTAAGCCCTGCCAGAGGCAGGACTTAATTGGTGTACAAAAATGGCAGGGCTTAATACAGCCGACACCCTGACAGGCATCTATTAAGCCCTGCCATAACATACAGCCGACACCGGCATCGTATGGAGCGAGCTCACTGCGTGAGCCCGCTCCATACTTCCCCTTCCTGGCTATGACGTAACTGTATGTCATATGTCGGGAAGGGGTTAAAACTGTGGATGTTGGGAACTAATCTGATTATCTAGGGTAGTGCATTCCAGAGAACTGGTGCAGCACAAGAAAAAACTTGGAGACGAAAGTGGGAGGTTCGGATAATGGAGGATGTTAATCTAAGGCCGTTCGTAGTGCGTAGAGCACATGTAGGGTGGTAGACAGAGATGAGGGAGGAGATGTAAGGAGGTGCAGCACTGTGGGGAGCTCTGTGGGTGAGAGTAATAAGTTAAAATTTTATTCTGAAGCGAATAGGCAACCAGTGCAGTGATTGGCACAGGGTAGAGGCGTTGGTGTAGTGGTTGGTCAGAAAGATGAGCCTGGCTGCTGCATTCAGGATAGATTGGAGAGGGGAGAGTTTAGTGAGGGGAAGACCGATTAGTAATGAGTTACAGTAATCAAGATGAGAGTGAATCAGAGCGACAATTCAGAGTTTTGACTGTTTCCATAGTAAGAAAAGGGTGGATTCTGGAGATGTTTTTCAGGTGAAAATGACAGGAGCGTGAAAGTGATTGTATGTGAGGAGTAAAGGAAAGATCTGTGTCAAAAATTACCCCAAGACCGTGGGCGTGCTGCCTAGGAGTTCTGGTAGTACCACACACTGGGAGGGAGACATCAGGTTTAGGAAGGTTAGTAGACAGTGGGAACACAAGGAGCTCAATTTTAGAAGGATTCAGATAGAGAGAGGAGATGATGTTAGAGACAGCGGACAGACAATTACTGGTGTTTTGTATTAGAGCGGCGGTGATGTCACGGGAAGAGGTCTATAGTTGGGTTCATCATCATAGAGATGGTACTGGAAGCCAAATCTGCTGATAGATTCTCTATTTGGGACTGTATAGAGAGAAAAGAGGGGTGGACCTACGACTGAACCCTGAGGGACCCCAACAGCAAGGGCAAGAGGAGATGAAGTGGAACTAGAAAATGATACGGGCGGTCAGTTATAAATAATATTGACATATTATGAAATACAGACATTATTTAGCTTGTCATTCATCACATAGCAACTTTGGTGATGTTATTTCAATAACTGTTCTATCAGGAGCTAGTAGTAGGCAAGATTTTCCATTCTTTGCTAGCAATAATTAGATAGAGGTAATTTATTCTAAAGCAGGGATACACAACCCTTTCCGGTCCAAAGGCCACATTCCAGATTGTACTCATTCCAAGGGCCGCAATAAAACTTTAGTGAGTATTTTGGGTAAAACTGATGTATTGTGTTATGCCTAGTGCAGGTCCTGAAGAGATGGTGCATAACACAGAGATTCAAAGAACACCATAGAGATAATCTGCGTGTTATTCACATCCCCATCAGGCTTTTTACTATGCGGTGTACTGCTGTAGTACAACCAAAGCTGGTACAGCCACAATGTCTCTATAACATTGACAGCCACAATTCTCCCCATGGTGGTGACTGCCACAGTGCCCCCAATAATGCCCGCTATAGTACCTACCTATTAGTTTCAGCCACAGTTCCCCTCAGTGCTAGCCATGTGCCACCTATAGTGCAACCCACAAACTCCACATTAGTGTTAGCCACAGTTCCTTTAGTGCAGCTTTAGTGCCACCAACAACAATGTAGTGCCACTAGTCACAATACCCCCCCCATTAGTACATACCTTTTCCTGCTTCTGTGCTGCTTCTATGACTAACGAAGTGCAGGACATGGAATACTCATGTGAGCGCCCTCTTGTTGCTCACATACATTTTCCAGGTCCGGTAATGTATACCCATGTCGAAGAAACCCCTTCCAGGTAGCACCTTTTGGGATGGGTGCTCTAATGGGCTCCCTCTGCTTTGTCAGGTGGTATTCAAATATGGTAATTGAAGTATCAGCAGTGCACCGGGAGATAAATAAAGACAATAGCAATCTCTTGTCTCAATCAATATTCTCATTTATTATCAAGATACATAGGTTAATATACCCTCAGGGCGTACCCTCTAACCAGGGTGTTACCTCTCATGGAACAACCAATCATAACATTTTACACGTAGACTGAAAATACGTCATAGGGTACCTTCCCACTGAGGTCACGTGATCTTTCTAACACCTGCAAATCCTGGCCTACAAACAATAGAAATGTAGGAGGTTTTCATAAGGCTATGTGATGATTTCATATATATGTGTGAAATACTGAGATAAAGATTTAATTGGAAATATAATGATTATTTCAGGTCTAGGCGTTCTGCCAGACTCCTATCTACCAGTATTGAAGGTCACGAAAAAGAACACAAAGTAATAACTTATTCCCTTGTGATTCAAGCAGTACCAGAAAGAGATCATTACAAAATGGAGAATACATATCTTCATAATCCGGCATCCTGCTTGATAATTCATAGTGTAGTTTAATACAGAGAACATAAGCAATTTGACCATCCATCACACCCATGATAGATTCCATACAGTGGCATCTGTCACACATAGGCTTTGATGTAAAATAATATGCATACCGCGCGGTCTACATTTTTTTGCGAGATCCCTCAGGATGGAATAACATAGTATACTACATTATTCTAGCATCCAAATAAAATGTATACCGACGTATAGCAGTCCGACGGAGGCCAAAACGACACTCTTTTGGCCTTCGTCGGGCTAATGGAGCCCTATGGACACATTTAGCATGTATGCAGGGAGCTTTCCCAACGTACACGCTATATGAAGGGCTAAAACATTATGTGAACAGGCCCTTACTTCTATCTTTTTATCTTTCATTTTTATTTTTCCTTTAAACCAAATGGAATATTGAACTAATGTCTGATCTGTGATGAGAAACTGCTGTGGAATTTTAACATTTTCCCACCGTATCTATCGTATGGACATCAGTGCTTTGGTCTTCTAGCTGTCTTGTATTTGTGAAACACGTCTTGCTCCAGACCCCTCCGTGCATGGATCGCACGTCTCATTCATTGGATTTACTTAGGAGAGCTGACCACCTTTTCCCTTTCTACTAAAAAGGAATGTGGGGATACTGCTGAATGAGGGCAGGTTCTGATTACTAATGTAATAGGGGGGCCAAGTAATGTGATTAGGGAATGTTATAGGCTTGTCTAAATAGATGTGTTTTCAGGGTACGTTTAACCCCTTCCCGACCAAAACAACTTTCAGATTTTCATTTTAGTTTTTTTCCTCTCCACATTCCAGAAGCCATAGCGTCTTTATTTTTCCGTCGATATAGTACTATGAGGGCTTGATTTTTGCGGGACGAGTTATAGTTTTTCGTAGCATCATTTATTTAGCCGTATAATGTACTAGGAAATGTGAAAAAAATTATTTGTGGGGTAGAAAATGAAAAAAAACTGCGATTCCTCCATGGTTTTTTGCGCGCTGTTTTTACGGATCTCACTGTGCAATTAAAACAACATGTTAACTTTATTCTGCGGATCAATACGATTACGGCGATACCAAATATGTATAGTTTTTTCTATATTTTACTACTTTTACAAGTAAAAACCTAAGTGTAAAAAAGAAAATTTATTTTGCGTCGCCAAATTCCGAGAGCCATAACTTTTTTATTTTTCCGTCGATTAAGTGGTATGAGGGCTTATTTTTTGCGTAGTTTTTAATAATACCATTTTGGTGTAAATGCGACGGTTTGATCACTTTTTACTTCATTTTTTGTGGGAGATTAGGTGACCAAAAAATAGAGATTCTGGCGTTTACAATTTTTTTTTACAACGTTCACCGTGCGGGTTAAATAATGATATTTTGTAATAATTTTGTATATTTTTTTTTTTTTACTATGCTCTAGGGGAGAAATGGGAAAAGGGGGGTTTTTTGAACTTTTAATTTTTTGATTTTTTTTACACAAAAAAAACCTTTATTTAGCTCATTTTTACTCTTTTTTATTAGTCCCCCCAGGGGACTTCAACCAGCGATCGTTAGATCGCTTGCACGATATACTGCAATACTAATGTATTGCAGTATATCGTGATTCTGACAGGCATCTATTAAGCCCTGCCAGAGGCAGGACTTAATTGGTGTACAAAAATGGCAGGGCTTAATACAGCCGACACCCTGACAGGCATCTATTAAGCCCTGCCATAACATACAGCCGACACCGGCATCGTATGGAGCGAGCTCACTGCGTGAGCCCGCTCCATACTTCCCCTTCCTGGCTATGACGTAACTGTATGTCATATGTCGGGAAGGGGTTAAAACTGTGGATGTTGGGAACTAATCTGATTATCTAGGGTAGTGCATTCCAGAGAACTGGTGCAGCACAAGAAAAAACTTGGAGACGAAAGTGGGAGGTTCGGATAATGGAGGATGTTAATCTAAGGCCGTTCGTAGTGCGTAGAGCACATGTAGGGTGGTAGACAGAGATGAGGGAGGAGATGTAAGGAGGTGCAGCACTGTGGGGAGCTCTGTGGGTGAGAGTAATAAGTTAAAATTTTATTCTGAAGCGAATAGGCAACCAGTGCAGTGATTGGCACAGGGTAGAGGCGTTGGTGTAGTGGTTGGTCAGAAAGATGAGCCTGGCTGCTGCATTCAGGATAGATTGGAGAGGGGAGAGTTTAGTGAGGGGAAGACCGATTAGTAATGAGTTACAGTAATCAAGATGAGAGTGAATCAGAGCGACAATTCAGAGTTTTGACTGTTTCCATAGTAAGAAAAGGGTGGATTCTGGAGATGTTTTTCAGGTGAAAATGACAGGAGCGTGAAAGTGATTGTATGTGAGGAGTAAAGGAAAGATCTGTGTCAAAAATTACCCCAAGACCGTGGGCGTGCTGCCTAGGAGTTCTGGTAGTACCACACACTGGGAGGGAGACATCAGGTTTAGGAAGGTTAGTAGACAGTGGGAACACAAGGAGCTCAATTTTAGAAGGATTCAGATAGAGAGAGGAGATGATGTTAGAGACAGCGGACAGACAATTACTGGTGTTTTGTATTAGAGCGGCGGTGATGTCACGGGAAGAGGTCTATAGTTGGGTTCATCATCATAGAGATGGTACTGGAAGCCAAATCTGCTGATAGATTCTCTATTTGGGACTGTATAGAGAGAAAAGAGGGGTGGACCTACGACTGAACCCTGAGGGACCCCAACAGCAAGGGCAAGAGGAGATGAAGTGGAACTAGAAAATGATACGGGCGGTCAGTTATAAATAATATTGACATATTATGAAATACAGACATTATTTAGCTTGTCATTCATCACATAGCAACTTTGGTGATGTTATTTCAATAACTGTTCTATCAGGAGCTAGTAGTAGGCAAGATTTTCCATTCTTTGCTAGCAATAATTAGATAGAGGTAATTTATTCTAAAGCAGGGATACACAACCCTTTCCGGTCCAAAGGCCACATTCCAGATTGTACTCATTCCAAGGGCCGCAATAAAACTTTAGTGAGTATTTTGGGTAAAACTGATGTATTGTGTTATGCCTAGTGCAGGTCCTGAAGAGATGGTGCATAACACAGAGATTCAAAGAACACCATAGAGATAATCTGCGTGTTATTCACATCCCCATCAGGCTTTTTACTATGCGGTGTACTGCTGTAGTACAACCAAAGCTGGTACAGCCACAATGTCTCTATAACATTGACAGCCACAATTCTCCCCATGGTGGTGACTGCCACAGTGCCCCCAATAATGCCCGCTATAGTACCTACCTATTAGTTTCAGCCACAGTTCCCCTCAGTGCTAGCCATGTGCCACCTATAGTGCAACCCACAAACTCCACATTAGTGTTAGCCACAGTTCCTTTAGTGCAGCTTTAGTGCCACCAACAACAATGTAGTGCCACTAGTCACAATACCCCCCCCATTAGTACATACCTTTTCCTGCTTCTGTGCTGCTTCTATGACTAACGAAGTGCAGGACATGGAATACTCATGTGAGCGCCCTCTTGTTGCTCACATACATTTTCCAGGTCCGGTAATGTATACCCATGTCGAAGAAACCCCTTCCAGGTAGCACCTTTTGGGATGGGTGCTCTAATGGGCTCCCTCTGCTTTGTCAGGTGGTATTCAAATATGGTAATTGAAGTATCAGCAGTGCACCGGGAGATAAATAAAGACAATAGCAATCTCTTGTCTCAATCAATATTCTCATTTATTATCAAGATACATAGGTTAATATACCCTCAGGGCGTACCCTCTAACCAGGGTGTTACCTCTCATGGAACAACCAATCATAACATTTTACACGTAGACTGAAAATACGTCATAGGGTACCTTCCCACTGAGGTCACGTGATCTTTCTAACACCTGCAAATCCTGGCCTACAAACAATAGAAATGTAGGAGGTTTTCATAAGGCTATGTGATGATTTCATATATATGTGTGAAATACTGAGATAAAGATTTAATTGGAAATATAATGATTATTTCAGGTCTAGGCGTTCTGCCAGACTCCTATCTACCAGTATTGAAGGTCACGAAAAAGAACACAAAGTAATAACTTATTCCCTTGTGATTCAAGCAGTACCAGAAAGAGATCATTACAAAATGGAGAATACATATCTTCATAATCCGGCATCCTGCTTGATAATTCATAGTGTAGTTTAATACAGAGAACATAAGCAATTTGACCATCCATCACACCCATGATAGATTCCATACAGTGGCATCTGTCACACATAGGCTTTGATGTAAAATAATATGCATACCGCGCGGTCTACATTTTTTTGCGAGATCCCTCAGGATGGAATAACATAGTATACTACATTATTCTAGCATCCAAATAAAATGTATACCGACGTATAGCAGTCCGACGGAGGCCAAAACGACACTCTTTTGGCCTTCGTCGGGCTAATGGAGCCCTATGGACACATTTAGCATGTATGCAGGGAGCTTTCCCAACGTACACGCTATATGAAGGGCTAAAACATTATGTGAACAGGCCCTTACTTCTATCTTTTTATCTTTCATTTTTATTTTTCCTTTAAACCAAATGGAATATTGAACTAATGTCTGATCTGTGATGAGAAACTGCTGTGGAATTTTAACATTTTCCCACCGTATCTATCGTATGGACATCAGTGCTTTGGTCTTCTAGCTGTCTTGTATTTGTGAAACACGTCTTGCTCCAGACCCCTCCGTGCATGGATCGCACGTCTCATTCATTGGATTTACTTAGGAGAGCTGACCACCTTTTCCCTTTCTACTAAAAAGAAGATTAACTTATACTCTTTATTTATGAACTAGAAGGTACTGGTAAATATCTATAGATTATCCTGTATATTAGTTGATCTCTGCCACTGGAGCGGGAGTACAGTTCTGTATTACAGCTATTATCCTGCTCATGTCCATGTCCTGTCCTTGCGATCACTACTATGAAAATGCTCATCACAGCGTGACTCCTGGGTGTTATTATTAAGTGGAATGTGAACTTTTATAACACTGTTCAGTGTAATGCCAGTACCTTGTGTGGGACAAGGAAATGTAACCTTTTAATAGTAGACAAACCTTCCTTAGTACAGAATTTACTTGCATGTACAGTGAAGGAAATAAGTATTTGATCCCTTGCTGATTTTGTAAGTTTGACCACTGTCAAAGACATGAACAGTCTAGAATTTTTAGGCTAGGTTAATTTTACCAGTGAGAGATAGATTATATAAAAAAAAAAGAAAAGAAAATCACATTGTCAAAATTATATATATTTATTTGCATTGTGCACAGAGAAATAAGTATTTGATCCCCTACCAACCATTAAGAGTTCAGCCTCCTCCAGACCAGTTACACGCTCCAAATCAACTTGGTGCCTGCATTAAAGACAGCTGTCTTACATGGTCACCTGTATAAGAGACTCCTGTCCACAGACTCAATTAATCAGTCTGACTCTAACCTCTACAACGTGGGCAAGACCAAAGAGCTTTCTAAGGATGTCAGGGACAAGATCATAGACCTGCACAAGGCTGGAATGGGCTACAAAACCATAAGTAAGACGCTGGGTGAGAAGGAGACAACTGTTTCTGCAATAGTAAGAAAATGGAAGACATGCAAAATGACTGTCAATCGACATCGATCTGGGGCTCCATGCAAAATCTCACCTCGTGGGGTATCCTTGATCCTGAGGAAGGTGAGAGCTCAGCCGAAAACTACACGGGGGGAACTTGTTAATGATCTCAAGGCAGCTGGGACCACAGTCACCAAGAAAACCATTGGTAACACATTACGCCGTAATGGATTAAAATCCTGCAGTGCCCGCAAGGTCCCCCTGCTCAAGAAGGCACATGTACAGGCCCGTCTCAAGTTTGCAAATGAACATCTGGATGATTCTGAGAGTGATTGGGAGAAGGTACTGTGGTCAGATGAGACTAAAATTGAGCTCTTTGGCATTAACTCAACTCGCCGTGCTTGGAGGAAGAGAAATGCTGCCTATGACCCAATGAACACCGTCCCCACTGTCAAGCATTGAGGTGGAAACATTATGTTTTGGGGGTGTTTCTCTGCTAAGGGCACAGGACTACTTCACCGCATCAATGGGAGAATGGATGGAGCCATGTACCGTCAAATCCTGAGTGACAACCTCCTTCCCTCCACCAGGACATTAAAAATGGCTCGTGGCTGGGTCTTCCAGCGTGACAATGACCCGAAACATACAGCCAAGGCAACAAAGGAGTGGCTCAAAAAGAAGCACATTAAGGTCATGGAGTGGTCTAGCCAGTCTCCAGACCTTAATCCCATCGAAAACTTATGGAGGGAGCTGAAGATCCGAGTTGCCAAGCGACAGCCTCGAAATCTTAATGATTTACAGATGATCTGCAAAGAGGAGTGGGCCAAAATTCTATCTAACATGTGTGCAAACCTCATAATCAACTACAAAAAATGTCTGACTGCTGTGCTTGCCAACAAGAGTTTTGCAACCAAGTATTAAGTCCTGTTTGCCAAAGGGATCAAATACTTATTTCTCTGTGAACAATGCAGATAAATATATATAATTTTGACAATGTCATTTTCTGTTTTTTTTTTTTTATATAATCTATCTCTCACTGGTAAAATTAACCTAGCCTAAAAATTCTAGACTGTTCATGTCTTTGACAGTGGGCAAACTTACAAAATCAGCAAGGGATCAAATACTTATTTCCTTCACTGTATTTCCTGCAGTAAGATTACTAAGCCTCTCACCATGTATAAGGCTTAAAGAGGACCTGTCACTAAGTCATATAAGTTGAATTGGTTTACTGACCTGAATAGCGCTGTCTTTTTTTTTTTTCTGGACACCCCATTGCAGAGATATGGCCCACTGTTGTATTGGCTCCATCTATGCTAATTTGCTGTGGTTAGCGAACAGGACATAAACTACCCGCAAGTTGCCTCGCGCTAATTGGTCAGCATTATTTTATTAATGGTCAAGTTATAATTTGTATAGACACTATATAGGACAACCTTAGCACATATGCAGTGGGAGTGCCCAGTTTATGGCGCATATTTTTATTCCATAGTACTTGTATTGGGCCAGTTCTAATTTTTGTGGCTTTCAATAAGTGTAATGTGACCGAAACCCAAATCCATCACAGGTACTGTCCTATTTATCAGAAGGGTAACCTAAAGCTCCGGGGCCTGATGCATGATCTGTAACAGGGCGCCCGACCATTACATGCATTTTAATGCTGTCCTCGTGTATCAATGCTGGACACAATTGCAACCTTTACACTGCATATAAAATAGGATCAGACATTACTCCATTTATGTAGAAACAGTAGACAGACAAGCATGATATTCTCTTCAAAAACAGGAAATCCACGCTTTTCATGATTCGTGCTTCTCACACCCTGCCAGTGCCCTGAATAAGATGGCAGTTACAGATAAGAACATCAAAACATCAATGTGCACAAAACATATGAGTTCAAAACAGACACCATAAAGTCGAAGAAGAAATAAACAATACAAAAATTATTAAAAGCCGCTCTTTACACAATTGGAGAGATTGACTAATACTATTACATTAGTGTGGTATGCGCCATATTCCTTCACAGGTGTGCCAAATTTATCAAAAAGTTTTAGAGTATGACCATGACATGTAAATATACCCTACATGTGTTACACATACTGAGGCCCGAAAGCTTTTCCTAACACAGTTGCATCCCTCAGAAAAAGTGTCGTAAGGACATCATAAATATTGAGTTTGGAACAAATGTTATGATTTGCAAGCATTTCTGCGAGAAGACATTGCATAAGACAAAGAATGAAAACATTGATCTACCACCCCAAATTGTTATTCAAATGTCCTGATAGCTATATCCAATGCAGAAAAGCAATACATTTGGCCACTTTCCTATATCAAGGCCTCACTCACAGCCATCTGAGGGATGTGCACATCTGACTCAAGAGGTAACTGAACAGTCACAAAGATGAACCGACGAAGACTGCATGCAGCAACATACCAGAGGGATGTTCATCCCATACTGATATACAGTCGACCAGAGACACAATGCAATCACACTAACCTGCACTCATCTTCCATTAACCTGTGCTGCTGCATAACGCCCTTAGGCTAGGTTCACCCAATTTGATGAAAATCGCAGTAAAATGGTGCAGTTTTGCCGCACTTTTGGAATAATCATGGCAAAAAAGGTATTTTGACCGCATCATGTAAACACAGCCTTAGCCCTTATTCACACGGATGTGTCCGTTTTGCGCGCGCAAAAAATGCTGCGTTTTGCGCGCGCAAAAGGTCCGTGTGTCATCAGCATATGGTGCGCGGCTGTGTGATTTTCGCGCACCCGGCATAATGATGACACTCTGGTTTTATGTTTACAAACAGAAAAGCACGTGGTGCTTTTCTGTTTTCATTCATAGTTTTTACTACTGTTGAGTGAATCACGCGCGGCACCCGGAAGTGCTTCCGTGTGACGAGCGCGATTTGCACGCACCCATTGACTTCAATGGGTGCGTGCAGTGCGAAACACGGGCAAATATAGGACATGTCATGAGTTTCACGCAACGCACATACGCTGCGTGAAATTCACTGACCGTCTGAACGGCCCCATTCATTAACATAGGTCCGTGCGACGCGTGAGAAAATTATGCACGCAGCACGGACGTATAACACGTTTGTGTGAATAAGGCCTTAATTACGCCCGAATTACGTCCGTAAATAGGGTGTGTGAACCCAGCCTGACTCTTCTCGAGTTGTCCGTCTTGTAATAGCAGAATGGGTATTGGGTCCTTGGCTTTTGTTTAACCATGCAACATATTCAAAAAGGGAAGCGCTGTGGAAAATAGATCTCACACCAGGAATACTGCAGTCCATGATTGGATGTTACCCCAATGACAATGTGTGATGTGTAAACATAGGTCGGTTAATAAAAATGACAAGTTGTTTGATGCTTTAAACCTCACCGACTGTGAGGGAAAAGACACGAAGTCTGTAACTTGTGTGTGGATAAGAGCAACTGGCAGCTCCCAGAGCTCCGAGACCGCTAGTAAATGAATGATGCAGGGTCTAGAAGGCGCAATAACAGGTAATCTAACTGATAAAGGGGTTGGCATCAATGAATGCCACCGGGCGGGACAAGATCTTGTTCTCCTGGATTGCAGGAGTGTTTAAATACTCCAGGGATGTGCTTCCACCCAACATATACTCATATGTGGGTTTAAGGCAAATAAGTGGTTGCCACCCAGGAGACCAGCAGTATGTACCCTAGAAAGACTACAATTAGATAGATAGGATAGATAGATAGATAGATAGATAGATAGATAGATAGATAGATAGATAGATAGATAGATAGATAGATAGATAGATAGATAGATAGATAGATAGATAGATAGATAGATAGATAGATATTGTACTGTAGATTCAATATGTTTTGGTAATCAACTAAAATGGCAAAACTTGTGTCACTGTCCAAATAATTCTGGACCTAACTGTATGTGTGCAAGTATGAGAGTAACGCCTACTCTCATTTCGTTATAAATAAAGATGCATCTGCCCCCCCCCCCCCCCAGAGCAGAGATTGTTTTGCACACCGATACCGCGTGTCATGGTCTCTCTCTCCAGCCGGACTCTCTCAGAAAGAGTAATAATTAATTTGGAACTCATAGACAAATGCAGATAATGTCCGATGTTAAGGGACAAATTAAATTCTGCAACGACACATTCATATATGTCCGCATATCTCCGATAACTGTACTGTTGGGAAAAAAAAATTCAAGCAAAATCGTCGTTCCATCAGGTAGCATACAAAAGGAATGTTACTGCATTGATAAACAGCATGCGCAAACTCTTGTTAAAACCATAAACATTACATTAAAGTTGGCCAAACACCCTGATTTCGGCTGGATTGCATAAGGATATAATGTGTATGGGAGCTACTGTCGAGGTAAAGACGGATCAGGCATGTTGAATTTCACCGTGTTGATCATTTGTTCCTCTGCAAAATAAGCTGCTGCTAGAGGTGTCTGGCAGCGACTTCTTCCCCTCTCCCCATTAAAATAGACCTGCACGCTCAGTCAGTCTAAGCCAGGGGTCTCAAACTCGGCAGGGTAAGTGGGCCGCATATAGAAAAAATGGGAAGTTGACGGGCCGCATTACTTTCAAATTTGATACAACACAAAATTATTGTTAATAAATTACTTATTTGAACTACTATAACACTATATTACTATAATAATAATAATACTACATTACTATAAAATTAATACCACATTACTATAATAATACCGCTAGGTTTAAAATTTGAGATATTTCTCCACGTGCTTTTTTCAACAATCCAGTTTTCCAGTTTAAGTGTCGCTAAATGCAATCCGGCGGCTCAGTTGGCAGTGTTTGTCAGACACACATGTCAAGATTGGGCAGCCCCTTTTTAGCTAGTGCCACTGTGCCCTCTGTAGATGCTGCCTCAGTGCCCTCTGTGGATGCTGCCGCAGTGTCCTCTGTGGATGCTGCCGCAGTGCCCTCTGTGGATGCTGCCGCAGTGCCCTCTGTGGATGCTGCCGCAGTGCCCTCTGTGGATGCTGCCGCAGTGCCCTCCGTGGATGCTGCCGCAGTGCCCTCCGTGGATGCTGCCGCAGTGCCCTCCGTAGATGCTGCCGCAGTGCCCTCCGTAGATGCTGCCGCTTCTAGCACTCTGCCTGGGACTCCAGCTGTGGTCCTGACATCACTAGGACTCCTGCTGTACTAGCGCTCTGCTCGGGACTCCTCTCTGAGGAAGACCCTGACACACTGTCCATATATGGACAGCGATGTCAGGGAATTCCACAAAGTCCCGGAGCAGAGCCGATACTAGTGCTCTGCTCGGGACTCCGCTCTGGGGAAAACCCTGACACACTGTCCATATATGGACAGCTATGTCAGGGAATTCCACAGAGTCCTGGAGCAGAGCCTGTACTAGCGCTCTGCTCGGGACTCCGCTCTGGGGAAGACCCTGACAATTCCAGAGTCTCACGGGCCGCAGATGACAGCCCCAGGGGCCGCATGCGGGCTGCGTGCTTGAGACCCCTGGTCTAAGCGTACAAATTTATGGGGGAGTCGGACAACTGTTATCTTATGTAGACCATGCTCAAATTTTCTCCGCTTATGATGAGGCTTAATGTGGGGGAGTTGCATGCAGCCTGCTCCATGCTGGTCTATGAGCCTATAGATTTGTATGGCTACATGCATGCTCAGCACTTTCTTCATACAACTCCTCCCCACCACAGGCATCCATAGAAGGCGGAAAAGACCTCAAAGCTTGAAAATAGAAAAGAATTGAATCACAAAGTATATTGAAGTTTCAAATATAAGCTTTGGTTATGAAAAACTGTGTATTCTTATAACGTTTACCAATCTTACCGTTCCTCTGTGGATATCTGTTATAGTTTGATGCATGAGTAAGAAGCCCTGAAAGTAAAAGTTTGACACTCTGGTTAGAAAGAGTGAAGGACCAAAGCCGGATATTTTTGTACTATTGGAGTCACACCAACTGAGTGAGAGTCAGATGGGACGGCTTCCAATGGTAATATTATTAGTTAAAACTTGGAACAAAATGAAAGAATACATTGGGGTGCTTAACTCTATGACTGCCACACATTTCTGGTAAAATAGGTATCTTGAAGAGCATATAAATTTAGAAATCATATTTTTGGACCTTAGGGGGCTTTTGATATGTTCACCAGTTTATTGACAAGGGTAAACTGAGATCTTTTGAGTCCATTAAGAGAAACCTAGGGGAGTTAAAAGGTCTGGCCTTTAGGTACCTGCAGATTCAAGATCTCTCCAGACATGTTAAAAATACTCATAAGTGCACAGTGGAAAATCACGAGTTAGGGACCTTATTAGTTGTATAATAGATTAAATTATACTAATAATAAAAGGAGCGTATTTACAAGTAAATTCAAATAGAAAAACGATATCGGAGTGATTTCAGAAGAATAGTGGCAGAGTATATGCACAAATTTGAATATATATTTTACCAATCACTCTCACAGGGTAACACAATTCTTTTTTTCTACACAAGTTCTATTACACCCCAGGTATTTGGTGTAAAACCAGAATTAGGTCCTCTTCAGAGTGTCCAAGTGTTACGCCGCTGATGATGCTAAAGACAAGCAAAACTACACAACAGGCACAAGTAACTCACCAGTAGACGAGAGGAACCGAACAACCATAGTAGTAGAAGGTGGAGTCAATGCATAAATGGAATGTATGTCAGTTGAATAGCATGCAAGCAGTTAACAAATGAATAGACAGTGGACAAGAATTTACAGCACTCACTACACCCTATCTGAATATTATCCCACAGCAGGGTAGACATCAGCTCGGCAGCAGACTGAACACACAGGGAAGGCAAACAAACCAGTGGAACTACTGATCCCAGGATACACATAAAACCACTATACAAAAATTAGATCTCTCAGAGGACCAACAAGTCGCACAGTACAAACAGATACAAGAACAAAGTCATAAAAAAGAATCCGGAAAGAGTTTGCACATGCCAGAAACAGTATAACTATCACCTGAGTAATCCAGGCCTGAAAAATATATAGGCCCAAGAAAAGTACTCCGCCCTAATTAGCCAGGCAAAGCTAAATGATTAACAAATCCAGACTCAGACCAAAGGCATTGCCTAGCAGCACAGAGAGAACCTGAAATCATTGATTAGCAGCAGTCCTGCTGCTAATTGTAACATTACCCCCCCCCCCCCTCAAGGAGGGCTGAAGAGCCCTTAAAGGAACAGTGTCATCGCAAATAATTTTTTTATATGTTAAAGATGTTAGTGCTTTAATAAAAACGTTTATATTCATTTGTGTGTTTGTGTTTTACTGTTTCTTATTTTTACACTTTTTCTTCCCTATGGGGGCTGCCATTTTTTGTTCCATTTCTGTGTGTGTCGATTAACGACACACACAGACATGGAATACGGCAGCCACAGTCCCATAGGGACTGCGAACGGCTCCCGTCCCATTGACTGCCGTGTACGGCGTCTGTGTGGGAACTGCGCATGCGCCGCTCCCACACAGTCCTATTCGAAATTGGCGCCGTCCGGCGCCATTTTCCTGTGGACCGGAAGTCGCGGCCGGACAGTAATATTACTACTTCCGGTCGCGGCTTCCGGACTTGTGCACATGGAACAGCGGCAGCAAACGGAGCGGACGGGCCGGAGGGAGCCGCGGCGGCAGGAGCAGGTAAGAGATTTCAATGTATGTTAGTGTTTGTGTGTGTTTACTACTGTATGTAAACCTACTACACTGTGGGTTACCTCAAAAAATGGCGACACACAGTGTAGGAGATTAAACCTTTCAAACCCCTCGTTTATCCCGGCACTAGCCAGGATAAAGGAGGGGTGGATGCTGAGAGCTCACTAGAGCGAGGGCTTTTAACCCAATGTTGCAATGCTGCAATTTGGGAACAGCCCCATCTAGTGGCCAAAAATGGGTAGTATTATAAATTAGAAATAATTTATAATATTTCCTGGCTCATGCCAAAAAAAAAAAAAAAAATGTGAACAATGTTTAATCACCCACACACTAAATGTTTAAATTTAAAAAAAAAAACATGTTTTTCTGGCAACACATTCCCTTTAATCCTGGGTTTATCTGGATTGGCTGTATGAAAGGCTCCTATCAATCTATCAGCATGGATGTTTCTTCCTCTGGGCCATAGCCCTGCTAATAAACGTGGTAATGGAGTTGTCTGCCATGCCACTTATAATCAAGGATTCTCTGGACCACATACTCAGGCTGACCAACGACCAAAACAGGAGGAGGTCTACAGATCGCCCTTCTGAAAGTAGCGGCAGGCTTAAAAAGACAACAATGAAAATTCCTGGGTATTTTCATGCTTTGTGGTGAAAATCCAAGATAAAGGAGACTGGATTATTTTGTTTTAAAATCTTAAAAGGACCAAAAATATCTAGGCCCCAACTTGCCACGTGGTTGTCTTAGCTGGATATTTTTAGTGGACAAACGCACTCTGCTAAGGCGATCAAGCTTGCGTTTAGCACGAAGGGCAGCTGAGCCTAAAACCCCATGGACTTAACTCCACACTGACTTCAACATCTTAATCCTCAGTCTGAGCAATGGAATGTCAGAACCCACAATGCCGGTAAATGAAGATGCCTCAGAGTGAAAATCATCATTACAGAAAGGTGGAGAGACATTAGATGATGCATGACACCAATTGTTATAAGCAAACTCTGCAATGGCAAAAACTGGACCCAATCACAATTATAATAAAAAATATATAGTAGTGATCACCAACCTAGTAATACTAATTATATTGACAGGTAGATTTTTTGGGAGGTGATCAGAGAGCAAATGTGTATTGCCTGCATCATAGCTAGATATATAACCGAAGATTAAAAGATGCAAATTGCAACTTTTGAGTATCAAAAATATGAAAAAAATCTTCATTGACATATCTATATTAGGCGGTGAGGAAAACTCAAAGCAATACTTAAGTTTGCACAAAAGGCCTTCCAAAATCTAGTCAAAAACTGTGAATCTCTTTCAGATACAACATTTTCAGGAATACCATGAAGTCTCACCACTTGTTGAACAAAGTGAGTAGCCAGCTTATCAGCAGAGGGCAAGCTAGACAAGGGTATAAAATGGGCCATTTTACTGAACCTGTCTACAACAACCAAAATGGTATCTCTCCCCCCCCCCCCCAAATCTGGGCAATAAATTGCATGGATATGTATGTCCATTGTTTCCTGTTAGTGGGCAAAGGTTTTAACTAACCTAAAGGTAAAGCTCTAGATGATTATTGCGAGCACAGATGTCACATTCCCCAACAAACCTTTCCACATCTCTCCTCATATCTTCTTCTATCTTTCCACATCTCTCCTCATATCTGGCCAACAAACAGATCTAGACAAGGTCTTACACATCTTGGTGATACCTGGAGGACCCACCAACTTACTACCATGACACTCTAAAGGGGGTTTTACACTGGTCGATTATCGGGCAGACAAGTGTTTACAGAACGTTCGTTGCCGATAATTGCCCGTGGCATGAGGGGGCCAGTGCTGCCAGCCGTCACACATCCCCCCATGCCCGGAGGCGTCGCTACCAGCCGCTATGGCTGCTACAGCGGTAGTGACGCCACATTCAATAGTGGCTGCGTTCTCCGGACGCAGATGCTATTAAACACTATGACAGAGCAGGGAAGTATCTCCCTGCTCTGCTGTAGGCTACTGTAACAGTGGTGTAGCTCTACGGGTCGCAACAGTCGCAATTGCGACTGGGCCTTCAAGCCTGGGGGGCCCACAGGGCCCCCGTAGCCACACAGCGCTGACTGTGTTGGTCCCGCTGATCGCTACTACCGTGAGCGGCTCGGCGCAGGCAGGCGCGATGTAGTGACATCATTGCGCCTGTCTGCACCGAGTCACTCACAGCACAGACCGGAGGAGAAGGATCTCCCACCCGTCGTGGAAACGAGGATAGGTAAGTAATTATGTTATTATTTTTCTATTAGGCACTATGGGGCCATTATACTGTGGGGGAATTATACTGTGGGGACAGCTATGGATGGCATTATACTGTGGGGGCAGCTATGGGGACATTATATTGTGGGGGCAGCTATGGGGGGCATTATACTGTGTGGGGGCAGCTATGGGGGCATTATGCTGTGGGGGCAATATACTGTGGGGGCATCTACTGGAGACATTATACTGCGGGGACAGCTATGGGTGGCATTATACTGTGGGGGCAGCTATGGGGGGCATTATATGGTGTGAGGGCAGCTGTGGGGGGCATTATACAGTATGGTGGCAGCTATGGGGGCATTATACTGTGTGGAGGGCACTTTGGGAGCATAATACTGTGTGGGCTAAACTGGGTGTGTATGGGCAGGGATTGGGTGGGATTAGAGGCGTGGCTTGAAAGAAAAAAAATTGCCTCTCCACGCCGCATCGGTTCTCCCTCTTTGTGATACTTGGGAGTATAGCACTGTCTACAGGGAGATCTGTATAGCACTGTATGGGGAGGCTGTTTATCCCTGTCTACAGGGGGCGCTGTATAGCACTGTCTACAGGGGGCTGTATAGCACTGTCTGCAGGGGGGGCTGTATAACACTGTCTACATGGGGGGATGTATGGCACTATTTATAGGGGGGCACTATCAACATGGGTGGGGTGTGTGTGGCACCCAGGGGAGGGGGCCCCAGTCAAAAGTTTACTATGGGGCCCAGTGTTTCCTAGTTACGCCTCTGCTCCTTAGCCACACTAGGATAAGAGGATGACACAAAGCAGTCTCCCTCTCTAACCTTCTCTCCCTAATACGCCTGTCAATATTAATGGCTAAATACATAAGGCTATTAAGTGAATCACCCAAGGAAAATTGTACCATGGCATCTTTTACCTGATCAGAAAGGCCCAAATACTGACTACGGAGGGCGGCATCATTCCAATCACTAACAGTAACCCACCATCTAAACTCTGCCGAATATTCTTCTACTGTCCTGTCTCTCCGTTTCAAAGTCTGAAGTTGAGCATCTGCTGAAGTAGCTGCATTCAGGCCATCATAGAAAACCCCCAAAGCTGTCAGGAATGCTTCCACACTTAGTAATGCAGGATCTCCAGGCCTAAGACTAAAAGTCAAAGACTGTGGATCCCCTTGCAACAGAGTCTTAATAACGCTAACTCTCTGGGTCTCTGACCCCGAAGACCTAGGCCTCAAAGAAAAATACAATCTACAACTCTCTAAAAAAAATGTCTAAATTGAGAACGATCACCAGAAAAATGGCTAGGTAAATTGATACAAGGTTCAGGACAAACCACAGGAGAAACATCACTCCCCTGCATATTACTAGTAAGTTGTTCCTGAGAAACCAAACAAGCTTATTGGTTATTATGTAATGGTCAATTTAATAAATAACAATATAGAAGGAAAAACAGACAGGATTTGTCACATGCTATACTGCAGTAGTCTGTGCCAAGGTCTATGAAGGTCCAATCTCCTTCTTTATAGGTACGAGTCTCTTTTTTTAATTTAGATATAGACAGTATCAGCTCCATGATGAGCTTATACGTAGTCAACTTTGATTTGGTTTAGTTGTGTATTAGTGGGTGCTGAATAGGGATTGGGCTAAAGTCAGAAGTGGGGTACCACAAGGATCTGTGTTAGGCCCCTTTCTTTGTAATCCCTTACGGCTGAGATTTATGGTAAGGTGTCAGTTTTTGCTTTTGAGACAAAACTTTGTAGGATAAAACTCAGCTTGATTGTACAATATTTCAAAAAGACCTAGATAAGCTGGCAGCCGGGCAAGAAGGTGGCAGATGAAATTCTGTGTTGATAAATATGGTCATGCACCTAGGCGTAGCTTTAATGCATATACATTAAATGTACTAAAACTGGGGGTAACAGAACAAGAGAAGGACGGTAACTAGTAAGTTAAGAAGCAGAAGCAGCTGCAAAGTAAATACGATTTTAGGGTGTATAAAAAGAGAGATAAAAGCATGTGATTCAAATGTAATATTACCCCTCTATAAGTCTTGAATTCAGGATTCAGTTTTGCGCTCCACTTTGTAAAAAGGATTTAGGCAAGCTAAATGGGATGGGATTAATAGCTAGAAAAATTGGACTTGTTCTACTTAGAAAAATATTGTGTGGTCCAAACCAACTTCTATATACAAATAAATAACCTCTGGTAGAAACAAAAAACTCAACAGATTTCATTATGTAGTAATTTTCTCGAAAAATTAAACCAACATTCAGAAACCAGGTTTGCGACAAATAAGTACACCCTTCCTACTTCCATAATCATTAGGAGTAATTAGAAGCCAGGTATTACTAATCAATTGCGCACGATCATCAAGTGTGACTGCCTCTAGAAAAGCAGAACTTTTGGCAGTTTGGTGTGTGGCTCTCAGATGAGTGTCTATGAAAGAACATTAGCCATGATCTCCGAGAAGCAATTGTTGCTGCTTATCCATCTGGGAATGGTTATGCTGAATTTTCACATCGCTTACAATTTGGGATTTGGTTTTGCCGTCATTTCTCCAAAAATTACGCAAAAAATTGCAAATTGACTGCAATGTGAAAACACAGCCTTAGATGGCCATTTCTACACAGGATTAATATTTGCACAAGTCTTTTAACCCCTTCCTGACATTTGTCGTAAGTATACGTCATGGAAAGTCAGTGCTTCCCGCAAAATGTCGTATACTTACGACAAATGGATGGCACCAGCTCACTGAAAACTTCCAGCCCATGCCCGGTGCAGGGGCCTGAAAGCTTCCATATCTGCTGGCAAGATGGCGCCGGCTTAGGAGCTGAGCCAGCGTCATCAGCGGTGTATGTCAGCTGTATGTTACAGCTGACATCCACCTGTAACGGCAGGAACCTGTGCTAGTGCCGATACCTGCCATTAACCCCTTAGATGCAGCGATAGAAAGAGATCGCTGCATCTTAGTGGTTGTCACAGATCGCCAACCCTGCTATGCAATCGGGGCTGGCGACTGCTGCTATGGCAACAGGAGCCCTAACAATGGCCTACTGCTCTGCCATTACGGAAGCCGATTAGGGCCCGCCCGAAGGCGAAGCCTAATCGGCTTGCTGTCAGTGAATGACTGACAGATCTAATACATTGCACTACATAGGTAGTGCAATGTATTATAAAAAAAATCTAACAGTTGGACCTTCAAGTCCCCTAGTGGGACTAAAGAAAAGTCTAAAAAAAAAGTGTAAAAAAAGTGAAAAAAAAGTTGTAAAAAATATAATAAAATTTTCAAGTAATAAAATAAAACACAATCGCCCTTTTTCACTTTATTAGTCCTTTGTTATTGAAAAAAAGAAATAGACAATACATATTTGGTATCGCCGTGACCGTAACAGCCTAAACTTTAAAAATATAATGTGTCATTTATTCCACGCGGTGAACGGCGTAAAAAAAAACCTGTAAAAAAACAATTCCAGTAAATAAATAAATGTAAATAAAAAGTGATCAAAACATTGCATGTATCCAAAAATGGTACCTATAAAAGCTATAGCTCGTCTAGCAAAAAACAAGCCCTCATACAGCTCCGTTGACGAAAAAATTTAAAAGTTATGGTTCTCACAACAAAAGTAATTTTATTGTGCAAAAAGTTGTAAAACATATAAAAGTGCTATAAATTAGGTATCGCCGGAATCATACTGACCCGCAGAATAAAGTTAATATGTAATTTAAAACACATGGTGAACGCTGTATAAAAAAAATTACAAAACTATGGCAGAATCGCTGTTTTATGGTCATCTTGCCTCCCAAAAAATAGGGTCAAAAGTGATGAAAAAGTCGTATGTACCCCAAAATGGTACCAATAATATCTACAGATCGTCCTGCAAAAAAACAGCCCTCATACTACTACGTCTATGAAAAAATTAAATTATTTAAGGCTCCCATAAGTTGGGAAATAAAAATATGCAGTTGTGCAGCCCGAGGGGAACATTTCTTCTGTTTCAAGAGGCGATTTATCGAGGCCCTAAAATTAGGGAACCAGGAAGGTGGGGGGCTCAAACATATGTGCTGGAGACGAGGGTGCCCGTATTATACCAGGACAACACTTTCCCAGCAAAATTCCCCAAACTGCAAAGGTGCGGAGTGTAGACCAAAAGGCGGATAAGGAAGGACATTTATCACTGCGACACTGACCTGTGCATAAAGGATTATGTTACAGCGTAACACACATCTATGGATTACTTTATTGTTTTTTTTTTTACCCCATTATTATACCACCTGACTATGCCCCTGATGTACTCTGCCCAGATTACATGTACCCCCACATTATAAACTGAAATACCAGTAAAACTCCAAACAAAACTACTACCAAGCAAAATCCACGCTCCAAAAGCCAAATGTTGCTCCCTCCCTTCTGAGCCCTATAGCGTGCCCAAACAGCTGTTTACTTCCACATATATGGTATCGCCATACCCGGGAGAACCCTTTTAACAATTTTTGGGGTGTGTGTCTCCAGTGGCATAAGCTGGGAATGACATATTTGCCACTGAAAAGGCATATCTGGGGAAAAATTTTAATTTATACTTTGCACCATCCGCAGCGCAATCATTTATGGAAAAGACCTGCGCGGTGAAAATGCTCACTACACCCCTTAGTAAATGCCTTGAGGGGTGTAGTTTCCAAAATGGGATAATTTCTCAGGGGTTTCTTTTATTATTTCACATCAGAGCCCTGCAATTGTGAACCAATACTGTGTAAGTAGCCAACTTAGGCCTCAACTTCGCATGGTACTCTTTCACTCCTGAGCCCTGTCGAATGTCCAGGCAAAAGATTAGTGCCCCATGTAGGGTGATTCTAAAACCGGGAAAGACCGCATAATAATTAGAGAGCTGTCTTGTTATGGAGGCACAAGCTGGGAACCGCATATTGTCATAAATCTGCACTCCAAAAGTCAAATGGCGCTCCTTCCCTTCTGAGTCCTGCCGTGTGTCAAAACAGCAGTTTATGACCACATATGGGGTATTGCCGTACTCGGGCGAAATTGCTTTACAAACTTTGGTGTGCTTTTTCTCCTTTATTTTTGGAGAAAATGAAAAATTTTGAGCTAAAGCTACATCTTATTGGAAACAAATTTCATTTTTATTTTCACTGCACAATTCAAATAAAATCTATGAAACACCTGTGGGGTCAAAATGCTCTCTACACCCCTAGATTAATTCCTCAAGGGGTGCAGTATCTGAAATGAAGTCACTTTCGGGGAGTTTCCACTGTACTGGTACCTTAGGGGCTTTGCAAAAGCGACATGGTCTCAAGAAACCAATTCAGAAAAATCTGGGCTCCAAAAGCCAAATGGCGCTCCTTCTCTTCTGATCCTTGCCGTGTGCCCAAACAGCTGTTTATGACCACATATGGGGTATTTCCGTACTCCAGAGAAGTTGCTTTACAAATGTTGGGGTTCTTTTTTTCCTTTATTGAAGAAAAAGGTTTGTTTTTAATTTCACTGCCCAATTCTAATAGAATATATAAAACACCTGTGGGGTCAAAATTCTCACTACACCCCTAGATAAATTCTTCAAGGGGTTTAGTTTCCTAAATGGAGGCATTTTCACTGTTTTGGTCCCTCAGGGGCTTTGCAAATGCGACATTGCCTCCGCAAACCATCCCTGCTAAATTTGAGCTCCAAAAGCCAAATGGTGCTCTTTCCCTTCTAAGCCCTGCTGTGTGTCCAAACAGCCGTTTATGACCACGTGTGGGGTATTGTTTTACTCGGGAGAAATTGCTTTACAAACGTTGCGGTCCTTTTTCTCCTTTAGTCCTTGTGGAAATGAGAAAAAATTAGCTAAACCTACATTTTCTATGAAAGAATATAGATTTTCATTTTCACGGCCTACTTTCAATAATTTCTGCAATAAACCTGTGGGGTCAAAATGCTCACTATACCCCTAGATCATTTTCTTGAGGGGTGTAGTTATACAAATGGGGTCACTTGTGGGCGGTTTCCACTGTTTTGGCACCTCAAGAGCCCTTCAAACCTGACATGGTGCCTAAAATATATTCTAATTAAAAGAAGGCCCCAAAATCCACTAGGTGCTCCTTTAATTCTGAGGCCGGTGCTTCAGTCTATTACCACACTAGGACCATATGTAGGATATTTCCTAAAACTGCAGAACCTGGGTAATAAATATAAATGGATTAAAAATGAATTTATGCAAAAAAAAAAAGGAAATTTGTAAATTGCACCTCTTCTTTGCTTTAATTCTTGTGAAACGTCTAAAGGGTTAATACACTTTCAAAATGCTGTTTTGAATACTTTGAGGGGTGAAGTTTTTAAAATGGGGTGACTTTTTGGGGGTTTCTAATATATAAGGCCCTAACAGCCACTTCACAACTGAACTGGGCCCTGTAAAAATAGCCTTTTGAAATTTTCTTAAAAATGTGAGAAATTGCTGCTAAAGTTCTAAGCCTTGTGACGTCCTAGAAAAATAAAAGGATGTTAAAAAAAAACTGTGCCAATCTAAAGTAGACATATGGGTGATGTTAATTAGCAACAATTGTGTGTGTTTAACTGCCTAACTTACAAGCAGATACATTTAAATTTAGAAAGATGCTAATTTTTGACATTTTTCCACTACATTTTGGTGTTTTTCACAATTAAATACTAAATCTACCGTGCAAATTTTGCCAGTAACATAATGTCCAATGTATCACGAGAAAACAGTCTCAGAATCGCTTGGATAGGTAAAAGCATTCCGAAGTTATTACCACATAAAGTGAAACATGTCAGATTTGAAGAATGGGGCTCTGTCAGGAAGGTCAAAAGTGGCCAAAGGGGTTTTCCAACCAGTAAAAATTAATGGCCTAGCCTCAGGATAGGCCATCAATAGCTGATCGCTCGGGGTCCGACTGGCGGGACCCCCTCCGATCAGATGCTTTGAAGGGGCCGCAGCGCTCGTACGAGTGCTGCTTCCCTTCATTCCGGTCACTGCTTGTATTGTGAATCGCCGACACAAAAGTAGCGGCGATTCATAGTATTACAGCCTTCTCCCACTGAAGTGAATGGGAGAAGGCTGTAATACTGTGAACCAACGCTACTGCTGTGTTCACAATACGAGCAGTGACCAGAATGAAGGGGAAGCAGCGTTCGTACGAGCATTGTGGCCCCTTTCAAACAGCTGATCAGCGGGGGTCCTGGCATTCGGACCCCGATCAATCCGCTATTGATGGCCTATCCTTCTGCTTGAAATTTAAAATGATCATATCTAAGGTATTAAAAAAATTGTTTGCACATTTGTAAAGTACAGTAAAGAACCTGTGGATAGGTGATAATTGTCGATTCTGGGAATACCCTTTTAACTTTAAACTAAAGAGCGCCTTGAGCCAGAAAGCTGCTAAACATGGACTTGCCTTGTCTGGTGGCTCAGTAAGCTTGGACACTTTGTAAATGACATCTTCATGTATGTTTCCTCACCTACCATCAGTCTACTCAGCATTTATACGGAATTCGCCAGGTTTGGTGAATTAAGTACATTTAAAGTAAACCTTGATATATCTGAGTTACTTCATAGGACATTACCCGACACCCTGGCGGAACAATGCAAAACCAGTTTTCCATTTAAATGCCAGTCTACTTCACTAACCTATTGTAATGATGGGGGTAAGGAAACAGACAAGTGAGCCCTAATCTACCCGCCACTCAGTACCTGCCTACTTGCAACGACCCGCCCTAGGCGACGGGGTACAACTGGGCGACGGTCCCTACGCTCAATAAGTGCCCGACAGACAAACAGACAAGGGTACACAGAAGCAAGGGAAAAGGGGCAGTTTCCCACGGCAACGCCGTGAGCAACAAGAGTGGTGAACGAGCCGAGTCAAACCAGGAGTGTACGAGGTACCAAACGCAGAGCAGGAGAGTAGTGAACAAGCCGAGTAAAACCAGGAGTGTACGAGGTACCAAACGCAGAGCAGGAGAGTAGTCAGTAAGCCAGGGTCAATATGAAGCAGGGTCAAATGGTTAAAGAAGCTGCAGCAGGGCCAGGAAACAAAACGAGAAGAATCACAAGCAAGGAGGAACAGGAAAGGCAGGTATAAATAGACAGAGGGCGGGAGCTAGCTCCGTCTGGCCAGGCTGTGATAGGCTCTCCCACTCCTAAGCCTGCCATCCTGAGTGGTGGAAGATGGAGTCAGTCTCACAGACATAGAAGCAGGTGCAGACTGATTACCTATGGGTGTGGATACAGAAGCTGTGCCTGGCAGATCCTTAACAGTACCCCCCCTTTTATGAGGGGCCACCAGACCCTTTCTAGATGGACCTGGTTTATTGGGGAAACGAAGGTGGAACCTCCTGACCAATACCCCAGCGTGAACATCCCGGGCGGGTACCCAAGTCCTCTCCTCAGGCCCGTATCCTCTCCAATGGACCAGGTACTGGAGGGAGCCTTGGACCATCTTGCTGTCCACAATCTTGGCCACCTCGAATTCTACCCCCTCAGGGATGAGAACGTGGACAGGAGGTTTCCTCGATGGAGCCAAGGACGGGGAGCAGCGTTTAAGGAGGGAGGCATGAAACACGTCGTGTACTCGAAAAGATGGGGGCAACTCCAGTCGGAAGAAGACAGGATTGAGGACTTCAATTACCTTGTACAGCCCTATAAACCGGGGAGCAAACTTCTTGGACGGGACTTTAAGGCGCAAGTTCTTAGACGATAGCCACACCAGGTCCCCGACCATAAACAAGGGGTTAGCACAGGGGTGGGCAAACTTTTTGACTCGCGGGCCACAATGGGTTCTAAAATTTGACAGAGGGGCCGGGCCAGGAGCATTTGGAGGGAGTGTTTGGGCCGGATATACTAAAGCATTAAATGTAGTGTGTGCAAACCTCATAGCACAGTAAGAACACTACAACCCAATTTATTAACTGTCTTTCAAATGTGAAAAATAGCCCTTATCAGTTAATAAATTTGTCTCAAGGAATATGCAAGATATGGCATTTACATACTATTTCGCAGATACTGGGAGAAGGAAATGTAAATAGATTAAAATAACATACGCACTGTGATTTATCAAGAAAAAAGTTCTGTTGACTCTGTAAATTAGCTGCCAACCTCTGAGCAGTAGCCGCCCGTTCTTGTGTTGACTGCTTGCTAGCATAGTTTGCATGCTTCGTGGCAAAGTGACGGCTGATATTGTACTCTTTGAAAACCGAAGGGCTTAATGGTGACGTGAAACGAAGTGAAAATTAAAGTGAAATAAAGAGAAATACGCGCCACATTAACCCCTTAATGACCGGGCCATTTTGCACGTTAATGACCAAGGATTATTTTTTGTTTTTCCACGGTCGCATTCCAAGAGTCGTAACTCTTTTTTTATTCCGTCGACATAGCCGTATAAGGGCTTGTTTTTTCCGGGACGAGTTGTATTTTGTAATTGTACCATTTTTAGATGCTTATAACATATTGATTAACTTTTATTAACTTTATTTTAGGAGAGAATTGAAAATAAGCAGCTATTCCAGCATTAATTTTCACGTTATAAATTTACGCCGTTTACTATGCAGCGTAAATAACATGTTAACTTTATTCTATGGGTCGGCACGATTACAGGGATACCAAATGTGTAAAGGTTTTATATGTTTTTTCTACGTTTGCACAATAAAAACCCTTTTAGAAAAAAATTACTTGTTTTTGCATCGCCGCGTTCCAAGAGGCGTAATTTTTTTATTTTTCCGTCGATGTGGCCGTACGTGGGATTGATTTTTGCGGGACAATGTGTAGTTTTCATTAGTACTATTTTGGGGTACATAGGACTTATAGATGAACTTTTATTTTATTTTTTATGGGGGGAATGGGAGAAAAGAGAGAATTTTGCCGTTGTTTTTTGCGTTTTCTTTGGACGCCGTTCATCCGGCGGTTTAATTAATGTGTTCATTTTATTGGTCAAGTTGTTACGATCGCGGGGATACCATATATGTGTATGTGTGATTTGTTTTGACCGTTTTATTAAATAAAACCACTTTTTGGGGCAAAAAAGTAGTTTTATTTGACTTTGACTGTAATTTTTTTTATTTTTTTTTTCACAAACTTTATTTAACGGTTTTACTTTTTTTTTTTTAGGCCCACCAGGGGACTTCACTATGCGACATGCCGATCGCATATATAATGCTTTGGTATACTTCGTATACCAAAGCATTATTGCCTGTCAGTGTAAAACTGACAGGCAACCTGTTAGGTCATGCCTCTGGCATCGCCTAACAGGCAGATGCTGAAGACAGACCTGGGGGTCTTTGTTAGACCCCCGGCTGTCATGGAAACCCGACGGCGACCCGCGATTTGTTTGCGGGGGCGCCGATCGGGAGACAGAGGGAGTTCCCCCCTCTGTCAAACACATTAAATGCCGCTGTCACTGTTGACAGCGGCATTTAATGGGTTAAACTGCCGGAATCGGCGCGTGCTTCGATTCCGGCAGTTGCAGCAGGAGCCAGGCTGTGTATAACAGCCGTGCTCCTGCCGCTGATCGCGTGGGTAAACTGTCAGTACCCGCGCGATCACAGGACGGATATATCCGTCCTCCTGCGCGAACTAGCAGCTGCTGAGGACGGATATATCTTGGACAAGTTCGGCGGGCCGGATTAAAAAGCCTAACGGGCCGTATGTGGCCCGCGGGCCGTAGTTTGCCCATGTCTGGGTTAGCAGAACGTCTTCTATCTGCCTGAGTTTTTTGTATGCTCTGGGACGCCTCTAGGTTCTTCTGAACCTGGGCCCAGACTGTGCACAGTTCCCGATGAACGACCTCTACCTCGGGATTGTTGGAACTACCAGGTGAAACGGAGGAGAACCGTGGATTAAACCAAAAATTACAGAAAAAGGGGGAGACCCCTGACGAGGGGAATGAATGAGACCCAATCATATTGACAGTCAGAGATAAAACACCTTAAATATTGTTCTAGAGACTGATTAGTCCTCTCGGTTTGGCCATTAGTTTCAGGATGGAAGGCAGAGGAGAAGGACAGATCAATCTCCAACTTTTTACAGAAGGCTCTCCAAAACAAAGAAACAAATTGTACCCCTCTGTCAGAAACAATATTGACAGGGACCCCATGGAGACGCAGGATGTGTTTGACAAACAAGGTAGCTAACGTCTTAGCATTGGGTAGTTTTTGGAGGGGCACAAAGTGGCACATCTTACTGAAGCGGCCTACTACAACCCACACCACCGACTTGCCTTGAGATGGAGGCAAATCGGTGATAAAATCCATGGAGATATGGGTCCAAGGTCTCTGGGGAATGGGCAAAGAACGTAGTAAGCCCGCTGGTCGGGACCTGGGAGTCTTGGACCTAGCACAAACCTCACAAGCGGCGACGTAGGCCTTAACGTCTTTAGGCAACCCAGGCCACCAATAGTTTCTGGCAATGAGGTGCTTGGTACCCAGGATGCCTGGATGACCAGATAGTGCGGAGTCATGATTTTCCCTAAGTACCATTAGCCGGAATTGCAGGGGAACAAACAGCTTGTTCTCAGGAAGGTTCCTAGGAGCTGAACCTTGATCAGCAGCAATTTCAGAGACAGAATCAATAGAGGAAATGATTACACCTGGAGGCAAAATACAAGCAGGATTTTTCCATTGTTTTTTATTACATTTTTTACGGTGTTCACCGTGCGGGTTAAATAATGTAATAGATTTATAGTCGGGGTCGTTACGGACGCAGCGATACCAAATATGTGTAACTTTTTAACTTTTTTTTTTTTTTAAATAGTAAAGCATTTTGTAAGGTGAAAAGCTGGGTTTTTCATTTTTTTCACATTTTTTTTAAATTAACTTTATTAAACTTTTTTTTAACTTTTTTACTAGTCCCACTAGGGGACTATAATATGCGATTCTGCGACCGCATTTATAATACACTGCAATACTTTTGTATTGCAGTGTATTACTGCCTGTCCGTTTAAAACGGACAGGCATCTGCTAGGTCATGCCTGCGGCATGATCTAGCAGGCATTCGCTCCAGGCAGACCTGGGGGCCTTTATTAGGCCCCCGGCTGCCATAGGAGACACAGACACTCGGCGATCGTATCGCCGGGTGTCGGTGGGAGAAAGAGGGAGCTCCCTCCCTCCAAAACCACTCGGATGCGGTGCACGCTATTGTGCACCGCATCTGAGGGGTTAAACGTGTGAGATCGATACTAATATCGATCTCACACGGCAGAGCAGGGATGCTCCCAGCCCTCAGCTACCTCTGGCAGCTGAGAGCAGGGAGATTTGACAGCTCCCTGCTCTGTTTACTTATTCCGATGCCGCGACCTAAAAAGTCTATGGCATCGGAATAAGGCCCGTTAGTGACCGACGTAAAAAGTCTATGGGCCGGTCACTAACGGGTTAAGGACGAGGCCAATTTCTTCAAGTCTGACGTACAACTTGATGTGGTAATAACTTTGGAATGCTTTTATTTATCCAACCAATTCTGAGATTTATTTCTCGTGATACATTGTACTTTATATAAGTGGTAAAATGTGGTCGATACATTCAGTGTTTATTTGTGTAAACCCTTTGTTGAAGCAAAGAACCACCGTGACACCTGTTAGTAGGATCAAAGCATTTCTCCGATGGCACTTTTTATAGGCTTTTCACATTGCGACAGTTGATACCTAATATAGCTGAATTTGTTTATCTACTCCAACATAGCATGACGGATCTATTGGTAACTGAACATTAAACCAATAAAGTGGTAAAGATGTCTATTCACAATCCCGACACTTCGGTAACGTTTCTGTGTTACTTACAGCAGAGCAAGCGTAATCTCGCTGTAACCTGTCATTTACAGCGTGATCTCGCGAGACTATGCTTGCTCTGATGTAAGCATGCAAGTACCACAGAAACATTACCGAAGTGTCGGGATTGTGAATAGACATCCCGTCCTGGCTGGAAGGAATGTCTATTCACTGTCAAGACACTTCAGTAACGTTAATGTGTCAGTATAAGGCCTCATTTACACGAGCGTGTGCGTTTTGCGCGCGCAAAAAACGCTGCGTTTTGCGCGCGCAAAAGGCACTTGGCAGCTCCGTGTGTCATCCGTGTATGATGCGCGGCTGCGTGATTTTCGCGCAGCCGCCATCATAGAGATGAGGCTAGTCGACGCCCGTCACTGTCCAAGGTGCTGAAAGAGCTAACTGATCGGCAGTAACTCTTTCAGCACCCTCGACAGTGAATGCCGATCACAATATACACCAACCTGTGAATAAAAAAAGATGTTCAAACTTACCATGAACTGCCTGCTTCCTCCAGTCCGGTCTCCCGGCCGTTGCCTTGGTGACGCGTCCCTCTCTCGTCATCCGGCCCCACCTCCCAGGATGACGCCGCAGTCCATGAGACCGCTGCAGCCTGTGATTGGCTGCAGCCTGTGCTTGGCCTGTGATTGGCTGCAGCCTGTGCTTGGCCTGTGATTGGCTGCAGCTGTCACTTGGACTTAACTGTCATCCCGGGAGGTCGGACCGGAGTTATCGGTAAGTCAGAACGTCTTTTTTTTTTTACAGGTTCATGGATTTTCGGAGCGGAAGTCACTGTCCATGGTGCTGAACCAGTTTAACGCTTTCAGCACCGTGGACAGAGACTGTCTCCTGACGTCGCGTACCCGAACATTTTTTACCGGTTTCGGTCAAAACGAGTTTTGCCGAACCCGGTGAAGTTCGGTGCGCTCATCTCGAATTTGACACTCCGTTTGGATGTTTGTAAACAGAAAAGCACGTGGTGCTTTTCTGTTTACATTCAGGAGTTTGACAGCTCTTGCGCGAATCACGCAGTTCGCACGGAAGTGCTTCCGTGCGGCATGCGTGGTTTTCACGCACCCATTGACTTCAATGGGTGCGTGATGCGCGAAAAACGCACGATTTTAGAACATGTCGTGAGTTTTACGCAACGCACGCGCACTGCGCAAAATTCACGCATCGTCTAAACAGCCCCATAGACTATTATAGGTGCGTACGACACGCGTGAAAAGCACGCGCGTCGCACGCGCGTATAATACGCTCGTGTAAATGAGGCCTAAGACAGCACATAGTGAACAACGCAGTGTCACTATGCGCTGTGTAAATGATTGGAGAGAAGTGTATGACGCTGATTGATCAGCGTCATACACTCCTCTGTACAACGTCCACTTGGTCTAAAGTAAAAACACGCCCAGTTGGGCATTAAGAAAGTCATTAGCATAAAGCTAAAATCGCTCCTAACGTGGTAAAAAAGATTGTTTTTTTTAAATAAAAAACACTGCTGTCACCTACATTATAGCGCCCATCTCCTTATGTAGGAGATAGGGCACTTATAATGTGGTGACAGAGCCTCTTTAAATGTCTGCTTGTAAAACAGATAGTATTACCACAAAATAGTTACTAGTTCACATATTCCATATGTCTACTTTATGTTTACATCATTTTTTGAACATGCTTTTATTTTTCTAGGACGTTACAAGGCTTAGAACATGAGCAGCAATTTCTCTCCTTTTTAAGACATTTTTTTCAGGGGCCAATTCAGTTCTGAAGTGGCTTTGCGGGGCCTTTATATTATAAAACCCCATAAAGCACCCCATTTTAAAAACTGCACTCCTCAAAGTATTCATAACAGCATTTAGAAAGTTTCTTAACCCTTTAGGCATCTCACAGGAATTAAAGCAAAGTTGAGCTGAAATTTACAAATGTAATTTTTTTTAAAGAAATTCCATTTCAATACATTTCTTTTCTGTAAGGCCCCATGCACATAAACGTAAAAACGCCCGTAATTACGGGCCGTAATTACGGCACGTTTTTACGGGTCCATGGACTTCTATTGGCCTCGGGTACTTCCCCGTATGCTTACGGAAAGGTGCCCGTGCCGTTGAAAAATATAGAACATGTCCTATTTTAGGCCGTAATTACGGCACGGGCAGGCCCATAGAAGTCTATGGGACTTCCGTAATTACGGGTGACTACGTGTGTGCACCCGTAATTACGGGAGTGTTGCTAGGCGACGTCAGTAAATAGTCTCTGTCCAGGGTGCTGAAAGAGTTAAACGATCGGAGGTAATTATTTCAGCACCCTGGACAGAAACTACCGATCACAATAAAGATCAACCTGTAAAAAATAAGACGTTCATACTTACCCAGAACTCCCTGCTTCTTCCTCCAGTCCGGCCTCCCGGAATGACCTTTCAGCCCATGTGACCGCTGCAGCCAATCACAGGCTGCAGCGGTCACATGGACTGCCACGTCATCCAGGGAGGTCGGGCTGGATGTCAAGAGAGGGACGCGTCACCAAGGCAACGGCCGGGTAAGTATGAATTTCTTTTACTTTTACCTCGGAAGGGGCTGCCCCTTCTCTCTATCCTGCACTGACAGAGAGAAGGGGCTGCCGATTAGTGCAGTGCAATTTTGCAGTGAAAACGTGCCTTGTAAATACGGGTGGAATACTGGTGACACCGGACCTGTATTTACGGGCACGGGTCCGTAAATACTGGTGCAATACGGGTCGAATACGTGTGACCAGTGACCCGTATTTACGCCAGTGTTTACGGTAGGGAAAAAATACGTTCGTGTGCATGAGGCCTAAGACAGAGAATTTGACAAGAGAAATACAACTCAATATTTATTGCCCAGATTCTGCAGTTTTTAGAAATATCCCACATGTGGCCCCAGTGTGCTGATGGACTGAAACACAGGCCTCAGAAGCAAAAGATCACCTAGTGGATTTTGGGGCATCTTTTTTATTAGAATATATTTTAGGCACTATGTCAGGTTTGGAGAAGTCTAGTGGTGCCAAAACACCACCAAAAAGACCTCATGCTGGAAACTACAGCCCACAAGGAATTCATCTAAGGTTGCAGAGAGAATTTTAACCCAACAGTTTTTTTGCTGAATTTCTTGGAATTAGGCCGTAAAAATGAACGCCTAAATTATTTTTCACGCAAAAAGTAATTTCAGCTAAGATTTTTTCATTTTCACAATGAAAAAAGGAGATAAAGCACACCAATATTTGTAAAGCAATTTCTCCCGAGTACGATAATATCCCATATGTGGTTATAAACTGCTGTTTGAACTCACCGCAGGGCTCAGAAGGGAAGGAGTGTCATTTGGCTTTTGGAGCTCAAATTTTGCTAGAATGGTTTTTGGGTGCTGTGTCACATTTGCAAAGCCCTGAGGGACCAAAACAGTGGAGACCACCAAAAGTGACTCCATTAGGGAAACTACACCCCTCAAGGAATCTACTAGTATAGTGAGCATTTCAACCCCACAGTTTTTTTGAAAAATGTATTGGAATTTGGCCGTATAAATACACATTTTTTTCCACTAAAATGTAGAATTGTTTCATTTTCTCAAAGGTTAAAAGAGAAAAAGAACCACAACATTTGTAAAGTAACTTCTCCCGAGTACGGCAATACTTCGTTAGTGGTCAGAAACTGCTGTTTGGACACACGGCAGGGCTCAGAATGGCAGGAGCGCTGTTTGGCATGCAGATTTTGCTGGATTGGTTTTTGAGTGCCATGCCCCACTTGCAGAGCCCATGAGGTACAAGTACAGTGGACACCCATGAGAACTGACTCCATTTTGGAAACTAAAACTCTCAGGGCATTCATTTAGGGGGTAGTGAACATTTTGAGCCCACAGGTATTTCATAGATTTTATTAGAATTAGGCAGTGAAATTAATTATTTTTTCTTTTTTTTTCCAAAACTATGTTGTATTAGCTCCCAATTTTTCACTTTTACAAGGGGTAATAGGAGCAAAACCACGATACAATTTGTTACTCAATTTCTCCAGTGTACGGCAATACCTGATGTGTGGCCCTAAACTGCTGTTTGGGCACAAGGCAGGGCTCAGAAGGGAAGGAGCGCCATTTGGCTTTTGGAGCGCATATTTTGCTGGATTGGTGTTCGGGCGCCATGTTGTATTTGCAAAGCCTTTGAGGTACCAGAATACAGTGGAAAACCCAGAGAAGCGACCCCATTTTGGAAAACGACACCCCTCAACGCATGTATCATTTTAATTGGAGATAAGGCAGGGCTCAGGATTGAAAGAGCACCATCCGCATTTGAGGTCCAATTGGTGATTTTTCACAGAATTGTCCCACAATTGCAGGGCTCTGAGGTCAAATAGTAACACAAGCCTCCAGGAAGTGACCCCCATTTTGGAAACTATACCCCTCAAGGCATTTATTAAGGGGTGCAGTGAGTATTTTCGCTCAATGCTATTTTTACTAGAAAATAATGCGCGGTGGATTTTCCACTGATATGCCATTTTAGTGCACAATATGTTGTGCCCAGCTTGTGCCATTGAATACAAACACCTGATAAACTGTTAAGCGGGTTCTCTCGGGTAAACCTCTGTTTAGCCACACTATAGGGCTCAAAAGAGAGGAAGCGCCATTTGGCTTTTGGAGCGCAGATTTTGCTTGGCAGTTGTTCTGTTTGGGGTTTTACTGGTATTTCAGTTTATAATGTAGGGGCATATGTAAGCTATACGGAGTACATCAGGGCATAATAAGAGGGTATAAAGAATGTGGTAAAAAAATAATAATCGCAGATGTGTGGCCAGTGTCGCATTGATAAATGGTGCCCAATCTTATCCGCTTTTGGAACACACTCTGTACATTTTGGGGTATATGCAAGTTTTTGATCACTTTTTATTGTGTTTTTTTGAGAAGTGTGGTGAGCAACAAACCGCAATTCTGCTATTGTTTTTGTTTTTGTTTATGGCATTCACCATGCACTATAACTGACATATTTATTCTGCCGGTTGATGCGATTACGGTGATACCAAATGTATATCGTTTTTGTTTTTTTATGTTTTATGGTGTTTGCACAATAAAATGACTTTTAAAAAAAAATAATTTAGTTTTTTTGTTGCCATTGTCTAAAAGCCATAATTTTTTTTCCAAAAAGAAAGCTGCGTGAGGGCTTGTTTTTTGCGGAACGAATTATTGTTTTTATTGGTGCCATTTATGGGTACATGCCAATTTTTGATCCCTTTTTATTCCATTTTTTGGGAGGTGAAGTGACTAAAAAATAGCGATTCTGGTATTGTTTTAAAAAAAAATTTACGCCTTTCACCGCATGGAATTAGTAACATAATATTATTATACAGGGTGGGCCATTTATATGGATACACCTAAATAAAATGGGAATGGTTGGTGATATTAACTTCCTGTTTGTGGCACATTAGTATATGGGAGGGGGGAAACTTTTCAAGCTGGGTGTTGACCATGGCGGCCATTTTGAAGTCGGCCATTTTGTATCCAACTTTAGTTTTTTCAATGGGAAGAGGGTCATGTGACACATCAAACTTATCGAGAATTTCACAGGAAAAACAATGGTGTGCTTGGTTTTAACGTTACTTTATTCTTTCATGAGTTATTTACAAGTTTCTGACCACTTATAAAATGTGTTCAAAGTGCTGCCCATTGTGTTGGATTGTCAATGCAACCCTCTTCTCCCACTCTTCACACACTGATAGCAACACCGCAGAAGAAATGCAAGCACAGGCTTCCAGTATCCGTAGTTTCAGTTGCTGCACATCTCGTATCTTCACAGCATGTGTCAGGGTGTCAGGTCCGAGCATTCCTTTATGAACAGTTTTCTGGAAAGTGGATTTGTCGTCGTGGGCCAGTTGAATGGCCCCCTAGGTCTCCCGATCTGACCCCCTTAGACTTTTATCTTTGGGGTCATCTGAAGGCAATTGTCTATGCTGTGAAGATACGAGATGTGCAGCAACTGAAACTACGGATACTGGAAGCCTGTGCTAGCATTTCTTCTGCAGTGTTGCTATCAGTGTGTGAAGAGTGGGAGAAGAGGGTTGCATTGACAATCCAACACAATGGGCAGCACTTTGAACACATTTTATAAGTGGTCAGAAACTTGTAAGTAACTCATGAAAGAATAAAGTAACGTTAAAACCAAGCACACCATTGTTTTTCTTATGAAATTCTCGATAAGTTTGATGTGTCACATGACCCTCTTCCCATTGAAAAAACTAAAGTTGGATACAAAATGGCCGACATCAAAATGGCCGCCATGGTCAACATCCAGCTTGAAAAGTTTCCCCCCTCCCATATACTAATGTGCCACAAACAGGAAGTTAATATCACCAACCATTCCCATTTTATTTAGGTGTATCCATATAAATGGCCCACCCTGTAGATCAAGCTGTTACGGATGCAGCGATATCAATTATGCATAGTTATTATTTTTTATTTTTTTTCATTTTTTTCTAATAATAAAGGACTTGATAAGGGAATAAAGACGATTTTTAATTTTATTACTTGAAACTTTAAGGGCACATGTAATGGAATTGCTGCAGAAATTCCATTGAAAGTAGCAGACATTCCGCTGCTGAAAAAAACCGCACCATTTCCTGTGTTTTTTACTGCAGAAAATGGTGCATATTTCTCAATGTTAGGAGATGGTGACATCTCCTTTGAAAAACACAGCAATTCAGTCCACTTTCCACACCAGGAATTGACATGCAGCAGTACGAAAAATACGCACCGCAGGTTAATTTCTGGTCAGAAAGTTTATGCAGCGTGTTAATGAGATCAATCTCACCCACTTTTCTGCTACTGTATTTTGCTGCGTATTTTCCATCCGCAATTCCGGACGCAAAATATGCAGCAATTCCGCTGTGTGTAGACAAGCCCTTACTTTTTTTTTTGGTACAACATTTTTTTTAAACTTTTTTTTTAGTCCCATTACGGACTTGAAGGTCCAACTGTTGGTATAATACACTGCAATAATTACGTATTACAGGGTATTAGACCTGTCAGTTTCCCACTGACAGGCATAATATTAGGTCCTGCTTCTAACAGAGCCCAATTGACTTCCGTAGATGGCAGACCCGGAGTCCTTTGTTAGGCCTCTGGTTGCCATAGCAATCATTGGCACCCCGCGATCACGTTGTGGGGATGCTGATGGTTTTGTAACCCTTTAGATGCGGCTATCGCTATTGACCGCCGCATTTGAGGGGTTAATCGGCGGGGACCACTGCTGTGATCCTGTCCCGATCTCTTCCCACAGTACTAAGGCTGCTAGTAGCAGCCAGTACTGAGAGATGCAGGACATAGGGGATTCCCTGTGTGTTTCGTTAGGAGAACACAAATGTATGGGCTGCAGGCACACGGACCAGCGCTGCAGCCCGTTAATTTATGTGGGGTGGTCCGGAAGGGGTTAATCTGCTAGACGAGGAGATAGCTGCTTATAAATGATTAATCTGCAGAGGAGGAGGAGGAAACAGATGATTGTAAAGGGTTAATCTGAATCTCACTACATACACAGGGAGCCAGCAGCAGCCACACACTGAGGAGAAAGCTGTGACAGGTTTTACCTCTGCTGCTTCTTCTAGCCTCCTACTCCTGCTGCTCCATAATACACAGGAATCCATCTTACATTGCTGCTAATATAAGAACATCCAGCATAAAGTAAGATAGCAGTACAGATCTCCCCTGTGTACATGCTGCACACTCACAGTCTCCCCCTTCACAGTGGACTCTCCAATCTCAAAATCAGGAAGTCTCACAGAGATATCAAGATCTGTTGGACTGCTCACTGCTGAAGCTGTTTTTGCTCTTAATAGCTTTTATCACTGAAAAGGTTATTTTTTATTTATTTTTTCCCTAATTATATACTGTATATTTGAGAAAGATTTGAAATTTTGGTATCTTATTACTCAGCAAGGTTTCCCGAATTGTGATAATTTATATTTATATTTTACGTTTATTTTTATTTATACTTTACTTTTAAAACTTTGATTTATCTTAGACTAAGGAGCACAAATAAATAAAATATAACAGGGCATTTTAACTTTACAGTAGTTAGTAAAAAGAATTCAGTTCTTTAAGGGTTTGTCAACTTTTATTTGAGCTTATTCATGGAATAAGAAATCATACAATTTTTTAAAATACATGATTAAGAAATTCTGGGGGGGGGGGGGGGGGTTCTTATCGCGCGCATTACAAAACAGTAGCTGCAAAGTGGATGAGAGAGAACAACTGTCGTCCACACGCTGAGTAAATAGTGAGCGGAATTTTTTTTATCTTACCCAGAAGTCTGTGTTTCTTCCTCCAGAGCGGCCTCCTGTGATTACGTTTCAGCTCATGTGACCGCTGCAGCCAATCACAGGCTGTAGCAGTCTCCTGGGATGAAATGCTGCAGTTTTCCGCAGCGGACCTTCCAGGCGAAAAACTGCACCACGGTTTGGTGCGGTTTTTCGCCCGGAATTCCCTGCGGCCACTGGGGCAGATACCGGATACTTGGGCCCGGTATCAAATGATCCACGGCCCGGTATTGGTCCGCGGCCCGGTGGTCTGGGACCACTGCTCTAGATGTCTCAACTCTTGGTGAAGAACCTTGGTGTCCTTTTTATATGAAGCTGTATTTCCGAAACTGGCCACAGGGGAGACAAATTGGACGAAAGCTTTGGGCTTGGGTTTTTGGTACTGACAGGAATGATGGCTACGTTTCGAACATTTTTCTTTCTGCGATTTGTCAGCTGTTACAAAACCTCTGCAGCTCCATTGGTGACTATGGGTCATCTGACTTAGCTATTCAGTGGGTTTACCTTGTCTCCTGACAATCAAAACCTCTGTACTATAACTTTTGCCTACAATGCCAAACTCAACAGGTTGCCCATCACCCATACTGAACTTGAATTTTAGGGGAATATTCTTTGGAATGGCATGCGGTGTATAAAAACAGCTCTTCCTGTATCAATACAGGTGATGAACCACTTCAATCTCCCTCGTAACCAGAGTGGGCAGGATTTGTCTTCTACTCTCTCAAAAAACTTTAGGGCCAGAACCAATACTTGGCCTTCCGCAACGGGTTCCGTTCGTCTAACACCGCTTGCACAGCTCTAGGGCTCCAATCTACCTGACTGTCCTTTGCAAAGTGTCCAGATTGAGCTTTTTACTTTCTCTCCATAGCTGGGTAATTTCTTCCCGTAATTCTCTAAGAGCATCCCAAATGTCCTCGGCAAATACTTGTAAGGTAACCTTGGGACTTTTATGTTTTTCCCACCTTGCACTCCTTTGGTCCCAGTCACAAGCACCCTGTCACCCTCATCTTTTTGTGACTCCAGGGAGCAGTGGGCTTGATGTTGACAAAGTCTCGCATGTCACGTTTTAGTGTGTGGCTAGTCAGCCCAGATATAAATTGACCTCAGATGGTACGATCTTGATCGATAAGAGTGGGGTACTTCTTTAAAAGCCTGTAGCACTGCTGTATTGACTAATCGTTCCTTTCACTACGAGTGTAAAAAAAAATTCTCAGATCAACAGTTGTAATGTTGCCATATAAGGATTCCAGTTGCTGAATAATTGTATCTATGGTTGACCGCTTATTTAGCGGTCAACCCTGGAACTGCTAGCCGTCAACCACTTGAACTGCTTTTCGTGCGTCTCTTTCTAATGAAATAAAGCTTAGTCTGCTTGATAGGGGTTTGGTTTCTGAAACAACCAGGTGATGGTCTGTACTCGATCTGCCTAGTCCATTATCGTAACATTCTGTACTTCAAATTTGGGCACATTCATCAGGGCAGCACCCATGAAAATCAATACTGTAAAGGGGTGGTCGCTGTGCTACTGCTAGGTGATTCCATTCTTCTTCCTTCCCTCTGGGTCCGATATCCTGCTAACTGCACCAAATGTAACCAAGCTCTCCTATAAGTACGAATCTAAACTAATTCTGAAATAAATATAATCAACTATTACACTGTGTGTGCATTTACTTGTATAACATGGCTGCCTGTCTCTAGGGAATGTATGAAATGGCTTTCTATAGCTAGATGATGCATTAAATGGCTGCTTGTCTCTAGGTGATATTGTTAAAAAAAAGTTAACGTTTACAATAAAACTCATACAACTAGGGCAGGCTCCAAGTTCATGTAGGCCCTTGGGCGACACAGACTTAGTGGGCCCCTTTGCGGGGGAAATTACAGCGGCAGTAAAATGGCAGGAAACGTCCCTTTTGCCCGCATATAGAAGTCAGGCCTCCTTTATGCCCCCATAAAGAAGTTAGGCCCCCAGTTTGTACCCCCATAAATGTAGTGTCCACTGTGGATAGTGTCACACAACCCCCCTCCCAGGAAGGGCCACACTGCCTCTCCTCCCAGGTAGTGCCACACAGCCCCCCTCCCTGGTAGTGCCACACAGCTCCCCACTCAGGTAGTGCCACACAGCCTTCCCTCCAAAGTCTTGCCACACAGCCCCCTCCCTGATAGTACCACATAGCCCCCTCCCTGGTAGTGCCACACAGCCCACCCTTCCAAGTAGTGTCACACAGCCCCCCTTTCTGGAAGTGCCACACAGCTTTCCTCCCTGGTAGTGCCACACAGATCCCCTCACCAATAGTGCCACACAGCCCCACTCCCTGTAGGTAGCGCCTTTGGGGTTATGTTGTGTTTTAGAGACACACAGGAGCTGCTGTCAGCAAAGACGTCGGTCCAGCAGACTGACAGATTTGGTTTGCAGCAGTGCTATGCTGTTTCTATGTATAGTGCATACACCGCATTCCAAATTATTATGCAAATGTTATTTTTCGCTGATTTTCCTAAATAGTCGATGCAAATGACAGTCCGTATTATCTTTAAGCCATCAACCGTTGGAGTATAATGCAAATTTTATTGACCAAATCTCATTATGATAATAGATTTTTTTTTAGAAGTAAAAAACTCAAAATGCACTGTTTCAAATTATTATGCACAACAGAGATCAAAACATTTTAAAGGTTGTAAAGAGAACTAAAATGGTAATTTGTTGAATTTGCAGCATCAGGAGGTCATATTTACAGAAATCAAAAGCTCTTTCAATCAAAAAAAACCTTAACAGGCCAAGTTACATGTTAACATAGGACCCCTTCTTTGATTTCACCTTCACAATTCTTGCATCCATTGAATTTGTGAGTATTTGGACAGTTTCTGCTTGAATATCTTTGCAGGATGTCAGAATAGCCTCCCCGAGCTTCTCTTTTGATGTGAACTGCCTCCCACCCTCATTGATATTTTGCTTGAGGATACTCCAAAGGTTCTCAATAGGGTTGATGTCAGGGGAACATGGGGGCCACACCATGAGTTTCCCTCCTTTTATGCCCATAGCAGCCAATGACACAGAGGTATTCTTTGCAGCATGAGATGGTGCATTGTCATGCATGAAGATAATTTTACTACGGAAGGCACGGTTCTTCTTTTTGTACCACGGAAGAAAGTGTTCAGTCATAAACTTTACGTACTTTGCAGAGGTCATTTTCATACCGTCAGGGACCCTAAAGGGGCCTACCAGCTCTCTCCCTATGATTCCAGCCCAAAACATGACTCCGCCACCTCCTTGCTGACGTCGCAGCCTTGTTGGGACATGGTGGCCATTCACCAACCATCCACTACTCCATCCATCTGGACCATCCAGGGTTGCATGGCACTCATCAGTAAACAACACGGTTTGAAAATTAGTCTTCATGTATTTCTGAGCCCACTGCAACCGTTTCTGCTTGTGAGCATTGTTTAGGGGTGGCCGAATAATAGATTTATGCACACTTGCAAAGCTCTGGAGGATCCTACACCTTGAGGTTCGCGGGACTCCAGAGGCACCAGCGGCTTCAAATACCTGTTTGCTGCTTTGCAATGGCATTTTAGCAGCTGCTCTCCTAATCCTATTAATTTGTCTGGCAGAAACCTTCCTCATTATGCCTTTATCTGAACGAACCTGTCTGTGCTTTGAATCAGCCACAAATCTTTTCACAGTACGATGATCACGCCTAAGTTTTCTTGAAATATCCAATGTTTTCATACCTTGTCCAAGGTATTGCACTATTTCACGCTTTTTGGCAGCAGAGAGATCCTTTTTCTTTCCCATATTGCTTGAAACCTGTGGCCTGCTTAATAATGTGGAACGTCCTTCTTAAGTAGTTTTCCTTTGATTGGGCACACCTGACAAACTAATTATCACAGGTGTCTGAGATTGATTACAATGATCCAAAGAGCCCTAAGACACAATACCATCCATGAGTTTAATTGAAAAACTAATAATTAAATGTTTATGAAACTTAAATCCAATGTGCATAATAATTTGGAACACGGTGTATATATAAGGGTATGTTCACACGCACTAATTACGGACGTAATTCGGGTGTTTTTGCCCCGAATTACGTCCGAAAATAGCGCCTCAATAGCGCTGACAAACATCTGCCCATTGAAAGCAATGGGCAGACGTTTGTCTGTTCACACGAGGCGTAATATACGCGCCGCTGTCAAAAGACGGCGTGTAAATAGACGCCCGCGTCAAAGAAGTGACCTGTCACTTCTTTGGCCGTAATTGGAGCCGTTATTCATTGACTCCAATGAATAGCAGCGCCAATTACATCCGTAATTGACGCAGCGTTCAAGCGCCTGCACATGCCGTTACGGCTGAAATTACGGGGATGTTTTCAGGCTGAAACATCCCCGTAATTTCATCCGTTACGGACGCCCTCGTGTGAACATACCCTTAAACATTTTTCTTGTGTTCAGTTGTTAATCAAAGCTAGAATATTATTGTATGTTTCTCATAAAGAATAGTTCTGTTTTGAGTTTACCACACCTTTTACTGTCTGACTGTAATAAACTTAGCTCACCACACACCATCAAGCTACTTTTAATAGCAATAGCACTTTATAATATGTCTGTGTAAAAGGAGTAGTATTTATTTATTTTTAGCAGGATTTTTTAAGTGTATTTATGTATGTTGTTTGTGTGTTGTCATAGAAATTACTATGTCTGTTTATGTTTTGATTCTGTATTGTGTCATATTTGGAGTTGTGAAAAACAAAATAATTTCCCTGCAGGGATAAATAAAGTTCCATCCATCCATCCATCCATCCATCCATCCATCCATCCATCCATCCATCCATCCATCCATCGTGCTTGGCGTAGCGGCTGTTTGCTGGTATAGATAGATAGATAGCTATGAGATAGCCAGATAGATATAAGATAGATTAGATAGATAGATAGATAGATAGATAGATAGATAGATAGATAGATAGATAGATAGATAGATAGATAGATAGATAGATAGATAGATAGATAGATAGATAGATAGATAGATAGATAGATAGATAGATAAAACTTTATTTATCCCTGCAGGGAAATTATTTTGTTTTTCATATGTAAAATAGGAAACTCCCTAATTCCCTTTTGCCTCTTCATATAGTAAACAACTAAGAAAAACAATTCTCAGCTCTCTGGGAATTTAGAGATCCCAATGGCAGGCCCATAATATCTTTAACCCCTTAAGGACGCAGCCTAGTTTGGGCCTTAAGGCTCAGAGCCCATTTTTCAAATCTGACATTTCACTTTATGTGGTAATAACGTCGGAATGCTGAAACCTATCAAAGCGATTCTGATATTGTTTTCTCGTGAGACATTGGGCTTTATGTTACCCCACAGTTTTTTCACAGCGTGTATTTTAATTGGGCTGTGAAATTTACAAAATGAAATTTTTTCCAATAAGATGTCGTTTTTTATCAAAATTTCTTATTTTCACAGGGAACATAATGCCCTATTTTGTTGCCCAATTTGTCCTGAGTGCGGCAATACCCCATTTGTGGTGATAAACTGCCGTTTGGGCCCATGGGAGGTCTCAGAAGGAAAGGAGCGCTATGTGATCATTGGAGTCCAGATTTTGCTGAATTGGTTTTCGGGTGCCATGCTGCATTTGCAGAGCCCCAGAGGTATCAAAGCAATGGAAACCCGACCAGAGGGATCAGAAGGAAAAGACCACCATTTGGCCTACTGGGGATTTTCTGGTGCCAAGTCATGTATGCAGAAGTCCCTGAGGTACCAGTACAGTTGAAACCCCCGATAAGTGACCCCGTTTTAAAAACTGCACCCCTTAACCCCTTAAGGGCGCAGCCACTTTTGGACCAAATGACACAGCCTCATTTTTTAAATCTGACATTTGTCACTTTATGTGGTAATAACTCTGGAATGCTTTTACCTATCCAAGCGATTCTGAGATTGTTTTCTCGTGACAAATTGTTCTTTATGTTAGTGAAAAAATGTGGTAGATAAATGCAATTTTTTTTGTGAGAAACACCAAAATTTAGAGAAAATGTGCAAAAATTTGCATTTTTCTAAATTCAAATGTATCTGCTTGTAAGACAGATAGTTATACCACACAAAATAGTGACTAGTTAACATTTCCAATATGTCTACTTTATGTTTGCATCATTTTTTGAACATCCTTTTATTTTTCTAGGGCGTTACAAGGCTTATAAGTTTAGCAGCAATTTCTCACATTTTCAAGAAAATTTCAAAAGGCTATTTTTTTAGGGAACAGTTCCTATCTGAAGTAGCTTTGAGGGCCTTATATATTAGAAACCCCCTCAAATCACCCCATTTTAAAAACTGCACCCCTTAAAGTTTTCAAAACAGCATTTAGAAAGTTTCTTAACCCTTTATAGGTTTCACAGGAATTAAAGCAAAGTGTAAGGGAAATTTGCAAATTTCATTTTTTTTGCAGAAATTCCATCTTAATCCATTTTTCCTGTAATACTGAAGGTTTTTACCAGAGAAACACAACTGAATATTTATTGCCCTGATTCTGCAGTTTTTAGAAATATCCCACATGTGGCCCTAGTGTACTACGGGCCTGAAACAAAGGCCCCAGGAGCAAAGGAGCACCTAGTGGATTTTTCAGCCTTCCTTTTCTTAAATTATATTTCAGGCACCATGTCATGTTAGAAGAGGTTTTGTGGTGCAAAAACAAAGGAAACACCCCAAAAGTGACACCTTTTTGGACACTACACCCCTAGATGAATTCATCTAGGGGTGTAGTGAGCATTTTGACCACACAGGTATTTCATAGATTTCATTAGAATTGGGCAGTGAAAATAAAAAATTACATTATTTTCCATTAAGATGTAGCTTTACCTCAGAATTTTTAATTTTTTCAACAAATAAATGAGAAAAAGCAGCCCAACTATTGTAAAGCAACTTCTCCAGAGTACGAAAATAAACTGCTGTTTGGGCAAGCGGCAGGAATCAGAAGGGAAGGCACGCCATTTAGCTTTTGGAGTAAAGATTTTGCTGGATCGATTTCTCTGCACCATGTCGCATTTGTAAAGCTCCTAAGGTACCAGTACAGTGGAAACCCCCCACAAGTGACTCCATTTGGGAAACTATACCCCTAGAGGAATTCAACTAGGGGTGTAGTGAGCATTTTGACCTGTTAGGTATTTCATAGATTTCATTAGAATTGGGCAGTAAAAATTAAAATTAGTTTTTTTTTCCACTAAGACATAGCTTTAGGTCAAAATGTTTCATTTTCTCATCAAATAAAGGAGAAAAAGCACCATAACATTTGTAAAGCAACTTCTCCAGAGTACGGAAATACCCCATATGTGGTAATAAGCCACTGTATGAATACACATCAGGGCTCAGAAGGGAAGGAGCACCATTTGGCTTTCGGAGAGCAGATTTTGCTGGATTGGTTTTTCTGCACCATGTCGCTTTTGCAAAGCCCCTTAGGTACCAGTACAGTGGAAACTACCAAAAAGTGACGCCATTTGGCAAACTACACCCATTGAGGAGTTATTCTAGGGGGGTAGTCAGCATTTTGACGCCACAGGTGTCTCATAGATTTTATTAGAAATGGGCAGTGAAAATGAAAAATGACATTATTTTCCAATAAGACGCAGCATTAGTTCAAAAATTTTCATTTTCTCAACAAATAAAGGAGAAAAAGCACCATAACATTTGTAAAGCAACTTCTTCAGAGTAGGGAAATACCCCACATGTGACCATAAACTGCTATTTGGACACACAGCAAGGCTCTAAAAGGAAGGAGCGCCATTTAGTATTTGGAGTGGAGATTTTACAAGATTCGTTTTTTGACACCATGTTGCATTGAGCTATAGTACCAGTACAGTAGTACCCCTGAAAAATTACCCCATTTTGGAAACTAGATCCCTCAAAGAATTTATCTAGGGGTGTAGTGAGCAGTTTGACCGCACAAGTGTTTTGTAAAAATGAGTAAACAATAGATGTTGCAGATTTAAAATTGCCGTTTTCCACAGCTATGCCATTTCCGTGCCCAGTGTGTTGTGCCCAGCTTGTACCACCGTAGACACACAACCCATAAATTATTAAGCGGGTTCTCCAGAATACAGTAATACCCCATATGTGGTCATAAATTGCTGTTTGGCCACACTGCCAGGCTCAGTTGGACCACCATTTGGCTTTTGAAGCGCAGATTTTGCTTGGTGTTTTACTGGTATTTCATCTTATAATGTGGGGGCATATGTAAGCTGGGCGGAGTACATCAGGGTATATGTAAGCTGGGCGGAGTGCATTAGGGCATAATAGGATGATGTAATAATGGGGTGAATGAATAATCCATGGATTGGTGTGGTATGCTTTGAACCAATCCTTTATGCACAGGCCGGGTTTATTGGGTATTATACAAAATATCTGCACTCCAGTATTGCCTAATCTTTGACTTCTTCACTAGCCCTATAAGCAGCACAAGGCCCTAAAGTTTCCTCATCTACGCTGCATCTATAGGGTCCAACTATGGGGTCCAACAAATGACGATGTGGGGTATTTAGTGAAATTCTACTGCACCTAAAAAATTAGTCTGGGCCGTCATCTAGCATAATTTTGCATCATTGCGTTTTTAGAGTCATAACGTGTTATTTTCCTGTTGACGGAGCTGTGTGAGGGCGCGTTTTTTGTGTAACGAGCTGTAATTTTTATTGGTTCCGCTTTGGGGTACATGCGATTTTTTTTTGATTTTTTTTTTATCACTATCTATCACTATTTTTTTAGGAGATAAGGAAACCAAAAAACAGAAATGCTAGCACGTTTTTTTTTTTTATAGTGTTCACTGTGCAGTATAAACAACATGTTAACTTTATTCTGCAGGTCGATACGATTGCAGCGACACCAAATTTATATAGTTTTTTTTTACGTTTCACTATGTTCCCACAATAAAAATACTCTTTTCTAAAAAAATCATGTTTTAGTGTCGCCATATTCTGACAGCCATAACTTTTTTATTTTTCAGTTGATATCACTGCGGGAGGGCTTGTTTTATGTGTGACGAACTGTAGTTTCCATTGGTACCATTTTGCGTTACTTGCAACTTTTTGCTCACTTTTTATTACATTTTTTTGGAGACAAGTTGACCAAAAAAGAAAATGCGGCCATTGTTTTTTATTAAAAATTTTTACGGTGTTCACCGTGCGGTAAAAATAATGTGATATTTTTATAGATCAGGCCGTTCCGAACGCGGCGATACCTATTATGTATAGTTTTTTTCATGTTTTCATTTTTTTTCTAATAATAAAGGAGTTGATCTGGGGAACAAGGTGATTGTTGTTTTTATGTGTTACAACTTTTATTTATTTATTTTTCTTTAACTTTTTTTTTTTCTCTTTTCACTTTTTTTTTTACACTTCTCTGAGGACTTGAAGATCTGGTCTTCTGATCCCCGGTACAATACACTGCACTACTTACGTAGTGCAGTGTATTGTAATTGTCATTCTTCATCAGACAGTTAGCCTATTACATCATGCCTCTGGCAGGACCTAATAGGCTTCCGTACCTCGGCAACCAGGAAGCCTAGCAACGGCTTCCTGGTTGCCATAGCAACCATCGCAACTCGCGATCCATAGCGCCACGCCGTTGCCGGCCTCAAGAGATTACATTGTTTTTTGCCATGTTACCCCTGCTGCGACGTGTCCCTGGTAGCCTTTTGTGATTGGCTGTCACATGAGAGAAAACAATGTCATCTCAGGAGTCCGCCAGGGAAACCTCGTAGCATAAGTCACATGGGACAAAACGACAATAGAGGCCAGCAAGGTAGCGTCGCTAAGGGGGAACAGGTGAGTATAGCATTTTTTTTAAATCTCCTTCTCCCCATTTTTTTTTGTAATCTGTAAAATGGTGGCCGGCATGTACCATTTTGCGACTTATGCGTCACAAACCCCGTGTTTGGTTCAAATAATCCCTGACAAATTTTGAAATTCCCATCACATCGCTGAGGAGCTAGAGGGTGTGGATTGGATCCTGTGGCAGGAGCTGGAGAGTACTTACAGGTAAAGCCCCATGCACACGACCGTAAAAATCGTCCGTAATTGCGGACCGCAATTACGGTCCGCAATTACGGACAAATTTACTTTTATTGACCACAGACACCTTCCTGTATATTTGCGGGAAGGTGTCCGGGCCATAGAAATGTTCTGAAAATTATGGAACATGTCCGTACTTTTGATTTTGCAGGCTGTGCTCCCATACTTTGTATGGGAGCACGTGCCGAAAATGCGAGTGGCTGTCCGCGGCCGCCAGTGGCCACCAATGCCCATAATTGCGGGCCGTGATTACGGGCACGGTCGTGTGCATGGGGCCTAACAGTACTGCTGTAGGACAACCAGTTGCAATCTGGAGTGCAACTATACGGGAGGAAATCCTCTGAAAATAACTCGATAATCTCTTCCTGACACTAGCCTTTTTACGCGACTTGCTAAGCAAGGTCATAAACATTCACGGCAGTAAAACATGAATACTGGGTCAAATCCAGGCAGGCAGAAGGAATTAATTACAGGTTAGAGGCATTTTCTAGGAATGGTTACAAATACTGAGGCAAGGGTCAGGAGACCCTTGCCTGTTTAAATAGGTTGTCAGACTACCTTATAAGTAATGGTACGAGACAGGGATGCCCGATTCTTCCCTGTAGTCTTTGTCTTGATATAAGAAACCCCTGCTGAATCTATAATCTGCAGGATTTTAGTAGGAGATTCAGCTCATACTATCTGACTTTTTACAGACTACATTATAATAGCCTTAGAAAATCCAGAGGACTTCCTACCAGCTACCTATGAAACCTTTAAACTATTTAGCACTATTTCATATTACAAGATGAATAAGTCTAAGTTTTCAAATTTGGGTCTCAATCCAGCCCCCCCCCCCCCCCCCGGAAATTAAAAGTAACATACAGGCTTCTTTTCCCTTTCGCTTACAAAACTCCTCTATTCCATATCAAGGTATTGAACTTACCTCACTTTCTAAATTGCTTCTAAACTACAACTTTAAACCCCTAATATCTCAAAAACAAAAGAACGTAGATATTTTACTTGTTGATTCTGCCTAGTATTTTATAGAGTATATCTACCTATACCTATCTCAAAACATATCATCAGCTACATTCCCAATAAAATAGATTTATAGACAAGCAAAAGACAGAGGATTGCTTTTACCACTATGACACATCATATAAATTGTGGAGGCGTGGGCCTACTGAATTGATTCCATTATCACATAGCAGCAATTCTGGATCAAGTGCAGCAATGGTGGTCCCTCTCTGGTGATAAATTATGGGGGAAAATTGAGAAGAAGGCTTCTCGGGTCACAAATTTAAGAAACCTTCTTCTAGCTACCCCATTTGACTGCTCTCAAAACCTTAATCATTTCCCCACAGACCAAGTTCCCCTGCAAATGTGGAAAGAATTTCTTCAGATTAATAAAACTGAAATACCCTTTAAGACAGAATTATTTTCCTCTAGCCACCCTTGCAATTATGATTCCCAATATCTCTTTACTTTACTTAGTAGAAGCTGGAATCACTCACATAGATAATCTATTCCAAGAGATACTCTCTGTAGCTTCTCTAATCTCTCGGCTAAATTTGCTCTTCAGGAATTTGATTGATAGATATCTTCAAATTCGCTCAATTGTCATTGGTATAAACCCCCCATTTACCCTTCCCATTCTCTACCTTTTTAAAGGATCAAATTAAGTCTCAAAAAGGAATCTGTTCTTTTTACTCAGTTTTTTCTAAGTCTCAACCAAGCACCTTGCGATCCTCAAATGGCAGCCTATTGCATTTACAACCTCTTTAAGAAGCTCTCAATGTTCTAGTCATCACGAAACATACTTTAAATTATTTTTTCCATGGTACAATACACCCTCTAAATTAGCAAAGATGTACCCTAATTCCTCAGAAAGATGTTGGAGAGGCTGTGGACGAGTAGGTACACTTCTTTTTACCTTTTTGTCCATGTTAACACCGTTACGAGTAGGGATAGATTCTGTAAAATGTAGGTATAGGGAGAGAGGAGGAAAGGTAGAGCATGGTGGACAATGTCGCCTTCAATTTTTTATTGATACCGACTAGTGTAGTAGGAGAAGGATTATACTATGCAATGTCCCCTTTATTGCCACATTGTGTGGTATTTTGATTAAATTATTGCACAGTGTGATTACAGCTTTAAACAAATTCCACTGGGTAGGGAGCTTGTTGGCCCTACTACTCAGGTGGAAATAAACGAGGTGGTGCTGCAAGGGTTATTTTTGTATCTGTGAGATACCTTGCATATGCACACTACAGGAGGTTGTGTTCAAACTCTATGAGCAACTGCCTGATCATTGACTACCTTTTAAGCGTTGCCGCTCCAAACTTTTGGTGAGTAGCAGCGCAAAAGGATTAAAATTTTTGTGTCAATGAGCAGTTACTTGGTCTTCAGATTGTGTTGTATTTGTTCTGTTACCAGCGTTGCTGTTCCATTCCTGGCTCAAGCAGCAGCTCGGCCAGCAACGCGGACAGAAAGCAATCTATCTCAGTGAGCAGCTAGCTGGTCACCGAGTGCGTTTTGTGTTCTCAGCGTTGCCGCTGCGGTTCTTAATTATGCGGCAATGCAGAGAGACAAACTGCCTGTTGTGTTTTATTTAGTGTTCTCAGCGTTGCCGCTGCGATACACAATTCGGCGGCAATACAGAGACAGCAGCGTACGCTGTGTTTAGGCAAACAGACAGCCTGCCTGTTAGCAGTGAAAACTACTGGTTCGTGCAGTTGTAAGGATTGCTGGCTGTTTCAGAGTATTGGCTGTGAGTGCCGCGACGTCATGGGCACTCAGCAACACACTGGTCTCAAGTGTCGCCACTACGTCCGTTCCCTCCAGCTGTCTGGAGCGGACTTGAATTCGGCAGGATTAGTTAATTATTATTCATGGCTCCAATCTTGCCCTGTGTAATCTGTAATCTTTCCCTACTGTCAGGGTCGGTATGTCCCGACGTACGTTTCACTGAACTGAGTCAGCTTCTTCCGGGGGCGGGAGCATTTTGTTTCTGGTGCTTGTTATAGGCCAGAATTTGACTGACATTAATTATGGCCAATCAGCATAGGGGTGACTTGTTACACTGTTTCCTTTGTTAACAAAGCTATGATGTATGTCTTTGTTACAAGTGGCAACCTATCACCACTACATACAAAAGTATCTTCAGCAATTTTAGATGGATTGGTTGGATTCTTAACCATTTATTGGTTTATTTGAGCACACAAGGCGAATTAGACAAATTTTTCATTAAGTTGATATCTATTCTTCTCCTTTATATTGATGATTTGGTCAGGAAGTTATATGGAATTGTCAAATAAATTATAATATTTCTTATTTTTAGTTATTTTGTTATATACTATATTTTTATATTTTTTTGTGTTTTGTGAAATTTTGTTGTTTTTATATTTCTCATTAATTCTTTTTGTGTTGTTTTAATGATTTTTATATTTATTATTATTTTTATTTTTTTTATTTTTTTATTTTATATATTTAATACATTCCATATAATTAACCCTTTATGTTAAATACAGTATTCAGATTACCAGTTGTGATAATTCTACACAGAAAACATATATTCACATATTATGTGGTTCATACACTGTTAAGAAATTTAAAATGGAATTAAACATCATTGCTGTAAGCTATAATTCCATATAGTTTAATATAGAGTATTTACGTATCTATATAGATATCATTGCCACATACGTGCCAATCCCGTGATTATTATATTCTTAATATTCTTGAGGTTTGGACCTCTACAATATTTTTTAATCATTTACGTATAGGTAGCCATATTGTGAATATTCCTTAAAATCGTGGCACATTGTTGTGCACGACCGTGATTGTTCTCCATATTGTTTTACCTTTTTCTCAAGTTTTTTAGTGGACATCTTATGATGTTAACTAGACTTGTAACATGTTTTAGCACATCATGTGGCATTATTTATGTACACAAATTGGAAACATGGTAGGAAAAATGATTGTGAATTTATCACATCCTTAGAGGAAGCAGCCAAAATTAAAGGATTCGTTTAATCCATTTGGGCTCACAGAGTTCATTTTAAAGATCCACTTGCTCTCCTCTTTCAGCAATATGGAATCCACATCCCCACCTCCGATTCCTGTGGTGAGGTGGCAAATGGCCCAACCTGATAGTTCTTTGAGGTTGAGATTATGACAGTATTTGAAATGTCTAGCGACTGGTGTAGGTTGAAACAGTTTATTTAGTTTTTTAGTCTCCATTTCCAATTTGTCATAATTTCTTATACTTCCAATATGTTCTCTAATTCTAGTTAGATTCTGTACCTATACCATACAGGGTGGTTCTATCTAATGTTTTAATTGCAACCACTACCACTATAGCCCAACAATGTAAAATACCTGATATCCATCGGCGTAACTACCGCCGTAGCAGCCGTACAGCCCCCCCTGTAGAGAACGCCATACAGCCCCCCCTGTAGAGAACGCCATACAGCCCCCACCTGTAGAAAACGCCATACAGCCCCCCCTGTAGAGAACACCATACAGCCCCCCCTGTAGGTAACGCCATACAGCCCCCCCTGTAGAGAACGCCATACAGCCCCCACCTGTAGAAAACGCCGTACAGCCCCCCCTGTAGAGAACGCCATACAGCCCCCCCTGTAGAGAACGCCATACAGCCCCCACCTGTAGAAAATGCCATACAGCCCCCTGTAGAGAACACCATACATCCCCCCCTGTAGGTAACGCCATACAGCCCCCCCTGTAGGGAACGCCATACAGCGTCCCCCCTCCCAAAAAAATCCGACCTACAGTGTGTCCTACTAAAAGACATGTATTTTAGGGGACACATGTGTGATCGCTGGCAGATATCTACAAAGGGGACTGTATGGCGTTATCTACAGGGGGGCTGTAAAAAAGGCACTATCTACAAGGGGGGGGGGGGGTTATGTGACACCCAGGGGAGGGGGGGTCCCAGTCAAAAGTTTGCTATGGGGCCCAGTCTTTCCTAGTTACGCCTCTGCTGATATCCCATCTTTACCCGAGATTATCAGGAAAGTGAACACTAACCATAGATACGAATATATGTTTGAAAACACCCAGCACAAATGGTATACATTTATTCATGCCTGGGAGTGTTGGAAAAATTCAATATTGGCAGCTCCTCCCCATTAGCAACTTCGATCTTTTACCTTTTGAATTCATTTATTAGAGCACCTACCCTTCTCCCCCTTCTTATACAGGCTTAAAGAGGCTCTGTCACCAGATTTTGCAACCCCTATCTGCTATTGCAGCAGATAGGCGCTGCAATGTAGATTACAGTAACGTTTTTATTTTTTAAAAACGAGCATTTTTGGCCAAGTTATGACCATTTTTGTAATTATGCAAATGAGGCTTGCAAAAGTCCAAGTGGGTGTGTTTAAAAGTAAAAGTCCAAGTGGGTGTGTATTATGTGCGTACATCGGGGCGTTTTTAATACTTTTACTAGCTGGGCGCTGTGAAGAGAAGTAACATCCTCTTCTCTTCAGAACGCCCAGCTTGTGACAGTGCAGATCTGTGACGTCACTCACAGGTCCTGCATCGTGACGGCCACATCGGCAGCAGAGGCTACAGTTGATTCTGCAGCAGCATCAGCGTTTGCAGGTAAGATCGACTTACCTGCAAACGCTGATGCTGCTGCAGAATCAACTGTAGCCTCTGGTGCCGATGTGGCCGCCACGATGCAGGACCTGTGAGTGACGTCACAGATCTGCACTGCCAGAAGCTGGGCGTTCTGAAGAGAAGAGGATGTTACTTCTCTTCACAGCGCCCAGCTAGTAAAAGTATTAAAAACGCCCCGATGTACGCACATAATACACACCCACTTGGACTTTTACTTTTAAACACACCCACTTGGACTTTTGCAAGCCTCATTTGCATAACTACAAAAATGGTCATAACTTGGCCAAAAATGCTCGTTTTTTTTAAATAAAAACGTTACTGTAATCTACATTGCAGCGCCTATCTGCTGCAATAGCAGATAGGGGTTGCAAAATCTGGTGACAGAGCCTCTTTAAGGTTAATATTCTTTCCTTCTATGATTTCTTCAATGTGGTTTTCATAACTGTATAATAATCTAGGGACACTTTGTTTTTGCCTCAGCTTGGCACCTTAAACTCTTCTATTTGTGTTCGTTCTATCTTTCTTTATTGGATTACATATAAATTATATATTGTATGTACTTCCTGCATTCTTTCTGTAAGATGATATATTTTTTTATTGACTAATGTATTGGATGTTTTCTATTAATGCAATCCCTTATTAGGAAACAAAATAGAAACTTATAGAAATTAAATAGGTCGTTAGTGTTGGCACCCGGACGCTCATTGCGGTGACATCATCGCCATACGACCATGACATTTTCTTTCAATTTATTTTCTTGTTGTTCCTTTATGTATTGTGTATGAAGGAGGAAAGAAAGAAAGAAACTTTGACAGTTATACACGGTTTCACATCTGTACCACCACGGGTACTCACCTGCAGTAGTACACATGGCGGCACAGATGTGAAACTATATGTGTTAAATAGAAAACGCTAAACAAGAAATATTATTTAATTTAATTTTCTTTAAATATGTGAGAATTATCTTGGCACTATGTATAGATAGTGTAATATATATTCTTTGAAAAAGGAAAGTATCATATTTCAAGCATTGATAATGCTCTTTAGCTTTGTTTTTAGTAAATAAATATACTCTCAGAAAGTACCTGAATGTTTCAGCGAAGCTTCTGTCTCCTCATTTAGTTCTTTGTTCCAGAACACACAATTGTAGCGCTGATTCATATCTATGCCTTTGATTGTGCTTGTTATTTTATACAATCCATTTGGAGTCTGAGTGTGGGAAGTATTTACGGGCAAACTTAGATTAACTTCATTTTTTTTCCAATATACCTCTGCCTTAGGAAAACCTAATGACTCACACATCAAAGATATTTCATTGTCTTCTGATATATGAGAAGAAGTCTCAATGTTTCTGTAAGATGCTGTAATGAAAATAATTTACAAAAAATCACGATCAATCAATATAAATGCACATTATGTACAAAAGAATGTGGTTGAGTGTAACGGAATATAAATCATGTAGCTTCACACAACTGTGTTGTAATTGATAAAGTATCCCTTAGGCTCTGTTTGCAACCCAATTAAAAGGTACTGTTTTGTTAAATTTTACCATTAAAACTAGATACACAAGGACACCTTCAAAGTGTCAATTGCCTCATTAAATCTACCACAATTAATAATGATGTAAAGTTTAAAGTGTAACAATAGTATAACTAAAGTCAGGCTTAACATTGATTTGATTTTTTTACTTTGCACAACACAGTGGTTTAATGCCACATAATGTATCTGACTGTATTTTTGCCACATAATGTATCTTGACTGTATTTTTGGGATCTAATAACTTAGTAATATCAACCAATCAGCGAGTCAAGCTTGACTTTTATAGCATCATTAGTTTACTCATCAATATGTTGCAGTGCCATCGATTGAAAATGGGGATGCCTGGATAAGTCAAAGCAGGGGCGTAGCTAGGGGGGGGGGGCAGGCTGGGCATGTGCCTCGGGCGCAACTACAAGGGAAGGAAGGGGGGCGCCAACCAGGGGAGTGGAGGCATGTGACCTTCGGGCCGGTACCCCCATAGACATTTAGTGCCATGGGCAGCGCATAGGACAGGAGCGGGAGCTGTGTAAATATAATGCACAATGTTCTCCTGCACAGGCAGAGCGTGTCTGCTCCGGGCGGCTGCATTATATGTCACATATGACGTCATATAATGCAGCCAGCTATACACTCTGCCTGTGAGGAGAACACCATTGAAGTGTTCAGCCCCAGGTAGCAGACAGGCATGGAGGAAGAGAGGGCGGGGGAGGAGCAGTTTTACACACAGCTCTCCTCCTGCCTGCAACATGTGACCCCTCATAACATGAAGATCGCTCCACGGAGCTCCGGACTGATAAGTACAGCTGTGTGTGTGTGTGTGTGTGTGTGTGTGTGTATACAGTGTGTGTGTATATATACAGTGTGTGTATATATAGTGTGTGTGTGTGTGTGTGTGTGTGTGTGTGTGTATACAGTGTGTGTGTGTGTATATATACAGTGTGTGTGTATATACAGTGTGTATGTGTGTGTGTGTGTGTGTGTATATATACAGTGTGTGTGTGTGTGTATACAGTGTGTATGTGTATACAGTGTGTGTATACAGTGTGTGTGTGTGTGTGTGTATGTGTTCGTGTGTGTGTGTGAGTGTGTGTGTGTGTGTGTGTGTGTGTGTATATATACAGTGTGTGTGTATATACTGTGTGTGTGTGTGTGTGTGTGTGTGTGTGTGTGTGTGTGTGTGTGTGTGTGTGTGTGTGTGTGTGTTTATAAATCGTTTTTGGTTTTTGTGTGGGCGGGGGGATTTGACTGTGAATATTATGGGTGGGGTTAAGGGAGATCTGTATAAATTGTTTAAGTGGGGAGGAAGGATTTGACTGTATGGCCTCAAGCACACTTCCGTCGGCCGTTGTACTGCCGCTAATGACGGTTTAGTGAATCACGGACCTCACACGGATGGCTTCCGTGTGCAGTCCATTGTTTCACGGACCAAATCAATGCAAAGGCCGAGACTGTTCCATCAAAAACGGACAGGAGTAGGACCTGCCCTATTTTTGAGGGAACTGTGGCACGGTTCCGTTAAAACAACGGAAGTGTGCATGGACCCATTGAAATGAATGTGTCAGGGTGCTAACAGTTCAAACAACGGATAGCACCTTGATGAAAAAAACTCAAGTGGGCACGAGGCCTAAGGCCTCAAGTACACATCCGTTGCCATTTATACGGCTGCATGTCACGGATCCGCAAAACAAGGACCGCACATAGAACTATACTGCTTGTAAATTTACAAATGGCTACATTCAAATAAAAGTGCAAAAAAAAGTTACACCTCATTGATTGGTTGAGAAAGCAAACATGGTGAGTGGGAAGGAATATGTCGGGAAAGAGTTTGGGGGGGTGGGCGCCAAGCTGAATCTTTGCCCCGGGTGCAGGAGAACCTAGCTACGCCTCTGAGTCAAAGTCTGGGAAAAATTGCATTACTGTACAATCAACCTAACAGACAACAAACCTTGGACATTAAGCGTTATCTCCTTGTAATCAGATCCACCAAGTTGTAAAACACATAAATATGTTCCTGCATCAGTGGGATTCACTTCTCCAATTTGCAAAATGGCCAACCCATTTTTCAGCTCTTGGATTAATAAACTTGCTCTTCCATTATATGTCTTCTCCTGGCTTAAAACAGATTCTCTCCCATTGGTAAACATTGTTACTTGTCTAGCTTCATCGTGCTGTGGTGGAAAATGTTGCCAGGACACTGTAAGTTTATTTAGGTCATCTTCTTTTGGAACTGGAAAATTACATATCATTTGTACTGTGTCCCCATATCTTGCAGTATAAGTCAAATTTGGAGCTTTCACTACAAAAAATGCTAAATCGGTAAAAAAATAAAATATAATTAATCTTACACTATATACTAGTCCACAATTAATGACATTGTTATTGAAAAAAGTCACAAAGCATGTCAGAAACCACAAAGAGAAAAACAGGCCTAAAAACAAATAGTTGTGCAATATAAGGGGTTTTCCATGGAATCAAATTTATGACATGTCCATTAGTCATGTACACGCAAAGCTTTTTTTTATAAAGCCCCTTAATTTCAATAGAAAATGATTGTTCATCTACATCCACATCTCCATTGGAAATGATGTACCAAAGACACTTGTTCTTAATACCAGTGGGCATCACACGTTTATGGCATGTCTGACTTTCATAATAGGATTTCCATGAAAAACCCTTTTAACTTCAGTCAGCCTACATTCTTTCATTTTTGGAAGTGCCCCTATGTAAATAATCCATTCAAGCATGTCTGATATTTTCACAATCTACCAAAAGCCCATGTTGTGGCAAAGGCAAGTCATAAAGAGGAAGAACAGGTCGTGGAAGTGGTTATATTGAAGAACTGACTACATGTACTAAACCACGTTGCCATTGTAATTAGTGGGAGTTACAGAAATCTAAGAAAGCACTCATTAAGCACAAGGACAATAAATGTTTTCTTTGGGCAAAGTGGTCGTACACAACTATAGATATTCTTGTATAGTCTGTCTGTTTACAAAATGTTTGAGGATAAATAACTGTAACTTTGACCATTTTGTACAAAAGATATTTAGCTACAGAACAAATAATGTAGAACTGTAATGTCAGGGGTAAACATACCATTGGTGCAACCTGTGCAGCTGCAGGAGCCCAGTACAGTCCTGTCCAAAAGTTTTGAGACTGACACAAATTTTGGTTTTCACAAAGTTTGCTGCTTCAGTTTTTATATTGAGAATTTGCATTAACTCTAGATTGTTATGAAGAGTGATCAGATGAATTGCAATTATTTACAAAGTCATTCCATGCCATAAAAATTAACTTAATCATAAAAAAGCCCATTTCCACTGAATTTCAGCCCTGCTACAAAATGATCTGCTAACATCATTTCAGTGATCTTCTCGTTGGCTCAGGAGAAAGTGTTAACAAGGACAAGGCAGCTGATATCACTCTGTCATGCTGATTGAATTATAAGAGCAGACTGGTTGGTTTAAAACGGGGATGGTGCTTGAAATCATTGTCTTCTTCTGTTAACCATGGTTACCTCCAAGGAAACACGTGCAGTCATCATTGCTCTGTATCAAAAGGGCTTTACAGGCAAGGTCATTGCTTCTTGTAAGATTGCCCTAAATCAACCATTTATCGCATCATCAAGAACTTCAAGGAGAGAGGTTCAATTCCTGTGAAGAAGACTTCAGGGTGCCCAAGAAAGTCCTGCAAGTGCCAGGACTGTCTCCTAAAGAGGATTCAGCTACGGCATCGGTTCAACAGCAGTGCAGAGCTTGCTCAGGAAAGACAGCAGGCAGGTGTCAGTGCATCTGCATGCAAAGTGAAGCGAAGGCTTTTGGTGTCAAGAAGGGCAACAAAGAAGCTACTTCACTCCAAGAAAAACATCAAGGACAGACGGACATTCTGCAGGAAGTACAGGGATTGGACTGCAGAGAACTGCGGTAAAGTTATTTAGTTATGAAGTCCCCTTCCGACTGTTTGGAACATCTGGAAGAATGATTGTCCGGAGACGAAAAGGTGTGTGCTACCATGAGTCCTGTGTTATGCCAACAGTAAACCATCCTGAGACCATTCATGTGTGGGGTTGCTTTTCATCCAAGGGAGTGGGCTCACAATTAATTCCAGTGGAATTAATTCCAGTGTACTCACAATTTTGCCTAAGAACACATCCATGAATAATAAATTGGATCTAAACATCCTCCAAGAGTAACTTCTCTCAACGATCAAGGAGCAATTTGGTAATGAACAATGCTTTTTCCAGCATGATAAAGCACCATGTCACAAGACAAAAGTGATAACTAAGTGGCTCGGTGAACAAAACATTGACATTTTAGGTCCATGGCCAGGAAACTCCCCAGATCTCAATCCCGTTGAGAACCTGTTGTCAATCCTCAAAAAGCGGGTGGACAATCAAAAACTCAGAAATTGTGATAAACTCCAAGCACTGATCAGGCAAGAATGGGTTAACATCAGTCAGGATTTGGTCCAGAAGCTGATATCCAGCATGCCAGGGGGAATTGCAGGAGTATTGAAAAAGAAGGGTCAACACTAAAAATGATGAGTCTTTGCATAAACTTGATGTATTTCTCAATAAAAGTTTAAAAACATATGAAATGCTTATAATTTTAACTCAGTAAACCATAGAAACATCTCTACAAGATCTAAAAACACTGAAGCAGCAAGCTTTGTGAAAACCCAAATTTCTGTCAGTCTCAAAACTTTTGGCCAGGACTGTAGGTAAGGGGGCTCACTATCACCTTAACCCCTTCAGGACTGAGCCTGTTTTGGCCTTGTGGACACAGCCGATTTTTTCAAATCTGATGTGTCAATTTAGGTGGTAATAACTTGGGAATGCTTTTACCTATCTAAGTGATTCTGAGATTGTTTTCTCGTGACATATTGTACTTTATTTTAGTGGAAAAATGTGATCAATAAATTCAGTATTTGTTTGTGAAAAACACCAAACTTTAGAGAAAATTTGCAAAAAATAGCATTTTTCTAAATTTAAATGTATCTGCTTATAAAACAGATAGCAATACCACACAAAATAGTTACTAGTTAACATTTACCATATGTCTACTTTATGTTGGCATCGTTTTTTTGAACATCCTTTTTTTTTTGTAGGACATTATAAGGCTTAGAACTTTAGCAGCAATTTCTCACATTTTCAAGATATTTCCAAAAGCTATTTTTATATTTTTAAGTTCAGTTCTGAAGTGGCTTTGAGAGCCTTATATATTAGAAACCCATAAGTCACCCAATTTTAAAAACTGTACCCCTCAAAGTTTTCAAAACAGCATTTAGACAGTTTCTTAACCCTTTAGGTGTTTCACAGGAATTAAAGCAATGTAGAGGGGAAATTTACAAATTTCTTTATTTTGTCAGAAAATTTATTTTAATCCATTTTTTTTTCTGTAACACAAAGGGTTTTACCAGAGAAACGCAACTTAATATTTATTGCCCAGATACTGCAGTTTTTAGAAATATCCCACATGTGGCCCTAGTGTGCTAATGGACTGAAGCACCGGCCTCAGAAGCACCTAGAGGATTTTGGGGCCTCCTTTTTATTAGAATATATTTTGGGCACCATGTTGGGTCTTGTGGGCCCAAAATAGTGGAAACACCCCAAAAATACACCATTTGGCAAACTACACACCTCAAGAAATTCATCAAGTTATATAATGAGCATTTTTAACCCCACAGGTTTTTTTCTGAATTTAGTGGAATTAGTCCGTAAAAATGAAAATCTAAATTTTTTCCAACAAAACGTAGAAATGATTAATTTTTACAAGGAATATAGAAGAAAAAGCTCCCCGAGATTTGTAAAGCAATTTCTCCTGATTACGGCAATACCCCATATGTGGTAATAACCTGCTGTTTGGACACACGGCAGGGCTCAGAGGGAAGGAGCGCTATTTGGCTTTTGGAGCCCATGTTTGCTGGATTGGTTTTCGGGTGTCATGTCGCATTTGCCCCTGAGAACCAAAACAGTGGACACCCCGCAGAAATGACCCCATTTGGGAAACTACAGCCCTAAAAATAATTTATCTAGGGGTATAGTGAGCATTTTGATCCCATAGGTTTTTGCTGAATTAAGTGTTATTAGGCCGTGAAAACTTCTATTGTTTTTTATTCTTTTTTGTTACAGCATTCACCGTGCATTATAAAGTACATATTTAATTTATTCTGTAGGTCGATGCGATTACGACGATACCATATGTATATAGGTTTTTTATGTTTTACGGTGTTTGCACGATAAAATAACAGTTTTAAAAAAGTGATTTCATTTTTGTGTCGCCATATTCTAAGAGCCACAACTTTCTTACTTTTCTATCAAGAAAGCTGTGTGAGAGCTTGTTTTTTGCGGAACAAACTGTAGTTTTTATTGGCACCATTTTTGGGTACATGTGACTTTTTGATCCCTATTTATGAAATTTTTTGGGAGCTGAAGTGACTAAAAATAGCGATTCCGGTTTCTGTTTTTATTTTTTTATGGCGATCACCGTGTGGGATAAATTACATTATATTTTTATAGTTCAGGCAGTTTTGGACTTGGCGATGCCAATTATGCATAGTTTATTATTTTTTTTTGTAATAAGAAAAGACTTTATAAGAGAAAAAGGGCGATTTTTAATTTTATTACTTTGAAATTTAACTTTTGTACATTTTTTTGTAACTTTTTTAACGTTTTGTTTTTTTAGTCCCACTAGGGACTTGAAGATCCAATTGTTGGATCATTGTTATAGTGCCTTGCAATACTTATGTATTGCTGGGTATTATACCTGTCAGTTTCACACTGACAGGGGGCATATTAGGTCCTGCCTCTGGCAGGACCTAATCGCCTTCCATAGATGGCAGACCGGAAGCCTGCCGACGCATTTAAGGGGTTAATCGGCGGGGATCACGGCTGTGATCCGACCCAATGTTTTCCCCCAGTACTAAGGCTGCTAGTAGCAGCCTGTACTGGGAGATGCCAGGCTGCGGGAACCACCTGTGTGCTCTGTTAGGAGCACACGTAGATTAACGGGCTGCAGGCACAAGGACCAGCGCTGCAGCCCGTTAATCTACGTGGGGTGGTCGGGAAGGGGTTAAAGCAGATTTCTTCTGTCTATTAGATTGCATGGCATTGCCTAAGCTAATACATTTTTTGGCTAACAATTACTTATGGATTGTTAGATATAAGGGGATTATCGATTATGAGATATTAGAGAGCAAATGGCCTATATACTTTTTTTTTTTAACATAGGCCCTCAGCTGTCTGTGTCCGCCACTGTGTAATGTAATGGAACAATGAGGATAAATATGTAAAAGTCACTTACCAATAATTGTGTGAAAATCCAAAAATATAAAAAAGGAAAGCTTGATGCACAACATGCTTTGGCTGGACCAATACACCTTAGTAGACACAAAAAGCTCCAATCTGTTGATATAGGAAAAAAAAGTCTAATGCTGGGTTACACACACAGATTTCTGACCAATCAGACCAATTTTAGTATTTGTAAATATTTGTTAACATGCTCACTACACCCCTAGCTGAATACCTTGAGGGGTGTATTTTTGCAAAATTGAGTCACTTCTGGGGGGTTTCCATTGTTTTGTTCCCACAGGGGCTTTGCAAATGCGACATAGCACCCAGAAACCAATCCAGCAAAATCTACATTCCAAAAGCCAAATGCCGCTCCTTCCCTTCTGAGCCCTACTATGTGCCCAAACAGCAGTTTATGACCACATATGGGGTATTGCTGTACTCTGGAGAAATTGCTTTACAAATGTTGGGGTTCTTTTTTTCCTTTATTTGTTGAGAAAATTAAAAACTTTAAGCCAAAGCTACATCTTATTGAAGAAAAGGGATTGTTTTATTTTCACTACCCAATTCTAATGAATTCTATGAAACACTTGTGTGGTCAAAATGCTCACTACACCACTAGATCATTTCCTCAATGGTTGTAGTTTCCAAAATGGGGTCACTTGTGCGGGGTTTCCACTGTTTTGTCCCCTCAGGGGCTTTGCAAATGCGACATGGCCTCCGCAAACCATTCCTGCTGAATTTGAGCACCAAAAGCCAAATGGCGCTCTTTCCCTTCTAAGCCCTGCCGTGTGTCCAAACAGCCGTTTATGACCACATGTGGGGTATTGTTTTACTCGGGAGAAATTGCTTTACAAATGTTGCATTGCTTTTTCCCCTTTAGTCCTTGTGGAAATGAGAAAAAATTAGCTAAACCAACATTTTCTTTGAAAAATTTAGATTTTAATTTTCACGGCCTACTTCCAATAATTTCTGCAATAAACCTGTGGGGCCAAAATGCTCACTATACCTCTAGATAATTTCCTTGAGAGATGTAGATTCCCAAATAATGTCACTTTTGGGGGATTTCCACTGTTTTGGCACGCAAGAGGCCTGAAACCTGACACGGTGCCCAAAATATATTCTAATACAAAGAAGGCCCCAAAATCCACTAGGTTATCCTTTGGTTCTGAGGCCGGTAATTCAGTCCATTTGCACGCTAGGGCCACATGTGGGGTATAGCCTAAAACTGCAGAATCAGGGCAATAAATATTGAGTTGCATTTCTCTGGTAAAACTTTCTGTTACAAAAAAAATTGATTAAAAATGAATTTCTGCAAAAAAAAAAAAGAAATTTGTAAATTTCCCCTCTACTTTGCTTTAATTCCTGTGAAACGTCTAAAGGGTTAAGAAACTTTCTAAATGCTGTTTTGAATACTTTGAGGGGTGAAGTTTTTAAAATGAGGTGACTTATTGGGGGTTTCTAATATATAAGGCCCTCAAAGCCACTTCACAACTGAACTGGCCCCTGTAAAAACAGCCTTTTGAAATTTTCTTGAAAATGTGAGAAATTGCTGCTAAAGTTCTAAGCCTTGTAACATCCTAGAAAAATAAAAGGTTGTTCAAAAAACGATGCCAATCTAAAGTAGACATATGGGGGATGTTAATTGGCAACAATTTTGTGTGGTATTACTATTTGTCTTACAAGCAGATACATTTAAATTGAGAAAAATGCAAATTTTTGAAATTTTTCGCAAAATTTTGGTGTTTTTCACAATTAAATACTGAACATATCGAGCGAATTTTGACAGTAACATAAAGTCCAATGTGTCACGAGAAAACATTCTCAGAATCGCTAGGATAGGTAAAAGCATTCTCAAGTTATTTACCACATAAAGTGAAACATGTGAGATTTAAAAAATGAGGCTCTGTCAGGAAGGTCAAAAGTAGCCAAAGAGGGAAGGGGTTAAGGATAGATATTTACTATTATGATAAGGTTCAAATATGCTGCACAGGAGTGGCTGAAGGGACAAATTTATGCATTTTTGCAGTGCTGTTTTTCAGCCCTGCGGAAAAAAACATTGCAAAACCGTACTGTGTGACTACCTCCCTAAATAAATTACGTTTTTTATTCAGAACCTGTGGTTTGTGTTTACTCAAGATCCTAATATTCCATTTTATTCAAAGGTCATAAATGATTCATTATGGCAAATACGCTCCTTAACAATGAAATTGCAACACCAAGAAGGAAAAGTTTTGGAATTTGGAAAAACACAGGATCGATAGACATGTTAACCCCTTAACGACCACCCACCGTCTTTTGAAGGCAATTGGTGCAGGTGCTTCGTCTACAGCGACGTCTTTTGACGTCGCTGTAGAAGAGGCTGATGAGCGCTCCAGTGAGCGCTTATCCTCTAAGCAGGAGCTGTAACTTGCAGCTCCTGATCTTAGAGCAGCCTGCTGAATACAGCTGGGGTCGGAAAACATTCGGACTCCAGCTGTTTAACCCTTTGATAGCTTGGGTCCGTGACCGCGGCATCATCAAAGGGAACTCCCCTCTTTGATCGCGTCACTGGAAACCTGGTGATGTGATCAAAGACAAGGGAATCCCTCTGCAGTCAGCCCTGGGGTCCTTTCTAGATCCTAGATGTCTATTCAGTTTCCCTGCTGTTAGGGCACACTATGTGCTGCCCTAACAGCAGCCTGTGTCATAGTGACACAGTGTAATGTTTTAGCATACTCTTATAAGTAAAAAAATAGAGTTGTAAATAAAGTTATCAGGAGAAGACACGGCAGCCGTCTCAGTGTCAGAGACACATCCTAATCTATAGAAGTTTAATAGCCGAATATAATACTAGTTCAGTGGTATATCAAAAAGAGATACACATCCAAACCAAGTTGATACTTGAAAGCAGTAGACCAGCCAAATATAAGCAAGGAGAACATCAGCTCTAATCCATCACATAAATCTTATCATATACAAATCCCAGAAGCGGCTAGAAGTACATTCACAATTAGGCCTACAGCATGCAACTATTATAATTCAGATAGAGAAACAGTTTAATATACTCATAGAAAATACATTTAAAAACCATATTACTCGGTATATTCAGGGATGATAGGGGGTTGTGTACAGGGATGATGGGAGTTATATACAGTTATATACAGGGATGATAGGGGTATTGTACACTGATGATGGGGTTATATACATGGATTATGGATGCTTCAGCTATCATCCCTGTATATAACCCCCATCATCCCTGAGTATATCAACCATCATCCCTGTATATACCAGCCAAGCTGGTGTATACAGGTATGATGGGGGTTATATAGAGTTATGATGGGGGTTATATACAGTTATATACAGGGATGACAGCTGATATATACAGGGATGATAGTGGGTTGTGTACAGTGATGATGGGGGTTATATACAGGGATGATGGCTGGTATATACAGGGATGATAGGGGCTTGTGTACAGAGATGATGAGGGTTATATACATGGATGATGGCTGCTCCAGCTATCATCTCCATATATAACCCCCATTATCCCTGTATATATCAACCATCATCCCTGTATATACCAGCCATCATTCCTGTATATAACCCCCATCATCTCTGTATATATCAACCATCATCCCTGTATATAACCTCCATCACCCCTGTATATACCAGCCAGGCTGGCATATACAGGAGCGATGGGGGTTACATACAGTGATGATGGGGGTTATATACAGTTATATATAGGGATGATGGCTGGTATATATAGGGATGATAGGGGGTTGTGTACAGAGATGATGAGTGTTATATACATGGATAATGGCTGCTCCAGCTATCATCCCCATATATAACCCCATCATCCCTGTATATATCAACAATCATCCCTGTATATAACGCCATCATTCCTGTATATAACCTCCATGATCCTTGTATATAGCAGCCAGGCTGGTAAATACAGGTATGATGGGGTTATATGCAGGGATGATGGTTGATATATACAGGGATGATGGATACTCCAGCCATCATCCCTGTATTAACCCCCATGATCCCTGTTTAAAGCATCCATTATCCCTGTATCCCCCTCTCCTCCCAGACAGGCAGGCTTCTTCTGTTCCTGGCGGGCAGCGTTAGAAGCGTGCACTAGCAAACGTCTGCTAGCTTGAATGACTGTGTGGCCGCGCACAGTCATAGTGAGAGTGATGGGAGCGGCGAGAGAAGAGCGGCGGGAGAAGAGCAGAGTGGCGGGAGCAGAGCGGAGGGCCCCACCATCGCTGTGAGTGGGCCCAGGGCCGGCCTTAGGCTGCAGGGTGCCATGTGCAGAATTGCCATTTTGTGCCCCCCACTCCATTTATCATGGTTATGTATTTTCGGCATTTGGTGCTTTTGTTTGTGCATTTGTCACACCTAAAAACGCGTCAAAAATGCTTGGTTTAAGCGTCCCATTGAAATTAATGATATAGCGCGCCGTTAGTGCACACGATGCGTTTTGTTTAAAAATGTGTCGCATAAAAAAGAAGCGTCAGGTCAATTCTTTTGCACGTAAAACACGGCGAAAATGCGCCAAAATTGTACCTAATTTCTATAGTCAATGGGATTTCTGATTGAGCGGCATAAAAACACGCCAAAAACTGCGATTAATACGCGTCAAAAGCGCCTGTAGTTTAAAAAGAACTTTACAAAAACACTAGTGTTTTTAAGGTTATGTGCACGCACAAAATAAAAAACGTCTCAAAATACGGAGCTGTTTTCAAGGGAAAACAGCTTCTGATTTTCAGCCGTTTTTTATTCAAAGTCGCATTTTTAACAGCCGTTTTTGGAGCTGTTTTTCTATAGAGCCTATGAAAAACAGCCCCAAAAACGGCTCAAGAAGTGACATGCACTTCTTTTTCGTGGCAGTATATTTAAAAACGGCCGCGTAAAAAAAGCCCCGTCGGAACAGAACGCCGTTTTCCCAATGGGCAGATGTTTGGAGGCGTTCTGTTTCCGATTTTTCCGCCATTTTTAGCACAGTGTGAACAAGGCCTATGTTTTGGTAAGGCTGTTTTCACATTACGTCCTGCCTGTCCATTTATCATATGCGGCGGAAAAGCTCCTGGCGCACACATTAAATGGACATTTAATTATGCAGTATAATTTTTTTTACTACATAAAATAGCGCAGTTCCACCCGAACTGAGGTTTTTTTAACCTCCATCAGGTGTATGGGACTGTTTACCATGCATTCTGGGAGCTTTCCCGGTGCATACATTACACGAATGGGCAGGATGTAATGTGAAATTACCTTTAGGACTTATTTACACTAGCGTGTTAAACATCCGTGTGACGGCCGTTGAAACATTGGCCGTCCCACGGACCTTTTTTAATTCAATGTGGCCGTTCACACAGCCGTTGTTTCAACGGACCGTGTGAAGGGTCCGTGAGAAAATAGGACATGTCCTATTTTTTCACGCTTCACGCATCCCTCCATAGACTCATCTATGGGGGATGCGAGACATCACGTCCCGCAGCGCCGAGCACGGATGCACCTCGGGTGTGAAAAACTTCAGTTTTTCACGTCCGAGGTGCGCAACGCTCGTGTAAATTATGCCTTAGGCTGAGTTCACACGGATAGGATACGCTGTGTAAAAGAACGCAGCGTATCCGCCCTGTGCGCCGCAGGGAATTTGGGGTGAAAAACTGCACCAAACTGTGGGGCAGTGTCTCTCCTGGAATGTCTGCTGCGGAAAACTGCAGCACTTAGCCAGCCTGCTTGCACGCCGGCTTCCTGGGATGACCTCTCATCCCAGGAGACCGCTGCAGTAACATTAATGTGTGTGTATGTGGCTGCACATAGTGATCTAGTAAGAGCACTATGTGCTGTGTAAATGAATGGGGAGAAGTATATGACGCTGATTGGTCAGCGTCATACACTTCTCTCCACAACGCCCACTTGGTCAAAAAGTAATACACGCCCAGTTGTCCATTAAGAAAGTCATTAGCATAAAGCTAATATAGGTCATAACTCCGTCAAAAATGATCGTTTTTCTAAATAAAAAACACTGCTGTATTCTACATTACAGCGCCGATCACATTATGTACAAGATATGCCACTTATAATGTGGTGACAGAGCCTCTTTAAGTTGTCATTTTTACCGCACGATGACAGCCGTAAAATCTAAAACCCAAAAACTATGGAGGAATCAGTTTTTTTCTAATTTCAGCCCACAAATAATTTTTTCCAGTTTCCCATTACATTATATGGTACTTTAAATGGTGGCAATAGAAACTACAACTCATGCTGCAAAAAATAACCACCACCCTATTGACGGAAAAATAAAAAAAAGTTATGGCTCTAGGAAGGCGGGTAGTGAAAAACGTAAATGAAAAAGCAAAACATGTCTCAGTCCTGAAAGGGTTAAAATAAGAAAGCAGCCCATACTTACCTCTCTCTTCCTAGACGTTCCTGTGTAGGGGGCTCCCGTCACCTCTGTTCTCGGTTTGTATACAGAGCGGCTGCAGTGGTGACATCACGTAGACAGTACATCACCACTGCAGCTGCTCTGTATACAAACAGTGAACAGAGGTGACGGGAGCCCCCAGCGCAGGAACGTTTGGGAGGAGAAAGGTAAGTATAAGTTCTTTTTTATTTTAACTTCTCCTCTACTGCTTCAACAGAATTTCTTTTTAACCCCTTTAACGTAATGTGCACAGGGTCTAAAAAGGCAACAAATGGTAAATCTGCACTATGGAGCAACTGAACAATGTGCCCATCTGCTATTTATTAACAGTGTCGTTCAGTGCCACCTTGGTGCCCATTTTCCACTTATTTCCCCTTATGTTCAGTTCCCCCTTGATGAATATTTGCCATTTACTGCCCCTTTAGCACCCTCTGTCACAGAAGAACAATAAATGGGCAATAAATGGCAAATGGGCATCGAAAGGGCACTGAACAGGACACTAAAGGGGCAATAAGTGGCAAATGGGCACCAAGGTGGCACTGAATCCTCTGCCCATTTGCCATTTTTAGACCCCCATCAGTGCCCCCATACAACCAAAGCCCACAGTCTGACTGACCTTCTGGGCTTTTTATAGTGCACTGTGCCTGCTGCCGCTGCTGGAGCGGAGCCCTGGGGAAATAGCCAGACCAGGAACGCATGGTAAGATAGTCTCCTCCCTGTCTTGCATCCTGAGTGATGTCATCACGCCTGATCATCACTCGGGATGTAAGACGAGGAGGGGCAGTGGGGCGGGGAGGCCAGTAGTGAGGTCAGTGAGTGACACCTGGCCCGCTGGCGCCCCAAGCTGTAGCCGTAGAGCGGGAGAAATTCACCCGCTGGCGCCCCCCTTACAGCATGGCGGCCGGCGCCCTGTGCGACCACACTTGTCGCACGTAGCTAAGGCCGGCCATGGCTGCAGTACTACAGCTCGACCGCTATTCTGTGACCGGTCCGGAGACATCTGCTTCCGGCATGGACGTCAGGTGCCCGAAGGCAGCTGGAGCAGCTGATCGGTGGAGGGTCCAGGTGTTGGACCGCCACCGATTATATACAGATGACCTATCCTGTGTGATAGGCCATCAGTTGTCTGGTCGTGGACAACCCCTTTAATGATATGCAAATGATAAATAAATGGAAACAAAATATTCCAAACATGTTGATTTATTCAGTATCGAGTATGAGCACCTTGCACAGAAATACACGCACCTACACGCCTTGGCATGCTATCAGTGAGTTTATTATTGTTTGTCTGAGGAATATTATACCACGCTGAATGCACTTGGGCATGCAAATCATCAAGATTGGCTGCTGGGAGCTCCCTTTGCAATTGCAGATCATTGACGTCCCAGATGTGCTCAATGGGAGACAAGTCCGGAGATGCTGCCGGCCATGGTAGCATGTTTAGGCAACGCAGGCTGCTCACAGAAGCAACAGAACAACATGCGGCCTGGCGTTGTCCTGTTGAAAAACGGCTTCTGGGACACTTTGGAGAAATGGTCGTACCACTGGTTTCACGACCAAATCAATGTAACGCTGTTGTACCTGAAATGTAGACTAGAGGGGTCTGGCTACCGTACATTATGCGACCCACAGCATAATCTCGGGAGTAGGACCGGTGTGACATTCCCTTGTGAAGACATCTTCATGGCGTTGCCCATGTGGTCTAAAGACCATTCTCCGGCTATCATTGCATCTGAGAAAAAAGCGGGACTTATCGCTGAAGAGGATAGACCTCCATTCCAGCCTCCATTGCCTTCTTGCTGTGCACAATGATAGCCTTTGAGAGCGGTGGCGTGTGGTCAATGGAATACCTGTAGCTGGACGTCTGGCTCGTAGCCCAATGTGGTGCAAACACCTTTTGATGGTTTGTGTCGAGACTTGTTACTGCCCTAGACTTGGGATGTGACATACAATTTCACTTGCAGTACAGAATGGATCACTACGTGCCACTCTTCCAATCAGATGATTTGTCCGTGCAGAGGTTCGCTTCCGCGCACCTCTTGTTGCTGTCATTCCCATTTGTTGTTGTTCTCAAAACCTCAGAGACACGCAACGTTGTACAGAGCTGACATCTTGGCCTAGGCACGTAGAGATCTGCCGGAGTGCTAAACCAAGGTCTCTCAGTTCAAGGATTCTGTACTGCTCAGTTTGCGCCATGTGGGGATTACTGGCACGTAGACGAATAGGAGAAATCGCACAATCATGCCACACCACTTGATCCGATTTTTGACTTCATGTGGCTAAAAAACTTTGCTTTCAATCTGGCTTTTATGCCCCTCCCACATGCCACAGATTGGGGTTAGGTGCTTGAAAATGTGATCATTTTCAGATCTTAGCGACATCTGCTACCTCCTTGATTTGCATAGCCTTATGGCTTGCCCTTCTTGGTCTTGCAATTTCAATTTTGAGGAGAGTATATTATAAAACTAGATAGCGGTGGTGAATACTTATAAGTATACCTATAAGTGCAAAAAAGCAGAACATCCTTAACCCCTTAATGACCGCCGATACGCCTTTTCACGGTGGCCTAATCAACGTCCTGCACGAGTCTCCCGTGCAGGCTGGAGCCGGGGCTCAGCTGTCTGATGGCAGCTGGGCTCCTGCTCCAACGGTAGCAATCAAAGTTTACTTAGATCGCGGCCATTTAACCCCTCAAATGCCGCGGTCATTAGCAACCGAAGGATTTCAGTTGTTTACAGAGGGAGGGTGCTCCCTCTTTCACCCATCGGCGGCTCGCAAATGCAATTGCGGAAATCCAATGGGGTGCCATGGCAGCCGGGGGCCTAACAAAGGCCCCCAGGTCTGCCCTGGCCATATACTGACAGAGAATAATGCTCTCGTATAAGAAGTATACCAAAAGCATTATATCTGCGATCTAAAGATTGCATAGTGAAGTCTTCTTGTGAGACTGAAAAAATAATTAATGTGAAATAAAAATTTATAAAAAAGTACACATTAAAAAAAAGAAAGCCATAAAAAATGGTTTTAATTAGTAAAAGTGTAAAAATAAAATAAAAACTACACATATATGGTATCCCAGCAATCGTAATGAACCAAAAAATTAAGTTAGCATATTCACCGCAGGGTGAAAACCGTAAAAAAAATGTAAAAAAACAACGGCAATATTGAATTTTTTTTTGTCCCATTCCCCCAAAAAAATAATAAAGGTTAATCAATAAGTCCCATGTACCCAAAAATGGTAGCAATGAAGTCTCTCAAAAAACAAGCCATCATATGGCGACATTGATGTAAAAATCAAGTTATGGCTCTTGGAAAGCGGCAGTACAAAATAAAATTATTCTAGTTCAAAAGTGTTTTTATTCTACAAAAGTAATAAAACATAAAAAACTATACAAATTTGGTATCGCTGTAATCGTACCGACCCATAGAATATAGGTAGCATGTTATTTACGCCGCACAGTAAACGGCGTAAATGTAAAACGCATAAAACAATGGCTAAATTGCTGTTATTTTTTTATATCCCCCCCCCCCCAAAAAAAAAGTTTATAAAAAAATTCTATATACCCCAAAATGGTGCCATTGAAAAATAAACCAATAAAAAAGTTACAGCTCTTTGAATATGACGATGGAAAAACCAAAAAATTGCTTGGTCATTAGGGCCCAGAATGCATGCAGGGGGGAAGGGGTTAAAAAGGGGGGACTCATTGTAACAGTATTGTTTGGTGATGAGCTTCTTTTTTTCATGTAATGATTGTTAACAGCTAAAAAGAATGTGATTCTGCAGTCCATCTGCCAGTAAACAAAGCTATAATGTCTTATTAATTTAGGGAATTTCCATGCACTTCCTCTTAAAATGAGTCACTTATCAAAAGCTTTTACCACAGCCACTAAGCACAATCTATCCCCATCCCCCCAATTTTTACTCTGAATTGAGTATTTGTCATTCTACTATTATGTTTGGTACCCACGTAGCGTAAACGCTGCAGAATTTCAACAAGGATACAGCAAAGTGAATGAGATTTGTTTCTTTTGCCTGCATTCTGTAAACCAAAACCAGAATTGGATCCAGGAGAGCAGACCTATAAGGCCTTTCTTTATATATTTCTTCTGTTTAGGTTCCGTTCCTGGTTTAGACTTAAAAAACGCATGCAAAATCTGCACTGTGGGAACGCCATCTAATGGGGCAGCCACACGTGGCAGATTTTGTTCCACAAATTTCTGCAACTGAAAATCCGTTCCATTCATCTAAAAACGGTTGTTTCTGTAACAGGTGCATGGATTTCCGCAAGTTCCTTTCAGATGAATAAAACTGATTTCTAGTCTACAACAAAATCTGGCGCATGTTCACACGTGGCGGATTTGCTGTGGAATTCCGCTGCGGATAGGCCGCAGTGGACATCCATAGCAGACCTTTTTTTCTTAGGTTTCCATAGCTTTTTTAGTAACTTAGTGTAGACGTTGCGGAAAATAACAGTGCGGCAACTACTACTAATTTACATTCCGAAAAAGGCCATACTTACAAATGGACACAGCCAGGTCAGAAATGCTGATGAAAGGGCGAGCAGGTGCTTTAAATAATAATAGCCACTCCCACTAGTCTTGAGGGGAGTGGTGTGTGGTGCATGGGATGTGTAGTAAGAAATAATAAATGAATAGTGTGTGTGCAAGTCTAATACTATAAGTGAAATATAGGGGGCAGTAATGAGTGAAGTGCCTCAATAGAAATAAATGGATAATGGGGTGCAAGTGAGTGAAACATGGAGGGATAGTGTGTACGTCATGAGGCACAACGTGTATAGCCAGGTAGAAGCCTATTTGTGACGCCTTGATAATTCATAGAGCGGGCTACCCTGCTTGCTATGCCAAACAACAACACACCATGCTCTCCCAGCATCAAAGACCCGGCTGTGTCCAAGAGAAGCGAATATACATAATAATGAAAAATACCTGGGGTATTGGTAATCATTTTGGGCAAAAGGACGCAAGCTCGCAATCCACGACAAGGATCCCCAGACTTGCGAGTCCCTAAATCCTAAACTGGAACAGAACGTTCCTGATGCACAAACAGAACCGATAAAAACACAGGGACATATACAAAAACAGATTTCTGACCTGGCTGTGTCCATTTGTAAGTATGGCCTTTTTCGGTGTTTTTGTATATGTCCCTGTGTTTTTATCGGTTCTGTTTGTGCATCAGGAACGTTCTGTTCCAGTTTAGGATTTAGGGACTCGCAAGTCTGGGGATCCTTGTCGTGGATTGCGAGCTTGCGTCCTTTTGGCCAAAATGATTACCAATACCCCAGGTATTTTTCATTATTATGTATATTCGCTTCTCTTGGACACAGCCGGGTCTTTGATGCTGGGAGAGCATGGTGTGTTGTTGTTTGGCATAGCAAGCAGGGTAGCCCGCTCTATGAATTATCAAGGCGTCACAAATAGGCTTCTACCTGGCTATACACGTTGTGCCTCATGACGTACACACTATCCCTCCATGTTTCACTCACTTGCACCCCATTATCCATTTATTTCTATTGAGGCACTTCACTCATTACTGCCCCCTATATTTCACTTATAGTATTACACTTGCACACACACTATTCATTTATTATTTCTTACTACACATCCCATGCACCACACACCACTCCCCTCAAGACTAGTGGGAGTGGCTATTATTATTTAAAGCACCTGCTCGCCCTTTCATCAGCATTTCTGACCTGGCTGTGTCCATTTGTAAGTATGGCCTTTTTCGGTGTTTTTTAATTTACATTCCGCAGCATAAACTGTCTGTTGCAGAGAAGCAGCGGATTTTAACTGTAGATTTCAGCCTTTGCAATGCAAAGTCTGAGATCTGCGGCAAGTCCACTACAAAATTCGCCACATCTGGATGAACTGACAAATATGCAAATGTTGCTGCAGAATTGTTGCGTAATTGCAGTGAATTTGTGGCAAAATCCGCAGCTGAAAATTTCTGCCACGTCTGAACGTGCCCCTTTGAGGACTAAGATCATTATAGTTTTACTCAAGCTTCCATACCAAACCAGTTACTCAACATTGCAGCAGTTATTGTCAGGGCTATATATCCTGGTTTCTTTTCTCCTCTTCCATGTGCTTCTCTAAGTATTGGTTTTGTTTTCCTACATAGTAAATATAACACTATTAGGCCTCCTTCACACACAGAAAATTCTAACGTTTTAAACTCCATCAAAAAACGCTTCTAAAAGTGCTAGCAGGTTCCAAATAAAACATGCGTTTTTTAAGGGTTTTTTGTGTCATTTATTTCATTTGTTGTTATTTTATATCAAAATATAATGGATTAAATCAAGTCTCAAAGATATACACAGGGAGGTATTACATTAAGTTTTATAATAAAACAAGAGGATTGTACTCAGACAGTCCAAAAAGGTCCAAAACAATCCCCCCTCCCAGGTAGTGCCACGCAGCCCCCCTCCCAGGTAGTGCCACGCAGCCCCCCTCCCAGGTAGTGCCACGCAGCCCCCCTCCCAGGTAGTGCCACACAGCCCCCTCCCAGGTAGTGCCACACAGCCCCCCTCCCTGGTAGTGCCACACAGCTCTCCTCCCTGGTAGTGTCACACAGCCACCCCCTGGCAGTGCCACACAGCCACCCTCCCTGGTAGTGCCACACAGCCCTCCTCCCTGTAGGTAGCGCATTTGGGGTTCCCTCTTGTAGTGCAATCCTCAGCTAGAGCATTGCCGATGCTCTGGCTGGGAATTCCGCTTCAGGAGAAGCCCCTGACGTCTCTGTCCATATATGGACAGTTTTGTCAGGGGCAACCCCAGAGCCATAGTTCCGGGCAGAGCACCACTAACACTCTGCCTGGGAGTACGCTACAGTGCTCTGCTCCTGACAACACTGTCTATATATGGACAGTGATGTCAGGGGCTTTCCCAGAGATGGAGTCCCAGAGCAGAGCACTACTAGCGCTCTGCCTGGGACTCCTTTTCTCCTCCTGACATCACTGTCCATATAAGGACAGGGATGCCGTGACGACGGCAGCATCAGCACCCAGCGGCCGAGTGGGCCACCCCAAGTGTAGTGGGCCCTGGCACTTGTGATCACACTATCTGCAGTGCTCAGTGTGCAGGTGCTCATGTTTTGTTGATACCTTCTAGAGAAACTCTGGCTGACACTAGGGCAGCATATTTTATTCTTTTTTCACAACAGGGGCGTTGCTAGGGTCTTAAAAGATCAGGGGCACAAGCCCCGAGACGTATATTTACCCCCCCTCGAAAAATATATTTTTACATGCATATGGGAGATAGCATATCTATAAGACTAAGGCTCCTATAGCTACACCACTGGATAGAATTGGATACATTGTCTCAGCAGACAGTATCATACATGATAGCCTTAGGGTATGTTCACATGCAAAGTACTCAGACGTATTTTCGGGGCGTAAACTCCTCGAAATATGCCTGAAATAACGCTAGCTAAACACCTACAAACATCTGCCCATTGAATTCAATTGGAAAAACGGTGTTTCGTTTTAAAAAATGTATAATGGGTCCAGCGTTTGGCTCTGTTCACGTGTGCCTTAGCTCTTTTCCAGAACGCTCATTGCCGATAATCGCCCTGTGTAAAAAGGGCAGCGATCAGCAGATGAACGAGCAAACGCTCGATCATCTGCTGAACGTATCGTTTTAAAAAAGTAAAATATTATCATTGTCTGCAGCACATCTCCCTGCTCACATTATAATAATGTATGGGGACGAGCGATCGGAGAAACGACCACTCGTCCCCATCCATAGCTCCGCGTGAAAGGAGCAAATGAGCGCCGATCAACAATGTCACGTTGACCGGCGCTCGCTGCACCGGACGATTATCGGCAGGTGTAAAAGGGCCTTTACAGGACAGAAAAAAACAGCCTACATAATTTTTGTTCCCAGTTGCAACTCGTTTTAAGGATGTATTTTAAATTAAAATAAAACAGAACCTTTCAACAGGATGCAAAGGTGTGAACAGAGTATAATCACACATCTACTTAAGGGTATGTTCCCACACACAGGATACGCTGCAGATTTTATGCAACAGAATATCTGCAGCAGAATCTCTGGAGAAATGCTGGTAAATCTGTCACAGAAATCTGCACCAAGTGCGTTTTCCCTGCTCATATTACTGCGGAAACCCTGTGTTTTTACCACAGCAGTTTTACCTGCGGATTTAGTGTTAAACATTGGTTATAGCAAATTATATGGGCACCTGCGGATTTCCAGCGGTTTTTACTGTGCTTCCACTGCATAAATGCTGTAAAAACATAAACAACATAAATCTGTTGCAGAATTTCTGCTCCCCATAGAAGTCTATGGGCCGAATACGCAGCATCTCCGGAAAAAACCTGCAGCATAAATTGACATGACGCACCACAGAACACTTTCTGCATGACTTTTGTGCGTTTTTTCCCCCGCAGCAATGGGCATGAGATTTTCTAAATCTCATTCACTTTGCTGCTACTGGAAATGTTGCGGAAATTCCACACAGAATTCTGTTGCGGAAATGCATTTACGCTATGTGGGAACCCAGTCTAAGAAAGCCAGATTCCAAACGGAGTATGGGAGCTGCACTGTAATAAAATCCAAAAATGGCGGGTGCACACAGGGTGAACTAACCTTGAATTTTTCTATTTTGACCTCTTTTCTTGGATTAAGGCTCCAAGCACACGAGTGTACCCGTAATCACAGTCCTTGTTTACGGGCATGGACGACCGAGGACGGCTGCGGACTGTCACCCGCATTTGCTGGTCATTCTCCCATTATAAATTATGGGAGCACGGTCCATAAGATTAAAAAATAGGACATGTCCTATTTTTTATGGCAACTTTCTACGGCCCGGGATTCTTCCCGTAATTACGGATAAAATCTACGGTCGTTTGAATGGGGCCTAAGGAAGCAATATTGAACTGAGTATAATTCTACTGCATAACATCTGACACTGGCATTTTGGTAGAGAATACAGCAACATGTTTTCATTGCAACATAGCAGAAAAAAATCACAGGGGGAAAAATATCAAAACACACAATGTACACTACCGTTCAAAAGTTTAGGGTCACTTAGAAATGTCCTTATTTTTGCAAGAAAAGCACAGTTTTTTTCATTGAAGATAACATTAACCCCTTCCCGCTCCTGGACGTACTATTAGGTCATGGCAGCTGTATCGTTCGCGCTCCATGACCTAATAGTATGTCTCGGGAGTAACGGCCGTTTCGGCCGTCCTCCCGACACATACAGGAGATGTGACAGATGCTGTCTCGTACAGCAGCTGTCACAGCTCCTACAGCGGGGACCGATCGCTGTGTCCCCGCTGATTAACCCCTTAAAAGCCGCGTTCTATAGAGATCGCGGCTTTTTAGGGGTTAAGCTGCCATCGCCGGCCTGCTACACGATAGCGGCCGGCGATGGTGACTTTGGCAACCGGACACCAAACAATAGCGTCCGGCTATGCCACAGACGGAAGCCTAGTTGGTCCTGACAAAGTCTTTAGTTTTTAAAATGGGGTGTTTTATCAGGGTTTCTAATACATAGGCCCCTCAAAGCCACTTCAGAACTCAAGAGGTACCTTAAAAAAAGGCTTTTGAAATTTTCTTAAAAATATGAGAAATTGCTGTTTATGTTCTAAGCCTTGTAACGTCCAAGAAAAATAAAAGAATGTTCAAAAAACGATGCCAATCTAAAGTAGACATATGGGAAATGTGAACTAGTAACTATTTTGGGTGGTATAACCGTCTGTTTTACAAGCAGATGCATTTAAATTCTGAAATATGCTATTTTTTCAAAATTTTCTCTAAATTGTGCAATTTTTCACCAATAAACACTGAATATATCGACCAAATTTTACCACGAACATGAAGCCCAATGTGTCGCGAGAAAACAATCTCAGAATCGCTTGGATAGGTTTAAGCATTCCGACGTTATTACTACATAAAGTGAAATATGTCAGTTTTGAAAAATGGGCTCTGAGCCTTAAGGCCAAAACTAGGCTGCGTCCTTAAGGGGTTAAATTAATCAGAAATACACTCTATACATTGTTAATGTGCTAAATGACTATTCTAGCTGCAAACGTCTGGTTTTTAATGCAATATCTACATAGGTGTATTAAGGCCCATTTCCAGCAACGATCACTTCAGTGTTCTAATGGTACATTGTGTTTGCTAACTGTGTTAGAAGGCTAATGGATGATTAGAAAACACTTGAAAACCCTTGTGCAATTATGTTAGCACCGCTGTAAACAGTTTTGCTGTTTAGAGGAGCTATAAAACTGACCTTACTTTGAGCTAGTTGAGAATCTGGAGCATTACATTTGTGGTTTCGATTAAACTCTAAAAATGGCTAGAAAAAGAGAGCTTTCATGTGAAACTCGACAGTCTATTCTTGTTCTTAGAAATTAAGGCTATACCATGCGAGAAATTGTCAAGAAACTGAAGTTTTACTACAACGGTGTGTACTACTCCCTTCAGAGGACAGCACACACAGGCTCTAACCAGAGTAGAAAGAGAAGTGGGAGGCCCCGCTGCACAACTGAGCAACAAGACAAGTACATTAGAGTCCCTAGTTTGAGAAATAAACACCTCCCAGGTCCTCAACTGGCAGCTTCATTAAATAGTACCCGCAAAACGCCAGTGTCAACGTCTACAGTGAAGAGGCGACTCCGGGATGCTGGCCTTCAGGGCAGAGTGGCAAAGAAAAAGCCATACCTGAGACTGGCTAATAAAAGGAAAAGATTAATATGGGCAAAAGCACACAGACATTGGACAGAGGAAGATTGGAAAAAAGTGTTATGGACAGATGAATCGAAGTTTGAGGTGTTTGGATCACACAGAAGAACATGTGTGAGACGCAGTACAATTGAAAAGATGCTGGAAGAGTGCCTGATGCCACCTGTCAAGCATGGTGGAGGTAATGTGATGGTCTGGGGTTGCTTTGGTGCTGGTAAAGTGTGAGATTTGTACAAGGTAAAAGGGATTTTGAATAAGGAAGGCTATCACTCCATTTTGCAACGCCATGCCATACCCTGTGGACAGCGCTTGATTGGAGCCAATTTCATCCTACAACAGGACAATGACCCAAAGCACACCTCCAAATTATGCAAGAACTATTTAGGGAAGAAGCAGGCAGCTGGTATTCTATCTGTAATGGAGTGGCCGGCGCAGTCACCAGATCTCAACCCCATAGAGCTGTTGTGGGATCAGCTTGACCGTATGGTACGCAACAAGTGCCCATCAAGCCTATCCAATTTGTGGGAGGGGCTTCTGGAAGCATGGGGTGAAATTTCTCCCGATTACCTCAGTAAATTAACAGCTAGAATGCCAAAGGTCTGCAATGCTGGAATTGCTGCAAATGGAGCATTCTTTGACGAAAGCAAAGTTTGAAGGAGAAAATTATTATTTCAAATAAAAATCATTATTTCTAACCTTGTCAATGTCTTGACTATATTTTCTAGTCATTTTGCAACTCATTTGATAAATATAAGTGTTTCATGGAAAACACAAAATTGTCTGTGTGACCCCAAACTTTTGAATGGTAGTGTACGTATGGTGCACGAGTATTGACAAGTTTCTCCCTGTGTTTTTTCTATACTGCTAAATTTGCTCCCTCCCCAGTGCAGCATGCAACAGATTCATCAACATGACACTCGCGGGTGCGTGGCCTGGTAATGGCGCCGAGCGTACGTGCAGACTGAAAGCTCCGCTCTTGACTACACTCCAGCATGCTCATTAGCAGATTTTATATGTAGCGTCCATGGCCGCGGGCCGTTGGGTTTACTCACCTCCCGACGCCCGCAGCCATGGATCCATGAGCGCTGGTCCCCATCTCCTTCCTAGGAGACGCCAGCGCTCACTTCCGCTCCATTCTGCTGTGTCCCGTAGGGTGCGCGCGCACGCTCATGCCCGGCCTTAAAGGGCCAGCGCGCTCACAAAGGAAATCGTCATCATCATCAACTGCCATGATTTCCTGGTCTATAAGAAGGCCCCAGGCCTCCTGATCCTTGCCTGAGCGTTGTTAGTCTATCCCAGTCTGTCTTGCAAATGGTCATTTAGTGTTTCCCCGTTCCAGTTGTTACCCGTGCCCTGTTACCCGCTTCTGTATCCCGTATTGTTCTTGTTCCTGTGCCAACCAGTGTTGGAGTCGTGTCTACTGCACCTGCTGTCGTTTGCCACATCCAGTGTCGTTTGCCACGTCCAGTGTCTTCTGTCACGTCCAGTGTCTTCTGCCACGTCCAGTGTCTTCTGCTACATCGGATACTGCCTGCCACGTCTGGCGCTACCTGCCGCACTGACCTCCCTCCGTGCTGAAGCCACAGCCACCGTCTGGACTAGTTCAGGTACCCAAGCATTGCTATCTGCTATTGACTTTCGTGTAGACTAGTCAGCTGCCTCCCCGCTACGGCGGAGCGGCCTAGTGGGTCCACATACCCTGTGACTGTGACATTATACACTGAGAACAGCACCCTAATGGTCCGGAGAGCACCCAAGCTTTCAGGCACACCTTCCAGACCTCGACAGGAGCTACTTACCAGCGGTATTCTTCGTTTTTTCGGTGACACAGTGAGGGAAGATAATTCCAAAATGGCACTGCCGGGCCCTGAACGCCGGACCAGAGGAAATAGCTGTGCAGTGCAGGACATTTCTAGTGCAACTCCTCCTGCTCCTGCCCGAGCTGCTTCTCCATGTTCTGCCTCACCTAAGAAGAATACTGCCTCTTCATACCTGAATGTGCCTGCGACCGATATGATCCCAGTCTCAGGCGACATGCTTTTGCAGCTGAAACAATAACTTACTACTGTTCCCTACTAAGGGGGCATGGAATCTTATGTGCACAGATTGGAGACCACATACAAATCTGAGATATAGGCACTGACATGCAATCTTTCTCAGCTTACAGATCCGGTACAACGAATGGATGGTGATATTACTTCTGCCTCACATGTACAAGCTTCTCAACAGTCAACACTAGAGCAACATACTCAACAAATCCATATGTTGTTTAATATTGCTGAGGATCACGAAAATCGCAACCGCCGCAATAATTTACGTGTACGAGGTCTTCCTGAGACTTACAATACTGCGTCTATTGTCCCTACGCTTAAGGGCTTATTCAACTCTCTTCTGGGCCGAGAACCTGAATCTGCCTTGGAAATTGACAGAGCACACTTTGGGTTCCAGAAAATCTGACCCAGACAAGCCGAGAGACATTTTGTGTCGCATTCACTATTTCACGCTCAAGGAAGAAATACTATGTAAAGCCAGGGACAAAGGTGATATCATATTGGATGGGAACAAACTTCAGCTTCTCTCTGATCTTTCCAAAATGACTCTGGACAAACGCAGGACTTTGCACCCCTTGTTAGATGTTCTTCGGGAGCATGGGATTCCCTACTCATGGGGTTATCCTTTTCAACTTCGAGTCCGGAAAGAAGGTGTTCTCTTATTTGTCCGGGACCTAGATGACATCCCAGAGTTCTGCGAGGCTCTGGATATCCCTAGAGTCTCCATATTGGACTGGCCCTCAATTCCATTACTTCCCCAAAGATTGCGTCAAGGCCGTCGCGGTAGATCTCCGGCTATGCGAGGACGTCGACAGGAAAGGCAACATATGGATCCTGCTCCAGGTTTGCTTTCAACGCTCTTTGAACTCGGTGCAGATTTTCCATACTTGTATTCTGTATTATGTTCATGACGCAGGGTTAACAGTTGTTGTTATGTGCTGTTTGCATATATTCTGTTGTGACATCTTTTCGACATGAGTGATTGCTGTCATGGGGAATGTTTTTGCATGTCTTTGCTTGAAACAAAGGTGGTCTTGGTTCATTTGCACTATCTAAAAGTACTCTTCTTAAAGTCCTTACGTGTTATGTTACATATATATATATATATATATATATATATATATATATATATATATATATATATAATACATGTGTATGTATGGAAAGATGTTTTCATGTCTTATTGAACCAAACATATAGTTGTTGCTTTTTTTTCTCAAGAGATATTTTTGCCGAATATATCTTTATGATGTCACATTTTCATGGATGCTAAAATTCTAACAGCTGTTCTCTATAGTTCTTTTTGTGATTGTTATCTTATAATTTATTTTTTATTATTAGTTGTGCTGGAGTAGTGGTCTAGCGTTCGCTTGGTTTCTAACTAGTCACTCTTCCACTTAGGGAATCACTGGTTCGCCAGTGTAACTTTGTCTGTGATTATCTCTCTGATTTAGTCATCAGAGAGTTGGTACTCCCCTTTTTTTTGTTTTTACCGATCTTTTCCTGTCTTCTCTGTGTGGGGGGGATGGTCTTGCTGAAGATGTTTACTCTAAATGTTAGGAGATTCAATACCCCAGAAAAACGCACACAGATCTTATATGATATGCATAAGGAAAGGGTTCAACTCTTGTTTTTACAAGAGACCCATTTTAAAACTGCTCATATTCCTCGTATCAATACTACTTACTATTCTACGTGGTATCATAGCACGAATTCGGAGTCCAAAAGTAAAGGTGTCAGCATTGCCATTCATAAATCTCTCTTACATGAGGTATTGGGGACGATGTCAGATGCGGAGGGACGTTATCTTTTTGTCAAAATTTCTTTGCATGGCAAGATCCTTACGTTGGCAAATTTTTACTTACCTAATCAGGATCAGGCTCAGGTCTGTAGGTCATTGTTGCAGAAGTTGGAGGAATTTACAGAGGGTCTCTTGGTAATTGGGGGCGATTTTAATCTTGTTTTTGATAAAAATCTTAACTCATCCTCAGGTAAAAGTTCAGTGCCTAAGTCTCATATGTCTGCTCTATCTTCTACATTGCATTCTATGCAGTTGGTTGACGTATGGCGCATGCTTCATCCAAATGTAAAAGACTATACTTATTTCTCTGCTCTGCATAAATCTTACAGTAGCATAGACATGTTTCTTCTGAGTCATCATCTCCTTACGTGGAGGCCCACAACACTGATAGGTAATGTAATATGGTCAGACCATGCTCCGGTTTATTTAATTTTAGACATTCCGGATAATCCAACTCATTTTAGGAACTGGAAGTTGAATGACAACCTCCTGAATGACACTGTTTGTATGACAGCATTGAAAGACTCCATTCAGTCCTTCCTTCATAAGCACATGGCTAATACAACAGCCTTACCAGTTCAATGGGGAGGCTTTGAAGTGTGTGTTGAGAGGGGTTCTCATTCAACATGGGTCTCGCTTGAAGAGGGAGAAAGGTGCACAGATGACGAAACTGTTGGATAAGATTAAAATTCTTGAAACACAACATAAACATTCACAACTCTCAGAACTTGACATTAGGAGAACTTAACTTAGGGCCCTTCTCGATCAATCCTACACTAGGTATAGAGACAGGAATCGTAAATTATTTTATGAATTTGTTGAATAGTGTGGACGACCTCTTGCAAGGGCGCTGCATCCCAGGTCGAAGGCTGCTTATATCCCAAAATTACACACTGCTTCGGGTCAAGTGGTTTCTGATCCAAAGGACATTGCCACATGCTTTCAACAATACTATTCGTCTCTGTATAATATTAAATGCAGTTTACATGATATACCAGTCGAATCTTTGAAGTCCAAAATTGATATGTATTTAACTGAGACTCCACTTCCTACTCTTTCTCATTCTGAATCTGCCACTTTGGAAACGGACATCACAGTCGATGAAGTTCTGCAAGCTCTGAAAGATTTTCCGCTGGGAAAGATTCCTGGGCCTGATGGCTTTAATAATAAATTTTACAAAGCATTTCAATTCCTTTTAATTCCATTTTTGACTCGGGTCTTCAATTCCGTCACCTCGGTGTGTGGTTTTACACAACAGTCGCTTGAGTCGCATATAACGTTATTGCCGAAACCTGGGAAAGATCCCACGTCTTGCCTTAACTTCCGCCCGATCTCGCTGATCAATGTGGATGTAAAGTTATTTACAAAGACCATAACGTCTCGCATCTCCCCTATATTACCCTCTCTCATTCATGATGATCAGGTAGGATTTGTTAAGGGGCGAGAGGCAAGGGATAACACGAATAAAACTATACTTCTCATGTCCCATGCACAAAGAAAACGTATCCCAGCCTGTCTGCTCTCATTAGATGCGGAGAGGCTTTTGACAGGGTCAGTTGGCAATTTCTCCAGAAGACCTTGCCACAAATTGGTTTAGGTCAAAATATGATAGGGAGGATTATGTCCCTATACACAAAACCTACAGCTCGGGTTCGTGTGAACGGTTTGCTATCAGATTCACTACATATTTCGAATGGTACTAGATAGGGTTGCCCGCTATCCCCTATTCTATATGTACTTACTATGGAACATTTGGCTAATGCCATACGTAATAACCCCTCCATAAAAGGAATAATTTTGGGATCCCTTCATACTAAACTTGCTTTATACGCTGATGACCTCCTTTTATATGTAACATAACGTATCGTAACTTTACCATCTATACTTAAGGAATTTGAACGTTTCTGTCCGCTTAGCAATTTTAAAGTTAACTACTCTAAAACTGAAGTATTAAATGTATCTCAGCCTTGATTCGGTCAAACACTTAAAACAAAATTTTCCATTTAAATGGCAACAAGAATCTCTAATGCATTTGGGGATCCATATACCACAGGATTTGACGGCGCTGTTCCGTTTGAACTACATCTCTTTACTGAATCGTACTTTAAGAGAATTAGAGCAGTTTTCCTTGGTTCACCTTTCCTGGTTTGGCCGGATCAATGCTGTCAAAATGGACATCTTACCTAGATTTCTACATATATTTCAAACTGTACCGATCCTGGCTACTCAATCATATTTCCGTCCATTGCATAGAGCCATAAATAAATTTATTTGGGGCTCTAAGAAATCCAGGATAAGCATGACAGTGCTTTGTAGGCCTAAATTGGAGGGAGGAGCGGGGTTACCTGATTTAAAAAAAATATCATTCTGCGGCTCTTTTAATGAGAGTCACTGATTGGTTTAGATCATTCCCTCACAAACAATGGGTATGACTGGAATTTGAAATCTCACGTTTGCGTCTAACATCTCTTCCGTATATTGACAAACAGCACAGAAATAAACTCATGTTACCATTGTTAACTCAACAATTTTTAGTGGCCTGGGATAGGGATGCAGTGTCTTCCAAACCATAGCATTGACCTGGACCGTTTACTCTTTATTTGACAATCCTGACTTCCCACCAGCGGTGGGAGTGGAAGAATTTATTTCCTGTAGTAGACAGGATAATGTTAGACTCTCTTCCACACTTGCCACTACACACAAATTTCTCAGATTGCGCGGCTCTCACCTTGGACAAAACTGCACTGGAAACTTTTCTATTGCTACCCTCTATGCCTTCTAAACTTTTATCAACCTTACATGCCTTACTTCGTTCTCACTCTGATCTTTCACAGCTTCGATACCTGCAGGCTTGGGAACGTGAATTAGGGTTTCATATACAGGATGAGGATTGGCATAAAATATTTTTGCTTACGCATAAACTGCCCACTTCTTGTTATGCACAGGAAAAGAACTTTAAGATTCTTACTCGATGGTACCGTTATCCGGTCTTGCTACACAGAGCTTTTCCCTCCATATCGGACCATTGTTGGCGATGCCTTTCTGTTTCTGGAACTATGCTACACATATGGTGGGAGTGTCCCATTCTTTTTCCTTTTTGGACTAGCATATTCTCGCTATACAATGTACTTTTTGCCTCTCAATTACCTATTGAACCATCTGTAGGACTATTGTCCCTCTTACCAGGCAATGTGTGATTCCTAGATACTGGAAATCTATAGGCTGCCCTTCTTTACTTGAATGAGTAACTGAATTAAATCATATAATGAGAATGGAAAGTCTCCTGGCGAAGAATAATGGAAAACCAGACAGATTCCTAAATACCTGGAAGGATTGGATTTTGTTTACAGAGAGTGATGCACTTTCTCGGTGGCTGAAAGCTAACACTTGAATCTCTTTGGCCATTAATGCGTCTTCGGTTGATGCCCTCCCTCTTCACCTTACCTGTCCTCCTTCCTTTGCCAACCCCCCCTTACATTTACATTTTTATTTTATGCTTCATATGCCAATGTAAAATTTGTACAAGTTATATACTGATGTGTTTCAGTTAAACGGCATTTGTTTTATATGCAATTTTATTTCTATTGTACATTTTTATTGAAAATCTAATAAATTTCGATAAGGAAAAAAAAACATGGCACTCGCCAGTTCGTACCTGATGTATTTTTCTAGAAAATAGTCGGAAGCAATTTATAAATGAGTCATGCGGCTTCATAAATATGGAATTCAGACCAAAAATGTTTCAATGTATTTACAGAATGTAAATGTATCAGAAAAAAACACACCGTTCAGCCATAACAGTAAAACCACTGACAGGTGAAGTCAATAGCATTGATTATCTGGTTACCATGGGGACTGTCTATAACGCCGACGGCGGACCCCGCATCTGCCAGCGATCTCATGCCCCTCTCGGTACTCTCAGTCTTCTGCAGCTCACAGCCGCCGGATCCCTAGTGCGCACGTACGCTCTGGCCGCCTCTTAAAGGGCCAGTGCGTGCAAAATTCTAAAGTTTCCCCTGCTGTTTCCCAGGACTATGTAAGGCACCTCCTCCATCTCCCAAGTTCCTGAGCAATGTTGTTGCTAACCCAGTGTTGGTCTGCAATGGTTCCGTAACCTGTTCCTGAAACCTGTGTCTGTGACTATCCAGTGTCTGTGACAAGTCCAGTATATGCATCCAGTGTCCGTGTCGTGTCTAGTGTCTGTGACAAGTCCAGCATCTGCATCCAGTGTTCGTGATGACTTCAGTATCTGTGTCCAGTGTCTGTGACGACTTCAGTATCTGTTTCCAGTGTTTGTGACGGCTTTAGTATCTGTGTCCAGTGTCTGTGACGACTTCAGTCTCTGTGTCCAGTGTCTGTGACGACTTCAGTATCTGAGACGACTTCAGTATCTGTGTCCAGTATCCGTGACGACTTTAGTATCTGTGTCCAGTGTCTGTGACGACTTCAGTATCTGTGTTCAGTATCCATGACGACTTCAGTATCTGTGTCCAGTATCCGTGACGACTTCAGTGTCTGTGTCCAGTATCCGTGACAACTTTAGTATCTGTGTCCAGTGTCTGTGACAACTTCAGTATCTGTGTCCAGTATCCGTGACAACTTCAGTATCTGTGTCCAGTATCCGTGACGACTTCAGTATCTGTGTCCAGTATCCGTGACGACTTCAGTATCTGTGTCCAGTGTCTGTGACGACTTCAGTATCTGTGTCCAGTGTCTGTGACGACTTCAGTATCTGTGTCCAGTGTCTGTGACGACTTCAGTATCTGTGTCCAGTGTCTGTGACGACTTCAGTATCTGTGTCCAGTATCCGTAACGACTTTAGTATCTGTGTCCAGTGTACGTGACAACTTCAGTATCTGTGTCCAGTATCCGTGACGACTTCAGTATCTGTGTCCAGTGTTCGTGACGAGTCTGGTATCCGTTTCCAGTGTCCAAGATGAGTCCAGTGTCAGAGACCAGTTCTGCTTCTGATAATCCAGCACAAGCTAGTTTCCAATAATCCGGCACAAGCCAGTTTCCGATAATCCGGCACAAACCAGCTCCGGACAACTGGTAAACCGGCGACAAGGTCACGGGTGCCCCATGCTTATTGATGCATTTGGGGAGCTAGCCTTTTGGATCTCATCCTACAGAATAGCTGGTGTAGCACAAATTACTGAAGAAAATAACGCTTGCTCTGATAGAAAGGTGTCAGAACACAAAGTGCATTGCACGTTTGGGGCTGCGTAGCTGCAAACTGGTCAGAGTGCCCATGCGGACCCCTGTCCACCGCCAAAAGAACCATGTAGCAATGGAAGAAGGTGGCTTAAAGGAGTTGTCCGGTTTCAGCAATTTTCTAATATACTTTCTGTATTAATTAATTGTTGTTATTCAGTAGGAAGATTTATTGTTTACTTCCAGTGGATGAAATTCTCTCATGGTCATGTGATGGACACACGGGTTCATGGCTCGATACAGTTACAGTATGTGTATCAGAGCTGTGTCTTCTGATGATCCCAGCACCTGTGTGTCCATCACATGACCATGGACAAAATATTATCCACTGCAAGTAAACAATGAATGTCCCTACTTAATAACAACAAGCAGTGATCTTGAAAACCATAAGGAAATAATACAGAAAGTATATTAGAAAATTGTATAACTTTTAATTATATTAAAAATAACAATAATTTTTGAAACTGGAAATCTGAGGAATCACGTTTTCTTTGACATTATGTTGCCGGGTGTGTATGCATTGCTTACCTGGTTAAGAGATGGCACTAGGATGCACAATCGGAAGTAGGTAAACTGGTAAAGGCAGTGTGATGCCCTGCGCAATGTTTTGCTTGGAAACCTTGGGTCCTGGCATTCATGTGGATATTACTTTGACATGTATCATATACCTAAACATTGTTGCAGACAAAGTACACTCCTCTGTGGCAACGGTACTTCAGGAATGGTTTGAGGAACATGACAAAGAGCTCAAGGTGTTGACTAGGCCTCCAAATTCCCCAGATCTCTATCCAATTGAGCATCTAGTCCGATCTATGGAGGCCCCACAATGCAACTTACAGGACAGGTTCTGCTGATAACGTTTTGGTGCCAGATACCATAGGACAACTTCAGGGGTACTGTGAAGTCCATGCATTGACGGGTCACAACTGTTTTAGTGGCATGAGGTAGACCTACACAATATTATGCAGGTTTAATGTTATGGCTGAACAGCGTAGATGGACAGGTCTGTCAGACTCATGTGGAGCAATTTAACAATTCCCCTGCCATGTCACATGCTAGCAAAAATCCCTAAGCTTAGGTGTAGGTGGAAATTTTGTGCTAGCAAAAACCTGTATTATGTTCTGAAAATCAGCAAATCCAACCATTGGAATACATCTTTACTGCCCATTTACACGATATGATTAAAGACTTTTGATGGCCAGTGTGCAAATGACCGTGTTAAAAATCTGACTTCCTAATTAACATACTTTATTGACTATACCGGTAAAAATACCATGGGCATTTTGGTTCTGAAACCATGCATACCATAATAATTCCATAATAATGTAACTGTGGTAAAGCTGGGGGCATTTCTCTCTATATACTGTATAATGCATTGATGCATGCATCTGGGATCTCCTTGTGCGCTCTCTCTAGGGTGACTACACAGTCACAAGGTTTCAGATGAAAAAGTTTCAGCAATAAAAAAAATTACCCATTTTCATCACTTACTGGAGATGACCTGACTGACCCGGCTATAAGAACTGTGTGTTTGTAGCGGATTGTTTGCAAGAACATTATGACCTATTTTATGAGAAGAAAAAATTTCATGTAAATATCCACTAAACTTCATAAGTTAGAATTTACAAGATATGTCCCGTGTGTGTCATTTAGTCTACACAATCTTGGCCAGTAACAGAAAATAGAAAACTCAAACCATCACAAAATATATCTGGAATTTACATGCATTTTTTCAAGAAATTAATACAACATTCTTTAGTTACTTAGAACATAGAAATATACAAAATGATGTTCCATCAAACAGTAGGGCACATATGTCCATAATTCACTGTAACTACCAAACATAAAAACATTCTAATGAATGTAAAGAGAAATATTCGAGATGCTGCTTGGAGATTATACTTTGCGTCATTGTTATTCCAAAAGGGAAAAGAAAAAGAGGAAAGAAAAAAACAAAAAAACCCACAAACATATGAGATGTGGTTGCGTGGTTTACTTTGCGATAGTTGCATTTTGGCAGGACTGCACTGAGGGACCTGGAGCGGTGCTGTCACATTTTTCAAGTGAATCCTCTTAGAGACAGTGTTGATACTGTTTGCTACTGAGTTATTAGCTGGAGGTAGAATATGAGACCAAGGGGTCTATAATAAGTAATGAGTCTGCTGTGAATCCACTTATTCTACATGTGGCGACTGCTATTCTGGATAATCTGTGGTAATTTAGCAGGAGGAATTTATACGCTATGGACTGTCCCCTTTCACGCTAAGTAGGGAGTTTATGATATTAGTATGCCATCTAACAAACAACCAGAAAAGGGGAATGTTTACCGCAGGTCCGGCAACTCCCAGTCAGAAAACCAGAACGGGCAAAGTGCCCAGAATATGCATATATTTCTGAACTGTCAGCTGGTACAAGAGTGAATAAAAATCGGGCTGCTTTAACACCAAGCCAAGCAGATAAGGGTGCTCCTCCAGTAAATCTCAATGAAAATGAGAACACAAGGGGACACTTTAAATCTTAACTCAATGTCTGTACTGTCGAGTGTTGTAACTGAGCTAAAATAGGATTCCAAGCTACAACAAACTAGGCTCATCAATATGGAAGATAGAGCCCGGTGATGTAATCTTAAATTAGTTGGGTTCCCGGAAGGGGCGGAAAATAACAGGCGCTTTATGCAAAAATTGGTCCTTGAGCAGTTAGGGCTGGGAACTATTCCAAAGTATTCTTGCATGGAACGTGCCCACTGGGTACCGACAAAACCCAGATCAGCAGGAGCCCCTGCTAGGCCCATATTTATAAAGCTATTGTGTTATCAAGATAGGGTCACTATTCTCTGGGAATGAGAAAGAAGGGTGATCTCTTTCAATTTACCTGGATTTTTCTATATCCACGAATAAGTTGAGGCTGAGTTCTTTGAAGGTTAAAAGGAGGATGATAAAGACAAATATTTAATACTCTCTTCTGTTTCCGGAAAAATGTAAAATGGTTTATTAACCCCTTCCCTCTTTAGCCACTTTTGACCTTCCTGACAGAGCCTCATTTTTCAAATCTGACATGTGTCACTTTATGTGGTAATAACTCCGGAATGCTTTCACCTATCCAAGCGATTCTGAGATTGTTTTCTCGTGACACATTGCACTTTAAGTTACTAGCAAAATTTGCTCGATATGTTCAGTATTTAATTGTGAAAAACACCAAAAATTAGCGAAAAATTGCAAAAATTAGCATTTTTCTCAATTTAAATGTATCTGCTTGTAAGACAGATAGTAATACCACACAAAATTGTTGCTAATTAACATCACCCATATGTCTACTTTAGATTGGCATCGTTTTTTGAACATCCTTTTATTTTTCTATGACCTCACAAGGCTTAGAACTTTAGCAGCAATTTCTCACATTTTCAAGAAAATTTCAAAAGGCTATTTTTACAGGGGCCAGTTCAGTTGTGAAGCGGCTTTTAGGGCCTTATATATTAGAAACCCCCAATAAGTCACCACATTTTAAAAACTTCACCCCTCAAAGTATTCAAAACAGCATTTAGAAAATGTCTTAACCCTTTACACATTTCACAGGAATTAAAGCAAAGTAGAGGTGAAATTTAAAAATGTTCATATTTTTTTGCAGAAATAAATTTTTAATACAATTTCTTTTATAACACAGAAGGTTTTACCAGAGAAATGCAACTCAATATTTGTGGCCCAGTTTCTGCAGTTTTAGGAAATATCCCACATGTGGCCGTAGCATGCTACTGGAATGAAGCACCGGCCTCAGAAGCAAAGGAACACCTAGGGGATTTTGGGGCCTTATTTTTGTTAGAATATATTTTAGGCACCATGTCAGGTTTGAAGGGCTCTTGCAGTGACAAAACAGTAAAAATCCCCCAAAAGTGACCCCATCTGGGAAACTAGACACCTCAAGGAAATTATCTAGGGGTATAGTGAGCATTTTGACCGCACAGGTTTTTTACAGAAATTATTGGAAGTAGGCCGTGAAAATTAAAATCAACATTTCTTCAAAGAAAATGTAGGTTTAGCGATTTTTTTTCTCATTTCCACAAGGACTAAAGGAGAAAAAGCACCGCAAAATTTGTAAAGCAATTTCTCCCGAGTAAAACAATACCCCACATGTGGTAATAAACGGATATTTGGACACACGGCAGGGCTTAGAAGGGATGGAGTGCCATTTGGCTTTTGGAGTCCACATTTAGCAGGAATGGTTTGCGGAGGCCATGTCACATTTACGAAGCCCCTGAGGGGACAAAACAGTGGAAACCCCCCACAAGTGACCCCATTTTGGAGACTACACCCATTGAGGAAATTATCTAGGGGTATAGTGAGCGATTTGACCCCACAGTTTTTTTGCAGAAATTATTGGAAGTAGGCCCTGAAAATAATAATCTACATTTTTTCAAAGAAAATGTAGGTTTAGCTAATTTTTTCTCATTTCCAGAAGGACTGAAGGAGAAAAAGCACCACAAAATTTGTAAAGCAATTTCTCCCGAGTAAAACAATACCCCACATGTGGTAATAAACGGCTGTTTGGACACACGGCAGGGCTTAGAAGGGAAAGAGCACTATTTGGCTTTTTGAGATCACATTTAGCAGGAATGGCTTGCGGAGGCCAGGTCACATTTGCAAAGCCCCTGAGGGGACAAAACAATGAAAACGCCCAAAAAGGGACTCCATTTAGGAAACTACACCTCTTGAGGAATTCATCTAGGGGTGTAGGGAGCATTTTGACCCCACAGATGTTTCATAGAATTTATTAGAATTAGGCAGTGAAAATAAAAACAGTCCTTTTTCTTCAATAAGACGTAGCTTTAGCGCAAATTTTTTCATTTTCTCAACAAATAAAGGAAAAAAAGAACCCAACATTTGTAAAGCAATTTCTCCCGAGTACGGCAATACCCCATATGTGGTCATAAACTGCTGTTTGGGCAAACAGCAGGGCTCAGAAGGGAAGGACCGCCATTTGGAGTGCAGATGTTGCTGGATTGGTTTCTGGGCGCCTGTGGGCCCAAAACAGTGGAAACCCCCCAGAAGTGACCCCATTTTGGAAACTACACCCCTCAATGCATTTACCAAGGGGTGTAGTAAGCATTTTAACCCTGCAGGTGTTTTGTACAAATTTCATTTTTTGTCAGAAAATCCATTTTATTAAAAAAAAATTCTGTAAAACAGAACGTTTTACCAGAAAAACACAACTCAATAGTTATTGCCCAGATTCTGCAGTTTTTAGAAATATCTCACATGTGGCCCTAGTGTGGTAATGGACTGAAGCTCCGGCCTCTGAAGCAAAAGAGCACCTAGGGGATTTAGAGGCCTCCTTTTTATTAGGCACCATGTCCAGTTTGAAGAGGTCGTGTGGTGTCAAAACAGTGGAAACCATCCAAAACTTATTTTTGTAGGGAACAATACAGTTCTGAAGTGGCTTTGAGGGCCCTATATTTTAGAAAACCCCCATAAATCACCCCATTTTAAAAACTTCACCCCTCAAAGTATTCAAAACAGCATTTAGAAAATGTCTTAACCCTTTACACATTTCACAGGAATTAAAGCAAAGTAGAGGTGAAATTTAAAAATGTTCATATTTTTTTGCAGAAATAAATTTTTAATACAATTTCTTTTATAACACAGAAGGTTTTACCAGAGAAATGCAACTCAATATTTGTGGCCCAGTTTCTGCAGTTTTAGGAAATATCCCACATGTGGCCGTAGCATGCTACTGGAATGAAGCACCGGCCTCAGAAGCAAAGGAACACCTAGGGGATTTTGGGGCCTTATTTTTGTTAGAATATATTTTAGGCACCATGTCAGGTTTGAAGGGCTCTTGCAGTGACAAAACAGTAAAAATCCCCCAAAAGTGACCCCATCTGGGAAACTAGACACCTCAAGGAAATTATCTAGGGGTATAGTGAGCATTTTGACCGCACAGGTTTTTTACAGAAATTATTGGAAGTAGGCCGTGAAAATTAAAATCAACATTTCTTCAAAGAAAATGTAGGTTTAGCGATTTTTTTTCTCATTTCCACAAGGACTAAAGGAGAAAAAGCACCGCAAAATTTGTAAAGCAATTTCTCCCGAGTAAAACAATACCCAACATGTGGTAATAAATGGATATTTGGACACACGGCAGGGCTTAGAAGGGAAAGCGCGCCATTTGGCTTTTGGAGCTCAAATTTAGCAGGAATGGTTTGAGAGGCCATGTCACATTTACAAAGCCCCTGAGGGGACAAAACAGTGGAAACCCCCCACAAGTGACCCCATTTCAGAAACTACACACATTGAGGAAATTATCTAGGGGTATAGTGAGCGTTTTGACCCCACAGGTTTTTTGCATAGATTATTGGAAGTAGGCTGTGAAAATGATAATCTAAATTTTTTCAAAGAAAATGTAGGTTTAGCTAATTTTTTCTCATTTCCACAAGGACTGAAGGAGAAAAAGCATCGTAAAATTTGTAAAGCAATTTCTCCCGAGTAAAACAATACCCCACATGTGGTAATAAACGGATATTTGGACACACGGCAGGGCTTAGAAGGGATGGAGTGCCATTTGGCTTTTGGAGTCCACATTTAGCAGGAATGGTTTGCGGAGGCCATGTCACATTTACGAAGCCCCTGAGGGGACAAAACAGTGGAAACCCCCCACAAGTGACCCCATTTTGGAGACTACACCCATTGAGGAAATTATCTAGGGGTATAGTGAGCGATTTGACCCCACAGTTTTTTTGCAGAAATTATTGGAAGTAGGCCCTGAAAATAATAATCTACATTTTTTCAAAGAAAATGTAGGTTTAGCTAATTTTTTCTCATTTCCAGAAGGACTGAAGGAGAAAAAGCACCACAAAATTTGTAAAGCAATTTCTCCCGAGTAAAACAATACCCCACATGTGGTAATAAACGGCTGTTTGGACACACGGCAGGGCTTAGAAGGGAAAGAGCACTATTTGGCTTTTTGAGATCACATTTAGCAGGAATGGCTTGCGGAGGCCAGGTCACATTTGCAAAGCCCCTGAGGGGACAAAACAATGAAAACGCCCAAAAAGGGACTCCATTTAGGAAACTACACCTCTTGAGGAATTCATCTAGGGGTGTAGGGAGCATTTTGACCCCACAGATGTTTCATAGAATTTATTAGAATTAGGCAGTGAAAATAAAAACAGTCCTTTTTCTTCAATAAGACGTAGCTTTAGCGCAAATTTTTTCATTTTCTCAACAAATAAAGGAAAAAAAGAACCCAACATTTGTAAAGCAATTTCTCCCGAGTACGGCAATACCCCATATGTGGTCATAAACTGCTGTTTGGGCAAACAGCAGGGCTCAGAAGGGAAGGACCGCCATTTGGAGTGCAGATGTTGCTGGATTGGTTTCTGGGCGCCTGTGGGCCCAAAACAGTGGAAACCCCCCAGAAGTGACCCCATTTTGGAAACTACACCCCTCAATGCATTTACCAAGGGGTGTAGTAAGCATTTTAACCCTGCAGGTGTTTTGTACAAATTTCATTTTTTGTCAGAAAATCCATTTTATTAAAAAAAAATTCTGTAAAACAGAACGTTTTACCAGAAAAACACAACTCAATAGTTATTGCCCAGATTCTGCAGTTTTTAGAAATATCTCACATGTGGCCCTAGTGTGGTAATGGACTGAAGCTCCGGCCTCTGAAGCAAAAGAGCACCTAGGGGATTTAGAGGCCTCCTTTTTATTAGGCACCATGTCCAGTTTGAAGAGGTCGTGTGGTGTCAAAACAGTGGAAACCATCCAAAACTTATTTTTGTAGGGAACAATACAGTTCTGAAGTGGCTTTGAGGGCCCTATATTTTAGAAAACCCACATAAATCACCCCATTTTGAAAACTGCACGCCTCAAAGTGTTCAAAACAGCATTTATTAAGGATCTCAACCCTTTAGGTGTTTCACAGGAATTGAAGAAATGTGGAGGTGAAATTTACAAATTATTTTTTTTTTTTGTAAAAAATTTATATTAATCCTATTTTTTTTTTTCTGTATCAGGCTGGGTTCACACGTGGCGGAATTTCACTTAAATTCCGCTGCGGACACTCCGCAGCGTTAATCCGCAGCGGAGCCGTTTGTCCATTGACTTCCACTTTAATTTAGCAGTGTTCGTTTAGACGATGCGTAAAATTCCGCTGCGGAGCATAGGCTGCGGAGCGGAATTTGGTGTCCGCAGCATGCTCTGTCTGTTGCGGAGCAGTGGCGGACTCATGGCGGAATTTCTCCATTGACTTCAATGGAGATTCTAATTTCCGCAATGAAGTCCGCAGCTGTCATGCACATGTTATGTGTGCTGCGGATGCGTCTTGCTTTTTTAACTTGACATTTCTTCATTCTGGCTGGACCTATGTATTTCTAGGTCTACAGCCAGACTGAGGAAGTCAATGGGGCTCCCGTAATGACGGGAGCGTTGCTAGGAGACGTCAGTAAATAGTCACTGTCCAGGGTGCTGAAAGAGTTAAGCGATCGGCAGTAACTGTTTCTGCACCCAGGACAGTGACTACCGATCCCAATATACAGCTATCTGTAAAAAAAAATGAAGTTCATACTTACCGAGAACTCCCTGCTTCTGTCTCCAGTCCGGCCTCCCAGGATGACGTTTCAGTCTAAGTGACGGCTGCAGCCAATCACAGGCCAATAACAGGCTAATAACAGGCTGCAGCGGTCACATGGACTGCCGCGTCATCCAGGGAGGTCGGGTTGGATGCCGAAGGAGGGACGCGTCACCAAGACAACGGCCGGTAAGTATGAATTTCTTTGACTTTCACAAGGGAAAGTGCTGTCCCTTCTCTCTATCTTGCACTGATAGGGAGAAGGGAAGTACTTTTACCGCAGTCCGCAGCAGCTAGTCCGCATCAATTTACTGCACATTTTGTGCAGATCCGCAGCAGAATCTGCAACGCAGATTCTGTGCGGCATTAATGCGGACAGTTGCGGAGGAAATCCGCCACGTGTGGTCATGCCCTCACAGAAGATTTTACCAGAGAAATGCAACTCCATATTTATTGCCCAGATTCTGCAGTTTTAAGAAATATTCCTCATGTGGCCCTAGTGTGGTACTGGACTGAAGCACTGGCCTCCGGAACAAAAGAGCACCTAGAGGATTTTGGGGCCTTCTTTTTATTAGATTATATTTTAGGCACCATGTCAGGTTTGAAGGGCTCTTGCGGTGCCAAAACAGTGGACCCCCCCAAAAGTAACCCCATTTGGGAAACCACACCCCTCAAGGAAATGATCTAGGGGTATAGTGAGCATTTTGACCCCACAGGTTTTTGCTGAATTTAATGGAATTAGGCCAAGAAAATGAAAACATTTTTTTTCCACAAAAACATAGATATTTTTAATTTTTACAAGGTATAAAGGCGTAAAAGCACCCCAACATTTATAAAGGAATTTCTTCCGATTACTGCAATACCCCATTTGTGGTAATAAATTGTTGTTTGGACATACAGCAGGGCTCAGAAGGGAAGGAGCGCCATTTTCCTGGAATGGTTTTCGGGTGCCATGTCACATTTGCAAAGCCCCTGGGAAACCAAAACAGTGGAGACCACCCAAAAGTGACCCCATTTGGGAAACTACACCCCTCAAAGAATTTATATAGGGGTATATACTATATATAGTGAGCATTTTGACCCCACAGTTTTTTTCAGAATTTATTGGAATTAGGCAGTGAAAATTAATATCTAAATTGTTTCTCATAAATTGTGGTTTTAAATCCTATTTTTCATTTTTAGAAGGAATAAAGGAGAAAAAGCCCCCAACATTTGTAAAGCAATTTCTTCCGAGTATCGTATTACCCCATATGTGTTTAGAAACTGATGTTGGACACACAGCACGGTTTAGAAGGGAAGGAGCGTCATTTGGCTTTTGGAGCTTAAAGAGGCTCTGTCACCACATTATAAGTGCCCTATCTCCTATATAAGGAGATGGGCGCTATAATGTAGGTGACAGTAATGCTTTTTATTTTAAAAAACGATCTTTTTTCACAACGTTAGGAGCGATTTTGGTTTATGCTAATGAGCTTTCTTAATGCCCAAGTGGGCGTACTTTTACTTTCGACCAAGTGGGCGCTGTACAGAGGAGTGCATGACGCTGACCAATCGGCATCATGCACTCCTCTCCATTCATTTACACTGCACTAGCGATATAGTTATATCACTATGTGCAGCTACATACACAAGCCCTAACATTACTACAGTGTCCTGATAATGAATACACATGACCATCCAGCCTGGACGTCATGTGTACTCAGAATCCTGACACTTCTGAATCTTTTCTGTGAGATTCCGGCAAGTGAAACGAAATCTCGCGAGATTACGGAGCTAAACGAGATTTGGTTTCACTTGCCGGAATCTCACAGAAAAAGATTCAGAAGTGTCAGGATTGTGAGTACACATGACGTCCAGGCTGGATGGTCATGTGTATTCATTATCAGGACACTGTAGTAATGTTAGGACTTGTGTATGAGGCTGCACATAGCGATATAACTATATCGCTAGTGCAGTGTAAATGAATGGAGAGGAGTGCATGATGCCGATTGGTCAGCGTCATGCACTCCTCTGTACAACGCCCACTTGGTCGAAAGTAAAAGTGCGCCCACTTGGGCATTAAGAAAGCTCATTAGCATAAACCAAAATCGCTCCTAACGTTGTGAAAAAAGATCGTTTTTTTTAAATAAAAAGCATTACTGTCACCTACATTATAGCGCCCATCTCCTTATGTAGGAGATAGGGCACTTATAATGTGGTGACAGAGCCTCTTTAAATTTAGCTGGAATGGTTTTTGGGTACCATGCCGCATTTGCAAACCCCCTTAGAGACCAAAACAGTCCAAAAGTGGCCCCATTTGGGAAACTAGACCCCTTAAGGAATCTATCTAGGCATATAGTGAGCATTTAGACCCCAATGGTCTTTTGCAGAATTTATTGGAATTAGGCAGTGAAAATGAAAATCAAATTTTTTTTCACTAAAATTTTTAAATTCTTTCATTTTCACAAGGGATAAAGGAGAAAAAGAACCCAACATTTGTAAAGCAATTTCTCTGGAGTACGGCAATACCCCACATGTGGTCATACACTGTTGTTTCGACATTCAGATTTTACTGAAGTTTTTTGGGTGCCATGTCGCATTTGCAAAAGCCCTGAGGTACCAGAGTAAAGTGGAAGCCCCCAATAAGTGACCCCATTTTGGAAACTACACCCCTCAAGGCATCTATCATTTACCTGGATATATGGTAGGGCTCAGGAGTGAAAGAGCACCATGCGCATTTAAAGGTCTATTTTGGATATTTTCACAGCATTGGCCCACAATTACAGGACTCTGAGGTCAAATAGTAAAGTAAACCCCCTAATAGTGACCCCTATTTTGGAAACTAGACCCATTAAGGCATTTTAAGGGGTGTAGTGAGCATTTTGACCCCACAAGTGTTTTTTCACTATAAATTAATGCGCAGCAGTTGGTGCAAAATGAAAATTGGAATTTTCCACTGATATGCCTTTTAGTGCACAATATGTTGTGCTCAGTTTGAGCCACTGAAGACAAATACCTCAAAAACTGTTAAGTGGGTTCTCCCGAGTATGGCTCTGCTATATATGTGGACGTAAACTGCTGTTTGGGACACTGTAGGGCTCAGAAGGGAGGGAGCGCCATTTGGATTTTGGAGTGTAGATTTTGCTTGGTAGTAGTTTTGTTTGAGGTTTTATTTGTATTTCAGTTTATAATGTGGGAGCATATGTAATCTGTGTGGAGTACATCGGGGCATAATAAGAGGGTACAATAATGCGGTAAATAAATAATAATCCACAGATGTGTGGCCAGTGTCACATTTATAAATGTTGCCGATCTTATCTCCCTTTTGGAACACTATCTGCGCTTTTTGTGTTGTCATATTCTGAGAGACAGAACTGTTTTATTTTTTCCGCCACCAGAGCTGTGTTAGGGCTTATTTTTTGCAGAACAATCTATAGTTTTCATTAGTACAATTTTGAGGTACACGCAAACTTTTTGATCACTTTTTATTCCTTTTTTGGCAAGCAAGGTGATCAAAAAACAGACATTTTTATTATTTTTAAAAAAAAATGTATTCTTTTTTTTATTCAGCAAATTTTATTCTTTTTTTTATTCATTATAGCGCATGGTGTTCACCATGTGCTATAAATGACATATTTACGTTATTCTGCGGGTCGGTACGATTACGGTGATACAATATATATATACATATATATATATATATATATATATATATATACATGGTGGGCCATTTATATGGATACACCTAAATAAAATGGGAATGGTTGGTGATATTAACTTCCTGTTTGTGGCACATTAGTATATGGGAGGGGGGAAACTTTTCAAGCTGGGTGTTGACCATGGCGGCCATTTTGAAGTCGGCCATTTTGTATCCAACTTTAGTTTTTTCAATGGGAAGAGGGTCATGTGACACATCAAACTCATCGATAATTTCACAAGAAAACCAATGGTGTGCTTGGTTTTAACGTTACTTTATTCTTTCATTAGTTATTTACAAGTTTCTGACCACTTATAAAATGTGTTCAAAGTGCTGCCCATTGTGTTGGATTGTCAATGCAACCCTCTTCTCCCACTCTTCACAGACTGATAGCAACACCGCAGAAGAAATGCTAGCACAGGCTTCCAGTATCCGTAGTTTCAGTTGCTGCACATCTCGTATCTTCACAGCATAGACAATTGCCTTCAGATGACCCCAAAGATAAAAGTCTAAGGGGGTCAGATCGGGAGACCTAGGGGGCCATTCAACTGGCCCACGACGACCAATCCACTTTCCAGGAAACTGTTCATCTAGGAATGCTCGGACCTGACACCCATAATGTCACCCATAACTTGTAAATAACTCCTGAAAGAATAAAGTAACGTTAAAACCAAGCACACCATTGTTTTTTTTGTGAAATTCTCGATAAGTTTGATGTGTCACATGACCCTCTTCCCATTGAAAAAACGAAAGTTTGAAACAAAATGGCCGACTTCAAAATGGCCGCCATGGTCAACACCCAGCTTTAAAAGTTTCCCCCCTCCCATATACTAATGTTCCACAAACAGGAAGTTAATATCACCAACCATCCCCATTTTATTTAGGTGTATCCATATAAATGGCCCACCCTGCAGGCTGGCCATCTGGGATGACGTTTTATCCCATATGACCGGTGCAGCCCCTGATTGGCTGGAGCGGTCACATGGGATGTCCCAGGAGGCCAGCCTGGATGAAGAAACACAGAATTATGGGTAAGTATAAGATTTATTTTTTTCGCAGTTGAATCGTTGTTTTTCCGCCGCAAAACATCTGCTATTTGTTGCGGGTTTTACATCCCCCATTGAATTCAATGGGGAAAACCTGCAAAAAAAAAAAATGACAATTGACATGCTGCGGATTAAAAATCGAACCGCAGGTCAATTTCTGAACAGATTTTCTGCTCGTCATTTACGCAGCGTGTGGATGAGATGTGATTAAAATATGTTACGGAAAATCAGCAGTATCTACGCTACGTGTGAACTTACCCTTATAGTATTCCTTTTTGTGCCCCAAAAGTAATAATCCCCTCTATGCCCCCCAAAGTAATAATACCCCCTGCAGTCTGCTGAGACAGACTGAGTGGTCCGCTGCCACCCGCATTTTATCATGACAAGCCTTTATTGGCAGTGTCTATATCTTGCATATATACAGTGGCGGATTAAGTGGACCATAGGCCCTGGGCTGTTACCCAAAGATGGCCCCCCCTTCTCCACCGCCGTCCTGTAACTATTGTTAACACTTCCTTTTTGTCCAGGCATTAACAAATGGGTGTTACGACTCCACTTGTCAAAAGGCTGTGTCCCCACATACTGACAGTCTCCAACAATCGCTGACAGTATCGCACTGTGTAGGGACACATCCTCCTGACACTCATTTGTCTATCAGGCCTGGACTGCACAAAGACTTTTTGTGAAATACAAGGATTTCCTATAATAAACATGTCAGGAGAGATGACAGAGTCTCTATAAATCTACTGACTCACAGGTGACGACGTAGTTTTTTTCCTCTTTTCTACTCCATCCAGAACAGACTTCATGACGACTACTCCCAACCACTCAGATGTCTTCGGCTCCTCACTTTTCCAACATTTCCACACCTATAAACAAAGATAGAATTATCATGGTGCCACACACTACACCCCTAAATAATAATAATAATAATAATAATAGCACCAAACACTGTGCCCCTGAATAAAATAGTACCAAACGCTGTGCCCCTAAATATTATAGCACCATAGACTGTGCCCCTGAATATAATTGTGTCAAACACTGTAAAGTAAAGCACCACATACACACAGCCCCTGTAGATAGCGCCACACACAGCCCCCTGAACATAGCGCCACACACAGCCCCTGTAGATAGCATCACACACACAGCCCCTGTAGATAGCATCACACACACAGGCCCTGTAGATAGCATCACACACACATCCCCCTGTAGATAGCATCACACACACATCCCCCTGTAGATAGCATCACACACACATCCCCCTGTAGATCGCGCCACACCCCCCCCCCCATTAGATAGCGCCTCCCCCCTGTGGATGGCGCCACACCCCCTCCCTGTAGACAGTGCCACACACATCCCCTGTGGATAGCAGCACTCCCCCCCCCTGTGATTAGCACCACACACATCCCCCTGTAGATAACATTACCCACAGCCCTGCCTATAGATAGCGCCACACACAACACCCTGTAGATAGCCCCGCACCCCCCCTGCAGATAGCGCCACACCCCCTGCAGATAGCACGACACGCAGCCCCTGTAGATAGTGTCCCACACAGCCCCCTGTAGATAGCGCCACACAGACCCCCTGTAGATAGCATCACACACAGCCCTCCCCCTCTTTAAATAGCGCCACACTGCCCCCTGTAGATAGCGCTACACATAGACCACTGTAAATAGCGTCACACAGCCCTCCCCCTCTTGTATATAGTGCCACACAGCCCCCCTTGTATATAGTGCTAAACAGCAATCCCCCCTTAGATACAGTGATACACAGCGCTTCCCCTTCTATAGAGTGCTATACAGCAATACCCCCTTTTATATAGTGCCACACAGCGCCACCCCCTTGTATATAGTGCTACACAGCAACTCCCCCCTTGGACCTGCAGCTTTTGTAATTGCTCAGTATAATGTCCCTTATAGCTGCCCACACAGTATAATGTCCCCCATAGCTGCCCCCCACAGTATATTGCCACCCATAGCTGCCCAATACAGTATAATGCCCCCCATACAATATAATGCCAAACATAGCTGGTCCATACTCTATAATGTCCCATACAGTATAATGCCCCCCATAGCTGCCCCATACTGTATAATGCTCTCCATAGCTGCCCCATACAGTATAATGCCCCCTATAGCTGTCCCATACAGTATAATGCCCCCCATAGCTGCCCCATACTGTATAATGCTCTCCATAGCTGCCCCATAGAGTATAATGTCCCCTATAGCTGTCCCATACAGTAGAATGCCCCCCTATAGCTGTCCTATACAGTATAATGCCCCCATAGCTGCCACACAGTATAATGCCTCCATAGCTGCCCCATACAGTATAATGTTCCCCTTAGCTGTCCTATACAGTATAATGCCCCCATATGTATGTACCTAGTAGAAAAATAATAACATCATTACTTACCTATCCCCGTTCCCACATGGGTGGAGGATGCTTCTCCTCCTCTGCACTGTCCCATGAGTGACTCGGTGCAGACAGGCGCTATGACGTCACTGTCATCGAGCCGCTCACGGCAGAGTGAATGCTGGAGCGAGGCTCCAGCACTCAACCCAACTGAATCTGCGTCCTGCGGACGCAGGTTCAGTTGGAAGCGGGACCAGTGCGGTCCACAGCAGCAGTTAGCAGCGCTAGATCGCTGCATAGTTTTTTAAGATTATGTGCGGTTCGGGCGCCTCGGGCCCCGTACGGCGCCGGACCTCCCTGGGAGCCGGATCTAAAAACGTTACCAGCAGCGTTTTTGGTTCCGGCTCCCAGGGAGGTCCGGCGCCGTATCCCATCTATTTTAATGGTGGCCGGATGAACGCCGGGAGCTGCCGCAACCACCTATTGGCTGCACCCGGCTGGAAGGTGAATGTGAGCTAGGAGCGGAAACCTCGGTCATAGCATTGCCAGGGATTACTCTCCAGGCGGAGACCCTCATGGCTACCCTCCCACCCAGGGCCGGCCTTAGGGGTGTACGACCAGGGCCATTGCACAATGCGCATCACCCCAGCAGTTGAAAGGGGGCGCTGCACTGGCTCCCTTCCCCTGTTTCAGAAGCGCCCGGCCCGGTGACTCAGCAGTCGCCTTTCCGCCCAGCCGCTTCTTCACTCAGTGGAGTCGCTGACGCTGTAGCAGCTATAGCGGCTGCTACCGGCGACAACAGGCATGAGGGGGCCCGTGGGGATGGGGGACGGGACCCCCATGGCCGGCGGCACCGCTAGCAGTCATTGTGGCTGCTACAGCGGTAGCGATGCCACTATAGCAGAGCAGGGAGGTATCTCCTGTAGCTCCCTGAAGGAGTGAAATCCCTGTTTGGCCAGGGATTCCGCTCCCGGAGCGCTCCGGTTTATGTCTCTGTCCATATATGGACAGTGACATCAGGGGAAACTCCTGAAGTGGAAACCCCGTCCACAGCGTTGTCGACTCTGTGACCGGGAATTCCACTCCAAGATAAGCCAGTGACGGCTTCTCCTAGAGTGGAATCTCCGGTCACAGCGTTTGCAACGCTGTCTACGGGGATTCACCTTCAGGAGTTGCCCCTCATGTCACTGTCCATATAAGGACAGAGATATGAAGGGGAGCGCTCCAGGAGTGGGATCCCCGGCCAAAGGGGGATTTCGCTCCTTCAGGGGACTGTGGGCTGTGTGGCACTACCTTCAAGGGGACTGTGGGCTGTGTGGCACTACCTACAAGGGGGCTGTGGGCTGTGTATTGCTACCTACAAGGGGGCTGTGTGGTGCTACCTACAAGGAGGCTGTGTGCTGTGTGGCGCTACCTACAAAGGGGCCTGTGTGGCGCTACCTACAAGGGGGCTGTGTGGCACTACCTACAAGGTGGCTGTGTCGCTACCTACAAGGGAGCTGTGTGGCGCTATCTACAGAGGGGCTGTGTGACATTATCTACAGGGGGTACTGTGGCACTATATACAGAGGGCACTGCGGTATTATCTACAGGGGGTGTGTGGCATTATATACAGGGGGTGGCACTATCAACAGAGGGCACTGCGGTATTTACAGGGGGTGTGGCACTAACTACAGAGGGAACCGTGGCATTATCTATGGGGGTGTGACACTATATACAGAGGGCACTGCGGCATTAGCTACAGGGGGTGTGTGGCACTATATATATGGGGGGGGTGTGGCACTATCTACAGAGGGCACTGCGGTATTATCTACAGGGGGTGTGTGGCACTATATACAGGGGCACATTTTCAGAGCCTAGACTACCATTTTGTGGACCATTGTGGTAAAAACTGATGTTAAGAACGGATGGTAAAAACTGATGACAACTGATGGTTTTGAAGTAAAAATCATGAAAAAGCCTGATGGCAACTGATACATTTTTGCATCAGTTTTTGCATCAGTTGAGAGACAAAAAAACTGATGCTAATACAACTGATATATGTGAACACACCCTTATTTAATGCTAATTAGCAGCTCAGTTCTCAGATTACAGTGTCCTGAGAGTTTTTGCCGGAGGGAAGGGAGAGAATCACCCAGGCACAGACACCAGTGCACACAGAAGGTTCATCCTAATGACGGGGAAGTAAGAGCACAGCAGTGCATGCAAGTCCAACACTGCTGCATGATACAGCGCGGAGTGCGGCAGTGTGATTATCCTGACTCCTCCTCCTTACTACAGCACAGTCAGCGTTAGTGTGGCGAGGGGGTCCTGCGGGCCCCCCTGGCTTAGGGGCCCGGTCGCAAGTGCGACAGATGCAATCCCTATAGGTACGCCAATGTCTATCATCTATCTATCTATCTATCTATCTATCTATCTATCTATCTATCTATCTATCTATCTATCTCATATCGATCTATCTATCTATCTATCTATCTATCTATCTATCTATCTATCTATCTATCTATCTATCTATCTATCTATCTATCTATCTATCTATCTATCAATCTCATGTCTGTCTGTCCTTCTGTGTCTCATATTTATCTATCTATCTGTCTGTCTGTCTATCTCTGTCTGTCTGTCTATCTGTCTGTCTGTCTATCTATCTATCTGTCGGTCTGTCTATCTATCTCATATCTATCTGTCTGTCTGTCTGTCTGTCTGTCTGTCTATCTCATATCTATCTATCTATCTGTCTGTCTGTCTGTCTCATATTTATCTATCTATCTATCTGTCTATCTGTCTGTCTGTCTATCTCATATCTATCTATCTGTCTATCTATCTGTCTGTCTGTCTGTCTGTCTGTCTATCTCATATCTATCTATCTGTCTATCTATCTATCTATCTGTCGGTCTGTCTATCTATCTCATATCTATCTATCTGTCTATCTATCTGTCTGTCTGTCTGTCTGTCTGTCTGTCTATCTCATATCTATCTATCTGTCTATCTATCTATCTATCTATCTATCTATCTATCTATCTATCTATCTATCTATCTATCTATCTGTCTGTCTGTCTGTCTGTCTGTCTGTCTGTCTCATATCTGTCTGTCTATCTATCTATCTATCTATCTATCTATCTATCTATCTATCTATCTATCTATCTATCTATCTGTCGGTCTGTCTATCTATCTCATATCTGTCTATCTATCTATCTATCTATCTATCTATCTATCTATCTATCTATCTATCTATCTATCTATCTATCTATCTATCTATCTATCTATCTATCTATCTATCGTGTTACATCTAATGAACCATTCCTTCATAACTATAGGTCTTTCTATATATTTACATCACTGATTGCTTATATAAAAAATCTTTGTGCCTTACCTGGCAATGTTGGTTCACTTCAGACCGTTCTGAGAAATCTTTCAGGAAGGTTTCAGTTTATACTTTCACTTTCCTTTATTCATCTGTAAACCACATGATATGTTGCATGACACTCAGCTATCAAGTATCAAGGCTTCCAACAAATCAAAAAGCTAAATACAATTTTTAATAATGTACAACAAAAAAATATTAAAAGAATAAAACATGTTTTCCCATTTTTCGTCTAAATGAGTGTAAAAAAATTAAACACAAAATAAACATAATTGGTGTCACCAAGTCAGTAAAAGTCTGAACTATTCTTACATAACCTCATAAAGAACGCCAGAATTGCTGTCTTTTGGTCACCTTAGCTCACCCAAAAAAAAGGAACAAAAAGTGATCAAAAAGTCATATGTACCAAAGAACTATAGCTTGCCCGGCAAAAAATAGGCCCTCACACCAACCCACCGATAGAATATATTGTTATTTAACCCACAGGGTGAATTCTGTAGATAAATAAATAAAAAATGCCATAATAGACCAGCAGAGTAAAGTTAACATGTAGTTTTTACCACACAATGAACACCATAAAGACGAAACCCAATAACCAATCAGACCTAAGCTGATCAACTTAGATATGATCGGTATTAGGGTATGTTCACACACTGAGTCAAAAACGTCTGAAAATACGGAGCTGTTTTTAAGTGAAAACAGCTCCTGATTTTCAGACGTTTTTTAAACCACTCGCGATTTTCGCTGCGTTTTCGCTGCGTTTTTTATGGCAGTTTTTGGAGCTGTTTTCTATAGAGTCTATGAAAAACGGCTCCAAAAACATCCCAAGAAGCGACCTGCACTTCTTGTCCGCTGCCGTTTTTTTATGCGGCCGTTTTTCAAAGCGGCCGCGTGAAAAAACGGCCCATTGGAACAGAACACAGTTTTTTCCATTGAATTCAATGGGCAGATGTTTGGAGGCGTTCTGCTTCCGAATTTTCGGCCGTTTTTGGGGACGAGTGAACATACCCTTAGGGTTATATTGTGTGTTATTGGCACAAAGGACCCACTGTCAGCTGAGCCGTCAATCACTTCAAACATTGTTGTTTTTTTATAAGTTTTCTTAATTATATATATATTGATACAAAGGTGTACATAGCCTTTACATATGGGCTTGGTCATTCCAGGACATTACCATTGTTTTTTAAATAATTTATGTGAAGCTGTGACTTATGTTTGGCGTTTTTGTCTTGATGGAAAATAATTCCCAATGTGCAGTTCTTTTGCTGTCTGCAGCAGGTTTTCCACCAGGATTTCCCTATTCTTTGCTGTATTTATTTTACCCTCAACAAGTAAATAACTTCCAGAGTCTACTGCAGAAAGCATCCCCACAGCATGATGCTGCCACCACCTATGTTTTATGCTGGAGGGGCTGTTTTTTTGGTGGTGCAGTGCAATGCAGTGCTTGGCTTGTTCTACACACATTCTCTTCCATCTCAGTCATGGAAACCTGTAAATCCTTCAAGGTTGTAATAAATCTCTTATTGACCTCCCTTAACGCTCTTTTTGCCTGGGCATTCCATTTTTGTTGGAGGCCTGCTCTAGACAGATTTATTAATGTATCATATTAATATATATATTTTTTTTAATAATGATTGACTTAATTGTATTTTTTATTGTTTTCTTGTATAATAAGATGTTTTTGTTTTTTTAATTAAACCTCTGACACTTTTCAGTGATCTTGTCATGTTTTTATGTCTTCATGATCTGATTAGTCAGCAGTTGTACCTTCTAGTCTATTTCTAATACAATATGGTAACTGCAAACAGCCGATCTCCATATGACTAATTATGTGACTTCTAAAGCTAGTTAGATGTTCCCTTTTTTTTTTAAGCGTGAATAGTTATGTATTTACTTATTTTATAGTCAATATTTGTCTATAAATCACTTTGAAATCAAAGTCTTTTTTTTTCTTCTATCGATTAGTGTAAAAATGTTCTAAATGAATACACTGAGTTGTTACAAATAAAGCCAGAAGATGTCCAAGAGGGCGAATCCAGTACTTTTTATAATAATTGTCCACATTAGTTGCTTAGCAACCAGTGGATTTGCACTCTGCCAAACTGATGACCACAAATATACCACAGTACAGTATACAGTTCAGAGAGTTTTTACGTTTACATGCCATGTTGCCAGAGAATTGAGTGTGAATTGCAGCAAAAGTGAACTTCCCAAGCAGTGGGGAAAAGAAGGGCAGATAGAGGCCTTGATATTGTAGTAGCAATGGTATAGCTATATGATGTTGTCTGTTGCCTGCAATTATGCTGGCACCTTCCCTGCATAACTGAAATGTCAAACTGGAAGAGCCATTCACAGGGTGATACTTGAGCAGCGGGTCACAGCAAAAATTCAAGAGTTCAAAACTATATTTTTAAAAGTATTTTATTTGTTTTTATTTATTTTAATATTTAAATTATTTATTTTTTCACATTCCATTTTTTTTATTAACACTTTTTTATTTTTATGGGGGCTGCCATTTTTTATTGTTTCTGTGTATGTGTCTCTTCACGACACATACAGGGATGCAAGACGGCAGCTACAGGGCAAAGGAGATAGAGATGGGAGCCGACTCCATCTCTTGTGCTTCTGACATTCTAACTCTGAGCTGCGCATGCTCTGTGACATGCACAGTTCACAGCGACCAGCATAGAAGCTGGTTTGTAGGGGGGAAAGTCGGCACCATCTTGTTGAAGCCCGACAGTATAGCAAGTAAGGTGTGCATGCGTGTGGGGGGGTTGTCTGTGGGGGGGTGCATGCAGGGTGCTTGTGGAAGAGTGTGTACGGGGGTGTCTGTGGGGGGTGCATGCAGGGTGCTTGTGGGGGGTTGTGTGGTGGTTTTCGAGGGTGTGTATGGGGGGGTGTTGTGTGTGTGTGTGGGGTGTCTCTGGAGGGGTGCGTGTGGGGGGGTGCTTGTGCGGGGTGCATGCGGTGATATCTTTGGAGGTGTGCATGTGGGAGGGTGTGGGGGTGTCTGTGGGGGGTGCATGCAGGGTGCTTGTGGGGGTGTTGTGTGGTGGTTTTCGAGGGTCTGTATGGGGGGGTGTTGTGTGTGGGGGTGTTGTGGGGGTGTTGTGTGTGTGTGTGTGGGGGTGGTGTGTGTGTGGGGGGGTGTTGTGTGTGTGTGTGGGGGTGGTGTGTGTGTGGGGGGTGGGTGCGGGGGTGTTTGTGTGGGGAGGGTGCATGCAGGATGCTTGTGGGGGGTGTCTATTCGGGGGGCGTGCAGGTTGCTTGTGGGTGGGCGCGTGCTGGGGTGTCTGTGGGGGGTACGTGCAGGGTGCTTGTGGGGGGTGTCTGGGGAGGTGCGTGCAGGAGGCTTGTGGGGGGTGTGTGCGGGGTTGTCTGTGGGGGGGTGCATGCAGGAGGCTTGTGGGGGGTGCGTGCCGGATGCTTGTGGGAGGGGTTGTGTGGGGGTTTGCAGGGGTCTGTGTGTGGGGGGTGTTTATGTGTGTGTGTGGGGATGCGTGCAGGGTGCTTGTGGGGGGGGGTGCTTGTGCGGGGGTGTCTGTGGGGGGTGTGTGCGGCGATGTCTTGGGGGGTGTCTGTGGGGGGTGTGTGCGGCGATGTCTTGGGGGGTGTGCATGTGGGCGAGTGCGGGGGTGTATGTGGGGGGGTGCTTGTGGGGAAGTTGTGTGGTGGTTTGCGGGGTGCATGGGGGTGTTGTATGTGGCGGGGTGTGTGCTGGGTGCTTGTGTGGGGGTGTTGTATGTGGCGGGGTGTGTGCTGGGTGCTTGTGTGGTGCATGTGTGGGGGGTTTGTGTGTGTGTGTGTGGGAGGATGCTTTTGCGAAGCGGCTGCATGTGTGGGTGAGGTTTGTGGGAGGAGCTCCATGATGCGCCAGAATTATTAATAACTATTGACATTTCTTTGCGCATAGGTGTGTATAAGTGTTTATTTATTTTGTTTTGCAGGTTTCGCTGGATCGGTGGACTGCTGTGATGATCTACGTTTTTTTATAAAATGGTTAACGAGGATTGTGTGGGAGAGTTTTTATTTTAATAAAAATATTTTCTTATGTCTCTGTCTATGTCCCCCCAATTTTCATACAACATAGCAGCAGCAGCAGGCTAGCATTACCAAGGTGGGAAGGGCCACAGTTTTTGGCCCTTCCGAGCCTCATGACCCCAGCCTGCGGCCGCCGCGGTAGCTATACATCACTACAGATGGTCCGGTACTGGATTGTACCCGGCTCTTCCCAGCACCCCTGGTGGTGGTGGGTAACGGCTTAATAATGGGGATTAGGGCAGATTCAGACGAACGTTGCGTTTTTGCGCGCGCAAAAACCATCTGACAGCTGCGTGTGTCATCCGTGTATGATGCGCGGCTGCGTGATTTTCGCGCTGCCGCCATCATAGAGATGAGGCTAGTCGACGCCCGTCACAGTCCAAGGTGCTGAAAGAGCTAACTGATCGGCAGTAACTCTTTCAGCACCCTCGACAGTGAATGCCGAACACAACATCGAGAAACCTGTTAAAAAAAAAGAAAAAGTTCGTACTTACCGAGAACTTCCCTCCCGGCCGTTGTCTTGGTGACGCGTCCTTGGTTACGCGCCTCTCTTGACATCGGGCCCCACCTCCCTGGATGACGCGGCAGTCCATGTGACCGCTGCAGCCTGTGCTTGGCCTGTGATTGGCTGGAGCTGTCACTTGGACTGAATTGTCATCCCGGGATGTCAGACTGGAGGAAGAAGCCGGGAGTTATCGGTAAGTCAGAACTTCGATTTTTTTTTTTTACAGGTTCATGTATATTGGGATCGGAAGTCACTGTCCATGGTGCTGAAACAGTTTAACTCTTTCAGCACCCTGGACAGTGACTGTCTCCTGACATCGCGTATCGGAAATTTTTTTGCCGGGTTCGGCCAAAACGAGTTTGGCCGAACCCGGTGAAGTTAGGTTCGGTTGTCGGGGTTCGCTCCTCGCAAAGACACTCCGTTTGGATGCTTGGAAACAGAAAAGCACGTGGTGCTTTTCTGTTTCCATTCATCCTTTTGACAGCTGGTGCGCTGTTTCAGTCGGTTCGCACGGAAGTGCTTCCGTGCGACCTGCGTGGCTTTCACGCACCCATTGACTTCAATGGGTGCGTGATGCGCGAAATACGCGGAGATATTGAGCATGTCGCGCTTTTTGCGCAGCTGACAAACGCTGCGCAAAAAGCACGGACTGTCTGTACTGCCCCATAGATTTGTATTGGTCTGTGCGTGGCGCGTGAAAACCACGCGGCCCGCACGGACCCAATACACGCTCGTGTGAATCCCCCCTTAGGGGGGATTCACACGAGCGTGATTTGGCAGCGTGTAGGGCGCGTGGTTTTCGCGCGGCACGCAATGCCCTATAGAAGTCTATGGGGCAGTACACACAGTCCGTGTATTTTGCGCAGCGTTTGTTCGCTGCGCAAAATACGCGACAGGTTCAATAACTCTGCGTATTTCACGCATCACGCACCCATTGAAGTCAATGGGTGCGTGAAAACCAGGCAGGTCGCACGGAAGCACTTCCGTGCGAACAGACTGAAACAGCGCACGAGCTGTCAAAAGGATGAATGGAAACAGAAAAGCACCACGTGCTTTTCTGTTTCCAAGCATCCAAACGGAGTGTCTTTGCGAGGAGCGAACCCCGACAACCGAAGCTAACTTCACCGGGTTCGGCCAAACTCGTTTTGGCCGAACCCGGCAAAAAAATTTCCGGTCCGCGACGTCGGGAGACATTCACTGTGCATGGTGCTGAAAGAGTTAAACTGTTTCAGCACCATGGACAGTGACTTGCGATCCCAAAATACATGAACCTGTAAAAAAACCCGAAGTTCTAACTTACCGATTACTCCTGTCTCCTTCCTGCAGTCCGACCTCCCGGGATGACACTTCAGTTCAAGTGACAGCTCCAGCCAATCACAGGCTGCAGCCAATCACAGGCTGCAGCGGTCACTTGGACTGCCGTGTCATCCAGGGAGGTGGGGCCCGATGTCAAGAGAGGCGCGTCACCAAGGACGCGTCACCAAGGACACGGCCGGGAAGTTCTCGGTAAGTAGGAACTTTATATTTTTTTTTACAGGGTTTTCGCTGTTGTGTTCGGCATTCACTGTCGAGGGTGCTGAAAGATTTAGCTCTTTCAGCACCTTGGACAGTGACGGGCTTCGACAAGCCTCATCTCTATGATGCCGGCTGCGCGAAAATCACGCAGCCGCGCATCAGACACGCATGACACACGCAGCTGTCAAATGGTTTTTGCGCGCGCAAAAACGCAACGTTCGTGTGAATCTGCCCTTAGTGCAAGATTTTTTCTGGAACACTGAGCCCCGCCTTAGTAATGGACGTCGTCAAACAGACAACTGCCATTATCATGGCACTAATAAAGTATTAAAAAACACAGAAATAAGAAAATATTTTTATTGAAATAAAAACTCCCCCACACAATCCTCGCTAACCATTTTTTTTCAAAAAGTAGATCATCGCAGTAGTCCAATTAATCTACGACATAGTCCAAGAGATCCAGCGGAACCTGCAAAACCAAAAAAATTAAGTTAGGCCTCAAGCACACTTCAGTGAAATGCTTTATTGTGCTATCTGTTTTTTTAACGGATAGCACACTGACCCATTCATTTCTATGGGGCCATGCACACTTCCGTTTTTTTTAATGGAACCGTGTGGCCGTTCCGACAAAAATAGAACAGGTTTTATTCCAGTCCGTTTTTTGCGTTACAGTCTCGGCCATTCCATTTATTTGGTCCGTTGGAACAATGGACCACACACGGAAGCCATCCATGTGGGGTCCGTGTTTCACGGATCCATGATTTGCGGCCGTACGACAAGCAACGGATGTGTGCATGAGGCCTTAGTAATATGAAGAATAAAAATGCTTATACTCACCTACAGCAGACTTCTTTCTTCTCCCTGCGCCGCAATGTAAAGTAGGGGCCAATGAAAAATAATTCTCTTAGGTCATGTTCACACGGCGCTAAGAAAAAATTACATGTGAACGTGTCGAATACACTAGCGTTTCTTGTGAAGCGGTTTTTAAGATACATGTATTTTGATGCATTTTTTTGTGTGTTTTGTGCGCTTTTTGCAAGTTTTTTTGGCTCGTAGTTGGAACTCCCACTGACTGAGTGTTTGTTTGTGAAAAATAGCAAAATGTAGTGAAAATTTGGAAAAAATAGAATTTCTCTGAATTTAAATGTATCTGCTTGTAAGACAAATAGTAATACCACACAAAATAGTTACTAGTTCAAATTTCACATATGTCTACTATATGTTGGCATCATATTTTCGAACATTATTTTATTTTTCTAGGATGTTACAAGGCTTAGAATATAAGTAGCAATTTCTCATATTTTTGAAGAAAATTTCAAAAGACTCTTTTTTTTTTTTTTTAGGTACCAGTTCAGTTCTGAAGTGGCTTTAAGGGCCTAATATATTAGAAACCCCCATAAGTCAGCCCATTTTAAAAACTAGACCCCTCAAAGTATTTAAAACAGCATTTAGGATGTTTATTAACTCTTTAGGGGTTTCACTGGAATTTACAGCAGAGAAACTCAACTCAATATTTATTGCCCAGATTCTGTAGTTTTTAGAAATATCCCACATGTGGCCCTTGTTTGGTAATGGACTGAAGCACCGGCCTCCGAAGCAAAGGAGCACCTAGTGGGTTTTTATGCCTCCTTTTTATTACGCACCATGTCCGGTTTGAAAAGGTCTTGTGGTGCCAAAACAGTGGAAACCCCCCAAAAGTGTCCCTATTTGGCAAACTACAACCCTCAAGGAGCTTATTGAGGTGTAATGTGAGCATTTAGACCCCACAGGTTTTTTGCTGCATTTTGTAGAATTAGGCTGTGTAATTGAAAATCACATTTTTACGATAAAAGGTACACATTTTTTATTTTTACAAGGAATAAAGGAGAAAAAGCACCCCAACATTCGTAAAGCAATTTCTCCCGATTACGGTAATACCCCATATGTGGTCATAAACTGCTGGTTGGACAAACGGAAGGGCTCAGAAATGCAGGAGTGCTATTTGGCATGTAGATTTTGCTGGATTGGTTTCTGGGCGCCATGTCGCATTAGCAGAGCTTCTGAGGTAACAGTACAGTGGAAACCCTTTAAAAGTGACCCCGTTTTGGAAACGAAACCCTTTGAGGAATTCATTGTAGTTTTGCGACTTTTTGATCAGTTTTTATTCTATATTTTAAGAGGCGTGGTGCCTAAAAAAACGCAATTCTAGTATTTTTTTTTCCATTTCTTACAGCGTTCACTTTATTCTGCGGGTCGATACGATTACGATGATACCATATGTTTATCGATTTTTTTATTATGTGTTATGGCTTTTGCACAATAAAATACTTTTTAGAAAAAATCATTAACTTTTTGTGTTGCCTTATTCTAAGAGCCAGAACGTTTTTATTTTTCCATAAAGAAAGCAGTGTGAGGTCTTGTTTTTTGCGTAAGGAACTGCAGTTTCGATCAGTACCATTTTTAGGTACATACGACTTTTTGATCACTTTTTATTCCATTTTTTGCAAGGTGAAGAGACCAAAAAATTGTGATTCTGGTATGGTTTATCATTATTTTCTTTTATGGCGTTCACCGCACGGGATAAATAATGAAATACTTTTGTAGTTCAGGCCGTTACAGACGCGGCGATACTAATTATGTATAGTTTATTTATTTATTTTAATAATAAAGGACTGATAAGGGAAAAGGGGGATTCTTTCTTTTATTACTTTAAAGGGAATCTGTCACCAGCATTTCACCTATTAAACCAGCAATACCTGGTGGCAGTGGGTGAAAAATCATTTCTATATAACCTATAATTGTCTTCTTAATCGGCTCTGTAGCTTTAGTATTCAGTTTTTTAGTGTTCCCACATCGTATGCTAATGAGCAGAAAAGAGTCATATTTTCATTTGAAAAGAGTCAAATCTTCGTTTGAAAAGAGTCATATCATTCCTCAAGTCTTTCCGAGTTTACCCCGCCTCCTTACTTTTGATTGACAGCTCCTCACACAGCACACAAAATCCCGCGCTTGTGCATTGATGTCCTGGTTCGTGCGCACAAAGGGACACCGGATTAGTACGATAAAAGGCGCAAAATGTTTGCAGACCGTTATTTACAGTTGAAGGAGGAGTTTAGGAGAGGGGATAACGGCAATGAACTTTTGACAGCAGCGGCCAGTGAGGGATAAGTAAAGTTCAATAGGTGAAATGCTGGTGACAGGTTCTCTTTAAAACTTATATTTTTTTTACACAACTTTTTTTTTCTTTATTACTTTGTCCCACTAGGGGACTTGAAGGCAGGAGGCCCTAATCGTAATTCCAATACAATGCACTACGTGCGTAGTGCAGTGTATTAGAGCTGTCCGCTACTAGTTGACAGCAAGCATAGTGGGTCCTGACTTTGTCAGGACCCACTAGGCTTCCGTAGGTGGCATAGCCGGAGGCCATTGTTAGGCCTCTGGTTGCCATAGCAACCATCACCGCCCGCTATCATGTAGCAGGGCGGTCGATGGTGGTTTAATCCCTAAGAAGCCGCCATCGCTATTGAACGTAGCTTCTAAGGGGTTAATTAGCGGGGACACCGCGATCGGTCCCCGCTGAAGGAGCTGCGGCAACTGCTGTACGTGACAGCAGTTGTCACAGCTCCTGTATGTAACGGGAGGACGGCCTAAATGGTCGATCCTCCCATCACGTACTATTAGGTCATGGAGCGTGAACGATGCACTTACCATGACCTAATAGTGCGTCAAGGAGCGGGAAGGGGTTAAGCAAGCGTTTTCTTACCCTTTTTTTCACGTGGTTTTTAACACATTTTTTGTGTGCTTTTTGAAAAATTTTTGGTGCATAATTAGGACTCCCATTGACTATGGGAACATTTGGCATTTTACATGCCAAAAAATTGACTCGACACCTATTTATTTACGCAAAGGTTTTTTTTAAAAAAAATGCTTGCGTAAAAAGCACGTTCTATGTACTAACGGCGCACTTTCCCATTTATGTCAATGAAAAACGTAATCAAGCATTTATTTTACGCGTTTTTTGGACGTAAAATGCGCCAAAAACACGTCTAATACACGCCGTGTGAACCTGTCAACTAAAAAGTCACCACAGAGTCTTCCCTCTTGACTTTCATCATTCTAAGGCCACATTCACACGAGCGTGACAGATTTTACATAAAAACGCGCGTAAATCTGTCTGTGTGCAACGCGTTATGCATCAGTCTGCTTTGCGAGCACTCGCAAGCACTTCTTCTATTTTTTTTTCAATGTAATTGGTGCGTAAAACACGGACAGAACACCAATGTAGGACATGCAGTGAGTTTCATGCAACGGACACTCACTGCGTGAAATCAATAGGGCCGTGTCCTGTGCGTTGTTTCAATGCACAGCACACGGACGAGATTCACGCTCGTGTGAATGAGCCTTAGCTTTTTGGTGTGTTCTATAGCTTCTGCCAGGTAGCATTGTACAATCTCTTCAAAAACGGACCTGGACCATATGAATGTACATTAGACTAGGGAGACACTGATCGCTTCTTTGTGTGGTTTTGCCCGCATCAACCATGCGTAAGCCATACGAATAACTGCTCTCATCTTTCTTTACTCATGATAATCCGAAACTGGAGTTCAGGCTGACCACGACCTTTGCCCTACCATATCCCTCTCCCACCCTTGTTTGTCCTCCTCCTGTTTTTTCCTTCCCCCTCTTTTGTCTATTTAGGAGAAGTTTCGCACCCTGTGACTGCGTTTATAGGGTGCCGATACACTTTATGCTGTATAGAAGACTAAGTTTTTCTTATGTCTCTCTTCCATTATTATGCAATGCTTCTGTTTATTATGCTTCTGCACGCTGTTGATGTATACCATCGCCTGTCATAGGTGCCCCTTGTTGGGGCTTTACCCCTATTTCTTATTTTATTTTTTTCTTGTGGAAGTATTTCTTCCAACTGTGTTTTATACTTGTTTGTTTTAACACCAATAAAAATGTTGAATATGAAAAAATGGACCTGGACACTGCTTAGCAATTGGAAGACCCCTTTTCCTGGCTTGTAGCCAAAAATAGGAAGGGGGGGGTGAGTCTCCCTTCCAAATTTACAGCAGCTGTAAGTCAGGTTGCTTTGCCTGATTCACCTTGCTGTAATTCTTGGAAGTGCTCCCTCTGGTGGCCAACATAGGAAAACATGTCAAATTATTATTTCATTTTTAATGCTTCTCACCTTGTGGAATAAGAAAAAATACACAAAAAAAAATAAAATAAAAAGAAGTGACTTACTTAAAAAAATGTTTTTAATTGGCGACACGTTACCTTTTAGAAGACACCAGTATTATAAATGGCATACATTAGGTAGGGGGGCCTGTTACAGATTTTGCGCTGGGGCACAGGAGCTTCAAGTTAAGCCTCTGGCAATTCAGTTTATCTCTAGTTAATTCAGGAAAACAGGACTAGCTGTTAACTTATCAGATACAGTTCAGTAGGTTAATGTTTATCCAACTTCACAATTTTTTTTTATTGTTCCAATACATCTAAAATGAAAAATAAAACAGCTTTCAAATAGTCATGATTAGAAATGTCCAACCATTCTGCATCCACAGCTTTTATGCAAATAATGATTTTATTACAAAATAGTCATTACAAAATTTTTTATCTTGATGATAATTGGCATGCTTTTTATACAGTGCATTGTAGGTGTATTATGTAAACATACTTATCATCTTAAGTTATTGGTGCAAAGAATTGAAGTAAGGATAAATTGCAGAGTAGAAATGTGTTCTGCATGCCTACTCGAGTGGTCTGACGAAACACGCAGCCCATACGGAGCTGTAATACGGTACCCATTGAACTGCCATGCTGTACCTCTGTATCAATCTAATTTCATACAGAATCCGGCAAAAAAATGTGCCATATTACATCAAATGCCATATTACGCATATACTCGCCACAAGAAATATTGCGATACAGAGTTTTCATATGGCTACAGAAAATTTCACTATAAGTTTAGGAAAAACCAACTAGCAAATGTAGTGATAACTGTTGGGACACCTATAAAAACACTCATCACATGCAATTAACTGCCCAAAAAAAAATCACCTTCCTAATTTTGCTAGTTACTCAAGATATAAGAAATGGACTCCGAACACTGAAATCTTCTGTGGGTCACAAGTGCTTCAATCCAAACCTGCAGTACCATGCATTTCAGTGAAAGCTAGAGGTACTTTCACAAAGTTAACTAAAGGTGCCAAAAAAGTAAATTTATAGTGGTTCGTCTTTTTCTTTGGTTTGTAATTGAACCTTTGTGTATTTTCCACTGGAAGCCATTTATTTAGGCCCTGTTCACACAGAGTAAACACTGCTTCAAAAAACCGACGAAATTGCCTCCTATCGATTGCCTCCTATCAATGGAGAAAAAGAAGCGCTCGCGGGAAAAAGATGCGACATGCCCTATCTGGAGGCATTTTTCGCCTCAATTTTCGCCAAAAAATGCTTGCGGTTATTCCCACTGTCTGTGGAAGAAATAGGACGAAAAAAACTAAAAAAACGGCAGCAAAACACCACGTCAAAAAACACGTATGGTGCAAAACCACTTAAAAAAAACCAGCTGATTTTCCCAGGCAGAATTGTGAACAGGGCCTAAGAGTTCACCATTGATAACTTTAATAATGCCTCAGTTTTTTTATTTTTATTATGATTTTTATTCTGTAAACAAAAACTTAATTCCAATCAGTAAAGTGTTCTGGACCTGCCAAACACATAACAACCTCACTTAAGTAAACATTCTCCTCTCTTAAAGTGCATATCAAATATTCTCTATTCATTTTTGCTTGTAGTATCATTTGACAGATCTCAGGAAATGTGTAAGTCTTGTTGATGGGGTTTCTACATCTGCAAAAATGAAATTGAACGTAACCAATTACATATTGTTTAAACTATTTGCACAAATAATCTTACAGGAACAATATATTGTGCAGCCTACTATTTAAAAAAGTGGAATTGACACAGATCTAAGACCCTGTTCTCATTGCGTTGTTCGTTCACAATACACCAGTATCTCTTGATATGTGCGTCAAACATATACCATACAAGTGCATGCATCACCCATAAGCTCCTGAGTTGAAGAGATGTATAAAGTGTGGTATATGTTTCTTTGTGGGTGCCTCTGTATTGAAAGGCATAGTCAACAACTGCATACCACCCAATTGTTTGCCAAAAGGACACTTTTTTCGCATAAGTCGGGTTACCGCAGGAGCGTAGCTAAAGGTTTATTGGCGCCGGTACAAAACTTTTTCTTGCCCCCCCCCCCCCCCCCAACTTTTCTTCATGGTGGTTGGCACGCAGCTTTGAGCTGCATCCCTGGGTATGTTAAGTGACCCATCGATGCAGCCCCATCAGCCAGGGCATTGCTAAGGTCCATAAACATCAGATGTACAAGCCCCAAGACATATGTCCCCCCCCCCCCCCCAAAAAAAAAACCCACAATACTGTGCAAAAGTTTTATGCAGATGTGGAAAAATGCTGCAAAGTAAGAATGTTTTCAAAAATAAGTGTTAATATATTTTTTTTTTTTATCAATTAACAAAATGCAAAGTGAATGAACAGAAGAGAAATCTAAATCAAATCAATATTTGGTGTGACCACCCTTTGCCTTCAAAACAGCATCAATTCTTCTAGATGCACTTACACAGAGTTTTTGAAGGAACTCGGCAAGGAGGTTGTTCCAAACATCTTTGAGAACTAACCACAGATTTTCTGTAGATGTAGGCTTCCTCAAATCCTTCTGTCTCTTCATGTAATCCCAGACAGACTCGATGATGTTGATATGGCCCCCACAGAGCCCTGATCTCATCACTTCCAGAGCTCCTTGTTCTGCTTTACACTTAAGATAGTTCTTAATGACATTCGCTGTATGTTTGGGGTCGTTGTCCTGCTGCAGAATAAATTTGGAGCCAATCAGATGCCACCCTGATGGTATTGCATGATGGATAAGTATCTGCCTATTTCTCAACATTGAGGACACCATTAATCCTGACTGCCAAATCCCCAACTCCATTTACTAAAATGCAGCACCAAACTTGCAAGGTACTTCCACCATGCTTCACTGTTGCCTGCAAAGACTTATTATTGTACCGGTCTCCAGCCATTCGGCGAACAATCTGCCTTCTGTTACAGCTAAATATTTCACATTTTGACTCATCAGTGCAGAGCACTTGCTGCCATTTTTCTGCACCCCAGTTCCTATGTATTCATTCATACTTGAGTTACTTATCCTAGTTTCCACGTCGAAGGTATGGCTTTTTGACTGCAGTTCTTCCATAAAGACCACTTCTGGCCAGACTTCTCCGAACAGTGGATGGGTATACGTGGGTCCCACTGGTTTTTGCCAGTTCTGAGCTGATGGCAATGCTGGACATCTTCTGATTTCAAAGGGAAGTAAGCATGATGTGTCTTTGATCTGCTGCTCTAAGCTTCCTTGGTCCTCAACGTTGCCTGTTTCTTTGTGCTTCTTCAAAAGAACTTGAACAGCACATCTTGAAACCCCAATCTGCTTTGAAATATTTGCCTGGGAGAGACCTTGCTGATCCAGTATAACCAGGGCCGGCATTAGGGGGGCCAAACTGAGCAATTGCCCAGGTGCTAGCGACAGCCACATTCAATTGTATCTGCATCCTCAGGTCACAGATACAATTGAAGCCTATAAGGCACTGGGAAGAATCCCTGTGCAAGCTGGCATGATGACATTACTGCATCACACTGGCCTGCGCAATGGTCCCGCCCAGACGCTGTGAAGCGCTCCGTCCGTCACGGTAACAGGGCTAGGTAAGTACAATTATTTTTTGGGGGGATGTGTGCCACTATATACAAGGGGAAGGGGGAGCTGTGTGGCATGATATGCAAGGGGAGGGGGAGCTGTGTGGCTCTATATGCAAGGGGGGGGGGCTGTGTGGAGCTATATACAAGGGGGGAGGGAGCTGTGTGCTTCTATATACAAGGGGGGCTGTGTGGCACTATATACAAGGTGGGCTGTGTGGCATTATATACAAGTGGAGGGGGGAGCTTTGTGGCACTATATAGAAGGGGGCAGTGTGGCACTATATACAAGGGAAGGGGCTGTGTGGCACTATATACAAGGGAGGGGGGCTGTGTGGTACTATATACAAGGGAGGGGGCTGTGTGGCACTATATACAAGGGAGGAAGCTGCTGTGTGGCACTATATACAAAGGGGGCTGTTTGGCACTATATGCAAGGGGCGACACTATATACAAGGGAGGGGGCTGTGTGGCACTATATACAAGGGAGGTGGCTGTGTGGCACTATATACAAGGGAGTGGGTCTGTGTGGCACTATATACTATGGAGGAGGGCTGTGTGGCACAATATACAAGGGGGGGCTGTGTGGCACTATATACAAGGGAGGGGGCTGTGGGGCACTAAATACAAGGGGGGCTGTGTGGCACTATATACAAGGGAGGGGCTATTACTCATCACTATATGGTTATGGTGTGGTGGTATTATTCACTAACAGTATGGTGGTATTATACAGTAACAGTATGGGGTATTATTCAGTCCCTATGAGGTTATGGTGTGGCGGTATTCAGTAACAGTATGGGGGCATTATTCAGTCACTATGTGGTTATTGTGTGACGGTATTATTCAGTAACAGTATGGGGGTATTATTCAGCCATTATGTAGTTCTGGTGTGGCGGTATTATTCAGTAACGGTATGGGGGTATTATTCAGTCACTATGTGGTTATGGTGTGGCAGTATTATTTGGACCTTTTATATTGTGTTTATTATTGGTAATATTGGTCTTATAATAGTGAGTTATGATCAGTAACAGTATGCTGGTAATATTTTTTCTGGTATAGTGGTGTGATTTAATAACTGTATATGTATATAGATAATTTTTGGGTGTGAGAGGGGGGACATATGCTCTGGGGCTTGCAACACTCCTTGGCGCGTTAGAAAACAGCGATACAGTTCCCTGCACTCTGCCTTCTGAATTGACTGCATTATTGATACAGTGACTCAGCATTTGGGGCCCCACTTTTAACTTTGCCTAGGGCCACACTTTGTCTAAAACCGGCCCTGAGTATAACTACCATGTGTTTTGTTGCTATGGTCAGTCTGCCATGGTGGACCTGTCTTCCACAACCTCACCTTTGTAGCAGAGTTTGGCTGTTCCTCACCCAGTATTAAGCCTCCTACACAGTTGTTTCTGCTACAGGAAATTGATTATTATCACCTGTTTGGTGTAATTGATTAATCATTCACCTGACTATAATCCTACAAAATCCATGACTTTGTGCAAATGTACCTAGAAGAATTGGTGCTGTTTTAATGGCAAAGGGTGGTCACACCAAATATTGATTTGATTTATATTTCTCTTCTGTTCTTTTGCTTTGTATTTTAATTGCTAAAAAAACAAACTATTAACACGATGTCTGGGGCTTCCCCACAGCCGGAGTCCTGGGCAGAGCGCTAGTATAGTCTCTGCTCCGGGACTCTGTGGAATTCCCTGACATCGCTGTCCATATATGGACAGTTTGTCAGGGTCTTCCCCAGAGCGGAGTCCCGGGCAGAGCGCTAGTATCGGCTCTGCTCCGGGACTCCGTGGAATTCCCAGACATTGCTGTCCATATATGCACAGTGTTGTCAGGGTCTTCCCCAAAGCGGAGTCCCGGGCAGAGTGCTAGTATAGGCTCTGCTCCGGGACCCTGTGAAATCTTCTGACATCGCTGTCCACGTATGAACAGTGATGTCTGGGGGGCTTCCCCAGAGCTGGAGTCCCGGGCAGAGCGCTAGTATAGGCTCTGCTCTGGGACTCTGGGGAAGCCTCTGACATCGCTGTCCATACATTGACAGTGATGTCAGGGGCATACCCAGAGCAGGAGTCCCAGTGATGTCAGGAGCAAAGCTGGAGTCTCAGGAAGAGCCTACTAGCGCTCTGCCCGGGACTCCAGCTCTGGGGTTGCCCCTGACATCCATGTCCATATATGGACAGTGATGTCAGGAGCAGAGCTGGAATCCCAGGCAGAGTGCCAGAAGCGGCTCTGCTCCGGGACTCCAGCTCTGGGCAAACCCCTGACGTCTCTATATGGACACTGATGTTAATTGCTTCCCCAGAGTTCCGGCGCAGAGCCTATACTAGTGCTCTGCTCCGGGACTCCGGCTCTGGGGTTGCCGATGATATCACATTGTGGTCCAGGAGGATCCTCTGACGTCACTGTGTATGGACAGGGACGTCAGGGGCTCTAACAGTAGAGGAATCCACAGCCAAAGCGTCGGCAACGTTCTGGCTGGGGATTCCACTCCTAGAGGGAGCCCCAATGGAGCTATCTACTTAGGGTGTGTGTGGAATTATCTGCAGAGGGCACTGTAGCAGCATCTGCGGAGGGCACTGTGGCAGCATCTGCGGAGGGCACTGTGGCAGCATCTGCGGAGGGCACTGTGGCAGCATCTGCGGAGGGCACTGTGGCAGCATCTGCGGAGGGCACTGTGGCAGCATCTGCGGAGGGTACTGTGGTAGCATCTACGGAGGGCACTGTGGTAGCATCTACGGAGGGCACTGTGGCAGCATCTACAGAGGGCACTGTGACATTATCTACAGAGGGCACTGTGGCATTATCTACAGAGGGCAGTGTGGCATTATCTACAGAGGGCACTGTGGCATTATCTGCAGAGGGCACTGTGGTATTATCTGCAGAGGGAACTGTGGCATTATCTGCAGAGGACACTGTGGCATTATCTGCAGAGGGCACTGTGGCAGCATCTACAGAGGGCACTGTGGCAGCATCTGCAGAGTGCACTGTGGCAGCATCTACAGAGGGCACTGTGGCAGCATCTACAGAGGGCACTGTGGCAGCATCTACAGAGGGCACTGTGGCAGCATCTACAGAGGGCACTGTGGCAGCATCTGCAGAGGGCACTGTGGCAGCATCTGCAGAGGGCACTGTGGCAGCATCTGCAGAGGGCACTGTGGCATTATCTGCAGAGGGCACTGTGGCAGCATCTACAGAGGGCACTGTGGCAGCATCTACAGAGGGCACTGTGGCAGCATCTACAGAGGACTCTGTGACAGCATCTACAGAGGACTCTGTGACAGCATCTACAGAGGACTCTGTGACAGCATCTACAGAGGGCACTGTGGCAGCATTTACAGAGGGCACTGTGGCAGCATTTACAGAGGGCACTGTGGCAGTATCTAAAATGGGGCTGCCCAATCTTGACATGTGTTTCTGCCAAACACTTCTAACTGAGCCACCGAACTGCATTTAGCGACACTTAAACTGGAAAACTGGATTGTTGAAATAAGAACATGGAGAAAAATCTCAAATTTTAAACCTAGCGGTATTATTATAGTAATGTAGTATTATTATTATTATAGTAATATAGTGTTATAGTAGATCAAATAAGTAATTCATTAACAATAACTTTGTATTGTATCAAATTTGAAAGTAGTGCGGCCCGTCAACTTCCCATTTTTTCTATATGTGGCGCACTTACCTGGCCGAGTTTGAGACCCCTGCTTTAAAGGCTATTAAACAACTTTTAAGCAATTTTTTTTTATTGCGTTGTATGTATTTTATCAAGTAAAACATATTTACAATTGGTTTTAGTTAAAAAATTTTTATCAGAATTGAGCTTAAATGAGTGCTTAGTAGAGGGTCTGGAGAAAAGCTGACAGGGACCATTGAACGGCATCCAGCAACTTGTATGGCATTGTAAAACATATAAGCTGCAGATGACAAACCCTATAACATTTTTAATTAAAACCAATTGTAAATAGTTTTATCTAATAAAATATATACACTGCCATTTAAAAAAATAAATAAATAAATTGCTACAAAGATGTCCATAGCCTTTAAGACTGAAAATACTGTCCTAAAAAGGGTGAGCAAATATTAAAGATCTATAACATAAATATAACATGCTTTAAGAAATTGAAAGGAGTTGTCAGTTTCCCTAACCACCAGCGATCAGTTGGTATCACCAGGGGAAGCTGAATTTGGCAATACAGAAGGAATGTAGCATTACTTGCCGACCATTCAAACAAATGGCGGTTCATGCAACGCATGGACAGGCTGAGTCCACCAAAGCAACTCCCCATTGTGCCTCATAAAAGGGGTCATGGGTGGGAGACCGCCAGCTATGACCCGTATAAACTGACTAATAAGTCCATTACCCTGATCTCTCTGGCCACCTTAAACCAATAATCCTTCTAGTTAAAAGGGTTTTTCCATTCTAACCCCTTGTGAGAATAAAGCTGCCCTGGCAGTCATTGATATGGTGGGGGGAGATTTCTCTCCAGGTGAAATGAAATGTTGCACAACTCCTGTTCAAATTCATTGTCAAACATGTAATGCACGGTCTTGTTAACGCTTTCAGAGAAGGCGATGCTTTTTCTAGTGGCTCTCTGCTCTGGCTCAGAGGGGATCACAAACGAGGGGTTTCCCCTTTATGATGTCCATATGACTGTATAGGTATGAGATCTTAATGTAAATAGACAATGGCCACATAATAGCCACGTGTACATTTTATGAGAAGTGTGAGTGTAATGCAGGTTCATCAGGTCCTGTGGTAAGAATTTGAATCAGGAGATATTTCTCTAGATCAAGGATAATATATTATGGACAACAGAGAGTATGAAAATCTTTCTTTTTTTTAAATCAAAAAAGTTTCTTTGGAGTAGTGGAATGGCCAGACATTCAACTGAGAGAGGAAATTTATATACATTAGTTACATTAGAATACATATATAATGTGAAAAAAAACCCTAGAGTATTTACCAATAATTGTGTTCTTAGATTTGTTTCCAGAATGATTGCTAGAATATTCGCTTTTTGATGACATATTAGCATTAATAGTAGGAGCTTCATTTGCACATATGTTGTTGTGTGAGTTTGTCTTTTTGTGATGAAATCTTCTGCATTGTGCTAAAAGTTTGAAAAAGCAAAGTCAAATACCAAGAAAATGATCAAAACTAAATAAAGTCCACATACTACTTTTTTCTAACATAGGCATCTAGGCATTAGTGTACAGTACTTACTAGCATTTGAGGTAGAAAATCTATAATAGCAAATAATAGGGGAAAATATTGGAAATGTAAAATATAAACATTGTGACAGGAAAAACTGTGGTCATTAGTGATTTTCTTTCTGAGATAGAAACAAAATAGTGACTCTGCATGGTCAAAATAAATAGTTTTTTTAATGTGTTAAAGGATATTTGTACCTCCCCAATCACTTTCTTTATTGCTCTTATGCATCTAAAATGAAAAATGAAGCAACTTTACAAATAAACTTAAAAAGTACTCCAGAAATTTGTTTTTGCCTATAGTGCAGCATAGGCTATTATTAAAGAATAAAATAGAGGCTCTTGTGTATGCCTTGTGTATACCTGTTTTAGTTAATGTGGCATTTATGGGTTGTCTGCCACCTTGGTTCCTTCTTCCCTTCTGATATGGTCCCCTAATGCAGCCTACATTTCCCATGATGCTTCTGTCTTTGCAGAGGCAGAGGGGGCATAGTCTCATCACACTGCACTTGTGCTGCTCTAGATCCAATCTAAGTGCAGCAAGTAATAGATCAGTGACATAGAACTTCTGTCCCCTAGCTGCAGGGTCTTAGTTTATCCTATGTGATGCAGCTCAGCATGTGTCCTTCTTGTGTCCGTTTTTACACAGAAGGCAGTGAGGAGCAGCATCTCATAGAAATACACTGAACTCTGCACACAGCACTCACAGATAGTATAGACAGGTAATGTGAGTCAGGAGAGTTCTATAACTCTGCAGCTAATCATTGTAAGGACTCATGTATTATATCACTGCACTCCTGGTCCCTTAGATAGGGCAGAAATCACATCTCTATCAGCACTATATGCATAAAGAGACATAAAGAGTTACAAGGAGGGTGGAGCTGGGTTGGGAGGTGAGGTGTCTCAGAGGTGCCAGGAGAGGTTTGATTGATGATGATGTAATCCTGGAGTTCACAGGATGTTATCTACAGGGTCAGTTCACATATTGTCGTCTACAGGGTCAGTTCACACATTGCGTTAGTTGCGAAAAATCTGAAGCAAATACAGTAGCAGCAAAGTGGATGACATAAAATAAATGTCATCCACACGCTGCGTAAATACTGAGCAGAAAAAACGCTCAGAAATTTTATTCCGCAGCATGTCAATTGTACTTGCGTAAATGCTGCTAATTTGTTGTGAGTTTTCCCCATTGAATTCAATGGGAAGGTAAATCCTGCAACAAATAGCAGTTGATGCGTTTCTTGCGGCGGGCTTGCAGCGATTTCGTCACAAAAAATGCAACTCAGAAAAAAAAATCTCATATTTACCCAGAAGTCTGTGTTCCTCCCTCCAGTGCAGTCACCTGGGAGGACGTTTCATCCCATGTGACCGCTGCAGCCAATCACAGGCTGTAGCAGCGGTCACATGGGATGAAACATCAACCCGGGAGGCTGGCCTGGATGACATCAGAGGGCGGCCTCCTGGGATGATGCTTCATCCCATGTGACCGCCGGTGCAGCCACTCACAGGCTGCAGCTGTCTCCTGGGATGAAACGTCATCCCAGGAGATCGGCCTGCAGTTTTCCGGAGCGGACATTCTGGCCGTAAAATTGCACCACAGTTTGGTGCGGTTTTTCACCCGGAATTCCCTGTGGCACACAAGGGGTTTTATGGAGCCTATCCGCCCAGTGTGTACTCAGGCACACAGGGGAGAGTGACCTCCTGTCTACACATGAGAGCATGGTCTATTTTGGTGGTCAGACTGAGATCACATGACACAGCTGCCCATAATGTAAGGGTTCAAAATGTATAGATGCAACTGCGTAGGGAAGGAGCTGTAACACAATGGTAAAAAAAAACAAAAACATTTAAGAGAGCCTATTTTCAAAGTTGCTTCATTTTTCCTTTTAGATTCATTGGAACATTAAAAAAAACAATTACAGTACATAGCCTTTACCAATATTTTTAATGTGAGAAAGTGTACAAGATATGAAGAGAATAATGTGAGAAAGTGTACAAGATATGAAGAGAATAGGAGAATGAACTTAGAACAGCACAGGTTCCCTACCTGTACAGAGAAACAAATGTATCTATACAAATAATAATAATTGACTTACTGTACACTACTGTCAAGAGAAAAACCATTGCAATTAATATTGCCAAACTGGCAAATGTAAATTTCCATTCTTGAGATTTTTCCTTTTTCACATTTTCTGAAAAAGATAATTAAATAAAAATAACTACATTAAAGAATAAACAATTACATACACTGTATGTGGCCTTCTGTGCTATAGTATAAACATATAATTCAAGTATGCACACCACCTTGGACTTTTTCATATTTTATTCTTTGTTGTTGACAAATGATAGCCTTATGGAGAAAGGCGCCTTGCTGGTCAGGGTCAGCAATGAATTATAATTACAGTGGAGTTGATAATGTAGTCTAAAATCAATACTTAAAGAGGCTCTGTCACTAGTTTACTAATTCCCTATCTTCTAACTAATCTAATAGGCGCTATGATGCTGATAACTACAGTGTGATTTTTATTTATTTTTTAAAACATTTATTATTTGCAAAGTTATGAGCTTTTTCTAAGTATGCTAATGTGGCTATACTTGCCAAATGGGAGGTGACTCTTTCTTTTCACTCTGGGCGGTGTAATGTTTTCTGTATGGCGCTGTCCAATCAACTCATACAGTTTGTAGCATCCACAGCTGCGGCCCGTAGGGATTACTCACCCCCCGACAGCTGCAGCCATGGATCTGTGACTGCTGGCCCGCATCTCCTCCCCAGGAGGCGCAAGAGCTCACTTCCTCTCCGTTCTGCTGTGTCCCATAGGGCGCGCACGCACACTCGTGCCTGGCCTTAAAGGGCCAGCGCGCACATGAAAATAATCATCAATTAACCCATGATCACCCTGGACTATAAAAAGGACTCTGCCCTTTCAATCATTGCCTGAGCGTTGTTGTGTTTACCCGTGTTAGTCTTTCAAATGGTCCCTTAGTGTTATCCTGTTCCCAGTGTTCCCGTACCTGTATCCTGTATCCCATGCTACCGTTGTTCCTGTGCCTTTGAAAGTTGGAGTCGTGTTGTGCCATCGGTCACGCCTGCTGTGTTACACCTTGCCTAGTGTCTGCTGCCAAGGTCCCATCTGAGCCTAGCCGTTACTACTGTCTGAACTTATTCAGGTACCCTTGTGCTTGAACTATAAAGACATTGACTTGGTACACTGTTTGGCCAGCTGCTATCTCGCTACGGCGGTACGACCCAGTGGGTCCACATACCCACAGATCGTGACACATTTCTCCTCTTCCCAGCCCAGCAACACAGTGTGATAATATAGTATACAGCTTCCATTCCCAACGGTGTTTTCAACTGGTAATACCTCCGATTGTTTCACAGTTAGAACTGCATGCCATATGAACGATTAGAATCTCCTCTTTTATGTGCCACAAAAACCACTGTTCTGGGTGGTCGACAGCCAGAGATATGGCTGTTTAAAGTGATCCCCTCCCCTCCAGCCTCTGTCTCTCACACTGTGTGAAGCAGCATTATACTGATAGGACAGCGTCAGAGGCTGCTCGGTAGCTCCACCTCAGGAGAATCGCTGGTGTTGACACCCACTTGTCTAGTATAGCCTCATTTGCATATTTAGAAAAAAGCTAATAACTTTTAAAATAATAAACTTTTTGGGACACAATTTTCACTGGCATTATCAGTGTGACAGCGCCTATTAGATTAGCCAGGAGATTGGGCATTACTTAACTAACGACCGATCCTCTTTAAACTACATTACATGAATACATTTGTAGATGATTACTATACATGTTAAGGGGGTAAATAAATAATATAAAGCATATTTATATCACAGCCAAACACTTCCCGTGGACAGAGAGAACCTGCATCGATGCAGGCTCCCTGAGTCTCGTAGGGATAACTTGTAATGGAGCTATGTGCTATAAAAATGCAATTGAGGCACCTCAACTTGAATGCCTTTCACTTGAGATGCTTAGGCTTTATGCACACTGCAGAGAACCATTGCTTCTAGGGGAGAATAACTCTGTATATATGGCATTCCATGGAATATGTCAGCATTATTTTTTAGGTACAGTAAGGCCCCATGCACTTCTATGGGGGCCATATCACAGCCATGTGCATGAAGCCGTTGTTCTGTTTCAGATAACTCATCTTCATCTTTAAGTAAAGGGTTATTGAGATCCTACAGTACCCTAGATAAACTGTGTACGATGGTCATGTTGCTTTGTCAATAACAAGAGAAAACTTAAGGATTAAGAAAAGACAAAATAAGTCTAAATAAATTCAGGCCAAAGATATAAATGTTGAGAGGTTCAGAAAACCGTGATTACCTGATACAGTAAAAGTGAGAGATGTTGCATTACCAGTGATTTCATTCCAGAAGGTGCAAGTGAATGTTCTATTAGATGTGGCTGGGACTCTGACTACACTGGTGACAGTGAACAGTCCGTCAGCAGTAAGTATGTGGCTAATGTTATGGACCACCGTGAGATTCTCTTTGTCTACCATCCAGGTGACCTTGGCCTCCGGATATCCAAATGATTGACAGGAAACTTCCCTGACTGTCTTTCCAGAGGAATTAACCACATCTTTAACTTGTGCTGTTATTTCCTTGTATGGAGCTGGGGAAAGAAGAATATCATACTGTATTATACCACTAGTACATTGGGTAGGATGGGTATGAGCAGGGGTAGAAAACAATGACACGTTTAACAATTGGTTGGATCAAGTGGTTTTGTTGGGCTTAGACCCCAATTTTACCTTTGAGTGAACTGATTCTAAAAATCTGTTAGAAAATTGAGCTGAATTATATACACCAATATCACATAGCAGGAGAATGTATAATTTTATAATTTGCTATATTTGCATCATGCTCTTCACATGTTGCCAGTTTTGTCGATTCCATTAGAACACTGTCTTACGAGCATGCATGTTTATGTCAATAGATAGACAGGAATGAGTTGCTGCTAAAAACCTCTCTTGGGAGAACAAAAGATAAGGCCTGATCCTTGTCTCCTCCTGATGGTGGACAGGCTGACCCCATGCACTTCAGATTGTCACATATCAGCTGACATTTATCTTATGTGGATGGGAAAAAATAATTGTTGACATCCTGTTGCTGTAAAATCAACATCATTTAATACTACCATAACATGAGAGCATCCCAACTCTCAGGTCGTCCTGAGATGCATTGAAGCAACGTTGCTCAGTCCCATTCCCACCAATGCATTTCCAGCATTTACAGGTCAATGTAATGCAATGGTGTGGCTTTGGGTAGATACTTCTTACTACTGTCAAGTCCAATCATGTATGTAAAATCCAGATGGAACATTTCTAGGCACTGTAACTCCGTATTCTTATGCACAGCTGTTCACAAGTCATCGACATTTGCTCACTAGTGAATCAGCATATCAAGGGATGATCGGTGCTTTTCTCCAGAAATTCCAACCCTCCACTGACAGTAATAGAGTGTTGCCTTGCTGCTTATCTGCATAATCACAATGTTTCTGGCTGGGGATTGTGGACAGTTCATAACAAGTGATGTTATTTTTTGTAAAAAAATAATAATATTTGTTTGCAATAAGAGATCATTTTAAGTAATTCTTAGTACTGGGAATTGCAATTTTCTAAAGAACGGTGACCTAACAGTCTAGACTTCTTTCACTCAACTCTATGTGCCTAAAAGAATGTGTAGCTATTACAAAGTCATTAATAGGAAAAAAAAAGACCAAAAAGAAAGAAAATTTGCACCCGATATCTCAGTATATCGCAGTATCACATCTGAGATATGAAGGTTTTATGTAGAAATGGGTCTAAATTTAACTAAAAATGTAATCGGTATCAAACTTCTCAATAAAAAAAAAAATCTTTGAACCATGTATACAATCAGTTAAAAAATTTAGTTTTCTGATGAAAAAACCTTTTTATAAAGGAGTCTGGCTTCTCTAACCCCTGCTATCAGCTGTTATTGTCAGGGGAAGCCACAGACAACCACACGTTTAAATGTTTATAGTTTTAATCTAGCTTTATATACCGGTCAATCAAGCGACTGACCGCCCATGTAACACATGGACGCACCGGGTCTGCCACATAGAAGGGGTCCTGAGTGGGGACTGCTTTCCCCTCTATGTTGTGAGGTTGTCATGATGAGAGAACTCTTTAAATATGGTGAGGGATCACTACTATTTTTAGGATGTATAACAACTTCTGGATTAGTGTTTTTTCTTTAATGATAAACCTCGGACTTCCGGAATCTGTGCAGTTCAATAAAAATGAAAGGAGCGCTGGTCACGCATGCGCACAAGCGTGACCGGTGCGCAAGTCATTTCTATGGAGCTGCAGACAGACCCCGGAAGTCTGAGATTTGTCATGGAGAACTTCGAGGGACTTTTGGTCCCCCGTTCTCCTTATCGCTGGGCGTCCCAGCGATCACACATGTATCCCCTATCCTGTGGATAGGGCATGCATGTCTTTTGTAGGAACAACCCCTTCAGTGGCGTCGCGCTGTAGCAGCCATAGCAGCTGCTAACGGAGCCTCCGGCCATGGTGGGGGGGCCCGTACCGGCGGGTGGAACGGCCCTCCCCTCATGCTGCGGGCCCTGTAGCAGCCGCTACGGCTGCTATAGCGGTACTTACGCCACTGCACACCACGTTCGGCCTGTATATTCAGCATCTATGTAATGATAGGGGTAGGGAAACGGACAAGTGAGCCCTAATCTACCCGCCACTCTGTCCCTGCCTACTTGCAACGACCCGCCCTAGGCGACGGGGTACAACTGGGCGGCGGTCCCTACGCTCAGTAAGTGCACGAGACAAACAGACAAGGGTACACAAAGCTAAGGGAAATGGGGCAGTTGCCCACGGCAACACCGTGAGCAACAAGAGAGGTGAACGAGCCGAGTCAAACCAGGAGTGTACGAGGTACCAAACGCAGAGCAGAAGAGTAGTCAGTAAGCCGGGGTCAATATGGAGCAGGATCAAATAGTCAGAAGCTGTAGCTGGGCCAGGAAACAACACGAGAAGAATCACAAGCAAAGGAGGAACAGGAAAGGCAGGTATAAATAGACAGAGGGCGGGAGCTAGCTGAGTCTGGCCAGGCTGCGATAGGCTCTCCCACTCCTAAGCCTGCCAGCCTGAGTGGTGGAAGCTGGAGTCAGTCTCAGAGACGTATACTCAGGTGAAGACTGATTACCTATGGGCGTTAACCCCGAAGCTGTGCCTGGCAGATCCTTTACAATCTATGCTTAAAGATGCTCCCGACAAATGTCTAATGTGCCAACAGGGTTCATTGGCCAGGTGTATGCCAAAAGAGTGTAATTTTTGGTATAAATGTAACCGATATACGTCAGTTTATCTTTTTTTCATCTGTAATGAAACGCATAGTTGACAAAGTTTTCAATACAAATGGATCCCGCAAAAAAAAGTTTACCACACTGTATACATTTTTTACTCTGGGAATCAGTGACAGTCATTTGAAACTGTATAGGCGTGCAATTGCATATATCTGGAGCATATATTAGGTAGCACTGATACATTGAACATATAGGCTGAATGTGGTGTTTATAAAGCCTAACCAGTATTTTTGAAGTGTAGGAAAGCAACAAAACTAAGGTGCACACAGTGCAGAGGTCGGAGAGGGAAAATATCTATAGTTTTCACAATCTCCAATTAATAAGCAAGCAATGTTGAATTATATTTGCCTAATCTGTTATTAAGCCATATGTGTGTGACGTCATAGAATAGTCATTACCTTGCACGTCCAGATCCATTACTTTATAGTCTGATCCATCAGAAGATATTATGCATAAATATTGACCTGCATCAGTCATCTTTACGTTACTGATGTGAAGAATGGCATAGCCCTTGTGCAGTTCATATGACAGAATCTTCATGCGGCCACTTAAGTTCTTGCCTTGCAATATTTCAATATCTTTGCCATTTATATACTTTGCTACTTCAACACTGTTCATTTTATCTCTGCTATGTTGCCATAAAACCTTCAAATTTTCAACATGTGTTCCCATGTCCATTGTGAATTGACATTCCATTGAGACATTACTCCCATACTCCACAATGTAATGAGATTTCCTGGCCCGCACTGTAAATAACGCTGAAATATAAAACAAATATCATGCCAGGAAACAGTGATGCATTTTTAAATGATAAATTTCATATTCTGTGTGGTGAACAAATACTAAGCAAAAACGAAAGACTTTTCCAGAGTCACGACTGTCACACGTCTGCATACTAGTATCCGTTTTACGGCCGCAACACCTGGACTCCTCTAAAATGTGAACGTTTTATGACCATGTGAAAAAAGCCTAAGGCTAAGTTCACATAACATTTTGGTAATACAGCTCTTGTATACATTTAAAAACAAAGCGTATACTGTCAAAAGGGATGCAAATGCTATGTTCTTTTTTTTCTCACATATAAAATCTGAGGCGCACTAAGGTACAGTGTAGGACGTAGGTCCATAGCATTCTATGGGTGCTGTATTACAGATCTGTACCACACTGATCATTCATTTAGTCATGTGCATGAGCCCTAAGTCATTCCTGTATCATTTTCCTCCCTTTAGGATCCACTTTTGGCTTTGGCTAAAAATATATATATATATTTTTATCAAATACTGCACTATACAGGGGTGTAGCTATGGGGAGGTGCAGAGGTAGCAGTTGCACCCTGGCCTTTGTGTCTAAGGGGGGCCCAAAGTCCTCTCTGACACATAAAAAGATATCAGCATTATAAATGGCACATGGTAAGGCTGGGTTCACACGACCTATTTTCAGGCGTAAACGAGGCATTTTACTCCTCGAATTACGCCTGAAAAGACGGCTTCAATACGTCGGCAAACATCTGCCCATTGCTTTCAAGGGGTTTGCCGACGTACTGTGCCGACGACCTTTAATTTTACGTGTCGCTGTCAAAAGACGACGCGTAAAATGACTGCTTCGGCAAAAAAGTGCAGGACACTTCTTGGGGCGTAATTTGAGCCGTTTTTCATTGAATCCAATGAAGAACAGCTCCAAATTACGCCCGTAATTGACGCCTCGCAAAACGCGAGTACGAGCAATTACGTCTGAAATGCAGGAGCTGTTTTCTCCTGAAAACAGCTCCGTAATTTAAGACGTAATGGTCGTTATCGTGTGCACATACCCTAAGTGGAAGCCAGTTACAGATTTTGCATTGGCGCCCAAGAGCTTCAAGTTATGCCTCTAGCGCCATGGAACCTCCCCGCTGGATTATGCATTCCCCGTTTTCCCATGCCATCATGATAGTTCAGTGCAATAATCGCTCTGAGGGGTATAGAATTTCTGCGGGATCTGTCTGGGGTATGAAATCACTGTGGGGTCTGAGATCACTGTGAGGTCTGGGGTATAAGATCACAGACGTCTGGGATCTCCAATCACTGAATCCAAATATAACTAAGTAAATAAAACATAAGCTCCAAATTTTAGCAAGGGTACGTACAGACGTGGCGGCAGAAAACCGCACTAAACCGCATGGTGTAACGCATTTGAAAACATTTTGTGTTTCTTTAAAAATGGCTGCAGTTTCTATGGGATGTTCCAGAGATATGGCCCGATGTTGGCTCCCTATATACTGTAGTTAGCCAATGCAGTGGAGCTAGCTTCCCTGCTTTTGATGCTGACCAATCAGCTCAAGGCAGCTGGAGGTTGGTTCACACCCTGTTGGCTAACTACAGTAAATTAGCATTAGCCAACACAATGATGGGCCATATCTCTGGAACGGGGAGGGGGGGTCAGGAATAAAAGAAAAATAGCACTTTAATCAGGGAGAAAGCACTATTCAGTCAATTTAACTTATATGACCCAGTGACAGGTCCTCTTTAAAGGCATAAAACCGCAATGGAAAAAACTTGTTAATACCGCCATGTGTAAACACTGTCTAATAGGTCTAACTTATAAATTCGGACTTTTCAAACTTTAAATTCTGACTTTTTAATCTTTAAATTCTGAAGTTTTAACACATGAACAAAGGCCATAATACTAGTATAAATGGAACCTTATTCTTTTTATGTAGAAAAAAATATCTTAATAAATACTAGAGCGTTCTAGTACCTACACATTCTAGCAGGTAATGAGTAGAAGAAAATTAACTTCTTACCGCTTATGATGGTGAAATAATTCCACAAAAGCACAGAAATCAGAAAATTGCTATGTACAGCCATCTGGAGCCTAGAACACAAAAACAATAACTTAGTACAGTCTGTCAGATACTGCACAAAGTTTTGTGAACAGTAAGTAGAAGCATTAATAAAACATATGTTCAGTAAAATATGTTAAATCAAATATTAAAAAGGTTGGTCTGGTTACTCTGGTTTTAGGGTTGCCACCTTTTCCACTCAAAGATGCTGGCCAGGTATATTTACATATTGTAACGTCTATGGCCACGGCCCGTTGTTCTGACTTACCCCTCGACGGCCGTGGCCATGGACATCCGAGTTGCTTGCAGCGTCGTCCTCCTGTGAGGCGCCGGCACTCACTTCCAGATATCGACACCGTCTCCAGAGGTCGCGCACGCCCAAGCGTGCATGGCCTTAAAGGGCCAGTGCGCGCATAATTGCGGGAAGTCTGCAATCTAGCCCAGAATGCTCTGGGCTATAAAAGGGGCTCTGCCCTCTTGTTCCTTGCCAGAGCGTTGTATGTTACCCAGAGTTTGTTGTGCTAATGGTCCCCTAGTGTCTTCCAGCTCCCTAGTGTTCCCTGTTCCCGTATCCTGTATCCTGTTCCCGTGCTATCCTGATCTAGTGCCGTGCTGAGCTGTTGCCGTGTTGTGCTGCGTTCCACGCCTGTTCTGCTACATCACGCCTGACGTCTACCTGCCGCCTGGTCCCAGCCGTGCCTGCCTTACTACTGTCTACATTGCCTCAGGTATCCTCTCTGAAGTATAGACTCTGTACTTTACCCATTTGGCCAACTGCCATCCCGCTACGCGGTATGGCCCAGTGTGTCCACACCCCGCATCGTGACACATATGCCAAATGTGGTGTTTTTTGCTGTAATTTTGCAAAAATCATGATACAAAACTCTACAAAACTGGCATGTGTAAATACACCACCAACATGGTTAATAATTGGGTGAGGGTGTTACTGAGTGTGATTAACCACAGGGTACCTGATCCAAGTAAGGTCTGTTCCTTCTCTGTACATGGCCACAGTGAGGAGTACTTTGAATGGAACGACGGTTGAGCAAGCACAGTTCTGCTCCATTAATATATGGGACTGACGGAGACGGGTGAGTACAGTGCTCGGCTGTTTAAATCACCCTCATAGACATTTTACACATGCTCATCCGCAGCTCCATTCCAGCTCCTCCTCACTGCAGTCATGCAGTGAAAAAGAATTGATGGGTGTCCTAGCGGTGGATAGGTGATACATTTGAATTGTGGAAAAAAACATTCAAGCAGGTGCTGCTTGTACAGGTTATTATGATTGTAATTCTCATAATTTTACAGTACACAGAAAATGCTAATAATGTGTTTTTTATTAGTATCTAAACAATTTACATATATTACTTATCACCTGTATGATCCATTTAGGTTTTTCCAATTTGTCCATAAAAATGTTTGGCTGTCTATGATTTTTTTTTGTGTGAAGTTGTCCAGAAAAAATAAATAATTAGGTTGGCAACATGACCACTCCCAGTAGATAAATCTTATTTATTTTGTTAAAAACACAAATCTGTGGCAATGTTTAACCACTTGACTACCACTAAATGACTTTATACATTGCAGCGGTAGGCAATTAACTGTGAGCCTCCGTTTTTAAATGGTGGCCGCATTAACTGACTGCCAGCGCTGAATGCCGCTGCAGATTCCTGTGTCTGCACTGTTACTATACAGCAGCGATCACAGGGAAGACCCTGGAGTACTTCTACTCCATTAACCCCCTAGATGCCGCGGTCAATAGCGGCCGCGGCATCTAGGGGGGGATAGACAGAGGAAAGGGGTGCTGATGGGTTGTAAAGGCAACTGGGGGCCTAACAAAGGTCCCAAGGCTGCCATAGCTATATGCCTATTAAGCAGTACCAGAGGCATGGTCTAATAAATTGCCTGTTAGTTTATGACTGACAACCAATAATGGTTTGGTATACTGAGTATACCAAAGCATTATGAAAGCGATCAGTAGATTGCATTGTGAAATCCCCTAGTGGGACAAAATAAAAAAAATTGATTTGAATAAAGTTTATTACAAAAAAGAAAAGAAATAAAAACATTTTTTTCCATACAAAGTAATTTTGTTTTCCATAGGTGGTTTAAAAAAAAATCACACATATATGGTATTGCTGCAATTGTAACCACCTGTATAGTAAAGTTAACAGTTATTGAAACCACACAGGGAATAACGTAAATAAAAAATGCAAAAAAACTATGGCAAATTTTTTTTCTCATTACCCCTTTCAAATTTTTAAAAAAAGTTAATCAATAATTTATATCTACCTGAAAATGGTTCTATTAAAAAAAATAACTCATCCAACGAAAAACAAGCCCACATATGGCTCAATTGAGGGAAAATTAAATATGTTATGGCTCACTGATTGCGTCAATTCAGGAATGAAAACATTCTGCTAAAATAGGCTCTCACATTGAAAATACAGTCTAATCTGCAGGCAGCATGTTATAGAGCACAAGGAGCCGAGCAGATTGATATATAATTTTGAGACCGCCCACTGGACTCCTAAGCCCAGACTGAGCAGAGGTTTAGCTCAATAAATTATAAGTTATACAGAATATTTTCCCACAAATCCATAAATCAACCTGCTCAGCTCCTCCTGCTCTATAACATAATGCCGGCAGATCAGACTGCATCTTCAACATGACAGGTTCCCTTTAATCCGTTCAAGGGAGCATAACTGCAAACTGGGTGTCCCTAAATTAGGTCACCATCTAAGGCTAGACAAAACCTCATCTCATGGTCGGTGTGTTCCTGAATGCAGGTACCTCATAAACATAAAATGCTATGTTTGCATGAATATAATAGTTGTGCATCACTAAAACTATGGTAATAAGTGAATGAAGCATTATAACAATGGGCACTGCTTTTACATTTTTTACAATACTTTCTTCATTCATTGAATAACAACATCCGAATATATGGAAAGTTTGTACAGTAAAATAATGATAATTAGTATTGCAATATTACTCTAAGAACCATGTTGGTCATGTGACTATTGTATATGACAGAATACACACTGAAGCCTAGGACTACATTGGCAATTTCTGTCAAGCAGTCATTGATACTTGCACCTTTGTTAGAGTTGCATATTTAAGCTTACAAAGCGCCAGCATTTAGGAAATCCTTATAGCATTGTAAAAGATGGCAACTAACATAAAATATCATGAGAAACCTGCTTTTGTTACTGTCCCAATAAGCAATTTTTCACTGTATATTTATAAATTATAAATTATTGTGCTCCTACAATTTAATTATTACAATTCACTGATAGACTTTAGTAGAGTAAAACAATTTTTATTAAATATCTAGTTAAAAACAGGGATAAAATCCCTCCTGTCATAACCCAATGTGCTCAAAATTATAACGAGAAAAAACGATATGAGTTCATCGGCTGATCCAATTGTGAACCCTATGGATGAACACGCTTATATTGATATCGGTGGTAACGTGTGCTTTACAATGTTGACAGACAGGGCATTCCCTGAGTGTCCAAAGTGATGGGCTGTATGATCTAAGTATGCTGTCAACTGCACTCATTCCTTCACTGTCCTGACCCTACGCCTTTCTATACCCCATATCATCAGGGGTCTACTTAAGATTCGATGATGCTGACCATTGTGCCAGAGATAATTCATATCAGTTATTAGATGTGCAACATGGCGTGTTCGCACTTGATATCAGCGACACGCCATAGATAGGATTGAGAGTTAATATAAAAAAACACTCCTCCCCTCTCGTTCCGACCATGCCACCCTGCTAGCCAACCCAGGACTTGGACGTCACCTGTGACAAACGGCCGTTCAGAGCGAGGCGGAACATGTGATCCGCCCAGCCAATCACCGCCGCAACAACCACCAGGGGATGCCGGCGTTCGGAAAGCTGCAGGGAACGGCTCGTTAGGAAAGGGCGAGACTCGTCCTCAGAGAGGGCGGGTCCACTTCTCGGGGTAGTAACGGATGACAATACAGAAGGCATCCTAGCCACTCAAAGCTAGTGCATGATAACATCATGCCAATCCACCACATAAAAGGGATAAATTCCCAAAACAAAATCCAAATCTAGATAAATTGATGAGTTCTGTACACATGGATACAATGTGGAACATTTAGCGAGGGAGATATATAGATGCTATATGTCAATGCATAATATCACCCATACAGCCATACTGCTACATTTGTACATATATATACCATCATAACCATTCATTACATATATGCCTTTCGTCACCAAGCATATTTAATTCAAGATGGTCATGGTTGAGAATTCACAGAATATGTACACAGACATGTGAACAACTTCAGGGATGCAATCGCCCCATACCACCACAATAGGGAGTTGTTATTGACAGAAAAATTCTTATAGGAAATTTCTCTATTATTTATTGACAAAAAACAAGATGAGGACGAGAGAGGGCAAGAGGGCCAGTGAAAGTGATAATATATCACCGAAAGAAGAGAAGATATAACAGATAGTACAGAGGGTGATACATATATAGAGCATGTATAGTTGACCTGGTCATTCAGACCATCTGGCTGGATACAAACCATCCTGTACATCCATTGGGCCTCTTTCTCAAAATTAAATGATCCTGGTCTCGTCCTTTCTTAGGATGACGAACACACTCAATTGCTTGAAAGCATAGACACTCTGCTTTCCCATGATGTTTCTCATGTACATGTTTAGAAATAGGGGTATCTCTTTTATTGACAATATCCCCCACATGCTCTCTAATACGCAGACGAAATTGTCAAATAGTCTTCCATACATAGTTTAGTGGGCACGGGCAGGTGATGAGGTATATGACACCCATCATCCTGCAGTTTATAACATTTTGAATATTGTATACTATTTGAGTGGCCACACTTCGAAAACTCCCTCCGCTTTGAATAAAGCTGCAGGCCCTGCAGTTGCCACATCTGTGTGTACCTGGTATATTCCGATTTAGCCATGTCCCCACACGCCCAGTAGGGTCAAGGCAACTGTGAATCACTCTATCACTAATGTTTTTACCCCTACGAAAAGTGACCGAGGGTTTGTTGGTAACCCTGTCTGATATATTACTGTCTGCACTCAAAATCCGCCAGTATCTTGTAAGAATCTGCATTACCTCAGGTTGTTTTGAGTCAAAAGTGCCTATAAGCCTGGTAATATTAGCATCTGTCTTTTGACTTGGTGCCAGAAGTTTAGATCTCTCTGGGACTCTCACGGACTCCATTGCTGTATCTGTGATCTTTTTGGGAAAACTTCTCTCCCTAAACCTTTTTCCGAGATCTCTAGATTAAGTTTTAAAGTCTGACATGGAACTGCAGTTCCGTCGTACTCTCAAAAACTGGCCCCTCGGAATGTCACGTTTCAGAGGATAAGGGTGACAACTATTCCATTGAAGAAAACTATTGGTAGCAGTTTCCTTACGATGGAACTTCCCAAGTTCAGAAAGCACAATGAGTCCTCACTGATATCGCTGATAAATCTAAGCCCCAACATGTTTTTATTGAGGGCAGATACAAAGGCATTAAACTCCTGCACTAACGAATTCCAGAACAACAAGACATCATCAATATACCTTATCCATAGGCCAACCGATGATGTCCATTTGGAGAAAAGATCCCCAAAGACCACCGTCTCTTCCCACCAGCTGAGGTACAAGTTAGCATATGTGGGGGCTGCTGGGCTCCCCATAGCAGTACCCCACTGCTGGTGGAAAATATGGTCCTCGAATACAAAAAAGTTATGTTCCAAAACAAAACGTAATAGACACAGGACTAAATCATTGTGGGCCATAAATTGAGTGGCTCTGGATCTTAAAAAAGAGCTAACTGCTTGACAACACAGGCCATGTGGGATGGAGGAATATAATGCCTCTACATCCAAGCTGGCTAACATGGTCCCAGGTTCCAGAATAATCCCATCAATGTGTTTAAGAACATCTGTCGTGTCTCGGACATAGGATGTCAAGCCCAGGACAAATAGGCGCAGAACTATATCAACATAAGTGCTGATATCCTGAGTTATTAATGCCTGACAAAATCGATCTCCCACGAAGTGGGGGATACCCTTTGTGTATCTTAGGCAGACTATAAAAACATGCCATAGTAGGGAACTGTGGGAAGAGAAAACTAAATTCACTAGCACTAATAAGTTTTCTTTCCTTAGCTTCTCTTAAGATTTCAAGAAGTTCAGCTTTATATACTTGTGAGGGGTTGCTATCAAGAATCTTATAGCAATCAAAATTCAACAGGATATCCTCACACATGTTTTTATAATCCCCTCTATTTATAATCACAATATTCCCACCCTTATCGGATGCTTTCAGGATAATGTTCTTTTTATTTTCAAGGGTGACTAGCGCTTCTCGTTCATAAAAAGAATGATTGTTTTGTATCCCATTTCGATCCTGATCCATCTTCCACATCTCATCTGAGACAAGATAAACAAATAAATCAATATTGCTAAAATTAGGCTAGTGAACAGGCCCTGCCCTGGAACCCTAGTAGACTCTTCCCAAAGTTCCTCCAAAGTCCTTCCATATCAGTCTCCTCTAGACCCAGTTCTTGGCACTTCCTTTTATTGTGATGTTTAAAAAAACTTGATCCACTTAAGTTTTCTGGCAAACAAATGGAGATCCCTCACCCACGTGAAGGAATCAAATTTAACTGTTGGAACAAATGATAAGCCCTTGTCCAATAAGGTTGTTTCTGCTGGCTTTAAATTATAATCAGACAGTTAATGATTTGTAATTTCTCTTCACTCCCTTCCCTACTCAATCCCTTTGTCCCCTCAACATGTACCGAGAGATAGGGGGGTTGTTGGAAAAAAAATTCCCATTGCTGTTAGAAAAGGCCCTACCACGACCCCCTCTAAATCTCTGCCTTCTATCTCCAGTCCCCACAAAAGACCCCGCTCTCTCTGAGTCTGTTGTTACACTTTTAGTTGTAGAAGGCCCAGTATGCCTTTGATCTTTATTCGGTTGTTGCAAATGTTGAGTAATGAAATCATAGGTGTTTTATATCTGAATTCCTGAAGATCTCTCTGGAACTGAAAATGTTTACATTTCTTAATGTGATTAGTAAATCTCTCTAAGGCCTGTTGTAAGGCTTTATCCAAACAAGCAAAGTTAACAGATTCTATACTTCTATTCCACCCACAGGTATCTCCCACAGCACTTTCATACAATAATCATTTTCTATCCCACTCAGGTATAATTTTTCCTACCACTAAAGCAAACTTTTAACCTACACACCGTGACTTTATGCAGGGGCGGAAATAGAAGTATTCCTTTCTTTTTATTGAAACAAACTGGTCCAAAATTCTACACTAGTTAGTTTAATACTATATCTTTTTTAAGATCAGAGCTCTGTTTTTGTTATTTAAAAATGATGAAATTCGGGCTACTTAGAACCACCCCTAAAAGGAGCTTACTTTGTATGGATTTTTACAAGTCATTGAATTCAGTAGGACAAAGGTGCTGGGATTGTTAGAAGACACAGCTCTGATACACATAATGTACCTGGAACGATCCTAGCACCTGTGTGTCCATTACATGACCATGGACAGAATTTTATCCACCAGAAGTAAACAATAAATGTTCCTACTGAATAACAGCAAGCAGAGATTTTGAAAACTGTAAGGAATCAATACAGAAAGTATATTGTAAAATTTTACAACTTTTAATTATACAAAATACAACATTGATTTGCTGAAACCAGACAACCCTTTAAGTAAATAGATTATTTAATAAATACAAATAAGTATAGCTTCACCTTATGGAAATGCATACATAGCAAAATAATACTTCTATCCTTATTGTGTAATGGCAGGAAGGAGGTGAAGGGAACAAGTGAGTCCTAATCTACCCACCGCCCTGTCCCTGCCTACTTGCAACGACCCGCCCTAGGCGACGGGGTACAACTTGGCGGCGGTCCCTACGCTGTCTAAGTGCAAGGGAGTACAAACAGGGAACACGCAAGGGAAGGGGCAGTAGCCCACGGAACGCCGCGAGGAAACGGAGCGGTGAATGAGTCAGTCAGGATCAGGATGTAGTGGAGTATACCAACGAGAGCACGGAGCAGGAAGCAAGCCAGGGGCAAAGCGAAGCAGGATAAGCGGAACTGAAGCAAGGCAGAAGCACGGCAGAAGCAGGCTGGAGCAAGGCAGCAGTGGGCCAGGAATCCAAGAAGAATAACAAGCACTGAGGAAGAGAACACGGCAGGTATAAATGGACAGGGGGCGGAGCTAACTCCGACTGACCAGGCCGCGATAGGCTCTCCCACTCCTGAGCCTGCCATCCTGGTTGGTGGGAGCCGGTGTCAGTCTAAGAGGTCTGGCCTCAGGTGTCGACTGATTAATCCCGGGAGTATACACAGACGTAGTACCTGGCAGATCCTTTACAGTACTCCCCCTTTTATGAGGGGCCACCGGACCCTTACTAAGAGGACCCGGTTTAGTGGGGAAGAGAAGGTGGAACCTCCTGATCAATACCCCAGCGTGAACATCACGAGCAGGTACCCAAGTCCTCTCCTCCGGCCCGTATCCTCTCCAATGGACCAGGTACTGGAGGGAGCCCTGGATCATCCTACTGTCCATTATCTTGGCCACCTCGAATTCCACCCCCTCAGGGGTGAGAACGGGAACAGGAGGTTTCCTTGAGGGGGACCAGGACGGGGAGCAGCGTTTAAGGAGGGAGGCATGGAAGACGTCATGTATGCGAAAGGATGGGGGCAGCTCCAGACGGAAGGATACAGGGTTGAGGACTTCAATGATCTTATAAGGTCCAATAAATCGGGGAGCAAACTTCCTGGACGGGACCTTAAGGCGCAAGTTCCTGGACGACAACCAGACCAGATCCCCGACGACAAACCGGGGGTTAGCAGAACGTCTACTATCAGCCTGAATCTTTTGTACTCTCTGGGACGCCTCTAGGTTCTTCTGAACCTGGGCCCAGACTGTGCACAGTTCCCGATGAACGTCCTCTACCTCGGGATTATTGGAACAACCAGGAGAAACGGAGGAGAACCTTGGGTTAAACCCGAAATTACAGAAAAACGGGGAGACCCCTGACGAGTTACTGACCCGGTTATTCAGGGAAAATTCAGCGAGGGGAAGGAATGAGACCCAATCAAATTGACAGTCAGAGATGAAACACCTTAAATATTGTTCCAGGGATTGGTTAGTCCTTCCCGTTTGGCCATTAGTTTCGGGATGGAAGGCGGAGGAGAAGGACAGATCAATCTCCAACTTTTTACAAAAAGCTCTCCAAAATAGGGAAACAAATTGTACCCCTCTGTCAGAAACGATATTGACTGGGGCCCCATGGAGACACAGAATGTGTTTAACAAACAAAGAAGCTAACGTCTTGGCGTTAGGTAGTTTCTTAAGGGGCACAAAGTGGCACATCTTGCTGAAGCGGTCTACTACCACCCACACCACCGACTTGCCCTGAGATGGAGGCAAATCGGTCATAAAATCCATGGAGATATGGGTCCAAGGTCTCTGGGGAATGGGCAAGGGACGTAGTAAGCCCGCAGGTCGGGACCTAGGGGTCTTGGACCTAGCACAAACCTCACAAGCGGCGACGTAAGCCCTAACGTCTTTAGGCAACCCAGGCCACCAATAGTTTCTGGTAATGAGGTGTTTGGTACCCAAGATGCCAGGATGACCAGATAGTGCAGAGTCATGGTTTTCCCTGAGTACCCTTAGCCGGTATTGCAGGGGGACAAACAGTTTGTCCCCAGGGAGGTTCCCGGGAGCTGAACCTTGATCAGCCGCGATGTCAGAAGCTAAATCAGAATCAGTGGCAGAAACGATTATACCAGGGGGTAAAATACAAGCAGGATCCTTCTCGGAAGGAGGATTGGCCATGAAACTACGTGACAGTGCATCAGCCTTAATATTTTTGGACCCAGCCCTATAGGTAACCAAGAAATTAAATCTGGTAAAGAATAGTGCCCAACGAGCTTGTCTAGGATTAAGCCTCCGGGCAGATTCTAGGAAAACCAGATTCTTGTGGTCAGTAAGGACCGTTACCTGGTGTCTGGCCCCCTCCAGGAAGTGACGCCACTCTTCAAAAGCCCATTTAATGGCTAAAAGTTTGCGGTTGCCAATATCATAGTTACTCTCCGTGGGCGAAAACTTCCTAGAGAAGTAAGCACAGGGGCGGAGATGGGTGAGGGAGCTGGTACCCTGGGACAAGACGGCCCCCACTCCCACCTCGGATGCGTCAACCTCCACAATAAATGGCTCCCTTTGGTTGGGCTGAACCAGCACGGGGGCCGAGATAAAGCACTTCTTGAGGGTCTCAAAAGCCTGGACGGCCTCAGGGGGCCAATGGAGGACATCAGCACCCTTGCGAGTAAGGTCCGTAAGAGGCTTAGCGACGACCGAGAAGTTGGCAATAAATCTCCTGTAATAGTTAGCGAACCCCAAAAAACACTGTAGCGCCTTCAGGGAGGCAGGTTGGACCCATTCCGCACCAGCCTGAACCTTGGCAGGGTCCATGCGGAATTCATGAGGAGTGAGGATTTGACCTAAAAATGGTATCTCCTGTACCCCAAACACACATTTTTCGGTCTTCGCAAACAGATTATTTTCCCGGAGGACCTGGAGGACCTTCCTGACATGCTCCACGTGGGAGGACCAGTCCTTGGAAAACACCAGTATGTCATCAAGGTACACTACAAGAAAATTACCCAGGTAATCTCTCAGAATTTCATTAATAAAATTCTGGAAGACGGCAGGGGCATTACACAACCCAAAGGGCATGACCAGGTATTCGAAATGACCTTCGGGTGTGTTGAACGCAGTTTTCCACTCATCCCCCTCTTTGATGCGGATAAGGTTATATGCCCCCCGTAGATCGAACTTAGAAAACCATTGGGCCCCCTGAACCTGATTAAAAAGATCCGGAATCAAAAGAAGGGGATACTGGTTCCTTATGGTGACCTTATTCAGGTTCCGATAATCAATGCACGGCCTAAGACCACCATCCTTCTTCCCCACGAAGAAGAAGCCAGCACCTACAGGAGAAGTCGAGGGGCGAATGAAACCCTTGGCCAGGCATTCTTGGATATACTCCCTCATAGCTTCACGTTCAGGACATGAAAGATTAAATATCCTACCCTTAGGAAGCTTGGCACCAGGCACCAAATCGATGGCGCAATCGTAATCTCTGAGGGGGCAACACCTCGGAGGCCTCCTTAGAAAACACATCAGCGAAGTCCTGAACAAACTCAGGAAGCGTGTTTACCTCCTCCCGGGGAGAAATAGAGTTAACCGAAAGACATGACATCAGGCATTCACTACCCCATTTGGTGAGATCCCCAGTATTCCAATCAAACGTGGGATTATGCAGCTGCAACCAGGGAAGACCTAATACCAAATCGGACGATAATCCCTGCATCACCAGTACAGAGCACTGCTCCAAATGCATGGAGCCAACAAGGAGTTCAAAAACAGGAGTATGCTGAGTAAAATAACCATTAGCAAGAGGAGTGGAGTCGATACCCACTACCGGGATAGGATAAGGCAAATCAATAAAAGGCATTTTTAGAGACATAGCAAATTCCACAGACATGATATTAGCAGATGAGCCAGAATCCACGAAGGCACTGCCAGTGGCAGACCGGCCAGCAAACGAGACCTGAAAGGGAAGCAAAATTTTATTGCGTTTCATATTAACGGGAAATACCTGTGCGCCCAAGTGACCTCCCCGATGATCACTTAGGCGCGGAAGTTTTCCGGCTGCTTATTCTTGCGCCTGGGACAGGTGTTCAGTAGATGCTTGTCGTCCCCACAATAGAAGCAGAGACCATTCTTCCTGCGAAACTCTCTACGTTGTCGAGGGGACATGGAGGCCCCGAGTTGCATAGGTACCTCCGAGTCCTCCGTGGAAGAGCGAGGAGACGGGACCTCGGGGGGAATCGCAGGGAAGTCAGAGGGGAACACATTGAAACGTTCAAGCTGACGTTCCCTGAGACGTCGGTCAAGTCGTACTGCTAGGGCCATAACCTAATCTAGGGAGTCAGAAGAGGGGTAGCTAACCAGCAGATCCTTCAGGGCGTCAGATAATCCTAACCTAAACTGGCACCTTAGGGCCGGGTCGTTCCACCGAGAAGCTACGCACCACTTTCTAAAATCAGAACAGTATTCCTCAACAGGTCTCCTACCCTGACGTAAGGTCACCAGCTGACTCTCGGCTAAGGCAGTCCTGTCAGTCTCGTCGTAAATGAGTCCGAGGGCAGAGAAAAAACGATCAACGGAGGAAAGTTCAGGGGCGTCAGGAGCCAAGGAGAAGGCCCACTCTTGGGGCCCTTCCTGGAGTCGGGATATAATGATACCCACCCGCTGGTTCTCGGAACCTGAGGAGTGAGGTTTTAGGCGGAAATAAAGTCTGCAACTCTCCCGGAAGGAGAGAAAAGTCTTACGGTCCCCTGAGAACCGGTCACGTAACTTGAGGTTGGGTTCTAGAGGTGAGGTGAGGGGTACTACTAAGGCAGCGTCACCCTGGTTGACCCTCTGAGCCAGGGCCTGGACCTGTAGGGAGAGGCCCTACATCTGCTGGGTCAGGGTCTCAAGGGGGTCCATGATAGCGTCAGCGTAGGAGAAATGGTAGACTAGGTATGGGCTTGTTATTATGTAATGGCAGGAAGGAGGTGAAGGGAACAAGTGAGCCCTAATCTACCCACCGCCCTGTCCCTGCCTACTTGCAACGACCCGCCCTAGGCGACGGGGTACAACTTGGCGGCGGTCCCTACGCTGTCTAAGTGCAAGGGAGTACAAACGGGGAACACGCAAGGGAAGGGGCAGTAGCCCACGGAACGCCGCGAGGAAACGGAGCGGTGAATGAGTCAGTCAGGATCAGGATGTAGTGGAGTATACCAACGAGAGCACGGAGCAGGAAGCAAGCCAGGGGCAAAGCGAAGCAGGATAAGCGGAACTGAAGCAAGGCAGAAGCACGGCAGAAGCAGGCTGGAGCAAGGCAGCAGTGGGCCAGGAATCCAAGAAGAATAACAAGCACTGAGGAAGAGAACACGGCAGGTATAAATGGACAGGGGGCGGAGCTAACTCTGACTGACCAGGCCGCGATAGGCTCTCCCACTCCTGAGCCTGCCACCCTGATTGGTGGGAGCCGGTGTCAGTCTAAGAGGTCTGGCCTCAGGTGTCGACTGATTAATCCCGGGAGTATACACAGACGTAGTATCTGGCAGATCCTTTACATATTGTTTCTGAGATTCAGCAGTGTCAAATTCCCAGGTATTGGATTAGCTGTATTAATAGAAGACAAATGAACTATAATTTACAATACTTTAACTAAACTTGCTTTCAGGAGTAGGGTTACTCTTGATAAACATCTGGCCCTACCGACAGAGTCTACTGAATCGATTCACACTAATATCCCCTTCAGTCAACTAGCTTCACAGAACTGAACTTTACAGGCCATAAACTGGTCACCAATTCCCACCAGGCTGAAGTCTAACAACTCTAGTTACCCAGTTATAGCCGCCCCCATAGTTGGTCTCACATAACCCAGCCCACTTTGGCTCCTTACGGGGCTCACATCCTCCACAGCTCACACAGACCTCCCAGAACTGAGGAGGATGTATAGGGCTTAAACCGCTCTGCGGTTTTCTTGTGCCACCATTGGTCACCGAGGAACCACTCTCTACTTCTTGGACCTGACCAAGTCATCCAAAATGCACCACACCCTCTGAAAAGCCGCCCTCAGTCACTATTGCACCAACGTGGTTCTTTTTGGCAGCAACCCGCTACCTTTCCAACCAGTTCTGCCAATGGGCAATGACTGCCAACTGACCAGGTTGTCTAAATGCGGGCAATAATCAGGAGTGGTATCAAGGTTTAAGAAGGTGTTCAATAGATAACAGAGCAGCAGTTTATGCTCATAAGTTCATATAATATTACGGTCCTCACTGATGTATCACCCCTTTAAGGACCATGTGCAAATAGCCTAACTGATGGAAAAGCAGAGCATCACCTATTTCTGTTTCCCTATCACGTTCCTCAGCAGCCTTACTCACTGAAGGCACAAACTGCCAGGTACCCTTCACTGCGGCAACTTTCTCCTTCATGCAGACTGTGCCTTCTTTCAACAGTGTCACTCTTTACCATCTATGTGATCTTCGTTACACTAACAGGACCTGTGCATGAGGAACCTCTATCTCTCCTCCATCTCTTGGTGCTAGACTGTAAGAATGTGGGAATGACCCCAACCAAAGGGTCACTTACAGCTTTTATTTTGCATTGTTTATATGGAATTCCTATGAAAATATTACTGTGCCTTTTTAAATGCATTCTCTTTGCTGCTGAATATGTTTTCCTCTGTATAGGCCTACTGTGTATGGCATATTATTTGTCACTTGTACTGTCATATGTATTGTATTATTTGTGGATCACAGGCAGTGATGGCTTGCTACTGTAGCCTTAAGGCTTTTAGCGTTGGGAGAAACGGCCCAGACCCAATCTTAGTTGATTATGTTGTATTGCCATCTTAGCAGAGAGTGGTCCGGCACACAATGCAGGTAAAATCAATACTGCTTTATTGTAACAAAATTTAAAACAAATACATAAAAATGCTAGATGAAGAACCATTCGGTGCATACTCTCTATACTCATAGCTATGAGTAAGAACAGAATGGTTCGAAATGCATAAGCGTTCTTCACCGGGGATTTTTATTTATTTGTTTAAAATTTTGTTATAATAAAGCAGTATTGATTTTACCTGCATTGTGTGCCAGACCACTCTCTGTTATTTTCGATCCTTGTCAACCTCCCACATAGAACCTTTGTCCGAAGCACCGATACAAAAATTTACGTGGTATCCAGATCTTCATGTGTGGTGAGCGGACCAATATGTTTTTTGCCAAAAAAAGAATACCTATAAATTCAAGGTCATATATCAATGAATAAAGTTGCATATATGGGACCCCATGCATAGTAAACACCAAAAAGATATCCCCATATGCTATAATAAAACAAGATCAAACGTATCTTAGAAAAAATACAAAATGACTTTATTAAGGACAGACAACACAGTTGATCAAGACGATTTAAAAAAATATAACCACCCATAAAAACAATGTACAACAGTACACAGAAGACAGTGTTGAATATAAGGCAGGGCAAACAATGGTAGTATAACAATATCAACGACTATAAAGTATGTATACTGATAATAATCACCATAACAAGGGCCTATAAAATAGTCACAAAAATTGTAAAGTCACAGTCATGGAGAGGAAGCTCATTGAGACCTCAAGATACGCATACCAAAAGACCCACCATGCGCCATTCCACTGCCACAACACTGTCAGAACACCCCTATATGTTTTTTGGTTTATGTTGTATTGCCATGCCATAGCAGCGTTGGGGATGTAACACAACATGGCTAAGCTGCATCCTCAGGCTGGGGGAGGTGCTTAGTGAATAAAAGTTGATGTTCCCGCCTAACGGGGTTCAGCGCGAGCTACGGCCCATTAACATCAGAGGTGTTACTGGATAGTGCCAGAGGGCACCAGTGTAATGTAAGAGCCCTGAGTATTGGAGAGGGTCCAGAGTGTTAGCAGGTGATAGACAGGAGCCTTCCCATGAGAGACAGCGCATGTATTGACAGGTGAAAGGGCCGAAGCCTCCCCACAAGCAAGATTTGGATAGGCTGCAAGCCATAAGGTCAAGCAAAGACTGGACAATCCTCTGTATCAGGGAAGAGTGCTCTAGACTCTGTCCTACAAATGAATGGTGAGCCAGCCATCATTGCCTGCAATTGCCTGAACCAAGTTGACACATGTTAGAGACTTTCATATCCTGAGAAGTGTTTTTTTTACTGTCTGCTTGTGGCTGTGTGTGAGAGAGTAACACCAGTTAGAGTAAAAAGACTTTATTTTGCCATTTGTCCTAGTCTTTGTTTCATCTTTCCACAACTACCGGCACATTGGCCTTACACCACATCAGGCCGCAGAGTACAATTCTACCAGCACTGCCTGTTCTGGTTAGCAAACGGAGCATACATCTTCCGTCCAACCAAGTAGTGAAGAATTTAAGAGGACATCCACTAGAAATAAATGGGAGGACTCTCAATCAGTATGTACTGTTCACCCACTTATACTTCCTCCCCGACTTTTTGAGTACAGTACTCTGCACTCGCAGTGTGTGATCAAGATTCAGCCTAATAGTTCAGGAGTTTGGTTATGGTCACTAGGATAACCGTTTCATACTCCTGTTGAAAAAGCTTCAACTGTTGCTCAATGTCATAAGTAATGTTTTTTGACTTGGGAGTCTCTGGTGATGCTGCCACTTAAGATTGCTTACATTTCTGAGAGGGTGAAAAACTGGGCTGAGCCAGCTCTAGAATTCCCCAGAGTTAAAGTCTCGCACAAGCCAACACACATTGACTTCCCACAGGGCTAACGTCCTTCACGGCCCACACAGACCATTTAGAACTGACCTGACCCACACCACCTCCATGCTTCCTAAACCACTCAGCAGCTCAGTGTCCGCCCTCCCACATGGACCGCATTCAGAGTTAACCTTACCAGAGCTAAAAGTACTGTCCCACACTGCCCCAGTGTATTTTATTCCCCTTTTCAGCTCACTGTTTGGTGACAACTTTCGAGGTCCCTAAGAACTCCAGAAGACCCCCTGTGCAATATTTTCTCAGGCACACTGTCACATGCTCTGGCCTCCACCCACCGACACCTTTACGATGGAGAAGCCCGCATTGGCCTCCAGCCCACCAACACCTTCATAATAGACAAGTCCAGACCTAACTATTACGTAGGCCAATACAGGTTCTCCAGGCACTCCATATGGTCTAAACACGCTCTCCCGCCAAACCATACTCTTATATATACCTTCCTCATTACCTCTTCCCAGGGCTGGCCTTAGGTTGAATGGCGCCCTGTGCGGGACTCTCTATTGCTGCCCTCCACAAATAAAGAGGTAACCAAAAATATACTGTACAAAAAGACATACAGGCAAACACACACACACACACACACACACACACACACACACACGAGGCATGTATACACACACACACACACACACACACACACACACACACACGAGGCATGTATACATATACACACATACACAAGAGGCATCTACACACACACACACACGAGGTATGTATACATATACACACACACGACGCATTTAAACATATATATACACACACACACACACACACATGAAGCATGTATACACACACACACACACACACACACTGGAGGCATGTATACATACACACACACACACACACACAAACAGGAGGCGACAGATGGAAACCATTAGCAAGGTTTCTGTCACCATTGAGATCAATGGTGATGCAAATGGAAGCTAAGGTTTCCGCTTGCCTTTCCCTTGAGGGGTTCCCCCGACGGAAACCTCAGACGGAACCCCTCAACGGAAAGCAACGCTGATTTGAACAGGCCCTTAAGCATAATAACCTTCCAAAGTGCCTAAATTAGAGCAAGTCTGCAAAAAAATGTGAAATACGCCTGCAAACAGTTTCCCATTGATTTAAATAGGAAATACAATGTGCTGTTCATATGAGGCGTATTTTTATGCTGCTGAATTAAAAAATGCCTCGTAATAATACATCTCATAAAAAGAAGTAGCATGTCACTTCTTGAGCCGTTTTCGGAGCTGTTTTTTTAATGACACTACAAAAAACGCCTCAAAATATGGTTCAAAATACGCTTGCAAACACCTGAAAGGCGGGACACAGAGTTCCTACGGCTTTGTATTATAAAATCCGTTTCTAGAAGCAAAAGATTTTTTTGGTTCAATTGTTTGTAACAAACCTAAACCAAGGTTAAAAAAAAACTTGCAAAAAAATGAAAATCTGGACCATACAGACAATCCAAGTGTATTAGATTATACATTTACAGGACTTCAATATATACAGTTTTATGCCATTAAAACCAGACACCAATCTGCTGTGTCTTCTAGGGTATTTTTATACAGGGTATTTTCACAAAGAGTTTTTTGCAATTAATGGGTGGCGATTTCTGCAGTTTTTTGGTGCGGTTTCCGATGTGGATTCCGCATCAAAAACAGTGCACAAAACTCAGTGTAAAACTCAGTGTACAAATCTCATCCACACGCTGCGTAAATAGTCCGTGCAGAATATGATCTGCAATGCGTAATTTTCGGACTGCATCATGTCAATTCCTGCTGTGGAAAGTGGACTGAATTGCTGTGTTTTTCAGAGGAGATGTTACCATCTCCCGACATTGAGAAAAAAGTTTTTGCCGTGGCGGAACGTCTGTGAGTTTCAACTGAATTGCTGGAGAAATTTTCTACATCAATTGCGTTGTGTGTGGACAAGCCCTAACAGTCCCAGCACCAATCTGTGAGAAGAATTGTAAGTAAAATGACTATGTTTGTGCCTCCCAGTTTGGGAAGAACTGTATATATTGTCTATAACCGTGTGCACCATCAGTGCCAGTAGAAAATGTATATATTTAAAAGCAAAGTAAATGTTGCAGCTTTTCTAGGCTACGAAAATCACAACATTTGCTTTTTGTTGCATCTTCTACCTCCCATTGAACTCAATGGGGACAAAACTGCAACAACTCCGCACTTTGCTGCTACTATATTATGCTGTGGATTTTTCTCAATGAAATCCGTTGCAGAAAATACACAGCTAATCTGCCCCGTATGCATTTATCCTTAATGATGTACCCACTCAAGTAAATGCTCACATCGAAGTTGCCAGGGTTCACTGTTCTACACAGACAGCCTAGGGGTCTGTTAGGGTATACTCCAGGTATACCCTAAGGGCTCGTCCACACGCTCCGGAATTGCCGCGTTTTTTCCGTCCGGAATTTCGGACAGAAAAAACGCAGCAGAATATAGTAGGAGCATAGTGGATGACATTTAACAGATCTCATCCAACTGACATTAAAGAGTTTTTAAGGTTATTTTTGTTGATCAGTGTCATAAAACGCTAATTAGATACATACTACTAATTAGATGTATTAATGGAGTAGCTGATGACCAGACAGGTATGGGACAGTCACTGGTAGATGGTACCTTTGTGGCAGGCCGGACACAGTCAGATTGCAGGTAGTGGGAGCAGGCTGGTGCCGGATTACTGGAAGCAGGCTTGTGCCGGATTACTGGAAGCGGGCTGTGCAGGGTTACTGGATGCAGACTTGTGCCAGATTACTGGAAGCAGGCTCAGGATGTAGGACTGGTCAAGGACACTGGACTCAGGATGTAGGACTGGTCATGGACACTGGACTCAGGATGTAGGACTGGTCACGGACACTGTACTCAGGATACAGGATAGTCACGAACACTGGACTCAGGATACAGGATAGTCACGGAGACAGGTTTCCGGATACAGAACTTAGTCACGGACACAGGATACAGGAAACAGAACCTTCGCAGTTTAACACTGGGTTAGTAACAACATTGCTCAGGCACTGGGGCAGAGGGCAGATCCAACTATATAGCCCAGAATGTACATGGATAGGCTGGGGACAGTTTAGTGATGTGCACGCTGGCCCTTTAAGAAAACACCAGAGCGTGCACGCACATCCTACGGTAACCAGGAGCAGCAGCCACATATACCACAAGTCAGTTTGTGAAATTTCTGATCTGCTAGATCTGCACCGGTCAACTGTAAGTGCTATTATTGTGAAGTGGAAGCATCTAGGAGTATAAACAGCTCAACCACATAGAACACGCAATCTCACAGAGTGGGGCAGCCGAGTGCTGAAGCACAGGGGGGAAAGAAAATCGCCAATCCTCTGTTGCATCACACTCAACAGAGTTCCAACCTGCCTCTGAAAGTGACAGCCACAAAATAACTACAAGGCTAAAATCACCATGCACAATGCCAAGCATTGGCTGGAGTGGTGTAAAGAATGGTGCCACTGGACTGTGGAGCAGTGGCAACATGTTTTCTGGAGAGATGAATCATGCGTCACTATCTGATAGCCTGTTAAATCTGGGTTTGGCGGATGCCAGGAGAATGCTACCTACCGGAATGCATAGTGCCTACTGTAAAATTTGGTGGAGATGGGATAATAGTCTGGGTCTGTTTTTCAGGCTTTATTTCCAGTGAAGTGTATTATTAATGCTACAGCATACAAAGACATTTAAGACAAGTGTATGCTTCCAGCTTTGTGGGTACAGTTTGGGGAAGGCTCTTTCCTGTTTCAGCATAACTGTACCTCTGTGCACAAAGCGAGGTCCATAAAGATACGTTTTGATGAGTTTGGTGTGGAGGAACTCGAGTGGCCTTAACAGAGCCCTGACTTGAACCTCATCAAACACCTTTGGGATGAATTGGAATTCTGATTGTGTTATTCGTCAACAGTGTCTGACCTTACAAATGCCCTTTTGACTGATTTGGCACAAATTCTCACATATACTGTAATGGCAGGAAGGAGGTGAAGGGAAAGTGAGCCCTAATCTACCCACCGCCCTGTCCCTGCCTACTTGCAACGACCCGCCCTAGGCGACGAGGTACAACTGGGCGGCGGTCCCTACGCTGGCTAAGTGCACTGGAAGACAAACGGGGAACACGCAAGGGAAGGGGCAGTAGCCACGGAACGCCACGAGGAAACGGGGCGGCGAACGAACAGTCAGGACCAGGACGAAGTGAGTACACCCGAGCGGGCACGGAGACAGAAGCAAGCCAGGGCAAGCAAAGCAGAACTGCAGCAAGGCAGAAGCACGGCAGAAGCAGGCTGGAGCAAGCAGCAGTGGGGCCAGGAATCCAAAAGAATTACAAGCACTGAGGGAGAGCACAGGGCAGGTAATAAAGGGCAGGGGGCGGAGCTAACTCCGAGAGACCAGGCCGCGATAGGCTCTCCCACTCCTGAGCCTGCCACCCTGGTTGGTGGGAGATGGTGTCAGTCGAACAGGTCTGGCCTCAGGTGTGGATTGATTAATCCCAGGAGTATAGCTAGATGAAGTACCTGGCAGATCCCTAACATATACATTTCAAAATCTTGTGGAAAGCCTTCCCAGATGAGTGAAGGCTGTTATAGCCAAAAAGAGGGGACCTAACTCTAAATTAACGCCCATGGGTTTAGTATGGGATATCCAATAAATTCATATAGGAATGATGGACAAGTGTACAAAGTTTAACGGAAAAAAAATCTAGGCTTTATATATTCTGTAAGGGTACTTATACAGCCGTTTTTAAAAGGATTGTCCCACAAACCCTTTTTTACTTTTATGATCTATCAATCAGGCAGGTCATAAAAGTAAGTAAAACCTAAGGGGGAAAAAAATACACAGCGCCACATGGTGCAAGATAAACCTGGTGGGTAGGATAAATACAATGCAAGGAGAGGTGATTGCGCTCACTTATAGAGGTTGTAAAAGTCAGGTACAACACTGATGTAAGCATGTAAGGTTAAAATCAGCTGCAGCTCTCCAATCCAGAAATCGGTAGCGTAAGCACAGTACCGCAACAGGAGATATTGTGAAAATAATAAAATGTTTGGATATGAAGGAAAGCGGTGCTGGTAAGAATTGTATAGCAATGGTAAAAAAAAATTATTAATTTTAATATATGGCAACGCGTTTCGACACAGGACATGTCTTAGTCAGGCAAAGAAGACACATGTGCTGTGTCAAAATGCGTTGCCATATATTAAAATAAATAAGAAATTTTATCATTGCTACACAATTCTTACCAGCAGCGCTTTCCATCATATCCAAACATTTTATTATTTTTACAACAAAAGTAAGTAAGCTGGGAGTCCGACTTCTATGACCCCCAAGCTACCGAGAACAAGGAGTCCATAATCCGTGTTCTTGGCCACAGAGCAGGATAAGCAGCCACCCTTCTCCACAGCGATGAAAGGGACTGTCGAAAACAGCAGAGCGTGCCATAAACTATTTATAAAATCGAAAATACTATATGATGATATATTGATGTTAGAAACTATTGATATCCATACACTTTATTTGCTTTCTAAGACATTAACAGGCTTAGGTTAAGGCAGCTAAGAAAAATTTAAGAAAGTATAATCAGGATATTATGTGTCATTTCTCTTAACGCTTTTAGGGTGCAGGACTGTGGTGAAGCTGTGTTTTACGGATCTACAGCACATCCACTGTAGAGACATTTTTTACATACCACTAACAATGAAAGCTCAGGTACCCACCAGCTTTCCTATATGCTCTGCACCAAATAGCTACAGAGACAGAACGAGGGACTGCTGCCAACAGAGTGCCCCTCAATAAACAATGCTAGCAGACTGTTAGCAGAAACACTTGTGCCAGCAAAATGCCCCATATAAACAGTACCAACAGAATGCCCCCCACTAAAATAGTATCAGCAAACTACCCCTTATAGGCAATGATGCCAGCAAAGTAGCCCACATAAACAGTGCCAGCAGACTGCCCCCATTAACAGTAGTTCCAGATTTTCTAAAGAAAATGAGTTCATAAAATAATTTGAGCGAAATTTCCTTTGTTAGACGTTTGTTTAAATCCACGTTGTATTTTCTTGATAGACATTTGTATAGTCATGGTGAAGGAATTGTGCCGTTCCTGCACTGGAAATGGTAAGTAAATAGTATCTCAAGTAAATTTGTTTACTTACCAAGAAAGCTACAGCCACCGTGAATTCATAGTCTGGTCTGTACTGCTCTTTGCTTCCTTATTATAATATACAAGAAGGAAGTGAATTTATGGGAACGTGTAAAAACCTTCTGGTGGGGGAAATATATTTACTGTACATTAGACTGTTGCCAGAATTGAGAAAAAATAATATATGTAACAATGTACTTTTAGGAAACCTGTCATCAGAAGCTAAAAAAAGTTACATATGCTAGAGAGGAAAAAGACAGGCCATGTGAACCTTTAAAGGGCATTTTTGTTTTAATAAACAGGTCAGCAAGGATATGTTCACACGCAGTAGCAAAATACGTCTGAAATTACGGATCTGTTTTCGCTTGAAAACAGCTCCTGATTTTCAGAAGTTTTTGTAACTACTCGCGTTTTTTGCGGCGTATTTTACGGACGTTATTGGAGCTGTTTTTCAATGGAGTCAATGAAAAACGGCTCCAAAAACGTCCCAAGAAGTGACATGCACTTCTTTGACGCAGGCGTCTTTTTACACGCCGTCTTTTGACCGCGACGCGTAAAATGACACCTCGTGGTTAACAGAACATCGTAAAACCCATTGAAAGCAATGAGCAGATGTTTGTAGGCGTAATGGAGCCGAATTACGTCTGAAAACAGTGCGTGTGAACATACCCTCAGTGTGTTTTGTGTAACTTTATAATGAGTTTTTATTAAAAATTTGTTTTACTTTTTGTATACAGAGCAGCTGTATCTTGCGCTAAATCCTGTTCCCGTCAGGTCCGCGGGACTGACGGGCTCAGTGGCAGCGGGTCCTGCATGTCACTAACACGCATGATCCACCTGTTATCTATCACATCTAAGTTAAGACCTTAGATGTGATAGATTACAGGTGGCTCTTGCGTGTCAGAGACATACAGAGCAGCTGTATCTCAAAAAGTAAAAACTATTTAATAACAATGAATTATAAAATTAGACCAAACACACTGACTGACCTGTTTATTTAAAAAAAATTGCCCTGCAAAGGTTCACAGGGTGCTGATCAAATGTAGGCAAGGGCTTTTCCGTTTTCGGTTCATTTCTCTTAACCCCTTAATGACCGGGCCATTTTGCACGTTAATGACCAAGGATTATTTTTTGTTTTTTCATGGTCGCATTCCAAGAGTCGTAACTTTTTTTTTATTACGTCGACATAGCCGTATAAGGGCTTGTTTTTTGCGGGACGAGTTGTATTTTGTAATTGCACCATTTTTAGATGCTTACAATATATTGATTAACTTTTATTAACTGTATTTCAGGAGAGAATTGAAAATAAGCAGCTATTCCAGCATTAATTTTCACGTTATAAATTTACGCCGTTTACTATGCAGCGTAAATAACATGTTAACTTTATTCTATGGGTCGGCACGATTACGGGGATACCAAATATGTAAAGGTTTTATATGTTTTCCTACGTTTGCACAATAAAAACCCTTTTAGAAAAAAATTACTTGTTTCTGCATCGCCGCGTTCCAAGAGCCGTCATTTTTTTATTTTTCCGTCGATGTGGCCGTATGTGGGCTTGATTTTTGCGGGATAATGTGTAGTTTTCATTATTACTATTTTGGGGTACATAGGACTTATAGATTAACTTTTATTTAATTTTTTTATGGGGGGAATGGGAGAAAAGAGAGAATTTTGCCGTTGTGTTTTGCGTTTTTTTTGGACGCCGTTCATCCGGCGGTTTAATTAATGTGTTCATTTTATTGGTCAAGTTGTTACAATCGCGGGGATAAAATATATGTGTATGTGTGATTTGTTTTGACACTTTTACTAAATAAAACCACTTTTTGGGCAAAAAAAGTTTTATTTGACTTTGACTGTAATTATAATTTTTTTTTTTCAACAAACTTTATTTAACTGATTGACATTTTTTTTTTTTAGTCCCACCAGGGGACTTCACTATGCGATGTGCCGATCGCATATACAATGCTTTGGTATACTTAGTATACCGAAGCATTATTGCCTGTCAGTGTAAAACTGACAGGCAATCTGTTAGGTCATGCCTCCGGCATCGCCTAACAGGCAGATGCTGAAGACAGACCTGGGGGTCTTTCTTAGACCCCCGGCTGTCATGGAAACCCGACGGCGACCCGCGATTTGTTTGCGGGGGCGCCGATGGGGTGACAGAGTGAGCTCCCTCCCTCTGTCAAACACATTAGATGCCGCTGTCACTATTGACAGCGGCATTTAATGGGTTAAACTGCCGGAATCGGAGCGCGCTTCGATTCCGGCAGTTGCAGCAGGAGCCAAGCTGTGTATAACAGCCGTGCTCCTGCCGCTGATCGCGTGGGTACAGTCTCAGTACCCGTGCCATCACAGGACGGATATATCCGTCCTCCTGCGCGAACTAGCAGCTGCTGAGGACGGATATATCCGTCCTTCGGCGTTAAGGAGTTAATGACATAATTTCTCATAAAATTTCTACACTTAGTCTTGTTTTGAAATGCTCATTTCCTGTTAGGTGAAACCTGATAAGCTTATTTGCATACCTGAATGGTGGTGTAAAATTGCTTTTACTGATATTTAGGCCGGGTTCACACATAGCGTAAATACTGTGGATTTTGTGCACCGGATTTTGTTGTGGAAAATCTGCAGTATGATACAATAGCAGCAGAGTGGTTGAGATTTGTACAAATCTCATCCACACGCTGCGCAAATGATAAGTGGAAAAAAACCGCTCAGAAATTGTCAAATGTCAATCGTATTTGCGTAATTACTGCTTCTTTGTTGCTTGTTTTCCCCTTTGAATTCAGCAGATGTTGCGATTTTTGCGGCGGAAAAGCTGCAATTGCGCCGCCAAAATCGCAACTCAGGAAAAAAAAAATCAGGCAGCAGCAGTCACATGGGATGAAACGTCATCCCAGGGCAGCAGGATTTGGTGCAGTTTTTCGGCCTGAATTCCATGGGAGCAACAGCGCGGATCCGCTGTGTACCTTTACGCAGTGTATCCGACCTGTGTGAACTTACCCTTAAAGAGAAGAGATATAGAATGATCAGAGATACTAAAAGGCTGAAGGAGTCCCCTCGTTTTCAGGTTAGGGTCTCAGACTTCACAGACCAAAAGATAAATAAAGATAGAACTGAAGCTTTATGTGATTAATATTTATGAACATTTTTATTTGTTTCTTATAAAATAATAACTTTAAAAATACAATTAAAATCACTTGGATTAACTAACAAATACAAAATATTTAATAACCATACTATAGAAAAAAATGCTAATCTTTACCAGGTTAGGAAGCCTCTAAACATCCCAGCCAATAAGGGGTTAAAAAGAGGTGGAGCTCTCCACCCTTTCCTATACTCAACTTTTGTGATCTGTTTCGATTACTTTTAGTTGTGTAATACAGAAACAATGTCGCCATCTAGTGAAAGGAAAACAATTCTGCATATTCTGGATTTGCCCATGATGTAATTGCCAAGAAATACAAATACAAGATGATTTTTACTTCACAGATTCTAGTAAGGAGTCCTCTAGGTTTTCCCAAAACATTTAGTTCTATTTTACATCTTTAGGCCCCATGCACACCACCATATTTATCATCCGTAATTACGGACCCATTCATTTCTGTTGGCCACGGACACCTTTCAGTATTTTTACTGAAAAAATTATAGAAGCTGTCCTATTCTTGTCCGTAATTAGGACACATACTCTCCCATAGAAGCCTATGGGCGCTTCCGTAAAAACGGACGACTACTGAGTGTACCATGTGACTGTGACGTCTAAAGGAGCCCTGCACGTAACCAGGAAATGCTGGGGTCACGGCACATAAAGAATTAGTATTAGTGCTCTGTGTAGTAACGGGGACCCTACGGGCCCCCCAGGCTTGGGTGCCCGGTCACAAGTGCGACCGCTGCGACCCCTATAGCTACGCCACTCTTACTTTCATAATATATAGGTTGAGCCTCAATTCTGAATAAGGCACAAAAAATAATCACACAAGCAAGTATGTACACAACAGTAATGTGATTAACCGCTTACAGCACCTTGACGTAACTGCACGCCAAGGTGAGTAGTAACTTCGCGCACTTGACGTGCATTTACGTCTGTACTTTGACAGTTAACCGCCGCACGGCGCTACACCGCAGCAGCGGTTAAATGTGCATGGCGTCTGCCCTGCATTCCCTGTTGCCGATCATCAGCCCATCCCCGCTGATTTCGGCAGTTAACCCCTCAGATGCGGCGTTCGATTGCGATCGCCGCATTTAAGGAGTTTAGCGCAGATCGACAGCCCCCACATGAAATCACGGGGGCTGGCGATGGTACCCATAGCAACCGGACGCCAGACAATGGCTTCCGGGCTGCCATGTACAGAAGCCTATGAGCACCAGCCAGAGGCTGGTCCTCGTAGGCTTCCTGTCAGTGACTGTCACGTCACAATGACAGTTGGAACACATTACACTACGTAGGTAGTGTAATGTATTCTAGCAGCGATCAGAGCTGCAAATCTAAATGTCCCCTAGTGGGACAAGTAAAAAAACGTAAAAAAAAAGATAAAAATGTTTTATAAAAGTTTACAAATAAAAGTTCTAAGTTACATAAACAAAAAATGCTTTTTTTCCTTTCATAAGTCTTTTATTATAGGAAAAAAATGTAAACGTTAAAAAAGTGCACATGTTTGCGTTAGTAACGACTCCAACTATGAAACTATAATGTTATTTTTCCCGCACGGTGAACACCGCAAAAAAAATAAAAAAAGTAAAAAACAATGCCAGAATTAAAAAATTTTGGTCACCACCACTCCCAAAATATACAATAAAAAGTGATCAAAAAGTTGCATGTACCCCAAAATAGTACCAATAAAAACTACAACCCGTCCCGCAAAAAATAAGCCCTTACACAGCTATTTTGACAGAAAAATAAAAAAAAGTTATGACTCTCAGAATATGGTGACACTAAAAATAAATTTTATAAAAAAGTGATTTTATTGCGCAAATGCTGCAAAACATAAAAAAAACTATATACATATGGTATCGCCGTAATCGTATCGACCTGCAGCATAAAGTAAAATTGTCATTTATAGCGCACAGTGATTACTGTAAAAAAAAGAATAAAAAACATTGCCAAAATTTATCAACTTGCTTGCCAAAAAATTGAATAAAAAGTGATAAAAAAATAGCTTATACCCCAAAATGGTACCAATGAAAACTACAGATTGTCCCGCAACAAATAAGCCTTTACACAGCTCCATCCGGTGGAGAAAAAAATGAAAAAATTCTGTCTCTCAGAATATGGCAATGCAAAATGTGCAGAGTGTTTCAAAAGCGGATAAGATCGGGCACCATTTATCAGTGTGACACCGGCCACATATCTATGAATTATTATTTATTTACCGCATTATTATACCCTCTTATTATGCCCTGATGTACGCTGCACAGATTACATATACCCCCACATTATAAACTGAAATACAAGTAAAACCCCAAACAGAACTACTACCAAGCCAAATCTGCGCTCCAAAAGCCAAATGGCGCTCCCTCTCTTAGGAGCCCTACAGCGTGCCCAAGCAACAGTTTACGTCCACAGATCTGGCACCGCCATACCCGGGAGAACCCGATTAATATTTTATGAGATATTTGTCTTCAGTGGCACAAACTGGGCAAAACATGTTCTGCACTAAAATGGCATATGAGTTGAAAGTTGTAATTTTCACTCCGCACCACCCATTACGCATTAACCCCTTCATGCACCACGACATAATACAGCTGACACCCGGGACTAACGGACAGGAACAGCGATCTCGCTGTTACAGGAGCCTGTAAAATGACAATATACTGCAATACATTAGTATTGCAATGTATTGTACCAGCGATCTAATGATCGCTCGTTCCAGTCCCCTAGAGGAACTAATAAAATATGGTAAAAAAAATAAAATGAAATAGTTATTTGTGAAAAAAATTAAATAAATATTTAAAGTCCAAAAGAAAACCCTTTTCCCATTTTATCGCTAAAGCAATGTAAAAAATTAAAAAATACACAAAATTGGTATCGCTGCGTCTGTAAGGGTATGTTCACACACCTTATTTACGGTCGTAATTCGGGCGTTTTTGCCCCGAATTACGTCCGAAATAGCGGCTCCAAAGCGTCGGCAAACATCTGCCCATTTATTAGAATGGGTCTTACGATGTTCTGTGCAGACGGTCATTTTTTTTACGCCCCGCTGTCAAAAGGCGGGGCGTAAAAAAGACGCCCGCGTCAAAGAAGTGCCTGTCACTTCTTCAGACGTAAATGGAGCCGTTTTCCATTGACTCTATGGAAAAACAGCTTCATTTACGTCAGTAATGGACGCAGCGAAATAGCGCCTCAACATGCCATTACGTCTGAAATTACGGTGCTGTTTTCATCTGAAAACAGCCCCGTAATTTCAGCCGTTACGGATGCTGCCGTGTGAACATACCCTATAACATCGTGTCCCGCAGCGCTGAGCACGGATGCACCTCAGACGTCCGAGATGCGCAGCGTTCGTGTGAATCAGGCCTAATTCTAAAAAATTCTGCAAAAGATCTGTGGGGTCCAAATTCTCACTATACCCCTAGATAGATTCCTTAAGTGGTCTAGTTTCACAAATGGAGTCACTTTTGGGGGGTTTTCATGGTTTTCGTCTCTCAGGGGCTTTGCAAATGCGACATGGCACCCGAAAACCTTTTCAGCTAAATTTGAGCTCCAAAAGCCAAATAGCGCTTCTTCCCTTCTAAGCCCTGCCGTGGGTCCAAGCAGCAGTTTATTACCACATATGGGGTATTTCTGTAATTGGGAGAAATTTCTTTACAAATGCTGGGGTGTTTTTTTTTCCTTCATTCCTTGTAAAAATTTAAAATTTCTACATTTTTTTTAGTTTTCAGAATATGGTGATACAAAACAATTTTTTTTTTAACAAATAGTTTTTTCTTTGTAAAAGTAGTAAAATATTAAAAAACCTGTATAAATTTTGTATCACCACGTAATTGTATTGAGACGCAGATTAAAGGTAAATTGTCTTTTTTACAGCACGGTGAAAGCCTTAAAAACGATGGAGGAAACGATGGATGCCAGCTCTCCTATTCGAGAAATATTGTAAATTTTAGAGACCCACTTATTAATTGAAGGAGGGTCTGTGGAGTGCCAGTTTAAGGCAATGAGAAGTTTGGCTGCTGGTACAAGGTGAATTACTAAGTCATTCCTCTTAGGGTAGAATGGAGGTGCAGGTGAGCAAAGGAGGACTATTGATGGGGTAACCTTCAAAGGATTTCCACAGATTTGGTTGTCTTGTATTTCATCCGTCCTTGTTTGCTTCAGTGTTTAGTCTTGTGTAGTGGTTCAGTTTTATGGTCTCGATTGTTCTCTGTTCTGCATGACTTGTTTCAGGCAGTTTTGGATCTTAGTTTTGTTCTCATTGCCTCTGGTTCCTAGTGTTTTCATGGTGCAGTTTTAGGAACAGTGTCTGCAGATTGGGGAGTCCATAAAGGACAGTGCTTTTGACAATCAGGATTAGTCGTGTGGTTTTAGGGTTAGTGCTCTGACAGATCCAGGGACAGATATTGGGAGAGCTAGTTAGGTTTAGCTTGTTATAATCAACCATTATCCATGTAATCTCACTGTTATCATCATCCATGGTTATCATCACCTGACTATTATCACCCATTTGTTCCCATCATCAGATCATCATCCTGTTACCATCCCTGTTTTCAATCAGTGAGTTCCTGTTTCTTTATACCTGTTGCCTGTCAGTATTGGGATACATGTTCCATAATTCTCTTCTATTCAATAGTCCGGTATGTTTACAATTCAGCTGTGCTGTAGTCCTAAGGATTTCTATAGGTAAAGCCTAGTCCTGCCGTATTGTGGCCACCTAGCATTGTTACAACCCAAGAGAGAACAATTCTGGAGCATCTTTATTTAGAACTCTGTGTTTTGCGATGTTTCTCTGTTATTCTTCCTATGAGTGTATGAACAAGGCCTGGCCAACATAGAGACTTTTCGTAATGCAACTAATTCATTTTAAATTTAGAGCTACAGCTGCAGTACAAAACAAACCATTGAGTTGCATGCAGTATGTAGAGATCTATACATATTGTTGTAGAACTACAAGGCCCAGGAGAACTATGTATAGCCTACCAGGAATAACTATTAACTATCACAAATGTACTGGGGGAAGGATTAACATCTGTAGACGTTCTTGGACTGTTGCCATTAACCCCTTCCCGACATTTGCTGTATGGATACATCATAGAAAGCTAGTGTTTCCCGCATTTTCCCGTATCCATATGTCAAATGCGTGGCACCGGATCAGAAGCTGAGTCGGTGCCATCATCGCCGGATGTCAGCGGTGTATTAAAGCTGACATCCGGCTGTAATGGCAGGGACCGAAATTAGCTTCAATCTCCGCCGTTAACCCCTTAAATGCAGCGGTCAAATGCGATCGCAGCATTTAAGTTGTTTGCAGCTTATCGGAACCCCAGCAATGAAATTGCCAGGGTTCCAGTGGCTGCAATGGCAACCAGAAGCCTAACACTGGCCTCCCGATATATGCCTAGCATGGAAGTTTTCCAGGTCCCGCCCAGAGGCGGAGCCTGAAAGGCTTCCATAGCCGACGGCAAGATGGCGCCGGCTCAGGAGCTGAGCCGGCATCATCAGCGGTGGATGTCAGCTGCTAGCTCCGATTCCTGCCATTAACGAAACGATTGCTGCATCTTAGAGGTTGCTAGCAGATCACCAGCCCTGCCATTCAACAGAAAGCCTAACAATGGCCTCCTGCTCGTCAATTAGGCCCCGTCGGGAAGCGAAGCCCAATCGGCTTGCTAAAAAAAAAATCAGACAGTTGGACCTTCAAGTCCCCTAGTGAGCCTTGAAAAAAACTGTCAAAAAAGTATAAAAAAGTGTACGTTTTAAAACATATAATAAAAGATTAATGTAATAAAATAAAACACAATCACCCTTTTCCCTTATCAAGTCCATTATTATTGAAAAAAAAAAATAGACCACACATATTTGGTATCGCCGCGTTCGTAACGGCCTAAACGATAAAAATAATATGTTGTTTTATTCCACGTGGTGAACGGCGTAAAAACAAAACGTAAAAAAACTATACCAGAATTTCTGTTTTTTGGTCACTTTGCCCTACAAATATTGGAATAAAAAGTGATCAAAAAGTTGCATGTATCCAAAAATGGTACTTATAAAAACGATAACTCGTCTCGAAAAAAACAAGCCCTGATACAGCTCCGTCAACTAAAAAATTAAAATGTTATGGTTCTCAGAACTTGGCGACAAAAATAAATACATTCTTTTTACAAAAGTAATTTTATTGTGCAAAAAGCTGTATGACATAAAATAAAGTGCTATAAATGAGGTATCGCCGGAATCGGACTGACCTGCAGAATAGAGTTAATATGTAGTTTATAACGCATGGTGAACGCTGTATAAAAAAAACGAAAAAACTATGTCAGAATTGCTGTTTTTTGGTCACCTTGCCTCCCAAAAAATAGGATAAAAAATGATCAAAAAATCGCACGAACCTAAAATGGTACCAATAAAAACTATAGCTCTTCCCGCAAAAAAAACGCCCTCATACCACTACGTCTATGAAAAAAAATTATTAGTTAAGGCTCCAATAAACCAGGAAAGAAAAAATATGCAGTTGTGCAGGCACGAGGGGAACATTTCTTCTGTTTCAAGAGGCGAATTATCAAGGCCCTAAAATTACAGAACCAGGAAGGGTAAGGCCCAAACATATCTGCTTGAAGCGAGGGTGGCCACATTATACCAGGACACACTTCCCAGCAAAATTCCCCAAACTGCAAAGTTGCGGAGTGTGTACCAAAAGGGCGATAAGGAAGGACATTTATCAGTGCGACACTGGCCTGTGCAGAAAGGATTGTGTCACAGCGTAACACACATCTATGGATTATTTTACTGGTTTTTTTAACCTAATTATTATACCACCTGACTATGCCCCTGATGTACTCTGCCCAGCTTACATATGCCCCCACATTATAAACGGAAACACCAGCAATACTCAAACAAAACTACTACCAAGCAAATCCACGCTCCAAAAGCCAAATGGTGCTCCCTCCACTCTGAACCCTACAGCGTGCCCAAACACCAGTTTACTTCCACATATATGGCATCGCCATACCCGGGAGAAGTCTTTTAACAATTTTTGGGGTGTGTGTCTCCAGTGGCATAAGCTGGGCATGACATATTTGCCTCTGAAATGTCACATTTATGGAAAAATTAAAATTTTTACTTTGCACCATCCGCAGTGCAATCATTTATGGAAAAGACCTGTGGGGTGAAAATGCTCACTACACACCTTAATAAATGCCTTGAGGGGTGTAGTCACTGGCGTAGCTATAGGGGTTGCAGCGGTCGCAATCGCGACCGGGCCCCGAAGCCAGGGGGCCCACGACCCCCCGCACCACATCAATAAAAAGTTACTATAGTAACTCGGGCCGCGGGCCCCTGTTACTATAGTAACATACTTTACTTACCTTCCTGGTTCCGGATCGCAGCGGAGGTCCTGACGTCAAGCGCTGTGCGCAGCGCATGACGTCACAGCGCTATGCGCCGCGCACAGCATCGAGACGACAGAACTCCCGCCGCGGCCGAAGAGGAAGGTAAGGTTAGCCCTGACTGGCGGTGTCCGACTCCCGGGACCCGCCAATCAGCTGTTTTGAAGGGGCCGCAGCACTCGTACGAGAGCCGCTCCCCTTCATTCCTGTCACTTCATTCCGGTCACACTGTGAATCGGTGTCGGCGATTCACAGTGTGGGTGAGTAATGAAATGAAGGGGAAGCAGCTCTCGTACGAGTGCTGTGGCCCGTTCAAAACAGCTGATTTGCGGGTCCCGAGAGACACATCAGCTATTGATGGCCTATCCTGAGGATAGGCCATCAATGTTTAGGGACTGTACAACCCCTAAGCCTACGATGTAGCAGGCTTAGGGGGCCCATGAGACAGGATCACAGATTGCGTGATCCTGTCTGCTGGGCCCTGTATCTAAGCCAATCACATGGTAGGCTTAGATACATGGCCCATGCGTGATCCTGTCTGCTGGGCCCTGTATCTAAGCCAATCACATGGTGGGCTTAGATACATGGCCCATGTGTGATCCTGTCTGATGGGCCCTGTATATAAGCCTACCACACTGTAGGTTTAGATACTGGGCCCCAGCACACAGTAATCTTATACTGTATAAGATTACTGTCTGCTGGACCCTGTATCTAAGCCTACGTTGTGGTAGGCTTAGATACAGGGTCCCACAGACAGTATCCCACATGGGCCCTGTATCTAAGCCTAACACACGTGTTACTAATCATTTTTTGTGTGTTTTCTTACAGGTTCGGTCGTTGGACTACGGCGGATTCCAGGACTACTTCGATGACAGCTTTTTTTTTATTATCAATAAAATGGTTAATGAGGGTTGTGTGTTTTTTTTTTTTTATTTCAATAAAATATTTTTTGTGTTTTTTTTTAAACTATATTACTACCGCCTTGGTAATGGCCGCCGGCTGATTGACAGCATCCATTGCTAAGGCGGGGCTTAGTGTTAGCCGATGCAGAGGCTAACACTAACCCCCTTTTTTACCCCGGTACCCACCGCCACCAGGGGTGCTGGGAAGAGCCGGGTACGATCCAGTACCTGACCATCTGTAGTGATGGTCGGCCACTGGGGTGGCCGCAGGCTGGTATTATCAGGAGGGGAAAGGCCAAAAACAGTGGCCCTTCCTACCCTGGTGATGCTAGGCTGCTGCTGCTTTATTGTATCTGGCTGGTTATGAAAAATGGGGGGGACCCCACGTCATTTAAAAAAAATAATAATAATAATAATTGGAAAGAACGATGTCTGGTCCCCCCCAATTTTCATAACCAGCCAGATACAACACAGCAGCAGCAGGCAGCATTACAAGGGTGGGAAGGGCCACTGTTTTTGGCCTTCCCCAGCCTAATACTACCAGCCTGCGGCCACCCTGGTGCCTGCCGTCACTACAGATAGACGGGTACTGGTTTGTACCCGCCTCTTCCCAGTACCCCTGGTGGCGGTGGGTACCGGGGTAATAATGGGGGTTAGTGTTGGCCTCTGCACCGGCTAACATTAAGCCTCGTCTTAGTAATGGAGGTTGTCAATCAGCCAGCGGCCATTACTAAGGCGGTGATAATAAAGTTTAAAAAGATACAAGCACATTGAAAAAATATTTTATTGAAATAAAAAAACACAGCCCTCATTAACCATTTTATTGAGAATAAAAAAAACGCCGTCATTGAAGTCCTCGTATCCGAAGTCCAACAACCGAGCCTGTAAAAAAACACAAACACACAAAAATAATCAGTAACACATAAAGAAGCAAAATTATTATTCTTACCTATCCTGGGTCCAGAGCTGGAGACGCAATGTCAGCGAGCTGGGCCCTGTATCTAATCCAATCATGTGTGATACTGTCTGCTGAGCGGTGTATCTAATCCAATCATGTGTGATACTGCCTTCTCAGCCACTGTATCTAATCCTATCATGTGTGGTACTGTCTGCTGAGCCACTGTATCTAATCCTATCATGTGTGGTACTGTCTGCTGGGCCACTGTATCTAATCCTATCATGTGTGATACTGTCTGCTGAGCCACTGTATCTAATCCTATCATGTGTGATACTGTCTGCTGGGCCCTGTATCTAATCGTATCTTGTGTGATACTGTCTGCTGGGCCCTATATCTAATCCGATCACGTGTGGTACTGTCTGCTGAGCCACTGTATCTAATCCTATCATGTGTGATACTGCCTTCTGAGCCACTGTATCTAATCCTATCATGTGTGGTACTGTCTGCTGAGCCACTGTATCTAATCCTATCATGTGTGGTACTGTCTGCTGGGCCACTGTATCTAATCCTATCATGTGTGATACTGTCTGCTGAGCCACTGTATCTAATCCTATCATGTGTGATGCTGTCTGCTCAGCCTCTGTATCTAATCCTATCATGTGTGATACTGTCTGCTGGGCCACTGTATCTAATCCTATCATGTGTGATACTGCCTTCTGAGCCACTGTATCTAATCCTATCATGTGTGATACTGTCTGCTGAGCCACTGTATCTAATCCTATCCATATTTTATAGGGTGGTAGTGCTATAGATATGCTATGCTGTCTCCTATACACACATTTTTTTTTGGGTGGACACATATGTATTGGGGCTATTTCCCTGACATTTTAAACCCTGAGGGGATGTCACACGGCAGCGTCTGTTACGGCTGAAATTACGGTGATGTTTTCAGGAGAAAACAGCTCCGTAATTTCAGCCGTAAAGAAGAGGCCGTACTGCAGACAAAAAGAGAAAATAAGGGGAGGCCTCCATGACTGGAATAGTTGGGAGGGAATCAGAGTTGGCTGGCCTATGAGAGTCGGGGAAGGATGGTAGGAGGGCTTGAGGGAGGTAGGGGTGGGGATTGAAGGGGAGGTACCTGTTTCCTGTTGTGCTCTTCTCTCTCTTCGCCAGGACACAGAAGCAGGAGCATGTTTGTTACCCCTGCTGCGTCTGACGAGGAGGCTATGGAGCTGTTGCGGGCCGCGGCAGCCTCTCAGGGTCCTGGATGGCTCGGAGCACGAGTGGCGACGCTGCTGCAGGGACAATCGGGCGCTCCGGTCCAGGAGCGAGCAGTGTCGTCTGGAGCAAGCGGGGAGCGCTCTGTCATGCCGGTGGTCGCGGGGCTGCTGGAGCAGGCCGAGGTACAGGACCGGCGTACCAGGGGGTCGGGCAGGAGAAGAGGAGAGCCCGTTTCCCCCATGACTCAGGCCAGTGCTGGCACTCCCGGCGTGACGCGCAGCACGAGGCGCTCGCGCCCGCCCGCAAGGCTGAGTCCTGAAGACATCCCGCGGGCGCGGCGGCGCAAGAGGAGCCCCTCAGTGGACCCTGCAGGCCAGACCCCAGGGCGGCCTGCCGCTGCTCTTTCGTCTGGTCCTGGGAGGAATCCCAAAACGCGGCAGCGCCCGGCGGCAGCGGCGAGGAGGACGCGGCCTTCACTTCCGGTCACATCCTCTCCTTCAGTACGTGGCGGAAGGGCAACGGCGACCCTGCATGGCGATGTGCCAGCCAGAGGGTCGGCTCATGGTGTCGTCGAGGTGGAAATGAGCAGAGGTCGCAGGATGAGGTCGGTGGTTGGAGTGCCAGGGACGGAACAGCTTGGAGCTGGTTCAGCGGGACGGATGAGGCATGATCTGGAGCTCGGCCAATTGGATGATGCGATGTCACCCCCCCTTTTCTCAGACGGAAATCGGAATTCCCCGTGCACACATTGCCAATGCGGACAGCACCAGAGGGAGTCCGGAGCATTGGAGGACGGTGAGCGGCGGGCCTCTCCACGTGGACATGGGGGTCCGGCTGACGGGTTCACAGCCCCTGGGCAGCCTGGTGAGTTGACACCTACGTTACCATTTCCAGCTTTATTGATGTCGGGTATCGGTGTAGAGGGTGTCGCGTCGGCGGGCGTCGCGGCGGAGTCGGGGGTCCCGTCGTTACAGGCGGGTGCGGGGGATAGTTTGGCGGAGTTAGTGGGATGTTTAAAAGTGTTGGTGGGGCGGCTAGGTGGTTTCCCTTCCCAAGAACCGTCAGGTGTGGCGCCGGCCGCGGTGTGGGGGGGCAGTGTTGGAAGCGCTCCGGTTCTTCAAAACGGTGGGGGGTTGACTGCCGGGGCAGCGGTGGCAGTGGCGGCGGCGGTTCAAACAGACTCGCCAAAGGAGGTTGATAGGGTGCGTCTTGATGATCGTGCGCGCGGGGAGGTTTACGTTTGTTATGAGGGCCCGTTAGGGGCGCATTTAAAGCAGGAGGTAAAGGAAAGGATTTGGAAAGACGAGTATGTGGAGATTTTTTCCTTGCTTCCGCTGGAGAAGTTTAATTTAGATAAGGTGAAGCGGGATGAAACAAAAAAGGATGAGGAAGAAAAGAGACGGTACAGGTTGATTCCAAAAACGTTCGTCAATTGGATGCAGGTTTTTGCAATTTTGGCGAGTGTTATTGGGGAAAAGGCGCCAGATAATTGTTCCGGCTTGTTTTGTTATTTGGATGCGGTGGGGGAGGCGCATCGGGTTTATGGGGGCCAGGCCTGGCTTCGTTACGATGAGCAGTTTCGGCAGAGGAAAGCGGTGCGGCCGAATATACGGTGGGACCATAAGGACATAGCCTTATGGTTAAAAGTGATGGCACTTTATAAGCAGGGGCAGTCCTTTCCCGGGAGCGGGAATGCAGCAGGAACTTCCGGGGGAGGTAGTCAGGCCTCAGGTTCCAAATTTGGGACGTGTTGGCAGTTCAATGAGGGGCAGTGCAAATTTGGAGCGGCGTGTAAATTCAAGCATGCGTGTTCACATTGCAGCGGGCAGTCACATGGAGCGTCTAAATGTTTTAAAAAGGGTAAACGACAAGGGGGAGCCAGCGGTGCGTCTGGCTATGGGGGAGACTCCGGTGAAACTCATAAAGATGGCCCCCTTTCTAAGTAGGTACCCCAATAAGGAGGGGGCGCGGTTGATTAGTTTAGGTTTTGGTTCCGGTTTCGTTATTCCGCCCCCTTTGCATGAGGTCCCTTTCACGCAGCGCAACCTTAAGTCGGCATATCAGCATGCGGGGGTAGTCTCGGAAAAAATCCGGAAGGAGATTGATCTGGGCAGAATGGCGGGCCCTTTTAGCACGATCCCAGTTCCAGGTTTGGTGGTGTCACCGTTAGGGGTGGTTCCAAAACGAGAAGGTAACAAATTCCGGCTTATTCAGCATTTGTCCTTCCCGAAGGGGGCGTCGGTTAATGATGGCATTGACCAGGATCTCTGTTCTGTGGTCTACACGTCGTTTGATGCGGCGGTAGCGTTGGTACGTGGTTACGGAAGAGGGGCTCTGATGGCTAAAACTGATATTCAAGCGGCGTTCCGGTTGTTGCCGGTTCATCCGGACAGCCAGAGGTTGTTGGGGTGTTATTGGGACGGGGATTATTACATTGATCGATGCCTTCCCATGGGCTGTTCGTTGTCGTGCGCGTACTTTGAGGTGTTTAGTTCTTTTTTGGAATGGGTAGTCAGGGAGGTCGCGGGGGTGGAATCAGTTATTCACTATCTCGACGATTTCTTGTGCGTTGGCCCGTCGTGTTCGGGGGTTTGCGCAAATTTGTTGGAGACGGTCAATTGGGTGTCAAGGGAGTTCGGTGTACCCTTGGCTGTGGAAAAAACTGAGGGTCCGGTGACGACCATTTGTTTTTTGGGAATTACAATCGACTCCATAGCAATGGAGTGCAGATTGCCGGAGGATAAGTTGGGGGATTTGCGGTTGGTAGTGGAGCGAGCGTGTCGGATTAGGAAAATTACGCTACGTGAATTGCAGTCCTTATTGGGGAAGTTGAATTTTGCTTGCCGCATCATGCCGATGGGCAGGGTTTTTTGTCGGCGGTTGGCAGCGGCGACGGCGGGGGTTCGGGAACCCCATCATTTCATTCGCCTGGCTGCAGAGCACAGGGAAGATTTACAGGTCTGGCTCCATTTTCTGGCACAGTATAATGGGCGCTCTCTTTGGATGTCCCGGGCGTTAGATAGCTTCGATTTGGAATTGTTCACTGACGCGTCTGGGGCGGTGGGGTTCGGGCGTTCTTTAAAGGTCAATGGTGCGCGGGAAAATGGCCGGTTGCATGGGTGGAGGCGGGACTGACGCGTAACTTGGCCCTACTCGAACTGTTTCCCATCGTGGTGGCGGTCACCATTTGGGGAGACAGGTTCCGGGACAAAAAAGTGCGTTTTCATTGCGACAATTTGGGGGTGGTGATGGCTATAAATAATACTTCGGCGTCGTCCCCTCCAGTGGTTCGCTTGTTGCGTCAGTTGGTGCTTTCCTGTTTGAGTTTAAATGCATGGGTGGTGGCGGTGCATGTTCCCGGGGTAGAGAATTGTATTGCTGACGCGCTTTCTCGCTCGCAGTGGGATCGTTTCCGGCAGCTGGTCCCGGACGCGGAGTTAGCAGGGGTGGACTGTCCCAGTCATCTGTGGGAGCTTGTATCCAGGCGGCAGGTGCATTGATTAAAAGTTCACTGGCCAGTGCGACGTGGTCGTCGTATGCTGCTGGATGGAGGCAATGGGAGGAGTGGGTGAGATCTTTGGGTGATGTGTGCTCGGATGATGATAGGATGGTGGCCTTGCTGTTTTGGTTGGGGGATGCGTTTGCCCGGGGTTGCACGGTCGCTAAGGTTAATCGCTTTGTGGCGGCCATTGCTTTCGGTTGTAAGTTACGGGGGTTGGTAGATATCACGAAGCGGTTCTTGGTGGGCCAGGCATTGAAGGGGCTGAGACGGGGTGTAGTGGTGAGGGATAAGAGGCGTCCCGTGTCATTTCAATTGTTGTGTTCCCTGGAGGTGGTGGTGCGGCAGGTGTGTCGTTCAGAGTATGAGAGCAAGCTTTTCCGGTAGGCTTTTGCGTTAGCCTTTTTTGGAGCTTTTCGGGTAGGGGAATTGGTTTCCCCCAGTTCGGTAAAAGCGGGGGGCTTGCTGCAGGATAATGTCGATTTGTATGAAGACAGGGTGGAGATAGTGTTGCGAAGGTCGAAAACGGACCAAGTAGGGGCGGGACGTCGAGTGGTTTTGTTGGCGGTCCCAAAGAATCCGGTTTGTCCGGTGTTGTGTGTCAAGGAGTACTTGGCGGGTTTAGATCTCTCAGACGGGCCGTTGCTGCGGCACGAGGATGGCTCGTTTCTGTCGCGGTATCAGTTTATTTCGGTTTTCAAAAAGTGTCTTGTGGCTAGCGGGGTGCAGGCAGAGCAATACTCGTCTCATTCTTTTCGTATAGGGGCAGCAACGGAGGCGGTGAGATGGGGTTTAGATGATGCAGGCGTGCAGCGGATAGGGCGTTGGGAGTCGGCGCGTTTCCGTTCTTATGTGCGCTTGAACATGTTGTGATATGTTGATGTATAGCATGTTCCGGGTGCGTGCGTTTCCGCCTGAGTATTAATGGTGCGCGGCAGCAAGAGGTGGTGCGTGTATGTTCTTAATTTGTTTTGCAGGCCGTGACTCATGCATGGTGTGGATTATGGGACATTCTTTTGTGTACTGGGGTGCCCTTCGCGCGGATGTACGGCCGGACGGTCGACAGCTCAGGATTCCGCGGGACACGGCGGTTGTGAGGTGGATGGGTATACGGGGAATGACATGGAACAGGGTATTGCCCGAGTTTCACAATTTTGTACTGCTTGACAGGGCGCCGGAGGTACTGGTGTTGCATGTGGGAGGCAACGATTTGGGTATACGCCCTTTCCGGGAGTTGGTACGGGACGTCAAGCATGATTTGCTCTGCTTATGGGCAACTTATCCTAAATTGGTGACGGTGTGGTCCGAGATGGTCCCTAGGAAGAGCTGGCGGATGGCCCGTTCTGTGGAAAAAATTAATAAGGCTCGCATTAAGGCTAACAGGGCCATATCGAGCTTCGTGGCGCGTAATGGTGGGATTGCGGTGCGCCACTGGGATTTGGAGCCCGGGACAGGCAGGTATTGGAGAGAGGATGGGGTGCACCTCAATGAGGTGGGGATGGATATGTGGAGTCTGGCTTTGACCGATGGAATTGAGCGAGCGGTGGGTGTGTGGAGGAGCTCGCAGGCGTGAGGTGGTCAAGGCCTGTTTCGCTTTGGCGGGGGGGAGTCCTTGAAGTAGGTCGTAAAAAGTGGTGGGGGGGAATGCATCACGGGATGCACCCCCAATTTGTCGGCTTCTTAGGGTGTTACCCCTTTTTGAAAGCTGGGTTATATATATGGTGGTCATCTGCAAAAGGTAATTGGTGCCCCCGGGCCGGGTTACGGCTGGGGGTAAGGTATTGGTGGGCAGATGGCCAAAATTAAGTATCGGTGGCTTCAAGGACTTGCCCCTGTCATTCTGGTTGGTTAATAATGTTGTGACCCTGATAGGGTCACAGTGGGTTATTTAATGTTATGATGAATCCCTTTTTGGGGATTAAAAAGTTATGGTATTTAAAAAATTTCATTGTTATTTAAATAATAAACGGCTGCTGTGGCCATAAAAATCCAACTCTGTTTCAGTGTCTGCTTTGGGAAGGGTAGTATTACATAGGGGAGAAGTGACTCGACTTATTGGAGTCATGGCATGTGCAGGCGTCTTTCGCTGCGTCCATTACGGACATAATTGGAGTTGTTTTTCTATGGAGTCCATGGAAAACGGCTCCATTTACGTCTGAAGAAGTGACAGGCACTTCTTTGACGCGGGCGTCTTTTTTACGCGCCGCCTTTTGACAGCGGCGCGTAAAAAAAATGACTTTCGGCACAGAACATCGTAAGACCCATTCAAATGAATGGGCAGATGTTTGCCAACGCTTTTGAACCACATTTTCGGACGTAATTCAATGCTAAAACGCCTGAATTACGTCCGTAAATAGGGTGTGTGAACCCAGCCTTAGTGACGCCCCCGGCTGCTAGTACTGCATTGTTGGGTCACTTAGGAGACCCAGCGATGCAGCTGAAAGCTGCGGAGCGTCGGCCATGAGAAGTTTGCGGGGGGGGGGGCCAGTAAGAATTTTTGCATCGGGGCCCATGAGCCTTTAGCTACGCCTCTGGGTGTAGTTTACAAAATTGGGGCACTTCTGGGGGGTTTCTTTTATTATTTCACATCAGAGCCTCTGCAATTGTGAACCGATACTTTGTAAATCACCAAATTAGGCCTCAATTTTACATGGTACTCTTTCACTCCTGAGCCCTGTCAAATGTCCAGGCAAAAGATTAGGGCCACATGAAGTGTGTTTCTAAAACCGGGAAATACAGCATAATAATTAGAGAGCTGTCTTGTTATGGTTGCACAAGCTGGGCACCACATATTGGCATATCTATGGAAAAAATCCCATTTTCACTCTGCAACATCGAGTGCACACTAATTTCTACAAAACACCTGCGGGCTTAATACTCTCACTACACCCCAAGGTGAATACCTTGAGGGATGTAGTTTCCAAAATGTGGTCACTCCTCGGGGGTTTCCACTGTTTTGGTCTCGCAGGGGCTTTGCAAATGCGACATAGAGCCCAGAGACCAATCCAGCAAAATCTGTACTCCAAAAGCCAAGTGGCGCTCCTTCCTTTCTGAGCCCTACTGTGTTCCCAAACAGCAGTTTATGACCACATATGGGGTATCGCTGTACTCGGGAGAAATTGCTTTACAAATGTTGGGGATCTTTTTTTCCGTTATTATTTTGAGAAAATAAAAATTTTGAGCTAAAGCTGCAACTTATTGAAGAAAGGGGATTGTTTTTATTTTCACTGCCCAATTCTAATAGATTCTATAAAAAACCTGTGGGGTCAAAATGCTCACTACACCCCTAGATGAATTCCTCAAGTGGTGTAGTTTCCTAAATGGAGTCACTTTTTGGGCGTTTTCATTGTTTTGTCCCCTCAGGGGCTTTGGAAATGTGACATGGCATCCGCAAACCATTCCTGCTAAATGTGATCTCCAAAAGCCAAATGGCTCTCTTTCCGTTCTAAGCCCTGCCGTGTGTCCAAACAGCTTTTTATGACCACATGTGGGGTATTGTTTTACTCGGGAGCAATTTATTTACGAATTTTGTGATGCTTTTTCTCCTTCAGTCCTTGTGGAAATGAAAAAACATTAGCTAAACCTAAATTTTCTTTTAAAAAATTTTGATTTTAATTTGTACGGCCTACTTCCAATAATTTCTGCAAAAAACTTGTGTGGTCAAAATCCTAACTATACCTCAAGATAATTTCCTCAATGGGTGTAGTTTCCAAAACGGGGTCACTTGTGGGGGGTTTCCACTGTTTTATCCCCTTAGGGGCTTTGCAAATGTGACATGGCCTCCGCAAACCATTCCTGCTAAATTTAAGCTCCAAAAGCCAAATGGCGCTCTTTCCCTTCTAAGCCGTGCCGTGTGTCCAAACAGCCGTTTATGACCACATGTGGGGTATTGTTTTACTCTGGAGAAATTGCTTTACAAATTTTTGGTTTTTTTCCTTTAGTCCTTGTGGAAATTAGAAAAAAATAGCTAAACCTACATTTTCTTTGAAAAAATAGATTTTCATTTTTACGGCCTACTTCCAATAATTTCTGCAATAAACCTGTGGGGTCAAAATGCTCACTATACCCCTAGATAATTTCCTTGAGGTGTATAGTTTCCAAAATGGGGTCACTTTTTGGGGATTTCCACTGTTTTGGCACCGCAAGAGCCCTTCAAACCTGACATGGTGCCTAAAATATATTCTAATAAAAAGAAGGCCCCAAAATCCTCTAGGAGCTCCTTTGCTTCTGAGGCCGGTGCTTCAATCCATTTGCACACTAGGGCCACATGTGGGATATTTCCTAAATCTGCAGAACCTGGGCAATAAATATTGAGTTGCATTTCCTTGGTGAAACTTTGTGTTGCAAAAAAAAATGGATTAAAAATGAATTTCTGCAAAAAACAGTGAAATTTGTACATTTCACCTCTACTTTGCTTTAATTCCTGTGAAACGTCTAAAAAAGTTAAGAAACTTTCTAAATGCTGTTTTGAATACTTTGAGGGGTGAAGTTTTTAAAATGGGGTGAGTTATTGGGGGTTTCTAATATATAAGGCCCTCAAAGCCACTTCACAACTGAACTGGCCCCTCAAAAAATAGCCTTTTAAAAGTTTCTTGAAAATGTGAGAAATTGCTGCTAAAGTTCTAAGCCTTGTAACGTCCTAGAAAAATAAAAGAATCTTCAAAAAACTATGCCAATCTAAAGCAGACATATGGGGTATGTTAATTAGCAACAATTTTGTGTGGTAGAACTACCTGTCTTACAAGCAGATACATTTAAATATAGAAAAATGCAAATGTTTCAAATTTGTCGCAAAATTTTGGTGTATCGAGCAAATTTTGCCGGTAACATAAAGTCCAGTGTGTCTGGAGAAAACAATCTCAGAATCTCTTGGATAGGTAAAAGCATTCCAAAGTTATTACCACATAAAGTGAAACTGTAATGTCGGGGTAGGGAGACAGACAGGTGAGCCCTAATCTACCCGCCACTCAGTCCCTGCCTATTTGCACGGCCCATCCTAGGTGACAGCGTACAACTGGGCGACGGTCCCTACGCTCATTAAGTGCACGACAGACAAACAGACAAGGGTACACAGAAGCTAAGGGAAATGGGGCAGTTGCCCACGGCAACACCGTGAGCAACAAGAGTAGTGAATGAGCCGAGTCCAACCAGGAGTGTACGAGGTACCAAACGCAGAGCAGGAGCGTAGTCAGTAAAGCCAGGGTCAATTTGAAGCAGAGGTCAATAGTACAAGCAGGAACAGCAGAGCCAGGAAACAAGACAGAATCACAGGCAAAGACAAGAAGCAAATGAAGGTATACATAGACCGAGGGCGGGAGCTAGAACCGTCTGGCCAGGCTATGATAGGTTCTCCCACTCCTCAGCCTACCAGCCTGAGTGGTAGCAGATAGAGTCACTCTATCAGACCTAGGAGCAGATGCAGACTGATTAACTATGGGCGTCGACACAGAAGCTGTGTCTGGCAGATCCTTTATAGTACCCCCCTTTAGTGAGGGGCCACTGGACCCTTCCTAGGTGGACCTGGCTTATTGGGGAACCGAAGATGGAACCTCCTAAGCAATACCTCAGCGTGAACATACCGGACGGGTACCCACGTCCTCTCCTCAGGCCCGTATCCTCTCCAATGGACCAGGTACTGGAGGGAGCCTTGGACCATCCTGCTGTCCACAATCTTGGCCACCTCGAATTCTACCCCTTCAGGGGTGAGAACAGGGACCGGAGGTTTCCTCGAGGTAACCAAGGACGGGGAGCAGCGTTTCAGGAGGGAGGCATGAAACACATCGTGTATTTGAAAAGACGGGGGTAACTTCAGCCGGAAGGAGACAGGGTTAAGGACCTCAATGACCTTGTACGGCCTTATAAACCGGGGAGCAAATTTTTTGGACGGAACCTTAAGGCGCAAATTTTTTGAAGACAGCCACACCAGATCCCCGACCACAAACAAGGGGTTAGCAGAACGTCTTCTATCTGCCTGAGTCTTTTGTATGCTCTGGGACGCCTCTAGGTTCTTCTGAACTTGGGCCCAGACTGTGCACAGTTCCCGATGAATGACATCTACCTCGGGATTGTTGTAACCACCAGGTGAAACGGAGGAGAACCGTGGATTGAACCCAAAATTACAGAAAAAGGGGGAGACCCCTGACGAGTTACTGACCCGGTTATTAAGGGAAAATTCGGCGAGGGGAATGAAGGAGACCCAATCATATTGACAGTCAGAGATAAAACACCTTAAATATTGTTCTAGAGACTGATTAGTCCTCTCAGTTTGGCCATTAGTTTCAGGATGGAAGGCCGAGGAGAAGGACAGATCTCCAACTTCTTACAGAAAGATCTCAAACAATGAAACAAATTGTACCCCTCTGTCAGAAACAATTTTGACAGGAACCCCATGGAGACGCAGGATGTGTTTGACGAACAAGGTAGCTAACGTTTTGGCATTGGGTAGTTTCTTGAGGGGCACAAAGTGGCAAATCTTACTAAAGCGGACTACTACAAACCACACCACCGACTTGCCTTGAGATGGAGGCAGATCGGTGATAAAATCCATGGAGATATGGGTCCAAGGTCTCTGGGGAATGGGCAAAGAACATAGTAAGCCCGCTGGTCGGGACCTGGGAGTCTTGGACCTAGCACAAATTTCACAAGCGGCGACGTAGGCCTTAACATCTTTAGGCAACCCAGATCACCAATAGTTTCTAGCAATGAGGTGCTTGGTACCCAGGATGCTCGGGTGGCCAGATAGTGCAGAGTCATGATTTTCCCTGATTACCCTTAGCCGGAATTGCAGGGGAACAAACAGCTTGTTCTCAGGAAGATTCCCGGGAGCTGAACCTTGATCAGCCGCAATTTCGGAGACTAAGTCAGAATCAACAGAGGATATTATTATGCCTGGGGGCAAAACACAAGCAGGATCTTCCTCCGAAAGAGGGCTGGCCATGAAGCTACGCGACAGTGCATCAGCTTTAATATTTTTAGACCCAGCCCTATAGGTGACCACAAAGTTGAACCTAGTAAAAAACAAGGCCCATCGAGCTTGTCTCGGGTTTAGCCTCCGGCCAGATTCTAGGAAGACCAGATTCTTGTGGTCGGTAAGGACCGTTACCTGGTGCCTAGCCCCCTCCAAGAAGTGGCGCCACGCTTCAAATGCCCATTTAATGGCTAAGAGTTCGCGGTTGCCCACTTCATAGTTACTCTCAGTGGGCGAGAACTTCCTAGAGAAGTAGGCACAGGGACGGAGGTGGGTGAGGGATATGGTACCCTGGGACAAGACAGCACCCACTCCCACCTTGGAGGCATCAACCTCCACGATGAATGGCTCCATTTAGTTAGGCTGAATCAGCATTGGGGCAGAGATAAAGCATTTCTTAATGATCTCAAAAGCCTGGACCGCCTCTGGAGGCCAGTGGAGGAGATCAGCACCTTTGTGAGTAAGATCCGTAAGAGGCTTAGCGATGACCGAGAAGTTGGCAATAAATCTCCTGTAATAATTAGCAAACCCCAGGAAGCACTGTAACGCCTTCAGGGAGGCAGGTTGGACCCATTCAGCCACAGCCTGAACCTTGGCAGGGTCCATGCGGAATTCATTAGGAGTGAGGATTTGACCCAAAAATGGTATCTCCTGCAACCCAAACACGAATTTTTCGGTTTTAGCAAAGAGTTTGTTTTCCCGAAGGGCCTGGATCACCTTCCTGACATGCTCAATGTGGGAGGACCAGTCCTTGGAAAACACAAGTATGTCATCAAGGTACACTACAAGAAATACCCCCAGGTAGACTCTTAAAATCTCATTTATGAAATTCTGGAAGACCGCGGGAGCATTACACAACCCAAAGGGTATGACGAGGTATTCAAAATGACCTTCGAGCGTGTTAAACGCAGTCTTCCACTCATCCCCTTCTCTGACTGGGATAAGTTTATAAGCCCCCCGAAGATCAAACTTAGAGAACCATTGGGTCCCCTGAACCTGATTGAAAAGATCAGGAATTAAAGGAAGGGGATACTGGTTCCTTACAGTGACCTTATTCAAGTTTCGGTAATCGATGCACGGCCTAAGACCACCATCCTTCTTCCCTACGAAGAAGAAGCCAGCACCTACCAGAGAAGTAGAGGGGCGAATGTAACCCTTGGCCAGGCTTTCCTGGATATATTCTCCCATGGCCTCACGTTCGGGACAAGAGAGTTGAAATATCCTACCCTTAGGGAGCTTAGCTCCTGATACCAAATCGATAGCGCAATCGTATTCTCTATGAGGAGGTAACACTTCGGAGGCCTTTTTAGAAAAAACATCAGCGAAGTCCTGAATAAACTCACCTCCTCAGGGAAAAGAAATAAAATTAACAGAAAAACAGGACGTCATGCATTCATTACCCCATTTAGTAAGATCCCCAGTACTCCAGTTAAACGTGGGATTATGCATCTGTAACCAGGGAAGGCCTAAAACCAAATCGGACGATAATCCCTTCATCACCAGTACAGAACACTGCTCCAAATGAATGGAGCCACCAATGAGTTCAAAAACAGGGGTATGCTGCGTAAAATAACCATTAGCAAGTGGAGTGGAGTCGATACCCAGTACCGGGACAGGTTTAGGCAAATCAATCAAAGGCATAGCTAGAGACATAGCAAATTCCACAGACATGATATTAGCAGAAGACCCTGAATCCACGAAGGCACTGCCGGTAGCAGACCTACCACCAAAAGAGACCTGAAAGGGAAGCAAGATTTTATTATGTTTCATATTTACGGGAAATACCTGTGCGCCCAAGTGACCTCCCCGATGATCCCTTAGGCGCGGAAGTTTTCCGGCTGCTTATTCTTACGCCTAGGACAGGTGTTCACTTGCTGCTTGTCATCCCCACAATAGAAGCAGAGACCATTCTTCCTGCGGAACTCTCTACGTTGTCAGGGGGACACGGAGGCCCCGAGTTGCATAGGTACCTCCGAGTCTTCCGTGGAAGAGCGAAGCAACGGGACCTCAGGAGGCATCATGGGGGAGTCAGAGGGGAAAACACAAAAACGTTCAAGTTGTCGTTCCCTGAGACATCGGTCAAGTCGTACTGCTAAAGCCATAGCCTGGTCTAGGGAGTCAGAAGAGGGATAGCTAACTAGCCGGTCTTTCAGGGCGTTCGACAGACCCAACCTAAACTGGCACCTTAAGGCAGGGTCATTCCACCGAGAAGCTACGCACCACTTCCTAAAGTCAGAACAATACTCCTCAACAGGTCTCTTACCCTAACGTAAGGTCACCAACTGACTCTCGGCAAAGGCAGTCATGTCAGTCTTGTCATAAATGAGTCCGAGAGCAGAAAAGAAACGATCAACGGAGGAAAGTTCAGGGGTGTCAGGAGCCAAGGAGAAGGCCCACTCTTGGGGCCCTTCCTGGAACCGGGACATAATTATACCCACCCGCTGGCTCTCAGAACCTGAGGAGTGAGGCTTTAAGCGAAAGTAGAGCCTACAACTCTCCCGAAAGGTGAGAAAAGTCCTCCGGTCCCCTGAGAACCGGTCAGGCAACTTGAGGTGGGGTTCAAGAGGTGAGGTGAGGGGCACTACCATGGTAGCGTCAGGCTGGTTGACCCTCTGAGCCAGGGCCTGGACCTGTAGGGAGAGACCCTGCATTTGCTGGGCCAGGGTCTCAAGGGGGTCCATAGTAGTGTCAGGGACCAGGGTAGACTAGGTATATGGGCTTGTGATTATGTAATGAGCTCCGTCTGGCCAGGCTGCGATAGGCTCTCCCACTCCTAAGCCTGCCATCCTGAGTGGTGGAAGATGGAGTCAGTCTCAGAAACATAGACTCAGGTGCAGACTGATTACCTATGGGCGTATACACAGAAGTTGTGCCTGGCAGATCCTTTACAGCCATGCCCCTTTTCTAGACACTTAATAAATGTGGTGCACGACATGTGCATCAGTTATTTTGGCAACATTTTTACGCATTTTGATTAGAAAATCTTTAAAGTGTATATGTATCAAGTGATGAGAACCCATCGGCTGATTCACTGAGAGGAACTCTCTACTAAGTGACTGTGCGCTATATACAGTATGTAACTAGTTAGTTCCTCCTGGTCAATCAGCTGAATAAAAGTGTACTGTAGCACCTAGCCTGTTACAATTACGGTATATTCAGATGGTGCAGTCATATCGCAAAACCACAAATTCTGTGTCGAAACGCAGCGTCTTTTATTGACTGAATGGTAAATCTAATAATAAACTGCAATTTAAATGAATATATCCTGAGGATACACAGTGAATGCCTTGATTTAAATAACTAATAAATGATTAATATCCCGGGGGATAAAAATGTTTATGTTTTCTTGATTATTACTAGACTCTACAATGGGAATATAGTAAATGGACATGGTGACCATTCATAGTCTATCACTATGCTGATATGCTGTATAAATATGCAAGAGAATAAATAATACAGTATTACAGAAATACAAGGAAACACTCCTTGAATGTATTAGATGCTACTATTATAGAGTTCGGGGAGAGGCGGGGAAGTGCTCACATAACTATGAGTACGGTGTATTCTTTGATCACTCCTATTAGCCAGACGGCACAATATTTTTTGTGCCGCTTTGGCTAATAGGAGAGCAGACCTGTCTTACATAGGGCAGCACAGTATGCTGACATATCTACTTTTACGCCTCATGCACACGGCCGTGTGTGCCGTCCGAGTCCCGTCAGTGATCCGACGAAAGATAGGACATGTTCTATCTCTCCTCGGATCGGAGACTCGGACCATTTTTCACGGACCCAATTCACCCGCTAAAGTGAATGGGTCTGTGAAGACAATCTGGTGCCACTCGGATGCCGTCAAAAACGGCTCAGGTGGCACAACAGTCGTGTGCACGAGGCATGAAAGCAATTACTGTGCAATTTGCAATCAGTGACTTTATCATGCATACTTTAATACTTTACTCTTATACCTTTCAGCCATAAGGAAGTTTATAAGAAGTCCACAACATGGGCGACTTACCAGAAGGGAGTAAAAGGGGAAACTGAACAAGAGGAAACACTGGTGATAAAATGAGTTGCACTTCAAGGGTTATTCCCACCTTAGACATTTACGGCATATCCACAGAATATGCAATCAATGTCTGATAGATGCGGGTCCCAGCTATAAGCTCTAGACGGGAAATGATTGGAGAGGTGGCTGCGTATGTGCGCAGCTTTCTCTATCGATTTATATGGAAGCTAGGGAAACGGTTAAGCCATCTGTCCATTCACTCCCCAGCTGGATGCGGGGTGACCCCTATTTTCGAGATAGACGCAGGCATTTATAAGACACTTATGTCATATGTTGTGGGTGTGTGTGTGTGTGTGTTTTCTGTAGGCTCAGGGTATGTTCACACACAGTGTTTTCAGACGTAATTTAGGCGTTTTACGCCTCGAATTACGCCTGAAAAACCGGCTCCATTACGCCTACAAACATCTGGCCATCTGCCCATATAAATGAAAATGTCCTTTTGTTGGATCCATTTCTGGCATTGGAAACTGCATCAAAAACTGAATGTGTGCACCCAGCCTTATACTACACATTCCACAACACATGTGTTCTCTACAGTTCAGTGTGGTAGGTGCATGATATTCCCCTTCCTGTTTCATGCCTATGTAGTTTTACACTCAGTTCACACTGGTGTCATGGCATCCATTGGAAAGCTGGCATCACACATGCAGTTTTTTTAGCCAAACCAGGAGTGGATCTACTCCTGACTTTGGCTCAAAAGTTGCATTAAAAACTGAATTAAAAACTGCATGTATAAATCCAGCCTTAAAGAGCACCTCTCCTGACATGCCTGTTTTAGCAAATACTTGTATTTCCCATAAAATAACAATTATGGCGCATCTTTTCACGATTTCACTTTTCAATAGGATGTGTCCCTATACAGTCTGATACTGTCAGCACGGCTCCGTTCACACAGGACGGATGCGCTGCGTAAAGATACATAGCTTATCCGCCATGATTCCAGCTGGAAAAAATAGTTTTTCGGCCAGAATGTGCGCTGTGGAAAACTGCACGTAAAAAAAAACCACATACTTGCCCTCTGACGTCCTGCAGACCGGCCTCCTGGGGTGACGTTTTATCCCATGTGACCGCTTCAGCCTGTGATTGGCTGCTGCGGTCACATGGGATGAAACGTCATCCGAGGAGGCTGGCCTAGACGAAGAAGCACCGAATTCTGGATAAGTATAAGATTTATTTATTTTCTGCTGGGGAATCGCAGCTTTTCCCCTGCAAATAACGCAACCTCTGCTATTTTAGAACGCGGAAACAATTGAGTTCACTAGCGCTGCACTGGCGAGGCACATGATGCCTCGCCATTCGGCGCTGTAGTGATGATGCAGCTGGTGCGATGACTTCATCGCACCGCTGCGTCGTTCCACTGGAGGAGGACTGGCATCGCTGGAGGATGGCGCGGCAACGGGACAAGTAAGCATATAATGTTTTTTTCCTTTTATTGTGGGGAGTGTTGGGGGCGTTAACTATAGGGGACAATAACTACAGCGGAGTACTATACAGGGGACAAAAACTACAGGGGAGGATTATATAGTGGCACCAACTACAGGGGAGGACTATATAGGGGACAATAACTACGGAGGAGGACTATATAGGGGACAATAACTGCAGGGGAGGACTATATAGGGGCACAAACTACAGGGGAGGACTATATAGGTGGGACCAGCTACAGGGGAGGACCATAGAGGGGGCACTAACTACAGGGAACGCTACTTTCTACAGAGGACACCATGGGGAGCACTATCTACAGGGGGCTCTATGAGAGACACTATAGGGGGTTTTATACTCTTAGAATGCTCGTTGCCAATAATTGCCCTGTATAAACAGGGCAGCGATAAGCAGATGAACGAGCAAATATTCAATCATCTGCTGGTCGTATCGTCTTAAAAAAAGTAAAATATTATCGTTGTCGGCAGCACATCTCCTTGTGTAAACAGGGAGATGCGCTGCCGACATGATAATAATGTATGGGGACAAGCGATCGGAGTAACGACCGCTCGTCCCAATCCATAGCTTCGTGTGACAGAAGCAAACAAGCGCCTATCAACGATGTATCGTTGATCGGCGCTCGCTGCATCGGTCGAATATAGGCCGGTGTAAAAGGCCCTGTGTGTGGTGCATTACTTTACAGTGTTTGACACAATTTTACTCATGGACACCGTGTATAGTACTATTATATTCAGGGGCACAGTGTATAGTACTATTATATTCAGGGGCACAGTGTATAGTAATATTATATTCAGGGGCACAGTGTATAGTACTATTATATTCAGGAGTACAGTGTATAGTACTATTATATACAGGAGCACGGTGTATAGTACTATTATATTCCGGGGCACAGTGTATAGTACTATTATATTCAGGAGTACAGTGTATAGTACTATTATATTCAGGGGCACAGTGTATAGTACTATTATAGTCAGGAGTGCAGTGTACAGTATATTACTATTATATTCAGGAGCACAGTGTATGGTACTATTATATTCAGGGGCACAGTGTATAGTACTATTATATTCAGGGGCACAGTGTATAGTAATATTATATTCAGGAGTACAATGTATAGTACTATTATATTCAGAAGTACAGTGTATGGTACTATTATATTCAGGGGCATAGTGTATAGTACTATTATATTCAGGGGCACAGTTTATAGTAATATTCTATTCAGGAGTACAACGTATAGTACTATTATATTCAGGAGTACAGTGTATAGTACTATTATATTCAGTACAGTGTATAGTACTATTATATTCAGGAGTACAGTGTATAGTACTATTATATTCAGGGGCACAGTGTATAGTACTATTATAGTCAGGAGTGCAGTGTACAGTATATTACTATTATATTCAGGAGCACAGTGTATGGTACTATTATATTCAGGGGCACAGTGTATAGTACTATTATATTCAGGGGCACAGTGTATAGTAATATTATATTCAGGAGTACAATGTATAGTACTATTATATTCAGAAGTACAGTGTATGGTACTATTATATTCAGGGGCACAGTGTATAGTACTATTATATTCAGGGGCACAGTTTATAGTAATATTCTATTCAGGAGTACAATGTATAGTACTATTATATTCAGGAGTACAGTGTATAGTACTATTATATTCAGGAATGCAGTGTATAGTACTATTATATTCAGGAGTACAGTGTATAGTACTATTATATTCAGGAGCGCCGTGTATAGTACTATTATATTCAGGAGAACAGTCTATAGTGCTATTATATTCAGGAGTACGGTGTATAGTACTATTATATTCAGGAGCACAGTGTATAGTACTATTATATTTAGGAGCACAGTGTATGATACTATTATATTCAGGGACACAGTGTATGATACTATTATATTTAGGAGCATAGACTACGGGACCATGACAATTTTATCTTCGTTTATAGGTGAGTGTCATGTCCGTGGCTGCGGGCCGCCAGGTTCACTCTCCCCCTGACGGCCGCAGCCATGGATCGGCGAGTGCTGGCCCCAGACTTCCCCTCAGGAGATGCCAGCGATCACTTCCACTCACCTTGGCCGAATCCCGTAGGGTGCGCGCGCATGCTCGTGCCCGCTCATAAAGGGGCAGCGCGCGCACCGGACTTTAATGAACTATTAGCCCATGAGTGTCCTGGACTATAAGGGGTGTTCAGTCCCTTGCTTCTATGCTTCAGTGTTGTTATCATACCCTAAGTTTGTCTATGCGATGGTCTCCTAGTGTGTTCCTGTTACCTGTTTCCCGTGCTATCCTGGTCGTGTGCCGTGCTGAGCCAGAGTCATGCTGTGCTGTATACCACGCCTGTCCTGCTTCACCACGCCTGACGTCTGCCTGCTACCTAGTCCCAGCCGAGCCTTCCCTGCTACTGTCCGAGCTGCCACAGGTACCCTATACGAACTATAGACTTTAACCTGCGCCCTGTTGACCAGTTGCCATACCGCGAAGGCGATACAGCCCAGTGGGTCCACGAACCCTACATGACCGTATGCTCAGGCCATGGACCCTGCTGGTCAATTCAAGACCATGACGACGTCACAAGAGATGCGGGCGGATATGCTAGACCTCCGGTCTCGACAGGACCAACTCCTCCAGGCTTTGAACATTCTCGCACGTCGGCAGGAGGCACAAGCTGCCGTTCCTCCTACTACACCTCCTGGCCGTGTTGATCCTCAGACTACACCTCCTGTCAGTGTTGACACGCGTTTTTCTTTGCCACTTCCTAACCGCTATGATGGAGACGCAGGTACCTGTCGTGGATTTCTGAACCAGTGCCAGATCCACTTCAGCCTTTATACTAGGACATTTTCGTCTGATGGTGCATGGGTCGCTTTCATCATCTCTATCCTCACTGGCAAGGCCATTGCATGGGCAAACCCTATCTGGGAGAGACAAGGACCAGAGACCTGGGACTTCCAGGGCTTCCTCCGGACTTTTCGCATGGTGTTTGAGGAGCCTGGACGGGTCTCATCTGCAGCGGCTTCCTTGATTAACCTACGCCAAGGAGACACCTCCGTGAGAGAGTACGTCATCCACTTCCGCACCCTGGCGGGAGAACTGTTATGGAACAATGAGGCCCTGGTGTCTGCATTCTGGCATGGACTGTCTCCTAACATTAAGGACGAACTTGCCGCTCGAGATCTGCCGTCTACCCTGGATGACCTCATCCTTCTGTCCGCCCGGATTGATATGTGGATCCGTGAACGCCTCCAAGAGGTTCGTCGGGATGAAGGCCTTCCTAGTCTGGCCCCTACTTTGCAGCAACCCCTGCTGTCCTCAGATGTCGATCCTCCTAAGGAATTTGTGATGATGGACCAGTGTAAGCTATTCACCCAGGAGAGACAACGCAGACGCACTTCGGGAGTCTGTCTATATTGCGGCCTCGATGGCCATCTTGTGCGTCTGTGTCCCCAAAAATCCCGAAGCCTAGGGTTGCTAGGAGAGACAACCTTGGGTAAGAACTGACTTCTGTCTAAATTGTCCATACCAGTGACCATAGTGTCCGGTGAGAAAATGCATCAGGTCTCTGCGTATCTGGACTTTGGATCCGCTGCTAATTTCATCCGTAGTGACCTGGTGGACCTTCTCTAATTACCCACCACCCCCCTGGAAAGGCCGCTGACGGTTGCATCTGTAAATGGACTACCTCTGCCAGACCCAGTTATAGCTGTGACCAAGCCACTGAGGCTCCAAGTGGGAGCTCTTCACTCCGAACTTCTGTCATTCTATGTCCTATCCAAAGCTGTTAACCCTTTGTTGCTGGGCCTGTCTTGGCTCCGACTACATGCCTTAGTTCTGGACTGGAATTCTGGAGAGGTTTTCCAGTGGGGCCCTGAGTGTCAAAGCCGATGCCTGGTGCAGATTCGTCCGGCTCAGCCTTCGCTGCCTCGGTCATTGGCAGGATTGCCGGGTCATTATGCTGCATTTTTGGACATCTTCAGCAAGAGGGAGGCGGAGACATTGCCTCCACATCGGGCGTATGACTGCCCTATCGAGCTGATTCCTGGTGCATCCCTTCCCCGTGGTAGGGTATATCCTCTCTCCTTGCCAGAGACTCTGTCCATGTCCACCTATGTGAAAGAGAACTTGGAGAGGGGCTTCATACGGAAGTCTTCCTCCTCGGCAGGAGCCGGGTTCTTCTTCGTCAAAAAGAAGGATGGTTCTCTTCGTCCTTGTATTGACTACCGAGGTCTCAACCAGATCACGGTGAAAAATAAATATCCGTTGCCACTGATCTCTGAACTGTTTGATCTTATAGGTGGTGCCAAGATTCTTTCCAAACTAGACCTGCGTGGGGCTTACAACCTAGTCCGGATTCGCCAGGGTGACGAATGGAAGACTGCATTTAACACCCGTGATGGACTCTATGAATATCTAGTAATGCCCTTCGGCCTGTGTAATGCTCCCGCAGTCTTCCAGGAGTTCGTTAATGACATTTTCCGTGACCTCCTCTATGTTTGTGTAGTAGTCTATCTTGATGATATCTTGATTTTTTTCTCCAGATCCTATGACTCATCAGAGACATGTCCGTCAAGTTTTGCTGTGGTTAAAGGAGAATCGTCTGTACGCTAAGTTGGAGAAGTGCGTGTTTGAAAAAGATGCTCTACCCTTCCTGGGCTACATCGTCTCAAATCGAGGTCACGAGATGGATCCTGAAAAGGTAAAGTCTGTCCTGGAATGGCCACGTCCTCAAGGCTTGAGGGCCATACAGCGCTTTCTGGGATTCGCCAATTTCTGCAGACAGTTTATTCCAAACTTCTCCTCACTGACTTCTCCTATCTCTAACCTCACTAAGAAGGGCATGAACGCCAAGGTGTGGACTCCTGAGGCAGAGTCCGCATTCAATAGCCTGAAGAGTGCCTTCACGTCAGCCTCTATCCTCCATCATCCAGATGTTTCCCTACAGTTCTTTTTGGAGGTGGACGCATCCTCTGTCAATGCTGGTGCACTCCTGTTCCAGAGAGGCTCCAAGGGCAAGTCAATGGTATGTGGATATTTTTCTAAGCTCTTCTCTTCCGCAGAACGCAACTACTCGATTGGGGATCGGGAGTTACTGGCCATCAAATTGGCTCTGGAGGAGTGGAGACATCTACTAGAGGGCGCAGCTCATCCCATCCTGATTTTTACGGACCATAAGAACCTCACCTATCTTCAGACGGTCCAATGGCTGAACCCTCGTCAGGCCAGGTGGTCACTGTTCTTTACCAGGTTCCAGTTTGAGCTCCATTATCGCCCGGCCGACAAGAATGTTAGGGCCGATGCCTTGTCCAGGTCTTTCGAGACAGAAGACACCATGGAGATTTCACGGAACATTATTGATCCGTCTTGCATTGTCTCTGTCAATCCCCTGCAAGTTGGGGACATTCCTCCAGGGAGGACTTTTGTGCGCCTGGCTGACCGTGGAAGTCTCCTCCGCTGGGGACACTCCTCTAGACTGGCAGGTCATGCGGGGACCCGTAAGACCTGGGATCCGATTGCTCGTCATTTCTGGTGGCCCGCGCTGCCCAAGAACATTATGGACTTTGTTTCTTCCTGTTCAGTATGTGCAGCCAACAAGGTCGCTCACTCCAGACCTGCTGGCCTGCTCCAGCCATTGCCTGTGTCCAATGCTCCCTGGCAGCATATAGCTATGGACTTTATTACTGACCTGCGTCTCTCTGCTGGATGCAGTACTGTCTGGGTGGTGGTGGATCGATTTTCAAAGATCACCCACTTCGTTCCTCTGACCGGTCTTCCTTCTGCTCCTCTGCTGGCCAAACTGTTCATCCAACACATCTTCCGCCTGCATGGCTTGCCGCAGCATATTGTGTCTGATCGGGAGGTTCAGTTCACCTTAAAGTTCTGGAGAGCCCTCTGCGGACTCCTTGGTATAAAGTTGGACTTTTCCTTGTCCTACCATCCTCAGTCCAATGGTCAGGTCGAGAGGATCAATCAGATCTTGGAGAACTACCTACGCCACTTCATCTCCAAGCAGCATGATGACTGGGTGCAGTTCTCTTACAATAATCACACCAGCGGTTCCACACAGAAAACACCGTTCTTTATTGTCTATGGCCAACGCCCACGAATTCCTCTCCCGGTCCCTGTTACATCCGAGATGCCAGGTGCTGACACGTCTTTCTGCAGATCTGGTAGCAGACTCGATCCTCCATCCTGTTGGCGGTCGACCACATGAAGCGAAAGGCGGACACAAGGAGAAGAGAACCTCCTCATCTTTACCTGAACCTGCCAAAAGAAACAAACGTTACAATGCAAATAAAAAAAAAAAACTGTGAAAGTGATTCAAATATGTTTATTGCTTTCATTTTTGTAAGTATGACTATGTGACTCCATCTTGCATGGAATCTCCATCTTGTATCCGAAAGGTCTCTATTTTATAGTTAAGAAGTCATTTGTTCCTTTAAGAGAAAATGTAATTATGCTAGGATTGTTTAAGCTTTCTGTCTCATATTTGAGTCTCTGTTACAAGAAACTTTTTGTTACGTCCTTTTCATGAGAAAGAACAGGCCAGAAGATAAGAATGTTTTCTAGCCTGAAGAATATGGATACTGTTTGTGGCAGGTGCAGAGATTAAGTAAAATTTGCATGCTCGTGCCCGCTCTTAAAAGACCAGCGCGCGCATCTGAAGTTAAGTACAAAATTGGCCCATGAGCACTCTGGACTATAAGAGGGGCCCAGCCCCTTCCTGCTATGCCTGAGCCTTGTTGTCATTACCCTAGTCTGTCTATGCAAATGGCCTCCTAAGTGTTTTCCAGTTGTGCTGAGTACCACGCCTGTCCTGCTACACCACGCCTGGCACCTGCCTGCTGCCTGCCTGTTGCCTAGTCCCAGCCGAGCCTGTCTTGCTACTGTCTGAGCTACCACAGGTACACTATACGAACTATAGACTGTGACCTGTGTCCTGTTGGCCAGCTGCCATACCGTCAAGGCGGTACGGCCCAGTGGCTCCACGTACCCAACGTGACAGTAGGCTCAGGCCAAGGACCCCGCTGGTCCATCCAAGACCATGATGTCGTCACAAGAGATGCGGGTGGATATGCTAGACCTCCGGTCTCCACAGGACCAACTCTTCCAGACCTTAAAGAGGCTCTGTCACCAGATTTTCAAACCCTTATCTCGTATTGCAGCAGATCGGCGCTGCAATGTAGATAACAGTAACGTTTTGTTTTTTTCAAAAATGAGCATTTTTGGCCAAGTTATGAGCATTTTTATATTTATGCAAATTAGCCTTTCTTAAGTACAACTGGGCGTGTTTAAAGTTAAGTACAAGTGGGTGTGTATTGTGTGTAACATCTGGGCGTTTTTACTTGTTTTACTAGCTGGGCGTTGTGAATGGAAGTGTATGATGCTGACGAATCAGCATCATCCACTTCTCTTCATCAACACCCAGCTTCTGGCAGTGCACAGACACACAGCGTATTCTCGAGAGATCACGCTGTGAAGTCACTTCCTGCCCCAGGTCCTGCATCGTGTCGGACGAGCGAGGACACATCGGCACCAGGCGACAGAGGCTACAAATCGACTTACCTGCAAATGCCGATGCTGCTGCAGAATCAACTGTAGCCTCTGTCGCCTGGTGCCGATGTGTCCTCACTCGTCCGACATGATGCAGGACCTGGGGCAGGAAGTGACGTCACAGTGTGATCTCTCGAGAACACGCTGTGTGTCTGTGCACTGCCAGAAGCTGGGTGTTGACGAAGAGAAGTGGATGATGCTGATTCGTCAGCATCATACACTTCCATTAACAACGCCCAGCTAGTAAAACAAGTAAAAACGCCCAGATATACACACACTATACACGCCCACTTGTACTTAACTTTAAACACGCCCAGTTGTACTTAAGAAAGGCTCATTTGCATAAATATAAAAATGCTCATAACTTGGCCAAAAATGCTCGTTTTTAAAAAAAACAAAAAACTTTACTGTTATCTACATTGCAGCGCCGATCTGCTGCAATACGATATAGGGGTTTGAAAATCTGGTGACGGAGCCTCTTTAAACATTATTGCACGTCGGCTGGAGGTGCAAGCTGCCGTTCCCTCTACTACACCTCCTGGCAGTGCTGATCCCCGATTTTCTTTGCCATTTCCTGACCCTTATGATGGAGACGCGAGCACCTGCCATGGATTTTTGAACCAGTGCCAGATCCACTTTAGCCTGTATGCAAGGGCATTTTCGTCTGACGGCGCAAGGGTCGCTTTCATCGTCTCTCTCCTCACTGGCAGTGCCCTTGCATGGGCAAACCCTATCTGGGAGAGACAAAGACCAACGACCTGTGACTTCCAGGGGTTCCTACGGACATTTCGCACAGTGTTTGAGGAGCCTGGACGAGTCTCGTATGCAGCCGCCTCCTTGTTGAACCTACGCCAGGGAGACACATACGTGGGCTAGTACGCCATCCACTTCCGCACCCTGGCAGGAGAACTGTTGTGTAACAATGAGGCCCGTGTGTTCACATTCTGGCAGGGACTGTCTTCTAAGATTAAGGACGACTTTGCCGCCCGAGATCTTCCGTCTATCCTGGATGACCTCCTCCTTCTGGCCACCCGGATTGATATAAGGATCCGAGAACGGCTTCAGGAGGCTTGTCGGGAGGGAGGATTCCCTAGTCTGGTACCTACGTTGCGGCAACCCCGGCTGTCCTCTGATGCTGATCCTCCTAAGGAGTCTGTGAGGACGGACCAGGCTAAGCTTTCTACCCAAGAGAGACAACGCAGATGCACCTCGGGACTCTGTCTATATTTCGGCCTCGGAGGCCATTTTGTGCGTCTGTGTCCCCAAAAGCCCCAGAGCCTAGGGTTGGTGGGAGAGACAACCCTGGGTAAAGAATGACTTTCGTCTAAATTGTACATTCCCGTGACCATAGTGTCCGGCGAGAAAACGCATTGGGTCTCTGCGTATGTGGACTCTGGATCCGCTGCTAATTTCATTCATAGAGACCTGGTGGATCTTCTCCAATTGCCCACTACCCCTCTGGAGAGGCCGTTGATGGTTGCATCTGCGAATGGACTACCTCTGCCAGACCCAATTATAGCTGTGACCAAGCCACTGAGGCTCCAAGTGGGAACCCTCCACTCCGAGCTCATGTTGTTCTTTGTCCTGGCTAAAGCCGTCAATCCTGTGCTGCTGGGCCTGCCCTGGCTGCGACTACATGCCCCAGTCCTGGACTGGAATTCTGGTGAGGTTCTCCAGTGGGGCCCCGAGTGTCTCAACCGTTGCCTGGTACAGATTCGTTCGGCTCAGCCTCCTCTGCCCCGGTCTTTGGCAGGATTGCCTGGTCATTATTCTGCATTTTCGGATGTCTTCAGCAAGAAAGAGGCGGAGACACTGCCCCACACCGGGCGTATGACTGTCCTATCGACCTAGTTCCTGGTGCATCCCTTCCCCGTGGTAGGCTATATCCTCTCTCCTTGCCAGAGACTCTGTCCATATCCGCCTATGTTAAAGAGAACTTGGAGAGGGGCTTCATATGGAAGTCGACCTCCCCGGCAGGAGCCAGGTTCTTCTTTGTCAAGAAAAAGGATGGTTCTCTGCGTCCTTGCATCGACTACCGGGGTCTCAACCAGATCACGGTAAAAAATAGATATCCGTTGCCATTGATCTCTGAACTGTTTGATCGCATTCGTGGAGCCAAGATTTTTCTAAACTAGACCTGCGTGGGGCTTACAACCTAATCCGGATTTGCCGGGGTGACGAATGGAAGACGGCATTTAACACCCGTGACGGACACTATGAATATCTAGTAATGCCCTTCGGCCTGTGTAATGCTCCCTCAGTTTTCCAAGAGTTCGTTAATGACATCTTCCCTGACCTCCTCTTTGTTTGTGTTATGGTTTATCTTGATGACATCTTAATTTTTTCTCCAGATCCAATGACTCATCAGAGTCATGCCCAACAAGTTTTGCTGCGTTAAGGGAGAACCGCCTGTACGCCAAGTTGGAGAAGTGCGTGTTTGAGTAAGATGCTCTACCCTTCCTGGGCTACATCATCTCGAATCAAGTCCTCAAGATGGATCCTGAAAAGGTAAAGTCCGTCCTGGAATGGCCACGCCCTCAATGCTTGAGGGCCATGCAGCGCTTCCTGGGATTCACCAATTTCTACAGACAATTCATTCCAAACTTCTCCTCACTGACATCTCCTATCTCTAACCTCACCAAGAAAGGCATGAACGCCAAGGTGTGGATTCCAGAAACAGATGCCGTATTCAATAGCCTGAAGAGTGCCTTCACCTCAGCCTCTATCCTCCATCATCCAGATGTTTCTCGACAGTTCTCATTGGAGGTGGACGCCTCCTCTGTCTGTGCTGGTGCACTCCTGTTCCAGAGAGGTTCCAAGGGCAAGTCAATGGTATGTGGCTATTACTCTAAGCTCTTCTCTTCCGCAGAACGCAACTACTCGATTGGGGATCGGGAGTTACTGGCCATCAAATTGGCTCTGGAGGAGTGGAGACATCTATTAGAGGGCGCAGTTCATCCCATCTTGATATTTACGGACCACAAGAATCTCACTTATCTCCAGATGGCCCAATGACTGAATCCCCATCAGGCCAGGTGGTCGCTGTTCTTTGCCCGGTTCCAGTTTGAGCTCCACTACCGTCCGGCCGACAAGAATGTGATGGCCGATGCCTTGTCCAGGTCGTTCGAGACAGAGGACACTATGGAGTCTCCACAGAATATCATTAACCCGTCCTGCATCATCCATGTCAATCCTCTGCAAGTTAGAGACATTCCCCCGGGAAGGACTATTGTGCGTCTGGCTGACAGAGGAAGAATTCTCCACTGGGGACACAGTTACAAATTGGCAGGTCACACTGGTGTCCGTAAAACCCGAGACCTGTTGCTCGTCAGTTCCGGTGGCCCACGCTGCCCAAAGACATCATGGACTTTGTCTCCTCCTGCACAGTTTGCGCAGCAAATAAAATTGCCCACTCCAAACCGGCGGGCCTGCTCCTGCCGCTGCCTGTGCCCGATGCCCCCTGGCAACATATTGCTATGGACTTTGTCACGGACCTGCTTCTCTCTGCTGGTTGCAGTATGGTCTGGGTGGTGGTGGACCGATTTTCCAAGATGGCTCATTTTGTTCCACTGACCGGCCTAACGTCCGCTTCTCGACTGGCCAATCTCTTCGTCCAACACATCTTCTGTCTGCACGGCTTGCCTCTACATATTGTGTCTGATCGGGGGGTTCAGTTCACCTCAAAGTTCTGGAGAGCCCCCTGTGTACTCATCGGTGTGAAGTTGGACTTTTCCTCTGCCTACCATTCCCAGTCCAATGGTCAAGTCGAGAGAATAAATAAATTTATGAAGAACCATCTACGACACTTTATCTCCAGGCAGCATGATGACTGGGTGCAGCTGCTTCCTTGGGCTGAGTTCTCCTGCAACAACCACACTAGTGAGTCCACCACTAAGAGTCCATTCTTCATTGTCTATGGCCAACATCCTCGAATACCTCTTCCTGTTTCCACTAAGTCCCAGGTGCTTGCAGCTGACTCTGCATTCAGGGACTTTCTGCTGGCGGTCGACCGCATGAAAAGAAAGGCAGACACAAGAAGACGAGAGCCTCCCCAGTTCCTTCCAGGCACTAAGGTCTGGCTGTCCTCTAGGAATATCCGGCTGAGGGTGCCATCGCACAAGTTTGCTCCCAGGTTGCTTGTCCCTTCGAGATTTTGCAACAAATCAACCCTGTTTCCTACAAGCTTCAGCCGGTGATCTTGAACCGCTACTCAAAGACTTCCACAGTGGCTCCCAGCGGTTCATCAGAGACTTTTGAGGTGAAGGAGATCCTGGACACCAAGAGAGTGGGTGGAAGAACCTTTTATTTGGTGGATTGGAGGGGGTTTGGTCCTGAAGAGAAATCCTGGGAGCCAGAAGAGAACCTCAATGCCCCTACCCTCTGGCCCCAAGAGGGGGGATACTTTCACACCCACGCCCGCAGCCATGGAACTGTGAGTGCTGGTCCCCATCTTCACCTCAGGAGATGCCAGCACTCACTTCCACTTTTCCCGGCCGGGTCCCGTAGGGTGCGCGTGCACGCTTGTGCCCCTTCTTAAAGGGCCAGCGTGCGCACCTGAAGTTAAGTACAAAATTGACCCATGAGCACTCTGGACTATAAGAGGGGCCCAGCCCCTTACTGCCATGCCTGAGCCTTGTTGTCGTTACCCTAGTCTGTCTATGCAAATGGCCTCCTAAGTGTTTTTCAGTTCCCAGTGTTTCCCGTTCCTGCTACCTGTAACCTGTATCCCGTGCTATCCTGGTCAAGTGCCGTGCTGAGATGAAGTCGTGCTGTGCTGAGTACCACGCCTGTCCTGCTACACCACACCTGGCGCCTGCCTCCTGCCTGCCTGCTGCCTAGTCCCAGCCGAGCCTGTCTTGCTACTGTCTGAGCTACCACAGGTACACTATACGTACTATAGACTGTGATTTGTGTCCTGTTGGCCAGCTGCCATACCGTCAAGGCGGTACGGCCCAGTGGGTCCACGTACCCAATGGGAAACATGGTTTTACATTTAAAAAGTCTCCCTTGTCTGTGATTGGAGAACCTCAAGCCTATTCCCCTTTTGAAATATAATTTTGTAATGAGATTTTGGCAATAAACTCAGAGGAGTATTTTTGGGTATACAAAGCAGTGTCTCTGTGTCTCTTACTTCTCTCTGATATATCTATATAACCTATGATTTGTATCTGGATACATTTACTGGGCGAGTGTCAGTTGATATACTCTTCTAAAACTTCAGTCTAATATACAGTATATTTTGCCAATGATTGCGACAACAACATATTTTCCACTGAACACGCTCCTGGGGGAGAAAGACACAGTGCAACACAAAAAGGACGTCATAACTCTGGCAGATACATAAATATTGCAAAGCACAAATAAAGTCCCCTATAAGTAATGGGGTTTACCACCACATTCTTACACCAAGATGTAAGCTTTAGCCCTTATATTCGAGTCGCAGCAAGGGATTAAATTCATAATTCATGATGGCTATGTGGAAACATTTTGTGATGGATCCATTTTGGTATAATGATAGGGTATTCCATAAATGTCTGATCAGTGGCAGTCCGTCCGCTGTTTTTCCCCGGAAGAACGGAAGAACGGGGGACAGTGTCCCCTGTTGCTGCTCTGGAGCTTAGCCAAATTGGAAGGTAATGGCTAATGCTGTAACTTCACATATGCATCGCAGCCTCTATAGGAGTCTGTGGACAATGACAGAAACAGCCAAGGAAATTCTTATATTCACTGTAATTAAGAGTGACAACGCATGCATTGCCACCTCCCTACCTCTTGGTAGGAAGCCCAGAGGACAGACCCACCTAATGATCAGACATTCATGGTATATCCAATCAATATTCCAAATCTGTCTTTCAAGGATAAACCCCTTTATCATTTAAAGTCAAATATTGTCTTTTTCCAATCATTGTCATTTCAGGTGGCTTTTCAGAATAAGCTGCAATGTGTGTGACCATTATATGACGTGCATTTATCACCAGTTTTCCCCTTCTGCTGGCTTTAATTCTAGTTGTCAGTTTTCCCTGAACTCAGCTCCAGAGGGGGAGGAGACTAGCTGTCTCCCATCTACAGGACACATAGAGATAAGAGAAGATCCTGCTCCACTATCTCTCTCCCCTATCTCTCTCACATACACAGAGAAGCTGGGGTGAGACAGTAAAACACTTGCTGGAAGCTGCCACAACATCCTTCTGTGTTTCTCTCTGCAGTTGCTCCACCCCCTTCCCTTTCCTTCTCTATTGACTTTTATGGGCAGCAGCTGTAACCCGATCCCTCAGTGTTCTGATAATCCGCCTTTATCTCTGCCTCACTGAAAACTAATTTTTTTTCAGTGAATTGAGAAGTAAGTGATCAGTGCAGGATAAAGCACACCTCCCAACTTTCAAGTAACACAAAGAGGGACAACCGATACGGTGCGCATGGCAAGTTTTTTTCCTTTTAAGTCACTGGAGAGTCCCCTTCTTTTTTGCGTAAATCTTACATGGAACAGGTTTTCACCACATTTTTTTGTACGGACCATTTATATACTTTCACAAGTTATTCATGTTCCCCCTTAGTTGTCTCTTTTCAAGACTAAATACATTGAATTATTTTCATCTTACTTCATAACTAAGATTCTCTATGCCCCTTTTAGTTTAGTTGCTCCAGAGCATCCTTTCTATGAACTGGAGACCAGAACTGAACTGCATATTCTAGATGAGGCTGCACTAATACTTTGTAAAGTGGTAATATTATGTCTCTGTACCACGAGTCCATGCCTCTTTTATTGCACAACAGTATTCTTCTGGATATGGTGCATGCAGATTGTTGGTACCCAGATGCATAACTTTACATTTAACCACATTGAACCTAATTTGCCAAGTGGACGCCCAAACACTCTGCATCTAAGTTGGTGTGTAATTTATGAACATCTTCCTTAGACTAAATTAGACTACATTGGCTCTGTTCTTATTGCGTTTAAATGGACACTAACTTTTCAAACAACTTATGCTAATTTAATAGTATACCTGATGTAGAACAACTTGGTAACTTACTCACTGTTAAACTGTAGTTGTTTTATCCATGCAAATGCTGTGTAAAGTTACTGCCCCTAGTTGTCTCCCTTCTTGTAATCTACTGTCCACCCCCTGTTGTCAAGCAAAACCTATCCCTAGTTACAGAGCAGAGGAGACTGACTGCAGGAAATGGGGGGGGGGGGTCACAACCTGCCCATAGAGGTCTACGGGGAGGGCAGGGGTAGAGAAACAAATACACCCTGAATTTAAGTCTATGGAAGGGGGAGGGGTGAGCAGGAGGAGAAAGCAGGAGCAAAGTTAGAAAGACACAGACTGCTGGTAAGATTTCTCATAGTTGTCAACATTTGAATTTTTTTCCAGGCACACCTAGAGTGTGGCTTCTTTGGTGGGTGTGTCTTATGGGGGGCATGAATTATCTGGTGGGTGTGGCTCATGGAAATGGGTTTTTTCCAAGAATTTCTGCATACAAATAAACAAATAAAAATGTCTGCACTCGTTTAGCTAACAGCTACTATGATGGCCAGTATCTCTCTGGGTATCTGTTTGTATACAGGCAGGTGATGTCTCACTTTATCACTAGGGCTAGGAGATATGTGCTTACCATTTATGGTAGCGTAAAAACAGGTGTCGATAGTACCACACACAGTGCCCTTTGTAGATGGTGCCCCACACTGCCCCCAGTAGATAGTGCCACACACTGCTCCCTGTAGATAATGCTACAGTGCCCCCTGTAGATAGTGCCACATGGCCCTCCTGTAGATAGTGCCACAGTGCCCCCCTGTAGATAGTGCCACACAGCCCCCCTGTAGATAATGCCACAGTGCCATCTGTAGATAGTCCCGGTAGATAATGCCACAGTGCCCTCTGTAGATAGTGCCACAGTACCCTCTGTAGACGGTGCCACCACATGGTTATTGTTTTTTTTTTACTATGGGAGCCTATGAGCGTATATGCCTATACAGAGGGATACAGTAAATAATATATATACTGCATGGTATATGTTGTTGTTTTTTATTACTATGAGAGCCTATGAACGTATACCTATACAGAGGGATACAGTAAATAAAATATATACCGCACGGTATATATATATATATTTTTTTTTTATGGGAGCCTATAAACGTATGCCTATACAGAGGGATACAGTAAATAAAATATATACCGCACAGTATATGTTTTTTTTTGGTTTTTTTTACTATGGGAGCCTATGAGCGTATGCCTATACAGAGGGATACAGTAAATAAAATATGTACCGCACGGTATATGGGTTTGTTTTTTTTTTTACTATGGGAGCCTATGAGCGTATGTCTATACAGAGCGATATTGTAAATTGAATATATACCGCACGGTATATCGGTTTGTTTTTACTATGGGAGCCTATGAGCGTATGCCTATACAGAGGGATACAGTAAATAAAATACATACCGCACGGTATATGGGTTTGTTTTTTTACTATGGGAGCCTATGAGCGTATGCCTGTACAGAGGGATACAGTAAATAAAATACATACCGCACGGTATATGGTTTTTTCTTTCTATGGGAGCCTATGAGCGTATGCCTATACAGAGGGATACAGTAAATAAAATACATACCGCATGGTATATGTTTTGTTTTTTTTTACTATGGGAGCCTATGAGCGTATGCCTATACAGAGGGATACAGTAAATAAAATATATACCGCACAGTATATGGGTTTGTTTGTTTTTAGAATGGGAGCCTATGAGCGTATGCCTATACAGAGGGATACAGTAAATAAAATACATACCGCACGGTATATGGGTTTGTTTGTTTTTACTATGGGAGCCTATGAGCGTATGCCTATACAGAGGGATACAGTAAATAAAATATATACCGCACAGTATATGGGTTTGTTTGTTTTTAGAATGGGAGCCTATGAGCGTATGCCTATACAGAGGGATACAGTAAATAAAATATATACCGCACAGTATATGGGTTTGTTTGTTTTTAGAATGGGAGCCTATGAGCGTATGCCTATACAGAGGGATACAGTAAATAAAATATATACCGCACAGTATATGGGTTTGTTTGTTTTTAGAATGGGAGCCTATGAGCGTATGCCTATACAGAGGGATACAGTAAATAAAATATATACCGCACAGTATATGGGTTTGTCAGTGGCGGATTAAGTAGACCATGGGCCCTGGGCTGTTACCCAAACTTGGGCCCCCCTTCCTCACCGTAACTATTTTTAACACTACCTTTTTGGGCAAGCATTAACAGTGTTACGATTCCCCTTGTCACAGCGCGGTGTCCCTACATACTGACAGGATCACACTGTGCAGGGACACAACCTCCTGACAAGGGGAATTGTCTATCAGTCCTGGACCGAAGAAAGACTTTTTGTGAAATACAAGGATTTCCTGTAATAAACATGTCAGGAGAGGTGACAGATTCTCTATAAATCTAGTGACTCACAGGTGACGACGTCTCAGATTCTAGTAGTTATCATGGTGCCACATACTGTGCCCCTAAATATAATCGCACCAAACACTGCGCGCCTGAATATAATAATACCACACACTGTAAAACACTACATACACACAGCCCCCTGTACATAGTGCCACACACAGCCCCTGTAGATATTACACACCCCCATAGATATCGCCATACACAGCCCCCTCTATATATCACACATCCCCCTCGTAGAGAGCGTTACACACAGCCCCCTATAGATCGTGCCATACAGCCCCCCTGTAGAGAGCGCCACACAGCCCTCCCCCTCTTGTAAATAGCACCAAAAAGCCCCCCCTATAAAGAGCGCCACACACATACCACGGTGAATAGCACTACACAGCCCCCCCTTGCCTCACAGCGCTCCCCCTTGTATATAGTGCCTCACAGCGCTCCCCCTTGTATATAGTGCCTCACAGCGCTCCCCCTTGTATATAGTGCCTCACAGCGCTCCCCCTTGTATATAGTGCCTCGCAGCGCTCCCCCTTGTATATAGTGCCTCACAGCGCTCCCCCTTGTATATAGTGTCACACAGCGCTCCCCCTTGTATATAGTGCCACACAGAGCTCCCCCTTGTATATAGTGCCACACAGCGCTCCCCCTTGTATATAGTGTCACACAGCGCTCCCCCTTGTATATAGTGCCACACAGAGCTCCCCCTTGTATATAGTGCCACACAGCGCTCCCCCTTGTATATAGTGCCACAAGGTTATGTACACATTTAAAAACGTTATATTATAATTATATATATATATAGTATGTGTGTGTATCAGTGTGATTGATTGATTTTATTAAAAAATATTTTTACTTTTTGAGATACGGCTGCTTTGTATCCTGTATCCGTCAGGTCAGCAGGACTGACGGGATCAGTGACACGCAGGATCCACCTCAAATCTATCACATCTAAGATTATAATTTAGCGCAGGGCCCGTTTCACTGATCCCGTCAGTCCTGCTGACCTGACGGATACAGGATACAAAGCATCTGTATCTCAAAAAGTGAAAATATTTTTTAATAAAACGTAATTACAAAGTTGCACCAAACACACATTTTTATTAAAAAAAAATAAAACCGACGTGATTTTTGCGACATTTTTTTCCGTAGACAATGCAGGTTTCGTTTTTTATCGTTTTTATGCACACATTTTTTGCCATTTTAGAATTTTTATTCATAAAGTTTGAAAATAATAGTAAAAAAATAAGCTTTTTTACGTTTCAGCTATTTTTTTTGGTAATAACATAGTTTTACCCTAAAATAGACCTTTTATTTGTAATCGTTATTGTCTACCGTAAATTTTAATATATTACATGTCTATATTAGGGTAATTGGGTCAGCGCTAGCGTTACAACAATGATTGGCGGGGGGGGGGGGGAACGTTTTTTTTGGGGTGGGTATTTTATGTGTATTTATTATTTAATTTTTTTTTTGCACTTTACTATTTTTTATTACTATGTTCTGATCCTCAATGGTCAAAAAAGACCTTTGGGGAACTTTATATCTACTTTTTCTTTGTTTTAGGCCTCGTTTACACGAGCGTGTGCGTTTTGCGCGCGCAAAAAACGCAGCGATTTGCGCGCGTTTGTATGGCGTATGCACTGCGTATACGCAGCCTTGTTGCGTTTTAAACGCGCGCACGCCAAGCGTTTGCATCGCGCGTAAAAAACGCAGAGGGGATTAGTGGGACGCCCGCCTACAAATAGGCCAGCTGGCCCAACCCCTGCTTGCTGGTAGAAATCTGTTTGCAAGCTTATTTCCGCCTCTGCAGAAACCACAGTGTTTGTTTTTCCCTTCAAATTGGAATCGCTTTGACACCCAACTATTATGGCTTCGCCAGCACTGGCGCGTGTGCTTCTTCTCTGGATGATCTCACGTCGGTTTGGCCTGCGCCGACACATGCTGCAGCACCACACGCCTGGAAGAAGTCGCATTTGGGTTCACCCACTTGTGGCCCAACGTACAATAAAAGGGCATTTCCATACCCTGTTTGAGGACTTACGCCGGCATCCCGACAAATTTCGATCCTTCTGCCGCATGTCTGTGGCCACATTTGACCTTCTGCTTGAGCAAACTCGCTCTGGTCTCACCTTCCAGAATACGAACATGAGACGCTGCATTTCGCCCGAGGAACGTCTGCTTGTGACCTTGAGGTATGTATGAAGCTGCTATAAGTTAGTCCATGCCGCTGTCTGCTTTACCAGCCCCCCACTAACATGTGTTCTTCCTTACTTTTTCTTTCTCTTTATTTTCTAGATTTCTGGCCACAGGCAATAGTTATCATTCGTTGCATTTTGAATTTCTTTTGGGAGTGACCACCATTTCGTTCATTGTCACATCCACCTGTGTCGTGTTGTGGCAGAGTTTAAAGAGCACGGTCATGCCTCAGCCCACGACAGAACAGTGGCTAAGTATATCAGAGGGATTTCTTCGAGCTACTGAATTTCCTAATTGCATTGGTGCCCTTGACGGCAAACACATTCGTGTGAGAAAGCCCCCACGCAGTGGCTCGCAATACTATAACTACAAGCAGTATTTTTCCATGGTATTGTTAGCCTTGGCGGACACTAATTATTGTTTCTCTATTGTTGACATTGGCTCGTATGGAAGCTCGGCAGATGCCCGCATATTCCGTACATCAAGAATGGGGAAGCGACTCGTGAATAGGCGACTGGGGTTGCCGGAACCCTCCATCCTCCCAGGCTCCAGCGGGCCCCCAATCCCGTATGTAATCGTGGCAGATGAGGGGTTCGCACTCACAAGGCAAGTCATGCGTCCCTTTGCAAGAAGGGGCTTGGATGACCGTAGGCGCATGTTCAATCTCCGCCTGGGCAGAGCTCGGCGATGTGTCGAATGTGCCTTTGGCATTATGTCGAACAGGTGGCGTGTCTTTCTGTCCACAATGCAATTGTCCATGCATAATGTCACACGTGTTATCCAAGCGGGTGTAGTTCTGCATAACTTCTGCCGCATTAATGATGCAAACTTTGATGCTGACTATATCATAACACACGCAGACACCACTGACAATGTCCCGGTGATTCCTCTCGGGCGATCTGTCTCCTCCGGCCTTCGAGTTCGTGACACTTTGGCGGCATATTTTGAGTGCCCATCTGGACCAGCACCGTGGGGGGCTGATGACCTGTGAAGGGGTGAATGTTCTTTTGACGCCTCACTACCGACCTGAGATGTGGGCATTTTTTGTTTTGTTTCTTTTGTGTGTTGGGGTTGGGGTAGGGACTCGCAAAACATGAGGACCCTTGACGCGGGTTGCGAGCTTATATCTCTCGGGGTTTGAGCAGGACTTTACACAGTTGCCGACTTACTTTGCCCTTATATCCTGTTGTGCGGACTGCAGTTAGGGAAGTCCAATTTCAAGTCTACTTATTTAGCTACAGGGCCCATGGCAGGACCTAAACTTTGGAATCCCTTTCAAGCAATGTCAAACCACGAGAGATTAACTAAAACCTCATATCACATGTCCATGCATTGGTCCAAAAGGCCAGAAGTGTGTGAGAGTGTAGGCTAAGGAAATGTGTGCCAAACCTTCTGTTGGGTGGTCGAAAAGAATAATAAAACGAAATCAAACCATTACCTTTTTAATTTTTAATAAGGTATTCGGAACAATCCCCAATTTTGGGGTAAAAAACAAACACACCAACATGGTGTAAGGAAATTCAAACGCAAAACAGGATCACACAATATACGTGGCCAGGCCTGCACCAAACACAACAGTGCCGTCCATGAATTTTGGGCACCAACACACTCAGAGGTGTTGATATAGTTGGGCTGGGGAGGCATATGCCTGCATTTCAGCACCACTATGCTGGAGCTGGGAAGGTTGTTCCTGGCCAGCATAGTGGTGCTGATGTGGTGGCTGGAATGTGGGCCCCGCGAAGTGGGGAGCCATAGGGCGCACGTATGGATGAGGACGGGCCATATGGGGAACAGGGTGAAATTGGCCAGGCACCTGGGCCGTGGGTGGCGGCATGTAACTATTTCGCCACTGCTCGATTGCCGTGAAACACGGATGTGGATTGTGTGGCGGTCTGCAAGCGTCGATCAATGTGACGATCGACGCCTGCAGACGGCCCATAAGGTCCATCGGCACCAGGCGGAGGAGGGGCACAATGCTGCGGCCAAAGGCATCATTGCCATCCTCCTCTGCGGCTCGCCTCAAATACTCGAGGACCCGCGTATCCACCTGGGCAGATGTGGAGGGCTGTGGGGCACGAAGACGCCGACTGCGGGCTCGCACGGGCCGCTCCTGGGCTGGAGAGCCAACCGGCCGTTCGGACTGGCCTGGTGCGGGCTCCTGGGGTGTCGGCTCGGGGCTGGGTGGCAGGATATTGGGAGCAGGGGCTTCGGCCACAGACTCCCCCACGTCAGTCTCCTCTGCTGTATCCTCCAAATTGTCGGTGGTTCTACAAGGAGGCAAAAAATTATGAGTACAAAATCTAACAATGCCCACAACAACACGTTGACAGACAGGACCTGGACAAACACACAGTACACTCATGCAACGACATAAATGCTTACGTGCGCATATCCATGATGTCCTTCAGGAACATCAGCTGTTTAGTATAAATGTAGGGCCGTTTGCGAGATGGCCCATCTCCGCTGCGTCCCTTGTCACCCATCTCTCGCCTGAATTGATCACGGCAGCTCCGCCACCGTGTCTTGATATCTTGGACTGGTGTATGAAACAAAAACAAAACACGCCATCAGAACTATCACCTCTCACTCCAAAATGAAGGGCCCTGCAATGGCAATGCGGTGGGACGTGGGAAGCACCTGCTCCACCAAAGTTTCTCGTGCTCATGTGCGCAATACACATACAGGGCCCAGGTTTTCTATAGGCATGACAGGCATTGACAGAAAATGCCAGGTACTCACCCAACCGAGTGCGGTCACTGGTTCGGCCTGTCTCCCACTCTTGCCCAAATAGGTTTTGGGCCACCAACTCCCATGCGTCCTCCTTCACCGTCCGGTTGTGATACTCCTCACATCTATTATCCCATATTGCTGGATGCTCCTGGATAAAAAGAATGAGGCGCTCCACATCCATCCCGCGCGGCATGGCTGTAGTATGTTGCTGTGTTGAAACACTACAAAATATCCCCCGTCAACTCTCCTGGCACTGGCTAGTCTTGCCCCCTCGCAGTTGAAAGGCAGGCACTTCCTGGTTTGGAGAAGCTTTGTGTAGCTTTATAGACTATTTAGAATGGACATAACAGCTCTTGCGTGTTTTTCGCGCATGCAACGCAGGACCGTCCGTGTGGCATGCGTTGTTTTCACGCACCCATTGAAGTCAATGGGTGCGTGTTGCGTGAAAAACGCAAGATTATAGAACATGTCGTGAGTTTTACGCAACGCACTCACGCAGCGCAAAATACACGCATCGTCTAAACAGCCCCATAGACTATTATAGGTCCGTACGACACGCGTGAAAAGCACGCGCGTCGCACGCGCGTATAATACGCTCGTGTAAACGAGGCCTTACACCATGTTTTTCCACTGTAACTGGAGCTGCACAGCAGCCCCAGTTACAGGGGAAATCAGCCCTCTCACAGTGACGATTGTCACTAATAGGGCTGTGCTGGGTCTAGTAAGACCCAGCAACAGTCTGCCACTAACGGCACCCGGCGATCATGTGACCCGTCACATGATCACCGGGAGCAATAGAGACAGCGCCGCTGCTGCTGTCTCTATTCCTGTACACAGCGTTCATTGAACGCTGTGTAAAAGAGATCAGAGAAGACAGAAGCAGCGAAAGCTGCTTCTATCCTCTCCTCAGGGTCCCCGGCAGTCACTGACAGCCGGAGACCCGACATTCAGCTGCCCGATCGCGCGGGCAGCAAGTTAAAACCCGAGCCGTAGAAAGTCTATGGCTCGGGTTTTAAGCACCCGTCCCTGACCGCTGGCCGTAAAAATACAGCCAGCGGTCGGGAACCAGTTGGGCAGGAGGATAAGCTTGTACTGACCTCAGCGCCGGTGACCGCCCGCCGGCTCTTCTCTTGCTGCTTTGGAGTAACAGAACAGCCGTCCGTCGCTGTTCTGTTACTCAATGGCGGCGGCCCGCACTGTCAGGGAGGTGTGTCCTACCCCTGGATCCCGGCGAATTCCCTGCTCCTCCCCATTTTCGGCCGTTAGCAGCGCTAGCGCGCTGAATAGATTTAGGAGATGATGTGCGTTTCGGGCTGCCATGGGCCCCCTGGGAGCCTCGGGCCCCGGGCGGCCGCCCGAAACGCCCATATGATAATCCGCCACTGGGGTTTGTTTGTTTTTAGAATGGGAGCCTATGAGCGTATACCTATACAGTGACATTCTTGGAACTCTTCTGTAGGAGGTATATGTCGAAAATCACCAGCCAACCCAACCCTGGTTAACAATTCTATGTGAATGAACACCAATGACCGCTTCACATAACTGCCATATTTTTGTCACGTTTTTCAGTAACTGGCTGAGCTAACACTTTACATAAGTTATTTACACATTTTCAGTATCTGTAAAACTTTCTGTAGTCTTACTCATCTTAAAGAATAACATAGAAAGGAATGTATTAAATGTATCGTTTCTTCTTGATTTGCATGGTAATTACCATCACTACTTAAGTGGGAAATTACATAATCTCACAATTAGCCAGAGCGATTATTTTCAGTCACATGATTTTTTTCCCTCATGGTCATGTGATTGCTAAGGAACACGTTTCTCACGTTGTTGTATCTGAAATTGACCAGTAGAGGCCGCTCCAACCTGTTCGGAATAAACATAGTCAAAGCTGAAGTCAAAACATCACTTTTAAAACGCCCACCCGGCATAGACACACCCTTCCTGTACATGCTGCACGCGCCACCTACTGTTAACGCTTTCGCTGCTGGAGTAGAGGGCTCGTGTGCCTTGTGAAGTCGCAAGCTTTCAGTTCCAAGGCCGTGCAGAAACAGTTAATGAGCCTATGTCATTGACAGCACAGATCTGACCTTTCTCCTCCCCTGTAACGAGAGTCACTTGTAGGAAGGAGAGCACAGGAATCTCCACTCTGATCGACACGGTAAATTCATGTCGTCCTGGTCCTATTCATGTATGATTATATATTGTGCAAGGACTGGGTGCTGATAGTATACTATAACATTATAATAGTCTATGTACCGATAATGAAGAGCTAGCTGATGTTGTCTGAGCTGCTAGTAATAAGTCACCTGGATAAAATCGTGTGTATGTGTGTATATATATATATATATATATATATATATATATATATATATTACACACAGCATATGTCTATGTACGTGTGTCTGTGTATATATATATATGTGTGTGTGTATATGTATATACAGTATGTATATATGTACGTGCTTCTGTATGTGTGTGTATATACAGTGTGTGTGTGTGTGTGTGTGTGTGTGTGTGTGTGTGTGTGTGTGTGTATATATATGTGTATATGTGTATATGTATATTAGGGATGCATCGAAACTTCGATACTGTTTAGATACCGTGCACCCTCAAGCGGTTCGATACCGTTATTTCATGTATTTCGATACTAAGCTCAGCTGAGCATTGTAACACATGAATGTTTTTAGAGCGGGGCTGCGACTGTGTAATACAGCCATTGCCCCGCTTCGGAGTCGTGCGCGCGGTTAGCATGATGTGATGCGACCAGCGCTGCACTAATGAGCGCCGGCACTGGAGGCAGAACATGGCGGGGTGTTATGTCTTCAGTGCCTGAGCCGCCACTCATTAGTGCAGCGCCGGCCGCATCACCTCATGCTGACCGCGCGCACACTTAATATCAGGAGCGGGGCAATGACTGTATTACGCAGCCCTGCTCTATAACGGCGAAACCTCTCGTCTCCGCCGTTATTCTCCTGAATGCTGCGATCAAAGCGGACTGCAGCATTCAGGGGAAAATGAGAAGGGGGATGCCCCTTTGGATCACGTCACAGGGAAATCCTGTGACGTGATTGAGGGCCATACCATATATGGGCAGACAGCCCAGGGTCCATTGAAGGACCCCAGGGCTGTCTTACCATATCTCCTGTTAGGGCATACTTAGGTATGTCCTAACAACTGCCTGTACTATCAGTACACAGGCTAATGTACTGGCATATAGATATATGCCAGTACATTAAAGTTTAAAAATAAAAAGTAAAAAATATAAATAAAAGTAATGTTAAATTTAAAAAACAAAAAACACACACATTAAAATAAGTCTCGGTACATAAAATATAATTCGGTATCGCCTTGATCACGTGGTGCTTTTCTGTTTTCATTCATAGTTTTGACTACTGTAGCGCGCATCACTTCAATGGGTGCGTGATGCGCGAAAAACGGGCAAATATAGGACATGTCGTGAGTTTTACGCAGCGGACATACGCTGCGTGAAAATCACGGACAGTCTGAACGGCCCCATTGACTAACATAGGACGTGTTATACGTTCGTCTGAATAAGCCCTAAAACGGACAGGCATCTGCTATGCCTCCGGCATGACCTAGCAGGCATTCACTACAGGCAGACCTGGGGGCCTTTATTAGGCCCCCCCGGCTGCCATCACAGACACAGAGACTCGGTGGGATGAGAGGGGGCTCCCTCCCTCTCTCCAAAACAACTTAGATGCGGTGCTCTCTATTGAGCGCCGCATCTGAGGGCTTAAACAGGTCGATACTTATATCGATCTTACACGTTCGAGCAGGGATGCCCCCAGCCCTCAGCTACCTCTGGTAGCTGAGAGCAGGGAGATTTAACGGCTCCCTGTTCTGTCTATTTATTCTGATGCAGCGCCGTAAAAAGGCGTATGCATCAGAATAAAGCCCATTAGTAGCCGCCGTGAAAAAGCGTATTGGGGGTCACTAACTGGTTAAAAGGTCTTTAAAATGTGGTAAATACAATCTCAGATAAACACCACCATATGACAAATTAACCCCTTAACTGCCTGCTGTCTTTTGACGGCAGGCTGTTCAGGTCCCCAGTCTACAGTGATGTCTTTTGGCTCATTCTCTAAGCAGGACTCTTCACTAACTGCTCCTGAACTTCGAGCAGCCTTCTGAACACAGCTTAGATCGGAAAAAATTACGACCCCAGCTGTTTAACTTTTTCACCGCCGCGTTCTGTGACCGCGGCATGATCAAAGTCAGCCTACCTTATTCTATCGCATCACTGGGAATGAGATCAGAGACCGGGGAACCCTCTGCAGTCAGCCCTGGATTCTTAGAATGGACCACAGTGCTGTCTGTTCTCTAAGCCTGCTGTTAGGGGACACCATAACGACTTGTACAAAACAAAACTGCAAAATTCCCCCCCCCAAAAAAAAATCAAATGAAACTTAATAAGCCCCATGTACCCTAAAATAGTACGAATGAAAATTACACCGTATCCCGCAAGAAACAAACTCACATATGGCTCCAGTGGATCTACGGGTGTCCGGGTGCTAAGACCCCCACCGTTGCTGAGACAAAGATGCAGAAGCGCTCACCTGAGCGCTTTGCACCTTCAGCTGTGATCAACGCTCATAGTCAGGCTGAAGACGGCTCACATAGAATATCTATGAGAGCCGTCTTCATCCTGACAGGGATCGCTGATCGCAGCCGAAGGCACAGGGCACTTAGCTGAGCGCTACTGCACCTTCGTTTCAGGAACTGTGGGGGGGGGTCTCTGCACCTGTACCCCCACCGATCTAAACTTTTGATATGTCTCTTTGACATATCAAAAGTTTGAAAGTGTGGTCACTCTTTAACCCCTTAACGCTCAGAGACGTACTATTCCGTCATGCTGACCGCCCCGATCGCGCTCAGTGATGGAATATTAGGTCGCGGGAGTAATGGCCATTTCGGCCGTCTTCCCCGACACATACAGAAGCTGTGACAGCTGCTGTCTTGTACAGCAGTTGCCGCAGCTCCTATAGCAGGACCGATCACGCTGTCCCCGCTGATTAACCCCTTAAAAGCCGCGTTCAATAGCGATCGCGGCTTTTTAGGGGTTAAGCTACCATCGCCGGCCTGCTACACGATAGCGGCCCGCGATGGTGACTATGGCTATGCCATCGACGGAAGCCTAGTGGGTCCTGAAAAAGTCAGGACCCACTATGCTTGCTGTCAGTGAGTAGCTGACAGCTCTAATACACTGCACTACGCATGTAGTGCAGTGTATTAGAATTGCGATCAGGGCCTCCTGCCCACAAGTCCCCCAGTGGGACATTGTTTCGTTATTTATCCCGCGCGGAGAACGCCGTAAATGAAAATAATAATAAACCGTACCAGAATCACAATTGTTTGGTCACTTCACCTCCCAAAAAATTGAACGGCTTTCTTGATGGAAAAATAAAAAAGTTCTGGCTCTTAGAATAAGGTAACACAAAAAGTGAATGATTTTTTACAAAAAGTATTTTATTGTGCAAACGCCATAAGACATAAAAAAACCTATAAACATCTGGTATCGCTGTAATCGTATCGCCCCGCAGAATAAAGTGAATATGTCATTGATAGTGCACGCTGTAAAAAAATAAATAGAATAAAAAAACAGCAATTCTACTAGTCACCACGCCTCTTAAAAATAGAATAAAAACTGATCAAAAAGCCACATGCACCCCATGAAAACTACAATGAATTCCTCAAGGGGTCTAGTTTCCAAAATAGGGTCACTTTTGGGGGGTTTCCGCTGTTTTGGCACCACAAGACCTTGTCAAACCGGACATGGTGCCTAATAAAAAGGAGGCCTCAAAATCCACTAGGTGCTCCTTTACTTCGGAGGCCGGTGGTTCAGTCCATTACCGTACTAGGGCCACATGTGGGATATTTCTCAAAACTGCAGAATCCGGGCAATAAATATTAAAGAGGCTCTGTCACCAGATTTTGCAACCCCTATCTGCTATTGCAGCAGATAGGCGCTGCAATGTAGATTACAGTAACGTTTTTATTTTTAAAAAACGAGCATTTTTGGCCAAGTTATGACCATTTTTGTATTTATGCAAATGAGGCTTGCAAAAGTCCAACTGGGCGTGTTTACAGTAAAAGTCCAACTGGGCGTGTATTATGTGCGTACATCGGGGCGTTTTTAGTTCTTTTACTAGCTGGGCGTTAGGAATGGGAGTGTATGATGCTGACGAATCAGCATCATCCACTTCTGTTCGTTAACACCCAGCTTCTGGCAGTGCAGACACACAGCGTGTTCTCGAGAGATCACGCTGTGACGTCACTCACTTCCTGCCCCAGGTGTCGGCCACATCGGCACCAGAGGCTACAGTTGATTCTGCAGCAGCATCAGCGTTTGCAGGTAAGTAGCTACATCGACTTACCTGCAAACGCCGATACTGCTGCAGAATCAACTGTAGCCTCTGGTGCCGATGTGTCCTCGCTCGGCCGACACGATGCAGGACCTGGGGCAGGAAGTGAGTGACGATACAGCGTGATCTCTTGAGAACACGCTGTGTGTCTGCACTGCCAGAAGCTGGGCGTTCTGAAGAGAAGTGGATGATACTTCTCATCAGAACGCCCAGCTAGTAAAAGTAGTAAACACGCCCCGATGTACGCAAATAATACACGCCCAGTTGGACTTTTACTTTAAACACGCCCAGTTGGACTTTCGCAAGCCTCATTTGCATAAATACAAAAATGGTCATAACTTGGCCAAAAATGCTCATTTTTTAAAAATAAAAACGTTACTGTAATCTACATTGCAGCGCCGATCTGCTGCAATAGCAGATAGGGGCTGCAAAATCTGGTGACAGAGCCTCTTTAAGCTGCGTTTCTCTGGTAAAACCTTTTGTGTTCTAGAAAAAAATGGTATAAAAAGGATTGTCTGACAAAAAAAAATATGTAAATTTCACCTCTACTTTGCTCTAAATTCCCGTGAAACACCTAAAGGGTTCATACACTTTCTAAATGCTGTTGTGAATACTTTGAGGGGTCTAGTTTCTAAAATGTGGTGTTTCATAGAGGTTTCTACTATATAGGCCCCTCAAAGCAACTTCAGAACTGGAACCTAAAAAAAATAAATAAGAGGCAATACTTTGCTTCTTTTCATTATACTGATAATGAGCCGTGCCCACCCCGAGATGACCCCGATTTTGAAAGTTTGTATAAACGGAGACCCCTATTAGACCGTTTCAGTGCCCGGTGTTCCCAAGCATACACCCCCGAGAAGTGTATTTCTATTGATGAGTCCTCGGTACATTTTAAAGGGAGGCTTCAATTCCGCCAGTACCTGCCGGGTAAGAGGGCAAGGTATGGCGTGAAGATGTATAAGCTGTGCGAGAGTGCATCAGGGTATACTTACAAATTTAGGAGATATGAAGGAAAGAACACCAGTATTCAGCCCCCAGAATGCCCCCCCCTTACTGGGAGTTAATGCAAAAATTGTGTGGGATTTGGTGCACCCGCTGCTGGACCAGGGTTACCACCCCTACCTGGATCATTTTTATACCAGCGTTCCACTCTTCAGGTGCCTCGCTTCCAGAAGTACTGCGGCATGCGGCACTGCTGGAAGAAATCTGAGAGGCCTCCCTAAGACTCTGCTTGGGCACACTCAGAAGGGGTGAGAGCAGGGCACAATCCAGCAGCAACATATTGTATGTCAAGTACATGGACAAGAGAGATGTCCTTGTATTGACAACAATACATGGCCACACCAGTACCCATGTACCAGTAAGAGATACTAGTACAGAGACCCCCAAACCAGACTGCATCCTGGACTACAATAGGTACATGGGAGGGGTGGACTTGTCAGATCAAGTCCTGAAGCCCTACAGCGCCATGCGGTGTGGTATAAGAAGCTGGCCGGGCACATCATACAGATGGCTTTGTGCAATGCGTACGTGCTACGTCGATGTACAGGCCAGACGGGAACTTTCCTGGAATTTCAAGAGGTGGTTATGAAAAAACTAATTTTTAGGGACCAAGAATGGGGGGCACCCAGTACTTCTGGAAGCGGGGCCACACGCATCGTACCAGGGCAACACTTTCCAGGAGAAGTTCCCCAAACTGGCAAGAAGGGAAAAAGTCAAAAGAGGTGCAAAGTCTGCTATGAGAGGGGGATAAGGGAGGACATAATATATCAATGTGACACTTGTCCCGAAAAACTAAGGCTCTGTATGAAAGAGTGTTTTAAAATGTATCATACATCCCTTGATTTTTAATCTACCCCAGTTTTACTTACCCTGATGCACTCCCTTCTGAGCCCTGCTGCGTGCCCAGGCAGCTGATAACAGCCACATTGAGGGTGTTGCCATACCCGTGAGAACCCACATTAGAGTTTATGTGGTGTATGTCTCCATTCAAAATGCTCACTACACCACTGGATGAATGCCTTAAGGGTGTAGTTTTTAAAACGGGGTCACTTCTTTGGGGTTTCAACTGCCCTCAGGGGCTTCTGCATACATGACTTCGCACCAGAAAATCCCCAGTAGGTCAAATGGTGGTCCTCTCCTTCTGAGCACTCCCATGGGCCCAAACGGCAGTTTATCACCACAAATGGGGTATTGCCTCACTCCGCACAAATTGGGCAACAAAATGGGGTATTTTAATTTATTGTGAAAATAAGAAATTATCAGCCAAAAACCACATATTATTGGAAAAAAATTATTTTGTTTTAATTCCCAGCCCAATTCAGATAAGTTCTGTGAAAAAACTATGGCGTTTAAAATGGTCACATTACCCATAAATTAATTCCTTGAGGGGTGTATTTTCCAAAATTGGGTCACTTCTGGTGGGTTTCCATTGCTTTGATACCTCTGGGGCTCTGCAAATGCGACATGGCACCCGAAAACCAATCCAGCATGATCTGCACTCCAAAGAACACACAGCGCTCCTTCCATTCTGAGGCCTCCCATGGGCCCAAACGGCAGTTTATCGCCACAAATGGGGTATTGCTGCACTCAGGAGAAATTGGGCAACAAAATGGGGTATTTTGTTCCCTGTGAAAATAAGAAATTTTGATGAAGAATGACATCTTATTGGAAAAAAATTAATTTTTTTAACTTCACAGCCTAATTCAAATACGTGCTGTGTAAAAACTGTGGCGTCAAAATGGTAATCACAACCATAAATTAATTGATTGAGGGGTGTAGTTTCCGAAATGGGGTCATTTTTGAGGGATTTCTACTGTTTTGGCTCCTCAACACCTCTTCAAACCTGGCATGTTGCCTATAATATATTCTAATAAAAAAGAGGCCTCAAAATGTACTAGGTCCTTCTTTGCTTCTGGGGCTTGTTTTAGTCCACGAGCACACTAGAGACACATGTGGGACATTTCTAAAAACTGCAGAATCTGGACAATACATATTTAGTAGTGTTTCTCTGGTAAAACCTTCTGTGTTACAGAAAAAAATGTAATACAATTGAAATTCAGCAAGAAAAATAAAATTTGCAAATTTCACCTCTACTTTGCTTTAATTCCTGTGAAATGCCTAAAGGGTTAAATAAACTTTCTAAATGCTGTTTTGAATACTTTGAGGGGTCTAGTTTTCAAAATGGGGTGTTTTATGTGGGTTTCTAATACATAGGCCCCTCAAAGCCACTTCGGAACCGAACAGGTACCTTAAAAAAAGGGCTTTTGAAATGTTCTTAAAAATATGAGAAATTGCTGTTTATGTTCTAAGTCTTGTAACGTCCAAGAAAAATAAAAGAATGTTCAAAAAACGATGCCAATCTAAAGTAGACATATGGGAAATGTGAACTAGTAACTATTTTGGGTGGTATAACCATCTGCTTTACAAGCAGATGCATTTAAATTCTTAAAAATTCTAATTTTTTTTATACATTTTCTCTAAATTTTGCAATTTTTCACCAATAAACACTGAATATATCGTCCAAATTTTACCACTAACATAAAGTCCAATGTGTCACGAGAAAACAATCTCAGAATCGCTTGGATAGGTTTAAGCATTCCGACGTTATTACCACATAAAGTGAAATATGGCAGATTTGAATATGCCAGAAAAATAGTGTGTGTGAAGGAAGGGTGTTATGATGTTTTCCAGGCACCATTATAGGTTTGCAGAGGCCTTGAGGTGCCATAACATAAGAAACACCCCTCAAAAAGACTTCATTTTGGAAACTACACCCCTTGAGGAATTAATCTATGGGTGTAGTGAGCATTTTGACCCCGCAGGTGTGTCTATCATTTTTCTATAATTGTGCTGTGTAAAATTGAAACTTACTTTATATTTTTACAACAATATCTGGTTTTAGCTCAATTTTTTTTTTTCACAAGGGGTAATAGGAGCAAATATACACCGACCGAAAAGTTTACTGTTTTCTATATAAAGCCGCTTGAGATGTTTTAAAAATACATGGAAACCCCTATAAATAAATGAAAGCTACACAAATATAATATATATACAGTCATGAGTAAAAAAACAAATATGGATTTACGTATCAGGACATAATAAAAGAACAGCTGGTCCTTAGAAGGTCTTAAAATTAGGTAAATACAACCTCGGGTGAACAACACATGAGAAATTACACTATGTCATTATTTAACAAAAACTAGGCCAAAATGGAAAAGCTAAGTACACCTCCTGAATCAATAGCTTGTAGAATGTCTTTTAACAGCAATAACTTCAAGTAATTTTCTGTATCACTTTATGAGTCTCTTACATCGTTCTGGAGGAATTTTGGCCCACTGTTCAGTTCATTGAGGTGTGTGGGCATTCATTTATGAACCGCTCTCTAAGGCCTCATGCACACGACCGTAAAAACACCCGTTATTGCGGGTCGTTATTACGACCCGCAATAACGGGCTCATAGGCTTCTGTTAGCCACGGGTACCTTCCCGTTTGCTCACGGGAAGGTACCCGTGCCGTTAAAAAAGATAGAACATGCCCTATTTCATGCCGTAATAACGGCACGGGCATCCCATAGAAGTCTATGGGGCTCCCGTAATCATGGGTGGCTGCGTGTGTTCACCCGTGATTACGGGAGCGTTGCGAGGTGAGGCGAGGTCAGGGGACTACCCGGTCTGCAGGCCACAGCCCAGTGGCGTAACTACCGCCGGGACTACAATGAAAACTATGGCAGAGCGGGGAGGTATCTCCCCGCTCTGCCATAAACAAAAGACATGTATCCCCTATCCTGTAAAAAATAAAAATAAAAGACGTTCATACTTACCGACAACTTCCTGCTTTCTCCAGTCCGGTCTCCCGCCCGTTGCCTTGGTGACGCGTCCCTCTCGACATCCGGGCCGACGTCCTGGATGACGTTTCAGGCCATGTGACCGCTGCAGCCAATCACAGGTCAATCACAGGCTGCAGCGGTCACATGGACTGCCGCGTCATCCAGGGATGTCGGGCTGGATGTGAAGAGAGGGACGCGTCACCAAGACAACGGCCGGGTAAGTATGAATTTCTTTAACTTTTATTACAGAAAAGGCTGTCCCTTCTCTCTATCCTGCACTGATAGAGAGAAGGGGCTGCCGATTAGTGCAGTGCTATTTTGCTGCCAAAAACGTGCTCGTAAATACGGGTGGAATACGTGTGACACCGGACCCATATTTACGAGCACGGGTTCGTAAATACTGGTGCAAAACGGGTGGAATACGTGTGACACCGGACCCGTATTTACGCCAGTATTTACGGGTGTGAAAAAATACGGTCGTGTGCATGAGGCCTAAGTCTGGATTCCCGCGGGTTGGATATGCTGCATAAAACCACCTAGAACTCGCAGCCCATTCCGTCCGAAAGAATTTTCTAGCTCAATTTCCGCCGTGGAAAGCAGTGCTAGAAAAAAACAAAAACGTTAATACTTACCCCTGCCATAGTCATGGCGGCGCGTCCCTCTGTTGTCGCTGCAGCACATGTGACCACTGCAGCCTGTGATTGGCTGCAGCAGTCACATGGGATGAGGCTTTGTTTTATGTCGCGGATATATATATATTTTTTTGATGCGTGGTTTGGGGAATAAAAAATGTACTGTGTAAGTTATATCATTTTATTTTTGCGGTGTGAGTATGGGAATAAGCTATTTTTGGCACTGTTTTTTTTTTGTTTTTTAACTCGTTCACGTTTCACGCTAAATAACCTGTTAAATAAATTCATTAGGTTATTACAGTCGTGTAGATACCTAATAATATGTGTAGCTTTTTTGTTTTTATGTAATCTAGGGGCAATAAGTGATCTATGGGTGTAGTGAGCATTTTGACCCCACAGGTGTGTCATACATTTTTTTTTTATAATTGTGCTGTAAAAATGAAACATTTTTATTTAATTTTTTTCCAATAATATCTAGTTTTAGTTTAAAATTGTTTATTTTTCACAAGGGATAATAGGAGCAAAAACAACCCTAAGGCCTCATGCACACTTCCTTCACCGTTTTATCGAACGTTTTTGACGGATCCGTGTGCGCATTTTGTTATCCGTGTGGTTTCCGCGTGCTTTGCGTTTCGGAGCGCCGAGCATGGTACTGTCCAGGGTGCTGAAAGAGCATGGTTGTTCAGCGCTAGTCACTGTACAGGGTGCTGAAAGAGTTAATGGGCTGCACTCATCGGCGGTAACTCTTTCAGCAGCCTGGACAGTGACTAGCGCTGAAGAATGACCATGCTCGGCGCTCGCAAAATACAATTCTAATTAAATAAAAAATAAAACAAAATCAGTTCATACTTACCCAGAACTCCCTGCTTTTTCCTCCTGTCCGGCCTCCTGGGATGATGTCTTATCCCATGTCACTGCAGCAGCCAATCACAGGCTGTAGTGGCGGTCACATGGGATAAAAGTCATAACAGAAGGCTGGACTGGATGACGTCAGACGGCCGGCCTCCTGGGATGACGCTTCCTCCCATGTGATCACCTCTGCAGCCAATCACAGGCTGCAGCGGCCACATGGACTGCTGCATCATACAGGAAGGTCGGACTGGATGAAGAAGAGGGACTCGTCACCAAGACAACGACCGGGGTACGTATGAACTGCTTTTTATTTTATTTTTATCAGCAGCCTCTTCTCTCTATCAGTGCTGGATAGAGAGAAGTGGCTGCCAATTAGTGTAATATCTCTAATGTACTTCTGCCTGCCCGGCCGTTGCTAGGCAACGGCTCCATCACACACGGGCGGCACACGGATGCCTTCAGTTTTTTTGACGGCCCCATTGACTTGCATGGGCCTCACGGTCACGGAATCTCGGACCAAAGTAGGACATGCTCTACTTTTGTCGGATCGGAGCAACGGGACCGTCAAAAAAACTGAAGTGTGCATGAATGAAATGAGTCCGGGTGCTAGCCGTCAGAAAAAACGGCTAGCACCCTGAAGGAAAAGACTGAAGTGGGCATGAAGCCTAAATTTGTTATGCAATTTCTCCTGAGTACGGTCAATGGCAATTCTTCCATAGATATGCAATTTCAGTGCCCAGTATGTTGTGCTCCGGCTTATGCCACTGTAGAAAGACCGCTTTCTTCTTCTTATTATTATTATGCCGTGTTTCCTGGTTTTAGAAACACCCTACATGTGACCCTTATCCTTTGCCTGGACATACAACAGGGCTCAGGAGTGAAAGAGTACCATGCGCATTTGAGGCCTAATTTGGAGACTTAGACAGTGTTGGTTAACAATTGCAGAGGCTCTGAGGTCAAATAATAAAATAAACCCCTAAAAAGTTACCCTATTTTGAAAACTACACCCCTAAAGGCATTTATCAAGGGGTGTAGAGATCCTTTATACCCCACCGCTGTTTTTTTAGGAATTAATATACAACAGATGGTGCAAAGTGAAAATTTTAATTTTTCCACTAATATGCCGTTTCAGTGCACAATATGTTGTGCCCAGCTTGTGCGATTGTAGAATCATACTCCAGAAATTGTTAAGCAAGTTCTCCCAGGTATGGCAATGACCTGTATGTGGACGTAAACTGCTGTTTGTGCACACTGTAGGGCTTAGAAGGGAGGGAGCGACATTTGGCTTTTGGAGGGCAGATTTTGCTTGGTAGATTTGTTTGGGTATTAATGGTATTTCAGTTTATAATGTGGGGGTACATGTAAGCTGTGCTGAGTACATCAGGGCATAATAAGGTGGTATAATAATGGGGTATATAATAAAAGAATCCATAGATGTGTGTTACTCTGTGAAGCAATCCTTTCTGCACAGGCCGGTGTCGCACTGATAAATGTCCTTTGTTTTCCAAAAGGGGAATAATAATCTGCACCTTTTTGGGTCCTTTCCCCCTTTTGTATTTTGGGAAACTTTGCTGGGACAGTGTTGCCCTGGTATAACATGGGCGCCCTCACTTCCAGCAGATGTGCTATGGCCCTCCATTTCCTGGTTTGTGAATATTTGGGCTTTGATAACCACTCCTTGAAACTGAAGGAATGTTCCCCTCTTGCCTGCACATCATGATGTTTTTTTTTCATCCGCGCCTTACTACAACAATAACGTATTTTATTTTTCTCTCGACGTTGCCATATGAGGGATGTTTTTGCGGGACAAGCTGTAGTTTTTATTGGTACTTTACCTATTCACCTATGACAGCACCCCTGGAGAGACGTCCCATCCGCTGGACAGGAAACCTGAGGACATAAAATGGACACACCTCTCCACACACCCAGTCAGGTTTCGTGTCCTCCGGATGGAAGATTCTCCTGGGGAAAAAAGCACTTCTCCGGGATTGCAGACCCCCTAGCAAGGTTTACCTTATTCCACTAGGGGTGCTCTGGAAAGGTATAAGTCTCCCCCTGGGAGCAACATTAGTCTGGGATAGGTACTCCCGCCTCTCCCGGTCCATCGTCCCCCTCCTGCTGCAAAACAGGATGGTGGTTTAAGGTCCACAGAGTGGGCCTTCCTCTGGCGGGGAGCGGATCCCCGGGGCTCGTTCGGCTTGGGAAGGGCTGGACCAGACCCAGCGTTGGCGGCTTCCCGGCGCTCTCACTGGCATGTCCGGTCACCGTGACGCGTCACTTCTGGGCACGTCCAACACTCCAGGGGGCGGTGTTCCGGCAGCCCACGTGGGGAGGTGGTGCTCCAGCGTCCGGAGCGAGGGCCTCCCAGCCAATCCTTGGCCTATTTTAGGCCAGTAACAGCAGGACTTGCTCTCCAGCTTCCACAGTCATGGAGTCGCCAGGAGAAGCTCCAGGACGCACTGAACGCTCGGATGCCAAGTCCTCCAGCCCGGTACTTGAGGGTGCCAGAGTGGGGTAAGAGAAGGACCTCTCCCATACTTAATGCTGTTCCCCTTTCTCTTGTACATATGTTTAGGCCAGGGATTGTCCTAGGAAAAAGCAGGATAAGGCCCATAACAAGGAATGTGCGATATGCAAAAAGAAACTCGCATCTTCCTATAACAAAAGACTATGTCAGAAATGTCTAGATAATATTATATCAGAAGAGTCCACAAATTTAGCCACAAGCATTAAGGATATTGTAAGGGCTGAAGTGAGGAGCTCACTAAAGTCCTTTAGAAAGAGAAGAGATCCTCCGGTCGCCTTTTCTAGCAGGTTAGATTCGGATTCCTCAGCTGAAGGGGACCCCCAGCTAGGCGAAGAAGGGGAGTACAGCTCCTACGATTCCTCAGGGGAGAAGGAGGGAGAGAGAAATCTATTCCCAACGGAGGACGTTGACCTACTCCTAAAAACGGTCAGGGCGACTATGAATATAGACGACCCCAAAGAACCACAGTCCACCCAGGACGTTATGTTTCAAGGGCTAGGACCTAAAAAGAATAGAACCTTCCCCATCCATAGGAACATATCTAACCTTATTAAAAAGGAATGGGAAACTCCTGATAAAAAGACAAGCATTCCCAAGTTTCTTAAAAGAAAGTATGCCTTTGAGGAAGACGCATGCAGGGACTGGGATAACATCACCGGGCTCAACGCTCCAGTAGCCAAGATCTCAAGGAAACACTCCCTTCCTTTTGAAGACCTAGTCTCCTTGTCTGACCCTATGGATAGAAAGGCCGAATTCTACCTTAAGAGAACCTGGGAAGCCTCTACGGGGGGTTTCAAACCAGCCATTGCAGCCACCTGCGTGACCAGATCCCTGAAAGTGTGGCTCGCACAACTGGAGGTACATCTGAAAGACAAGACCCCTCGGGATCAAATCTTAGCCTCCCTCCCAACACTTTCTAAAGCAGCAGACTTCTTGGCAGACGCCTCAGTAGACGCGGTACGCCTTTCCGCCAGATCAGCGGCCCTGGCGAATTCAGCTAGACGAGCTATCTGGCTAAAGGGAAGCTGTGCGCTATCCCCTGTTCGGGAGGTTATCTTTTCGGGCCCCCACTTGATGACATGCTAAAAAAGGCATCAGACAGTAAAAAGGGGTTCCCGGCACAAACAAGGCCAACAAGAGAGTCCTTTCGTCCCAGAGGGCCAAGTAACAAAAGAGGGGGGTACGCTAATCCTAGGGCACAGGAATTTAGACCCTCGAGAGTTCCAAGGAAAAACAAGTCCTTTCTTTTCAGGCCCCAGAAGGACCCTAAAAATAGGGACCAACAATGACGCCAAGGGGGCAGTGGGGGGTTGCCTTTCCCTGTTCCTCAAACATTGGCGGGAGATTTAATCGAATCCTTGGATTCTGGGAATCATAAAAACAGGATACATACTAGAGTTCATAACCCTCCCCCCAGACAGATTCCTTCCCACAAGGCTCCTAAGGAACCCAGTCCAACAAAAGATCCTAGAAGTAGAAGTTCTGTCACTTATAAAAAAAAGAGGTCCTAATACAGGTTCCAGACACAGAGATAGGTCAGGGCTTTTATTCCCCCCTCTTCCTAGTGAACAAACCAGGAGGAAAACACACGGTCATTATAAACCTAAAAAAACTGAACTGCTGTCTGACCTACAAAAAATTCCGCATGGAGAGTATCACGTCAACTATAAACCTCCTCTCCAAAGACTGCGTGATGGCCTCAATAGACCTAGAGGATGCCTATTATCACGTACCCATATGTCACCGTCATCAAAAGTATCTAAGGGTAGCAGTAACACTCAACTGGTCCGTATGCCACCTACAATACAGAGCCCTCCCCTTCGGCATCTCTCAAGCCCCAAGGGTAATTTCCAAACTGATAGCGGAAATGACCTCATACATCAGGATGAACGACATTCTCCTGATTCCATATCTAGACGACTTCCTGGTGGTAGTAGAAATAGTTCCAACTCTGACCCTACACATACAGATAGTCCGGGACATACTGACAAGATTAGGATGGAACATAAATTTAAAGAAATCAAATTTAAATCCATCGAAAAGATGTATATTCTTAGGAACCCTGCTGGATTCCTCCAAACAGATGACCTTCCTCCCAGAAGAAAAAATCGGGCCCCTGGTGAACAGGATATCGGAGATCTACCTGAACCATACGACATCTTTCAGGGAAGCGATGTCAGTCTTAGGCCTCATGACATCATGCATCCCAGCCGTACTATGGGCTCACTTCAAGTCCAGACCACTGCAGTGGGACATCCTAGACCAATGGGACAGGAGCAGTTTCTCCCTGGACCAACCCTTTCACATCTCTTACACAGCAAGGCTGTCCCTCAGATGGTGGCTAAACAGTGCAAATCTCACAAGGGGTATTCCATGGAGGTTAACCCCTACTCTCAATATGACCACAGATGCGAGTCCCTGGGTGTGGGGAGCTCATTTCGACTCCTCTTTCCTTCAGGGTCAGTGGGACCAGCAGACCGCTCTCAGATCCTCCAACTTCAGGGAACTAGCAGCAGTTCTTCAGGCCCTGAAGGGATCCATACAGGCAATCTCAGGTCAGCACCTAAAGATCTATTCGGACAACACAACTACAGTATCCTATATAAACCGACAAGGGGGTACGAGATCGGCCTCACTGATGGGCCTAGCCACACAGATATTTTCTCTGGCAGAACACCACCTGCTGACTCTATCAGCTGTTCATCTCAGAGGGAAGGACAACCTGGTGGCAGACTTCCTAAGCCGGGAAAGGCTTCACCAATCAGAATGGTGCCTGAACACCACAGTATTTCAGGAGATCATCCTCAGATGGGGAACCCCATCCATAGATCTGTTCGCATCCAAAAGAAACAGAAAAATCGAGAGGTTCTTCTCCCTAAATACCTCAGATCACCCAACAGCAATAGACGCACTCTCCCAGTGCTGGAGTCTAGAGAGAGGCTACGCCTTCCCCCCCCCCCCCCCCCCCTGAACCTACTCCCAAGAGTCTTAAAAAAGATCAGAGAAGACAGGACCAGCGTGATACTGATAGCCCCCTTCTGGCCAAAGAGACCATGGTTCACGTGGCTAAGAAAAATGTTGTCACACCAACCATGGGTTCTTCCAGACAGGCCAGATCTTCTATATCAGGGCCCAGTATTACACCCCGACATTCAGAAGCTCCACTTGACAGCATGGAAACTGAAAGGATAATCCTTAGACAGAGAGGATTTTCAGAATCCGTCATCTCCACCCTACTAGCTAGTAGGAAACCGATTACCTCAAAGCTATATCTGAGGTCATGGAACGCATTCTTAAACTTCGCAGGCAGGGAGGTTAATCCTTTAACCAATCCAGATATTCCCCTAATATTGGATTTTCTCCAGGCGGGACTAAAAAAGAACCTTAGGCCTACTACATTAAAGGTTCAGATTTCGGCTTTAAGTTCTTTTTTTTAATTTTAAATTGGCAGAACACCCCTGGATCAAAAGATTCCTAGTGGCCGCCTGCAGACTTAAACCCCAGATAAGGTCCCCAGTTCCTCCTTGGGACTTAAACCTTGTTCTCCATGCTTTGATAAAACCACCCTTTGAACCCATAGACTCTATTTCCTGGAAAATGCTAACACTCAAAATGACCTTTCTATTAGCCATTACATCAGCCCGTAGAGTGAGCGAGATCCAGGCCCTCTCTGCCTTTCCTCCACATACACTACTACTAGATGATAGTCATCTTAAAAACCCTACCAGAATTCCTTCCTAAAGTGGTTTCACCTTTTCACCTAAACCAAGACATTGTCCTTCCCTCCTTTTGTGACTCCCCAAAGAATCAGAGGGAAAAACAGTTTAACTGCCTAGACGTAAGAAGATGTCTAGTCCAGTACCTAAATGTTACCCAAGATCTGAGATCATCACAAACTTTGTTTATCCAGTTTCAGGGTCACAATAAGGGTTCAGCAGCCAGCAAAGCTACCATAGCAAGGTGGATAAAGCAGGCCATACGGCTAGCCTACATAAACCAAAAACTCAAACCCCCAGAATTCTTCCGGTTACACTCCACTAGGGCCGTATCCACTTCATAGGCTGAAAGAGCAGATGCATCCCTAGACCAAATATGTAAGGCTGCCACATGGAGTTCTCCTCACACCTTCTTTAAACACTACAGATTACAACTACATACAGCCTCTGACTCGGCCTTCGGTAGAAAGGTACTACAAGCTGTGGTCCCACCCTAGAAATAATGATTTCTATTTTACATCTCCAGGGGTGCTGTCATAGGTCAAAAGGTAAAAGATTGATTACTTACCGGTAATCTGTTTTTCAAGAACCTATGACAGCACCCCGCTGTTACCCTCCCATGTCTGTAGTACATGACCTTCATAAACTGGATCGCTACCCTTAATTTGAGCGTCCCTGTAAATATTGTACATATTAAGGTGCGAGGGACTTTCACTAAAAAAAAAAAAAAAACACATACAAACTAAACTACTTCTCATCCTGAGTTCTTCCTAAAGACTGGGTGTGTGGAGAGGTGTGTCCGTTTTATATCCTCAGGTTTCCTGTCCAGTGAATGGGACGTCTCTCCAGGGGTGCTGTCATAGGTTCTTGAAAAACAGATTACCGGTAAGTAATCGATCTTTTTTGAGGCACAAATGCAATTTTAATTATTTTTTTATCTGACCATTTTTCAAACAAAAATGCGACTTCTTGATCACTTTATAAAAAAAAAAATGTAGGTGGTAAGGTAACCAAAAAACAGCCATTCTGGCTTTTGATTCCTATTAAAAAATTTTTTATGGTGTTCACCATGTGGTATAAATGACATGATGTAAGTCTTTAGGAGAAAAGTACCTGTATAGCAGTCCTGACAGACAAGTGGCATAGTAGACACTTCGGCACAGATGACGCTTGGCATGACAGAAGACACGTGGCACAGAGGATGAACTCTACTCCAACACTAGACTTCGCTCAGGAACACTGGGAACGGGATACAAGAGACTATTTGCTAACGAACATGGGTAGACCCAACAACGCTCAGCCAAGGAGAGGAAGGGCAGAGCCCTTTTTATAGTCCAGGGTGAAAATGGATTGGGTAGGGAACATTTCACATGTGCGCACGCTGGCCCTTTAAGGACGAGTTCGTGCACCCTAGTGCAGACAGAGGAATAGCAGTGTGTGCTGGAGTCTCTGAGTAGGGATATGCTGGCAAGCTCTGTGTCCTGCGGTCGCGGCTGCCGGTTAGTATAACATGCCGGCAGTCAGTGACCGCGGGCACAACAGTCGTCGTCGTCGTCCCCCATACGCTCCCTCTTCTTAGGTCCAGAGCGTAAGAGGAACTTCTTGATGAGAGCTGGGGCATTGATGTTCTCTTCTGGCTCCCAAGACCTCTCATCAGGACCAAACCTTTTCCAGTCCACCAGATAAACCGTAGGGGGTATATGTCGGGAAGACTCCCGAGGTATACCTCGACATAACAAAATGGGAAAAAATTAAATGCATTGTGTGTGTGTGTGTGTGTGTGTGTGTGTGTATGTATGTATGTATATATAAATAAGCCACGATGCAGGGGTCCAGTGATGGCAGCTCTCAGCACTTGTCTGTCTTCACCCTTGCCTTGCAGAAGATGTCTGTAGAGATACTATATCCTGGAGAGAGATTGCAGCAGGAGATTCTGTGACCTGATTGGTTAAGCTGCTGTGCTACTTCATGAGATGAAAGCTCAGCATCATGGGAAATAAGGGCACTGCTCTGGCCTCCGTTCCCTTAGTTGATGTCACACACAGGATGTGCCCGCCCACTTGATGAAAAAGCAATAGAAGATTTTACATTTAGTCTCTGACATGTATAATGGCCGGATCTCTGGCTAGTAAGTAGCTATCTGCATAATATAGGTATCGTCGAAATTGTAGTGAAAGGCTCCATTCGGCTGTGCAAAAATGATTTTTCGGCAATGTCCTTGGAGGTACACTTAAAATTACAAATTTTTACTGAATGTCTCCTCTGGTTGATGATTTAACTTTGACATATCAATAGCTGCCAACAATTATAGACATTTGTTTGCACTTGCTTTTACTTTTATTTGCATATACACTTTTAATTGATCCTAATGTTAACTGATTTATGTATGCCTCCTAGAAATGGGGTCCTTAATCTCTAGAGGTATGGATGAAAACATGAAGAAACAGCAGGAGTTCATGCTAATGAACGCTCAACTTCAGGTAAATTCCTAGAATTAGAAAGAATTTAAATGATCTTTATATAAACATCACATTCTGATGTCCAAACTTGACGATTATACAGCGATGAGCGGCGTTAGATAGGCACTACTTATCTCTTCCTGCAGAAGTAGTAGATCACAGATGATTTTTGCAGGATGTTCCTTCTCCTGTCCTGATTGACTGACAGTTAGTGCTCCCTCTCTTTTAAAAAAAAATGGTATGGTAGCTCCGCAGCAAAATCCTTATGGAACACCACCACATCTGAACTCGCCCTTTTCGTGCTGATGCAAGTGAATGGGGTTTTTAAAAACACACATTGGAATAATGCAAAAATTCTTAATAAAAATGTATTGATTTAAAAAAAACAACACATATTGCTGGAAGAATCTTTGCAGATTTTAGTTCTATTCTGCTGTGGAAAGGTGGTAGATTTCGCAACAGATTTTATTCTTGTCATTACAAATAGTGAAATTCACGGTCAAAATCTACATAGTGCGGTATGGTGCGGAATTTGTTGTTCATTCGCGTATATGGAGGTAATAGAGAATGGTCCAGAGTGGGGGACTCTTCTTTGTTGTTTCCATACCACCCTTCTATGGGCAGCATCTATAGTGATCCAGAGTGACTCTTGTTCTGGAGGAACCAGTGCATATGTAATCGCTGGAAGTTTCACTAGCAGGACGCCTCTTGATCAGCTTTTCATGGGGGGGGGGGGGTGCTATGTCTGAATAGAGGTTTTCAAAACCCCTTTTGGATAGATTACTAATTCTATATAGAAGGTAAATGACAAGAACATAGAACAGCATTGAACTGTGTTGTCCCCGCCCCCCCCCCCCCCCAAAACGGAAAAAAAAAGTTACATCATCAAAAAATGACACATGCAGAAAGAGGTACCATAGACATCAATGCAGATGATATATCTAGTCCATTGTTCCCCCCCCCCTCACATCACCTCTCCCCACTAGACATGAGCACTCTGCATCCCTCTAAACCTGAATTGTCAATTAATCCATTCATTCCCTTCTAATTAACCTGCATTTAAATGGCATCAATACATTTTCACGCACCACTTTTTCGTACTGTATCTAGCGCTTAGACCTGAATCCGTCAGCTCAGTGGGATAGACCGGTTCAGTGACTGCGGGTCTCTGACAAACCGGATCGAGATGTTATCGATCACATCGAAGTTCATAAAAAAGTAAAAATACGGTTTTAATAAAAAGTATTTTGAAAGTTGCACCAATCACACTGATAGACATTTTTATTAAAAAAGGTGTACAGCCTTTAAGCCGTAAATATGATGTGTGATGCAAAGTAAATAATATATTGTTTTCCAGGCAGGATATCTGTTACAGATATATTGAATGGCTCTATCTATATAGAACATGTTAGGATTCTACTACATTAGTTATTGAGGCTGCATATTCCTTTAGTTTTCCGGGATATTCATTTGATGGCTTATACTTCGGATAGGTCATCAATTTATGTGTCACTGGAGTGCTGTAGCCCCTTCACTGCAGTACCCAGCACATCGACATTTATAAAAGTGTGCCTGGTACTGCACCTCAGCTCATTAAGGTACTAGACACCGCTAGACACATATGAATGGAGCACTGTTAGGGTAAGTTCACACGCAGTGTTTTCAGGTGTATTTTGGGGCGTTTACGCCTGAAAAAACGGAAGCTGAACGCCTACAAACATCTGCCCATTGAAATCAATGGAAAAAACAGCTTTTAGTTCATACGGGGCGTCTTTTTACGCCTCTGTTTTAAAAAAAACGGAGAGTAAAAAGACGCTCCGTAAAAAAAAAGCTTCTTGAGGCGTTTTTTGGAGCTGATTTTCCATTGACCATTATGAAAAACGCCTCAAAAAACGCCTTAAAAGAAGCTTCATTTTCAACTTAAAAAATGCCTGAAAATCAGAGGCTGTTTTCTCTGAAAACGTCTCCGTAATTTTCAGACATTTTTAGTCTAGTGTGTGCACGTACCCTTAGGTACTGCATTGGAGGGACAATGATGCTCTAGCGAGCGCCGCTGCCAGTTCATCCTGCTTATCGGCAAAGGGAATCAATGTGATATCACAGAAAACCCCTTTAAATCTCCCATCCCTTGTATTAAATGTTGGTATGATTAAAAAAAAAAAAATAATGATAATCACCTAGCCCCCAATACCCTACGGCTCCTCTTTTAGCCCAATGCATCTGAATGGAGAAGGCGGGCAGATGCTGGTGGGTGACCTCATCAGCCCCGCCTATAGAGTCTACACTGTGTCTACTACAAGTGTCAGCAGAGGCATAGTCTACCTCTTAGGCCTCATTCACACGGCAGGGTTTCCCGTCCGGGTGCCGGCCGTTCATAAATCGGCCGGCACCCGGCTGCATTAGGAATGATAGACCCCTAATGGGGCTATTCACACGACCGATTTTTTGACGGCCGGAAAATCCGGCCGTCAAAAAATAGGACATGCTCTATCTTTGCCCGGACACCCGGCCGCCCGGCTCCCATAGAAGTCTATGGGCCGGGTATTACACGGCCATCACCGGAATGTGTTCCGAGTGATGGCCGGGTTTCCCGTGGCTTGCGCTCTATCTCCTCCTCCTCACAGCGCAGAGTGCATGTGAGGAGGAGGAGTTGATGCCATTCTGACGAATGGCATCGCTGCACACTGTGTTGCAGGGCCGGGGTGTACAGCAGGTGGAGGGAGCGCTGCGCTGGCTCCCTTCCCCTGCTTGTTAAAAGCACCCTGGCTCGGCGACACCTTAGATGGCGCCGCTAGTAGCAGCAGCTGCTGCGGCTGCTACTACTGCAGCGACGCCACTATAGCAGAGCGGGGAGGTATCTCCCCGCTCTGCTATGTGCTAGCCGCACTTTAGCTCCTTGAAGGAGCGGAATCCCCGTGTGTTCGGGGATTCCGCTCCTGGACAGAGCGCTTGATGTCTCTGTCCATATCTGGGCAGTGACATCAGGGGAAACTCCTGAAGCGGAATCCCCGAACACATGGGGATTCCCCTTCAGGAGCTGCCGCTGATGTCACTGTCCGGATCTGCCCGGCCCGGCACGGATGCATAACTTTATGCAAACCGGCCGGGCAGAATGGCCGATTTTACCGGCCGGCACTCGGGCTCGGACCCGACCCGGTCGTGTGAATCCCGCCTTACCCTCCATATTGCTACTGGATAGTAGCAGTATTTTGCAAATCAATACGACATCCATCGACATGACTACTGCTTGGATCGAGCATGATCCTATTTAGGACTAGGGTTGTCACGATACTATAATTTGGACTTAGATACCGATACTTTGTGTAGTATTGCGATACTCGATACCAAAACTACTTTTGCCAACAATAATAATAATAAAAAAAAAAGTTCTTCCATTTTCTGATGTGAGGCGTGGTGTGATGAATTTTGAACCTCTGTGGGCCTCGCATTAATAGTAATTAACCCCATCATGTTCCTCAGTCATAATGGACAACATTGGTGTTAAGGATCTGCCAGGCACGGCTTCTGTGTCCACCCCCATAGGTAATCAGTCTGCACCTGCTTCTATGTCTGTGAGACTGACTCAGTCTTCCACCGCTCGGGATGGCAGGCTTGGGAGTGGGAGAGCCTTTCACAGCCTGGCCAGACGGAGCTAGCGCCCGCCCTCTGTCTGTTTGTGCCTGCCTTTCCTGTTCCTCCTTTGCTTGTGATTCTTCTCTGTTGGTTTCCTGGCCCTGCTGCAGCTTCTTGAACTACTTGTCCCTGCTTTGTATTGACCCCGGCTTACTGACTACTCTTCTGCTCTGCGTTTGGCACCTCGTACTCTCCTAGTTTGACTCGGCTCGTTTACTACTCGTGTTGCTCACGGTGTTGCCGTGGGCAACTGCCGGGCTTCCCTTTGTTCTGTGTTTCCTTGTCTGGTTGTCTGTCGTGCACTTACTGAGTGTAGGGACCGTCGCCCAGTTGTACCCCGTCGCCTAGGGCGGGTCGTTGCAAGTAGGCAGGGACTGAGTGGCGGGTAGATTAGGGCTCACTTGTCTGTTTCCCTATCCCTGTCATTACATAATCACAAGCCCATATACCTACTCTACCCTGGTCCCTCACACCACTATGGACCCCCTTGAGACCCTGGTTCAGCAAATGCAGGGTCTCTCCCTACAGGTCCAGGCCCTGGCTCAGAGGGTCAACCAGCCTGATGCTACCATGGTAGTGCCCCTCACCTCACCTCTTGAACCCCACCTCAAGTTGCCTGACCGGTTCTCAGGGGACCGGAAGACTTTTCTCTCCTTTCGGGAGAGTTTTAGGCTCTATTTTCGTTTAAAGCCCCACTCCTCAGGTTCTGAGAGCCAGCGGGTGGGTATAATTATGTACCGGCTCCAGGAAGGGCCCCAAGAATGGGCCTTCTCCTTGGCTCCTGACGCCCCTGAACTTTCCTCTGTTGATCTTTTCTTTTCTGCTCTCGGACTCATTTATGACGAGACTGACAGGACTGCCTTTGCCGAGAGTCAGCTGGTGACCTTACGTCAGGGTAAGAGACCTGTTGAGGAGTATTGCTCTGACTTTAGGAAGTGGTGCGTAGCTTCTCGGTGTAATGACCCTGCCTTAAGGTGCCAGTTTAGGTTGGGTCTGTAGAACACCCTGAAAGACCTACTAGTTAGCTATCCCTCTTCTGACTCCCTAGACCAGGTTATGGCTTTAGCGGTACGACTTGACCGACGTCTCAGGGAACGACAACGTGAACGTTTGTGTTTTCTCCTCTGACTCCCCCATGATGCCTCCCAAGGTTCCGTTGCTTCGTTCTTCCACGGAAGACTCGGAGGTACCTATGCAACTCGGGGCCTCCGTGTCCCCCCAACAACGTAGAGAGTTCCGCAGGAAGAATGGTCTCTGCTTCTATTGTGGGGATGACAAGCATCAAGTGAACACCTGTCCTAGGCGTAAGAATAAGCAGCCGGAAAAGTTCCGCGCCTAAGTGATCATCGGGGAGGTCACTTGGGCGCACAGGTATTTCCCGTAAATATGAAACGTAATAAAATCTTGCTTCCCTTTCAGGTCTCTTTTGGTGGTAGGTCTGCTACCGGCAGTGCCTTCGTGGATTCAGGGTCGTCTGCTAATATCATGTCTGTGGAATTTGCTATGTCTCTAGCTATGCCTTTGATTGATTTGCCTAAACCTGTCCCGGTAGTGGGTATCGACTCCACTCCTCTTGCTAATGTTTATTTTACACAGCATACCCCTTTTTTTGAACTCCTTGTTGGCTCCATGCATTTGGAGCAGTGCTCTGTACTGTTGATGCAGGGATTATCGTCCGATTTGGTTTTAGGCCTTCCCTGGTTGCAGTTGCATAATCCCACGTTTGACTGGAATACTGGGGATCTTACCAAATGGGGTAATGAATGCTTGACGTCATGTTTTTCTGTTAATTCTATTTCTCCCCCTGAGGAGGTGAACACGCTACCTGAGTTTGTTCAGGACTTCGCTGATGTTTTCTCTAAGCAGGCCTCCGAAGTGTTACCTCCTCATAGAGAATACGATTGCGCTATCGATTTGGTACCAGGAGCTAAGCTCCCTAAGGGTAGGATATTTAATCTCTCTTGTCCCGAACGTGAAGCCATGAGAGAGTATATCCAGTAATGCCTGGCCAAGGGTTACATTCGCCCCTCTACTTCTCCGGTAGGTGCTGGCTTCTTCGTAGGGAAGAAGGATGGTGGTCTTAGGCCATGCATTGACTACCGTAACTTGAATAAGGTCACTGTAAGGAACCAGTATCCCCTTCCTTTGATTCCTGATCTCTTTAATCAGGTTCAGGGGGCCCAATGGTTCTCTAAGTTTGATCTACGGGGGGCATATAACCTTATCCGCATCAAAGAGGGGGATCAGTGGAAGACTGCGTTTAACACGACCAAAGGTCATTTAGAATACCTCGTCATGCCCTTTGGGTTGTGTAATGCTCCCGCGGTCTTCCAGAATTTCATAAATGAGATTTTAACAGATTACCTGGGGGTATTTCTTGTAGTGTACCTTGATGATATACTTGTGTTTTCCAAGGACTGGTCCTCCCACATTGAGCATGTCAGGAAGGTGCTCCAGGTCCTTCGGGAAAACAAACTGTTTGCGAAGACCGAAAAATGTGTGTTTGGGGTGCAGGAGATACCATTTTTGGGTCAACTCCTCATGAATTCCGCATGGACCCCGCCAAGGTCCAGACTGTGGCAGAATGGGTCCAACCTGCCTCCCTGAAGGCGTTACTGTGCTTCTTGGGGTTCGCTAATTATTACAGGAGATTTATTGCTAACTTCTCGGTCATCGCTAAGCCTCTTACGGACCTCACTCGCAAGGGTGCTGATCTCCTCCGCTGGCCTTCTGAGGCTCTCCAGGCTTTTGAGGTCTTTAAGAAGTTCTTTATCTCGGCCCCGGTGTTGGATCAGCCCAACCAAATGGAGCCATTTATAGTGGAGGTTGACGCGTCCGAGGTGGGAGTGGGGTCTGTCTTGTCCCAGGGTACCAGGTCCCTCACCCATCTCCGTCCCTGTGCCTACTTCTCCAGGAAGTTCTCACCCACTGAGAGTAACTATGATATTGGCAACCGCGAACTCTTAGCCATTAAATGGGCATTTGAAGAGTGGCGCCACTTCCTGGAGGGAGCTAGGCACCAGGTAACGGTCCTTACCGACCACAAGAATCTGGTTTTCCTAGAATCTGCCCGGAGGCTAAACCCGAGACAAGCTCGATGGGCCTTATTTTTTACCAGATTCAATTTTTTGGTTACCTATAGGGCTGGGTCTAAAAATATTAAGGCTGATGCACTGTCGCGTAGCTTCATGGCCAGCCCTCCTTCGGAGGAAGATCCTGCTTGTATTTTGCCTCCAGGTATAATCATTTCCTCTATTGATTCTGATTTAGTCTCCGAAATTGCGGCTGATCAAGGTTCAGCCCCCGGGAACCTTCCTGAGAACAAGCTGTTTGTTCCCCTGCAATTCCGGCTAAGGGTACTTAGTGCGGAGTCATGATTTTCCCTATCTGGTCATCCAGGCATCCTGGGTACCAAGCACCTCATTGCCAGAAACTATTGGTGGCCTGGGTTGCCTAAAGACGTTAAGGCCTACGTCGCCGCTTGTGAGGTTTGTGCTAGGTCCAAGACTCCCAGGTCCCGACCAGCGGGTTTACTACGTTCTTTGCCCATTCCCCAGAGACCTTGGACCCATATCTCCATGGATTTTATCACCGATTTGCCTCCATCTCAAGGCAAGTCGGTGGTGTGGGTTGTAGTAGACCGCTTCAGTAAGATGTGCCACTTTGTGCCCCTCAAAAAACTACCCAATGCTAAGACGTTAGCTACCTTGTTTGTCAAACACATCCTGCGTCTCCATGGGGTCCCTGTCAATATTGTTTCTGACAGAGGGGTACAATTTGTTTCTTTGTTTTGGAGAGCCTTCTGTAAAAAGTTGGAGATTGATTTGTCCTTCTCCTCTGCCTTCCATCCTGAAACTAATGGCCAAACTGAGAGGACTAATCAGTCTCTAGAACAATATTTAAGGTGTTTTTATCTCTGACTGTCAATATGATTGGGTCTCATTCATTCCCCTCGCGAATTTTCCCTTAATAACCGGGTCAGTAACTCGTCAGGGGTCTCCCCCTTTTTCTGTAATTTTGTGTTTAATCCACGGTTCTCCTCCGTTTCACCTGGTAGTTCCAACAATCCCGAGGTAGAGGTCGTTCATCGGGAACTGTGCACAGTTTGGGCACAGGTTCAGAAGAACCTTGAGGCGTCCCAGAGAATACAAAGAACTCAGGCAGATAGAAGACGTTCTGCTAACCCCTTGTTTATGGTCGTGGATCTGGTGTGGTTATCTAAGAACTTGCGCCTTAAAGTCCCGTCCAAGAAGTTTGCTCCCCGGTTTATAGGGCCGTACAAGGTCATTGAAGTCCTCAATCCTGTCTCCTTCCGACTGGAGTTGCCCCCATCTTTTCGAGTACACAACGTGTTTCATGCCTCCCTCCTTAAACGCTGCTCCCCGTCCTTGGCTCCCTCGAGGAAACCTCCTGTCCCCGTTCTCACCCCTGAGGGGGTAGAATTCGAGGTGGCCAAGATTGTGGACAGCAAGATGGTCCAAGGCTCCCTCCAGTACCTGGTCCATTGGAGAGGATACGGGCCTGAGGAGAGGACTTGGGTACACGCTGGGGTATTGGTCAGGAGGTTCCACCTTCGTTTCCCCAATAAACCAGGTCCATCTAGAAAGGGTCCGGTGGCCCCTCATAAAAGGGGGGGTACTGTTAAGGATCTGCCAGGCATGGCTTCTGTGTCCACGCCCATAGGTAATCAGTCTGCACCTGCTTCTATGTCTGTGAGACTGACTCCGTCTTCCACCGCTCGGGATGGCAGGCTTGGGAGTGGGAGAGCCTGTCACAGCCTGGCCAGACGGAGCTAGCTCCCGCCCTCTGTCTGTTTGTGCCTGCCTTTCCTGTTCCTCCTTTGCTTGTGATTCTTCTCTGTTGGTTTCCTGGCCCTGCTGCAGCTTCTTGAACTACTTGTCCCTGCTTCGTATTGACCCTGGCTTACTGACTACTCTTCTGCTCTGCGTTTGGCACCTCGTACTCTCCTGGTTTGACTCGGCTCGTTTACTACTCGTGTTGCTCACGGTGTTGCCGTGGGCAACTGCCCTGCTTCCCTTTGTTCTGTGTTTCCTTGTCTGGTTGTCTGTCGTGCACTTACTGAGTGTAAGGACCGTCGCCCAGTTGTACCCCGTCGCCTAGGGCGGGTCGTTGCAAGTAGGCAGGGACTGAGTGGCGGGTAGATTAGGGCTCACTTGTTTGTTTCCCTATCCCTGTCATTACAATTGGGTTAATGTGTGAGGTACATGATGGGGTTAATTACTATTAATATGCGTCACATGGCGGTTCAAAATTCATAATACCTTGTGCCTCACATTAATAAGTGAAAGTAAGCCGCTTTTATTTTCTAACAGCGTAAACTTAAATTATACTATAAATTTATTACGGTCACGACGACACCAGATATGTCTCTATTTTATGTATTGAGACTTATTTTAATGTTTATTGTAAAAAAAAATGTGTGTTTTTTTTTTTTTATTTATTTTTTTTTTATTTAACATTACTTTATTTATTTTTTTACTTTTTATTTCTAAACTTTTATATACTGGCATATATCTACATGTAAGTACATTAGCCTATGTACTGATAGTACAGAAAGTATGTAGAAGGGAAACGTCCAGCTCACCTTATGGCAGAAAATCCGCTGCCTGCTGCGCTCGGATCCTCTTGTCGGCACACGTTGGTTTGGAATGGAACAGAAGAGTAGATGGGATCCAGGGCAAAAAAATTATTCCCAAAAGGTTATATTTAAAATGGAAACTTGTTCCAATTTTATTTAGTAACAGAGTAAAAACGGGAATCAATATCCCACAGAAGAAAGGTGGATGTATGGAAAAAATACGCTGCCTTTTATGTACTGGCATATATCTACATGTAAGTACATTAGCCTATGTACTGATAGTACACAGGCAGTTGTTAGGAAATACCTAAGTATGCCCTAACAGGAAATATGGGCAGATAGCCCTGGGGTCCTTCAATGAACCCTGGGCTGTCTGCCCATATATGGTATGTCCCTCGATCCGTCACAGGGATTCCCTGTGACGCAATCCAAAGGGCATCCCCCTTCTCATTTACCCCTTGAATACTGCGGTCAGCTTTCATCGCAGCATTCAAGGGAATAGCGGCCGAGATGAGAGGTTTCTCTGATCTCCACCGTTAGAGCGGGACTGCGGCTGTGTAATACAGTCATTGCCCCGCTCCTGACAATAAGTGCGCGCGCACGCACGGCCAGCATAAGGTAATGTGGCTGGCACTGCACTAATGAGCGGCGCTGAAGACAGAAGATGGGGGTGTTTTGTAGTGTGCCCGGCATGTTCTGTCTTCAGTGCCGGCAATCATTAGTGCAGCGCTGGTCGCATCACATCCTGCTGACCGCGCGTGCACTTGTCAGGACTCAGGAGCGGAGCAAGGGCTGTATCATATAGGCGCAGCCCCTCTCTAACAGCATTCATCTGTTACAATGCGGTCACACTGCTTAGTATCGAAATACATGAAATAACGATATCGAACCGTTTGAGAGTGCACTGTATCGAAACCGTATCGACGTTTAGATGCATCGTGCATCCCTATTGAAGACCGTTTGTTAGGGCTGAATATGGTTATTCAATTCTGACATACAGTATCGTAAGTGACTGTACAACTGGACAGTCACTTTAACCGGTTCAGGACCGGGCTATTTTGAGCCTTCAGGACCTGACACCGTTTAGCCATTTTTAGCACGCGTTAAACAGTTATAACTTTTTTTATTTGTTAGGCTAGCAACATGATTTTTGCGATGTTTTTCCGTAGACCATGCAGGTTTCTTTTTTTTTTATCATTTTTATACACATCCTTTTTGCTATTTTAGATTTTTTTAGGCTTAAAGTTTGAAAATACTAGTAAAAAAAATTTGCTTTTTTACTTTTAGCTATAGTTTTACCCTAAAATAGACCCATACACACACATTAACGTTACTGAAGTGTCTTCGCAGTTAATATACATTGCGTCCAACCAGGACGCGATGTCTATTCACAATCCCGACACTTCGGTAACATTTGTATGGGACTTACTCACACAGCACATCGAGATCACACTGTGCTGTCATTTACAGCGAGATCTCACGAGATTACGCTTGCTGTGCTGTAAGTCCCACACAAACGTTACAGAAGTGTCGGGTTTGTGAATAGACATCACGTCCTGGCTGGTAGTGATGTCTATTTACTGTCAAGACACTTCAGTTACGTTAATGTGTGTGTATGTGGTGCACATAGTGAACAATGCAGGATCACTATGTGCATAGTAAATTAATGGAGAGAAGTGTTGATGCTGATTGGTCAGCGTCATGCACTTCTCTCCACAACGCCCACTTGTTCAAAAAGAAAAACACGCCCAGTTGTCCATTAAGAAACTCATTAGCATAAAGCTAAAATAGGTCCTAACGCCGTCAAATTATCGTTTTTCTAAATAAAAAACACTACTGTAATCTACATTACAGCGGCGAACACATTATGTACAAGATAAGCCACTTATAATGTGGTGGCAGAGCCTCTTTAATAGTCTGCTGATGGATTTACAGGACAACGCTGCTCTGTTGTGGTTGTAATTGGTTAAGATCTTTACACCATGTTTGGCCTCATGCACATGAACGTATTTTTTCCCTCCCGTAAATACGGGTCCTTGGTCACACGTATTCGACCCTTATTGCACCAGTATTTACGGACCTGTGCCCGTAAACACAGGTCCAGTGTCACCAGTATTCCACCCGTATTTACGGGCACGTTTTCTCTGCAAAATTGCACTGCACTAATCGGCAGCCCTTCTCTCGATCAGTGCAGGATAGAAAGAAGGTACAGCCCTTTCCGTAGTAAAAGTAAAAGAAATTCATACTTACCCGGCCGTTGTCTTGGTGACGTGTCCCTCTTTCGACATCCAGCCCGACCTCCCTGGATGACACTGCAGTCCATGAGACCGCTGCAGCCTGTGATTGGCTGCAGCGTTCACATGGGCTGAAACGTCATCCCAGGAGGCCGGACTGGAGGAAGAAGCGAATTCTGGGTAAGTATGAACGTGTTTGATTTTTTTTTTTACAAGTTGATCTACAGAGTGGACCATTTATATGGATACACCTAAATAAAATGGCAATGGTTGGTGATATTAACATCAAACTTATCGAGAATTTCACAAGAAAAACAATGGTGTGCTTGGTTTTAACGTTACTTTATTCTTTCATGAGTTATTTACAAGTTTCTGACCACTTATAAAATGTGTTCAAAGTGCTGCCCATTGTGTTGGATTGTCAATGCAACCCTCTTCTCCCACTCTTCACACACTGATAGCAACACCGCAGAAGAAATGCTAGCACAGGCTTCCAGTGTCCGTAGTTTCAGTTGCTGCACATCTCGTATCTTCACAGCATAGACAATTGCCTTCAGATTACCCCAAAGATAAGTCTAAGGGGGTCAGATCGGGAGACCTAGGGGGCCATTCAACTGGCCCACGACGATCAATCCACTTTACAGGAAACTGTTCATCTAGGAATGCTCGGACCTGACACCCATAATGTGGTGGTGCACCATCTTGCTGGAAAAACTCAGGGAACGTGCCAGCTTCAGTGCATAAAGAGGGAAACACATCATCACGTAGCAATTTCAGATATCCCGTGGCCTTGAGGTGATTTTTATCTTTGGGGTCATCTGAAGGCAATTGTCTATGCTGTGAAGATACGACACACGTAGTCGCCCGTAATTACGGGAGCCCCATAGACTTCTATGGGCTGCCCGTGCCGTAATTACGGCCTGAAATAGGACATATTCTATATTTTTCAACGGCACGGGCACCTTCCCGTAAGCATACGGGGAGGTACCCGTGGCCAATAGAAGTCCATGGGCCCGTAAAAACGTACCGTAATTACGTTCGAGTGAATGGGGCATTAGAGAGTTACTATTCACGCTGGTAAGTTAACTAGTCTTATCCACAATAGTGATTCCTATAAGAACATACATTCTAGCTGAGGTAACATTGGCACTCCGAGGTTCTGTAGAAGTTTTCTACAGTTTCTAAACCTTCAGTTGACATAGGAATATTTTTAAGTTATACAACTTTTCTAATTAGCTGCTGATTTCCATGTAATTCATTAGAGCGGAAATTGCCATTATAGGACTCTTCATAGGATAATTTTCTCCTTCCTCCAGTCTGTTCCCTCTGTCCTCCTAAAGTACTATCCTCTCGTCACTAATCGATTACTGAAGCACCCAGCTGTTCATTATCATATCATATCTGCTAACTAATGAGCTAGCCTTGTCGCTTGCCATCAAAACCTATAGATTGTGCACGTTGTTGTTTGCCATAAACCAGTTTAACCCATTAATGACCAGGCCATTTGTTCGTTACTGACCAAGGATTATTTTTTGTTTTTTCACTGTTGCATCCTAAGGGTATGTTCACACGCTTAATAAAAAACTTCTGATAATATGGAGCTGTTTTCAAGGGAAAACCGCTCCTGATTTTCAGCCATTTTTTTTAATGAACTAGCGTTTTTTTACGGACTTTTTTTGGAGCTGTTTTTCTATAGAGTCAATGAAAAACGGCTCAAGAAGTGACATGCACTTCTTTTTTGCGGGCGTTTTTTTTACGTGGCGCGTAAAAAAATGCCCCGTTGGAACAGAACGCCGTTTTTCCCATTGAAATCAATTGGCAGATGTTTGGAGGCGTTCTACTTCCGATTTTTGGGCCGTTAAGCCATGTGAACATACCCATAGAGTCCTAACTTTTTTTTTTTTTTTTTATTCCGTCGCATAGCCGTATAAGGGCTTGTTTTGTGCGGGACGAGTTGTATTTTTTTAATTGCACCATTTTTAGATGCTTATAATATATTAAGTTTTATTAACTTTATTTTAGGAAAGAATTGAAAATAAGCAGCTATTCCTGCATTGTTTTTCACATGATAAATTTACGCCGTTCACTATGTGGCATAAATAACATGTTACCTTTATTCTATGGGTCAGCACGATTATGGGGATACCAAATATGTCGAGGTTTTATGTCTTTCTACATTTGCAAAACAAAAAACCTTTTAAATTTTTTTTTTTAAATTACTTGTTTTTGCATAGCCACATTTCAAGAGCCGTAACATTTTCGTCGCTCTAGCTATATGTGGGCTTTTTTTTTGCGGGACAAGGTGTAGTTTTCAATGGTAGTATTTTGGGGTACATGGGACTTATTGATTAACTTTTATTTTATTTTTTTATGGTGGGTATGGGAGTAAAAAAGGAATTTTGCCATTGTTTTTTGCGGGTTTTTTTGGATGCCGTTCACCCGGCGGTTAAATTAATGCTTTAACTTTATTGTTTGAATCCTTACGATTGGGGTGATACCATACATGTTTATGTGTTACTTTTTTTTTTTTTTACACTTATACTAAATAAAACCTACTTTTTGGGGAAAAAAGTGTTTTTATTTTATTTTAACAGTAATCTTTTTATTTATTTTTTTCATAAACTTTTATTTAAATGTTTTACATATTTATTTATTTTTGTTCCACTATGGGACTTCACAATGCGATCTACTGATTGCCTATATAATGATTTGGTATACTGTCAGTGTAAGGCCTCGTTCACATCTGTGTTGGGGTCCCATTCTGGCGTTCCGTTGGAGCTTTTAGTCAGAACGGGACCGTGAACAGACACAAACTGACACGTTTCCATCACCATTGATTTCAATGGTGACTGATCCGGTGCCCATGGTTTCCGTTTGTCTCTGTTGTACACCGGACCTGTCGTTTTGCCGGAAGCAATAGCGTAGTCGATTACGCTATTGCTTCGCTATTGCTTCGCTATTGCATCCGGCAAAACGACGGGTCCGGTGCACAGCAGAGACAAATGGAAACCATGGGCACCGGATCCATTTAGAAATCAATGGTGATGGAAACAGAAACCTCTGGTTTCCGTTTGTGTCAGTTTAGGGTCCCGTTCTGACAGAAAGCTCAGACGGAACGTCCGAACGGGACCCCAACGCAGATCTGAATTCGGCCTCAAACTGACAGGCAATCTATTAGGCCATGCCTTTGTTAGGCCCCCGGCTGCCATGGAAACACAACGGCGCTCCCCGATTTCTTTGCGGGGGCGCCGTGGGGTGACAGAGAGATCTCCCTCCCTCTGTCAAACACATTAACTGCTGCTGTCGCTTTTGACAGCAGCATGTAATGGGTTAAACTGCCGGAATCTGAGCGCGCTTCGATTTGCGGCAGGAGCCAGGCTGTGTATAACAGCCATGCTCCTGCCGCTGATCGCGTGGGTACACTGGCAGTGCCCACGTGATCAAAGAGACGGATATATCCGTCACTATGCGGGAACTAACACCTGCTTGCGACGTATACATCCGTCGCTTGTCGTTAAGGGGATAAGCAAGGTCAGATATATTTCGCACTGTATAATTTTTCATGTTGGCAGAAAATATTAGAATTTATCAACTCCAATTGTTTTCTGGGTCTAAAATGAAGGTGTCCTCACCCAATTATGTTTCATGTTTGAACTTTTGGCGGTGTCGTTTCCTGAAATCTTGACTTCTAGTTCCCCTGAGGGAATCCGCTTTGCACCCATGGTCTACCCTAACAATAGTACTAAAAGTCATTGAGCACAGACAAATACAAATATACCTATTTTACATTAGCTAGGAATGGAAAGGTCAAATGTTGATGTAACAATGACGAACAGAAGAGAGCCTGAAACCAGAGGTGACATTCTTACGTTATTAGCGCTGAAAAGCCGAGTCTCCGCATAAAGATCTGCAAGTTCACAGATTCCCATCAGTAGGAGAATTGTTCACTTTCTGTGTCAACTTTCTGTGAATCACAAAATAATTGCTTGTACGTGTGGTTCACGGAGATCGTTATCTGGGTCCCGCTAATTTGATCTTATCCGGCAGTAATTGTTCACATTTTGTCTTCATTATCCCTGAACCACAAATGTCCAGCCTACATAGTCACTCAAAATAGTCATCATTAGATAGATAAGTGAGGGAAAATACGGACAATCCAAAACGAGAATAAAATGGTTTCTGTCAAAAAAGATATTCTAGTGTAATTATTTGATGCTTATTATTAAATGACCGTAATAAACTGTGATATAAGTATTATGATAAAGGCACAACATCCCGTAAATATTCTAGAACTGGATTTTATTTTTCATTATGTCTCTCATTTAAAATCAAAAAGAAATGTCAAATACATTGTAATACAAGTACCAAGACACTTTCAACAAACAACCCATTACAGATATATTATTGATTTTGTGTTGAATGTGTATTATTGTATGTGTGTATAATGGCGCGCTTAAAATGAAACTTTAGTACGAACCATATTTTCTATTGTGAATTATCACCTGTACTTCTGATATCTGATGTCACTACTGTCTCTTGTAGGTTTCTGAAAAATAACATATCAGGCAAAATGTTCCTGGGCCATTGCATAGCAACAATCCAGGAATGCACTAGTTGACAACTACAAATCTGTCTATCCCTGTGCGATATTGCCATGCCGGTTTACCGATGTAAAGCTACTGCCATACAATCCTATCGGTACTGCCCTGCAGTGGGCTAGCTTTGCTCACTGCCCGCGACATGCTGTCTGCATGCTACTGCACAGGGCATAGACTGCAGCCCCTCCTGAGCCTGCCTATGTGTCTCACTGTCTTCCAGGAAAGACATCACCTGGGATTTCTGCAATCAAAATAGCAGACAGAAGCGGGATTTTTCTGCCTGTGGGGGGATGGATAGGGGGAGTGGGACTAGAGGAACATTGATATAATGTGGGGTAATTTAGAAGGTCGTGGGTATGATTTGATATGTCTGCTGGAGTTTCTCTTTCATATGATGCTCTTTGAGTCAAAATAGGCCCTCAGAAAAGGGATCATTTGGGTGCATTGATCGTCGATTCTCTGTGGACTCTACTGTAGCGAGAGTGTGAATCCTATATATGCCGATAGAAGTTAGCACTGGCTGACCCAGAGGCGCGGAGTCTAACAGACTTCCGGTATTCACCAGGGACCTCCATGAGGTCAGTCCTCCAAGGTGGCAAAGATCTACTAAGGCAAGGTACAAAGGATAATCCAAAGAATAGTCAGGCAAGCAGAGGTCGGGGTATCAGGCAATTCATCAGGTCAATCACAATCCAAGGTAGGGCGCTCAAGAAACAACAAGGTCAAACAATCCAGGCCAGCAACAGGAAATCCAAATAGAGCAAAGTAATAAGGCAAGGGCACTGGAAGCAGCAACAGGGGGCATGAACCTGTTGATGTGAAAATGAAACCGACTGATACTGCTTTGCACAGGCAGGTGAGTGATGACGTCCTGGAGGGAGTGTCAGGGGCATGACCAATCACAGGGGAGTGATTAGTCAGCTGCACAGAAGAGCAGGTACACACATTAAAGTGACCCCCCCTGTCCCCCAAAAAAGTTGACTATAAATTAAAAATGTTTAGTCAACTTACCTGCTGCCCTGCTCCTGAATGATCCGGCCTGCATTCCAATCCTCTGTTTTTCGCTCTCCAAGATGGCTGCTGCAGTCTCAGACTTCGCTATGGAGAGCTTCTTTGGAAGTCTGAGACACGCCCCCACTTTCTTCACTGCCCTCTCATGGACGAGTGCTGATGAGAGGTCGGCGCTGCTGCACACGGGCCGACGTCATCCGCGCTGGTCCATCAGAGGGCAGTGGAAGGGGTGGGGCGTGTCTCAGACTTCCAAAGAAGTCCCCCGTCCCCCCCCTGAGACTGCGGTGGAAATCTTGGAGAATGGAAACGGGGTCCCGGCACGCATAAACTGAGGCCGGCTAATTCAGGAGTGGGGCGGCAGGTAAATTGACTATACATTTACAATGTATAATTAACTTTTCATTAAAGCCACTCTCCAGTCCCCTAAAACAAATTTATCTGAGCTGCACAACTAATCGGGACACAAGATCATTCTGGGTATTTCAAGCTCCTGCCCAATTAATGTCCCAATATACAGACTAAATAGAGTAAATTAGAGTAGGAGCTGCCGACTACCCAGGATTACATCAGAGATGGTGGATGATGATGGACAGTGGTCAATAGAACTGTAACTATGCCACATCACCCTTTTCTTATGTTGTGCTGTTGCCGTTGGTCATGTGATGCTCACACATGTGTATCGTTTGTTTCAAGAGAGAGTGTACGGTAACTGTAAGGAGCCGTGTTTACGATCAGGGAATGCAAGGTACATATGGAGTGAGGGTTGCTCATTATAGTGTACATCGAACATCAGTAATGTAGAGCTATGGAACGATAATTTTAATATATGTTCACTTTAAATCTGTGCATGTTGCTAGCAGCACCATGAGTAGCAATGTCCAATTGACAGGTCACTTGTGTCCCTTACTAGTGCCATCATCTACAGTACAGACCACATTACTTGAGGTAGACATCTTCGTTGTATGGAAATACTATGGTTTGTTTTATACAGGCAAAATGTAGATGCTGTGCTCATTTTTTATATATAAGCGCACCCTCAATGTCTCTGACCATACCATCATAATCTCTGTCCACACCCCTTCGACATTACTGTGGGGGAGTTATCAAAAACAGTGGCCGGTAAAAGTGGGGCAGTTGCCCATGACAACCAATTAGATAATTTTTCGTAGGCCCTTTCGGAAATGAAAGGAGCAGCCTTATTGGTTGCCATGGCCAATTGCTCCACTTTTCCCTTGCGCCAATTGTGTTTAAATGCTTCCTACTGTGTCGCAAGAGCACCATGCCTACTGATGTCCCGGAAGTAGACCAGTAGTGTACACAGTAAATAATCATCACAGCAGCGCCATTAATGAAAAGTGAGACAATAAGAGGCTGTTATCTATAATTCTAAGGCCTCATGCACACGACCGTAATTTTCATCCGTAATTACGGAATCTATCATTACGGATGAAATTGCGGACCCATTAATTTCTATTGGCCATGGACACCTTTCCGTATATTTACACAAATTATAGGACCGGTCCTATTCTTGTCCGCAATTGCGGAACGGGCTCACTCATAGAAGTCTATGGGGGCTTGTGCATTTGCGGACGGCTACGGATGTGTAGCAGTCGGATCCATATATGCGGAGAACAAAATCCCTTGTGCATAAGGCCTAAGACCATAGCTCCCAACCGTCCCGGATCCGGCGCCCCGGAACCTCCCTGTTTCCAGCCACACCCCCGTGCAACGACGCTGCCTGCGCAGCAGTCTGCCTGGAGCGAGGGAGCAGAATGTAGCAGACACATCAGAGCGGAGCACTGCAGAGGAAAAGAATCCACAGGACCGTGGCGAGTACACAGTTTAAACAATCTAGTGCCTGGGAACACCAGCGTTTCTAAAATCATAAAATAAATGACATTATTTTATGATTTTAGAAACTCTTGTGTCTCCAGGCACATTCTTTTTGCAGCTTGCGGCACACCCCCCACCTCGCGGGACGGCTGTAACTTCTCCCTCACCTGGCAGGAGAGGGAGAATAGTAGTAATAGTAGTAATAGTGGTAAATCTTTCTATCTATCTCATATATATCTATCTCATACCTCCCAACCGTCCGAGATTCAGAGGGACAGTCCCGGATTCCGGGCACTGTCCCAGGGCGGTCGGGGGTATGTCCCACTGTCAAATGAATTCTGAAGCTGGGAACCATCAGCTCCCTGCTTCAGAATTAGTTCATAGCGGAGGAGCAGAGGGAGCTCCTCCGCTCGCCGAAGACTCCCTGGACACAGCGCTACTTTAAGCGCTGTGCTCGGGGAAGCCCTTTACGGTACTATCCATTTATGAGAGGAATCCCCACCCAGAGTCAGAAACAGGGATTCTGCTCAAGTATTAGCCACTGAACATATATGGACAGTACCTTCAAGGGCTTCCCCGAGCACAGCGCTTAAAGTAGCGCTGTGTCCGGGGAGTCTTCGGTGAGCGGAGGAGCTCTGAACTTATTCTGAAGCAGGGAGCTGATAGTTCCCTGCTTCAGAATTAGTGGCTACTCTTTGAGCGGAATCCCCATTGCAGATGATCTGGCCAGGGATTCCGCCCCTAGAGGAAAGCCCTGAGGTCACTGTCCATATATGGACATTGACGTCAGTGGCTCCTTCTGGAGCGGAATCCCCGGCCAGAGTCGGCAACGGGGATTCGCTCAAGGAGTAGCCACTGACGTCACTGTCCATATATGGACAGTGATATCAGGGCTTCCCTCGAGGAGTGGAATCCCCGGCCTATGCTCTGGCTGAGGATTCCTCTCCTAGAGGTTGTCCCAATGGCGCTATCTACAGGGCAGGGTAGCGCTATCTACAGGGGGGTGGCACTATCAACATAGAAACTGTGGCACTATATAGTGGCACTATCTACATGGGCACTGTGGCACTATCGAGCGGGCATTAGGGGCAGCTTTGGGGGTATTATACTGTATAAGGGCAGCTAGGGGGGGCATTATGCTGTAGGGGGGCTTTAAGCTGTATGGGGCAGTTATGGGGCTTTATACTGTATGGGGCAGTTATGGGGCATTATACAGTATGGGGCATCTGCATGGGCATTTTACTGTATGGAGCAGCTATGGGGCATTATGCGGTATGGGGGCATCTGTGTGGGCATTATACTGCATGGGGGCATCTGTGTGGGCATTATACAGCATGGGAGAATCTATGTGGGTATTATACGGTATGGGGGCATTGTGTTGGCCTTATACTGTATGGGGGCATCTGTGTTGGCTTTATACTGTATGGTGGCAGCTAGAGGGAATTATACTGTATAGGGGCAGCTATTTGGTATTCTACGGTGTGGGAGGCAGTATGGGAGCATGATACTGTGTGGGCGGCTGAATCCAGTGTGTATGGGCGGGGATTGGGTGGGATTAGAGGCGTGGCTTAAAAAAATTGTCGCTGGGCGCTCCGCATCAGTTGTCCCTCTTTGTGATACTTGAAAGTTGGGAGGTATGCTAAGACTATAGACCAGTGGTTCTTAACCTGGGTTCGATCGAACCCCAAGGGTTCGGTGAGTCAGTCTCAGGGGTTCGGCGGAGGTCAAGACACATATCCGACTCATATGATTTGTGATGACACGCCCTGCTTGGCCATCATTGGCTGCAGGTGATCACTCAAATCGCTTGGCCTATCTGTGCTGCAGGGAATTTGGTGCGCTCAGTAGTCGACTTGTGACTGTCGTGATGGTACGTCGTGTGATTTCTTTCTTAATATTTTAATCCCTTCATACTACCTATGTCAAGCAGAAAAAGAAAGTGGTCGGACGAATATGTACAATATGTCAGCGTCCTAACCGCATGATTTGCAATGCCACGTTGAGCAATTCTAGTCTAGCACCGGCAAAACTAAGAGAACACTTCCTTAAAGAGGCTCTGTCACCAGATTTTGCAGCCCCTATCTGCTATTGCAGCAGATAGGCGCTGCAATGTAGATTACAGTAACGTTTTTATTTTTAAAAAACGAGCATTTTTGGCCAAGTTATGACCATTTTCGTATTTATGCAAATGAGGCTTGCAAAAGTACAACTGGGCGTGTTGAAAAGTAAGGGTATGTGCACACACACTAATTACGTCCGTAATTGACGGACGTAATTCGGCCGCAAGTACCGGACCGAACACAGTGCAGGGAGCCGGGCTCCTAGCATCATAGTTATGTACGATGCTAGGAGTCCCTGCCTCTCCGTGGAACTACTTGTCCCGTACTGAAAACATGATTACAGTACGGGACAGTTGTCCTGCAGCGAGGCAGGGACTCCTAGCATCGTACATAAGTATGATGCTAGGAGCCCGGCTCCCTGCACTGTGTTCGGTCCGGGACTTGCGGCCGAAATACGTCCGTCAATTACGGACGTAATTAGTGTGTGTGCACATACCCTAAAAGTACAACTGGGCGTGTATTATGTGCGTACATCGGGGCGTGTTTACTACTATTACTAGCTGGGCGTTGTGTATAGAAGTGTCATCCACTTCTCTTCACAACGCCCAGCTTCTGGCAGTGCAGCACTGTGACGTCACTCACAGGTCCTGCATCGTGTCGGCACCAGAGGCTACAGTTGATTCTGCAGCAGCATCAGCATTTGCAGGTAAGTAGCTACATCGACTTACCTGCAAACGCCGATGCTGCTGCAGAATCATCTGTAGCCTCTGGTGCCGACACGATGCAGGACCTGTGAGTGACGTCACAGATCTGCACTGCCAGAAGCTGGGCGTTGTGAAGAGAAGTGGATGATACTTCTATACACAACGCCCAGCTAGTAAAAGTAGTAAACACGCCCCGATGTACGCACATAATACACGCCCAGTTGTACTTTTACTTTTCAACACGCCCAGTTGTACTTTTGCAAGCCTCATTTGCATAAATACGAAAATGGTCATAACTTGGCCAAAAATGCTCGTTTTTTAAAAATAAAAACGCTACTGTAATCTACATTGCAGCGCCGATCTGCTGCAATAGCAGATAGGGGTTGCAAAATCTGGTGACAGAGCCTCTTTAAGCTGCATGGAGAAGGAAAATACCAGAATACAACTCTCGCTGAATTCAAGGTGAAGAGAGCCAGAGTCGATGAAAAGGCTACTCTGCCTGTTCTTGGCTTTGTACCCATCAACAAACCGATCCTCACAGCATCGTACGAAGTTGCTTACCTGATCGCAAAGCAGGGCAAACCACACACCATTGGTGAAACACTCATAAAAACAGCTGTGTTGAAGATGGCGAATATCATGCTGGGAAAAGAGGCTGAAGTTATGTTATCCCAAATTCTTCTTTCAAATGACACCATCAGCGACAGAATAGAGGACATGAGCAAAGACATCTTGACTCAAGTAGTTGCATATCTCATTTCAAGCCCGACAAAATTCAGCCTTCAACTCGACGAGACCACAGACGTTTCCAATCTAAGCCAGCTTGCTGTATTCGTGCGCTATGTGAAAGACGACGTGATATAGGAAGATTTTTTTATTTTGTAAGCGTCTTACATCTAACTAAGGCAGCCGATGTGAAGAAACTTGTGGATGACTTTTTCAAAGACAACAATTTTTCGTGGGATATGGTTTCTGCAGTTTGTTCGGACGGAGCTCCAGTCATGCTGGGAAGAAAGTCTGGTTTTGGTGTGCTAGTGAAAGCCGATGCACCACACATCATTGTTACGCATTGTATTCTGCACAGGCATGCGTTGGCAACAAAAACCTTGCCTCCAAAACTGGCTGAAGTATTAAAAATTGTAGTGGAATGCATGAACTATGTGCGAAATAGTGCTCTGAGGCACCGCATCTTCAGTGAGCTGTGTAAAGAAATGGGCTCTGAATTAGAGGTACTTCTGTACCATTCTAACGTTTGGTGGTTATCCCGGGGACAGGTGCTGAATCATGTTTTTTGCCGTGTGTGTGGAATTATCCCTGTTTTTGCAAGAGCACCAACATTGTCATGCAGATTGCTTAAAAAATTCTGAGTTCATTCTCATTTTAGCGTACATGGCTGATATCTTCGCAGCCCTCAATCATCTCAATCAACAGATACAGGGCGGTGGAGTCAACATCATCGAAGCGGAAGAAAACCTGAAGGCTTTTAAAAAAAAAGCTACCCTTATGGAAACGATGAACAGAGAACGATAACTTCGCAAACTTTCCCCTGCTGGACGACTGTGTAAGTAAGATCGAAGTTGTATCTGGAATCGGAGACATTTCTGTACCCGCAGAACTGAAGCAAGTAATTGCCACGCACTTAGATGAGCTTGCACTCTCGACGGATACTTCCCTACAAGAGAGTCATATCCAGCATGGGTGAGACAGCCGTTCACGTTTAGTGTTGAGACAACAGATGTCAATGATGAATACCTCGATGAAATCATTGAAATTCAGCAGAGCCAGGTTCAACAGCAACTCTTCAGAACAACAACGCTCTCAATGTTTTGGTGTCAACAAATGGTAACGTACCCTGTTATTGCTAAGAAAGCTCTGGAGATTTTCATACCCTTTGGTTACAACATATCTTTGCGAGCAATCCTTTTTGAGGATGCTGGACATAAAAATGAAGAAAAGGAACAGACTTTGTTGCGAAAATGACATGAGAGTGGCACTTGCCAAGGTCAAGCCGCGCATTTCTGAATTGGTCTCTGAAAGGCGACAGCAGAAGTCACACTGATTTGCAGTAAATATTCATTATTAGGTTTTTGTGTGAAAATCATGTTTTGATGGTTTTGTTTTTTGAACACAGTGATGTTGATGCACAGGTCATTTTGTGCATCAGTAAAATATATACCTATGTTTTGAATTTGAAAAAATCATATTTTATTTTTCCAATTAAGAAGGGTTCGGTGAATGCGCATATGAAACTGGTGGGGTTCAGTACCACCAATAAGGTTAAGAACCACTGCTATAGACCCTATAAAATAAACCCTAGGAAAGTAGAGGAAAAAGGCAATGTTAATCCTACTACTAAAGCACAATGTAAGGTGAAAGTCTGTTGGTTTCATTAGTCATTACTTGTTAGGAAGAAGCCCAGTAAATTGGTTGTGTCCTGTATTGATTTCTTGTGAGTCTCTGGTAATTGCACCAGTCTGTAAATATGTTTAACACATTGATGTGACAGCATCATGGCAAAGCAATACTGCAATATCCCTAAATATTGAAATTCTTCTAGCTGCCCTGCACTTTTTTAAGCTCACTTAGGGTATGTTCACACTTAGTGTTTTGTAGGCAGAAAATTCTGCATTAAAATTCCGTTTGGAATTTTAAGGCAGATTTTGATCTGTCTGCATGCCGTTTGCCGCGTTTTTCGAGGCTTTTTTCGCTCGCGCCCATTGAGCGCCATGGGCAAAAACACAGCGCAGTACGCTTTCTCTGCCTCCCATTAATGTCAATGGGAGGTCAGAGACGTAAACGCCCGAAGATAGGGCATGTCGCTTCTTTTTCCCGCGAGACGGTTTTTCTGCTCGCGGGAAAAATGCTTCTGCCTCCCATTGAAATCAATGGGAGGCATTTTCGGAAGTTTTTTGGTTCGTTTTCCGACGCGGTTTCCGCGTAAAAAAAACTCTGTGTGAACTGGGCGTAGAAAAGCAGGTTTGCATTGTGACTAAAATTCTCCCACGGTGCACGACATTATAGTGAATCGGCCAGGAATCTTTTTTTTTTTTTTTTTATGAGTTTCCAACATGTAGAGCCTCTTTCAATTAGCAGACACCTAAGTGACTCAAAACACTGGTTTTGGTGTAGAAGTGACTGGTACTCATAGTAGACCATAGTATTAGAATGCAATGTCCCTGTAATGATGATTACATACATATATTATGTATTTTAAAGCGCTATTAACTTCTAGGCGCATATGAAATACAGAAGGGTTTAATTACATAACGAATAAATAATCGAACACTAAAGATGAGCTTACTGAGTGACGGACTGATGCAGAAGGTGAGGGTAGACACTTTGGCCCAGATTTACTCAGACTGGCATTTCATATGCCAGTCTTAGGGCTTATTCACACTACAGGGATAATCGGCCATGTGACAGACATTTTTTTTTTTAACAGCTGTCACGGCTGAATTAAAATCAATGCACGTCTATGGGGCTATTGACGCGGCTGTGAAAAAATGGGAAATGTCCTATTTTTGACAGTTTTCCCGGCTCCCTCGATAGACCCAAGTTTTTCTTGGCTGATATGACACTCGTTTGTGTGAATACGGCCTTAGACAGTAGCCTGCTGGAGTAAGATGTGACAAATTTATTCAGAGGTGCACGCTACATAATAAATTTGGCACATCTTGGGCTGTATGTGGACACTGAAAGATTTGAAAAATGAGGCTCTGTCAAAGGCCTATTTTTTTACGAACCAGTTCAGTACTGAAGTGGCTTTGAAGGGCCTATAAATTAGAAACCCCCCATAAATCACCCCATTTTAAAAACTGAACCCCTCAAAGTATTCAAAACAGCATTTAGAAAGTTTATTAACCCTTTAGGCATTTAACAGGAGTTAAAGCAAAGTGGAGGTGAAATTTACAAATTTCATTTTTTTTTTTTCAGAAATTGCATTTGAATTCATTTTTTTTTTTCTGTAACACAGGCCTCAGAAGCAAAGGAGCACCTAATGGATTTTGGGGCCTTCTTTTTATTAGATTATATTTTGGGCAAAAATGTCCCGTTTGAAGAGGTCTTGTGGTGCCAAAACAAAGGAAACATATCGAAAACTACAAACCACAAGGAATTCAACTAGGGGTGTATTTAGCATTTTAACGCCACAGGTGTCTCATAGATTTTATTAGAATTTGGCTAGTGAAAACGATAAAAATTAAAAAAATTTCCAGCTAGATGTCGTTTTAGCTAAAAAGAATTAAAATAATTTCCACAAGGAATAAAGGAGAAAAAGATCCCCAAAAGCAGAAGTTGTAAAGCAACTGCTGCAGCGTACGGAAATACCCCATATGTTGTCATAAACTACTTTTTGGGCACACGGCAGGGCTCAGAATGGAAGGAGAGCTATTTGGCTTTTGGAGCGCAGATTTTACTGGATTGGTTTTTCGGCGGCATGTTGCTTATTTGGTACCCTAAGGTACCGGTACAGTGGAAACTACCCAAAAGTGACTCTAAGTACACCCCTTGAGGAATACATCGAGGGGTTCAGTGAGCATTTTGGCCCCACAAGTGTTTCATAGATTTTATTAGAATTGGGCAGTGAAAAGAAAAATTACATATTTTATTTTTTTTGCCCCAACAAGACGTAGCTTAAATAAGGGAGAAAAAGAACATCAATATTTATAATGCAACTTCTGCAGAGTACGGAAATACCACATATGTGGTAATAAACTGCTGTTTGGGCACACAGCTGGGCTTTTGGAGTGCATTTTTGCTGGATTGGTTTCTGGACGCCATGTCGCATTTGCAAAGCCCCTGTGGGACCAAAACAGTGGAAACCCCCGAGAAGTGACCTCATTTTGGATGCTACGTCCCTCAAGTCATTCATCTAAGGGTGTATTGAGCATGTTATCCGCATGTTAACCGCCATTTCAGTGTCCAATATGTTGTGCCCATCTTGTGCCACCATGAAAAGACAGCTCTCTTATTATTATGCCGGGTTTCCCGGTTTTAGAAACAACCCACATGTGACTCTTATCTTTTGCCTGGACATACGACAGGGCTCAGGAGTGAAAGAGCACCATGTGAAATTAAGGCCTAATTTGGCGATTTACTAAGTATTGGATCACAATTGCAGAGGCTCTGATGTGAAATAATAAAATAAGCACTTGAAAAGTGACCCCATTTTGGAAACTACACCCCTCAAGTGTGAGTATTTTGACCCCACATGTGTTTTTCAGAAATTAATGCGATGGGGTGGTGCAAAGCAAAAATCTTTATTTTTCCCCAGATATGCCATTTCAGTGGCAAATATGTGTGCCCAGCTTGTGCCAGGTAGAAAGCGCCATTTGGCTTTTGGAGCGCATATTTTGCTTGGTATTTTTGTTTTTGAGATTTACTGGTATTTCAGTTTATAATGTGCTGGGCAGAGTACATCAGGGCATTATCAGGTGGTATAGTAATGGGGTAAAAAAATATTAAAACGTCTGTTACGCTGTATAGCAAACCTTTATGCACAGGCCAGTGGTGGCAGCACGGTGGATCAGTGGTTAGCACTATTGCCTTGCAGCGGTGGGGTCCTGGGTTTAAATCCAACCAAGGACAACATCTGCATGGAGTTTGTATGTTCTCCCCAAAACATACCAATAAGGAATTTAGATTGTGAGCCCCAATGGGGACAGTAAAAAAGAGGACCTCTGTACAGCGCTGCGTAATATGTTGGCGCTATATAAGTAACTGAAATAAATAAATGGTGTCTTTTCTTATCCCCCTTTTGGTCCACACTCCGCACCTTTGCAGTTTGGGGTACTTTGCTGGGAAAGTGTTGTCCTGGTATAATGTGGGCACCGTCGCTTCCAGCAGATTTGTTTGAGCCCTCCGATTCCTGGTTCCCTAATTTTAGGGCCTTGATAATCGCTTATTGAACAGGAGAAATGTTCCCCTCGGGCCTGCACAACTGCATATTTTTCTTTCCTGACTTATTGGAGCCATAACGTATTTTACTTTTTCATAGACGTAGTGGTATGAGGGCTGTTTTTTTGCGGGACGAGTACTTGCGACTTTTTGATAATTTTTTATCCTATTTTTTTGGGGAGGCAAGGTCACCAAAAAAACAGCAATTCTGGCATCGTTTTTTCGTTTTCTTTTATACAGCGACATGTTAGCTTTATTCTATGGGTCCGTATGATTCCGGCGATACCAAATTTATAGAACTTTTTAATGTTTTTCAACTTTTTGCACAATAAAATTACTTTTTTAGAAAAAGAATGCATTTTTTCTGTCGCCATGTTCGGAGAACCATAACTTTTATTTTTTTTTCAAATTTTTTCATCAACGAGCTGTATGAGGGCTTGTTTTGTTGCGAGATCATCTGTCGTTTTTATTGGTACCATTTTTGCATACATACGACTTGTTGATGACTTTTTATTCCAATTTTTGGAAGGCAAGGTGACCAAAGAACAGCAATTCTGGCATTATTATTTTTTTTTGTTTTGTTTTTTATGGCGTTCACATGCAGGATAAATATAATATTTGACATAGTTCAGACCGTTACCGACGTGGTGATACCAATTATGTATAGTTTATTTTTTTCAATAATAAAGCACTTGATACGGAAAAGAGGGAAATTTTTTTTTTAAGATTTATTTTACTACTTGAAACATTTTTATTTTAAACATTTTCAAATGTGTTTTTTTTGTAAAAATTTTTCAGGGTTTTTTTTTGTCACTAGAGTACTTGAAGGTCCAACTGTGATTGCTATTCTAATACATTGCACTAAATATGTAGTGCATTGCACTACAACTATCAGTCTTACACTGACAGCAATCCTATTATGCTCCGCCTTCGGGCGGGGCCTAATAGTCTTCCATACTTGGCAGACCAGGAGGCCATTGTTAGGCCTCTGATTGCCATAGCAGCCATCGGCACCACCGCGATAGTGTCGCGGCGATGCTGATAGACTATAAACCCCTTAGATGAGATGCCACAGTCAGAGGAGGGAATCTAAGCTAGCTCCTGTCAGTTGTAGCATACAGCTGATAACCGTGGCTGATGGCTCGGGCTCCACATCTGAGCCCGCATCATCTTCTTGTCGCACGTATGATACTGACAGGAAGACTGGAGGCCGGGCCTAGTAGGCTTCCGTACTCTGCAAACCAGGAGGCCAGTGTTAGCCCTCTGGTTGCCATAGCAGCATCGCGGGGATCTACAGCTGACACCCGTGGCTGATGGCGCAAGCTCAGCTTCTGAGCCGTGCCATCTTTTTGTCGTAAGTATACAACATTTTGCAGGGATCACTAGCTTTCCATGACGTAAACTCATGACAAATTCCGGGAAGGGGTTAAACTTAAAATCTAGCGTCAAGTATAGTTCGTGATAAGTTTGGCAATTGTGGGATTTAGGGCTTTTATTTATTATTTATACTTAGAGATATTGCCATTTTTCTGTTTTGATGAAGTCGCCTTTTTTTAAGCAACCATATTGGTTATTATTTTTTAATTAGCTTCTCAGGTACTGATGATTAGCTGTCATTTTGTCAGCATATTCAATTTATAACAAAGTGTGTTTACCATGAGTAGCTCAGAAGCTATTTTCAAAAATGACTGCGCTTCCTGTTTTTACGTTTGCAAAGAAGGCTGCCAAAACAAAATAGAGACATTCCAATATTTCAAAAAAAAAAAAGATAAATCCATAATTAACAAACTCTGGTTACAAATCTAGCTTCTAATTTACTTACGGTGTGTGTATACACACATATATATAATAATTTTTTTTACTCTTGTGAGACTCCTAACCAATCCCAAGGACAAGAGAGTTCCGTTTTCTGTTGTTGATGAAAATGTGGCCACTCATATGTGGTTACTCTCCATTGAATTGGAGTTAAATAAAACTAGTATTTATTTTAAAATATTTTCTTTACTTTCATGCGACTTTATCCACAAAAAAAGTATTTGTACCAAAGATCAGTTCAACTACAGTCGTGATAACTTTCATACGGGGGTTACCTCTGACTAATTTATTAGCACTATTACTTTTACAGCTAGTGACCTTTTCTCCTTTGCCTTTATCTGTCACATTGCATTAAGTCAACTTGTGTTCAATTTGATATTCGACCGTCCAGTCTTCAAAATATCTTTCCATTCGGTATAACATTTCTCTATTGTAAGTATCTTTAACAGTCTATATTCGTATTTTTATAAATGTTTTTACGAATTACTACAGGTTGCAAAGTTTAATCTCCTGTTTTAGTATAGTTTACATGATAAGGCTAGATTCACACCGGCGTTGCGCATCTTGGACGTGAAAAACTGCAGTTTTTCACGTCCGAGGTGCATCTGTGCTCTGCGCTGAGGGATGCGTGAAGCATGAAAAAATAGGACATGTCCTATTTTCTCACAGACCCTTCACACGGTCAGTTGAAACAACGGCCGTGTGGACGGCCACATTGAATTAGGTAGGTCCGCATGACGGCCGTTGTTTCAACGGCCGTCACACGGACGTTTAACACGTTCGAGTGAATAAGGCCTTCGTGTGCACACAAATTAAATTGGTTATTAGATAGGTGATAAAACATTGACCATAGGGGTCGGAGCCCCAGGACCCCAGTGATCCTGAGAAGGTGCAGTCCTGATCGCGACAGACAAGCAGACCCTGCTTGTGCAGTTTCTTCCTCTGTTCACATTTGTTTTCTGGCTTCCATTGCTCTGCTCCATCATAGGAGCAGAACAACGAGAACGCCAGAAGCTCGGGATCCGTTGCACGACAAACCATTGGCGCCCGACGGAACTTTACTTTAATCGGTTGTGTCGGGTCATCGTCTTGGTTTCCGGCATTTAGCCAGACATAATAGCGCAGCATACTTCTCTATTTTGTCAGACAAAAATAAGGGAATCTGTGACGGAGACCCTAATGGAGCATCTGATGCAGATGTGAACATGGTCTTAAGTGAAACAGAGTTATGGAAATTGCCAACTGACAATACTCTGTAACTCACTAAACAAACACTGACCCATTTTGAGGATTGTTGAGGGGTCTCCATAAAATATTGTGGTGAGAAAACCCTTTTTTTTTTCTTTTTTTTTTCCAGCGTTTTAAGACTTTTAAAAAAATGCAATTTGTGTATATTCACATTTGGCAGATTTGTTGCAGAAATTTCTGCAACTGTTCCTTTCAGAAATCCATGCACGTGCTGCAGAAACAACCCCATTTTGATGTAGTTTCAAAACACCCTTAAAGGGGTTGTCCACTTTCTGAAAGCTGATGACCTATCCACCGGATAGGTCATCCGTATATGATCGGTGCGTGTCCGACATCCGGACCCCGCACCTATCCGCAACTCCGGCTGCCTCCGTGCATCGGATGTTTGGAACGGGATGCAGTCGTTTGAGCCAGAAGCAGATGGCTCCGACCACTGCATACTGGCCATTCGGCGGAACTGCAGCTCTGCTCCTATTCACTTGAATAGGAGCAGATATGCAATACTGCAGCTCGGCCGCTATTCTTTGACCGGAGCTATCTGTTTCCGGCAACATCGTCCGGAGGCAGCCGGAGTGACGGATCGGTGCGGGGTCCGGGTGTCTGACACGTACCGATCATATACGGTGGATAGGTCATCAGTTTTCAGAAAGTGGAAAACCCCTTTAAGGCCTGGCGTTTTAAATTCATCTAAAAATGCCAGCATTTTTTAAATCTAACATACTTTTTTCTAATGGCTTATTTACATATTTGGTGGCGTTTTTTTTATTTTTAAACCTATTAAACATGCGTTTTTTTCTGGTGTTTTTAAAGTCCTTTAGAAAAGCCTATTGGAAAAACACCAGAAAAAAATTCCATACGCAGAGCATGCTGCATTTTGAAAAAAAAGACACTAAACCTAAAAACACCACCAAAACGCCACAGACCAAAACAATGTGTATGAAGTGTTTTCTATATTTCACTATAGACTTTAAAGTAATATCTGGCCGCAGCGTTTTTGCACAAAAAAAAAAAATGCAAAAGTTGAATAAAAATAATATAATAAGAATGGAAAAAAGTGTCTGATTAAAATACTTTGTTAATTTGATTAATGTATTGTCTTAAAGTACTGGATTTTTTGGAGGGTCATTTGTTTCCTCCCATCTTCGTTGCATCTATACATTTTGAACCCTTTCATTTTGGACAGTTGTGTCATGTGATCATAGTCTGACCACCTGAAGTCAGTCTCCCCATATGGAAAACTTCCTGTGAACTACAGGATTACATCAGCATCTATCAAATCTGCAGCTCTCAAACAACCTCTTTATGTGTGTGTGTATATGTATAAGCCTCCCGCTGTTTTAACGCTGCGGCAGATCAGCGTGGACTGGCTACAGCGTGTATATAGCTGCATATATACACAATAATGAAAAAACTGCTTTTTGTGTTTTGTTAAAGTGTAGGTTCCCCTTTGGTAACCAAATGTGAACCTAAGCATGTATATTATAAAATTGCTAAAGGGGTGATTCCTATAGTAGAAGTACAGTAAAGAATTGCTGTACAAGAAATTCACAACTGTCACTCCAAAGGAGAAACTAATCTTTACAGCACCAGCGTTTCTTTATTACCAATTCTCTATACAGATACTAAAAAAAAAAGAAGAAAAAAACCTCCATTAATTTCCACCCCTTGGTGCTCTGTGCCATATACAGCCCATTTTCCGGTCAACAGGAGCCACATGCAGGTTAATATGGATTGGATTCTTTAGGCTGGTGAATTCAATAAACCCTTTGGTACTGATAGGATTGCCTGCGCTAAATTGGATTGACCTGTATTAGACAAGGTGCAGCTGACAAACTATTTACTATGAGCACATTGATCTTACTGTGTCTAGTGGATTTTCCAGTACATGATCAAGTATATCCTATATAGTTCTTCTGTTCGTATTTAAAGGTGTTCTCCAGGCATTTTATATTGATGGCGTATCCTTTGGATCGGTCATCAATAACAGATCGGTGGGGGTCAGACTCCCGGCACCTCTACCAATCAGCTGATTGCCGTGATCGCTGCAGCCTTTTCACAGTTTACAGACACAGTGGGTACACATCAGTAGCGGCTGTGTCTGGGATTGCAGTTCCAGTCCCATTCAAGTGAATAGGACTGAGCTGCAATCCCAGGCACAGCCGCTACGGATGTGTATGGCTCTGTGCCTGGTAAACACTGAAGAAGCCGCGGCGAAGAACGCTGCGGCCCCTTCAGTCGATCGGCGGGAGTCGGACTAGGGATAGGCCTTCAATTTAAAATTCCAGGAGAACCCCTTTAAGGTTCTGTTTATACAGAGGTTTAGCTAGGCTTTGCTTTACCCGCTGTAAAAATAAATTTTGCCGCCCGTCTCCCTTAAAATCTAACTGTTTGGTGCTCCCCCTAAATAAATTATTAAATAACATTTATTTATTCTTGATTTTGTTTCATTTAATGTTGTTTCTAGTAATATATTTTGTTAGAAAAAGTCCCAAAAAAACCTGATCACAAGTTACCCTTTTTATTTGCTTTCCACTCTAACTAATTGAAGATGTACCGAATGAGGGATCCCTTCTAAGTAAGAATGCCTAGGGTATTTGAAAATGGGTTTTCTAAACCAGACAACCCTGTTAATTTAAAAGGCAATTTATTAAGACTGGCTTATGAAACGCCAGTCTTAATAAATTGCCTTTTACATTCCCGCATCGTACATTTACAGCGCTGTGCGGGACTTACAAGTGCAGAAAGGAGTTAAATGGGATTTAATTGGAAGTTCTAACTTGGAGTCAACCAGTAATTCACTAGGCAAAACTTACATTCTCCATTTTCTATAGAGGACTAAAAGGCTATAAGGGCTTATTCACACAGTGCGATAAAAAGACCTGAAAGATCTCTGCTTCTCTGCCTGTTTGGATCCACTCCTGCACTAAGTGACTGTCATTTTAAGTAGAATACAAATAAATTAATATCCCACTGACTTCAGTCCTTGGAACACAACTTGCAAAAGTTTTAGTATAACCTTACCGGCATCTACCTGTTGTGGTTGGGGGTAATACCATTTTGTTAGTGGAATTATATCGTTATTTTGGCGATATTCAGTAGATTTTGAAGGAAGTGGGCAACAGTGTGTGAATAGAATGAAGTTGTTCATTTAACCTTGTTCTGCGCAAGACTAAACTTTCATTAAAAACATCTATAAGAAAACAAAACAAAGCAAGGAGTCTAAAGTAATAATGAGAATTTGTTCCTATTAGAGGAAACATGAAACATTTGCTTCCTGACAGTATTGATTAGGGCACAAAGGTCCTGTGCGTTTGTCTCCGGCTTTTGACAGGTAGAATAAGCAGCTGTGTTTCATTGCACATCCCTCACACATTTGTATCATTTATACTGACACACTAAATAAAAGCTCAAATTAGGTCCTCTGAGGTAAGATTTCCGGGCATTAGTTGCTTCCACGCTTCATTATGACGACATTGTATGATCCCGTCAGTCTAGATGTATCAATTACTGAGAGTTGCGTGCCTTATTCTTTTTAATTGGTCCGCAGTGTTCGACAAAGTTTAAATGAGTGCTTTCTAATCATGCTGTACATTTGTATCTGCTAGAGGGCTAGAGAACTAGTTTCTTTCAAACTTCCCGTCAGATTCGATTTGGTCCGAATAAATTCATTGTCAATCGAAAGTGCCCATATTGCCCTGAAAAGACGTGTATGACATTCTGAGGTCTTCTCGGACTGTATTCAGCCCCTTGTAAGCGCTTTATCTTTACAGCAGTAATAATGTCAAATCGACAGTAACATATATGGCTATGGGTAAACGGAGGGTAGCCGGTGGTATCAAACAGCATGTTTAACCCCTAGCCGCACCAGGACGCAACTGTACGTCCCTGCTGCCAGTGTCTTAGCGCACAAGGACGTACGGTTACTGAGTTTTTCCCGGTGCACACTGTCGCCGACAGCTGACACTCCACTCTTGCCGACCAGCGGTCCTTTGCCGCTGGTTTCGGCGAATTAACCCCTTAAATTCGGCGATCGGGTGCAATCGCCGAATTTTGGGGGTTTCTAACATATCGGCAGACCCCGGTCCGAAATCGCGGCGTTTGCCGATAGTTAGTATGGCAAACGGAAGCCAAACAATGGCTTCCGTGTCTGCCATGGAAGGAAGCCCATCAGGACCAACCTTCGGCTGGTCCTGATAGGCTTCCTGTCAGAGTGACAGGAAGTCACTGTGTCGTTCCCGATGCACACTGTCGGCGACAGTGTGCATCGGGAACTTGGAGATCAGCTGTCCCCGACAGCTGACACTCCAGTGTTGCCGCTCAGCGGTCCATCGCCGCTGATTTCGGCAATTAACCCGTTACATGCGAGGCTCGATTGCGATCTCCGCATGTAGGGGGTTTGTAGCACATCAGCAGCCCCCATTCAATCGTGGGGGCTGCTGATGCTTGTGATTGCACCCGGGGGCCAGACAACGGCCCCCGGGTCTGCCATGTATGTCAGCCTATGAGGATCAGCCTCTGCTGATCCTCGTAGACCAACTGTCAGAGTGATTGTGACGTCACACTGACAGTTGGAATACGTTACACTACCTAGGTAGTGTAATGCATTCTAGCAGCGATCAGAGCTGCAGGTCAATAAAAGAAAGTGTAAAAATTAAAAGAAAAGTTAATAAACAAAAAAAGTGTAAAACGTTAATAAAAATGTTTTATAAATGTGTAAAAATAAGTTTTTGTTTTCCTATAATAAGTCATTTATTATAGGGAAAAAATGAAAACGTTAAAAAAAAGTACACATATTTTGTATCACCGTGTTCGAAACGACCCAAACTATGAAACTATAATGTTAATTTTTCCGCACGGTGAACGCCGCAAACAAAATAAACGGAAAACTATGTCAGCATCGCTATTTCTTGGTCACCACCCCTCCCAAGATATAGAATAAAAAGTGATCAAAAAGTCGCATTTTCCCCAAAATAGTACCAATGAAAACTACAACCCGTCCTGCAAAAAACTAGACCTCCCACAGCTTTTTTGACGAAAAAATAAAAAACTTACGGCTCAGAATAGCGTGTCCCAGAAAATAAATTATTTTATAGAAACGTAATTTTATTGCGCAAACGCTGCAAAACTTTAAAAAAAAACTATACACATATGGTATCTCCGTAATCGTACCGACCGGCAGAATAAAGTAAAACGTAATTTATTGCGCACGGTGAACGCTGTAAGAAATAAAGAATTGAAAGTGCCAAAATCGTTGTTCTTTGGTCACCTTAGCTCTAAAAAAGATCCTGTGGGGTCAAAATGCTCACTATACCCCTAGAAAAATTCCTTGAGGGGCGTAGTTTCCAAAATGGGGTCACTTTTGGGGGGTTTCCACTGTTTTAGTCCCTCCGGGGCGTTGCAAACCCGACATGGCACTAAAAACAAATCCAGCAAAATCTGCGCTCCAAAATCCAAAAGGCGCTCCTTCCCTCCTGAGCCCTTCTGTGGGTCCAAACATCAGTTTACGACCACATATGAGGTATTGCCGTAATCGGGAGAAATTGCTTTACAAATGTTGGGGTGCTTTTTCTCCTTTATTCCTTGTAAAAATGAAAAAATTCTAGGTTTCCACAGAAAAATAGGTGATTTTCATCTTCACAGACTAATTCCACTAAATTCTGCAAAAAAACTGTGGGGTCAAAATGCTAACTATACCCCTAGAAAAATGCCTTGAGGGTGTAGTTTCCAAAATGGGGTCACTTTTGGGGGTTTTCGACTGTTTAGGTACCACAAGACCTCTTCAAACCTGACATGGTGCCTAAAATATATTCCTAAAAAAAGGAGGCCCCAAAATCCACTAGCTGCTCCTTTGCTTCTGAGGCCGGTGCTTCAGTCCATTAGGGCACTAGGGCCACATTTGGGGTATTTCTAAAATCTGCAGAATCTGGGCAATAAATATTGAGTTGTGTTTCTCTGGTAAAACGTTCTGTGTTACAGATTTTTTTTTATTACAAATGAATTTCGGCAAAAAAGAAGGTGGTATCAAAAGAAGCAATGGCTTTTTAACAAGCAGACCAATACTGATCTTTTATTGGGGAGTACCAACAGGTTTGGTGTAATTTTAACCCGTTCGTATGTGTAATATATATATATATATATATATATATATATATATATACTCGCATTAGACTCTAATTGTCCAATTTACCTTTTAAATAGCAATGCATTTTCATGTTTAACTCCCACACACTGGTGTCACATAAAAATTATTGAGCTGGTTTGTAGATCTGACTTATTAGGTGTCTGCTGCTCCACCTGCTCCCCACTTGTGTAAATAGGTTAATCCTGTAGTTCTAGCAAACAAAATGGAACAACAGTAGCGTTCGCTTCTTTTTTATAGTGTATTTCATCATGCAGTGAATTATTGCCATTTTTATAAATGCCGGTAGTGTGGTTTTAGTGTGCCTGAACTACTTAACGAGGGTCTATCACTATCTTAGTAAAGCCCAATCTCCTAATCTAATAGGCGCTGTCACACTGATAATGCTAGTGAAAATTCTGTCTCAAAGCGTTTATTATTTTAAAAGTTATGAACTTTTTTCTAAATATGCAAATGAGGCAATACTAGCCAAAGGGGCGTTAATACTGTTCTTTCTCTGTGGGCCGTGTTGGTGTTGTCTGTATGACGCTGTCCAATCCGTGTCATACAGCTTTCCTCTTTTTCTGCACAGCGTGATCTCAGCTTCAATTGCAAGGTCACGCAGTGTTTACACTTGTGGCCGCAGCGCCTCCAACACATCGTCTCAGCGCTCATCCAGGGGTCAGATTGCATTCGGTTTTTTTTTTGCCATTGCCTTAAGTTTTTGACATCCAGATGGCATCTGTGTGCCATCCGTTTTTCAAGTCCATGAAAAAAACCTGAAGAATGTCCTCACTTTTCCTAATCCACTGAAAACACCAAAGGATGGTGACAGAGACACAATTTTCTATTGCTTATTGCATATTTTGGCTTCTGATCATGTTCACACTGCTATGGCTCTACATCCAGGTTTCACTTTTCAAGTATCTCCAGGCAACTATTGGTGAAGAACGGAATGGATAGCATTCACGTGGCTTCGGTTTTTTTATTCAAACCCATTGACTTCTATGGGCTATACCTGCATGAAAAACTGACAAAAATGCTGTGTTTTTTTTTCATCACGGACGGATGGTCATGAAGAAAAACTCTGGTCAGAATTGGCCCATTAACTATAATGGGTCAGTGTACAGTCAGTTTACACTCAGACAGCATCTGGACGTAAAAATAATTTGTCTGAATGAGCTCTGAAGCACACGTTGCAAAATTTGATGTGAAAAATCCAGATCAAAACCACCGATAAATGCAGTAAATTCCACAGGTAAAATCAGCACTTAATATTGCTTTTTTTAAAGCGTTTTTAGGTGTGGTTTATACATTTTTATGCGGGTGAATGTTTTTTGTTTTTTTTTATTATAAGCTAGTCATATACAGTTCTGAGACCAACTCAAAATAAATTGACACGCTGCATTACAGAAGTGTGCTGGGTCGATTCACAGGTTCTAGTTGAGATGCGGTTAAAAACGCATTGAAAAAAACACATGCAAAAACTGCATGTGTTTTACCGTGGTTTGGTTTTTATTTTTTATTTTGTTGCAGTAAAAAAATGCAACCGCATCGAAAAATGCACCAAATGCATTTTTTTCAATGCGATTCAATCGCAGTTTAATTGCAACATGTGAATGGACCATTACAGAAACCGCCAAGCAAGTGTGCACATCCTGTGGGTATGCCATAAGTGTCTATGATAGGAATACCCCTTTAACGGTCTAGTGTAGATCCCATTTCGAATAATTCTGTATATATTTATCTGGGCCTACATAACTGTTGTGGGGTCCTGACCAACTTCTATAAATGATCTGTAGTGACAACAAAAAAACACAATAGATTTCAATATTCAGTAATTTTTTCTAAAAGGTAAACCGACATTTAGTTACCAGGTGGGGAAAAATAAGTACACCCTATAATCCAGTGACGTGTATAAACCTTTATAAACAATAACTTGAAGTAAACTTTTTCTGTAGGATATTTATCAGTCTCTCAATTTTGGCCCACTCTTCTTTACAACATTTCTTACTTGACATTTGAGGGCATTTGTTTTTGCACCGTGGAAAAGTGCAGCGGCTATTCCGACCAGTGTCACAGTACACTGTTTGGGCACGTTATGGATATTTGGCAATTTATGGGGCACCTGTGACCGAAAGACATAGGCGTTTATGACTGGAATGCTGTTATGTGGGTATTTGTGCAGGCACTTGTAGCAATTGTCTACTTAAAAGAAATCATTTTTCATATACCTTATTTATTGATTTATTTTATTTTCATAGATACAAATCCACATTATACAATATGTTTCAAACAATGTCTGCTATAAGCGCAGAAACTTAGAGATAAAGATACATAATATCTAATATATGTGCAAAATCGCTAATACCAAACTGATTTTCATACATTATCTATAGAGGAAACAATAAGATATAAAATTCTAGTTATATATGCTTTAACCCCCCAAACGAGGGTGACGAGATGGAAAATAGAGGGAGAAAAAAGAGGCGAAAAAGAAAACGTTAACATTTTAGTTTTCCCAACACTCCTAGAGATACATTATTTCCCTACCAAGATTCCTCATGAAGCCACATGTTTCAAAAGAGATCATCTCATAAACTAATTTCTTCCATGTTGATTCTATTGGAGAATTTTTGGCCAACCGATTTTTGGCATTGCAGTATTTTGCGATATATAATAAAGAGTTGATAAACATAGTGGTCTGCCATGTGCCCGGAGAAGATTCCCACAGGCCCAACACACAATTGCACAGGAAGATCGTAAATCGAATCTATATGTTCTATAACTTTTTGCCAAAAACTGAACAGTTTTGGGCTGCGCCACAAGAGGTGAACTAGACCTGCATCTTGTTCTCCACATTTAGGACATGTTGAGGAGTCATCTTTACCGATTTTATACAGAAAGTTAGGCGTATAATATATCCTGTGTAATATTTTATATTGTACCAAATTATATGAAGAGCTTAGCCTAGAAATAGCTAGAATAGTCAAAATTTCATCCCATTTGAACTTTTTAGGCGGGATTCACACGACCGGGTCGGGTCCGAGCCCGAGTGCCGGCCGGTAAAATCGGCCATTCTGCCCGGCCGGTTTGCATAAAGTTATGCATCCGTGCCGGGCCGGGCAGATCCGGACAGTGACATCAGCGGCAACTCCTGAAGGGGAATCCCCATGTGTTCGGGGATTCCGCTTCAGGAGTTTCCCCTGATGTCACTGCCCAGATATGGACAGAGACATCAAGCGCTCTGTCCAGGAGCGGAATCCCCGAACACACGGGGATTCCGCTCCTTCAAGGAGCTAAAGTGCGGCTAGCACATAGCAGAGCGGGGAGATACCTCCCCGCTCTGCTATAGTGGCGTCGCTACAGTAGTAGCAGCCGCAGCTGCTGCTGCTACTAGCGGCGCCATCAAAGGTGTCGCCGGGCCAGGGCGCTTTTAAAACAAGCAGGAGAAGGGAGCCAGCGCAGCGCTCCCTTCCACCTGCTGTACACCCCGGCCCTGCCACACCGTGTACAGCGATGCCATTCGTCAGAATGGCATCAACTCCTCCTCCTCACATGCACTCTGCGCTGTGAGAAGGAGGAGATAGAGCGCAAGAGCCGGAAAACCCGGCCGTCACTCGGGACACATCCCGGTGATGGCCGGGTATTACCCGGCCCCATAGACTTCTATGGGAGCCGGGCGGCCGGGTACCCGGGCGAAAATAGAGCATGTCCTATTTTTTGACGGGCGGTTTTCCCGGCCGTCAAAAAATCGGTCGTGTGAATAGCCCCATTAGGGGTCTATTATTCCTAATGCAGCCGGGTGCCGGCCGATTTATGAACGGCCGGCACCCGGACGGGAAACCCTGCCGTGTGAATGAGGCCTTATTCTTGAACAGGTCACTGTTTAAGGTGACAGTCCTAAGTTTTTGTTTTTTTATAAATTTTCCCTAAACACCCGTTCCTAGTTTTTGTGTTTTCCAAAAAATAAGAAAATGTCCAATTATCCACAAACGCCTCTGCACGTAATGGATGATAAAGTTGGAGATATTTAAATGTATCCATATTATCATAAGAAATCCAATATCATGGACTCAAGTAACCAAAACCATGCTTTTGGGATCATTACAGGACATTTAATAAGACTATAAAGTATTTTAGGCAAAATAATCATTTTAATTAATGCAATCTGATCCAACAGGGAAAAATAGAATCTTTCTCCACTTCCTCAACCTAGCCCGTACCCATAACAGGGTAGGGGACAGGTTAAGTTCCAGAAATAACAATGCCCAGATATTTTAAAGGATTAGAGTGGGTAATACTTCCAGCCCCACTGTCAACCTTATTGATTGTGTTATCTAGTGATCGCAGATAAGACTTGCCCCAATTTATTGTCAAACCAGAGAACCCACCAAATTTGTTTATTATCTAAATGATAACTGAGTAAGAAGTAGGTACGTTATCCAGAAAAAGCATAATATCTGCATACGAAGATATTTTGTTCTTGCTACCATCCGGACCAAATCCAGTTATTCTATCATCACCTCTGACTGCAATAGCCAGAGGCTTGATAAAAATAGCAAAAAGAAGCGGCGATAGAGGGCACTCCTGTCTCATACCCCGCTCAATGCCAAAACTGTCCATAGGGTGATTATTCACCAGGACTTAAGTTTTTGGCTTGGAGTATAATAGTTTAACCCATTCTATAGAAAATTATCCCCAAAACCAAAGGCCTTCATCTCCAAAAAAAAGGAATGACCAGTTCATGCATCCAAAAGCCTTTGTAGCGTCTAAGGCCACAAGAGCTTTTCCCTTCTTATCCATTAAGCCAATCTTGATAGCAGTAAAGGCATTTTTTTAGGTTATACTTAGTCGAACCCTGTGGCATAAATCCCATTTGATCTACATCCACTATTTGTCTTATAAAGCTCTCAAGTCTTATAGCAAGAATTTTTGCCAGAATTTTACAATCAGCATTTAGTAAAGAGGCTCAACTAATGACGGATCCTTTTCCTGTTTCAAGATCAAACTAATAATCGCTTTATCTTGGGATTTAGGTAGAATACCCCGTTTCTGTGAATCATTAAAAACCTGTAGCATAAATGGAAGAAAGTTTTCTTGGTACCTTAGATAAACCTCGGGTGGAATACCGTGAGATCCAGGTGCTTTATGGCTGGGCAGTATCTGAATTGCCAGTTTAATTTCATCCAAAGTTAGTGGGGCATCTAGTACATCCCTTGCTTCTATAGTAATTTTTGGTGGGGATACATTTCCTACGTATAATCATGCAGCCTTAATATCTACACCTCCCTTCTTACTATACAATTGTGCAAAGTAATTTTTTAAAACCTCTCTAATGGATTTTTGGTCCCGGACAAACCTATCCTTGTGCTGCATGATAATATCAATACATGATTTCCTGTTTTTATTATCAAGAATTCTAGAGAGTAGATTATTAGGTTTACCCCCTTGGAAGTATTTATTTTTTCTACTGGAGAGGGTATGACGTAGAGCTTGTTTTTCTACGTGATTCCAATATTTGTTTGTCGCATTTTCCCAAGCAGTTTTAAAAACCTCACTGGCGATGTCAAGCCATGCTTTTTCCATCTCCAACACTGACTCTTAACTGGTTTTCCTCCTTAGGCCTCATGCACACGACCGTATCCGTGTGCACGGCCGTGATTTTCGGGTCGGCCGGCTGCGGACTGTCAGTGGACTGTCAGCCGCAGGCCGCCTGAAAATCGCGGGACATGCACATGGCCGCGGCCATTGTTTTCAATGAGCCCGGACCGCAGAACCGGGCCGTAATAAGACATGCCCGTTCTTTCTGCGGTCCGGGCTCCCGGGCCGTGCACGGACCGCAAAAACTACGGTCGTGTGCACGGCCCCATAGAAAAGAATGGGGCCGCAATTCTCCCGTGGATTTTCGGGGGAATTGCGGCCGCAAAAACACGGTCGTGTGCATGGGGCCGCAATTCTGAAGTTTTTTGTAGGTACTAATTTCTTTTTATCAGTAACCCCCCTCAAGAAAGCTTTAAGTGAGTCCCATACACAAAGGTTACTTGTGCTATTTACATTAATCTGGAGAAAGGATTTCAATTCGGTCTCTATTAGATTATACTTATTACATGGGTCCAATAAATATAAATTTATTCTATATCTTGGGATTTTTGTCTCTTCTGATGTTATAAGAGCCAATAAGGGGGACTAGTCAGAGATTCCTCTAGCTTCATATTTGATCTTATATGATATTGATCTAAATAAATCGTTAACCAAAGCCAAATCGATTCTAGATAACATACCATGAGACTTTGAGAAACATTAAAAAGACACTTTATTAGGAAATTTCATTCTCCATAGATCTGCCCAACCCAAATCCTCCATTAGTCTAGCTAAATGAGACACATAATTAGATACCATAGTTGTTTGGTTTTTTTTTTGTTTTTTTTACCAAAACGATTTCGCTCAAGGTCTAACACCTGATTTAAAGTCTCCTAGAACCAACAGTGGTATATTAGCTCTATTTTTTGTGAAGTCAAATAATTTAAATAAGACTTCGGGTGAATAAGGTGGAGGGATATAAACATTGGCTAACACAAGTCTATAGCCATTAAGTATAATATCCAGGAATCTATATCTTCCTTCCTTGTCAATAGAACCGGCTATTATTTTACTATCAATTGCGTTATGAATTAGGATACAAACTCCCCGGGAATAACTTAAATCCCCTATTAATCCATCTTTTTTCCAATTGATATATTTTATCAACCTGCAAATGTGTCTCATGCAAGCAGTATACCGATGGTCCAAATTTTTTAAGTAGATTGAATATTCCAATACGTTTTAGGCCATTCTGAATAGCTCTAACATTCCACTATATAAATTTTAAATCTTGAGCCATGTCTCAAAGTAAAAATGGGTGAAAGAAAAGAAAAAAACAATCTCTCTTCAGTGACCCCCGCCTCGTCACCCTCCACAAGTCCCCACTTACCCAAACCCCCCAATAACCGACCCCTGGCCTACCCCCTCCTCCGCATAACCTCCTGAGTTGAATCACAAGTCAGAAAATTCCTCCTCAAAGCGTGGCGCCCCCTTCAAAAAATACCTGTATAGTTACAAAGAGGAAAAAAACAACAACCATGTTTTGTGCCTAACGACCCTTAGAGTCCAGCCATTCCGATGCTGATATTGCCAAGGCAAAAAATAATGTTTCTTGATTGTAGATACTTAAAGTTGGCTTTCTGTAAGCGAAATTTTACATCGTTAAATTTTTGCCCCTCTCTCTGTGTTTCATGAGAAATATCAGGAAACAGTCGGATTTGAGTGCCATTATACACTCCCGGTGCAGAGATTCTGTTATGAGCCAATATTAAGTCTCCATCTAAGGAAAGTAGAATTCTAGCCAAGATCGGTCTATGGCTCGAGACCAGTTCGGGTTTCTTAAAGGGTATTCTATGTGCCCTCTCAAGAGTAAATATATGACAAATATAAATGACCGCTTACAGCGAGATTACACTTGCTGTGCTGTAAGTCCCACACAAACGTTACCAAAGTGTCGGGATTGTGAATAGACATCGTGTCCTGGCTGGAAGCAATGTCTATTCACTGTCAAGACACTTCAGTAAAGTTAATGTGTGTGTATGTGACAGCACATAGTGAACAACGCAGAATCACTATGTGCTGATTACATGAATGGAGAGAAGTGTATGACACTGATTGGTCAGCGTCATACATTTCTCTGTACAACGTCCACTTGGTCAAAAGTAAAAACACGCCCAGTTGGGCATTAAGAAAGTAATTAGCGTAAAGATAAAATCGCTCATAACTTGGTGAAAATAGATAGTTTTTCTAAATGAAAACCACTGCTGTTCCCTACATTACAGCGCCGATCACATTATGTAAGAGATAGGGCACTTCTAATGTGGTGACAGAGCCTCTTTAATACATACTGTCAAGATCGATTGATTAGATGAAATAAACATTTATTTAAAGAGAATGTCACCTCCAAACCCCCCCCCCCTAAACTACAGTAATCCGTAAATAGCTTAAAAGATGTGGATTACAAATCTGTTTTGAGCTATGCGCTGCATGCTGACGAGTCCTAGTAGTCCTCTCCATTATAACGCCGAACTTAGTAGTCCTCTCTATGCATCTGCATGCAGCAGGCTTACAGCAGGGCAATGCAAGTCCGTAAAAAGATAAAAATTGCAGATTCGGAATTGGCATCTTTTAAGTTGTTTACTAATTATTGTCGTTTAGGGGGGTTTTCGGATAAGATAAAGTCTCTATAAAGTTAAAGCGTTGGTAAACTTTGGGACCATTTTGCTTAATGTTACAGCTATTGATGGAATAGTCCCCTTTACCTGCTAAAAAAATAATCAGATATTCTTCTTCATATAACAAATAAAGTCCTCGTCCTTTAGTCACTCTTTTTTTTTTTTTATAACTCTGTGGGAGTTTATTAAGCAGTAACCTTTGGAAACGTACATTTTCTAGAATAAACTGCTTCTTAAAGTTTTTGGATTACAACATACTAGACTTGTTTTTAGTTCCGCTTTGTTAATTTTAATAAAGGACCTGCTGTGACCATTGGCATCTGAACTATATTTGGATCTGAATTGTCAAGTAAGAATTAAATGCACTAATGGTTATACCTTATGCGGTTATTATGTGTTCCTCTAGTCCCAGTTTTTTTATTGACTTAATTTCTGTTCTCTAAATTCAGTTTAATAAAATATTATAAAATTGTATTTCGTTGATCCTTGTGGATTACTCATGGAAATTGACTACATTGTGAAGAAACTCGTTAATACTTTTTCCACTTGATTGTTTCTTCTGAATGTTCTTTGAAGCGGGGAAAACAGTTTTGATTTATCGGTTATACTTTGTGTTTGCCACCTTGGGAGTGCTTTAATTTTTGCACATCCTCTGAAGATCTATTATTAACACTTATGATGCTTGGTAATGAGGCCAGGATTATCATACATCTTATTGGTCTGATCCTGTGTAAAGATTTACTGGTACTATTTCTTTCACATGCAATGTGATTTATTTTATGCAAATACACCGTTTACTGATCTGCATGTATCGTATAGAAGGTTTAATTCCCAAAAAGAAATGCACAGCAATTGCCCAATGAAGGCGCAATATTTTACACCAATAATTTCAACGTCGATTCACAGAAAATGGTGTTCTCGGTAATAAAAAACAACTTTTAATTATCCGCTTTTAAAATATATATTCAAAAACCACGTCGAACAAATAAATGCGTCTCACAATATCATGGGACAGTATACTAAAATTCCTGCAGTATGCCGTGCAATCATAACATAGCTGTAGAGCCGGCACATCAATACTGCAATACCCTGTCCGCATCTCATTCAGTTATTGGCAACTGTACAGAGAATTACTGGACTTGTAAGTAGGGTTGGGGAAGCTGTCCCTATATACCCTACCAAACGTCTAATGGATGGAGGGATGTGGGTAGGGATAAAGCTGCAAATCCGCAATGGGCTAGCGGCTAGTAGCTGGGTCCTAGTCGCACCTCATGAATATCGAGGACTACATAGCGCACTCTATATAGTACTCCATATTCATGAGCTGTGGCTAGCCCTGCTGATTGGCAATTTTATCCCTATGCACAGTATGGGAAGAAAGCTGTCAATCATCGACAGGAGAGTAGGGCTAGCTGCAGCTCATGAATATGGGCTGCAGGAGAAAGTGAATTTTATAAAAACTACTGATCATTTAAGTAATACAGTGATGGAATCCGGGTTTCTATCACTACATTATACTGCTCTTTGATAGGGCAGCATAAACCTGGTGACCGTTTTATTTTAAGAAGTATGACTGATAAAATGGCTATGTCCAGCTTTGCAAGCATTTTTTTTTCTCCAAAGCATAAAAAATAAAGTGACTTTTTAAAATTATGTTGATTTAAAAATATTCCACCATTTAGTGTATGCAGTTCCTGTACTGACCTATGTGTCTCTAGTTACAGACCACAAACAAGTCCTGTGTGTAGTCTGATCTGCAAGTCCTTTGTTACTTTAGACCTTATTCACACGGCAGTGTTGGGTCCATGATAAATGGACCACCTGTCGGCCGCATTTTCCGAACCAACCACAGTTCAGGGAGCCAGGCTCCTAGCATCATAGTTATGTATGACGCTTGGTGTCCCTGCCTTCCCACGGGAATACTGTCCCGTACTGAAACATGGTTTCAGAACGTGACACTCGGAGGCAGTGACTCACAGCGTCATTGTAAAGGATCTGCCAGGCACAGCTTCGGTGTCAACGCCCATAGGTAATCAGTCTGCACCTGCTTCTATGTCTGTGAGACTGACTCCATCTTCCACCACTCAGGATGGCAGGCTTAGGAGTGGGAGAGCCTATCACAGCCTGGCCAGACGGAGCTAGCTCCCGCCCTCTGTCTATTTATACCTGCCTTTCCTGTTCCTCCTTGCTTGTGATTCTTCTCGTTTGGTTTCCTGGCCCTGCTGCAGCTTCTGAACTATTTGACCCTGCTTCATACTGACCCTGGCTTACTGACTACTCTCCTGCTCTGCGTTTGGTACCTCGTACACTCCTGGTTTGACTCGGCTTGTTCACTACTCTCCTGCTCTGCGTTCGGTACCTCGTACACTCCTGGTTTGACTCTGCTCGTTCACCACTCTTGTTGCCGTGGGCAACTGCCCCATTTCCCTTGGCTTCTGTGTACCCTTGTCTGTTTGTCTGTCGTGCACTTACTGAGCGTAGGGACCGTCGCCCAGTTGTACCCCGTCGCCTAGGGCGGGTCGTTGCAAGTAGGCAGGGACTGAGTGGCGGGTAGATTAGGGCTCACTTGTCTGTTTCCCTACCCCCATCATTACAGTCATACATAACTATGATGCTAGGAGCCCGGTCGTGTGAATTAGGCCTTACTCCCTCTGTCCAACTTCTACTATCTTTTGCAAAGGGCAGACGGAATGGAGTAAAATGTCACTGCAGAATCAGACTACACACAGGGTTTGTATGAAGTCTGTAACAATGGAGACCCATAGATCTGCATAGGAGCAGTAGACCCAGTTTTCTGGTATTCTGCAACTGCATACATCAAAGAGGCTCTGTCACCAGATTATCAAATCCCTATCTCCTATTGAATCTGATCGGCGCTGCAATGTAGATAACAGCAACGTTTTTTTTTTGTGTTTTTTTTTTGTGTTTTTTTTTTTAAAACGATGATTTTTGCCCAAGTTATGGGCAATTTTATATTTATGCAAATGAGCTTTTCAATGGACAACTGGGCGTGTTTTCTCGTTTTACCAACTGGGCGTGTATTGTGTTTTTACCAACTGGGCGCGTATTGTGTTTTTACCAACTGGGCATTGTGAATAGAAGTGTATGACGCTGACAAATCAGCGTCATGCACTTCTCATCGCTCCCACCCTGAAGGACCTGTGGGTTACATCACGCTGTGTGTCTGCAGTGACAGAAGCTGGCTGGGAACAATGAGGTTACCCACAGGTCCTTCAACCTTGGCGTCGGAAGAGAGAAGACACATCGGCTCCAGGCGTCAGAGGGTACAGTTGAATCTGCAGCAGCATCACCGTGTGCAGGTAAGCATAGTAAACTCCCTAGAGACGAGCATATTACCTTCTCAGACGGCTGGAGCCCATCTTTCTTCTCTGTCCGACGCCAAGGTTGAAGGACCTGTGGGTGACGTCACGCTGTGTGTCTGCAGTGAAAGAAGCTTGGTGGGAGCGATGAGAAGTGCATGACGCTGATTTGTCAGTGTCATACACTTCTATTCACAACGCCCAGTTGGTAAAAACACAATACACGCCCAGTTGGTAAAAACACAATATCTGCCCAGTTGGTAAAAACACAACACACGCCCAGTTGGTAAAAACACAATAAACGCCCAGTTGGTAAAACGAGAAAATACGCCCAGTTGTCCATTGAAAATGTCATTTGCATAAATATAAAATTGCTCATAACTTGGGCAAAAATGATCGTTTTAAAAAAAACAAAACTTTGCTTTTATCTACATTGCAGCGCCCATCAGATTCAATAGGAGATAGGGATTTGATAATCTGGTGACAAAGCCTCTTTAAAGTGACTGTCTGGCGACTCACTAGCTCCTGCCTACCTACTCCATTCTGAAGGAGGGAGCTGGAAGAGCAGTCAGAGGAGTTTTTTTTGTTGTTTTTTTAAGCCCCCTAGTATTTAGAGTTCCATAATTATTGGTCAGTTGCTTTAAAGGCTATGTACACCTTTGAAATGAATTTTTTTTTTTTTTATTGTTCTTTTGCTTCCTAAATGCAAAATTGGGCAACTTTCTAGATAGTCTTCATTAAAAATGTCCTAGGTTTCGACTGCTGTAGAACTGTATAACTCTTGTAAAAAGCTAGTCTCCAGCAAATTCTAACTCTAAACTGTCAGTCCACTGCTCCTGATGGCCGACTCAACTGCTCTTCACCCTCCCTTTTCTCAGTGTATGGCCGGATTCACATGGCCCTGTTTGGTCCATGATATACGGACCGTATGTCGTCAGTATTTCCTGGACCAAACACCGTTCAGGGAGCCGGGATCCTAGCATCATAGTGGTCTATGATGCTAGGAGTCCCTGCCTCTCTGTGGGAATACTGTCCCGTATCGAAAAGTTGATTACAGTACAAGACCGTATTCCCGTTGGGGGCGCGGAGCCCAGCTTCCTGAACTGTGTTCAGTCCAGCAAATACTGACAACATACGATCTGTATCTCCTGGACCGAACATGGCCGTGTGAATCGGCCTTAGAGATAGCAGCAGAGAGCGGGGGTAGTACAACGCAGATCAATGTGGGGAAAAGCTTCCAAGTGTTCAGGGAGGACAGAGCACACAAGTTGTTAGCCTTTGTGTTCTCCCCCCCAACTACACTATCAAAATGCTTTCTGAATACCATGACCTGCTGTATACAATTCCCCCCCCCCCCCCCCCCGCTCCTCCTGCTTTATCTAGAAAAGAGAGGGAGGAGAGCAATTGAATCAGTCGTCAGGAACAGTGAACTGACGGATTTGAGCTAGAATTTGCAGGCCAGATGCCTACAAAAGTTACACAGACTCTACAGAAGCCAAATGGTAAGAGATATTTAATTAAAACTATTTAGAAAGTTGTCTAATTTTGCACTTAGGAAGCAAATGAAGAATAAAAAACAAAATTCAAAGGTTTAGCTTTTAAACACTGCTGTCATCAGGACTGCACATGTCACCTAAGCCCGTTATTTCTTGCTGCATAAACGATACGATCAGCCAATGAACGAGCGTTTGCTCATACATCGGCTGATCGTTTTCTTGTTTACACAGGGCAATGATCGGGAGCATGAGTTCATATAAACGCTCATTTGAGCGATCAATGGCCTGTGTAAAAGGGCCCTTAATAGATCTTTATTATCAAACTTTTCATACCATTTGATTTCAACTGCAGAAATCTGTACAAAGATCCTTTTTAGTGAGGTCCAGTATAGGAGGGATTGAAGACTGTCATGGATTCTCTGTGTTATCCAAAGTAAAACTATATACAATTTCAAAGTGTAATATACCTGTACATATCACAGCAAAATGAAATCCTATGCAAAAAAAAACCCACATACAAGCACATATCCTACACCATTACCATGGCTTCCTCCCATGGCTCACAGAGCGAGGAAGAAGGGTAACTAAAGTACTATATTTTGTTTCACAGGCGTTACCAGGCCAAACCCTGTGACAGAATTTTCAGAATAAATTTGGAGAAGAGTTTTATTTGTTGCTGTTCCTTTTTATATTTGATTTTGCAAGTTCACCCATCTCATCATTTACCGAAGCCACCATCCGAAGAAACTCCACTACCAAATACATGCTTCAATAAGAGTTGTGGCTAAGTAGCACAACTCCAATATGTAAATGAGATACCACGTGACGTTGTTTGTGTATACATGCTGTATACTGATAATACAAGCCCCTGGAGAAATGTGAGGTATATGTTTTTTTAACTTCTACCTTACACAATAAGACAGTGATTAAAATGTGGTAAGAAATCCAACATAAACATCATATTAAAATGATTACTATTGTCGATATTGTTATGCACAGCTGCTCAATAGCTTTACATTGACAAAATGAGTTTATGGGCACCACACCTAGATGGAAGAAATCAAATTGAGTACTGATCACCAAATGTGGGTAATAGTGAAACAATTATTTCTTTATAAAGCTAGAATAATTACATTTAGTCTCCTATAACTGAGTTTGTCTTGTTTTTGCATTTGTAGTTAGAGAGGCAGATCATGATGCAGAATCAGATGCGAGAGAAGCAGATGGCCATGCAGATTGCCTGGACGCGGGAGTTTCTAAAGTATTATGGCACGTTTTTCAGCTTAACTGCACTTGGATTGACAGCAGGGTTTGTAACTTTTTCTTTAATGTCTGAAGTATAAAAATAGTCACAATATCCTCAGTATCCTCACCGATGCAAAACACTGATCCTACCAAAGGATCTGTTCGTATATCTCGGACCTAAAACCATGCACATAGATCAAATATAGCACCTATATAGGAAATGTGTGCTAAACCCATATAGAGTAACAATTATGTAAATTTTATTGGTATACATTAAAAGCAGACACAAATAATAAAAAAACAATACAAATCACATAAAAGCCATGTTAACCCCTTCCCTCTTTAGCCACTTTTGACCTTCCTGACAGAGCCTCATTTTTCAAATCTGACATGTGTCACTTTATGTGGTAATAACTCCGGAATGCTTTCACCTATCCAAGCGATTCTGAGATTGTTTTCTCGTGACACATTGGACTTTATGTTACTGGCAAAATTTGCTTGATATGTTCAGTATTTAATTGTGAAAAACACCAAAAATTAGCGAAAAATTGCAAAAATTAGCATTTTTCTCAATTTAAATGTATCTGCTTGTAAGACAGGCAGTTATACCACACAAAATTTTTGCTAATTAACATCACCCATATGTCTACTTTAGATTGGCATCGTTTTTTAAACATCCTTTTATTTTTCTATGACCTCACAAGACTTAGAACTTTAGCACCAATTTCTCACATTTTCAAGAAAATTTCAAAAGGCTATTTTTACAGGGGCCAGTTCAGTTGTGAAGTGGTTTTGAGGGCCTTATATATTAGAAACCCCAAAAAAGTCACCCCATTTTAAAAACTTCACCCCTCAAAGTATTCAAAACAGCATTTAGAAAATGTCTTAACCCTTTAAACATTTCACAGGAATTAAAGCAAAGTAGAGGTGAAATTTACAAATTTCATATTTTTCTGCAGAAATACATTTTTAATACAATTTTTTTTATAACACAGAAGGTTTTACCAGAGAAATGCAACTCAATATTTGTTTCCCAGTTTCTGCAGTTTTAGGAAATATCCCACATGTGGCCGTAGCGTGCTACTGGACTGAAGCACCGGCCTCAGAAGCAAAGGAGCACCTAGTGGATTTTGGGGCCTTATTTTTGTTAGAATATATTTTAGGCACCATGTCAGGTTTGAAGGGCTCTTGCGGTGCCAAAACAGTCAAAATCCCCCAAAAGTGACCCCATCTGGGAAACTAGACACCTCAAGGAAATTATCTAGGGGTGTAGTGAGCATTTTGACCGCACAGGTTTTTTACAGAAATTATTGGAAGTAGGCCGTGAAAATTAAAATCAACATTTCTTCAAAGAAAATGTAGGTTTAGCGATTTTTTTTCTCATTTCCACAAGGACTAAAGGAGAAAAAGCACCGCAAAATTTGTAAAGCAATTTCTCCCGAGTAAAACAATGCCCCACATGTGGTAATAAACGGTTGTTTGGAGACACGGCGTGGCTGAGAAGGGAAAGAGCGCTATTTGGCTTTTGGAGTTCACATTTAGCAGGAATGGTTTGCGGAGGCCACGTCACATTTACAAATCCCCTGAGGGGACAAAACAGTGAAAACCCCAAACAAGTGACCCCATTTTGGAAACTATACCCCTTGAGGAAATTATCTAGGGGTATAGTGAGCATTTTGACCCCACAGGTTTTTTGCAGAAATTTTTGCAAGTAGGCTGTGAAAATGAAAATCTACATTTTTTCAAATAAAATGTAGGTTTAGCTAATTTTTTTTCATTTCCACAAGGACTAAAGGAGAAAAATCACCATAAAATTTGTAAAGCAATTTCTCCCGAGTAAAACAATACCCCACATGTGGTAATAAACGGCTGTTTGGACACACGGCAGGGCTTAGAAGGGAAAGAGCACTATTTGACTTTTTGAGATCACATTTAGCAGGAATGGTTTGCGGCGGCCATGTCACATTTGCAAAGCCCCTGAGGGGACAAAACAATGAAAACGCCCAAAAAGGGACTCCATTTAGGAAACTACACCTCTTGAGGAATGCATCTAGGGGTGTAGTGAGCATTTTGACCCCACAGATGTTTCATAGAATTTATTAGAATTAGGCAGTGAAAATAAAACAGTCCTTTTTCTTCAATAAGACGTTGCTTTAGCGCAAATTTTTTCATTTTCTCAACAAATAAAGGAAAAAAAGAACCCAACATTTGTAAAGCAATTTCTCCCGAGTACGGCAATACCCCATATGTAGTCATAAACTGCTGTTTGGGCACACGGCAGGGCTCAGAAGGGAAGGACCGCCATTTGGAGTGCAGATGTTGCTGGATTGGTTTCTGGGCACCTGTGGGCCCAAAACAGTGGAAACCCCCCAGAAGTGACCCCATTTTGTAAACTACACCCCTCAATGCATTTACCAAGGGGTGTAGTAAGCATTTTAACCCTGCAGGTGTTTTGTAGAAATTAGTGTGCGCTCAATGTTGCAGAGTGAAAATGGGATTTTTTTCCATAGATATGCCAATATGTGGTGCCCGGCTTGTGCCACCATAACAAGACAGCTCTCTAATTATTATGCAGTGTTTCCCGGTTTTAGAAACACCCTACATGTGGCCCTAATCTTTTGTCTGGACAGTCGACCAGGCTCAGAAGTGAAGAGTACCATGCGGAGTGGAGGCCTAATTTGGCGATTTACAAAGTATTGGTTCACAACTGCAGAGGCTCAGATGTGAAATAATAAAAAGAAACCCCTGATAAGTGACCCCATTATGGAAACTGCACCCCTCAAGGCATTTATTAAGGGGTTTAGTGAGCATTTTCACCCAACAGGTCTTTTCCATAAATGAATGCGCTGCGGATGGTGCAAATTAAAAATTTATATTTTTCCCTAGATATGCCATTCAGTGGCAAATATGTCATGCCCAGCTTATGACGCTGGAGACACACACCCCAAAAATTGTTAAAAGGGTTCTCACGGGTATGACGATGCCATATATGTTGAAGGAAACTGCTGTTTGGGGACGCTGTAGGGTTCAGGGCCGAGGGAGCACCATTTGGCTTTTGGAGAGCGGATTTTGCTTGGTACTATATTTGTTTGAGTATTGCTGGTGTTTTATAATGTGGGGGTACATGTAAGCGGGGCGGAGTATATAAGGGGCATAGTCAGGTGGTATAAAAAAATAAAAATAATCCATAGATGTGTGTTACGCTGTGAAGCAATCCTTTCTGCACAGGCCGGTGTCGCACTGATAAATGGTGTCATTTCTTATCCCCCTTTTGGTCCACACTCCGCGCCTTTGTAGTTTGGGGAATTTTGCTGGGAAAGTATTATCCTGGTATAATACGGGCACCGTCGCTTCCAGCGGATATGTTTGGGCCCTCCCCTTCCTGGTTCCCTAATTTTAGGTCCTTGATAAATCGCCTCTTGAAACAGAAGAAATGTTCCCCTTGGGCACAACTGCATATTTTTTTATTTCCTGACTTATTGGAGCCATAACTAATTTTATTTTTTATAGACGTAGCGGTATAAGGGCTGGTTTGTTGCGGGACGAGCTGTAGTTATTATTGGTACCATTTTGGGGTACATGCAACTTTTTGATCACCTTTTATCCTATTTTTTGGGATGCCAGGTAAACAAAAAAACGCAATTCTGGCACAGCTTTTTTCGTTTTTTTATACAGCGTTCACCATGTGTTATAAACTACATGTTAACTTTATTCTGCGGGTCAGTACGATTCCGGCGATACCTGATTTATAGCACTTTTTTATGTTTTACAACTTTTTGCACAATAAAATTACTTTTGTAAAAAGAATGTATTTTTTCTGTCGCCAAGTTGTGAGAACCATAACGTTTTAATTTTTTTGTCGACGGAGGTGTATGAGGGCTTGTTTTTTGCGGGACGAGCTATAGTTTTTATAGGTACCATTTTTGGATACGTGCGACTTTTTGATCACTTTTTATTGTAATATTTGTAGGGCAAAGTGACCAAAAAACAGAAACTCTGGTAACGTTTTTTACGGGTTTTTTTTACGCTGTTCACCGCGTGCAATAAATAATATAATATTTTGATACCTCCGGTCGTTACGGTCGTGGCGATACCAAATACATATGGTTTATTATTATTTTTCAATAATAAAGGACTTGATAAGAGTAAAAGGGGGATTGTGTTTTATTTGATTACTTGAAACTTTTATTGTTTTCAAACTTTTATTTTTTGCACTTTTTTTTACACTTTTTTATACTTTTTTTACACTTTTTCTCAAGTCCCACTAGGGGACTTGAAGGTCCAACGGTCAGATTTTTTTTTTTCTAATACATTGCACTACCTATGTAGTGCAATGTATTAGATCTGTCAGTCATTCACTGACAGCAAGCCGTTTAGGCTTCGCCTCCCGGCGGGGCCTAAATCGGCTTCCGTAATGGCAGAGCAGGAGACCATTGTGTCTCCTGTTGCCATAACAGCAGTCGCCAGTCCCGATTGCCTGTCAGGGCTGGCGATCTGCTTGTAACCGCTACGATGCAGCAATCGCTTTCGATTGCTGCATCGAAGGGGTTAATGGCAGGGATCGGAGCTAGCTCCGGTTCCTGCCGTTACAGGTGGATGTCAGCTGTACAGTACAGCTGACCTCCACCGCTGATGACGCCGGATCAGCTCCTGACCCGGCGCCATCTTGCCGGCAGCTACGGAAGCCGATCAGGCTCCGCCGCCGGGCGGATCTTGACCGGCTTCGGTGCTAGGCAGACCGGGAGGCCAGTATTAGGCCTCCGGTTGCCATTGCAGCCACCGGAACCCCGGCAATTTCATTGCTGGGGCTCCGATGAGCTGCAAACACCTTAAGTGCAGCGATCGCGTTTGAGCGCTGCACTTAAGGGGTTAATGGCGGGGATCGAAGCTAATTTCGGTCCCCGCCGTTACAGTCGGATGTCAGCTGTAAGATACAGCTGAGATCCGACGATGATGGCACCGACTCAGCTTCTGAGCCGGTGCCAAACGTTTGACGTACATGTACGGCATTTTGCGGGAAGTCAATGCTTTCCATGACGTACATGTACGTCAAATGTCGGGAAGGGGTTAAAGCAGTGTTCTTATGTCATGTAAACAAAGCTTAACTGGTTCAGTTTAGTCAGCGTTTAGCTATTTTTAGCGCACAATAGTTAAACTGCTATATACGTTTTTATTTGTTGGGCTAGCGACGTGATATTTTAGATAAGATCAATGCAGGGTTCTTATTTTTTTTATCATTTTTATACACCTCATTTTTCATTTTTAGGCTTATAGCTTGAAAAAAATAGTAAAACACTTGCATTTTTTTAGATATTTTCTGGTTATATACTGTAGTGTTACCCTAAAATAGAGGAGGCTCCCTCTGTAACCCTTACGACACCCCCATGATGTGTTCGCAAGGTGATGATGGTTTCCATGGCAGCCGAGAGCCTAACAAAGGCCCCTAGGTCTGCCATCAGTGTATGTCTATTAGGCCTAGAGGCAGGGCCTAATAGAATGCCTGTCAGTTTTACACTGACAGGCATAAAAGAGTACAGAAGTATTGCAGTGTATTATAAAAGCGTTTGCACGATCCCATAGTGGGACTAAAAAAAAAACAACTAAAAAGTCATATGTATCTCAAAATGCTACCAATAAAACTCGTCCCGCAAAAAAATAAGCCCTGATAAAGGCACATCGGCGGGAAAAAAAAAAAATGATGGTTCTTAGAACATGGGAACGCACACAAAAATACTTTAACCCCTTCAGAACGCAGCCTGTTTTGGCCTTTGTGGCACAGACGATTTTTTTAAATGTAACGTGTTACTTTATGTGGTAATAACTTTGGAATGCTTTTACCTATCCAAGAGATTCTGAGATTGTTCCCTCATGACACAGTGTACTTTATGTTGGTGAAAAAATTTGGTTGATAAATTCAATATTTATTTGTGAAAAACACCAACGTTTAGAGAAAATTTGCAAAAATTAGCATTTTTCTAAAACCACTAGGTGCTTTTTTGCTTCTGAGGCCTGTGTAGTCCATTAAGACACAAAGGCCACATGTGGGATATTTCTAAAAACTGCAGAATCTGGGCAATAAATATTGAGTTGCGTTTCCCTAGTAAAACCTTCTGTGTTACAGAAAAAAAATGAATTTCTGCACAAACAAAATAAAATTTGTAAATTTCACCTCTACATTGCTTTAATTACTGTAAAAGAGTGAAACTTTCTGAATGCTGTTTTGAATACTTTGAGGGGTGCAGTTTTTAAAATGGGGTGATTTAAAGGGACTTTCTAATTTTATATATTAAAACTAGGTACTAGAACTAAACTGGTCCCTGAAAAGATTTCCTTTTGACATTTTCTTGAAAATGTGAAAAATTCATGTTCAAAACATTAAAAAAAAAACGTTTGCAGACATGTGGTAAATATGATATATATTTTATTTTCATGAGTTTGTCGACAATTTTGGTACTGAAAAACAAAGGCAAAAGAGAATAAAACTGTTCTGGTGTAACTAAAAACGATACGGTTTATACATTGATTGTAACTTCTGATAGTTGATACAATTAGCATGTTTTTATTGTATCAGAATGTGTCTTTTATGCTTTTCTTACAATAAACACTTTAGTGTACTGTCATATTTCACAATAAAGAGATTTAGCACAGAGCATACAGTGTTTTTTAAGTCAATATTCTTTAAAGAGGACCTGTGACCTCTCCTGACATGTCTATTTTTGTAAATACTTCAATGCCCCATGAAATAATCGTTCTGGGGCATCTTTTCTTATAACTCTGCATTGTCATTCCTCTGTTATTCCTCCTAGAAATATATGATGAAGGTGACAACTGTGTATCACAGTCTCACTCTGTCAGCACTGATTGGACATTGTCAGTCGGTGTAGGGACACACCCCCAACTGGTAACACAAAGTTGTCTTTTTTTCATAAATTTCTAGGAGGAATACCAGAGGAAAGACGCAACATAGCGTTCTAAGAAAAGATACTTCAGATTTGATATTTTAAGGGGAATACAATTATTTACTCAGACATGTTAGGAGAGATGACGGCCTCTTCAACCCTTTAGTGACCAGCCTATTTTGGGTCTTAATGACGAAGTGATTTTTTCAGAATAGATGATAAATGTTTAATTGCTGTGGGACCCGACCCCGTTCCTCCTCACTGCACGATCACAGTGAGGAGGATTTTGTGTTGAGCGGTGATCGCTTATGTCAATATTTATGGGACCGTGGTGGTCCCCCAGCAATCATATATTTATCACCTATCCTGTCGATAGGTGATAAATGTTCTTAGTGGGAAAACCCCTTTAAGAGGCATTTATTTGGATTTGGTCTTTAAAGTACTCCTAACTTTTGACACTTTGTTTTTTGCAGGGCAATAAAAGGGAAGAAGCCAGCATTATTTATTCCCATTGTACCGCTGGGATTTATTTTTGCATACCAGTATGATATGGGCTATGGGACCCTAGTTCATAGGATGAAAGGTACTAATGTTTGATAACATGCACTACAATTTGTTTTTAGATTTTTTTTTTTTACTCCTTGCTCCTCAAGTTTGTTTCACAGTGTTACAACTTGCAGCTTGATCTTCACATCTAAACGTGAATTGGCTTAATGGAATTGCTACCGCCACTGCACGATTTGCACCATAAATTACCCCAAAAAAGTAACAAAAGTTACAACTGCTGGGTCTTGTACATCTATGTTTAAATAGCGTAGACAAACGCAGTCTATGTTCACTATTATGAGGTCATCTTCTCGGCCCCCTCCCCCCTCTGGGTGAACTGAGTAGACCATAGGCCCTGGGCTATTCCCCAAACTTGGGCTCCCCTTCACTACCGCCGCCGCCATGCCATATGCTATAATTTCTGTGCTAGCATTGAAAAAGAAATATTACGATTCCCGTTGTCGAAGGGCTGTGTCCCTAAATAATGACCAGTCTCCAACCATCTCTGACAGTATCGCACTGTGCAGGGACACGTCCTCCTGACAAGGGGAATAACACCCATTTATCTATCAGTCCTTGACTGCACAAAGACTGTTTGTGAAATACAAGGATTTCCTATAATAAACATGTCAGGAGTGGTGACAGATTCTCTGTAAATCCAGTGAGACACAGGAGACGTTTTCTCAGATTCTAGTCATTGTTTTTCTCTTTTCTTCTCCATCTGGTCTAGACCTCATGACAAATTCTCCCGGCCACGACCCATTTCTGCAGATTTTGGCACTTCGATATCTTCAGCCCCTCACTTTACCAACATTTACGCACCTATAAACGAAGAAAAAAATTCTCATGGTGGTACACACTATGCCCCTAAATATAATATACCCTCCTGTAGATAGTGCCACACAGCCCCCTGTAGATTGTGCCACACTGCCCCCCCTCCTGGAGATGGCGCCACACTCACCTGTCCTCGTTCCCGTGCCGTCCTCTTGTCCAGCGATGCAGGCCTGGTCGCTTCTGACCAGGCCTCATGTGTCTGAATCCCAAGAAAGCGCCAAATGGCAGGGAAGGGAACCCATGGTTCCCTTGCCTTGCCAACGATGTCAATTTTATCGGCGTCCAAAGGACGCGGATACAATTAAATCCAATGTAAGGGCCTTCAGGCCATTATTACAGTGGGCTTTCTGCCCCATACATAAAGCTGTTTTGTCACATGATTTTTGCTGTGATTCGCGATGTGGTTTTAATCTTTAGGCGGCCATGGGCCCCCTGGGAGCCTAGGGCCCTAAAAGGCCGCCCTAAACAGACCTATGGAGATCCGCCATTGAGTGCGCATCCAAACTACAGCGAAAGTCAGGAAATCAATTGCGGCATACACACTTCCGTTGTTTTAACGGAACCGTGTGGCCGTTCCGTCAAAAGTAGTGCAGGTCCTACTCCTGCCCGTTTTTGACGGAACAGTCTCGGCCTTTGCATTGAATTTGGTCCATGAAACAATGGGCTGCACACGGAAGCCATCCGTGTGCAGCCCGTGTGTGATGGTAACGTCATTAACAGCCGTTTAATGGCCGACAGAAGTTTGCATGAGGCCTAAGTCTTCTTCTCTCTCCTGGAGAATGAAGAAGGCTAACTGTTAAAGAGCTGCAACAATATATATACCTATATACACATACACACATAACCGATAAATATATTTAAAAAAAATTGTTTTTTTCCACATTTTTTGTGATTTGTCTGCTCATAATAAAAATGTAAAACATGGAATTAATTCAACTAATCTAGAAAATTAAAGCCTCATAAGTCTTGTAAAAAAAAAAACAAAGTAAAAATAGTTAGGATATTCAAAGTGGTTGCAAAGATAATATCGTTTAAAGAAGTGCACATCAGAAATGGAAAATTTGACCTGGACACAGATGCTTTTGATCAATGACCCTTGGTCATGAAAGGGTTAAACTATAACTAGGACTTCATGATGACATCTGCAGTCTGTCTCGCAGCATCACTATTGCAATGGAAAAGCTTTAGTAACACAGGGGATATGATATATTCCTATAAGACAATATTGAATCTTGTGTCACTATCTAGGTCTGGCTGTGATCATAGCTCACAGTAGGCTTAACGGAGGTATAACATTTAACACAAATATAGCTCAGTAGACTGAGAACCAAATGTGCTCTAGTAGCACACTCTGACAATGTGGGCCCTAAGTATAACCGCTTAACGACCAGGCCTTTTATAGCCTTAATGACCAAGAATTGTTTTTTGTTTTGTGTTTTTCACTGTCACATTCCGAGTCATAACTTTTTATTATCCCGTTGACATAGCCGTATAAGGGCTTGTTTTTTGTGAGACATGTTGTGTTTTTCAATTGCACCATTTTTGGATGCATATAATATATTGCTTATTATATTCTATGTTCCCTTCCCTTTTTCCATACCCATGTAACTATGTAACTTTTATTAACTTTATTTTAGAAGGAATTGAACATAAACAGCTACTCTAGCATTGTTTTTCGCATTATAAATATACCCTGTTCACTATGCGGCGTAAATAACATGTTACCTTTATTCTATGGGTCGAATACGTAAAGGTTTTATGTTTACACAATAAAAAACCCTTTTTTTTTAAAAAAAAAATGACTTTTTGCATCGCCGTATTCCAAGAGCCGTAACTTTTTTTTTATTTTACCATCGCTGTAGCCATATGTGGGTTTATTTTTTGTGGGATAAGGTGTAGTTTATATTGGTACTATTTTTGGGGTACATGGGACTTATTGATTACCTTTAATTGTTTGTGGGGTGGAATGGAAAAAACAGATCAAACCAAATTGATTCTAAAATATTCTCATTCATTCTTAATATCAACAAGAATTCAAGACCTTAATTATAATCACTGGAAGATGGTATAAAACTCTGGAAATTATAAATAAGATTAGCCATTCTTACTCCTCTACATCCTGGAGTTACAATAAAGATATAGGCTCGATGTTACATATCTGGTTCGATTGCTCTGTAATCCGCTCGTTTTGGCAAACTATCTAATTTGATCACAAGTAAATTTTTTAGTAAAGATATTATCCTTATGCCAGAACTATAGTACTTAATTTAGATACTACCCACCAGTATATTAATCCCAATTCCATTGTGCCACATCTTATAAGTGCAGCAAAAACTTTGATCGCGAGACACTGTAAAGATAAAGACCCTCCTACAATACTTGAATGGCTAAAAGAAACCAACCTAATCCAATGATACGAAAAAACTAAATGGATCTTTAACCAACGATTTGATAAATTTCAACAGTTATGAAAAGACTGGTCAACATTTTACAATTCAAGAGAGTAAACTCCTTATCTAATACTACGATATAAGTAGACCAATACATTGATACCCTTTCAAACTATATGGAACGGACTCAATATCTTTATACATTAGGTATAAAATTCCTATTTAAAAAAATTGGTTATACTTTTTGAAATAGTCAGCAAATTATTGATATATAATATATGATTTTGCTATATTGCACTGTGATATTCAACCCCCTGCCTCTTTTCCTTTCTGTACGCTTATCCCTGTTTTTCTTAAACTTAAATAAAGAATATACAAAAAAAAATAAAAAAGCTTTATACCTTTTGCCATTTTCAGTCCTTTACAAAACAAACACCTCACATCTTAATTTTATAGAGGGCTTGTGCTCCTTTGCAGTCAACTATTCTCTGCCAAGGTATTAAATAATAGAATGCTTTACCCTCCCTTACATCAAGCTTCCTTAAAGGGGTTGTCCGGTTTCAGCAAATTTAATGTTTTTTATAGAACTAAAAATTATTTTCACATGACCATGGACAGAATTTTATTCACTGGAAGTAAACAATTAATTATTCCTACTTAAAAACTACAAGAAGAGATCTTGAAAACTGTGCGGAATTACTATAGAAAGTATATTGGAAAATGTTATAACTTTTAATTATAGAAAAAAATAACCTTAACTTGCTAATACCGGACAACCCCTTTAAGTATAAATAAGAATAGGGATTCCCTGGAAGTTAAAACCATTTTTTAAAGCAGCTCCATTATCTTTACTTCTGTATGGCACTTAGAGTGGTTGGCACAATTTATGCCCCCTGAACTCTTACAGTCAAAGAGAAAGGGGTAACCTGCACCCTAGTTTGTTAACATGCAGTATAGATTGCGCTGTAGGATTTGGGGTATTGCTATTTAGTAGATAACTTGTGCAACTATAAAATCATGCTGTTTGTCAAAATATATAATTCCATTATCTGTGTTTATTGAACAACTGACAACTCCGTATTCATAACATAGGCTAATGCTATTTATTGCTGTAGTGAGTATATCCTGGCAACAAGATTTTTTTGCAGCCAGTAATAATTCATGTAATAGAGGTAATTCATTGAATATGTACACAACAATAGGCATAGATGCAATGGAAATTGTGATGTCAATTTTTACAGACAAAGCTTCTAGATGCTGCATTATGAATGTTGGAGTATTTAAAAAAAAAAATAAGAACACCTGTTTTGCTTTCAGCATTGTAAAAAAATAAAAGGAACACGTTGCTACTCTGGGTATTTATTTTTACGTAATAAAAGGCTACTTATTTATTATGATTTATATTGTTTATTTAAATAATGAAATATTTCTCTAAACCACCAACTTGAAAGGTAAGATTATCACTTTAAGAGAATCTCCCTTAATTGATACTCATTTGCCTACAGTATGTGTGGCAGTTACATAATAATCTGCTATTGGTTGTTTATTCACTTGTAGTTTACAATCATTGACCCTTTGCTTTGCTAAAATTCTTCATTTTATGCACTTACATCCTGATGGTTTTGTGGATGGTGTTGCGCAGTGGTGAAACAGTGGACTTGTGCTTATACAGAGCAGTCAATGTGAGCATGTAGGTTTGCAGTGCAATGCTCGGGGGTGAACCAGAACCTGAACCTCTGACATAATTAAAAACTAGACAAGACGTGTATTTTTTACTCTATTAGACCGGTCGGTGGGCAGAAGTCAATTATCATAGTTTTACCCTAAAAATCTGCCTGAGGAAAAAAAAAACTGGTAAAAACAACCTGTTTTGACTTTTGTTTCATGTTTAAATCCACACCTGCACTGTCTCTTTAAATGTAGTTTTATTATATATAGTCATTGAGCACCATGGTAACAATCATGTATTCTTTTTATTCTGTTTAGGTACTGCCGAAGATATTCTTGAAAAAGAACAACATTTACTAGAAATCCCTCGGGGTTTACCAACTTTTGAGCTGATTGAAAAAGCAAGGAAAGCTCAAAGAAAGTTCTTTGTAGAGAAGTAGAATCCAGTATAAACACAACACCAAAGGAAGCTTGAAATTCATTCATCATGAACCTAATATTCCGTCCCAGGCTGCAGTCACCAATTTACACAATGCAATGGTGCTAGATTTTGTAACACGGTACTATAGACAATGACGTGAAAAATAAAATGAATAACAAATATACATTTTTTTAGACCATTTCCAATTAATTTATAATAAAGACCATTTCCAATTAATTTATCATAAAGAAATCCTAGTAAATTTTGTCTTGTGTAAATCATTTTACCCCAAGTATCAGCATTTTAATATGTACATAATTTTTACATTTGTGTGCACACCGGTATCAAAATAATATTTATTAGATAGACCTCTAATTGTAACAACGTTTGTAACATAATGAGTAATATCAGCTGGTATGTTTGTGGTATGGCTATATACAGGTTGCAAAATAAAAAGTTTATTAATAACTAAAGGAATATTGGTAAAAATTTTGATTTAGAAAATATTATTTTCTACAGAGCTCTGTAAACAGTTTAAAATGTTAAATATGTATGCTTTAATTCTTTTTAAAACGGACTGCTCAGATATTTAAACTGCCCTGTCTGAGGGCAGCATAATGAAGTGAGACATACTGATTTCAGTGTGCTACTAACACCTAATGTTAAGTAGTTTAGGGGAATTTAGAACGTATACTTGTTTTGCGCGGCCAGCGTCACAAGTATGAGTCCAAGCATGGCCAGCCTTAGATATGTTCGACCAGTGCGGTCGCACAGGACGCCAGCCGCCACACTGCAAGAGGGGCGCCAGCAGGTGTGTGTATACCTGCGCCGTTGCAACTACCAGCGGGTCAGGTGCCACTTGCTAACTGCACACAGGGCCGGCCTTAGGCAGTCTCCTTTCCGCCCGGGCGCTTATTCACTTAGTGGCCGTCGCTACCACTGTACCAGCCTTAGCGGCTGCTAGTGGTGACACCGGGCATGAGGGCAGTGGCACCGCTAGCAAGCGCTGCGGCTGCTATAGTGGTAGCGACGGCACTATAGCAGAGCAGGGAGGTATCTCCCTGCTCTATCTACTAGCGCCACTGTAGCTCCCTGAAGGAGCGGAATCCCCATGTGGCCGGGGATTCCGCTCCTGGAGCGCTCCTTGATGTCTCTGTCCATATATGGACAGTGACATCAGGGGAAACTCCTTCAGGGAGATACAGTGGTGCTAGTAGATAGCAGAGCAGGGAGATAACCTCCAGGGGATTCCACTCCAGGAGAAGTCAATGATGTCATGGACACAGACGACAGGAGCTTCTCCTGGAGTGGAATCCCCGGTCACAGCGTCGTCAACGCTGTGGATGGGGATTCCGCTTCAGGAGTTTCCCCTGATGTCACTGTCCTGTGTCTTAGGGCTCTTTGGATCATTGTAATCAATTTCAGACACCAGTGATAATTTGTTTGCCAAGTGCGCACAATCAAAGGAACTACTTAAGAAGGACGTTCCACATTATTAAGCGGGCCACGGGTTTCAAGCAATATGGGAAAGAAAAAGGATCTCTCTGCTGCCGAAAAGCGTGAAATTGTCCAAGGTATTGCACTAGGTATTGCCTTTTAGGGCCCCTGACGGTGTGAAAATAACCTCTGCAAAGTACGTAGAGTTTATGACTGACCATGCCTTCCGTAGCAAAATTATCTTCATGCATGACAATGCACCATCTCATGCTGCAAAGAATACCTCTGTGTCATTGGCTGCTATGGGCATAAAAGGAGAGAAACTCATGGTGTGGCCCCCATGTTCCTCTGACCTCAACCCCATTGAGAACCTTTGGAGCATCCTCAAGCAAAATATCTGAGGGTGGGAGGCAGTTCACATCAAAACAGAAGCTCTGGGAGGTTATTCTGACATCCTGCAAAGATATTCAAGCAGAAACTGTCCAAATACTCACAAATTCAATGGATGCAAGAATTGTGACGGTGATATCAAAGAAGGGGTCCTATGTTAACGTAACTTTGCCTGCTAAGTTGTTTTTTTTGATTGAAAGAGCTTTTGATTTCTGTAAATATGACCTCCTGATGCTGCAAATTCAACTAATTACCATTTTTGTTCTCTTTACAACCTTTAAAATGTTTTGATCTTTGTTGTGCATAATAATGTGAAACAGTGCATTATGAGTTTTTTATTTCTAAAAAAAAATCTGTTCTTAGGAGATTTGTTCAATAAAATTTGCATTATACTCCAACGCTTGATGGCTTGAAGATTATACTGACTGTCATTTGCATCGACTATTTAGGAAAATCAGCGAAAAATAACATTTGCATAATAATTTGGAACGCAATGTAAATTGATATTCGTTCTCTTACCAGGCATGATGCTGGATTGGTCTGCATGTATAAGACAGGTCGCCAAAATTTTAGCTTGAATATTTATGGAATTATTTAGCAAGACCAGTCTCTAGAAAGAATTTTAGGGTACAAGAAGTTTAGGAGCCAGAAAGTCTGCTCTATGTTCATACCATTTAATAGAGAAGCCATCACTGCCTGGAAATTTCCTATAGGGAAAAGACTTAATAGCCGCTATCAATCACTTCCTTTTTCGTCAGAACACCATCTAAGATTAACACACTATCTGTAGGAAGAGTCGGAATATACTCTTTTTTAAAAAAATAATTTTCTGACACTATGAGCGACCACCATCCGCTATGTACTACCCGATGGATAGGATCTCCTGATCATTCACCAATGGTAGTACCCTCAACAGTGTCTAACCCTAACTTAGGGGTTGGTGTCTAGGTGTTCCACCACTGTATGCGAATTGGTTACCAGTATTAGCTGACTTGTTAATGTAGAAATCATTTTTAAAATATCTAAAACAAAGTTTGGAAATGTGTGACAAGATGGAGGGTATTACATTCACAATTCCTCTCTTTTTGACAAACTCTTAAGACATTCTAACTGTCTCTACTCCTTGCCATTATATGGAGTGTTCTATCCCTCTGATCTCAGTAGCCCATAAGGGTGGAGATCTGAGACCTCTGGAACCTACCCCTTTTCTCCCTCACCCTAGTTGTCCCGATTTGGCTAATGGGCAATGGTGAGGGGTTCCACAGTAAATGCAAACATCCACTATGTCAGGGTTCCATCCATCACAAACAGAACACCTCCAGCCATTATCTTGAGAGGTGGAAGCTGTAGTAGACTTGTATACGAAAATGGTTAACTTTTCCTTCTCAGTATTTAGTCCTTTTGATGTGAGGGTAGTTGAATTTCTTGTCCGATGGATGTGTACATCTTTGGTGGTGGTGATCTTGGTTATAGCGCACACAGCACACCTATAACACAAATAAATCAATAAGGCAATTCTTAGCAATACGAATGTTCCCATTCTTCTTTGAGAATATCATTCATCACTCTTATTATGTTATTAGGAGACATATGAAACTGAAACAGGCAACAAGGTCGCATTTTTGAGTAGCCTCATTTAGGAATCTCTTGCAGTGTGAGGGGTGTATCCACTGGGTACTGCCTTCCAACTTCACAGATGTTGGTGTTGTCAGCTGCATCTGGAACGGACCTTGGCTGTAGAGTTTTTGCGATGTGTCTTTTCACAGTTACTCAGTCTCCAGGCTTTAGACGGTAGCTCCCAGACAATTAATCAGGATCTGGAAAGGAACTGTACACTCTGTGATGCACATGTGTTAAGTGCTGTTGGAAGGCTCCTACGTATGATGTAAGGTCTGGGTGGTGCATCTGCATCTGTTAAGGGAAATATAATCCTGTCTTAGGGGGTGTCCCAAAAGAACCTCCTAGGGAATGAGTCTTGTCTTCCTGTTTGGGGTGGTTCTGATAAGAGTATAAGGCCATGGGGAGACACTCAGTCTAGGGTTTTCCTTTCTCGACCATAGCTTTCTGAACCTGGAATATAAGTGTTCCATTAAGGGTATGTTCACATAGCCTATTTTTCGGGCCGTAAACGGCCGAAAAATCGGCATCAGATCGCCTCCAAACATCTGCCCATTGATTTCAATGGAAAATCGGCGTTCTGTTCCGACGGAGCGTTTTTTACGTGTAAAAAAAACGGGCGCGAAAAAGAAGTGCAGGACACTTCTTGGGACGTTTTTGGAGCCGTTTTCCATAGACTCTATTGAAAAAAGCTCCAAAAACGGCCGTGAAAAACGCAGCGAATTTCGCAAGTGGCACAAGAAACGTCTGAAAATCAGGAGCTGTTTTCTCTTGACAACAGCTCCGTATTTTGAGACGTTTTTGACTCTGCGTGTGAACATACCCTAAGTCTCTCCAGTCAGCACCTACTCTTTGGATGTAGGGGGTGGGGAAGGCCTCCTCTATTTCCAATGACCCCAGCATTTACTTCAATATCTCAGCTGTAAAGTGTGTGCCTCTGTCACTCTCTATTGTTTCAGGGACGTGCATTGACCTTGGCAGCAGGCTTTTAGCCAACCTGAAAAGAGATCCACACCGACCAGGACATATTCATACTGACCACCTTTAAAGAGGCTCTGTCACCAGATTTTGCAACCCCTATCTGCTATTGCAGCAGATAGGCGCTGCAATGTAGATTACAGTAACGTTTTTATTTTTAAAAAACGAGCATTTTTGGCCAAGTTATGACCATTTTTGTAGTTATGCAAATGAGGCTTGCAAAAGTACAACTGGGCGTGTTGAAAAGTAAAAGTACAACTGGGCGTGTATTATGTGTGTACATCGGGGCGTGTTTACTACTTTTACTAGCTGGGCTTTCTGACGAGAAGTATCATCCACTTCTCTTCAGAACGCCCAGCTTCTGGCAGTGACAGACACACAGCGTGTTCTCGAGAGATCACGCTGTGACGTCACTTCCCCAGGTCCTGCATCGTGTCAGACGAGCCGGCACCAGAGGCTACAGATGATTCTGCAGCAGCATCGGCGTTTGCAGGTAAATCGATGTAGCTACTTACCTGCAAACGCTGATGCTGCTGCAGAATCAACTGTAGCCTCTGGTGCCGACACGATGCAGGACCTGTGAGTGAAGTCACAGATCTGCACTGCCAGAAGCTGGGCGTTCTGAAGAGAAGCGGATGATACTTCTCATCAGAACGCCCAGCTAGTAAAAGTAGTAAACACGCCCCGATGTACGCACATAATACACGCCCAGTTGTACTTTTACTTTTCAACACGCCCAGTTGTACTTTTGCAAGCCTCATTTGCATAAATACAAAAATGGCCATAACTTGGCCAAAAATGCTCGTTTTTTAAAAATAAAAACGTTACTGTAATCTACATTGTAGCGCCTATCTGCTGCAATAGCAGATAGGGGTTGCAAAATCTGGTGACAGAGCCTCTTTAAGAGTTGTATAAAATCCATCTGAAGTTGTTGGAAGGGGTATAATTGCCTCGGGGTGTGTTTGGGGGGGACCTTGACTGTTTTTCCAGAGTTGTGGCAAGCACAGGTCAGGCAAGCTTGGACAAATCGTGCAGCTCCATTTTTGAATCCCAGGGCAACCCAAAAACTACTTACTAAACTTACCATGGCTTCTTTTGAGGCATGTGTTTGTCCGTGAGTCAGGTGGGTCATCATAGGGTACAGGACTCTGGGCAGGCAGAGCTTTGTTCCTGCTGCCCAAATCCCATCCTGTCCCTTTTGTACCACGTTGTCCTCCAGATCTTCTGTTCTCCCTTCGAGGTCTGTTGTTGTAGTTGGCCCAGTAAAGCTAGATCCACCTCTCCAACACCTGCTCTCGTGTGGCATATTACCATCATGGGGACGGGAAGCAGCGCTACAGCCTTGGCTGCTTAGTCTGCTCTACTACTGCCCCTGGCTTCAGGGGAGTTCCCCTTTGTATGTGCTTGTATCTTAATGATAGCAACCAGGGGCGCAGCGAAAGGCTCATGGGCCCGGGTGTAAGAATTCAGCTTATGCCCCCCATAACAGCCCCATACAGTATAATGCTCCCCATATCAGCCCCCACAGTATAATGCCCCCATACAGTACAATGCCCCCCATATGAGTTACCCATACAGTACAATGCCCCCCATATGAGTTACCCATATGAGTTACCCATAAAGTACAATGCCCCCCATATGAGGTTCCCATACAGTATAATGCCCCCATATGAGCTCCCCATTCAGTATAATGCCCCTCCATATCAGCTCCCCATACAGTATAATGCCCCCCATATCAGCTCCCATACAGTATAATGCCTCCATATGAGCTCCCCATACAGTATAATGCCCCCATATCAGCTCCCCATACAGTATATCAGTAAGATGACTACTTCCGGTCGCAGCTTCCGGACATATGTTCCAGGCAGCGAAGACGCGAGGAGTAGGATCGGAGGCAGCAGCGGCGGCAGGAGCAGGTAAGTTATGTTTGTGTATGTGATGTGTGCATTATGTTCGTGTTATACTGTCTGATTACCACTGTATTTAATCCTCCTACACTGTGCGCCGCCATTTTCTGAGCGAATGCACAGTGTAGGAGGATTAGAAGATTCAACTACCTCCTTCTCCTGGCACTAGCCAGGAGGACACAACGGGGACAAACACAACGGGGACAAACGGAAACCATTTTCACCGGATCCGTCACAATTGAAATCAATGGTGATACAAACGGAAACCTATGGTTTCCATTTGTTTTAGTTTGGACTCCATTCATGGGTGCGCCTGACGTAAAGCTCAGACAGAACACATGAACGGAGTCCCGACGCAGATGCGAATGAAGCCTAATTCTGTTATGATCAGTCTTTTAGCAGGAACTGTCACAACCAAAACAATCATGGAAACAATGGACATTGGATTCAAAATCTGATGTCAATTTATCATTAGCTTTTTCAATATCTTTAGATAAAACAATACTGCAAAAAAAGTGTAATCCCAGACATCAGTTATTGTCACTGAATGGACAAAAGTCCCTATTTCAGAATCTAGTGGAAAGCCTTTCCAAAAGAATGGAGGATGTTCTAGCAGCAAAGCAAACTATCACCATGGTTTTGAAATGAGATGTTCAATAGGACCAAACGAAATTGATGATGAGGAATCCATGTACTATGTAATGTATCTATATAGAAAAAATTATATTGTCAGTGTAAAAAAAAACGCTCTGAAAATGAGCAGTTTGCACACATGACAATTGTACATATTGAAGGAAATTTAGTAATGCAATTATTCATGTGGTGTAATTGCACTAAAAAATGGCGTTCCACGTGAATACTATATTGTTGCTGCCCCCTCCAGACACAAGCCACAATTTGCATTTGTGTGGTAAAAAAGAGAGCATGGCTTTCAGGTCACACTAACTACGACTGACTTATTGACGGCATAATCTGGCTTTATTTAGTAACGTGCGCCATTTTCCACAACTAGTGTTTGCTGTGTTGGGGAATACGGAGCCCCCCACATTACTGATGAATACCAGTGTTAGTAAATGTGCCCTTTTTTTCCCTTTCCTTTCCAATGGTAATGAGGAAAACGCATTTGACTGTGTGCTGAAGATCCATGACCAGCGTGTACTTGACAAACTTCGAAACCTGTTACATTATAACACGACTATGACCAACAATAAATGTCATAAAACACAACTTTTTAATTTCCATAAGAATTTATATGATTTTGGTTAATTGTGTCCTACCAGCTAGGTACCATGGTCACAGGCTGTATTCACACCTGACGTTTTTTTATTCTTTTTTTTATGTTACTGTGATGTTTACAAAGAAACCTACCACCTACTATTAGTATATAATATTAATATCGAATACAAAGTGTAATGTAGAAATACAGCAAGAGGACTAATAATTAGATGTTATTAGATTACTAACTAAAAGTTGAGATGATTCGCGCTGTGGTGAGGTGACGGTGATAATGATGGAGGATACAGGAGGGGGCACGGTGACTCATGTTCCGTCAGGGGGGATATAAGGGACAGCGCTGAGCCGGGCACGATGTGCCGAGAAGTTGGCTGCTCTGCAGATACTGATAAAGTGCCCCTCCATTCTCACTTTCTTCGAATTTCGAGTGAGGCGGGAAGAGACGTCGAGTCCGGCAGTGTAGCGCTCCTCACCCGTCTGCACATGGCGCTTCTCCTCAGGAGCTCGGTGCTGTTCACGGCGCTGCTGATGCTGGTGTCTGCGCTACCAGGAGAGCTGAGGGTACGGAGGAGCCCGGTTTCAGCTTCAGAGTACGGGGTGAAGTTATGTGGCCGCGAGTTTATCAGGGCGGTGATCTTCGCCTGCGGAGGGTCCCGGTGGAAGCGACTGCAGCAGGAGGATGGGAGGATCCCCGGGTACCGGAGTACAGGTGAGGAGACATTAGCCACAACGAGCAGGTCATTTACCTTATACAGTGTGCCAGGGGAGATGATACTACTGGGGATGGAGGGAGCGCTGTCTTATCCTGAGACAGAACCTGACTGCTGCTGCCGGTAGCTGCGGGTGACAGGCGGCAGTCAGCGAGCAGTCCCTGTGACAAGTCTGTATAGTAGGGATAATGGGGGACTTCTATGTATAAAATATGTCCTCAGAAAGTCATTTTTGTGTGTTTTCTGAGAAAATATTGCATATTTGCTGTAAAACTTGAGGAATGTGTCGCACATACAAGCACTGTCTCATGTGTAGGTCATCTTGCTCACTTGTATTCTATTGCTCTTAGATTTTGTTTGAAACAAGAAATAGTTTCTTCAATAAAAAAAAAAGATTTTCGGACAGAAAAAACAATACAGTAACCGGTCAGTTTGGCGCTTATGTTCTAGACTACTAGAAAAAATGAACGCTAAATACTGACCGGCTTCAACAGTTTTCATACACGAGACTCAATGGCTGAAACCTCTTCAAAAGTCTGTCAGAAGAGAAACATAAAAGAGCGGTTTTCACTGCTGCTGACAGATATTATTATTGGTTTTATCTGTCTAGTGCTTCTGTGAATTGGCACTGGGTCGGAAATGAAATGTGCACCGTTTTCTGACATCACAGTGCCCAGACCTCTACTGCCCACGGAGGAAGTTAGGGGGTGCCACCATGCTCCCCAGAGCGCCTGGCCTCTTCCACTCATCGCTTCGAGATTTCTGCACCTCATGGCGGTGTTGTTGGCTCTCCATTGACCTAGCAGTGTTCTCTGCACTTTTCCAGTACACGGACATGTCAGAAAATATACATATATCCACATAACCCCTGCAGGCCCATTACCACAAAGTAACCTTGTAAGCTTTAGGTATTAATATTTGAATCAGAATATTGTCATTTTTATGTGTAAATGAGCTGGGCTGCTCGGACTGTCCACATAAGCCATAATTGGAGTAAAAAATAAAAGTAAAAAAATCAAGTAATGATAAGATCTGTCAACATCAGCTAGACGGCTTCATAATGGTTTCCAGGTAACAACAGGAGATTTTTCTATAACGTGCAGAGTAAGGGTATGTTCACACGACAACGCAAAATACGTCTGAAATTACGGAGCTGTTTTCAGGCGAAAACAGCTCCTGAATTTCAGACGTTTTTGCATGTACTCGCGTTTTTCGCTGCGTCTTTTACGGACGGAATTGGAGCTGTTCTTCATTGGAGTCAATTAAAAACGGCTCCAAAAACATCCCAAGAAGTGTCCTGCACTTCTTTGACACAGGCATATTTTTATGCGCCGTCTTGACAGCGACACATAAAATTACACCTCGTCTGAACAGAACATCGTAAGATCCATTGCAAGCAATGGCCAGATGTTTGCAGACGTATTAGAGCCGTCTTTTCAGGCGTAATTCGAGGCGTAAAACGCCTCCATTACGTCTGAAAATAGGTTGTGTGAACATACCCTAAGGGTGGATTTACACACGGCAGATTTTGCTGTAGAAAATGAATCTGAATGGAATTTGCAGAAATCCCTGTGCTTGCTGCAGAAACAACTCCAGGTGAAATGAACTGATTTTCCGTTCAGAAATGTTTGCAACAAATTTTTACTGCGTGTGAATCCACTCTAATAAAGAAATATTACAAGCTAGATTTTACTATTGTTGATCAGAGGTGGCACTTCACTGTAATACAGTAGCATCATAATCAGATAGCTAGTGGATGACCATACAGTATTGAATAAGGTATATACAAGGCAATCCACTATTGAATCTAGGATACAGTAAAAATGTAAAACAGCGAGTAGAGACAGATCGGACATTGCTGTCCAAATATTCTGGTACATTCTGCCTAGTGGTAACAGTGGATCTGTAGAACTGATAACAATTGCTTGCAGTATATTCAATTTCGACAAGATTTTTTCCTGACTGTACTTCTAATTTTCCTGGTCTTGAGCAAACAATAATTTATTCAAACTCCATTGCAGATAGAATACAACTGCAACCCATAAATCTTAGGCGCAAACCAATAATTCATTATTACCTTACCAATCCCGCTTGTTTTTACAAAGTCAGATCATTTTGCACATTTACACATGTTAATTATTGCTTCAAAAAGATATCTTCAATGGGAACTTTTTTATTTTTTTTAGCAGCCAGGTAATAAAAACTCCCATAGCCATCAGTGGAAAACAAACCAAAAAGTTAGGTGTCCGCAGAAATTTTCTAATCTCATTGGCCAACTAGCTTTTGGGATTTTGTCCACTCCTGGTTTAGCTTATTCCGCCACATCAATTAAAATGACTCTCAAGGCAACGACAGCCAAAATACTTTGTGCAACCAGATAACAAGGTGAAAGTGAAGAATGTTTTCCAAATAGATTAATGAAAAAATGAATTCTTTTTTACAGTACTGCTTAAAGGACTATGTTCCACATATAGCGGGACTGTCGGAACGTCCACTATTTTGGATTTAGCGATTTCCTTCAATCAACTCCTCTGTTAACATTAAGAAATCCCACAGTCACTACTAAACTAACAGATACCAGATGTTCCCAAATTATCTACAAAATCATATGTGTCTTTCTACATTGATAGCCACTCGTCTGCTTGTGAAAATTGCTAATAATTAACGTTGATTTGGTTAAAAAGACATTGTTCTGGATAATTCTATCATAACCAACAGATTACAGGATCTTCTCTACACATCTCATTTCCCACTTCATGTACATCTTACCTTTAGAACTTCTCAATTCCTCCCTTTTTATATTTCCCTTGATCGTTTAATAAATAGGGCCACTTGAATGCTTATTTTATTGTTACTTTTTCAATATGAATCTTTTTTATTAAATCATATGTAAAATTACAAATATTTATTGTTTTAAATCTTCCATGTCATTCGGATATACTGTTACATTTTCACTCTTTTCCACTTTGTCATCACATTTTGTTCTATAAAGAAATGCAGGTCAGTCCTAGACTTGACCATGCTGTATAACTTTACAACTATATAAATTCACTTTTAGACATTTATTTATTCTTTTTTTTTAACGTGTAACAACTTGCATTGTAGAAATATTGTTCATAATTTTGTAATTTAACACACCTCCACCGAAAAAAAATTATACTAAAGGCTGGTTTTCACATCATTACCATAATTTTACTCATTAATACAGGGAAATGTTTCATTCACGTCAGCGCAATAATTGCTTCCTCTACATTGGCCTAAAAGTATACTCTTGGCTATTCGACGCAGCTGAGCTCTGTGATGATCTACCACAGGGTCCTGAAAACTAGGGTCATTGCCTGGCCTCAATTTTCTATTTTTCTGTTGTGTTGGTAAAAAAAAAAAGACATTGATCTGATTATCTCTCCATGTCAGTTCTGTAGGCATGGGGTATAAGGGTCACTACATAACACCTGCCCCATGGTCAAATGTTATTGTGAAAACAGGGTTCACACATTCTATTTTACATCCACTTCTTACTTGAATTTTATATTCTCAGATTCTTAGGAAAAATTGGAATGTTGTTCTTCTTTCTCTGAGAACTTTGTAGTTGAAAAAACTAGGAAGTCAAACTTTGTATGTAAAAAAACCATGATGTTTGGCTATATTTGTTTTGTAATTGTGGCTATTTTTTTTCTCAAGACACTTTGCAGGACACTGCAATACAAGATCCACATCAGTTAAAGATGCAGCCACTTTTGGGATCTCGTCTGGAACAGCTTCACAGGTCAAACATACCGTTAAGACAGCAGCCACTGAAGGATTCTCTTCATTCCTATGATGATTACAGTTATACACCAACAGAGGATTTCAGTGAGTATGTACGCCAGGTAGAGGACACCAGTGAATCAGAAAACAGTGCTGCTGCAGGTTCCGATGGCTTTCCTTGGATCAAATCCTCTAGAAGGAGAAGGGAACTGTCTATCGGAGTGGCAGGCATTTGTTGCAAATGGGGCTGCACAAAAGCGGAGATCAGCACCCTGTGCTAAAGTGGCAGATATGATGATGTACTTCTAGATCTAAAATACAGTGTACACAGACTTAGCAGTAATGTCATCTACCCAAGTATTTCATATACTTTGACTATATATATATTTTGGTTAATCACTATTTTTACTTTAACCAAAAGCCTTTTTGTGGCTTGTATATGTTAACGTGACTATTAATAGTTTTGTCAATAAATTCTTTTTTGGTTTTGCTGTGGAAAATTTCTTGGTAATTTAGTAACACTTTAATCAATATCATCTGTAAATTTTGCAACAAACTTTTAATTTCAATATTTTTTATAAATATTTATTTCAATGTTTAAAATCACTTCATCTTACAATTAACTGACATGTTAGGGAATATGAAGGACTCTATAATTAAAGAATAATCACAATAGGAAAATGTCTGTTTTATTGGAGTTTCCTTCAAAGGGAATCTGCTCCCAGGTTTAAGCTGCCCTATTTGAGGGTAACATAAAGTAGGGCCAAAGATCCTGATTCCACATTAAAGAACACATTACCTCAACTCACAAATAATCACATATGTAGTATTCTTTATTGTATATTGAAAAAATACATTGTTGTGAGGGGTTTACAGCATTTTCTGGAGCAATATAGCAGAATTGTCTGATATTTCCTAATGTATTCTGAGTAACTGAACCCTGAGAATATATGTAAAACGAGACGCAACACACTTGGTCTTCAGACAGCATTATGTGTCATAAAAAGACCTCCATATTAATTTTGAGTAGACATAACATATTATTGTGGGTTTTAATGCAATACCATATGCAACATTAGTTTAAAAAATAGTTTAGATCTTTATTAATATATGTCAATAGGGATTATAGAAAGTATACAAATAAAAACGTTTTGTCTGTACAAGCTGCTTGAGAATTCATTGCTTCAGCACACAGCTTTGCCTACAAGGGTCCAAAGAATAAAGCACATCTGCAATAACAAACAAGGGTATCAGAACTCAAGTTCTGCAGTCATTTAAAATAAAAGGATTGGTGTATTTTTTTGTATTTCACAGAAGTGAATTGTAGAATTATTTTTAATGTACTTGTTTCATTTGTGGGGGGAAAAAAAGGGTAATGAATGGTTTAAAACCAGAAGCTAGTCAAACAATAAGGAGTAATTATTTTAAATTTCCAGTGTATATAGGCCAACTGTTCAGACTTCCATGTAGCCGTGAATAGCTAGAGATGTATAATAAACACAAACTAAATCCCACTGTTAAATTCAGTTTGGCATTCATGTAGTATGCATTGTTCTCCTACCATTTGACTTCCTTGAAGTTCTAACTGATTGCATTCAGCAGAGGTCTTTTCTTCCTTCCTGGTCCACTCCTTGTCCCTAGCAAGAACATGGAGATTAGGATGGGACAAGCAGGGGGGAAAAGACCTCTGCTGAATGCAGCCAGTTCTAAAGGCTACTTGCCTCCTTCATTCTATGGGGTGATAGTGGGTTTTGGCAAAATGGGACAAAGATCCAAGTATTTCTGACTCATACAGGACTATCTCTCTCCTCATGGCAGATGTAAAGATCTCTGCTAAAATATTGGCAAACAGGCTGGCTAACGCAAAGTTAGGCTGCATTTACATTTTATTTTTTTTGCTTTGGAATGGATCATACCGAATTCTAAAAAATATATGATTACAACGTAGAATCAGTTGGCATCAGTTTTTGACCCCAAAAAATAGAAAAAGTGATCATGCCACACTGTGTAACAAAAAAAGAAAAAAAAAAAAAAGAAAATCATGATGGAACTGAAGCCTGATGCACTTTGTGATTAGTTTAAGTCCCATAGAAATTGATAGGATCCATCAACTGCTCTGTCGAGATCAGTATTTTAACGAAAAATAGCAAAAAAATGTAAATAGAAGCTTCTATGGTTGAGATGGGAGAGTCTAGTTTGTTCCAATTGTCGGATTACCACCACTTAGATCTAAGTGGATTAATGAGAAATACGCCTAACTAGTAGACGCAAGTTCTCGATATTTTAAACTAACCATATCAAAAACTAACCATCGATGTAAAGATTTAGATTCGATATGACTCGCATTCCGGTATGCTTTTGTACTTAAAAATCACAATGGTGGTTTGGAAAAAGGCATACAAGAAAACATCTCATGATTTGAATGATTTTCTATGAATAATATTGTGCATTGCCGTATATATTTATTTTACTATTTGCCATTTTGAACACTGATGCATATGGGTATATTCAAACGCAGCAGATTTGTTGCAGAAATTTCTGTGACTGTCCCATTCATCTAAATGGTACTTTCAGAAATTCACGTGCTTTCAACAGAAACAACGTATGGAACAGATTCTCCATCGCAGAAATCTTTGCAACAAATCGCCAGAATGTTCTCAGGCATATTTCTTAGCATAAAACAAACAATACACATGAAATACACCTACAAATACCTCACCATTGATTTAAATGGCAAATACGCTTCGAGGTGTTTTTTTACGCTGCTGAATTAGAAAACGCCTTGTATAAATACGCTTCATAAAAATGAAGTGACACGTCACTTTTTGAAGAGTTTTACAAGCTGATTTTGTCCATTTCCCATTGACACTTCAAAAAACTGTTAAAAAATACCCCTCATAACGCGCTTCAAAAACGCTCGCAAACATCAGAAACGCTTTGAAAATGAGCCTTATATTTTTCAGCCTGAACATATGCTTTGTGAACATTGCCTAAGTGTTCAAACCAACAGAGCAGATTTCCAGAGTCAGAACCATTTATCTTTAGTGGCAAAGACATAACAATATTTGTTGACAATCATAAAATTGATCAGACTGTTAATAATAATCATTACATCTATTGCCAGCTTTATTGTGGCATCTGGAAAATTATTTTAACCCCTTCAAGACACAGCCTGTTTTGGCCTTCAGGACACAGCCAATTTTTTCAAATCTGACATGTTTCACTTTATGTGGTAATAACTCCGGAATGCTTTTACCTATCCAAGCGATTCTGAGATTGTTTTCTCGTGGCACATTGGACTTTATGTTACTGGCAAAATTTGCTCGATACATTAAGTATTTAATTATGAAAAACACCAAAATTTAGCGAAACATTGCAAAAATTTGCATTTTTCTAAATTTATATGTATCAGCTTGTGAGACCGATAGTAATACCACACAAAATTGTTGCTAATTAACATCACCCATATGTCTACTTTAGATTGGCATCGTTTTTTGAACATCCTTTTATTTTTCTATGACATCACAAGGCTTAGAACTTTAGCAGCAATTTCTCACATTTTCAAGAAAATTTCAAAAGGCTATTTTTACAGGGGCCAGTTCAGTTGTGAAGTGGATTTTAGGGCCTTATATATTAGAAACCCTCGATAAGTCACCCCATTTTAAAAACTTCACCCCTCAAAGTATTCAAAACAGCATTTAGAAAGTTTCTTAACCCTTTAGATGTTTCACAGGAATTAAGGCAAAGTAGATGTGAAATGTTCAAATTTCTTTTTTTTTTTGCAGAAATTCATTTTTCATCTATTTTTTTTGTAACACAGAAATTTTTACCAGAGAAACGCAACTCAATATCTATTGCCCAGATTCTGCAGTTTTTAGAAATACCCCACATGTGGCCCTAGTGCACTTATTGACTGAAGCACAGGCCTCAGAAACAAAGGAACACCTAGAGGATTTTGGGGCCTCCTTTTTATTAGAAAATATTTTAGGCTCCATGTCGGGTTTGAAAGGCTCTTGCGGCACCAAAACAGTGGAAATCCCCCAAAAGTGACACCATTTTAGAAACTATACCCCTTGAGGAAATTATCTAGGGGTATAGTGAGCATTTTGACCCCGCAGGTTTTTTGCAGAAATTATTGGAAGTAGGCCGTGAAAATGAAAATCTACATTCTATCAAAGAAAATGTAGGTTTAGCTAATTTCCACAAGGACTAAAAGGAGAAAATGCACCACTACTTTTGTAAAGCAATTTCTTCCGAGTAAAACAATACCCCGCATGTGGTCATAAACGACTGTTTGGACACACGGCAGAGCTTAGAAGGGAAAGAGCGCCATTTGGCTTTTGGAGCTCAAATTTAGCAGGAATGGTTTGCGGAGACCACGTCGCATTTACAAAGCCCCTAAGGGACCAAAACAGTGAAAACACCAAAAAAGTGACTCCATTTAGGAAACTACACCCCTTGAAGAATCCATCTAGGGGTGTAGTGAGAATTTTGAACCCACAGGGGTTTCATAGATTTTATTAGAATTGGGCAGGGAAGATAAAAAAAAATTCCTTTTTTTTCCAAGACGACGTAGCTTTAGCTCAACATTTTTCATTTTCTCAACAAATAAAGGAATAAAAGAACCCCAACATTTGTAAAGCAACTTCTCTGGAGTACGGCAATACCCCATTTGTGGTCATAAACTACTGTTTGGGCACACGGCAAGGATCAGAAGAGAAGGAGTGCCGTTTGGCTTTTGGAGCACAGATTTTGCTGGATTGGTTTCTTGACACCATGTCACTTTTGCAAAGCTCCTAAGGTACCAGTACAGTGGAAACTCCCCAAAAGTGACTCGATTCACGAAACGACACCCCTTGAGGAATTCATCTAGGGGTGTAGTGAGCATTTTGACCCCACAGGTGTTTCATAGATTTTATTAGAATTGGGCAGCGAAAATAAAAAAAATCCTTTTTCTTCAATAAGACGTCGTTTTAGCTGAAAATGTTTCATATTCTCAACAAATAAATGAAAAAGAACACTTGTAAAGCAACTTCTCCTGTGTACGGCAATACCACATATGTGGTCATAAACTGCTGTTTAGGCACAGAGCAGGGCTCAGAAGGGAAGGAGCGCCATTTGGCTTTTGGAGTACAGATTTTGGTGGATTGGTTTCTGGTCGCTATGTCGCATTTGCAAAGTCCCTGTGGGACCAAAACAGTGGATCCCCCCCAGAAGTGACCCCATTTTGGAAACTACACCCCTCAAGGTATTCACCTAGGGGTGTAGTGAGCATATTAACCCCACAGGTGATTGGCAGAAATTGGTGTGCACGCGATGTTGCAGCGTGAAAATGGTTTTTCAATAAATATGCCAATATGTGGCGCCCAGCTTGTGCCACTGGAGACACACACCCCAAAAATTGTTAAAAGGGTTCTCCTGGGTATGGCGATGCCATATATGTGGAAGTAAACTGCTGTTTGGGCACACTGTAGGGTTCAGAAGGGAGGTAGCGCCATTTGGCTTTTGGAGCGTGGATTTTGCTTGTAGTAGTTTTGTTTTGAGTCTTACTGGTGTTTCCGTTTATAATGTGGGGGTACATGTAAGGCGGGCGGAGTATATAAGGGGCATAGTCAGGTGGTATAGTGGGGTAAAAAAAAACAATAAAATAATCCATAGATGTGTGTTACGCTGTGACACAATCCTTTCTGCACAGGCCGGTGTCGCACTAATAAATGGTCTTTACTTATTCCCCTTTTGGTCCACACTCGGCACCTTTGAAGTTTGGGGAATTTTGCTGGGAATTGTTGTCCTGGTATAATACGGGTGCCCTCACTTCCAGCAGATATGTTTGGGCCCTCCCCTTCCTGGTTCCCTAATTTTAGGGGCCTTGATAATACGCCACTTGAAACAGAAGAAACGCTCCCCTCGGGCCGGCACAACTGCATATTTTTATTTCCTGGCTTATTGGTGCCTTGACTAATTTTATTTTTTCATAGACGTAGTGGTATGAGGGCTGTTTTTTTTTGTGTGATGAGCTGTAGTTTTTATTGGTACCATTTTGGGGTACATGCGACTTTTTGATCACTTGTTATCCTTTTTGTTTTGGGAGGCAAGGTGACCAAAAAACAGCAATTCTGGCATATTTTTTTAGTTCTTTTTATACAGCGTTCACCATGCGTTATAAATTACATGTTACCTTTATTCTGCGGGTCAGTCCGATTCCGGTGATACCTAATTTATAGCACTTTTTATGTTTTACAACTTTTTGCACAATAAAATTACTTTTGTAAAGAGAATGGATTTTTTCTGTCGCCAAGTTGTGAGAGCCATAACGGTTTTCAATTTTTCGTCGACGGAGCTGTATGAGGGCTTGTTTTTAGCGAGACGAGCTATAGTTTTTATAGGTACCATTTTTAGGTACGTGCGACTTTTTGATCACTTTTTATTTCAATTTTTGGAAGACAAAGTGACCAAAAAATAGCAATTATGTCAGTATTTTTTAGTTATTTTTTTTTACGGCGTTCACTGTGCGGAATAAATAACATAATATTTTTATAGTTCAGGTCGTTACGGTCGCAGCGATACCAAATATGTATGGCTTTATTATTTTTTTCAATAATAAATGACTTGATAAGGGAAAAAGGGCGATTGTGTTTTGTGTTATTATTTGAAACTTTTATTGTATTTTTTACAACTTTTAGTTTTACTTTTTTTTTTACACTTTTCTTTAGTCCCACTAGGGGACTTGAAGGTCCAACTGTTTGTTTGATGTTCTAATACATTGCACTACCTATGTAGTGTAATGTATTAGAACTGTCAGTTGTTCACTGACAGCAAGCCGATCAGGCTCCGCCACCGGGCGGGGCCTAATCGGCTAACGTAATGGCAGATAGAAAGCCATTGCTAGGCATCCTGTTGCCATAGCAGCAGTCGCCAGCCTTGCCATCGCATGGCAAGGCTGCCGATTGCATACAAACCACTTTGATGCAGCGATTGCATTGAATCGCTGCATTGAAGGGGTTAATGCCAGGAATCGGAGCTCGCTCCATCTAGTGACCAGTGCTGGGAAATATTATAAATTGAATCCAATTTATAATATTTCCTGACTCGTGAAAAAAATAAAAAAAATTAGAACAATGTTTAATCACCTACACACTAATTGTTTAACTAAAATAAAAAAAACAAACATGTTTTGCTGGCAACACATTCCCTTTAAAGAGGCTCTGTCACCAGATTTTGCAACCCCTATCTGCTATTGCAGCAGATAGGCGCTGCAATGTAGATTACAGTAACGTTTTTATTTTTAAAAAACGAGCATTTTTGGCCAAGTTATGACCATTTTTGTAGTTATGCAAATGAGGCTTGCAAAAGTCCAAGTGGGTGTGTTTAAAAGTAAAAGTCCAAGTGGGTGTGTATTATGTGCGTACATCGGGGCGTTTTTAATACTTTCACTAGCTGGGCATTCTGATGAGAAGTATCATCCTCTTCTCTTCAGAACGCCCAGCTTCTGACAGTGCAGATCTGTGACGTCACTCACAGGTCCTGCATCGTGACGGCCACATCGGCACCAGAGGCTACAGTTGATTCTGCAGCAGCATCAGCGTTTGCAGGTAAGTCGATCTTACCTGCAAACGCTGATGCTGCTGCAGAATCAACTGTAGCCTCTGGTGCCGATGTGGCCGTCACGATGCAGGACCTGTGAGTGACGTCACAGATCTGCACTGTCAGAAGCTGGGCGTTCTGAAGAGAAGAGGATGATACTTCTCATCAGAATGCCCAGCTAGTGAAGGTATTAAAAACGCCCCGATGTACGCACATAATACACACCCACTTGGACTTTTACTTTTAAACACACCCACTTGGACTTTTGCAAGCCTCATTTGCATAACTACAAAAATGGTCATAACTTGGCCAAAAATGCTCGTTTTTTAAAAATAAAAACGTTACTGTAATCTACATTGCAGCGCCTATCTGCTGCAATAGCAGATAGGGGCTGCAAAATCTGGTGACAGAGCCTCTTTAAGCTCCTATACAATTGAGCAATCTGATAAAAATATGTTTTTAATCAACAATACTTTAAAGATGGGAAGCTGACGCAGAACATTTGATCGCAACTATTGTGAAGGCGCAGCAGGGCTTTTATATACCAAATTCAGTGGCGGATTAAGTAGATCACATGCCCTGGGCTGTTACCTAAACTTTGGCCCACCTTCTCCACCGCCGCGCTGTAACTATTGTTAACACTACCTTTTTGTGCAAGCATTAACAAATAGGTGTTACGGTTCCCCTTGTCAAAGGGCTGTGTCCCTATATTTGTCTATCAGTCCTGGACTGCACAAATACTTTTTGCGAAATACAAGAATTTCCTATAATAAACATGTCAGGAGAGGTGACAGATTCTCTATAAATTTAGTGACTCACAGGTGACGACATCTCAGATTCTAGTAGTTTTTTTTCCCCTCTTTTCTTCTCCATCCGGTCCAGAGTTCATGATAACTTCTCCCGGCCATGACCCATTTCTGCAGAATTTGCCACTCCGATGTCTTCGGCTCCTCACTTTTCCAACATTTCCACACCTGTAAATGAAGATAAAATTATCATGGTGCCACACACTATGCCCCTAAATATAATAGCACTATACACTGCGCCCCTGAATAAAATTGAACCAAACACTGTGCCCCTGTATATAATTGTGTCACACACTGTAAAGTAAAGCACCACATACACACAGCCCCCTGTAGATAGCGCCACACACAGCCCCTTGTAGATAGCATCACACACCCCCCTGTAAATCATGACACACATCCCCCTGTAGATAGCGCCACATACCGCCCTAATAGATAGTGCCACACATCCCCCTGTAGACCGTATCACACACAGCCCTACCTATAGATAGCGCCACACAGCCCCCCTGTAGAGAGGGCCACACCCTCCCTGTGGATAGTGCCACACACAGCCTCCTGTAGATAGCGCCACACACAGCCCCCTATAGATAGCGCCACACACAGTACCGCCCTTGTAGATAGCGCCACACACAGACCCCCCTGTAGATAGCGCCACACACAACCCCACCTGTAGAGTACCACACACAACCCCCTGTAGATAGTGCCCCCCTCTCTAAATAGCACCACAGACATCCCCTGTAGATAGCATCACACACACCCCTCTTGTAAATAGTGCCACACTCCCCCCTTGTATATAGTGCCACACAGCCCCCTCCCTTGTATAAAGTGCCACAAAGCCCTCCCCTTGTATATAGCGCCACACAGAAATCCCCCTTCCCTTGTATATAGTGCCACACAGCCCCCCTCCCCTTATATATAGTGCCACACATCCCCCTCCCCTTGTATATAGTGTCAAACAGCCCCCTCCCCTTGTATATAGTGCTATACAGCAATCCCCCCTGCCCTTGTATATAGTGCAACACATCCCCCTCCCCTTATATATAGCGCTACACAGCAATCACCCCTCTGTTTATTGCCACTTAGCCCTCCTAAACAAAAATATATTGTACTTACCTTGCCCCGTTCCAGCGACAGACAAAGCGCTGCTCTGCCTCCGGGCGGGACGCTTGCGCAGACCAGCGTGATGCAGTTACGTCATCACGCCGGCTGCACAGGGAATCTTCCAAGTGCCTTATAGGCTGCAGGCCTAATGTGGCCTGCAGCCTATAGTATTCATTTGCATTTAGCAACGCCACCAGGCATGAGGGGGCCCTAACGATGATCCGCCATTAACCATATTATACGTTCTGATGGAAAGATGCCAAGTGCAATCTCTGATATTTTACAGGTATTCTGCTTATTTTACTCTGACCTGTACAAGACTAAAGTTACATATAATACACAATCCCCAAACGATGGCTTTACCCATGGAGCTGTATAAATTATTTGGCATATATGTTGGCGTCTTTCGAAAGGCTACTTACCTCCTTCATTCTATGGGGTGATAGTAGCAGGTTTTGCCAAAATGGGACAAAGATCCAAGTATTTTTGACTCATACAGGTCTATCTCCTCGTGGCAGATGTAAAGATTTCTCATAAAATATTGGCAAATAGGCTGGCTAGAGTGATCACTTCGGTCATTCACCCGACCAGTCTATGCCGTCAAAATCTATTGCAGTTAACCTGCAAAGACTGTATCTCAACCGCCAGGCAGCATCGGGTGAACCAGATAAAGCCATTCTCTCTATAGATACCGCCAAGGTGTTTGATAGCATTAAGTGGTGTTATCGGTGGGCTATTTTAGAGAAAATGGGATTAGGTCCAGTTTTCATACAATGGGTGCAACTAATCTATGTGGTAAAGCTAGAGTTAGGGCGAATAACGATTCGCCTGATACAAATTCATTGGAGGGGTGACCCATTAGAGATGCCCCTTCCCCCTCTGCTATTTGCTGATGCAATAGAACCCCTGGCTGCTATGTTGAGAACATCGCCTTACATCATAGGCTTTCGGCATGTGTAATTGGAGGTACGTGTAGCCTTGTACGCGGATGACGACCTGCTCTTTGAAGGGAATGCTGTCACCTCCCATGCAAAAATTATTGCCAGAATTATTCAATTTGGGGAGTACACTGGTCTGTCCTCTGGCATGACCTAGCAGGCATTCACTACAGGCAGACCTGGAGGCCTTTATTAGGCCCCCGGCTGCCATCGGAGACAAAGACACTCGGCGATCTTATCGCCGGGTGTCAGTGGGATGAGAGGGAGCTCCCTCCCTCTCTCCAAAACAACTCAGGTGCAGCGCCCGCTATTGAGCACCGCATCTGAGGGGTTTAACGGGTGAGATCGATACTAATATCGATCTCACACATTCAAGCAGGGATGTCCCCAGCCCTCAGCTACCTCTGGCAGCTGAGAGCAGGGAGATTTAATGGCTCCCTGCTCGGTTTACTTTATTCTGATGCAGCGCCGTGAAAAGGCTATTGCATCAGAATAAAGCCCACTAATGACCGCCATGAAAAGGCTTATCGGCGGTCATTAAGGGGTTAAATAGGAAAACATTTGTTATTTCTTTGCTAAAGTGCTGTTTGAGGTATAGAAAAGATTTAAAGAATTCTACTTACTGTGTTACTTTAGTATCATAGATCAGCAACGCAGCATTAACACTAAAAATGGTTTTACATCTTCTATGCCCCCTTTTTTATTACCTAATTGACTTATGATGAGTTCAGTGGCCCGGCGTGGACGGCATGATGCAGTGACGTCATCGTGTCAGGCAGTTGACGTCATGAGCGTGCTCCTGATCTCTTGTAGGCCTCAGGCCTAAACCAGGCTGTGGCCTATAAGAGCAAATGGTGGAGCCAGGGGCGTAGCTAAAGGCTCATGGGCCCCGATGCAAAAGTTCTTATTGGAACTCATGATAGGATTAGATACAGTGGCTCAGTAGACAGTATCACACATGATTGGATTAGATACAGGACTCAGCATACAGTATCACACATGATAGGATTAGATACAGGACTCAGCTCGCTGATATTGCAGCTCCAGCGCTGGACCCAGGAAAGGTAAGAATAATAATTTTGCTTCTTTATGCGTTACTGATTATTTTTGTGTGTTTGTGTTTTTTTACATGTTCGGTTGTTGGACTACGTCGGATTCGAGGACTACTTCAATGACGGCGTTTTTTTATTCTCAATAAAATGGTTAACGGGGGTTGTGTTTTTTTATTTCAATAAAATATTTTTTCTATGTGCTTGTATCTTTTTAAACTTTATTATCACCGCCTTAGTAATGGCCGCTGGCTGACAACCTCCATTACTAAGGCGGGGCTTAATGTTAGCCGGTGCAGAGGCCAACACTAACCCCCATTATTACCCCGATACCCACCGCCACCAGGGGTACTGGGAAGAGCCGGGTACGAACCAGTACCCGTCCATCTGTAGTGACGGGCAGGCACCGGGGTGGCCGCAGGCTGGTAGTATTACTGGGGAAGGCCAAAACCAGTGCCACCTACCACCCTGGTAATGCTGCCTGCTGCTGCTGTGTTGTATCTGACTGGTTATGAAAATTGTGGGGGACCCCACATCGTTCTTTCCAATTATTTTTTATTTTTATTTTTTTAAATGACGTGGGGTCCCCCCCCATTTTTCATAACCAGCCAGCTACAATAAAGCAGCAGCAGCCTAGCATTACCAGGGTGGTAAAGGCCACTGTTTTTGGCCTTTCCCCTCCTGATAATACCAGCCTGCGGCCACCCCAGTGACCGACCATCACTACAGATGGTCAAGTACTGGATGGTACCCGGCTCTTCCCAGCACCCCTGGTGGCGGTGGGTACCGGGGTAATAAAGGGGGTTAGTGTTAGCCGCTGCACCGGCTAACACTAAGCCCCGCCTTAGCAATGGACGCTGTCAATCAGCCGGTGGCCATTACTAAGGCGGTAGTAATATAGTTTAAAAAAATTGTGAGATCCCCTCCATTTTTCATAACCAGCCAGATACAATAAAGCAGCAGCAGCCTAGCATCACCAGGGTGGGAAGGGCCATGGTTTTTGGCCCTTCCTAGCCTGATAGTACCAACCTGCGGCCACCCCAGTACCCTTCACTTCAGATGGTCGGGTCCTGGATAGTTTTCCAGCTTTTGGTACTCCTGGTGGTGGTGGGTAGCGGGGTAATAATAGGGGGTTAGTGCTAGCCTTTTTACTGGCTAACACTAAGCCCCTTCTTAGTAATGGACGCTCTCAATCAGACAACTGCCATTACTAAGGCGGTAATGAAGTATTCAAAAACAGAGACATAAAAAAAAAGTTTTAGTGAAATAACTCTTCCACACAATCCACTTTAAGCATTTTATTGAAAAAAAGCTTAAAGTGTAGCTAAACGTTCGACAAACCTCTGACATGTCATAGTGACATGTCAGAAGTTTGGATTGGTGGGGGTGCAAGCACGGAGACCCCCACCAATCGCTAGAACAAAGCAGCTGAAGCACTCGTGTGAACGCTCAGCTGCTTCGTGTCTGTTCGGCTTTTTCCGGAAATAAATGTATCTGTGTACGGGCTCATAGACTTTCCGAACAGACACGAAGCTGCTGAGCGCTCACACGAGCACTTCAGCTGCTTTGTTTTAGCGATCAGTGGGGGTCTCAGTGCTCGGTCCCCCACCAATGAAAACTTCTGAAATGTCAGTATGACATGATAAAAGTTTAGTTACAGTTTAAAGGCTATGTACAACTTTAAAAACTTTATATATATATATACATACACACACTACCGTTCAAAAGTTTAGGGTCACATAGAAATTTTCTTATTTTTTAAAGAAAAGCACAGTTTTTTCAATGAAGATAACATTAAATGAATCAGAACGTCTGGTTTTTAATGCAATGTCTACATAGGTGTATAGAGGCCCATTTCCAGCAACCATCACTCCAGTGTTCTAATGGTACATCGTGTTTGCTAACTGTGTTAGAAGGCTAATGGATGATTAGAAAACACTTGAAAACCCTTGTGCAATTATGTTAGCACCGCTGTAAACAGTTTTGCTGTTTAGAGGAGCTATAAAACTGACCTTCCTTTGAGCTAGTTGAGAATCTGGAGCATTACATTTGTGGGTTCAATTAAACTCTCAAAATGGCTAGAAAAAGAGAGCTTTCATGTGAAACGCCTCACAGGTCCTCAACTGGCAGATTCATTAAATAGTACCCGCAAAACGCCAATGTCAACGTCTACAGTGAAGAGGCGACTCTGGGATGCTGACCTTCAGGGCAGAGTGGCAAAGAAAAAGCCATATCTGAGACTGGCTAATAAAAGGAAAAGATTAATATGGGCAAAAGCACACAGACATTGGACAGAGGAAGATTGGAAAAAAGTGTTATGGACAGACTAATCGAAGTTTGAGGTGTTTGGATCACACAGAAGAACATTTGTGAGACGCAGAACAACTGAAAAGATGCTGGAAGAGTGCCTGACGCCATCTGTCAAGCATGGTGGAGGTAATGTGATGGTCTGGGGTTGCTTTGGTGCTGGTAAAGTGGGAGATTTGTACAAGGTAAAAGGGATTTTGAGTAAGGAAGGCTATCACTCCATTTTGCAACGCCATGCCATACCCTGTGGACAGCGCTTGATTGGAGCCAATTTCATCCTACAACAGGACAATGACCCAAAGCACACCTCCAAATTATGCAAGAACTATTTAGAGAAGAAGCAGGCAGCTGGTATTCTATCTGTAATGTGGCCAGCGCAGTCACCAGATCTCAACCCCATAGAGCTGTTGTGTTAGCAGCTTGACCGTATGGTACGCAAGTAGTGCCCATCAAGCCAATCCAACTTGTGGGAGGGGCTTCTGGAAGCATGGGGTGAAATTTCTCCCGATTACCTTAGCAAATTAACAGCTAGAATGCCAAAGGTCTGCAATGGTGTAATTGCTGCAAATGGAGCATTCTTTGACGAAAGCAAAGTTTGAAGGAGAAAATTATTATTTCAAATAAAAATAATTATTTCTAACCTTGTCAATGTCTTGACTATATTTTCTAGTCATTTTGCAACTCATTTGATAAATATAAGTGTGAGTTTTCATGGAAAACACAAAATTGTCTGGATGACCGCAAACTTTTGAACGGTAGTGTATATGTATAGCAGACCATTGGCCCCTTACAGTTGATAGTAGACCTTATATCGTAAAGCAGACAATATAGAATTAGATCATTTGAAAATAGAAAAATTGCATCTCTACAAGGTAATCCTGTAAAAGAAAAAGTCGACCCAGTGATAACCTGTACAAGAGCTACCGGTTAACCGGCTTACAGCGTCTGCAGAAGCTATCCCGTATGATAAAATGGCCATGTAGATCTTTCAATCTGGAGACGGAGACCGGGTTCGATCTCTGTGGTTTAGGAGAGTCCACTCTTTTCCTTGACCATTCTCTACGGGCCCTTCCAGGTGTGGAAAGGAGAGCCTCCGACCAGATCCGATCCAAGTCCGACCTACTCCGTCTGGTATCTCTTGACTTGCGACGTTGACTGTGCTCCGGACTGCGTCGCGCGTCCTGTGGAGGGCACCCCCTACATAACTCCACGAGTGCCTCCTCGGCTTCACTCGCTGAGGTAAACACCTTGGTTTGTCTGTTTCGCATGAAACACCCGTAGGATGGCGGGATATTGTAGATTAAAGCGTTGTTTAGCCTGGAATAAGGCAGTGTAGATCTTGCTAAAAGAATAGCGACGTTTCGCGACCTCCATGGAATAGTCCTCAAAAAGCAGAACCCTTATTCCCGTAATCTCCAAGGGTCGAGATCTACGGCGGTATGCCTTCCTGAGTGCTACCTTATCATTATAATCAAGCAACTTCAGTATGACTTGTCTGGGACGTGGTGGTCTATTGGTATCAGATGACGGAAGATTTCTCGGGTCTGGCCCCACTCTGTGCACCCTTTCCACCCGGCACAGGCGTTGTAGACCTAGGGCTGCCGGTAATGCCCTCTCACATAGGTGCTGTAAATCAGAAGGAGCCACCGTCTCTTTTAGCCCCACAATTCTCAAATTACTCCTTCTGGACCGGTTCTCCACCTTGTCCCAAAACGGAGTAGTAGTAGACAATATCGCTTTAAGCGTAGTTTGCAAGCGCTCTTTTTCACCCTCTAACGTCGTTATACGCTGTTCTAATTCTCCTGTCCTGGAGGTGATTCGTGCCAGGTCCAGATGCATGCGGTTAAGAGAAGATTGCACCGTTTTTTCCAGCGCGTTTTGGAGGTCAGGAGCTATCCGTTTAGCCACTTCATGTGCCAGAGCCACGTAGTCAACAGGTGTATGGGTAGATATGAGCTCTGCACTTTATATAGACGGAGATTGGGGCTGCTGCATATCATCCTCCTGCGAGTACAACGGGGGAGAAGTGGCCACCTTCTTACCTCCCTTCTCAGTGGCTGGTTCTGTGTCCTCCAAGGCTGGCTTCTGTGCGCTACGGAGGAGGTATCTCTCCATGCAGACAGCGCTGGAGACATCCCTTTGTGTGTGGCCGGTGTCTTCGACACGATGTTCGCCGCCGGAGCAACTATTGCAGGCTTTCAGGTCAGTCGGGAACGGAAGCTCAGTCACAAGCGTCCTGCATCGCCATCGCCGGAACCCCGAGAATTTTTTTTTGCCTCTTCTGGATTAGCAAATAGATCTACTTCTGGGCTGCCCCACAACTGTATGATCTGATAGAATATTTTCTTGTTTAGGCACCATTCTTGTGGGCTCAGATCCTTTTGACTGAGAAAGTCTGCTTGTACGTTTAGAGACCCTTTTAGGTGAAGGGCAGAGATGGATCGGGCATATCGTTCTGCCCAGTTGAAGATCTGAGCTGACAGCAGCTGGAGGTTTTTCTTCCTTGTTCCTCCTTGACGATTCAAGTAGGCAACAGTAGTCATGTTGTCTAAATAGATTTTTTATATTTGAGCCGCTCGTGAGATGTTCTGATGCTCTCAACACTTCCAGGACTGCTCTTAGTTCCAGAAAGTTGAATGAATGATGATCAGCCTTTGAAGCCAGACTCCCTGAAACGATAAATGGGAGACAACTGCTCCCCAGCCCCTTTTGCTGGCATCTGTGGTGATGGTAGTCATAGGAAAGGGATGCTAGGCTACTCCCTGATCTAAATTCTTTTGGAGTCTCCACCAATTTATAGAATGTTTTGCTTTGATGGACAAATGTATTCTTTTGTCTAGAAATAACGTGGATTTGTCCCATTTTGAAAGGAGTAACGCTTGCAGAGTCCTTAAATGAGCCTGCGCCCATGGAACTGCCTGGATGCATGAAGTCATGGACCCCAGTATAGACATTGCTGGTCTTATGGATACCCGTGATCTTCATTGAAATGCAGATATCTTTGTGATGAGCATAGATTTTTTGGGGGGATAAGCTGAAAACTCGAAATTGTCTTCAGGATCCATTCGTTTGTGGTGATCCGTTTCCACTGGTGAAGGAATCTTCCCCCACTCTTCTGGCATCATTACCTATCCTGTTGTCTATTTTGGTTGGAAAATATATTTCTTCCTCTACCTCCCTTTGCATAACTCCAGCGACCTGTCTTTCCCTTTCCTCTATAGTCCTGACTGTAGTTACGAAAGGGACTAAAAATAGTTTTTTTCTTTGTTATTTTTGGCTCTGGCAAAGTCTCGCTCTTGTCGGCAGCTTTCTCTAATATAGTGTCCTTGGAAAGGCAAGGCACATAATTTGTTTTGAGAATCGATCTCCGGTCCACATCTTAAGCCACAGAGTGCATCTGTGGTATTCTGGCCGCCATTTTAACGGATTCTGCTGATGCATCTGTTAGAAAACCAGTAGCTTTCTGGAGGAGTGGTAGTGAGGCTATGATATCCTCTCTGGGGGTACCGTCTTTAAAGGGGTCCTCTAGTTTGTGGAGCCATCTACACATTGCTATTGCAACACATGTGATGCCAGTATTAATTTGTTGAAGGGCTGCTGAGGCTTCCCAGGTCTTTCCCAACAAACTGTCAGCCTTCCTATCGAAGAGATCCTTGAGTTGAGAGGAGTCTTCAAAGGGTAAAGTACTTTAGCCACCTGTATATCTATCTTGGGCACCTCTGACCAACCTTTAATATCCTCTTCATCAAGAGGGAATCAGTCTTTTATTTCTTGAGGAAGGAATAGCCTCTTCTCAGGGTGTGTTCATTCCTCCTCTAACAGCTTTTAGGTTTTCATGAATAGGAAAAATTAATCTTCTTGATTCTTGAACCCCCTCGATGTTCATCGTGGATCTAACTGCTGATGTTAATTAGTCAGTAAATTCAGAAGCGAAGAAATCTTTTTTAACCTCTCAATCTGGGTGGTTGACAATTCTCCTTCTTGTAAACAATCCTCTGATATAGAAGGAATATATGAATCACTCATCTGACTAATTTCCACATCAAGTTTTCTCTTTTTAGGTGCAGGTGATGGTACAGAGGACACAAAGGTTTGGGAAAGGGATGCTAAAGAGGTTTTAACTTCCTGCTTAACAATTCCTCTGATTTCCTCAATTAAGAATGGTTGTTCCTCTCGAATAATCTTTTCTGTGCAATGCTGACAGAGAGGTTTTTTTGTTAGCAGATGATAACATTTTCCCACATATCGCACACTTACATTACAGACTTTCCCTTTAGTTTTAGAGGATAGCGCTCTAGGAGTGTCCTATAAATTAAAACAAACAAAAAAGGGGAATAAGACCCCCACAATATGTAAAGAGAAGATAACCCATAGCCAGATCACTTACTAGAGCTGGGAGCATGGCCGGCCTTAGATACGGCCTTAGATACGTGCGACCAGTGCAGTCGCACAGGGCGCCACCCGCCGCACCGTAAGGGGGGCGCCACCGGGTGTGCATGCCCCGCACCGTGGTCACTACTACCATTAACTTACCTCACCGACCTCAATACTGGCTGCCCCGCACCCTGGCCACCGCTCATCCGCTCACCCTGTCCAGTGTCCTGAATGACGAGATAGGCGTGATGACATCATTCAGGACGCAAGACAGGGAGGAGACACCGCGCTTCCTATGCGTTTCCAGGGCTGGTGGGGACATCGAGGAAACATTTTCTGCGGCCGGCTCCAGCAGGCGGTGTTTCTCAGAAGCCCTGCAGGTCAGTCACTGACTGTGGGCTTTGTTTGAATGAGGGTAGTGATGGGGTTCTAAAAAGGTCAATAATGGCAAATGGAGAGAGGCTTCAGTGCCACCTTGGTGCCCATTTGCCACTTATTGCCCCTTTAGTGTCCTTCTATTCAGTGCCCCCTTGATGCCCATTTGCCATTTTGTGGCCCCTTTATTGTTCTTCTGTTACAAAAGATGCTAAAGTCTAAAGGGGCAGGAAATGGCAAATGGGCATCAAGGGGCCACCAAACAGAAGGACGCTAAAAGGGCAATAAGTGGCAGATGGGCACCATGATGGCACTGAAAGACACTAAAGTATTAATAAATTTCAAAATAGGCACAGAATTCAGTGCCTTCATAGTGCACATTTACCATTTGTCGCCTTTTTAAACTCTGTTCTGATTACGTTAAAAGCTATGTACACCTGAAATAGTTTTTTTTATGATGTTTTTTAAAAAAAAATAAAAATCAGTGTGTTTGATGCAACTTTGTAATTATATTTAAAGCTTCGTTCACATCTGCGTCAGGGCTTTCCATCAGAACGGGACCCTGACTGAAACGAACGTATCCGGTGCAAATGGTTTCCGTTTGTCTCCGTTGTGCAAGGATTCTGTCTTTTGACAGACAGAATAGCGCAGTCGACTACGGTATTTATTCTGTCAAAACGATGGAACCCTTGCACAACGGAGACAAATGGAAACCATGGTTTTAGTTTGTTTCAGTCAGAAAAGCTCAGATGGAACGCCTGAACCGAGCCCTGCCTCAGATGTGAATGAAGCCTTATTAAACTATTTTTACTTTTTAAGATACAGCTGCTTTGTATTCTGTATACACAGCAGTCGTATCCAGCGCTGAGACCTAAATCCGTCAGGTCAGTGGGACTGACTGGTTCCGTGTCAGTGGGTCCTGTGTGTCTCTGACAGTTCATAACTTAGATGTGATGGATAACAGGTGGATCCTGTGTGTCAGATACACGCAGGACCTGGTGACATTGAACCCATCAGTCCCACTGACCTTCCTGATTCAGGCCTTAGCGCTAGATATGTCTGCTCTGTATACTGAATACAAAGCAGCTGTATCTCAAAAGTAAAAACAGTTTTTAATAAAAAGCATTTATTTAGAAAGTTGCACAAAACACACTGATTTAAAAAAAAAAAAAACGATTTCAAAAGGTGTGCAGAGCCTTTAACCCCTTAATGACCTGGCCATTTTGCACGTTAATGACCAAGGATTATTTTTGTTTTTTCACGGTCGCATTCCAAGAGTCGTAAAGTTTTTTTTATTCCGCTGACATAGCCGTATAGGGGCTTGTTTTTTGCAGGACGAGTTGTATTTTGTAATTGTACCATTTTTAGATGCTTATAATATATTGATTAACTTTTATTAACTTTATTTTAGGAGAGAATTGAAAATAAGCAGCTATTCCAGCATTGATTTTCACGTTATAAATTTACGCCGTTTACTATGCAGCGTAAATAACATAACTTTATTCTATGGGTCGGCACGATTACGGGGATACCAAATATGTAAAGGTTTTATATGTTTTCCTACGTTTGCACAATAAAAAGCCTTTTAGAAAAAAATTACTTGTTTTTGCATCGCAGCATTCCAAGAGCCGTAATTTTTTTATTTTTCCGTCAATGTGGCCGTATGTGGGCTTGATTTTTGCGGGCCAATGTGTAGTTTTCATTAGTACTATTTTGGGGTACATAGGATTTATAGATTAACTTTTATTACATTTTTTATGGGGGTGGAATGGGAGAAGAGAGGGAATTTTGCCGTTGTTTTTTGCGTTTTCTTTGGACGCCGTTCATCCGGAGGTTTAATTAATGTGTTCATTTTATTGTTCAAGTCGTTACGATCGCGGGGATACCATATATGTGCATGTGTTATTTGTTTTGACACTTTTACTAAATAAAACCACTTTTTGGGCAAAAAAAGTCGTTTTATTTGATTTTGACTAATTTTTTATTTATTTTTTGCAAACTTTATTTAACGGACTTACATTTTTTTTTTTAGTCCCACCAGGGGACTTCACTATACGATCTGCTGAACGCATATATAATGCTTTGGTATACTTAGTATATCAAAGCATTATTGTCTGTCAGTGTAAAACTGACAGGCAATCTGTTAGGCCGTGTCTCCGGCATCGCCTAACAGGCATTTGCTGAAGGCAGACCTGGGAGTCTTTGTTAGGCCCCCGGCTGCCATGGAAACCCGACGGCGACCCGCTATTTCTTGCGGGAGCGCCAATAGGGTGACAGAGGTAGCTCCCTCCCTCTGTCAAACACATTAGATGCCGCTGTCACTATTGACAGCGGCATTTAATGGGTTAAACTGCCGGAATCGGAGTGCGCTTCGATTCCGGCAGTTTCAGCAGGAGCCAGGCTGTGTATAACAGCTGTGCTCCTGCTGCTGATCGCGTGGGTACAGTGTCAGTACCCGCGCCATCACAGGACGGATATATCCGTCCTCCTGCGCGAACTAGCAGCTGCTGAGGACGGATATATCCGTCCTTCGGCGTTAAGAGGTTAAACAGGTTGTTCGGAATAAAAAAAACATTTTTTTGAAGCATCAGGAGGAGTTAAAATAAAAAAAAGAACTTATACCGCTCTCCTCCCAGACATTCCTGCGCTGGGGGCTCCCGTCAAATCTGTTCCCTGTTTGTATATAGCAGAGACATCATGTTGACTGAGACCAGTAATAGGCTGCAGCGGTTATGTACGGTCAATGTGATGTCACCGCTACATCTGCTCTGTGTACACACAGAACAGAGATGACAGAAGCCCCCAGCGAAGGAACGTCTGTGGGGAGAGAGGTAAGTATGGGCTGCTTCTTTATTTGAACCCCTCCTCTCCCGCTACCACATAAAAAGGTTAAACCCAGACAACCCCTTTAACCTCTTAACAATATATGTGTATGTACGGCGGATGTGCATTCCAACAATATTGCACGTGCCACTGTGTGTTATCTGTGGTGTTACATAGGACTGCAGGCAACACTAATACATTATCTGTAATCAGAGAGTTATCAATGTGTGTTATCTGCAGTCTTACGTAGGACTGCAGGTAACAGTAAGGCCTCATTCAGACGAGCGTGAATCACGTCTATGTGCTATGCGTTGAAACAACGCACAGCACACTGGCCTATTGATTTTGATGGGGCCGTTCACACATGCGTGCGTTTTCACGCAGCGAGATTCTGTTGCGTGAAATGCATTTTCCGGCACCTACGTGCCCATTGAAGTCAATGGGTGTGCATGATTTGCGCATTAATTCCATTAAAAAAAGAAGTGCTTTGAGAGTGTGTGAAAAACGCACGCCACTTGCAAAGCACACTGATGCATATCGCAACACACACGGACCAGATTTCCGTGCGTTTTTCATGAGCGTAAATATGTCACGCTCGTGTGAATGTAGCCTAATACATTATCTGTAATCAGAGAGTTATCACGGTGTTCTGTAGTGTTACATAGGACTGCAGGTTGCATCCATTACATTATATAAAATCAGAGCGTTATCACGGTTATCTGTGGTGTTACATAGGACTGCACGTAACAGCTACTACATTATCTGTACTCAGAGAGCTATCACTGTGTTATCTGTGGCGTTACATAGGATGCAGGTAACATCTGCTGCATCTGTACTGTCTATATATGTGCCTGTGTGGGTATATTTGGGTCTGTAGGTCTATATATTTACAGATATGTATTTGTATATGACCCGTGTGTGTGTGTACATGCCGTGTGTGTGTGTGTGTGTGTGTGTGTGTGTCAGTATATATATGTATATTTTCCTGTATGTCTAAATATGTGCCTCTGTATGTACAGTATGTATGTTCCAGTATGTGCGTGTCTATATATGTGGTTCATTTTTGTTTTTGGAGGGCAGCAATAGAGAATCCCGCACAGGGCGCCATCCAACCGAAGGCCGGCCCCGGCTGGAAGCATGCAAAATCAGAGCCTGGCTTAAAGGTTGAAACCTCACCTCCTGTCATGATGGTAATAGTCACATTGTCTTACCTGATGGAGATCTTTCTGAAGTCTGAACGTGTTTTAAGTCCACCGCAATGACTGCCTGCCAATGGCTCCTCCCTCAGAGTCCCTGTCCGGAGAAAGGCCGCAAGAATTCATTCTGCGCATGCGCGCACATCCTCTGAACCGGAAGTGCGTCACTTGTACTCACGGAACTCCTAAGGGTGTATTAATGAGTGCGTTCCAAGGTAGAACGCACGTGAGGATAGAGGGCAGTCTGCAACAGAAGCAAGGCTGGGAAGCTACAGGAGGACTGGAGCCTGCTTCTTCAGCCACCTCAGCATTACCCGGAGGCGCAGGAGAGGCGGCACAAGACTCCTTACCTGGAGCTAGAAAACAACCAAAGGCCAGGCTGTAAAGAAGAAAAAAATTAAGCTAAGTCTTCGCTGCTTTGAGAGGAGTAACCTCGCCCCTAGCAGGGACAAGACAAATACTGAGCTGGGGAGCGGCTATTTAACCTTTTGTGTGTTCCTGTCCCTGATAGGGTTGGAGATTCAACCTCCTGTGTGCGGTCATGGAGGGTGTATTTGAGAAAAAACTGTAGGTTCAAAATGCTCACTATGTCCTTAGCTGAACTCCTTGGGGGTGTAGTTTCCAAAATGGTGTCTTTTTGGATGTATTTCCTATGTTTTGGCACCATAAGACCTCTTCAAACCGGACATGGTGACCAAAATATATTCAAATAAAAAAGGAGGCCCCAAAATCTACTAGGTGCTCCTTTGCTTCTGAGGTCTGTGTTTGAGTCCAGTAGCATACTGGGATTACATATGGAACATTTCTAAAAACTGCAGAATCTGGGCAATAAATAGTGTTGTTTTTCTCTGGTAAAACCTTCTGTGTTACAGGAAAAAAAAAACAACTTTGAATTTCAGCAAAAAAAATTAATTGAAGAGGCTCTGTCACCAGTTTATAACTGCAGTATTTCCTACCTAATCTAATAGCCGCTATAATGTAGATGACAGTTTTTTTTTTTACCAAGTTATGATAATTTTTAGCTTTATGCTAATTTGTTCTAAATGCCCAACTGGGCGTTTTTTCTACTTTTCACCAAGTGGGCGCTGTAAAGAAAAGTGTATGATGCTGACCAATCAGTGTCAAACACTTCTCTTCATTTATGGCCAGCTTGTTTAACAGCACAGCGTGATCTCGCTGTGATGCGACTTCCTCCCGCAGGTCCTTCACGGGAGCGACGGAAGAGTCAACAGACATCGCCTCCAGCCGTGCCAGGAGGTTTATCCGAATCTGCAGCGGCTGGAGGCGAAGTCTGTTCAGTCTTCTATGGCGCCGGTGAAGGACCTGCGGGAGGAAGTCCCGTCACAGGGTGATCTCTCGAGATCACACTGTGCGGATAAACAAGCTGGGCAACAATGAAAAGAAGTGTATGACGCCAATTGGTCAGCGTCATACACTTTTTCTTTACAACGCCCACTTGGTGAAAAGTAAAAAAAACACCCAGTTGGACATGTAGAACAAATTAGCATCAAACTAAAAATCACCATAACTTGGTCAAAATTAAACGTTTTTCAATAAAAAAAAACACAAAACCGTTATCTACATTAAAGCACCTATTAGATTAGGAAGGAGATAGGCAAGTTATAAACTGGTGACAGAGCTTCTTTATATGTAAATTTCACCTCCACTTTGCTTTAAATCCTGTGAAATGCCTAAAGGGTTACGATACTTTCTAAATGCTGTTTTGAATACTTCGAGTGGTTCAGTTTTTAAAATGGGAAGAGAAAGAATTGTCTAGTATTAGCAATCAGCATATGATGACCATCAGAACTGCCTCCCCTGCTGTGCCTCATGAGCAACTGGGAATGGGGAGTGCTTAGTCTAGACAAACCTTGTTAAACTTCTTGATGAGGTACACCATACCTCCGAAGTATACTGAATTCAGTGGAACAGTCCCTGTTCTGACAGAAGCAAACTATCTCTTTAGCTAGGCGGACCTTCTATGCTAATTAAAAGTTACAAGTGCAATGGAGCTGCTTGCGGCAAAAAAGGCATAAGCATGGAGCAGGTAAGTGGTGTGTTGACTGGGGTCACCTTGGATGGCAATGTGGGATTTGTAACACACCGTATCTACATGTCTACTTTGTGGCATGTATGTTGACCACTGGTGAGAATCAGGTAGCAGTATGGCTTTCTGGGGAGGCCCCATTAGAAAAATGCTGGAGAAGCTTTGATTTAACTACTGATCTAGCTAGCTCTAGCAAAATAAATCAAAATTTTTCATATATGTAAAACAAGTTCTTAGTACACCTAAAAAGTAGAATATGTACATCGTAACAAGGGGAGGTGGCTGCTCATTGTTTTTAAAGATCTTCTCCGCATCTACTTATTTTTAGAAACTTAAAATTAACAGGGCTATAAGAGAAAAATGTGAACTAAATATAAGCAATTTATCCTGGATCTAAACTCAGCGTCAGTTGGCCTGATTAATCTGATACACACTGGTTGCTAGGCATGTGCTGTCGAAAGGCTGTTGTTAGGCAGTGTATCCCTAGCAACCACACACACATACATCACTCAGCTGTTCAAAGCTGGATTAGTCCATTGCTGACAACAGAGAAGGGGAAAAGCAGTTTGACATCAGTCAATTTCCCTTACAAGCCCATATTATTAATTACAACTTTCTACCCAATTTATTCTGATGGAAAACCTCTTTAAACATTCAGAATAGCAATAGGCAACTTGCAGTTCTAGGTTAACAATCAAAGCATGACAGTTGATCGCTCCAGAGAATCAGGCTGCCCAAGGAAGACTTAAAATGCATACAAAGTAATTTCTTAAAAAAATGTTTTTATTAAAGACTAAAGATCTTTTGCTTATACAATCCCAAATAAAGTAATCCATAGCTGTGGCTAAAAGATCACAAAACACAGTGACCTCTCCTTTCAGAAATAAAAACACAACTCAAAATGTAATTCTGACTTCTGAACAAAAGCGAGAAAAAAAGCTCACCACATTTTGCTAAATTTTATATTCATGAAGAGAACAAGCCACTTGATTTTCTTCTCTTTCTTTTGGAAGATCTCAAATTACATATAGAAGTATTTACATTTCCCTGAGTAATATTATACAGACATAAAATAGGTTTAACAAACCCAATCTTTACACGGTTTTACATAAAAATTTCTCTTACACCTTAAAATACAGACAGAAGCAGGTTAGACGAGGCATGGAAACAAATGTTATTTTTAGGAAAAAGAGGCCAAGCTATGTACATTAAGTAGAAAACAGTAAGAATACAGTGAAACATCTAAACAGATTTAAAAGAGTATTCCCACTTAGGTTTCTCTAACTCCCAATTATTCAGATAGAGTGGAGGCCACACGTGTGCTGCCATATGCCCGCTGAAAATGAGCACCGTGACATGCATGTTCAGGACATCAGTGGGGGATCACAGCTCTGGACTCCTACTAATGTGACTGATAATCGGACATGGTAGAAGATCCTATTGTGGGAATACTCAAAACTAAGACATGACGCCCAAATTGAGGCAATCTGAACAAAATACACATTTTTTAAAACTTGTTAAAGACTCAGATACTGGCACCTCTAACAACTTAAATAGAATTATAATATTAACAATATTCTGAGGTAATTGATGAAGTCAGTACATGTGCATATACTGAATCATTCTGTCATTTTCACTACTGCAAAAGTAAATGCCCATTAAAGTAAAGAGAGAAAGTGTGTTGTGTATATGATAGGCTTTTACCACCAATAGTTCTGAATGAATGCGAGACCATTTTGTAGAGACATTTGTTGTTTTCTGGATTAACTTGTGCTGTGCGTCTTTATGGTAGTTTTTAAATCCTCTTTATTGATGGGCTACATTTATCAACTACTGCGGTCACATACGGTGTTTCTCTCGTAGGGTAAACAATGAGGTTGTAGGATAAATAAAAAGACAATAAAAATCTGCTAATGGTAGAAAGATATAATCCAACATGAAAAGGAGGTTTGCTAGTGATGCCATATAAAAGGCTAGCCTATTCCTTAAAGAGGCTCTGTCACCAGATTTTGCAACCCCTATCTGCTATTGCAGCAGATCGGCGCTGCAATGTAGATTACAGTAACGTTTTTATTTTTAAAAAACGAGCATTTTTGGCCAAGTTATGACCATTTTTGTAGTTATGCAAATGAGGCTTGCAAAAGTCCAAGTGGGTGTGTTTAAAAGTAAAAGTCCAAGTGGGCGTGTATTATGTGCGTACATCGGGGCGTTTTTACTACTTTTACTAGCTGGGCGTTCTGATGAGAAGTATCATCCACTTCTCTTCAGAACGCCCAGCTTCTGCCAGATCACGCTGTGACGTCACTCACAGGTCCTGCATCGTGTCAGACGAGCGAGGACACATCGGCACCAGAGGCTTCAGTTGATTCTGCAGCAGCATCGGCGTTAGCAGGTAAGTCGATGTAGCTACTTACCTGCAAACGCTGATGCTGCTGCAGAATCAACTGTAGCCTCTGGTGCCGATGTGGCCGACACGATGCAGGACCTGTGAGTGACGTCACAGCGTGATCTGGCAGAAGCTGGGCGTTCTGAAGAGAAGTGGATGATACTTCTCATCAGAACGCCCAGCTAGTAAAAGTATTAAAAACGCCCCGATGTACGCACATAATACACGCCCACTTGGACTTTTACTTTTAAACACACACACTTGGACTTTTGCAAGCCTCATTTGCATAACTACAAAAATGGTCATAACTTGGCCAAAAATGCTCGTTTTTTAAAAATAAAAACGTTACTGTAATCTACATTGCAGCGCCGATCTGCTGCAATAGCAGATAGGGGTTGCAAAATCTGGTGACAGAGCCTCTTTAAGTTCAATGGGATACAGTTTGTAAAAAAAAACAAAAAACGAAAGCATGCATAAAGTATTTAGTTTATTTCATGACCCATCTGGGACAGGACCTCCGCTAAATTAAAGTGTTCGAAGTCTGCACATGCGTAAACACCGCAGCTCCACTGCCACAAACAGCTAATTAAAGGAGCTCTTGCTGTTGGGACTGGGATGTGCAATTAAAGTTGAACAATCCCATTAAATTGGAAAAAAACAAAAACAACACACTAAAAAAATTATATTTTGCTTAACATTTTTAATTCTAAATGTCATGCCTTGCCACGAGGTTCAATTTCTTTTTAGCCTACACGTTGTTTCTATCAGATAGATAGATAGATATATATATATATATATATATATACACACATACACACACACACATATATATATATATATATACACACACATACATATATATACATATACACACACACATACATATATATACATATACACACACACATTAGAAAATAAGGGGCTGATTAATACGGTCTTAAATTTAGGGTATGTTCGCACAGCCTATTTTCAGCCGTTTTTCGGGCTGTAAACACCCCGAAAAATGGCTGAAAAAACAGGTCTGAATGCCTTTAAACATCTGCCCATCGATTTCAATGGGAAAAGCGGCACGTAAAAAAACGGCGTGTAAAAAAAGAAGTGCATGTCACTTCTTGAGCAGTTTTTCATTGGGTCAATAGAAAAACAGCTCCAAAAACGCATCAAAAAATGCTTGATGCTTAAAAAAATGCTTCAAACCTGAGGCTGTTTTCCCTCGAAAATAGCTCCGTATTTTACAGCCGTTTTTAGTCTAGCGTGTGAACATACCCTTAGACTGCTGAGAATTAGACTATATGCACCAAATTTATCACAGCAGCTCGTGCTGCATCATCAGTTTGGCGCATCTCCAGACACTTGACACTTTAGACAACTTAATGCCACCTCTTGGCTTACAGTTTAGACTAACTTTTTTGTGCCAAAATTTTGGCACAATGAGGTGCGTAATCCACACACCTTTCCTACAGACCACACCCGCTTTAATTTAAGCAGTGTCCCACGTCGAATGAGGCACAAAAATAGTTTCTAAAACAGTGGTGCACAGCATGTGGCGAACGCCATTTGCGCCAGAATTCTGGCACATTTGTAATAGTAAATCTGCTCCTATATGTTTTTGCTTTTTAATAAATGGCCTAAACACAAAAAAAAAAAGTCTAAATTTTTCTTGCATACGTGCTGGAATAAAGGATTAAGAGTTAAAAGTACTAAAAAAATTGTAAACCCATAAATAAGTACACCATGATCTAATTGCCTTTTTCTATATTTATAGAATGAAAACAGAATCCCCCCCCCCCCTTCCGCAACTACTGTTCCTACATCCCCAACACAGACCTGGTTGTGCTGGACTTCAGATGCAAACACTCGCTGTGGGGTTATTAGAATTTCTGTAACATATTAAGAATTCAGTGGCTCAGAACTTCGATTTGGTAAACTAGACGGCAGCATAAAAAAAAGGTTTAAACGTTTCTTTTTTTCCCATTTCCAAATCAAGTTACTTTGTACTATAAACTAAATTGTGCATTGTTTTTCCTGTTCTTTAACTTTAGCACGTGGCGTAAACACTGGATGTTTTCATCCTGGTTTCCAAAGCTATGTCCAGGATCAAGTATAGGTCAATTCTGTAGTTGATTTTAGTTATATTTTTAAAAGAAAAATAAGCTAAATTTGCACGATCCAATTTTTCAAACCAACAATCTGTGGTTTGATAAAATTGCTATGTGCATTGGATGAACATTTCCATCATTACAATTATTGTACATATGCCATTTTCTAATGTAAGCTGGATTGTAGCGGCACTGTACCTAAAGGGGTTGTCCAGTTTCAGAAAATTAATGTTATTTTTTGTATAATTAAAAGTTACACAATTTTCCAATATACTTTCTGTAATAATTCTTATAATCTGTGAGCAATTAATACAGAAAATATATTGAAAAATTGTATAACATTTACTTATACAAAAAACAACATTATTTGCTGAAACCAGACAACCCCTTTAAATCAAATCAAATAATGAACAATGAAATAAAAATAAAAAAATCACGGAAATGTACAAATCGTAATGATCACTGATATGTGTTAGGCTAGGTTCACATAATGTTCGAGGAATAAGTTTCCAGTTTATACTTCATAGTAATCATATACCTTTATTAGCCAGACGTATGCCAAAAGAGTATCTTTTCGCACAGCTTTGGCCTGCATACATTTACTTCAACTATATTAAAAAGCGTCAGACTTTGCTTTTGTTTCTAATGTAAAAATACCGTTGTATTGAAAAGCAGACATATGCAACTGAATTTGCATACTTCTGGGGCATACACTCTTTGGCACTGTTCAAACATGTAATGCCTGGGTAATGCCTAAAAGTGCTGTGAACAGAACAAGCCTTTATTTATTTTTTTAAATTCATATTTCATTTACATATGTAATGGGTTTGGAAAAGAGTATATCTATGTTAAGTAGAAATTGTCCTTATAATTATACATACAACTGCCCCTAGACAAAGCCATGTTTATGCTACAAAGTGACAAAATAATTATTGGTTTAAAAATAAAAAGTTTCTAATTTTTTAATTTGATAAAAAATAGAATTAGCAAGTAATCCCCATTTATACTAGCAAAAAGGCCACCAAAAACAAGCCCTTACATGTGTACTTGGAGGCAATTAGAAATCAGCTCGTATCAGGGCCCGGAAAAAAATCTGTAGAAAACGAAAAACATGCCTTTTCATGTAAAAGCATGGAAAATATACACAGGTCTCCGAGTGGTCTATGGCATTCAAACATGCTATTACACAAATTCAGTACCAAAATCTTCAATGCACTGGATTCTGATCCTTACTTCTTTCACATGCAACAATCCCCAACTTTTTATTGCGAGGTCACTGGTGCTTCAGTGCTTATTTTGAGATTGTAAATGTGTAACAGTTTTAATGTATGTGCCAAGTACATTTTACAAAAGGCACAATGGTAATTAGCAATTATTACACGTTTAAAGGGGATGTATGCAAATTACAAAAAAAGTTCTGATATTTTTCCAGAAACAGCACCACTCTTGTCCATGGGCTGTATCTGGCTTTGCAGCTCAGCCACATGCAAGTTAATACCAGAAATAGTCCATGGACGTGTGGCCCTGTTTTTGGGAAAGGGCAGACTTTTTTTCTAACCACAGAAACCTCGACATGTGGCCCTGTTTTTGGGAAAGTGCAGACTCTTTTTCTAACCTCAAAAACCTCTTTAAACTGAGGCTTACTTCTAAAATTTTTTTTTGGAGGCGACTCACAGCACTATAAATGTGGATTGTCCGGTTATATGATGTAATAGACTTCACTTTGTGTGATGGAAATCTTTAAGTCTATTTCACAAGTTGTGTTGTGAAACGCAAAAAAAAACCAAAAACAAAAAAAGTGTCAGAAGACAAGATGTACAGACAACTCTTATTTGAGAGGGAATGTCAAAATAACTGTCTCCAAACCATTAAAGGGGTATTCGGACATGAATGTTTGAACGATGCAGGTTCCAGCTCTGGGAACTGCACCTATCTCCAGAACCCGGGTTTCTCCATTCCGCATGGTAAGGCAGCCGCCACATCCCTGAGTAGAAAGAATAGAGAAGTTGCTGCTTGGTCGGTTGTTTCCATAACTCCCATTTAACAGAATGGAGAGAACCACACACAGGAGTGGCCACCTCTCCATACTTTCTCCTCCTGGTTGTGGTGGCCACTCCCCTAGGTGGGGCGGGGTTCAAGTGACCCCTGATCTGGAGAGAGGTACAAGTCCCAGAGCTGGGATCCAGATCTATCAGACAGCTTGCTTGCGAAAGGGGGCGGTCCCCCGAAATGTCACACAGGTATCAGACGCCGACCCTCCAAACGTGTTGTCTCTGCGATCGGCAAAAAATCTTTTGTACACATTTGGCAATTGTTATGCCTTTGTTTTCGAGTCAATTGACATGGAAAAATATTTAATACAGGTTTCTACATTTTGACATTTTTGTCTGAATTAGTGCTTATTTTCTATATGCGATATCCGAGAGACTGAAAGCACCTCTTTTTGCACTACCACACCCATAGGTTAGTCCACTAAAGGTCAGAAACCTCAGACTTGAATTCCCATAGATTTGCCATAAATGTCGTGGGAAATGCCCCTTTAAAGCGAATAAACTCCAATATTCAAAACAATAAAACATGGTGATCAGCCCATAAGCAGTCTGAGATTACAAAGCTGAAATTGTTGCATCTTATTCTTATACAAATATTCAAAAACTTATGGCGGAGTCCCAGGTTTAAAGAAAAACAAAAAACATCCGTATGTAGGTAAAACGCTAAGCGGCAGGCATACAAGACAAGCGTGTAACAATATATATATATATATGCAGCTTTTTTCTGGCTGTATGTTTGCCCTATTTCTTTAAAAGCACTTGGGGAAACGTGAAATGGTAATACTTGATCCCTTTAACATGACTAGTAGAAGCTAATCCTTGTTGTTTTAGGTTTCATATTGCTAGGAAAAAAACAAGTATGGTAGGTACACTGTTAGATCTGTTCAAAATCTATTAAATATGTTATTATTTAGCAAACTTACAGAAAACGACCAATATACATATTAAAATAATCAATGTCTGCCAGATTAAACAAAAGCCCTTGAAAATGGACATGTAAACTCTGTAACTAACTGTACAAATATTCTGTGCATTTCAGAACTCTCCTCATTGATAATGGAGATGCATTTATCTTTGTGCGCTTGTCCATTCACTATGTTCTTCTATGTCTTCACTGGCCGTTCTGCTTGAAGAATTGAATGCGACGCCTCAGCTAAGAGCATTTGTTTGCTGTATTCAAGCAAGCTTAGGCCAACACAAAAACTGTGCATGTCACCGATATTTCTATTCCAAAGCAAGAGATTTGCAATGATGGATTTCATTCTGTTTGGTATAGTACAGGCTCTATCCACATGTGAATCATGCAGCCCTCATGCTCCCATAGAATCCCGTGTTCGTTCAACTTTTACAGTGAGATCTTTAAAGGAAGGACGTTGGCTGATGGTATTATTCCAGCACTCGGTCATGATGAGATAAATCTGGAAAAAAGAAGAGGGAAAAATTCCCCTTTAAAGGCCTTAAATCATGTGTAAGCAATTTAGAAGTCTTACCTATTTTTCAGTCTGCAAAACTTTTTTGCAAGTCTTGGAATCAGTGCTTAGCTAAAGTATGCATAGTCTGTACTGTAGACACTTGCTGTACCATCCTGGCTCTCAGGGCCGGCGCTAGAAGGGGGCAAACCGGGCAATTGCCCAGGGCCCCCATCCTTTAAGGGCCCTCTGCCCACGGCTGGTACGGGGGCCACGCCATCCTGCCCATAACATTTATTGGCCAGGTGGCACGGGCCTCCTCATGCCAGGTGGTGTCGCTAGCACCGGAGAGGGCCCCGGTGCTAGCGACAGCCACATTCACTTGTATCTACGTCCTTGGGACACAGATACAAATGAATACTAAAAGCTGCAGGCCACGGTAGGCCTGCGGCCTAGAAGGCTGTGTGTGGCTCTGTCTACAGGGGGCACAAAGGGGGCATTACTGCTGTGGTACTTTTTATTGTGTTGAGCACTAAGGAATCATTACCACCATCTGGGGCACTGTGGATTACGAGTTTGTTTAGAGGATGGGATATAGGTGTGGAGGATGCTTGTGTGTGTGTCAAATTCTGCAGAGACGAGTCGCGGCTGGAATAAGACGTCACAGTGGTCTGGGCCGGATGGAGAAAAAAAGGGAAAGTGAATGACTAATTAGAGAAAACATCAACTGTGAGTCACTAGATATAAATGTTCTGTAATCACTTATATCGTATGCAGAGCTCCTGTGCATAGCTGCAATCTTCCACTATATGGTCACTATATGGTTGTAATATTGGTCTTTGTATAGTCGTTTTTATTCAGTAACAGTATGGGGGTATTATTCAGTGACTATGTGGTTATGGTGTGTGGTAGTATTACTCAATAACAGTATGGGGGTATTATTCAGTCACTATGTGGTTATGGTGTGGGGGTATTATTCAGTAACAGTATGGTGGTATTATTCAGTCACTATGTGGTTATGATGTGGTGGTATTATTCAGTAACAGTATGGGGGTATTATTCAGTCACTATGTGGTTATGGTGTGGAGGTATTATTCAGTAACAGTTTGGGGGTATTATTCAGTCACTATGTGGTTACGGTGTGGTGGTATTATTCGGTAACAGTAACAGTAGGGGGTATTATTCAGTCACTATGTGGTTACGGTGTGGTGGTATTATTCGGTAACAGTATGGGGGTATTATTCAGTCACTGTGTGGTTATGGTGTGGCGGTATTATTTGGACCTTATATTGTGTTATTAATGGTAATATTGGTTTTAATGAGTTATGTTCAGTAACAGTATACAGGTAATATTTCATCTGGTATAGTGGTATGATGTAATAACTGTATATGTGAGAGCTGGGACATATGCTCTGGGGCTTGCAACAATCCTAGACGCGCTAGAAATTCACGATGCAGTTCTCTGCACACCGCCTTCTGAATTGACTGCATTATTGATACAGTATGGGTTCTTTCACATCAGCGGCGGGGTTCCATTGATGGCTTTTGTCAGACCTTTCCATCAACGGAAAGGCAAACGTAAACCAAAGCTTCCGTTTGCATTACCTTTGATTTCAATGGTAATGCTTCTGTTGCAAATGGTTTCTGTTGGTCTCCATTCCGTAAGGTTTCCCTTTGGGGTAATTATTATCTTGTGCATTTATTTTTTTACCGTAGCTGCAGCAGCAAAAGCACCTTCACACAGGGCAAAAGATTCCTGCATTGTGAAAGCAAGACCCAGCAGTAGTGATATAGTGAAAGATGTCAGGTGATCAAATGATCAATCGCTTTTCTACTGGGAGTAACATAGGAAACAGCACTTCCAGCATTATATACATAATTTAGCGCTGTGTATATAGTGAGCAAGAAGTAAGAAGGGGTTAAACACTGCTTCTGCCATCGCTCTTTGGTTGTGACTGACATCCAGGCATTAAATCTTGCTGTTACACAATTGTTCATGCAGCTGCATTTCTGTAGTGAATATTATATTTAGTGGATTGTTGTTAAGGGGTTTAACATAGTCAGGTTTCGTGAAAATGAAATTTTTATATGATCTAGAACTGCCTTTCACTTATTTGTGGTACATACCATTATTCTGTTTTTTTTGTTTGTTTTTTTACCATATAGCGTCTAATTTTATCCTTGTTTGTACTGTAAATTAAACCCTTCACGACTGCCATATGGCTATATAGGCTCTAACTGCTGATGCCCCGTACAGTTAGCACGTGTATAAACGTTGACAGCCTGGAACGGGTTTAATAAATGCAGTTCTGCTTCAATGTGAGCAGCACTGCACTCTACAGTGGGGGGTGCAGTGCTCTCAAAGCCCCGGCCGACATGAGATAGTGCCACCCACAATCCCCTGTAGGCAGCGCAAAACCCTCTGTAGATAGCTCCCTCCAGCATCAGAATCCCCGGCAAGCGCTCTGGCCGAGGATTCCCCTCCTAGAGGGAGCCCCCATCATCTCTCCATCCCTGTTGTAGATAGTGCCACCCCCCCTGCAGATAGCAACCCCCCCCCCCCCGCTGTAGATCGCATTGCACCCCCCACTGAAGATAGCGCTACCTGAACTGACTCTAGGAGCGGAATCCATGGTGTCAGATCGCACTGGCCGGAGATTCCGCTTCTAGAGAGAGCCCCTGACATCACTGTCCATTTGGACAGTGATGTTAGTGGCTCTCTCTAGGAGCGGAATCCCCGGCCGACATTCTGGCCGGGGATTCCGCTTCTGGAGAAGCCCCTGGTGACACTATCCATATATGGATAATGACGTCAGCGGCTCTCTCTAGGAGCGGAATCCCCAATGTCAGATCGCTCTGTGTCGGGGATTCCGCTACTAAAGAAGCCCCTGGTGTCACTATCCATATATGAATAGAAGGAAAATAAGTGTAGCTTTTGGAACACGGCGCCAGGCAAGTAATTGTTGGAGTGAAGTCTAAAAGTATTCTTCAGTATACACTCTTTATTGACACACTACGCCTTTCAGGACCGAATAATTCCCTTCATCAGGTATATACACGGTACAGAGAATATGAAATCCTTATATCCTTACAAAAGAATCGGGAAAAGAAGGTATGTTCTTACCGGCTAGCAGTTGCACTCAATTCAATTTGAAATGATGGGAGGAGTGAAGATTTAAATTAGCTGACATCAGTTGCCAGTGTAGTTAGTCACTACGTAATGAAGTGGCAACATGTTTCACAATTATAGGAACGAAGTATTGCACAGCAATCGTCAATCATTCCGTATGTGACAATAGTACTTTTATATTATCAATATGTTTAGATCTAAAAACTTTTCATTTCCTTTCTAGGGATGTTCTTTTGATAACATTAGTGAACATCAGATGAAAAAATGACAGGTAAAAAGATTTTTCCTATTTCTATATATATGGTAGCACCATGTGTATCTAAAATACTCTAAAAGCGATTGATTACATTCATTAAAAAAATATGTAAATGATGGCGAATGCATAGAAAAAATACACATATTTCATAAGATTTGTCCTTATATAAACAAAATCTAATATTTATAAAATCAAAACAATTACAATCCAACTCCATAATCATGATGAAGCCGGATTAATACCGCTTTGTCTCTATATATGTTCTAAATAAAAATGTTTGAAAACAGATGCATACATGATAAAAATATATAAAAAACAACACGAGACCAAAACCCTGGACTAGTATGTACAGAGAAATTGAATGCTCTATATGTTTTGTTTTAAAAAATAGCTTGAAAGCAATGACTGGGGTAAAAATAATAATTCCTAGGTGTTATATTAGTCTGTAGAGCTCTATATAGGCCTGTACACACAGTTGTGTACCTCATATCCAATAACCAAAATTAATTCTTTAAAAATTATGGGTAGTGCACAGTTTTACAATGAGGCATTGGAGTGACTTCTCCAATCGTGTCTGGTTCAAATGCCAACTAGAGTAAGGGTCAGTTCACATAGAGGATCTCGCGTGGTGGGTCCTTCCGCAAAATTATTCCTCCTCCCATTGACTTCAATGGGAGGTTCGGGCAAAACCCGCCTGAAAATCGGGCAGGACGATTCTTTTTCCTGCTAGCTGAAAAAAATAAATCAGATCGCAGGAAAAAGAACAATCCAACTCCAATTGAAATGAATCAGAGGCAGAATTTTTAGGCGGAATCCGCTGTAAAAATTTTGCCATGTGAACAGGGCCTAACACTGCAATGACTGGTAGGAATAAGTTTGTCATAACCAGCTAGAAGCAACGGCAGTACCTCACTAGGACACCCATCAGGTTGTGGCAGTCTTCCATTATTCTTGAGAAGCTCTATTAGGTGGAATACAATCATTTGCCCCTGTTTATCATTGCCAATCATCCTCATGAATTCCTGTAAATGACAAGCCATAGAATAAAAGTTATTTTACAGTATTTTATAGGAAAACTCCACTTTTTAATACACTTCTGTCTGGTATAAACACATCCTCCTCAGACATAGCCAAACTTAAAGGGCTACAGACTGCCATAGCGTGCAGCTTGTAGCCTGTGACCAGTGGAGAGAGAAGTGAAAGCTTTGAATTTCAGGAGCACTAAAGTAAAATTGCCCATTCTGCTCTGGATGAGCACTGAAGGTTATAAAGTGATTATTAAGCATGAAAAAAAACTGAAAAAGTAAAATAAAACAAGAAATTCTTAACAAAAATTATTTGTACTGCAGTGTTAACTAAATAAACTCAATTTATACGCTGAACTGCAGTTAACCATAAGCTTTCCTTAGTATTTGTGTAGTATTGGTTACATGACAATGTATTGAGCAACAATCTCAACATAATAATAATTCAACCTAAAACAATTAACAGATCAACTTATAATGAGAGAAAGGTTGGAACCTGCCTCAGCAAGTTGGGTTAGGAGATATATATATATATATATCTCTATCTATCTCCTATGCTTCACCAGCTTTGTTATTTACCAGTAAAGCACTTGTAACTTCAATGGATTACATTCCTTTGGCAGCCCCGCAAATATAAATAAAACTGTATGTCTACACAGCTCACATACAGACTTGGTTGTACTTCACGGAGACGTTTTAAACCCTATTCACATCTAATTTTTTTGCCTACATTTAGGCCTTATACACACGGCCGTGTTCATTCCACAAGATACAGACCGCATGTCGTGTCGGCCGTGGTTCCCGGACTGACCACAGTTGAGAGAGCTGGGCTCCTAGAATCATAGTTATCTATGGTGCTAGGAGTTCTTGCTTCCCGGCGGGATACTGTCCAATACTGAAAATATGATTACAGTACAGGACAGTATTCCCACAGGGAGGCAGGGACTCCTATCATCATAGATAACTATGTCGCTAGGAGCCCGGCACAGTCCGCGAACCCGGCCAACATACGGTTTTTATCTCACGGACCGAACACAGCCGCGTGAAAAAGGCCTTAATGTATACACCGGGAAAAGCTCCCGATTTATACATAATTTTTTTTTATTTTTAAAAAGTAGTTTTTATTTTGCATCTTTAACCCCTTTACGATGGACGGATATATTTTTCACCAAAAAGTGGTTTTATTTAGTAAAAGAGACAAAACAGATAACACGTACACATATATGGTATCGCCGCGATCGTAACGACTCAAACAATAAAATGAACACATTAAAACGCCAGATGAACGATGTCCAAAAAAAAAAAACGGCAACATTTTTTTTTCTCCCATTCCCACCATATAAAATAAATGTTAATCCATAAGTCCCATATAATCCAAAGTTGTACTAATGAAAACTACACCTTGCTCCGCAAAAATCAAGCCCATATACGGCCACATTGAGGGAAAAATAAAAAAGTTATGGCAAGCTTATTTTTTTCTAAAAGGGTTTTTTTTTATTGTGCAAACGTAGGAAAACATATAAAACCTTTATAGAATTGGTATCCCCGTAATTGTGCCGACCCATAAAGGTAACATGTTATTTACACTGCATAGTAAGCGGCGTAAATTTATAACGTGAAAATCAATGCTAATCGATTTATATTATATGCATCCAAAAATGGTGCAATTGAAAAACACAACATGTCTGACAAAAAACAAGCCCTTATACGGCTATGTCAACGGAATAAAAAAATAGCTACGACTCTTGGAATGTGAAAAATTATTCTTGGTCATTAACGCGCAAAAAGGCCTGGTCATTAACCCCTTGATGCATGATCATGTACATGCATGCGTTAAGTGTCATAGGGAAGTATGGAGGGCGCTCACGGGCTGAGCGCCCTCCATACCCTGCGGGTGTCAGCTGACAGCCCAGACTAAAAGCCGGGAACAGCGATCGCGCTGTTGCTGGCCGTTTAACCCCACAAATGCTGCGGTCAATTGCAACCGCAGCATCTGAGGTGTTATAGAGAGGGGGTGACCCTCCTCCGACAGCTAATCGGTGCCCCCAATGTACGATGGGGGGGGGGGCGCCAGTTGTCATGGCAGCCCGGGGCCCTAATGAAGTCCCCCAGGTCTGCCTTTTTTTTTTTTTTAAATCAATAGATTTTTATTGACATTTTCCAATTTAACATCAATCATAGAAAAATAATCGTACATTGTACAAAGGCTGAAGGTAACATAACAACATTAGATTTAAATGAGAATCTTGTACAGTTAGCATTTCTCTACAACAGTACATGGTCCATAAAGATGAAACAGATATTACAAGTATCATGCCAAGGAAGTAATCAGGATATAAAGTAATATATAAACCATTCCAAATCGAGCAAACCCCCAGAAGACAATCCTCAGCACCCCATAGGACTACAGACCCATAACAGGACCACAAAGATAATCCTAAAGGATCAGTTCTTGAAGTATGAACTATGGAACCAACACTCCCATTTGTTCCTGAATTTGGATTGCTGCAGGTCTTGGTTAGCCAGCATTTGTTCATACATATAAGTAGTATTGGCCAGAGTCACTACTTCTTGGATCAGGGGAGGGGACAGTTTTTTCCAATGTCTTGTAATCACCAATTTAGTGGCCATAAGTACATGGGCGACTACTGTGGTCTAGGGAGGTGGGAACCCATCCAAGCCAATGAATAGTAGGGCTAATTCAGGAGTTAGTGAGAACTTCATATCAGTAAGATTCGTATTTATATTATGGCCATCTTTCCATAAAGGTTGGATCTTAGGGCAATTCCATAATATGTGTAAGAGGGTGCCTGTGGACCCACAAATTCTCCAGCATAAGGGTGAAGATGTAGAGAATATTAAATGCAATCTAGAAGGGTAAAAGTACCATCTCAAACTGTTTTTTGAAACTGCTTCCTGATAGGAGGTGCTTCGGAAAATCTTATACCCAAGGTGAAATGCAGTTTCCCATTGATCCACAGAAAACGTGGGGGCAAGCTCTCCTTCCCACCTGAGCAAGGGGGGGGGGGGGGGGGGAAGAGTCCTTATAAATGTGTCTTTCCCCATTAACAAGTTGTAGAAAAAGGATATACCTTTACGTTTCAGAGATTTGTTTGAGAGATGTAGTATAATCTCCTTTGTGATACAATTAGAGGTAGGTACTTTGTGTTGTAAGAAATGTCTACCCAATTTTCTTCCGTATTGTTTTGCCACCAATGGGTTAGTTGGTCTAAAACCCACGCTCTATAATAGTCTCGAATGTTAGGGACCCAGGTCTGCCTTTGTCTGCCTCCGTTGAGCCGGGTCTCTGGCACGGCTTAACAGAAGCCTGTGAAAATGACGATATACTGCAATACATTAGTATGTAACGATCGCTGGTTCAAGTCCACTAGGGTGTCTAGTAAATGGTGTAAAAAAAAAAAAAAGAAGAAGTTTAATAAAGTTATTAGTAGTGAGAAAACAAATAAAAAATATGAAAAGTTCAAAAAAAACACCCCTTTTTCCATTTTTCCTCTAAAGTAATGTAAAAAATAAAAAAATAAAATAAAATTGGTATAGCTGCGTCCGTAAAAGTCTGAACTATTACAATATACCATTATTTAACTCACACAGTGAGCGCTGTAAAACCCAAAAATTCAAAAACTACAAAATCGCTGTTTTTTGGTCACCTTAGTTCATAAAATAAAAAATGTATTAAAAAAAAAAAGTGATCAAAAAGTTGTACATACCAAAAAAATTGAACCAATAAAAGCTACAGCTCATCCCGCAAAAAATAAGCCCTCACACCACTCAATCCACGGAAAAATAAAAAAAGCTATGGCTCTCAGAATGTGTTGAAACAAAACGATATTTTTTTTAAACAAAAAGGTTTTTTCTTTTTAAAAATAGTAATATATAAAAAAATACCTATATAAATTTGGTATCACCGTAAATCGTATTGAGCCGCCGTGAAAAGGCGTCAGCCTGGCCTAAGGCCCCTTAGTGACCAACGTAAAAAGGCGTATTGGTGGTCACTAAGGGGTTAAGCAACGTATTGCTGAACACATGGTATACAAGTAGAATATAAGGTATATTTTATACATTACTTTGTGAATGCTGAATATGTATTATGCACAACCAACTACGTATTCATAAAGACATATACCGGGTCACACACCTTTCGTGTACCTTCTGCTCCTCGAAACCCCTGAAATAGGAGACAGGAGTACTCAGACTAAACGACAACGTCCTGTGTGGTAGCACGGTTTCTCATCCAGTCAGACCAAAACGTGTCAAACTTCTGCGTGCACTTACGATTCGTATACAGAATTTTGTAATAAGGGACATGTGGGTTTACTAGTTTAAAGGGAATGTGTCGCCAAGTAATTATTTTTTTTAAGTTACTTATTTTTATTATATTTTTTACGTTTTTATGCTGTATTTTTTTTTTCTTCCACAAGGTGGAAAGTATTAAAAAGCAAATAATAATTTGAAATGTTTTCCTATGTTGGCCACCAGAGGGAGAACTTCCCAGAATTACAGCAGGGTGAATCAGGCAGAGCAGCCTGACCTACAGTAGCTGCTGTAAATGTGGGAGAGAGATTCACCCCCCTCCCTAGTTTTGCCTAGAAGCCAGGAAAAGGTGTCTTCAAACTGCTAAGCATTGCCGGCTCACATTTTGGGAGTGATTGTACAATGGCAGCAGCTACAGGACACACCAAAAGGCTAAGAATGATGAAAGTCAAGAGGGAAGCCCCTGTGGTGAATGACTTTTCAGTTGACTGGTTCACACAATGTGTATTTGACGCATTTTAGGTACCGAAAAATGCAAACGCTTGCTTAAGCTTACCATTTACATCAACCAATTGTGCATACAACAAAAATTTTTGCGCGAGCGTTTTTAAAAAACGCAATGCGGAAAAAAAGCGGCATCTTTGGCACGTAAAGCGCGCCAAATATTCCCATAGTCCATGGGACTCCTAATGACACAAAATGCGTCAAACACGTGAAAAACACGTAAAAAACGTGAGTTTTTATTTGGATAAAAAAATATTTTTTAGGATGTATTCAAACAGTGCAGCTTTGTCGCGTTTGCACCACGCAGCTGAAAACCACATCGAAAAAATTGTGGTAAAAACACGAGCTATTCGATGTGGTTTTCGGCCGCACGGTAAAGACGCGGCAAAACTGCACTGTGTGAATACAACTTTAGGTCCTGTTCACACAGTTTTTTTGAAGGCAGAAATGTGCCTCAGAATTCCTTCAGGAATTTTGAAGACTATTTTAAACTGCCTGCACTTGGTGAAAAACGCCTCAGAAAAGACTTCAATGGGAGGTCAGCGGTGGAAGCCGCAATAAAGGAAACGCCGTTTTTTCCCCCCAGTGAGCGATCAAAAGCCACCCGGGAAAAAACCGCCTCTGCCTTCCATTGAAATCAATGCGGCAGATTTCGGGGGGTTTATAGTGCTGATTCCGACGTGATTTCAGCAGCAAAATCAGCGCCAGCAAGCTCTGTGTGAACAGGGAGTTATTTCTCTGTTTTTTAATACTTTATTAGCAATTTAATAATGGCAGTTGTCTGTTTGATGGCATCCATTACTAAGGCGGGGCTTAGTGTTAGGGCGGATTTACACAAACGTGATATACGTCCGTGCAACGCGCGTGATTTTCACGCGCCTCGCACGGACCTATATTAGTCTATGGGGCCGTGCAGACAGTCTGATTTTTACGCAGCAGGTGTCCGCTGCGTAAAAAATCACGACATGTCCTATATTTCTGCGTTTCTCGCGCATCACGCACCCATTGAAGTCAATGGGTGCGTGAAAATCACACGCACCACACGGAAGCACTTCCGTGGGACGCGCGTGATTCGAGCAAAAGCAGTAAAAATTATGATTGAAAACAGAAAAGCACCACATGCTTTTCTGTTTACAAACATAGTGTCATAATGATGGCGGCTGCGCGAAAATCACGCATCCGCGCATCATATGGTGATGACACACGGAGCTGTTAAGTGCCTTTTGCACGCGCAAAACACAGCGTTTTTTGCGCACGCAAAACGCACACGCTCGTGTAAATCTGCCCTTAGCCAGTAAAAAGGCTGCAACTAACCCCCCATTATTACCCTGGTATCTACCGCCACCATGGGCATCGGGGAGAGCCGGGTACGATCCAGTACCTGACCATCTGAAGTGATGGTTGGGCACTGGGGCAGCCGCAGGCTGGTATTATTAGGCTGGGAAGGGCCAAAAACAGTGGCCCTTCCCACACTGGTAATGATAGGCTGCGGCTGTTTTATTGTATCTGGCTGATTATGAAAATGGGGTGTCAGACAAACAACTGCCATTACTAAGGTGCTAATAAAGTATTAAAAAAAACAGAGACATAAGTAAATATTTTGTTATTGAAATAAAAACTCCCCCACACAACCATCTTTTTTTTTTTTTTTTAAATAAAGGGTGAAAGTAGATTGACGTAATCAAACGTATCTACGACGTAGTCCAAACGATCCAGTGGCACAAAAGTTAGTAATATGCTGCTGCTTCTTCATTCCTTGCTCCTACTGGGAATCGCCATGTAGTTACACGGCAGTTCACAGCAGGAGCAATGAACGAAGGAGCAGCGGTGCTCCTTCAAAACAGCCGCCGCTGATCCTTCAAAACAGCCGCCAACCTGCATGTTTGGGAGGGTTTGTGGGGGGGGGGGGCGCTCGATGGAGCAGCGGTGATAAGCGGCTGTGAAGGATCAGCGGCGCTCCCGTGCCACTGATCCTTTATAGCCGCCAATCAGCTGTTTTGAAGGAACAGCGGCGAGCACCGCTGCTTCGTCGAGCGCCGCCTTCACACAACCCCCACCCCAACGTGCTGCGGCAAAAGCACCACTGCTCCGTCGAGTGCCTCTCCCCCACAAACATGCAACTGCGCCACACACACGCACGCACGCACGCACACACACACACACACCTTACCAGCCGGTCTTCTCCAAAATGGCGCCGGCTTTCCCCCTACAAACCAGCTTCTATGCTGGGTCCCTCTGTACTGCGCATGCGCAGTACAGACCGAGACGGCAGAGGACGTAATGAACGGCTCCCATTCGTTTTGTCTTATGCATTGTAGCTGCCGTATTCCATCTGTGAATGTGTCGTTGAGACACATACACAGATGAAATCAAACATGGCAGTCCCCAGTAAATGAAAAAAAGTGTTAATAAAAAAAACATTTCATGTGAAAAAATAAATAAAGTACAGATAACATTTTATTAAATAAAAACACAAATTAATAAAAATAATAATTCATGACACCTTTCCTTTAAGCCATTAAGAACAGGGTAGGGGTATCCATAGACTTCCAAGCCATTATTATGATTTTGCAAGTGAATTACAAGAGGAAAGGAAAAAAAAGAGCCTTTTATATGTACCAAAAACAAGGAAACTTCCTGGAGACATACTTGAGGAGACAAAACCCTAGAGAAATCAAAGTGAGTATTCAGGAACAAAAGAATAGAGAACCAAAAGGGGGCTACTCTATCACAAGACCACATAGCATGCAGAAAGGTGCTCTACATGGTTTGGGAACGAAAACATACATCACTGTCAGTAATACCAAGTGTTTTTAACCTAACGAACGTGTAATAAACGCTAAGCAAGAATTCGTACAGGGTGTCCCTAGTGCTAACTACTGTGGGTAGAACATAGTCTACCACATCCTCCCAATTCTCTGGGGAGCGCTAAGGGATATCTACTTTTCATTTACGGAGGGCTTTCTCAAAAAGCTTAGTGTCACAGGTCTGAAGTAGAGCATATAAGTGGTTTAGTTAAATCAGAGGTGCAGAGCAAATCCTTTAGGGTACGAACACACACGGCTTAAAACACTCCGGATTTTCCGCAACGGATTAGTGGTGGAAAATCTGCAGCGTATTACAGTAGCAGCTGTGTGGGTGAGATTTCAACAAATCTCGTCCCCACACAGCGGAAAAACGCTGCCGAAAAAACCGCACATAAATTGACCTGTGGTGCGGTTTCTTCATCCGCAGCATGTCATTTAATGCTGCGGAATCGCAGCTCTTCTATTGCGGGTTATCCCATTGAATTCAATGGGGTGCTTAAAAGCGCAAAAAAAGTGGTGTGTGTTGCGATATTTGCGGCAGAACCACAGCGAATCACCGCCGCAAAAATCGCAAGTAAGTAAAAATTTAAATAAAGTGTGGTGCGGGATTTCGGACGGCATTCCCTGCGGTGTTCATGGTGGATACGCTGTGTTGCTTGACGAGGTGTATCCGCAATGAATACGTGGTGTGTGTACCTACCCTTAAACTAGTGCGAACAAGAGAAGCTTGTAAGGATCCAAACTCAGAGCGTATGGCACGCCGGAGTTGGAAAAAGCGTAAAAAAACGGAATTCAGAAATACGGTACGTTTCCCGGAAAGATGGGAAGCCTGACGGGCTGGGGAAGATGTGATAAAATGTATTATAAACAATGAAACTCTCAGTAGTACATCCCACAATGCTTACACAGCTGTGAAAAGTGTGAGTTAAGCCATATAGGGGCTTTACGTGAAAGAGAGTCAGGACCATATTTCAGTTTAGTACTGACTATCTTCCAGGCTGTTGTAACAGCTCTAATAGGTAATAGAGAAAAATCCTTGGGGGATTTATAGCAAAACAATACATTTGCAAGGCCTTCATAGGATCCACATGATTCCTTAATATAGAGCAGTTGCTGTGTTACGGAGATCATTGTCTAACCACCAATGGGCATATACTAGCTTGGAGGCCAGAAAGTAATGATACCAATCAGGGAACGCTAAACCCTCTGCTCTTTGGGAGCCTGTAGTGTAGTAAGGCCTCAGGGGCTTACCCTGCCAGTAAAATGAAAGTAGAACCCTGTTGAAAAAAATTAAAGATGGAGAGGCATGGGGAAATTATGAAACAGGAATGGTAAATAGATTTGGGCAAATATATCATTGAAGTGACTTGAAGTGTAGACCATACCTTTAACTTTTGCTCTATGGAGAGTAGGAGCGGAACAGATTGAGTTCACGATAGTGACCCCCCTCAGCCGTTACCTGAACACTAAGATATTTAAATTGCGAAACACAAGGAAGTTTAATCCGCAGTGTAGAGGAAAGAGGGATTGCCCAATTCAGCCTTAACCCCAAAAAGGAGCCAAACGGCTCAATTAATTTAACCCCTTAAGGACGCAGCCTAGTTTGGGCCTTAAGGCTCAGAGCCCATTTTTCAAATCTGACATATTTCACTTTATGTGGTAATAACGTCGGAATGCTTAAACCTATCCAAGCGATTCTGAGATTGTTTTCTCGTGACACTTTGGGCTTCATGTTCGTGGTAAAATTTGGTCGATATATTCAGTCTTTATTTGTGAAAAATTGCAAAATTTAGAGAAAATTTACAAAAAATAGCATTTTTCAGAATTTAAATGCATCTGCTTGAAAAACAGACGGTTATACCACCCAAAATAGTTACTAGTTCACACTTCCCATATGTCTACTTTAGATTGGCATCGTTTTTTGAACATTAGTTTATTTTTCTTGGACGTTACAAGGCTTAGAACATAAACAGCAATTTCTCATATTCTTAAGAAAATTTCAAAAGCCTTTTTTTGAAGGTGCCAGTTCAGTTCTGAAGTGGATTTGAGGGGCCTATGTATTAGAAACCCCCATAAAACACCCCATTTTAAAAACTAGACCCCTCAAAGTATTCAAAACAGCATATAGAAAGTTTTTTAACCCTTCAGGCATTTCACAGGAATTAAAGCAATGTGGAAATGAAATTTGCAAATTTCATTTTTTCTGCTGAATTTCAATTTTATTCAATTTTTTTTTAGTAACAGAGAAGGTTTTACCAGAGAAACACTACTAAATATGTATTGTCCAGATTCTGCAGTTTTTAGAAATGTCCCACATGTGCCTCTAGTGCGCTCGTGGACTAAAACACAAGCCCTAGAAGCAAAGAAGCACCTATAGTGCATTTTGAGGCCTCTTTTTTATTAGAATATATTTTAGGCAGCATGCCAGGTTTGAAGAGGCGTTGAGGTATCAAAACAATGGAAACCCACCAGAAGTGACCCCATTTTGGAAATTACACCCCTCAAGGAATTCATTTATGGTTTTTGTTATCATTTTGACCGCACAGTTTTTTCACAGCACCTATTTGAATTGGGCTGTGAAATGAAAAAAATGATATTTTTTCCAATAAAATGTCATTTTTGATCAAATTTTCTTATTTTCACAGGGAACAACATACCCCATTTTGTTGCCCAATTTGTCCTTAGTGCGGCAATACCCCATTTGTGGTGATAAACTGCCGTTTGGGCCCATGGGAGGGCTCAGAAGGAAAGGAGCGCTATGTGTTTGTTGGAGTCCAGATTTTGCTGGATTGGTTTTCGGGTGCCATGTCGCATTTGCAGAGCCCCAGAGGTATCAAAGCAATGGAAACCCACCAGAAGTGACCCCATTTTGGAAACTACACCCCTCAAGGAATTCATTTATGGTTTTTGTTATCATTTTGACCGCACAGGTTTTTCACAGCACCTATTTGAATTGGGCTGTGAAATGAAAAAAATGATATTTTTTCCAATAAGATGTCATTTTTGATCAAAATTTCTTATTTTCACAAGGAACAACATACCCCATTTTGTTGCCCAATTTGTCCTTAGTGCGGCAATACCCCATTTGTGGTGATAAACTGCCGTTTGGGCCCATGGGAGGGCTCAGAAGAAAAGGACCACCATTTGGCCTACTGGAGCTTTTCTGGTGCTAAGTCATGTATGCAGAAGCCCCTGAGGTACCAGTACAGTTGAAACCCCCGAGAAGTGACCCCATTTTAAAAACTACACCCCTTAAGACATTCATCTAGAGGTGTAGTGAGCATTTTGACCCCACAGGTACTGTGTAAAAGATAATGCGCAGCAGATGGTGCAGTGTGAGATTTGCAATTTTATATATGTATATGCCATTTCAGTGTCCAATATATTGTGCCCAGCATGCCCCACCGGAGATATACACCCCTTAAATTGTAATGTGGGTTCTCCTGGGTACGGCAATACCCTACATGTGGCTGTTATCAGCTGCCTGGGCATACGGCAGGGCTCAGAAGGGAAAGATGAGGGGGGTAAGCTGTGCGGAGTGCATCAGGGTAAATTAAAAATCAAGGGATGTATGATACATTTTAAAACAATCTTTTATACAGAGCCCTGGTTTTTCGGGACACGTGTCACATTGGTATATTGTGACTTTCCTTATCCCCCTCTTATAGCAGACTCTGCACCTCTTTTGACTCTTTCCCTTTCCACCGGTTTGGGGAACTTCTCCTGGAAAGTGTTGCCCTGGTACGATGCGTGTGGTCTCGCTTCCAGAAGTACTGGGTGCCCCCCCTTCCTGGTCCCTAAAGATTAGATCTTGAAATTCCAGGAAAGTTCCCCTCTGGCCTGCACATCGACGTAGCACATACGAATTGTACAAAGCCATCTGTATGATGTGCCCGGCCAGCTTCTTATACCACACCGCATGGCGCTGTAGGGCTTCAGGACTTGATTTGACAAGTCCATCCCTCCCATGTACCTATTGTAGTCCAGGATGCAGTCTGGTTTGGGGGTGGCCTTTCCTTCATATATCCTAAACCTGTAGGTATACCCTGATGCACTCTCGCAGCTTATACATCTTCACGCCATACCTTGCCCTCTTACCTGGCAGGTACTGGCGGAATTGAACCCTCCCTTTAAAATGTACCAGGGACTCATCAATAGAAAAACACTTCTCGGGGGTGTATGCTTGGGAAAACCGGGCACTGAAACGGTCTAATAGGGGTCTCCGTTTATACAAACGGTCAAAACTGGGGTCATCTCGGAGTGGACACGGCTCATTATCAGTATAATGTAAGAAGCAAAGTATTGCCTCATTTATTTATTTTTTTAGGTTCCAGTTCATTTCTGAAGTTGCTTTGAGGGGCCCATATATTAGAAACCCCTATCAAACACCCCATTTTAGAAACTAGACCCCTCAAAGTATTCACAACAGCATTTAGAAAGTTTATGAACCCTTTAGGTGTTTCACAGAAATTTAGAGCAAAGTAGAGGTGAAATTTACTCTTTTTATACCATTTTTTTTATAACACAAAAGGATTTATCAGTGAAACGCAACTTAATACGTATTGCCCAGATTCTGCAGTTTAGAGAAATATCCCACATGTGGCCCTAGTGCGGTAATGGACTGAAGCACCGGCCTCCGAAGCAAAGGAGCACCTAGCGGATTTTGAGCCCTCTTTTTTATTAGGCACCATGTCCGGTTTGAAGAGGTCTTGTGGTGCCAAAACATTGGAAACCCCCCAAAAGTGACCCCAATTTGGAAACTAGACCCCTTGAGGAATCCATTGTAGTTTTCTTGGGGTGCATGCGGCTTTTTGATCAGTTTTTATTCCATTTTTAGGTGGCGTGGTGACTAATAAACAGCAATTCTACTATTGTTTTTGTATACTTTTTTTTTTACAGCGTTCACCGTGCGCTATAAATGATATATTAACTTTATTCTGCGGGGCGATACGATTACGGCGATACCAGATGTTTATAGTTTTTTTTTATGTCTTATGGCGTTTGCACAATAAAATACGTTTTGTAAACAATTATTCACTTTTTGTGTTACCTTATTCTAAGAGCCAGAACGTTTTTATTTTTCAATCAATAAAGCCGTGCGAGGACTTATTTTTTGCGTAACGAACTGTATTTTCCATCAGTACCATTTTTAGGTACATGCGACTTTTTGATCTCTTTTTATTCCATTTTTTGGGAGGTGAAGTGACCAAACAATTGTGATTGTGGTACGGTTTATTAATATTTTTTTTTACGGCGTTCACCGTGCGGGATAAATAACAAAATAATTTTGTAGTTCAGGCCGTTACGGACGCGGCGATACCAATTATGTATAGTTTATTTGTTTGTTTATATATTTTTATTAATAATAAATGACTGATAAGGGAAAAAGTGGGACTTTTACTTTTATTACTTTTAAAACTTTTATTTTCTTATTTTTACACATCTTTTTTTAACTTTTTTTTTACTTTATTACTTTGTCCCACTAGGGGACATGAGGGCAGGAGGCCCTGATCGCTATTCTAATACACTGCACTACATGCGTAGTGCAGTGTATTAGAACTGTCAGCTACTCACTGACAGCAAGCATAGTGAGTCCTGACGTTGTCAGGACCCACTAGGCTTCCGTCTATGGCATAGCCGGACGCCATTGTTTGGTGTCCGGTTGCCATAGTCACCATCGCCGGCCGCTGTCGCGTAGCAGGCCGGCGATGGCAGCTTAACCCCTAAAAAGCCGCGATCTCTATAGAACGCGGCTTTTAAGGGGTTAATCAGCGGGGACACAGCGATCGGTCCCCGCTGTAGGAGCTGTGACAGCTGCTGAACAAGACAGCAGCGTCACAGCTCCTGTATGTATCGGGAGGACGGCCGAAACGGCCATTACTCCTGAGACGTACTATTACGGCATGGAGCGCGAACGATACAGCTGCCATGACGTAATAGTACGTCAAGGAGCGGGAAGGGGTTAAGGGAGCCACCGGGTAGGGAATATCATCAGCCAGATAAACCAACGTGTCATCTGCATACAAAGAGACATTCAGTGATCGACCCTCTGGAGATGCCCTTAAAAGAGGACGATTGTCTAACCGCTGCCAGGAGATCAATCGCAAGTGCAAACAAGAGTAGATACAAGGGACAGCCCTAATGTGTACCCTGTTGTAGGGAAAATTATTCAGAAGCATTGACGCAAGTCAGAACTTTGGCTTTAGGGCAGAGTATAATAATTTAAGGAAGGAAGCAAGGAACTTAGGACCGATGTTGAAGCCACAGACCGCCTCCCACAGATCGGGCTATTTAAAAGAATCAAATGCCATATAGTTGTCTAGTAAGAGGACAAAACCAGGTTGCGAGTTGGATTTACCAAGGTTAAAATTAAGGAAAAGTTGTCTAATATTTATATCTGTGGCTTTCCCAGACATAAAACCAGTTTGATCCAGATGTATCAAGTGCAAAATCATCAAGTTAAGTCTATTGGTAAAGATTTTAGCTACAATTTTAATATCAGTATTAAGGAGGGATATAGGGCGGTATAAATCCGGCAGACAAGGGTCCTATGGCGTAGCTATAGGGGTCGCAACTGTGACTCCTATGGCGTAGCTATAGGGGTCGCAACTGTGACCGGGCCCCCTTTGCCACACAGAGCTGACCGCGCTGGTCCCGCTTCCAACTGAATCTGCATCCGCAGGACGCACATTCAGTTGGATTAACTGTGCCGCGAGCGGCTCGGCGCAGGAAGGCGCGATGAAGTGACATCATTGGGCCTGTATGTACCGAGTCACTCACAGCACAGTACAGAGGAGGAAAAGGATCTCCTCCACCCTTCGTGGGAACGGGGATAGGTAAGTAATTACATACATATGGGGGCAATATGCTAGGTATGGGAGGGAAGGCATTATACTGCGTGGGGCATTATACTGTATGTGGCCACCATGGAGGGCATTATACTGTATGAGGGGCATTATATTGTATGGGACAGCTATGGGGGCATTATACTGCGTGGGGCATTATACTGTATGTGGCCGCCATGGAGGACATTATACTGTATGGGACAGTTATGGGGGGGCATTATCCTGTATGGGGGGGCATTATAATGTATGGGACAGCTTTGGGGGGCATTATCCTGTATGGAGCAGCTATGGGGGGCATTATACTGCGTGGGGCATTATACTGTATGTGGCAGCTATGGAGGGTATTATACCTTATGGGGGGGGCATTATACTGTATGGGGCAGCTATGGAGGGCATTATATTGCATGGGACAGCTATGGGGGTATTACACTGTATGGGGCAGCTATGGGGGACATTAAACTGTATGGGGGCATTATACTGTATGTGGCAGCTATGGAGAGCATTATACTGTATGGGGGGCATTATACTGTATGGGACAACTATGGGGGGGCTTTATACTGTATGTGGCAGCTATGGGGGGCATCGCCAGCGTCATACACTTCTCTTTACAACACCCAGTTGGTAATAAGGTAAAAAACGCCCAGTTGTCTATTAAAAAACGTAATAGCGTAAATCTAAAATTGTTCATAATTTGTTCAAAAATGATCGTTTTTAAAAATAAAAACCACTGCTGTTATCTACATTACAGCGCCGATCAGACTATGTAGGAGATAGGGCACTTATAATGTGGTGACAGAGCCTCTTTAAACATAGTCTGTGACGAATGCACTTGTGGCATCAGTCACCCTTGAACTAGAATGGTAAAAGTTAAATGGATACGTCATTAACTTTCATTACCCTTTTCATAACGTATACGTTAAACGGATACCATTATAGCCTATGGCTGCTGGGTGCCACAGTTAGGCTATTATGGTGTTTGTTTACCGTAAAAGTCATGAAAAGCTATTGAAAGGCCTCTGATGTATTCGTGTGACTAACGCCATATGTCAACTATAGGCTACCAAGAAAACGTATACTGTGTGGTATACGTTAATAGGGTAGTCAACTACGCTATTTCATACCGAATATAAAAAAAAGATATACCGATGTATACCAGCTTGACGGAGGGCAAAATGGCGCTCTTTTTGCCTCAGTCAGGCTAATGGAGCTACAATCTAGAAGTAGGAAAAAAACCGAGATGTGAACAGGGCTGTATATCTATGCCCTAGCCAATCTAATTTACTTTGGTAAGAAGCTTAGAGTATATTAATTATTTTGTAATTGTTTATACCATGGTGTGACATGCACAGGCAGCTCTGTCTAGCACTGTGGTGCCAAACTGTGTATTTTCTATTTTACATTAATCTTAAAAGCTATGTAAACCTTTAAAGACATTTGTTCTTTTCTTAGCAAAACAATTCTTGTGTTTAGTGTAAATTAGTAATTGGTTTTTATTAAAAATATTTTTTACTTTTTAAGATACAACTTTTACGTAAATAGAAGCTGTATATTGCGCTAAGACCCGCAGGCCCCGCTGTCACTGAAGCCCCTCAGTCCCACTGACCGGACAGATTCGGGTTTCAGCACAAGATACAGCTTCTATGTATCCATGATACATAGAAGCTGTATCTCAAAAAGTTAAAATTATTTTTAACAAAAAACAATTACAAAGATACATTAAACACAATAATACATTGCTTTAGTAAATAATAAATAAAAAAAAGTCTTCAAAGGTTTACATAGCCTTAAAATTATATTGGACAGTATTAGGAACCTGGAAAGGAATCATGCATGTTGGAAGTTATCACTGGTACTATGGCGTTATTGAATACCAATCAGTAAAATTCTACACAAACATAATTGTATATCCTGGAGACCATGATATGGTCTTATAGCATTCTTACCGATGGCGGGCTTCTGGTTTTTTCACTATATGTAAACAGTTCATAGAAAACAACTCCAAAACTCCAGACATCGGAGGCCACAGAAAACTTGCTCTCGGTCAAACTTTCTGGTGCATACCTTTAAAAATGACATGGGTAACATGATCAGATCAGGAAGAAAAGCAAACAACATATAAAAAGCCATATTATACCAGGACACCAGCCTTTTTCTTTTCTGTTTTTATTTACAATAAGGAGTTTCCAATTTTATGGAAACCGACATGGATCTAAAACACTGAATTATTCGTTGTATGCTGTAGTCATTTAATACAATGATTATGATATATTTCTGACAATATTTCGAACAAATTTTTTTATTAAAATCTGAAATCGAATATCTGTATGTTGTAGTTATAGACCGTGTTCAACTTCTTTAATTTTCATGTATACCAACAAAACTTGATCTCTCATTCCACCTACCAGAATATAGGACTTTCACCAGGCTCCTTAACCTTATAATATTCTTTGTCTTGGGGTAACACTTTTGTCAATCCAAAATCCCCAATTTTCACTCTGTTTTCATTTTCAACTAAAACATTCCTAGTTGCCAAATCTCTATGAATGTATCTCTTGATTGTTAGATATTCCATGCCCTGTAAAGCCATTAAAAAATTAAAATGTATATCTATAAATCATACTTGTGCTAAATAAAAAATAATAATGGATTATAATATGATAATGTTATGTTTTAGGGCTGCAAGATGACTGGAACCAGGGTTGCCAACAGTCCGTAAACTCCCAGACCGTCTGTAAACATTAGGGACTTTTAGTCAGTGTTCATAATAAAAAATAAAAATAAGTGATTTATTTTCTTGAACAGGTTATTGTAATGATCAGCGGTTTACAGATCACAGTAAAGGCTGCTGATGTGTTCATCGCACTATTCTGATCTGTAAACATATAGTACTTAGAACCTTTATTCAGATTTCCCTAAATTAGCTATTTTTCAATGAATAAGCACCATAACCTTAAATATTTTGTTTATGTAACCATTATAATTCACTTTGGTTTTCCAGTTTGTCAGTATGTAATTTTTGTCTAAATTGCTGAAAGAAAGCAAAAAACAAAACACAACATATCCTGCGATGAGTGGCGCGAGAAGAGTAGTTTAAAAAAATCAACACATGATTTTGCGATACTCCGACACCTATAGAATAAACACCTTGTGACAATGTCTAGTCACTCAGTGGTTGTGATGTGAGCTGCAGCCTGCAAAGGTTTTGTCAGGATGTTACGATATTGTTTCACAAGAAATTGGAGTCTTTGACCAAAATCAAGCATAGGTAAGGGCGGACACACTTAAATAGGATCGGTCACCACATTATAAGTGGCCTATCTTGTACATAATGTGATAGACGCTGTAATGTAGATCACAGCAGTGTTTTTTTTATTTAGAAAAACTATTAATTTTCACCAAGTTATGACCTATTTTAGCTTTATGCTAATGACTTTCTTAACCCCTTCCCTCTTTGGCCACTTTTGACCTTCCTGACAGCCCCATTTTTCAAATCTGACATGTTTCACTTTATGTGGTAATAACTCCGGAATGCTTTCACCTATCCAAGCGATTCTGAGATTGTTTTCTCGTGACACATTGGACTTTATGTTACTGGCAAAATTTGCTCGATACATTCAGTATTTAATTGTGAAAAACACCAAAATTTTGTGAAAAATTGCAAAAATTAGCATTCTTCTAAATTTAAATGGATCTGCTTGTAAGACAGGCAGTTATACCACACAAAAATTTGCTAATTAACATCCCCCATATGTCTACTTTAGATTGGCATCGTTTTTTGAATATAGTTTTATTTTTCTAGGATGCTACAAGGCTTAGAACTTTAGCTGCAAATTCTCACATTTTCAAGAAAATTTCAAAAGGCTATTTTTACAGGGTCAGTTTATTTGTGAAGCGGCTTTGAGGGCTTTATATCTTAGAATCCCCAAATAAGTCACCCTATTTTAAAAACTGCACCCCTCAAAGTATTCAAAACAGCATTTAGAAAGTTTCTTAACCCTTTAGACATTTCACACGAATTAAAGCAAAGTAGAGGTGAAATGTATAAATCGTTTTCATTTTTTTGCAGAAATTCATTTTTAATCCATTTTTTTTGTAACACAGAAGGTTTTACCAGAGAAATGCAACTCAATATTTATTGCCCAGGTTCTGCAGTTTTTAGAAATATCCCACATGTGGCCTTAGTGTACTACTGGACTGAAGCACCGGCCTCAGAAGTAAAGGAGCACCTAGTGAGTCTTGGGGCCTCCTTTTTATTAGAAAATATTTTAGGCACCATGTCAGGTTTGAAGGGATCTTGCGATGCTAAAACAGTGGAAATCCCCCAAAAGTGACCCCATTTGGGAAACTAGACCCCTCAAGGAAATTATCTAGGGGTATAGTGAGCATTTTTACCCCACAGGTTTATTGCATAGATTATTGGATGTAGGCCGTGAAAATTAAAATCGACATTCTTTCAAAAAAAATGTAGGTTTAGCAATTTTTTTTCTCATTTCCACAAGGACTAAAGGAGAAAAAGCACCGCCACATTTGTAAAGCAATTTCTCCTGATTAAAACAACACCCCACATGTAGTCCTAAATGGCGGTTTGGACACACGGCAGGGCTTAGAAGGGAAAGAGCGCCATTTCGCTTTTGGAGCTCAAATTTAGCAGGAATGGTTTGCAGAGGCCATGTCACATGTGCAAAGTCCCCGAAGGGACAAAACAGTGGAAACCTTCCACAAGTGACCCCATTTTGGAAACTACACCCCTTGAGGAATTCATCTACGGGTGTAGTGAGCATTTTGACCCCACAGGGGTTTTATCAATTTTATTAGGTTTGGGCAGTAAAAATAAAAAAAATCCTTTTTCCTCAAGAAGACGTAGCTTTAGGTGAAAATTTTTCATTTTCTCAATAAATAAAACAAAAAAAGAACCACATTTGTAAAGCAATTTCTCCAGACTACGGCAATACCCGATATGTGGTCATAGGGCACACAGTAGGGCTCAGAAGGTTAGGAGTGCCATTTGGCTTTTGGAGTACAGATTTTGCTGGATTGGTGTCTGGTTGCGGTGTCGCATTTGCAAAGCCCCTGTGGGACCAAAACAGTGGAAACCCCCTACAAGTGACCCCATTTTGGAAACTACACCCCTCAAGGTATTCACAAAGGGGTGTAGCGAGCAAGAATAATCTTTTGCCTGGACTATCGACAGGGCTCAGGAATGAGAGAGTACCATGCGAAATTGAGGCCTAATTTGGCAATTTACACAGTATTGGTTCACAATTGCAAAGGCTCTGATGTGAAATAATAAAAGAAATCGCTGAGAAGTGACCCTATTTGGAAAGTACACCCCTCAAGGCATTTATTAAGGGGTGTAGTGAGAATTTTCACCCCACAGGTCTTTTCCATAAATGATTACGCTGCGGATGGTGCAAAGTAAAAAATTTTTTTTTTCCCTAGATGTGACATTTCAGCGGGAAATAGGTCGTGCCCAGCTTATGCCACTGGAGAGCCACACCCCAAAAATTGTTAAAAGGATTCGCCCAGGTATGGCGATGCCATATATGTGGAAGTAAACCGCTGTTTGGGCACGCTGTAGGGCTGAGAAGGGAAGGAGCGCCATTTAGCTTTTGGAGCGTGGATTTTGCTTGGTAGTAGTTTTGTTTGGAGATTTACTGGTGTTTCAGTTGATAACGTGGGGACACATCTAAGCCGGGCAGAGTACATCAGGGGCATAGTCAGGTGGTATAATAATGGGGTAAACAATAAAATGATCCATAGATGTGTGTTACGCTATGAAGCAATCCTTTCTGCACAGGCCGGTGTCGCACTGATACGTCCTTACTTATCCCCCATTTGGTCCACAATCCGCACCTTTGCAGTTTGAGGAATTTTGCAGGGAAGTGTTGTCCTGGTATAATACGGGCGCTCTCGCTTCCAGCAGATATGTTTGGGCTCTCCCCTTCCTGGTTCCCTATTTTTAGTGCCTTGATAATTCGCCTCTTGAAACAGAAAAAATGTTCCCCTCGGGCCTGCACAACTGACGTAGTGGTAGGAGGGCTGTTTTTTTGCGGGACGAGCTGTAGTTATTATTGGTACCATGCAACTTTTTGATCACTTGTTATCCTTTTTTTTTTTTTGGGAGGCCAGGTAATCAAAAAACAGCAATTCTGCCATAGTTTCTTTATTTTTTTTTTATACAGCGTTCACCATGCGTTATAAATTACATGTTAACTTCATTCTTCGGGTCAGTAAGATTCCGGCAATACCAAATTTATAGAACTTTTTTATGTTTTAAAACTTTTTGCACAATAAAATTACTTTTGTAAAACTAATGTATTTTTTCTGTCGCCAAATTGTAAGAGCCATAACTTTTACATTTTTTCATCGACCGAGCTGTCTAAGGGCTTGTTTTTTGCAAGACGAGTAATAGTTTTTATAGTTACCATTTTTGGATACTTTTTATTTAAATTTTTGTAAGACAAAGTGACCAAAAAAAAGCAATTCTGGCATTATTTTTTAGGTTGTTTTTTACAGCATTCACTGCGAAGGACAACTATCATAATATCTTTATAGTTCAGGTCATTACGGACGCAGCGATACCACATATGTATGGTTTTATTATTTTTTTACAATAATAAATGACTTGATAAGGGAAATAGGGCGATCGTGTTTTATGTCATTACTTGAAACTTTTATTTTAGTTTTTACAACTTTTATTTTTACTTTTTTTTTACACTTTTCTTTAGTCCCACTAGGGGACTTGAAGGTCCAACTGTTTGATTGATGTTCTAATACATTGGACTACCTATGTAGTGCAATGTATTAGAACGGTCAGTTATTCACTAACAGCAAGCCGATCAGGCTCCGGCTCCAGTCGGGGCCTAATCGGCTTCCGTAATGACATTGTAAAGACAGTAGGCCATTGTTAGGTCTCCTGTTGCCATAGTAGCAGTCGCCAGCCTTGCCATCGCATGGCAGCCTGACGATTTGCTACAAACCACTTTGATGCAGCGATCGCATTGGATCGCTGCATCGAAGGGGTTAATGGCAGGAATCGGAGCTAAGTCCAGTTCCTGCCAATATATCGGGGTGTCCGCTGTGACATACCGGGAGGTAAGTATTAGGTCTCCGATCGCCTTTGCAGCCACCGGCAACCCAGCGATCACGTTGCTGGGGTGCCGGTGTCTAAAAACTCCTCACATGCTGCGATCTCTATTGAACGCAGCATCTGAGGGGGTTAATTGGCCAGATCGGATGCTAGCTCCGGTCCTGGCCGATACCTCAGGGTGTCAGCTGTAACATACAGCTGTCACCCGGCAGTGATGGGGCGGGCTCAGCTCCTGAGCCCGCACTATCACCACGACGTAATGGTACTGCGCTTTGCGGGAAGCCCTTCCCGATTGCGCCGTATATATACAGCGCATGTTGGGAAGGGGTTAATAGACAACTGGGCGTGTTTTCATTTTGACCAAGTGGGCGTTGTGGAGAGCGGTTTGGTCAGCGTCATACACTTCTCCCCATTAATTTACTCTGCACATAGTGATCCTGCGTTGTTCACTATGTGCAGCCACATTAACGTTGCTGAAGTGTCTTGGCAGTAAATAGACATTGCGTCCAACCAGGACGGGAGGTCTATTCACAATCCCGACACTTCGGTAACATTTGTGTGTGACTTACAGCACAGCAAGCGTAATCTCGCGAGATCACGCTGTAAATGACAGCACAACGTGATCTCGATGTGCTGTAAGTCATACACAAACGTTACCGAACTGTCGGGATTGTGAATAGACATCCCGTCCTGGTTGGACGCGATGTCTATTTACTGTCAAGACACTTTAGTAACGTTAATGTGTGTGTATGTGGCTGCACATAGTGATCTAGTAAGATCACTATGTGCAGAGTAAATGAATTGATTGGTCACGGATTGATCAGCGTCATACACTTCTCTCCACAACGCCCACTTGGTCAAAAGTAAAAACACACCCAGTTGTCCATTAAGAAAGTAATTAGCATAAAGCTAAAATAGGTCATAACTTGGTGAATATAAATAAATAAAAAAACACTGCTGTAATCTACATTACAGCTCCGATCATATTATGTACAAGATAGGGCACTTATAATGGTTTTTGTAGTTATGCAAATGAGGCTTGCAAAAGTCCAAGTGGGTGTGTTTAAAAGTAAAAGTCCAAGTGGGCGTGTATTATGTGCGTACATCGGGGCGTTTTTACTACTTTTACTAGCTGGGCGTTCTGACGAGAAGTATCATCCACTTCTCTTCACAACGCCCAGCTTCTGACAGTGCAGACACAGCCGTGTTCTCAAAGAGATCACGCTGTGTCGTCACTCCCAGGTCCTGCATCGTGTCAGACGAGCGAGGACACATCGGCACCAGAGGCTACAGTTGATTCTGCAGCAGCATCAGCGTTTGCAGGTAAGTAGCTACATCGACTTACCTGCAAACGCCGATGCTGCTGCAGAATCAACTGTAGCCTCTGGTGCCGATGTGTCCTCGCTCGTCCGACACGATGCAGGACCTGTGAGTGACGACACAGATCTGCACTGCCAGAAGCTGGGCGTTCTGAAGAGAAGTGGATGATACTTCTCGTCAGAACGCCCAGCTAGTAAAAGAAGTAAACACGCCCAGATGTAACACACATAATACACGCCCAGTTGGACTTTTACTTTAAACACACCCACTTGGACTTTAGCAAGTCTCATTTGCATAACTACAAAAATGGTCATAACTTGGCCAAAAATGCCGTTTTTAAAAAATAAAAACGTTACTGTAATCTACATTGCAGCGCCGATCTGCTGCAATAGCAGATAGGGGTTGCAAAATCTGGTGACAGAGCCTCTTTAAGGCAAACTGTACCTTTATATATTTATTCAATTAGGTGAGGATTACCTTGCATATCTGGGTGGCGTATTGCAACAGTTTTTTGAAGTCCAACCTTTCCTTGTTCTTTTGCAGATAGTCTCTTAGACTTCCATATGGTAAGTACTCCATAATCAATCTCAGATTTCGACGTCCTTAAAATTACAAAAATAAATAGAGTGTTGAAAAATTGAAATGCAAGGTCAAAATGGTTACTTATAAAACGTATTTTATACTTCTGAAACTCCGAAAGCAATGCCACTTTTCTAGATGGTGACAATCTCTGTACAGCGCCGTGGAATACAATGGTGCTATATAAGCAACAGGAAATATTTTTAAAAACTTTAATATAGAGATGTTTAGCACTCAATTATCTTTCACCTTTGTGCGTTATCAGTATAAGTTAATAATATATTCCTTTAGGAATATGCTGTATTAGCATGAGAGAGCGTTTCCTACCTAAGAATGAACCTGATAAATTATTGTAAGAGGGCTTGAAGGTGGGGGGACCCCTAATGAAGGCCCATGAGCAGACATTTTTTTAATGTCTCAAAATGTATTTGCCATATTCTAAAATAATTTTTTCTATAAACAATTGATGTTTTAATGGAAACCACTCTATGATGTTTTAGTTATACTTCTATTAGTCTGTTTTATCTCATCATTGAGAATGACAATGCCTATACCAGATTTCTCATTGTTCTCTGTATAGCGGATTTAGAACATTTTATGAAGCCCATCAGCGCCTTTTCGTGACACAAATGAGCGTGACCGACTGACGACTGATATGCTCGGTCATTGTCACGTACAGTCTTGTAAAGTCGCTCATGGCTAATGACTGATCTGCATCCCATCAATAGAAACCGAGACCAGATATCAAGGCATACATTTATCGTCAAATTGTGATTTTAACTTATGGATCTGTCGTTCACTTTTACAGACCAACCATGAACGACAAGTCATTCACAAAACGGCTGCCTGAAATCCCTAAGGGCCAACTTAACATGATCTCACTCAGAAAAATACATTTTCAATATCACTTGCCTAAGTTTGCAGAGAAACAATGGATTTAATATAGACTAAATGGACAAAAGTATTGAGACACACCTCTTAAATCGGATTCAGGTGTTTCATTCAGTCCCATTGCCACAGGGGTATAAAATCAAGCACGTAGCCATGCAGTCACATTTCTAAACATTTGTGAAAGAATGGGTCGTTCTAAAGAGCTCACTGAATTTGAGCGTGGTACTGTCACAGGATGCGACTATTGCAACAAGTGAGTTCGCAAAATTTCTTCCCTCCTAGATATTTCACGATCAACTGAGTGGTATTATTGCACAGTGGAAACGTTTAGAAACCATAAAGTGGCAGACCACATAAAACTACAGAGCAGGGTCACCGAGTGCTGAAGCGTATAGTGCATAAAAGTAGCCAAGTGTAGTGGTGTAAAGCACACCGCCACTGGACTCTGGAGCAGTGGAAACGTGGTCTGTGGAGTGATGAATCACACTTCTCTATCTGGCAGTCTGATGGACGAGTCTGGGTTTGGCGAACGCCAGGAGAACGTTACCTGCCTGACTGCATTGTGTCAACTGTTAAGTTTGGTGGAGGAGGGATAATGCTATGAGGTTGTTCTTCAGGGGTGGCCTAGGCCCCTTAGTTCAAGTGAAGGAAAATCTTAAAGCTTCAGCATTCCAATACATTTTGGACAATTGTAGCTTCCAACTTTGTGGGAAGAGTTTGGAGAGCCTTTTTTCTGTTCCAGCATGACTGAGCCCCAGTGCACAAAGCAAGGTCCATAAAAGCATGGTTGGGAGAGTTTAGTGCGGAAGAACTTGACTGGCCGGCACAGAGTCCTGACCTCAACCCCATCGAACACCTTTAGGATGAACTAGAATGGTGATTACGAGCCAGACCCTCTCGCCTGACATAAGTGTCTGAACTCACAAATGCTCTTCTAGATGAATAGTCAAAAATGTCCAAATACCGAAATCTTGTAGAAAACCTTCTCAGAAGAGTGAAACCTGCAAAAGGGGGGACCAACTCCATCTTAATGGCTATGAATTTATAATGGGGTGTCATAAAAGCTCCTGTAGGTGTAATGTGTAGGTGTCCCAATACCTTTGTCCAATGGCTAGCTAAATCTATTAGGAGCCTATTATTTGATCACTTCAACTTGTACAGGGAGTGAATTTGACACTAAAATACATAACATTATATACTATACTTATGAAGTACCTTAAAGTGAACCTATCCTTACAAAAACATCCCACAATCAGTCCTTGGGCAGCTGTAGATGTGCATTACACGTTGCGCAGTAAGGCCCCCTTCACACGGCCCTAGCCGTGTGCACGGTCTGTGATTACAGGCACGGACGGCCGCGGACTGTCACCCGTTCAAACGTTCTTCAACTCTGTGCGTGCGAATTCATAATAAACGACACTGTTTTACATGTGGAATTTCTGCTTTATGAACTCACCTGCACTGTAACACACTCCCTTGTATTTAACAATGTTTTCATGCTGCAGGGATTTCAATATTTCAATCTCCCTTTCAAAATCCCTCAAGTACTCCTCAGTGCTATGCTGGAGCTTTTTAACCGCGACAACTTCACCAGTGTTATCTTGCAATGGGTCATATCGGCAAAGTTCAACGCTTCCAAAGTTGCCCTGAAAAAAAAGCACACCAATATATTTTAATTTTTTAAATAAGGATCCGTACTATTTTGTTCAAACAATTCCAACATTAAAACACATGATTGTGAATTTAGATCATGTGTAACAATAGAATAGTTCAATACGGTGGTTCTTAGATATTTTCTTTCTCCAATAAAGTAAATGTATAATTAATTTAATTGTAGTATTAGATTTTAGTATTAAGAAGAGAAAGAATTAATTTTTTTTTTATGTAGAAGAGAAATAATGGGGCACATTTACTTTTCAAAGACAGAATTCTGTCACAGTGCAACTTTCCCACTTTATATTCATCCACTGAAAAATCTAAGTTATTCAACAGAGCTGTGACTATTCTAATCTAGCAAATTTATAAACAATATACGTGATAAATGTACCTTGCCAAGTTGCTGCAGGAATTTTAGATGTCTTTCCTCAAAAAGAGTTGGATCACGGTCTTCAAAGCCTCCAGAAAATCCAAATGCTCCAACTCTCATATTAGGAAGTAAATCGCTTTCTGACAGTAGTTCGTAGTCTAATGAAAAAACAGAGAAAACAGAACATAGAATTTGTTTGTCACAGAGATTAAAAAAACGGTAATTGAAACTCAAATTCAAGAAACGGGGAAAATACCACAACATAGCTTCAGGTGAAGGGATTCCTACCTGGAGTGAACAAGCTGTTAAGTTCTCTTATAACTGCTCGAAATGAGGGTCGGAAATCTGGCTCATAGTCCATGCAGCTGTTGATGAGATTTGCAAGCTCAATCCATTTCGGTGTAGGCAGTTGATGTCGATCTTCATAAAATTGCAATTTCTAAAAAACAATTAAAATGCTAAATAATCCTGAAATTCTATGTGAAGGACAAACAAAAACGATATATCTATGAAATTGACTTTTTAAATTCCAACAACACGGTAGCTGGGACTGAATCATAGCTGACCCTATAAGGCCTAGTAATATTATTTTTCTTAACAGTCAGGCAACCTTTAACATACCAACTGCTGAACTTTAACTCCAATAAATTCTTTGCCAACTTGAGTCTAATGGGATATGATGTTGAGAACAGCATGTTGAAAGAATTATACTTTCTTCTGCCCTAAGTTTTATGTGACTTGCTGCAGTATAAATAGTACAGAAATAAAGACATTCTTGGTGTATTTTACTACTGATGGGTCGATTTTGTTAGGCTCTGTTCACATCTCGCTCGCTTTTCCATTCTTCTGCTCCGTCACAGGAACAGAAAAACTAGGAAAACGGAAGTGTCAGATCCGTTGCATGACGAAAACCAATGGCGCCCGACAGAACCCACTGACTGCACTCTTCTGCCTGGCAACTATACAGAAACCTGCGACGGAGGGTCGTTACGTAGCCTCCAATGTAGATGTGAAGAGTCTCTTAAAATTCAGCTGTCAACATTAACTGATGGATTATTTTTTTTATCCTACTGAACATACATTAAGGGGTTTTTCTGATTTTAGCAAATAAAGCTGATTCTCTGTATGGTAAAAAAATTAAATAAACAATTTTCTAATATAGTTTTAGTATAAATTCCACACTCTTTTCAAGATCTTTCTCTACAGTCTTTAACCCCTTAATGACCGGGCCTGAAAAGACCTTAATGACCAAGCCAGATTTGTTAAATCTGGTATGTCTGACTTTATCAGAGAATAACTGTGCGAAAGTTTTGAATATCCAAGTAATTCTGACATGGTTTTTTCGTCACATGTTGTACTTTATTTTAGTGGTAAAAGTAGACTGATACGATTTGCGGAAATTAATGAAAAAAATGGAAAAATTTAAGAAATTTTTAAAAAATGATCATTTTTCCCTATTTTTAACTGCAATATGTGACATATGTACACACATACTGTACAATTGTTTTTATTAAATATATATTTCCATCGCTTTACTCTATTTTGGCAGCACTTTTGAAAAAAAATAATAATAATTTGAGCAATTTAGAAGACTTACAAGTTTAGTAATGATTTTATACATTTTGAAGTACATTTTGTTTTCCTGCACCAAGCCAGGTTTTCAGAGGCTCATAGGTGTCAGAATGGTGGAAACCCCCACAAGTGACCCCATTTTGAAAACTAGACCCCTTAAGGTATTTATTAAGGGGTGTTGTAAGTATTTTGACCCCACAGTTTTTTTGTAAGAATTCATGCAAAGCAGGCGTAAAAACATATAATTTCACTTTTTTCATAAAATTATCACTTTGAAGACCGATTTCTTTGTAAAGCGACCATGAGAATGAAGAAATGCACCCCAAAATCTATCACCCTGTTTCTCCTGTTTTCAAAAATGCCCACATTGTGACCCTTATGCGTTGCCTGGACACACGGCAGGGCCCGAAAGGAAGGGAGCAACCGGAGGCATTCAGGTCTCATTTTTGCGTGAAAATGTTTTAGGCCCCACTGTACATTTGGAGAGGTTTTGAACTACCAGAACGATAGAAACTCCCCATAAACGACCCCATTTAGAAAACTAGACCCCTTAAGGTATTTATCTAGGGCTGTAGTGAGTATTTTGACCCCACAGTTTTTTGCTAAATTGAATGCATAGCAGGTGAAATAAATAAAAAAACACTTTTTATATAAAAGTATCACTTTGAAGACCGATTTCTTTGTAAAGCGACCATGAAAATGAAGAAACACCCCCCAAAATCTATCACCGTTTCTCCTGTTTTCAAAAATGCCCCCATTGTGACCCTAATGCGTTGCCTGGACACACGGCAGGGCCCGAAAGGGAGGTAGCGCCCGAAGACTTTCAGGACACACATTTTGCTTGAAAATGTTTCAGGTCCCATTACACATTTATAGAGGCACTGAGCTGACAAAAAGATAGAAACTCCCCATAAATGACCCCATTTTGAAAACTAGACCGCTTAAGGTATTCATCTAGGTGTGTACTAAGTATTTTGCCCCCACAGTTTTCGCAGGAATTAATGGAAAGCAGGTGGAAAGAAAATTTTATTTCACTTTTTTTCACAAATGTGTCATTTTAAAGGAACAGTGTCATCACAAATTATTTTTTTTATATGTTAAAGATGTTAGTGCTTTATTAAAAACGTTTATATTCATTTGTGTGTTTGTGTTTTACTTTTTCTTATTTTTACACTTTTTCTTCCCTATGGGGGCTGCCATTTTTTGTTCCATTTCTGTCTGTGTCGATTAACGACACATACAGACATGGAATACGGCAGCCACAGTCCCATAGGGACTGCGAACGGCTCCCGTCCCATTGACTTCCGTGTACGGCGTCTGTGTGGGAACTGCGCATGCGCCGCTCCCACACAGTCCAATTCGAAATTGGCGCCGTCCGGCGCCATTTTCTTGTGGACCGGAAGTCGCGGCCGGACAGTAATATTACTACTTCCGGATTTGTGCACTTGGACCAGCGGCAGCAAACGGAGCGGACGGGCCGGAGGGAGCCGCGGCGGCAGGAGCAGGTAAGAGATTTCAATGTATGTTCGTGTTTGTGTGTGTTTACTACTGTATGTAAACCTACTACGCTGTGTGTTAGCTCAAAAAATGGCGACACACAGTGTAGGAGGTTACACCGTTCAAACCCCTCGTTTATCCCGGCACTAGCCAGGATAAAGGAGGGGGGGATGCTGAGAGCTCACTAGAGCGAGGGCTTTTAACCCAATGTTGCAATGCTGCAATTTTGGGAAATAGCTCCATCTAGTGACCAAAAATGGGTAGTATTATAAATTAGAAATAATTTATAATATTTCCTGACTCGTGAAAAAAATAAAAAAAATTTGAACAATGTTTAATCACCCACACACTAAATGTTTAATTTTTTTTAAAAAAACATGTTTTTCTGGCAACACATTCCCTTTAAGGTCAGATTTCTTGTACAGAGGACATGAGAATAAGGAAATGCACCAGAAAATGTATCACCCAGTTTCTCCTGTGTTCAAAAATATCCCCATTGTGGCCCTAATGTGTTTCCTGGACACACGGCAGGACCCAAAAGGAAGGGAGCACCCGGAGGCTTTCAGGACACACATTTTGCTTTGAAAATGGGAGGATTCTACTTTTCTAGATTGAGAAATAGATGTCCCTAACAGTTTCTACACCCTATGACTATGTCGTGCTAAGAAAGCAGCTGTCCTGAAATCATGTCAGTCCATAGACATTATGTATATCAACACGCTCTGATATATAGTAAGTTAGAGTGGGAAAATGTATTAAACTGTTGGCGGAAAAAGGCAATATATCCAAAAAAAGGAGGAAGAATGTATCCAGCTATGTGGAAAACTAGAGCATGTTCACAGGATGAAAGAAAACTTGTAGGGCTGTAATGACTTTATTATTCAAAGTGACTGGTCATACAACGTCTCTTTAGCTCCATCAATCCCTATATAAGGGACGAATGTGCTAAGTGACGCGGTACACCATAACAAGCCCCTGCCCGACAAGTTAGGAACCGCCATGTGCACAAAACAACCAATCACCTGTAGAATATATAAAGGGGCAGTGTCCCACACCGTATGTATAGATACAGTAAAGGACCACTACTCCCCAAATTAATGTCGCTATTTCTAGAAGTATTGTCGGGTGTAAGAGGTCCACCAAAAACCCGAACAAAACTGTAATAAAGCCCATAGTGTATTGATAAGGACAAAACAGGGACTTATGCATAGACCAGGGTTGGAAGGACAAGCGGAACAATAATATCGTGACTCACTTCGCTGTCCTCGTTTGCTGCAGACCCGACACCGTTTTTTGGGGTATTTTTGGCTAGATGTTGAAGGGATGGGGTGTAAAAAATGTTTTTCAACAAGTCGGTGTACATCCTCTAACTCATGGACTACTCTCTGGTCTGCAGAATGAAATAGGAGATCTTCAATCACTTTCTCCTGAAATTCAAAGAATGTCGCCCTGCCCGCTGATTTTTTGTACAGGACAAATGCGTTCTGCATCGCAACTTGAATTTGTTATAGCCGATGACACACACAGGCTTTTGTCTATCTGCAGAGGCCCCACGTTCTCTAACAGTTGCTGTTGCACTTGTGCATGACTCCCTCTTTCGTAGTTTTTTATCCACAAGTTGACGTGGGAAACCTTTGCGATTCCTGCGTATTGTGCCACAGGCTCTGGTGTTGGCACAATGAAGGGCGCTAAACAATGGCACACTGGTATAAAAACTGTCCGTGTATACATGATACCCCTTGTGTAGGAAAGGGCCAATTAAATGCCACACAATCTTACCAGTGGTACCAATATTTGGAGGGCACCCTGGTGGATTAAATTCACTGTCTTTACCCTCGTAGATCTTAAATGCACATGTGTAGCCAGTAGTGCTTTCACATAACTTGTAGATCTTTACCCCGTATTTTGCACTTTTTGAGGGTATGAATTGACGGAATGAGAGACGCCCTTTGAAATTTGTGGGATTCCACAACCTGGCATTAGGTGACGAAGGCTTATTGGCAATGTACTGCCTGGCATACAAATTTGTATGCCAGGAGTAGCAATAAAGTCATTTATGGTGGGAGAAAATAAACTCGTGGGTTCCCACACTAAATCGGTTTGGTGGGGTTGTGCAATTTCAGGGGCTGCACTTTGAACGGACGTTGTGGCAACTGCGCCGTCTCCCATATCACTGGTGCTGGGTCTCATATCCATAGAATCCCTTGAAGCGACACTTTCGCTGTCGCTTTCAAGTAAGGTTGGGTTCACACAACCTATTTTCAGACGTAAACGAGGCGTAATATGCCTCGTTTTACGTCTGAAAATAGGGCTACAATACGTCGGCAAACATCTGCCCATTCATTTGAATGGGTTTGCCGACGTAATGTGCAGACAACCTGTCATTTACGCGTCGTCGTTTGACAGCTGTCAAACGACGACGCGTAAAAATACAGCCTCGTCAAAAGAAGTGCAGGACACTTATATACATTATATGCAGGACACTTCTTTGGACGTTTTTGGAGCCGTTTTCTCATAGACTCCAATGAAAACAGCTCCAAAAACGGACGTAAAAAACGCAGCGAAAACCGTGAGTTGCTCAAAAAACGTCTGAAAATCAGGGTCTGTTTTCCCTTGAAAACAGCTCCGTATTTTCAGACGTTTTTGGTCACTACGCGTGCACATACCCTAAAAGCTCAACTTCAGATGCAGAATCCGTATCTGAGCATAGCATCTGATAGGCTTCCTCAACGCTGTATCTTCTGGCAGCCATAATGAATATACAGTCTAAACCGCAAATAATAAATAGAACTAGCGGTTTAAATTTTTTTTTTTTATCAACTAAGGCCTCATGCACACGACCGTAAAAACACCCGTTATTGCGGGTCGTAATTACGACCTGCAATAACGGGCTCATAGACTTCTGTTACCCACTGGTACCTTCCCGTTTTCTCACGGGAAGGTGCCCGTGCCGTTAAAAAAATAGAACATGTTCTATTTTTCTATTTTACGGGCCGTGCTGCTATACTTTATAGTGACAGCATGGCTCGCAAAAGCGCCCGGCTGCCCGCGCTCGTAATTACGAGTCGTAATTACGAGCACGGTCGTGTGCATGAAGCCTAATCAACTAAGAACACTAAAAGAATTAAACTTTTTTTTTTTTTTTTTTTTTTAGTTTTTTTTTTTTTTTCCAAACCTAAACCCTACGCCTAACACAAACCGTAAACCCAAGCCCAGAACAGCACCCTACGCCGTCTAAGGCCCCATGCACATGAACGTGTTTTTGCGGCCGCAATTCCCCCGAAAATCCACGGGAGAATTGCGGCCCCATTCTTTTCTATGGGGCCATGCACACGACCGTAGTTTTTGCGGTCCTTGCACGGCTCGGGAGCCCGGACCGCAGAAAGAATGGGCATGTCTTATTCCGGCCCTGTTCTGCGGTCCGGGCTCATTGAAAACAATGGTGGTGGCCATGTGCATGTCCCGCGATTTGCGGGCGGCCTGCGGCTGACAGTCCGCAGCCGGCCGACCCGAAAATCATGGCCGTGCACACGGCTACGGTCGTGTGCATGAGGCCTAACAGCATACACGCCGTCTAACAGCGTACCCTAAAAAGAAAGTAGTTTATAGTACGATTATTAGTATATACAGTAAATATACTTATATATATATGTATATACTATATACTATAAAATACTGAAAAAAAATTTTTTTTTTTTAATAAACTGTGTAAGGGACAAGTGATTTTGTGTGGGGACACTTGACAAACTTGTATCTGTTTCTCTCCACAGTTAGAACAGTGAGGAGAAACAGATGCATGTTTTTACTTTTATTTTACAGTAGTGATCACTATGATTGGATCTCATAGTGATCACAAAAGATCAGGAACCAATACTATTGGCTCCTGATCACTGCTCTAAGAACAGAGCTGCTAGCAACAGCTCGTTCTTAGAGCAGGAGCTGTCATTTAGACACTCCCGGCGGCTCTGTACGCAGTAACAGCATGTGACCGCTGTGATTGGCTGTCACAGCGGTCACATGCTGTTACGACGAAATCGGCAGGTCCTGATGGCTGCACTAAGAACCGGACCTGTTACTTACAGACGGTTTTTAGTGCAGATGTCACCAGGGTGCCGATAAACCCCCTCTACTACAGCGACGCCAAAAGGCGTCGCTGTAGACTGAGTACATGCACCGCCTGACGTCAAAAGACGGTGGGCGGTCGTTAAGGGGTTAAATGGGAACCTTTGTTTACTTTCATTGGATACAAATCTGTCTTGGATATGTGATGGATATGTGATGGAAACCCGTCTGCATTGCTCATTAAAGTTGCAGTACTGTTATCAGAGCTCTCCCTTGTAATGAGCCATGAACCTGTGTGTCCATCATATGACCAGGAAATATTTTCATCCTCGAAGTAAACAATGAAGGTTTGCATTCAATGACTACAAGCAGAGATCTTGAAAACCAAAGAAAAGAATGGATACATAAAGTAAATCAGAAAATTTCAGTTTTGATTGTTAAAAAATGACCCTCTAAGGTCTGGATGAACAGGTGAATCTGAGGTAATATAGGTTGATGAGGACCACACACCAATTGGAAAACTTTGTCGTGATCATTGACATATTTAAAAGAAAATTGCATGGCATGAATAGAGAATAAATGTCATATCAAACCGTGTACACTGGGTACGATTTGGGAAATCTTATTCACTATATTTGCTCACCAAATGTACAGGTAAATACTTCTGCACATGGTTTGTGGCTCTGGCCACCAAACAGTTAAACAGGGGGGGCGTGGCCAGCAGTCGATGGCGCCGGTCGCATAAACTGAGAGCTCCGCGCCCTGCCACGCAGATCCAGCAGCCTACAGCGGGGAAAGGTGCCTCATATGGGGAAAAAAAGACCCCAAGGGTCTAGACTCACCCCTGCAGCACAGCACCAGGTCGCCGCCGCTCCACCAACGATCGACGGCTACTTTCTTCGGCGGCAAGCCACGCCGCTCCCTCAGCCGCAGCCATCTTGGACAGCCTCGTGTCAGAAGGAAGGGGAGATGTCCGAGCAGGGAGAGGAGACAGTGCCCCACGTACAGGGTAAGCTGAATAGCCGGATGGCTAAAGTTCACCCTCCCAGCTCCCCTAAGCTGTCCTCCACCTTGTCCTGTGAACAGCAGGGAAGGGGGTCCCCTATCCCAGGAGCAATGGAGGCCAGGCCACGAGGAGCATCAGCTCAGTCAGAGGCCCCAGTACACCTGCTTGAACCACCAATGTCACAGCCCTCAGCACAAATGGCCCTACAGATTTGGCCTGCACCTAAACCCCAACGGCCCACGATCCAGCAGCCGGGGAGGAGAGACGATCTGGGGGATACACCATCTTTGACCCCCTATGCCCAGGCCCCTGCATATGCCTCAGATTCTGACCTGGAGGATTCAGCCTCACTTCCTTCAGATGTGCCCCCTATGTGGAGGGAATGTTTCTCACAGTTGCCCACTAAAGAGGACTTTAAGAGTATGATACAAGAAGTGAAGGCAGCTTTTCGTTCAGAATTGGCGGGGGTGTCGCAGCATATACAGCAGATTGCTACGAGGGTGGAGGCTTTAGAAGATGACCACGATGCCACTAGGCGCCATGTTTCTGTGATACAGTCTTCAGTGTCCTCCCAGCTGGCGTCCATTAGAGATATGCAACTGCATCTAGAGGATTTGGATAACAGAGGTCGCCGTCATAATATAAGGATAAGGGGCATACCGGAGCCCTCGGGGTCTGAAGATCTTCCCATCGTGTTAGAGACTATCTTTAACGACCTTTTGGGTGCACCCCCGTCTAATCGGATACCGCTTGACAGAGCGCATAGAGCACTGAAACCAAAATCCATTACATCTCAGCCCAGAGATATCATCTGCTGTGTCCAGGATTTCCGCACTAAGGAGGACATTATGCTTAAAGCCCGTCAGCGTAAAGACCTGGAGTATGCCGGTGTGCCGATTCAGTTATTCCCGGATCTCTCCTGGATTACGTTACAGAAAAGACGTCTGCTTCGTCCACTTCTCGCAGCCCTACGGGACCACAATATTATTTATCGATGGGGGTTTCCGTTCTCCCTTACAGCCCGAAGAGATGGTGTTTCTGCAACCCTGAGGTACCCAGGGGATTTGCCTCATTTCTGTGACTCCCTTGGTATACCAACGCCCAAGATGCAGAATTGGGAGACTCCTTTGCCGCCTTCGTCTCCACCTCCAGTCTGGCAGTCGGTCCGAAATAAGCGGAGGACCTCTCCAAGACGACAGTCTACCCGAAGTTCACCAAGACCTGATTTGAATTGATTGACGCTGCGCAGATACACGGCACCTCCGTAATATATGTGAAGGAGCCTGGTCACCCATACCAGCTGCTCCCTTCGCCAGTTGCACTATCCTAGGCTAAAAATGCATTTAGGATTATATTTCTGATTTTATGTTGTTTCGCTTTAATTCGTTAACGTAAATTGTGGCAGGGCGCGATTGCCCGGGATACACTTGGCTCTTTCACCCCCTTTTTGTTTTTTCTCGGCCTGTACGTATTTATACGTACTTTTGTACTAGGTTCCTCGACTGTTGAGACCCGACCTCCTTTTTTGATAGGGGTAATTTGTTTTGCAGTTCTCCCTCTGTTTTTAGAGAGAGTTGCAAAGGGTAATATTGTATTACCAGTTTTCTTTTGCTTTAATATCACCCGCCCCAGGGTATAGTATTCTCCCTGGTAGTATTTTCTGAGTGTGTTTGAAATTCATTGATCTCATGCATTTCTCTTTGTTCTCACTGCAGATATGTGTATTGTCTCCCTGGTACGTCTTTACCCCAGTGTCTTTCCCTCCCCTCCTACTTTCATCCGAAATAACACTTGAGACGACAGTGAATCCTCCAAGAACCTCCAAGGTAGAAGGACGCCGTAGAACACTGCTTGCTTTGAAACCGACATGGGACTGGCCCCGACATAACTGTGAGCTGTATACATCCGCACTTTCCACATCATTCTTTGCTCTTTCATACATCTTTGACCATGGTTAAATTTGTCACACTTAATGTCAAGGGTCTCAACTCCAATGTGAAGAGACGCTTGCTTCTCAGGGAGTTGAAATCGCTTGGAGCGGAAGTTGCTTTTCTGCAGGAAACACACTTAGATTCATCCGGAACTTTCCAATTTGCCCGAGGGGCGTATCCTGCTGTGTACTCTGCCTCGTCAGGTCGCAAAAGGGAGGGGGTGGCCATTTTGATAGCAGCTTCCTGCCCCATACAGGTTCACACCTCACATCTAGATCCGAAAGGCAGATATGTTATAATAGAGGGGACTTTGCTTGGACAGCCCATCGTTTTATGTAACGTTTACTCTCCTAATACCGCACAGATTCCATTCCTACGTAGACTCCTTTCTAAACTCCAGAAGCTTCCTAGGGGGGCATGGCTGGTGGGAGGAGATTTTAATGTCCCGTTCTCCACGTCCATGGATAGGGTCTCTCTTACACACGCTACTCCGACGCCCACCCTTACAGGACTTTCTACACGTTTTAGGCAACTAATTAGAGAGCACCAGCTCTATGATTTGTGGCGAGTGGATCACCCAGGTGATAGGTCCTATACCTTCTTCTCCCATACGCACAGCACTCATACACGCTTAGATTACTTTTTTGGTAATGTCCCTGCCCTCCGTGCGCTCCAGGGGGCGAATATAGACCCCATCTCTTGGTCAGATCACGCACCAGTTTCTGTGTCCCTACAGATAGGGAAACCAAATACGAGAGTATGTCATTGGCGCTTAAACGAAACTTTGATTAAGTCCCCTTCTCTTAGGGACAGCCTGGCCGGGCATATGCGGGAATTTTATGCACTTAATGAGGGATCGGTTCCTTCAGTATCCACTCTTTGGGAGGCGCATAAGGCGGTGATGAGAGGGCAATGCATAGTAATGGGATCTAGATTGAAAAGAGACTCTCGGGCCAAGCGGGTGGCTCTCCATCGGACAATTACTAAGTTGGAGAGAGAAATGGGGATTAAACCGGCGGTCCCGACACTACGGAAATTGATAGAGGCTAGAGCACAACTCAAGGACTTAGCTATGAAGGGGGTAGAAAAGTCATTACTATACACAAAAAGGAAATATTACGACAAAGGTAATAAGGCGCACTCGCTTCTGGCCAGACTATTGCGGGATCAGGCGACTGTTCGTACTCCACAGGCGGTTCGGGATAAGGCGGGCATACTCCAGCATCACCCAGACACGATAGCCACACTTTTTCATGACTATTATAAATCCTTATACCACCTGCCAAATACCTTACCACCTGATCCGGCTCGTCGGAGGGAAACGCTGCAAGCATATCTCTCTTCCTGTGCTCTCCCTAAACTGAAAGATGAGGAGCTTTCATCCCTGAATGCCCCGATCTCTGCGGAGGAATTGTTTGATATATTGAAGGACCTCCCTAGTGGTAAGGCCCCTGGACCAGATGGCTTTACATATGGGTATTATAAGACCTTTGCAGAGATCTTGGTTCCACGGATGGCTTCGTTATTTAATGAATTCCTACAGGGTTCTCCCATCCCTCAAACATTCCTGCATTCTCATATCACGCTGATCCCTAAACCGGGTAGAGACCACGCAGAGTGCTCCAATTACAGACCCATAGCCCTTCTGAATTCGGATCTAAAAATTTTCACCCGTCTTCTAGCTAATAGACTCAATGTTTGGCTCCCTTCTTTGATTCACAAAGACCAAGTGGGCTTTGTGCCTCTTAGGCAAGGAGGAGACAACACACGAAGGGCCCTTGACCTCATTGATGCCCTCCAAAAGCAAAAGGAATCGGCGATCCTTCTTAGTCTAGATGCAGAGAAGGCGTTTGACCGCTTGGGATGGCCATTTATGTTCGAAACTCTAAATTCATTTGGGATTTCGGGCCCTTATTTGACAGCACTGCGTGGTCTCTACTCCAAACCAACAGCGGCAATTAAACTCCCACACTCCACCTCCCCTCCGTTTCAAATCTGGAATGGTACACGTCAGGGGTGTCCCCTATCCCCACTTTTATTTGTGCTATGCATAGAACCTTTAGCAGCTCAAATACGGAAATCCAGGGATATAGCGGGGGTCCAGATACAAGATAAAGAGTTTAAGGTTTCCCTGTTTGCAGATGACGTCCTCTTGACTATCACTAAACCTCATACCTCCCTCCCTAACCTTACTACAGTTCTCCGTAGGTATGGGAGGCTGTCAGGATATAAAACTAATACATCTAAAACGGAAGCGCTCCCTCTTAATGTTCCACACCAGGAGCTCCAGCTACTCAAACACAACTACACCTACAACTGGAAGGAAACCTCCCTGACTTATTTAGGAGTTCAACTCACTCCCTCCTATACGTCGGTTTACAAGGCTAATTTCCCCTCTCTGTTTGTAGAGCTACGTCAGCTAATGGCCAGGTGGGATCCTCTTCCCATGTCATTTTTTGGGCGCATAGCAGCGGTCAAAATGACCTTGCTCCCTAAATTACTGTACTACTTTGAGACTTTGCCGGTAGCAGTACCTATGAAGGAATTGCGGGCTATGCAGTCTTCTATCCTCAGGTTCATATGGCACTCCGGCAGACATCGAATTCCGAAATCAGTTTTATTATCGGGTCGATCTGCGGGTGGGCTATCGGTCCCTGATGTGGTGAAGTACTACTGGGCGGCACACCTCCGTCGCATACCCAGCTGGGTGTCTTTAAGGGCGTACAATAAATGGACCGAAATAGAGAAGCTATGGATGGCCCCGGTCCACCCAAACTCCCTGTTATGGGGTGACCCACTAGTAATGCCGACTGCATCTTTATTGGGTCCCATGAGATTTCAAAGGGAGGTGTGGGAAACCTGTAAAAACCGCTTCCATTTGGCATCGGGTTGCCCGCCCTTGACTTCGGTACTCTACACTCCCACTATCCCGGGGGGCACTACCTCCCGAATAGTCCGATTGTGGACGGGAATTGAGGTATTTCACCTGGCTGATATGGTTGATCCCCACACGCAAGAGCTTCACCCGTTTTCATACTTTCAAAAACATCATAATATTCCCTCCGCTGCGTTCTTTCACTATCTTCAGGTTAGACATTACATGCAGCAAACTTTTAGATCCACGCGGGTTACTGCACCTACAAGCTTCGAAAGGTTATGTCGGTATGCTACCACCACTAGGGGGCTTATCTCAGCCATTTATGCATTATTGCTATCCCCGGAGGGTTCCCCTCCGCCTGGGCATAGATACATGTTGAAGTGGGAGGCCTTACTGAATAAATCCATCCCGCTCTCATTGTGGCAGATTATTTGGTCGCAAGCAGCTAAAACCTCCATCTGCACTGCATATAAGGAAAACCAATATAAAATCCTTATGTTTTGGTACCATACCCCTGCCTTTCTGCATAGCTTCAATCCGGGTATTCCGTCGGATTGCTGGCGATGTAGAGGTCAGAGAGGTGATCTGTTCCATATTTTCTGGAGCTGTTCACTGGTACAACAGTATTGGTTGGAAGTTAAGAACTTGGCATTGGCGGTGTTGCAGCAGGATATTCCCTTAGACCCTCTTCATTACCTCCTAAATGTTCCCCCTAGGTCTTTGGGGAAATCACCAGCTCGACTCTTTCGACACTTTCTTACAGCCGCTAAGACGTTGATAGCATGGAAATGGAGACAGACAACCCCTCCCTCCCACATCGACTTAGTAACTAGAATTAGGGAAATACGTACAATGGAGCATATGACGGCCTCTATTGACAATGAACTGGACAGGTTCAAAGTGGTGTGGGACCCGTGGGACAAGTATTGGATACAGGGAACTCAAGATTAGGTGGTAGGTGGAGCTCCGACTATCCCCCCCCTCCTCACCCCCTTAAACCCCTGTGTTTTTTCCCAGATGTTTTGTCTGTCTATTGAAAGTTACTGTCTTACTATGTGAATTGCATGGCCCTTCATGCTGCTCTAAGTTATATGTATATTGTTGAAAAATTTTCAATAAAAACACAGTTGAAACCAAACAGTTAAACAGACTCTTCATTGGAGAGAACTGGGCAGCAGCTCACATGCTACTCTAGCTCAATTTTTTTCTATGGTATGAAGTTGCATCAAAATGTAACTTGCTAGGAGTTCATTTTTACCAACTATTATATATGTTTTGTTGACATCAATGAACATCTGTGTTCCCAGTTAAAAAGCTACAACATTGGAAAGTCTTTCGATTTTCTTTCATCATAAAGCTCTGACTTACTCTTTGAGAATCCAGTGCATTGAGCGGCTTATCACCACCACTACATATTTCCCATAAGGTGGTGCCAAAACTCCACTTGTCTACCATCGGGCTAGGATTTTTTGGATTGTCGATGCACTCAGGAGCAACCCATGGAATCCTTTCTAAAAGAACTTAATAGGAAAACAGTGATAGGAACAGTGAGCTATATAATTCCACACAGTGCTGGATTAAAGGGAACCTGTCATGAAGTCTGACCAGTGGGCAGTATGTTATAGAGCAGGAGGAGATGAGCAGGCGGATATATGGTTTTGTGAGAAAAGATACTGTAATTTATTTAATTAATTAAAACCCTGCATATTCTGGGTTTAGGAGTCTAGTGGACGGCCCTATTCAGTGATTAACAGCTGTCAATCACTGATTAGCACCGCCTACTGGACTCCTGAGCCCAAAATGAGAAGAGATATAAATTAATAAATTACAGGTTAACCTGAATCTTTTCCAACAATCCTATATATTAATCTACTCAGCTCCTCCTCCTCTATAACAGAATGCCCATAGATTGAACAGGAATTTCAAGGACACAGGTTCGCTTTAAATGGATTTTCTCATTCCAATCTTTGACTACAGTGCAATTAAAAAATATTGTGCAAGTAATACAACGTAGAATAGAACATAAATGGAGACTTAGAATCACATATAAAACAGTAAAGACTGTTGACATTATAGGTAAACTACTTTATAAAAGTAAAATGATGTGAATCTAAGCCAGAGACACAAAATCTCAATATACTCAAAGAGCATCTGTCACCACCTTTTCGCTGCCCTCACTGAGAGCTGCATAAGACAGTCGTGGAGTCACTGATTTCAGCATTATATGCGTAGGTGAGGTGTACTTTTTGTGAAATCAACATTTTTATCTGCGCAGCGCTTGCATCGCGCCTGGCGTATTCATGAGGTGCCGATAACCCCACACTCCCGCCGCTTATTGACAATTTTCCCCTCATTACTGTGCTTAGGCAGAAACCGGTGGGAGGGGAGTGTTATCAGCACCTCATGAATACGCCGGACACGTCCTCATGGCGGGATGCGAGCCAATTAAAATGTAAATATAAGTTTTATAACAAGTACAGCTCACCTACACAACACTTATAATGCTGAAGTCAGAAGCTCTGATACTATCATAGGCGGCCCTCAGTGAGGGCAGAAAAAAGGTAGAGATTGAATCTCTTTAAACATGGTCAAACACTCAAAACAAATATAAAAATGTATATATCTATAGATGATTTTAGACTTAAATAATGTAATGTAATTGTATTAGATTTTTATAGATAGAACTATTACACCAGTACATATAAAATAAGAATGGACAAAGCCCTGTCATTTTCATGGCCTGCATAGGAAACAAAGTGTGTAACCGATGGATTCCTGCTAAGAAATACACTAAATACATATTATAGTCCACCTGAAGCAGCATAACTGCCGCCATGTTATTCCACTTACTTTCTCTTGGAAGAACAGCAATGCTAATTCCTGGATCACTGAGCTTAATGAAAGCAGGATTTCCGGTCTTCCGGTCTTCTTCTCTGATCAGCAGAATGTTCTTCAGACACACATTACCATGTACTAGATTACGATCTTCCTAAAGAATTAGAAATGCAGCAATATAAAAAGCTGTCAAAAATATAGAAGAAAAATGGGACCACAAGCTTGTAAAAGTAATGGTATGGTAAGCCACGCAAAACACTATGCATTTTATCAGTTAACCAACCACCAGTGTAGACCGAAAACCATTTATGGTTTATTCACACAAACTACCCAGTGCTACCACATCTCACAACTTAACACATTACAGAGGCAACCAATTTTGTGTATACGCAGCAAAAGACTCAAATGTATTGGCTCATTAATACTGCCGGTCTACATCTTATTCAGCTGAAGGAACTTCCATATAAAGGGTATCTATACACTTATCAATGGTCATTACGCCTAGTGTAAAAGCACAAAACTAGCTTTTAGTGTGGACTAAAATTGATCTTTCATACATAAAAATCATTATTATTTGTACAGTTGTTGAATTCAAATAATTGTCGTCCAACTTTTTCCGATTAAAGTACATTACGGCCACAATCAAATTTGCGGTGGTTTGAGAAATTGTGACGAGTAAATGCAGCTTTAGGATCTTACATGGTGAGCGAAGAATAGAGTTGACGGAACACACCACACAATGCATGTCCTGTAGTTGGCAGATACGGAACACACCACACAATGCATGTCCTGTAGTTGGCAGATACGGAACACACCACACAATGCATGTCCTGTAGTTGCCGAGAGGACGGAACACACCACACAATGCATGTCCTGTAGTTGGCAGATACGGAACACACCACACAATGCATGTCCTGTAGTTGGCAGATACGGAACACACCACACAATGCATGTCCTGTAGTTGGCAGATACGGAACACACCACACAATGCATGTCCTGTAGTTGGCAGATACGGAACACACCACACAATGCATGTCCTGTAGTTGGCAGATACGGAACACACCACACAATGCATGTCCTGTAGTTGGCAGATACGGAACACACCACACAATGCATGTCCTGTAGTTGGCAGATACGGAACACACCACACAATGCATGTCCTGTAGTTGGCAGATACGGAACACACCACACAATGCATGTCCTGTAGTTGGCAGATACGGAACACACCACACAATGCATGTCCTGTAGTTGGCAGATACGGAACACACCACACAATGCATGTCCTGTAGTTGGCAGATAGTAGGTATCTAATAGCATTGCGCCTTAGCTACTTACAAAAAAAATATATATAAAACATATATGCTCCCATAAAAAACACATTTTCCAAATGAGCTCCCCGCATCACTTGTGATATTAGAACTTAACTGTTTGTAGAAAATGTACTTCCACAGTCTACTTGCCTGGCAGAGCCACCATCCTGTGTCATCACGGAGAGGTATACCGAAGGGCCAGTACCTTCATATGAGAAGTTTATCCTCCATAAGGCCCTCTTCACACAGAGTTTTTCAGCGCAGAAACCACATCACGTGCCATAAAACTGCCAAAAACGCCTTCCATTGATTTCAATGGGAGGTGGAGGCGTATTTTTCCCGTGCGCGGGATAAAGAGGCGTCATGCCCTTTCTGAAGGCGTTTCTGCCTCTGACCTCCCATTGACATCAATAGGAGGCAGAGAAAGCGGTTTTCGCTGCGTTTTTTGCCCGTGGCGCTCAAAGGCCACGGCTGAAAAATTACGCAAATAACGCACAAAGAGAGTGTAGGCAGGGCCTAAGAGAATTTGATAGATGGGTCCCCAAGACCTGCGTAGTCGATTCACAGTAAGAGATTAAGCACGACATGTACTTAGGGAGGTGTAATGGCACGTACTTCACCCTTTCATGCCCGGGATTGTTATTTCTTAGTTTATCCAAAAATGGTTTTGTTTTTTTTGCCGCACATACAGGTCCTGATTTTTCCAAACTGGAGCCAATATAATTTTATTTTGTAGGTCTTCGATAGAAAAGAATGGGCAGAAAAATACACTTTCCCCTCATTTTATATTGTGTTCTGAGGTAGTCGGTTCAATCAACAATATTTGCCCCAAAAATCTATTCCCTAATTCTTCTGTATAGATTGTGTCAAACGTATGTAGATCTTCTAACATATGGCGACGGTATATAGCAGTACAGGGGTTAAGCCCCCATTATTGTATTAGATGAGTCCTCTTTCCAGGAGCTTTACAGACAAGAAAGTTATATTTCAGTTTACTATACGAGTAAAGGGTGGATCTGTAAAAATGACAGAGCCTGAACCAGTTGATGGCAACGTGTGCAGGAGCAAGCAGTGCCATCACAAAGCATATAAAATGGCGGGGCCTTCACCAGCAACCAGTTAATTTAACTGGTTGCTGGTACACACAACTCGTTGTATGCATATTGTTTTCATAGAAGCGTTGTATGCATATTGTTTTCATAGATATTGTTGCTACCATCTTTTTTTTATTTTTTGTATGTTTCACCGTCTTTTTTTATATTATTGTCTAATAAAATATATATGTTTTTTAATCCCAATTGAAGTTATTTATGGTTTATATGTTCCTACATGTTTTCGAGTTAGTTGATATTTTCAGGAGTTATTGACCAGTCTTCCTATACAGATGGACTAAATATAGGAATACAGTTAATTTAAGTGTGCCAGACAGCAAGGGGTTAATAGCTCATTACTGTCAGCCAAATGTATGTCTATTCTATGTAACAGCCGCTTTCTCTCTTCAGATATCACGGACAGGAGACGAGGGGAAAGAGGATTTTCTACAGAACAGACCCTGGGTAAACGTCTTACAACAAACCATTTCTGTCCGTGCCATGATTAGTTGCCATGGTGATCACGCAATCGGGACCTAATCCACTCAGGTCCCAATCATGTCACGAAGACCAGAGGCTATTAGTAACATACAGATCCGTGTGTTGGGGTTGCTGTAGGGGACACAATTGCAAGCACAAGAACGGACGTAAATATAAGTCGGCTCTGCACAAAACCCAGAGAATTTGGACATCTATGTATAGTGAGCCGTCTTGAGGTGGGTTTGCTCTAGACCAGTGGTTCTCAACCCATGGCCACGTGTCCAGGAGGTACACAGCAGGCATCCAGGCTGTCTATCAATTACCGCTTTTCTGCAATTTTCCAAAAGTTGGGGATAGTCCGCAGTATTTTGCAGCGTTTTTCTGCGAAATCACAGTAAAATACTGTGGTTTTGCCGCTATTTTAGGCAAATCACTGAAAACTTATGATAAAATACTGTGATAGGGAGACAGAACTACTATAGATTGTACAGCAAAGCTCCACCTCTTCCTCCAGCAATTCCAGGTGCAGAAAATTTCTCCTGTCCCGAGATACATCCTGTCCCGCAAGGACTGAGTACGTTAGTATGTAAGTTTGTGTCTATATGTGTTTGTATGTGTGAGTATACATGTGTATTTAGGTGTCCGTATGTACTGTATATGTATACATGTGTATTTGTGTCTGAAAATGTGTGTGTGTTTGTATGTGCGTGTATATAGTACACATGTATTAACAGTAGGTGTATGTGTATACATGCGTTTTTAAGTATCTGTATGTTTATGTGTATATGTTTTCACACATGTTTATTTCGTTGTCTGCATGTATATGTGTTTGTTAGCACCTATTCAGATCAGCGCTGGATATGAATTTATTTTCCTTTTACCATGATTTAACAGAGTGCCACCTCAAGGATCCGTGCGCAGCCTGGGATCAAAACGCCAAGACTGGTGAGCTGGAGAAAATTATCTATTTTCCACTTATTCACACATCGCCGTTTCTTTTCCCTTTTTTTCTGGAGCTATTTTTGCAAAACCTTGGTAAAAGCTGATTTTTTTATTATGCATTAAAGGGGTTTTCCTACCAGAGACATTTTAGTGTCTCATTGGTGGGAGATTGCTCGGACATCCACCAATTGTCATAACAGGGGTCCATTGACACTTTTCACATAATTTAATGGGGTGACAAAAAAAATAAATAAAAAGACTGTCCATTAACTCCAGTTCTGAAGAATTATAGGGATCCCACTGTCAGACTTCAAATACCAAACATGGCTCCTGTCTGCAGAACGGCCGCCAGTACTATAGAATCCTATATACTGTCAAAAGCTTTCCCAAGACAGTTGTCCCCCCCTGTAGAAAGAGCCATTGGGGCTCCCTCTAGGAGAAGAATCCCCAGCCAGAGCATCGGCCACTGTGACCGGGGATTCCGCTCCAGGAGAAGCCCATAGCCCCTGCGTCACTGTCCTTATATGGATAGTGATGCTAGGGGCTTCCCCAGGAATGGAATCCTAGGCCAGAGCGTCGGCATCACTCAGGCCAGGGACTCCGCTCCTGGAGGAGCCACTGATGTCACTGTCCATATACTGTCAAAAGCTTTCCCAGTAGTCCCCGAGTAGCTTGTGTCAATCATATTCTGTTTTTTTATTTTATTTCACCCCCCGGAAAAAATTATACAAATTAGTCACTAAATTATACTTGCCCCAAAAAGGTACCAATAAAAACTACAACTTTACTTGCAAAAAAACAAGCTCTCATACAGCTCCGTTGACGAAAAAAATAAAATATTTATAAGTATCGTAATCGAGTCACACAAATATGGCTTTTTTCAAAGGTATTAAAACTAACAAAAACGATACATATTTGGTACTGAACCATAGAATGAAGTTAAGTTGTTATTTTTACCGCACAGTAAACAGAGAAAAAAAGCCCTGTGAAAAAATCAATGGTGGAACTGCTGTTTTTTTGTTTTCATTCCTTCGCCTCCAAATAAACAAAATTAATAAAAGCTAATCAATAACTTGGGCCCCATTCACATCCTGTTGTGATATCCGTTTAGCGTGTACGTCGAGAGAGTACCTGAATGACACGGTAAACGCATCCATAGGGCTCCATTAGCCTGACAGAGGCCAAACGAGTGACCTATTGGCCTACGTCGGGCTGGTTTACGTGAGCATGACTTTTTTTCTTTCTGAGCTTGGTAGTTTAAGTGGCTTGTGATCTAAGTGGAGTTCCAAAACCGGAGTTGAAAAGAGGAGTTGAAGCAAAAGAAAGTACTCTTCTTTTCTTTTACTTTGACAATTGTTCACTGTTTTGTTGTAACTTGGATAATGGATAGCAAGATTGGAGGTTTTCTTCAGTGCACAGTTTGCCATATGTATACACGACTGGAGCCGGAGTTCCAGGGTGAATATCTCTGTAGCAGATGTGAGCATGTTGTTCATCTGGAAGCTCGTATTAGAGATCTGGAGGAGCAGAATGCAACACTGAGGAGGATAGACAATCTTGAGCTGAGCTTGCTGCTCACGGAGCATGCAGTTAGTGGGTTAGAACTGGAGGGTGAAGACATGGGTGAGTAGGATCAGGCAAATAGCTGAGTTAATGTAGTTAGGGGCAGTAGAAAGGGGTCAAAGAAAAGGAAGGCCAATCCGGTTTAAATAAAATAAATGTGCACAAGGCCAGATGGGTTACGCCCTAGAATTCTTAAAGAGCTTAGTTCAGTTATTTCTGTCCCCCTCTTCATAATATTTAGAGAGTCTCTCATGACTGGTATAGTGCCAAGGGACTGGCGCAGGGCAAATGTGGTGCCTATTTTCAAAAAGGGCTCTAGGTCTTCGACGGGTAATTATAGACCAGTAAGCTTAACATCAATTGTGGGGAAAATGTTGAGGGGCTATTGAGGGACTATATACAGAATTATGTGACAATAAATAGTATTATAAGTGACAGCCAGCACGGTTTTACTAAGGACAGAAGTTGTCAAACCAACCTGATTTGTTTTTATGAAGAGGTAAGAAGAAGCCTAGACAGAGGGGCCGCTGTGGATATAGTGTTTTTGGACTTTGCAAAGGCATTTGACACTGTCCCCCATAGACGTCTAATGGGTAAATTAAGGACTATAGGTTTAGAAAGTATAGTTTGTAATTGGATTGAGAATTGGCTCAAGGACCGTATCCAGAGAGTTGTGGTCAATGATTCCTACTCTGAATGGTCCCCGGTTATAAGTGGTGTACCCCAGGGTTCAGGGCTGGGACCACTATTATTCAACTTATTTATTAATGATATAGAGGATGGGATTAATAGCACTATTTCTATTTTTGCAGATGACACCAAGCTATGCAATATAGTTCAGACTACGGAAGATGTTTGTGAATTGCAGGCAGATTTAAACAAACAAAGTGTTTGGGTGTTCACTTGGCAAATGAAGTTTAAAGAGGCTGTGTCACCAGATTTTGCAACCCCTATCTGCTATTGCAGCAGATAGGCGCTGCAATGTAGATTACAGTAACGTTTTTATTTTTAAAAAACGAGCATTTTTGGCCAAGTTATGACCATTTTTGTATTTATGCAAATGAGGTTTGCAAAAGTACAACTGGGCGTGTTTAAAAGTAAAAGTCCAAGTGGGCGTGTATTATGTGCGTACATCGGGGCGTTTTTACTACTTTTACTAGCTGGGCGTTCTGACGAGAAGTATCATCCACTTCTCTTCAGAACGCCCAGCTTCTGGCAGTGCAGACACAGCCGTGTTCTCGAGAGATCACGCTGTGTCGTCACTCACAGGTCCTGCATCGTGTCAGACGAGCGAGGACACATCGGCACCAGAGGCTACAGATGATTCTGCAGCAGCATCAGCGTTTGCAGGTAAGTAGCTACATCGACTTACCTGCAAACGCTGATGCTGCTGCAGAATCAAATGTATCCTCTGGTGCCGATGTGTCCTCGCTCGTCTGACACGATGCAGGACCTGTGAGTGACGACACAGCGTGATCTCTCGAGAACACGGCTGTGTCTACACTGCCAGAAGCTGGGCGTTCTTAAGAGAAGTGGATGATACTTCTCGTCAGAACGCCCAGCTAGTAAAAGTAGTAAAAACGCCCCGATGTACGCACATAATACACGCCCAGTTGTACTTTTACTTTTAAACACGCCCAGTTGTACTTTTGCAAGCCTCATTTGCATAAATACAAAAATGGTCATAACTTGGCCAAAAATGCTCGTTTTTTAAAAATAAAAACGTTACTGTAATCTACATTGCAGCGCCGATCTGCTGCAATAGCAGATAGGGGTTGCAAAATCTGGTGACAGAGCCTCTTTAATGTAGATAAATGTAAAGTTATGCACCTGGGTACGAACAACCTGCATGCATCATATGTCCTAGGGGGAGCTAAACTGGGGGAGTCATTTGTTGAGAAAGATCTGGGTGTACTTGTAAATCATAAACTAAATAACAGCATGCAATGTCAATCAGCTGCTTCAAAGGCCAGCAGGATATTGTCGTGCATCAAAAGAGGCATGGACTCGCGGGACAGGGATGTAATATTACTTTACAAAGCATTAGTGAGGCCTCATCTAGAATATGCAGTCCAGTTCTGGGCTCCAATTCATAGAAGGGAT